>NC_056689.1:85870982-87350982 GCF_018350215.1 Panthera leo | reverse complement strand
CACCTATCAGAATGGCTAAAATTAACATCTCCGGAAACGACAGATGTTGGCAAGGATGCAGGGAAAGGGAACCCTTTTGCAATGCTGGTGGGAATGCAGAGTGGTGTAGCCACTCTGGGAAATAGTATGGAGATTCGTCACAAAAACTAAAAATAGAACTATACTAGGACCCAGCAATTGCACTACTAGGTATTTATCCAAAGGATACACTAACGCTGACTCGAAGTGGCACATGCACTCCAATGTTTAAAGCAGCATTATCAACAATAGCTAACTTATGCAAAGAGCCCAAATGACCATTGACAGATGAATGGATAAAGAAGATGTGGTATATTCATACAATGGAATATTACTCGGTGGTCAAAAAGAATTAAATCTCGCTATTTGCAACAATGTGGATGGAACCGGACTTTATTATGCTAAGCAAAATATGTCAGAGAAAGACACACATCCTATGATTTCTCTCATCTGTGGAATTTAATAAAACTGATGAACATAGTGAAAGGAACGCAAAAATAAAATACAAACAGAGAATCAAACGATAAGAGACTCTTAAATACAGAGAAGACACTCGGGGTTCCAGGAGGGTTACTGAATAGGGGTATGGGCTAAATGGGTGATGGGCATTAGGGGCAGCACTTGGGATGAGTATTGGGTATATTTTGTACTTGATGGAGCACTAAATTCTACTGCTGAAACTGTATTCCACTATAAGGTAACTAACTTGGGCTTAAATTTTAAAAAGAAGAAATATTAAAAATAAGTAAAGAAATGTACTACCAGTCAAAAGAAAAGAATATTTAAATCGGGCTCTTTGAGTGGAAATGAAAGACTAAAAGTGTTACAGACAAGAATGGATCAGAGAAAACATCAAGAAACAATGCCAAAACAACTAGTAGAATGGGACTAAATATATACCTATCAATAATCACTCTGAATGTAAATGGACTAAATGCTCCAATCAAAAGACCTTGGATAGGGTGTCAGAATGGACAAAACAAACAAACAAACAAACAAACAAACAAACACAAGACTTATCTAGATGCTGCCTACAAAGACTTATATAGACATAAGTCACCTGCAGATTTAAAGTGAGGGAATGAAGAAGCATTTATCATGCCAATAATGTCAAAAGAAAGCCAGTAACAATACTTATATCAGGCAAAATAAACTTTAAAACTGAGACTTTATTTTGGTACGCGTTGGGTAAATACCTAATAGTGACATTGCATGCACCCAATATTTATAGCAGCATTATCAACAGTAGCCAAACTATGGAGAAAGCCCAAGTATCCATCAACTGATGAAGGTATAAAGAAGTTGTGGTGTGTGTGTGTGTGTGTGTGTGTGTGTGTGTGTGTGTATTCGTGTGTGTGTGTATACGTATGTATACGCATATGTACATATGTGTATGTTCATATATACATACATATGTATATACAATGAAATATAACTCAGCTTCAAGAAGAATGAAATCTTGCCATTTCAATGATGTGGATGGAGCTAGAATGTATTATGCTAAGTGAAATATGTCAATCAGAGAAAGACAAATATATGATTTCACTCATGTGGAATTTAAGAAACAAAACAGATGAAAACATGGGAAGGGGGCAGGAAAAGAGAAGAGTGTTAACAAACCACATGAGTCTCTTAATGTTAGAGAAAAAAACTGAAGGTTGATGGAGGAAGATGGGTCAGCGCTGGGCTAGATGGGGAATGAGTATCACGGAGAGCACTTGTGATGAGCACTGGGTGTTGTATGTAAGGGATGAATCACTGAATTCTACTTCCGAATCCAAGAATGCACTGTATTTCAACTAAGACTTAAATTAAAAAAAAATAATAAAGCTATAACAAGAGAAGACGGACACTATTTCACACTAAAGGGGTCAGCCAAACAACAATATCCAATGATTGTAAATTTTGATGCACCCAACATACGATCACCAAGTATATAAAACATTTAACAACAACCATAAAGAAACTCATTTATAATAATATAACGATAGTAGAGGACTTTAACACATCACTCACATCAATGGACAGAACCTGTAAACAGAAAATCAACAAGGAAACAATGGCTTTGAATGACACACTGGACCAGATGGGTTTAACAGATATATTCAGAACACTCCATACTAAAATGGCAGAGTACACATTCTTTTCAAGCGCACATGGGGCATTCTCCAAAACTGATCACATTCTAGGTCACAAATCAGGCCTCAAGAGGTACCCAAAGAGAGAGATCAGACCAAGTATCTTTTCTGACCACAAAGCTAGGAAACTTGAAGTCAACCACAAAAAAAGGGGGGGCCACAAATAAACGGAGGTTAAATAACATGCTACTAAATGAATGGGTCAAACAGGAAATCAATGAGAAAATACACTGAAACAAATGAAAATGAAAATACACTGGTAAAAACCTTTGGAATGCGGCAAAAGCAGTCTACGATGGAAGTATATAGCATTACAAACCTACCTTAAAGAGCAAGAAAAATCTCAAACAATCCTAACTTACAACTAAAGGAATGAGAAAAAGAACAGCAGAAGGAAAGAAATAATAGAGATTAAGGCAGAAACAAGGAATATAGAAACCGAAAAGACACTAGACCAAATCAATGAAACCAGGGGCTGGTTCTTTGAAAGCAGTAATAAACTTGAAAACCTCCTAGGCAGACTTTTCACAAAGAAGAGAGAAAGGACTCAAATAAATAAAATCACAAATAAGAAAGGAGAAATTACAGTCAACACCACAAAAATACAATTAGAAGATAATATTATGAAAAACTATATGCAACAAATTGGACACTCTGAGAAAAATGGACAAATTCCTAGAAACACACAAACTACCAAAACTGAAACAGGAAGATACATAAATTCTGAAAACAGAAAGAAATCAAATCAGTAATTTAAAAAATCTCCCGCCAACAAAAGAGTTCAGGGCCAAATGGCTTCACTGATGAATTCTACCATACATTTAAGGAAGAGGTAATATGTATTCTCCTTGAATTATTACAAAAAATGAAAAAGAAGGAAAACTTACAAATTCATCTTACGAGGCCATCATTACCCTGATACCAAAACCAGATAAAGCCTCCACTAAACCCGAAAACTGCAGCGGTGCCTGTGTGGCTCGGTCGGTTTACTGTCCAACTCTTAATTTCACATTAGGACATTATCTGCGGTGCATGGGTTCGAGTCCCACGTTGGACCCTGCCATGACAGTGTGGGGCATGGCCAGGATTCCCTCTCTCCCTGTCTCTCTGCCCCTCCCTTGCTTTTATGTACTCTATCTAAGGAAAGAAAGAAACATTTAAAAAAATGTTTAAAAATTTTTAAATAAAACTGCAGACCAATAGCCTGATAACTATGTATACCGAAATTCTCATTAAAATACCTTCAAATTAAAGTCAACAATACATTAATAGAATCATTTACCATAATCAAGTGGGATATATTCCTGGGCTGCAAGGGTGGTTCCACATTCACAGATCAATCATCATGATGCACCACAGTAATAGAAGAAAGGATAAGAACAATATGATGCTTTCAACAAATGCAGGAAAACCATTTGACAAAATGTCACATCCATTCATGATAAAAACCCTCAGCAAAGTACATTGAGACTCAACCTACCTGCACATAATAAAGGTCATCTAGGGAAAACCCACAGCTAATCTCATCCTCAATGGGGAAAAATTGAAAGTTTTTCCTCCAAGGTCAGGGACAAGACAGGGATGACCCCTCTCACCACTATTATTCCACATAGTACAGGAAGCCCTAGCCACAGCACTCAGACAACAAAAAGAAATAAGAGGCATCCAAATCGGCAAGGAAGAAGTAGAGCTTTCACTATTTGGAACTGACATGATGCTCTCTATAAAAAACATGAAAGACTCCCATAAAAATTGCTAGAATTGATATATGAATTCGACAAATCACAATATACAGAAATCAATGTACATAAATGTATTGCATTTCTATAGACGAATAATGAATTAACAGAAAGAGGAAGTAAGGGATCAATCCCATTGACAGCTTCACAAATACCACAAGATACCAGGAATAAACCTAACCAAAGAGGTGAAAGACCTGTACTCTAAAGGCTATGAAACACTGATGAAAGAAATGAAAGAGGACACAAAGAAATGGACATACATTTCATGTTCATGGATGGGAAGCACAAAATACTGTTAAAATGTCTACACTCCTCAAAACAGTCTACACATGTAATGAAATCCCTATCACACTAACAAAAACATTTGTCACAGAAATAGAACAAATAATCTCAAAATTTGTATGGAATGACAAAAGTCCCCAAACAGCCAAAACAAACTTGAAGAAGAGAAGCAAAGCTGGAGACATCACAATTCCAGAATTTAGGTTATATTACAAAGCTGTACTGATCAGAACAGTATGGTACTGGCAAAACAACAACAACAACAACAACAACAACAACAACACACAAAGGCATAGATGAATAGAATGGAAACCCAGAAATGAACTCACACCTATATGGTCAATTGATTCTCAACAAAGCAGGAAAGAATATCCAATGGAAAAAAAAAAGATAGTCTTGGGACACATGGGTGGCTCAGTCACCAAAGCGTGTGATTGTGGATTCAGCTCAGGTCATGATCTCAGGGCAGTGCAGAGCATGCGTGGGATTCTCTCTCTCCATTTCTCTCTGCCCCTCTTTTGCATGCTCTCTTGCTCTCTCTCTCAAAAATACATATATAAACTTAAAAAAAAGTCTCCTCAACATATAGTTTTGTAAAAACTGGACAGCAACCTGCCAAACAAAACAAGACCAACAACGGACCACTGTCTTACAACATACACAAAAATAAATCCAACAGGGATAAAGACCTATGTGTGAAACCTGAAACCATAAAAATCCCAGAGGGTAATTAACACAGGCAGTATCTCTTTGACATTGGCTGTACAAACGTCTTTGTAGATATATCTCCTGAGGCAAGGGAAACACAAGCAAAAATAATGGGACTTCATAAAAATAAAAAGCTTCCGTCACCAAGGAAATAATCAACAAAACTAAAACACCTACAGAATGATATTTGCAAATGACATCTGGTAAAGGGTTAGTGTCCAAAATATATACAGTTATACAGCACCCAAAACAGGAGAAATCCGATTAAAAATGGGCAGAAGACACAAATAGACATTTTCCCAAGGAAGACATACACATGGCCAAGAGACACATGAAAAGATGCTCAACGATACTGATCTTCAGGGAAATACAATTCAAAAGTACAATGAGATAACACATCACATCTGCAGAATGACTAAAATCAATGAATGATGAAACAGTAGGTGTTGCCAAGGATGTGGGGAAAGAAGAACCCTCTTGCACTGTGGTAGGAATGCAAACTGGTGCAGCCACTCTGGAAAACATCATGGAGATTTGTCACACACACAAAAAAAAACTGGAAATAGAACTACCTTACGATCCAGCAATTTCACTACGAGGTATTTACACAAATAATACAAAAATAATTCTTCAAAGGGATACATGCACTGTGATGTTTACAGCAGCATTTTCTACAACAGCCAAATTACGGAAACTGCCCAAGCATCCATCAACTGATGAATAAACTGAGATGTAGTATATGGAGTGTAATATTATTTACCCATAAAAACATGAAATCTTGTCATTTGCCAGGAGGCGCATGGAGAGAGAGAATGTTATGCTGGGTGAAATAAGCCTGTCAGAGAAAGACAAATACCGGATGATTTCACTAACACTTGGAAATGAAACAAAACAAAGGGGGGCGGGGGAGGAGACAGTGACAAACAGACTCTTAACTAGGAAACAAACTGAGGGTTCCACAGCGAGGTGAGGGAATGGGTGAAACAGCTGCTGGGGATTAACAAGTGCACCTGGGATGAGCACCGGGTGACGTGTGGAAGGGTTGCTCTATATGAGACACCTGAAGGTAATATTACACTGTGTCTTCACTCACTGGAATTTAAATTAAAAGATAACATAAAGTTAATGAGACTTACCTACCAGGTTTTCTGTAGTTTTCAATCACTTCACTAGGTTGGAAAAATAACCATGAAAATTTTTTAAAAAGCATGTATGATGTGGGGGACAGTTTGTGCCCTTACCTCGGTCTCTGGTTCCAGCAGGACTCAGAAAGTGGGTCCCAGCTCATTCTTCTAGAAGGTCCTGAGATGAGCATTTCATGTATTCATGTCCTAACTGAATGCAGCTCCCGTTCTTCTGAATTTCTGTCAGGGTTTCTTCCCGGAAACAAGCCTGAATCTGGAACAAACCATCAACTGCATCTATGAGGTGATGTCGTGGGACCCCGCAATCCACGAGTCCTTTAGTAACATGCGTCGTGTTCAAATACTGTCCGGGAGAGGGAGGAATGAAACACGGGAAAAGCCCAGAAAATGCAAGGGCCTGTGCTGCTCAGCAACCAGCTTGCCCAGGGAAGCCACCCAGCGCCCCCTCCTCAGCACTCAGTACAACAAGGCAGCTTCTCTCTGGCGACTCAGCAGATGCCAAGTTGCTGCAAATCTCCCAAGGTCTCCCCTGGGTCGGGCAGCAGAACCCGCTGGAAAAGCAGTTCTGCTCTCTGTCCTGAGGCAGCAGCGGCAGAGGCCCTGCGTCCTCTGGGAGCAACAGAAGCCCTTCCTGCTCTCAGGTGTCCTGGGTCAGAAAAGCCGATGGTGCGCCCTCTGCTGGCCATCACTGCCCGGCAGAGGAACCCGCCCCTCCGGGTCTGTGGTGCTCGAGCTCTCTCTGCTGGCCACCATGGGAATTCCTTCAATGTTGAAGGTCCTGGTTGCTCAGCTGAGAGACCGAAGGTGCTCTGGGCAACTAAGCCTGTTCTCCACATTGGGAAGGGTTTTAGTGACAGGGCCTGGGACACAAAGAAATCTTTTCCTTCTCCCTTCTTGTGAGTGAAGAATGAAACCGGATTTATTAACGTAATGACATAATTTGTAATGTTTTAAGCAATGTTCACAGAAAAATAGACTGCCAATTTACACATGCTGAACAAGAGGTAATTGTGTTTACCACCAAAATACTTAGGTTAAAGAATGGACACCTTTGAGAGAGAGATACCGGCGTCCAGCTATGGAATGAATGGGTCCTAGGGATACAAGGGACAGCCAATGGAATGGAGTCAATCCTGTAGTAATACTGTTGCATGCTTTCACATGATAGCTACACTTGTGCTGAAGTACAACATAATTTATAGACATATGGAATGACTGCAATGCATGCCTAAAACTAATACAACAAATGTGTGAACAATATTTCAATTAAAAATAGACATCCTTGGGGCGCCTAGGTGGCTCAGTCGGTTGAGCGTCCGACTTCAGCTCAGGTCACGATCTCATGGTCCGTGAGTTCAAGCCCCGCGTTGGGCTCTGGACTGATGGCTCAGAGCCTGGAGCCTGCTTCCGATTCTGTCTCCCTCTCTCTCTGCCCCTCCTCTGTTCATGCTCTGTCACTCTCTGTCTCAAAAATAAATAAATGTTAAAAAAAATTTTTTTTAATTAGACATCCTTTACACTATCTTTAATTTCTCCTTCTTTGCCAATAAACTATCATTCCTGGGGCGTGTGGGTGGCTTAGTCGGTTAAGCGTTCGACTTCGACTCAAGTCATGATCTTGCAGTCCATGAGTTTGAGCCCCATGTCAGGCTGTCCTGAGAGCTCAGAGCCTGGAGCCTGCCTCAGATTCGGTGTCTCCCACTCTCTCCCCCCTCCCCAGCTCGGGCTCTCTCAAAAAAAGAAAAAAAGAAACATTAAAAATGAAAAATCATTCCTCATTTAGAATCTGTGAAATTCCATTTATACCAGATTCTCTAACATGACCATCTTGATGTGGAGAGCTTATCTGAAAAGTCACTAATAATATCTTTGATGGCACATATGTGACAAGGTCAGAATGCAACTTACAGGGAGCTACACATCTGTTGTGAATTTACAGTGTGTATCCTTGGCTAATATTTCCAACGAAATGTGCTTTAGGGATAAGGATGGGTGAAATAATGTCCATCAATCATATAGGTCAATTTCCTATAGGACCATTATGGCTTCAATTACTAATTACCATCTCTTCAGAATTAAAAGAAAGCTGCGACAAGAAAATGTCTTTGAATTTGATGTAAGAGAAGACTATGGTGTTTTAAAGGGTTCACCTACCTTCTGGAATCCTCAGATTGGTTGTGGACAGGAGGATGACAACCCACAATTTGGATGCACACCGCTAGTCCCAGAGGGAGGATATGGACCTTATTGTCAAATATTTTTTTATCAATATCAGCAGTCCACCTCTGCCAGGTCCAGACTGCAGCACCTGGGGGCAACACAATGCCTGATGCCTGGGTTCAGAACATGAGGAAGGCCAGCTGGTGGGGGGAGGGGGGGAAATCCAACAGGGCCTGGGGCAGTGAGGAAGATGGCCCCAGGACACCTCCCCACAGGGTAGGCTCTGGAGTTTACCTGCCAAAGAGGAGCACACTCTCCCTCAAGACATCCCTCCCCATGACAGAACATGAGGCTGAGCCTCACAATTCCAGAAGAAATGAGGGATACCCATCTTTTCAATTGCAATGGCCTCTGCAGAGCTTGGAGCCAGGGATGTTGGAGTCTTGGGGTCATGGAACTCTGTTGCCCATGATACAAGCCCTTTCTGCCCCAGCACTCAGAGCCACCTCATACATCCCCTCTCCCCTGGTGCATCTAACCCCATCCACATACCTGGACCAGGTCTCTACTTTCCTCCTTGTACTTCCTCTTTGTCTCTGTTTCTCTCTAACCACATCTCTTTTCTTCCTTTCACTCTCTAGGGAGTGGTGTAACATACAGTGCTAAGCTTGATTCTTATACATGTGAATATCCAATTTTCCCAGCACCAGTTATTCAAGAGACTACTCTTCTCCACTGTGTATTCTCGACTCCCTTGTCAAATACGAGGTGACTGTGCATGCATGGGTTTAGTTTGGGCTCTCAATTTCTGTTCCATTGTCTTATGTGTGTGCTTATGCCAGTGACATAACTGATTTCTTTGTGTTAGAATGAAGCCTGAAATCAAGAAGTGTGATGCCTCCTGTTTTGTTCTTTCTTGCGTTGGCTACTTGGGATCTTTTTGTGGTTCCAAATACATTTTAGGATATGATTTTCTAATTGCATAAAAATTGCATCGGAGTCTTGATAGAGATTGCACTGAATCTCTAGATGGCTTTGGATAATATGGACATTGTATCTATATTAATTCCTCCAAAAGTTGGACATGGGATGGCTTTTCACTGACTTGTGTGTTCTCCTGTTTCTTTCACCCAAATTGAATTTCTTCCATTCCTGCACACAGGTTTTATAATATTCTGTAGAGAGATCTTTCACTTCCTTGGCTAAATTTATTCCTATAAATTTTATTGTTTTTGATGCTATTGTAAATGGGATTGTTTTCTTTACTTCTTCTCAGATAATTGGGTTAGTATATAGGAATGCTACAGAATTTGATATGGTGACTTTCTATTTCAGAACTTTACTGCATTTCTTGATTAGATATTAACAGGTTCTATTACATTAAACTTTTTATTTCAGTCCTTTACATTATTTTTAAAAAACATGGTATTTGGGAATAGCTGACATACTATGTTACATTAGTTTCAGATGAACAACAGAGTGATTGGACAAATGTATACATTCTGCTATGCTAACACAGGTGTAGCTATCATCTGTCACCATGCATCACTACTCCAGTACCATTCTCTATGTCCCCTATGCTATATCTTCTATCTGTGATTTATTCATTTCATAACCAGAAGCCTGCATCACCCAATCCCCTTCACATATCTAGGGCATCCTTGTCTTGTGCCCGATTTTAGTGGAAAATCTTTCACAATTTCACTATTGAGTATGATATTAGCTGTGGGCTTCACATACATGGCCTTTCTTATGTTGAGATGCTCCTGCTACACTGAATTTTAAAGAGTTTTTTAGCACAAATGGATACCGAATTTTCTCAGAACTTTTTTTCTGTGTCTATTGACATCATCACACGAGTTTACCTTTTATTTTTTTAAATGTTATTTATTTATTTTAGTTTAAATTTATTTATGTATTTCTTTAGTGTTTATTTTTTCAAGTTTTTATTTAAATTCCAGTTGGTTAACATACAGTGTAATGTTAGTTTCAGGTATAGAATGTAGTCATCCATCACTTACATACAACACTCAGTGATCCTCACTACTAGCGCCCTCCTTAGCCCATCATCCATTTAACCCATCCCCCTGCCCACCTCCCTTCTAGTAACCCTCCGTTTGCTATTTATAGTTAAGAGTCTTGTTTCTGGTTGATTTTTCTTTCATTCAATCATGTGAGGGGTCACATTTATTAATTTGCATTTCTGAAACATCGTTCCTTTACAGGGAAAAAACCCTTCATCACGGTCAGTGATCCCTTTAATGAGCTGCTGAATTTGGTTTGCCTGTACATTATTGGGAATTATTCATCTAATTCCACCACGGAGATACTGGCCTATAGATTTCTGTTCAGGTAGTATCCTTTTCTGGCTTCCTACCAGGGTAATTCCAGTCTGATGAAATGAGTTTGGTGGTGTTCATTCCTTTTGAATCAGTGAGATGACTGCTATTAGTTCTTCTACAAACGTTTGGTCAACTTCACCAGTGAATCCACCTGTCCTGGGCTTTTCTTCCCTGGGAGAACTTCGATTACTGATTCAATTTACTTGCATTGGTTATCTTCTTGTATTGATACAGTCTTCCTTTAATGGGTCTGTGCAAACCTTCTATTTCTTCCTGGTACAGTCTTGGTAGGTTGTGTGTTTCTAAGAACCTATCCATTTCTTCTAGGCAGGCAGTTTGCTGGCATCTAATTTGGCCATAGTCGCCTCTTTGTCTCCTTTATGTTTCTTTGGTATAAGGCGTAATGTCTTCTCTTTTATTTATAATTCTTTTGAATTGGGTCTTCTCTTTGTCTTATCATAGTTTATGTATAGTCTTGACAATTTGGTTTCACTCTTCTGAAAACCCACTGTTGGTCTTCTTCATATTTTCTAGTGACTTCATGGTCTCAGTTTCATTGGTTTGCACTCTCATATGGATTACTTTCTCCCTTTTGAGAACATTGGACATAGATTGTTGTTTTTTTCTAGTTCTTTGAAGTCAAAGGTAGGTTGTTCATTTGAGTCCCAAATCTATCCTCCACGCATGCAAATCCAGTGGCTCATCAGAGAGCCTTCAATAGTTCTTTTCTGTCCTACTTCTCATTCTCAGAACTCTGAGAAATAGAACCAGAAAATTTATTTGAAGACACAATAGATGAAAACTTCCCTAATGCGGGGAAGGAAACAGATCCACAAGCAGGAAGCACAAAGAACCCCCAATATATTCAACAGAAGCAGATCCACACCAAGCCATATAGTAATTAAAACACAAAATGTCATGATAAAGAAAAATTTTCACAGCAGGAAAACAAAAGATGACATTTACCTACAAGGGAAACCCCATAAGGTTATCACTGGATGTTTTTCAGAAGAAACTTTGAAACCGTAAGTGACCAGCATGGTATGGTAAAGGTGCTGAATGGAAAACATCTGCAGCCAAAGACAGTCTATCCAGCAAACTTCATTCAAATGGGAGGAGAGATCAAGAGGTTCCCAAATAAATACTAAGAGAGTTCACAACCAACAAACCACCCCTGCAAGAAATGTTAAAGGGGACTCTTTAAGTGGAAAAGAAACACCTAAAGTGACAATATTAAAGTGAGAAACGCAAAAGCCATAAAAATGAGTATATCTGTAAAACATCAGTCAAGGTATTCACGATATGAAAGGTTTTGAAATAGGAACACTACATAGTACAACACGGGGAGGAGAGGAGTAAAGAACTGGTTCAAACTTAAACAACTATAAACTTAATATAGACTTCTATATGCAGAAGTGGTTAGGTACAAACCTAATAATAACCGCAACCAAACACTATTAATACATATGCAGAGTATAAAGACAAGCAATTTCAACTGTGAAATTGTGAAGAAACCCAGCAAACCAAAAAAAGAGAGAGAAGAAAGGATCAGAAAGATTCAGAAACAACCAACATCAAGTAATAATAGGACAAATACATGTCTATCAATTACTTTGAATGGTAACAGAATAAATGCTCAAATCAAGGCACTGGGTGACAGATAGGGGTAACTGGATGGCTCAATCGCTTGAGATTTCGACTTGATTTCAGCTCAGGCTATGATCCCAGGATCATGCGATTGAGCCCCAATTGGGCTCTTCACTGAGCATGGAACTTGGTGAGGATTCATTCTCATTTTCATTCTCTCTCTCCCTCTCTCTCTCTTTGTCTCTCTCTTCCCCCATTCCCCCCACCCCGCCCTACCATGCCTGTGCTCTCTCTCTTCATAATAAAAAGCACTGGGTGATAGAATGAATACAATATAGGACCCATCTATTTTCTACCTACAAAAGACTAGGAACACTACATAGCTACAACACGGAGAGGAGAGGAGTAAAGAACTATCAACTTAATATAGACTTCTATATGCAGAAGTGGTTAGGTACAAACCTAATAATAACCGATGCCAATATGGATATCGTCTACAAGGATATGGTCACGAAGATGCAGCAGGAGATCACTGTTCAGCAAATAATGTCTCAGATTGCTAATGTGAAAAAAAGATATGGTTATTTTGGAGAAGAGTGAATTTTCAGCCCTCAGAGCAGAAAATGAGAAAATAAACCTCGAACTACATCGGTTAAAACAACAAGTAATGGATGAAATGGTCAAAGTCCGGACAGATACCAAACTAGAGTTCAATCTAGAAAAGAGCAGAGTGAAGGAACTGTATTCGTTGAATGAAAGGAGGCTGCTGGAAATGAGGACAGAAATGGTGGCATTGCATGCCCAGCAAGATCAGTTATAGACTAGTTATAGAACTAAAGTATCAAAAAGAAAACTGCAGTAGCCATACCTATATCAGAAAAAATAGATTTAAAAATAAAACTGTAACAAGAGACAAAGAAGGACACTATACTAATAAAAGGCACAATCCAACAAAAAGATAGAACAATTATAAACACATATGCGTTCAACCTGAGAGCATCCAAAGACACAAAACAGTCCAAAACTAAAGTAAAGAATTGATAGTCATACAATCATAGTAGGACACTTTAACACCCCAATGACATCAATGGAGAGATCATTCCATCAGAAAATCAACAAGAAAGTAGTGACTTTGAATGATAGAGTAGACCAGATGGGCTTAACCGATATATTTTAGACATCCCATCCTAAAACAGCATAATACACATTATTTTCACGTGCACATGGAACATTCCCCACACTCGATAAAATATTAGGTCAGAAAACAAGCCAAAACAAAATCAAACTGATCAACGTCATACCGTGTGTCTTTTCAGACCACAATGCTATGAAAGTAGAAGACTACAACATGAAAAGAAAAATCTGGAAAAGGCACAAAAACATGGAAGTTAAATAACATGCTACCAAACAATCAATGGCTCAACCAAGAAATCAAAGAAAAAATCCAACATAACATGGAAACAAATGAAAATAACAACACAACAATACAAATTTCTGTAAAGCAGGAAAACTGGTTCTAACAGGGAAGTTTACAGCAATACCGGTCTGCCTCAAGAAAAAAAAAAAAAACCTGAAGTAAACCCCAATCCATAACCTTATAACTATAAAAGCCAGACAAAAGACAACAAACAAAACCCTTAAACAGCAGAATGAAGAAAATAATTAAAATCAGAGGAGAAATAAATGATATAAAGATTAAAACTATGCACGCCTTGGACCAAAAACGGATGAGGCAGTATGTAAAATCCTACCATACCGAGAGAGGGCAGGGTGAAGGTATGAAACACTCCAGAGCCAGCTGTAATGGGGCCAGGCAAGAAGAACCTCCAGTGCAGAGACACAGGGGCAATAAAATAAAGGCAATCCCTCCCACACAGATGGAGAGTGGTGTCCACGCATGAACATCCTCCCGCTCCAAGTGGGAGTGCAACATAACCTACTTCTTGCCCTAGCCCTAACCTTAACATTAACCCAAATCCCAAAAACTAAACCTAACAGCTAACTCTAACCATTCCCTAGTACTAAACCCTGCAACTATCCATACGTCTAAACCCAACCCTAACCCTACCGAACCATAAAAGTAAACGTAACAGGAACTAACCTTGACCCTAACCCTCTAACCCTCTAACCCTAACCCTATAACTCTAACCCTAAAACTCTAACCCTAATGTTCTAACTCTACACGCTAAACCTAAAATAATAAAACCTAAAACTAACCCTAACCCTAACAATAAAACTCTAACACTAACCCTAACACTAACCCCTAATCCAATCCCCTAACCCGTAATGCTAACCAAAGTCCTAGACCTAGACCTCACCTAATCACTAACCCTAACGCAAACCCTAACACTAATGCTAACACCTAACCCTAATCCTACAATCTAACCAGATTTTAAACACAACTTCACAGTTCTAAACACAACTTTAAACACAACCCTCACACTACACTTAACCCTATCTTTCTAACCACATATACAGCAGACACACAGTCAGGGATGTACCCTCACTACAGCCCTCCATGGAACTCACAAAACTGGTGTCGCTTCAGCCCTGGTGACATCCGTGGACCAAAACCTAATTCTAGCTAAGGCTCTCTCTCCATGGGGACCTAATGCCAAAGTCTGACAACACCATGCACCTGGGGTCCAGGAGTGGTGCAGAATCACTAGGCATAGAAATGGAACATCACCATGTTGTTACCAAGGCCCTGCTGCACCTGCCCAAGAAGATTCCTGAGGCCCACCCTACCAATGTCCCATACAGTTGTCTGATCTTCGAACACAAAGACTAATGCTGATCAGCACCCTCCTTATGCCCTCAACTCAACCCTTCAGGGAGACAACTGCACTGCTGTGGGTTCAGCGTGTGGAGCCCTCTGGGACCGAACCCTAAACTTAAACCTAAACCAAACCAGAACCCTCAACCGAAACCTAAACCTATCTCGAGCCCAAACCCTACACTTGACCCGAACCATCACATTACCCTCACTTCAGCCCTCGAGGGAGATCACGAGACTGGAGTCTCTTCGGCCCTGGCGACGTCCCTGGACAAAACCCTAACCCTAGCTAAGGCTCTCTCCCTATGGGGAACAATACAAAAATCTGACAACACCACACGCCTGTGGTCCAGAACTGGTGCAGGATCACTCGTCATAAAACCTGAAACATCACCATGTCATTACAAAGGCCTGGCTGGAGCTGCCGGAGAAGATTCCTGAGGCCTATTCAACCAGTGGCCCATAAAGTTCTGTGGCCTTGTAAACCAAATACTAATCCTGACCAGCACCTTCCCTTGTGCACTAAACTCAGCCATTCGGGGAGAGAACTGCACTGCTGTGGGTTCAGCGCCTGGAGCCTCGTAGGCCCTAACCCTAAACCTAACCCTACCCTGAACCGGCACCCTCCACTGAAACCTAAGCCGGCCTCGAACCCTAACCCTCCACTTGAGCCGCCCCGTCACATGGGCCCTCACTTCAGCCCTCAAGGGAGATCACGAGACCAGAGTCGCTTCGGCCCTGGCGACATCCCTGGACTGAACACTAACACTAGCTAACTCTCTCTCCCCATGGCGACCCAATACCAAAGTCTGACAACACCAGGCACATGGGTCTAGAAGCAGCACAGGATCACTCGACATAGAACCTGGAACATCACCATATCGTTTCCAAGGCAGGGCTGCACCTACCTGAGAGGACTCCTGAGACCTAACCGAACAGAGGCCCCTAAAATTGTCCGGCCTTGGACCCAGTACTAATCTGAAACAGCACTCTCCCTTGTGCCCTCCCTTGTGCCCTTTGGGGAGACAACTGCAGTACTGTGGGTTCACACCCGTAGCCTCCTGGGACCTAACCCTAACCCTACCCCTAACCAAAACCCTCAACGAAACCTAACCCTATCTCCAACCCTAACCCTACACTTGACCCGCATCGTCGCATGGGCCTCACTTCAGCCCTCGAAGGAGATCGCTAGACGGGAATCACTTTGGCACTGACTTCGTCCCTGGACAGAAACCTAACCCTAGCTAAGGTTCTCTCCCCATGGGGACCCCAAACCAAAGTATGACAACACCACACGCCTGGAGACCAGACGCAGTGCATATCACTAGACTTAGAACCTGGAAAATCATCATGTCCTTGCAAAAGGCCCGACTACACCTACCCGAAACGATACCTGAGGCCTAACAAACCAGTGGCACATACAGTTGTCTGGTGTTAGAACCCAAAGGCTAATCCTTACTGGCACCCTCCCCTGTGCCCTCAACTCACCATTCGGGGACAGAACTGCACTAATGCGGTTTAGTGCCTGGAGTCTTCTGAAACCTAACCTTGTCACCTGATGGGGACCCAATACCGAAGTCTGAAAACACCATGCACCTGGGGTGCAGAAGTGATGGAGGATCACTCAGCATAAAAACTGGAACATGACCATGTCGTTCCCCAGGCCTGACTGCAGCTGCCCAAGACGATCCTGAGGACTACCTGACCAGACCCCGATACAGTTGTCTGACCGGGGAAGGCGAAGACTAATTCTAACTGGCAGCCTCCCTGGTGCCCTCAACTCGGCCCTTCGGGGAGACAACTGAACTGCTGTGGGTTCAGCTCCTGGAGTCTCCTGGGACCTGACTCTAACCCTATCCCTAACCCTAATCAGAATGCTCAAGCGAAACTTAACCCTATCTTTAACCCTAAACCTACACTTGAGCCGCACCGTTGCACGAGCCCTCACTTCAGCCCTCGAGGGAGATCACGAGACCGGAGTCACTTCAGCCCTGGCGACATCCCTTGACCAAACCCTAGCCCAAGCTAAGGCTCTCTCCCCATGGGGGTCAATCCCAAAGTCTAACAAAACGAGGCACCTGGGGTGCAAAAGCGGTGCAGGCTCACTCTGCATGGATTCGAAGCTCACCATGTCATTTCCCATGCCCGGCCTCAGCTGCCCGACAGGATTCCTGAGGCCTCGCCGAAAAGGGGCCCATCGACTTGTGTGGCCTTGGCAGCCAAAGACTGATCCTGACTGGCACCCTCCCTTGTGCCCTCAACTCAGCCCTTCGGGAGACCACTGTCCTGCTGTGTGTTCAGTGCCTGGAGCCTCCTGGGACCTAACCCTACCCCTAACCCTACCCTGATCCAGAAACCTCCACGAAAACCTAGGCCGGCCTCAAAAACTAATCCTACACTTGAGCCGCACCGTCGCATGTGCCCTCACTTCAGCCCTCGAGGGATATCTCAAGACTGGAGTCGCTTTGGCCCTGGTGACATCCCTGGACTGAAACCTAACCCTAGCTAAGCTTCTCTCCCCATGGGGACAAAATACCAAAGTCTGAAACCCCACGCGCCTTGGGTCCAGAAGCGGTGCACTCTCACTCGGCATGGAACCTGGAAGCTCACCATGTCGTTTCCCAGGTCCGGCTGCAGCTGGCAGAGAGGATTCATGAGGCCTCCCCAACCAGGGGCCCATCGACTTGTGTGGCCTTGGCAGCCAAAGACTGATCCGGAACAGCACCGTCCCTTCTGCCCTCAACTGAGCCCTTCAGGGAGACCACTGCCCTGCTGTAGTTCAGCACCTCGAGCCTCCTGAGACCTAACCCTAAACCTAAACCCACCCTGAACCGGAACCCTCCACCAAAACCTAAGCCGGCCTCGAACGCTAACCCGACACTTGATCCGCCCCGTCGCATTAGCCCTCACTTCAGCCCTCGAGGGAGATCACGAGACTGGAGACGATTTGGCAGTGGCGACGTCCCTTGAACAAACCCTAACCCTAGCTAAGGCTCCCTCCCCATGGGGAGCCAATACCAACGTCTGACAACCCCACGCGCTGGGGTCCAGAAGCGGTGCAGGCTCACTCGGCATGGAACCTGGAAGCTCACCATGTCATTTCCCAGGCCAGGCTCAGCTGCCTGAGAGGATTCCTGAGGCCTCCCCGACCATTGGCCAATAGACTTGTGTGGCCTTCGCAGCCAAAGATGGATCCTGACCGGCACCCTCCCTTGTGCCCACTACTCAGTCCTTCGGGAGGACCACTGCCCTGCTATGAGTTCAGCGCCTGGAGCCTCCTGGGTCCTAAACCTAACCGTAACCCTAACCCCACCCCAAACCGGAACTTTCCACCGAAACCTACGCCAGCCTCTAACCCTAACCCTACAATTGAGCCACCCCGTCGCATAGGCCCTCACTTCAACCCTCGAAGGAGATCACGAGAGTGCAGTCACTTCATCACTGGCGACATCGCTGGACCGAACCCTAACCCTAGCTAAAGCTCTCTCCCAATGGGGACCCAAGACCAAAGTCTCACAACCCCACACGCTTGGGGTCCAGAAGCGGTGCAGGCTCACACAGCATGGAACATGGAAGCTCACCATGTCGTTTGCCAGGCCCAGCTGCAGCTGCCGAGAGGATTCCTGAAGCCTCCTTGACCAGGGGCCCATCGACTTGTGTGGCCTTGGCAGCCAAAGACTGATCCTGACAGGCACCCTCCCTTGTGCCCTCAACTCAGCCCTTCGGGGAGACCACTGCCCTACTGTGGGTTCGGCGCCTGGAGCCGCCTGGGACCTAACCCTAACCCTACCCCTAACCGGAACCCTCCCTGAAACCTAAGCTGGCATCAAACCTAAACCTACACTTAACGCACACCATCGCATGGGTCCTCACTTCAGCGCTCGATGGAAATCACGAGACTGGAGTCACATCAGCCCTGGCAACTTCCTTAAACCTAACACTAATCCTAGCTTAGGTTCTTCCCATAATGACCCAATTCCAAATTCTGTCAAAAGCACAAACACGGGTTCAGGAATTGATGCATAAATACTCAGCATGGAACTTGGAACGTAGAACTTCAACATATCATTTCCAAAGCCCGACTGCAGTGGCACTGTAACCCTAACGCTGACCCTAACCCTAACCCGTGGAAACCAAACTCTAATTCTTGCTGGCACCCTCCTTTGTTTCCTCTACTCTATGCCTAATCCTGACCCTAACCCAATCCCTAATCCTAAACCCAAACCTAACCCAACTGCTATCCCTAACCTTTACCTTAGCCCTAATACTAAACCTAACTCTAACCCCTAACCCCTAACCCTAGCCCCTAACCCTAACCCTTTTCCTAATTCTAACCACTAACCCTAACCCTAACCCTAAGCCTAACCCCTGCCAAAACCTAACCTTGTCCAGATAAGGAGAAAGGAGTATAAATTTTCAATATGTAATAAATGCAGATTTACTCTCAAAATTAAAAACTTCTGCAGGTGCATTGTGTTTAAATTTCTACAGTGTTCTCAATTTCCTTAATCTTACACAACTGTGTGCTTAAATTCTTTTACGTGATTAATATTATTTTTCCTTTTTATTTATTATTTTTTACTTATTTTAATTTTATTTGGCCAACAGTGCAATATTAGTTTCAGGAGTGGAATTCCATGATTCATCACTTCCTTACAACATCCTGTGATCCTCACAAATGCGGTGCTTAATACCCATCACTCGTCCAGTCCTTCTCACACCCACCTCCTTCTGTCAATCCTCAGTTTCTTTTCCATAGCCAAGAGTCTCCTGTGGTTTGTTTCCCTCTATCCTCTTGTTACCCCCTCCCATATATTCATCTGTTTTATTTCTTAAACTACATATATGAGTGAAATTATATGGTATTTGTCTTTCTCTGACTGACCTGTCTCGCTTAGCACAATACAGTGTATCTCCATCCACATCATGCAAATGGAAAGGTTTCATTCCTTTTGATCTCTGAGTAATATTCCATTGTACATATACACATCTTCTTTATCCATTCATCAGTCAATGACATTTGGGTTTTGTATGTTGTTTGGTTATTGGTTATAATGCTGCTATAAACATGGGGGTGTATGTAACCCCTCAAATCTGAATTTTTGTGTCCTTTGGGTAAATACCTAGTAGAGCAATTGCTGGGACATAAGGAAGTTCTATTTTTAACTTTTGGAGGAATATCCATACTGTTCCCCAGAGTGGCTGCACCAGTTTGCATTCCCACCAACAGTTCCTCTTTGGGGGAAAGAGGGATCCCCTTTCTCTACATCCTTGCCAACACCTGTCGTTTCCTGTGTTGTTAATTTCATCCATTCTGACAGGTGTGAGGTGATATCTCATGGTGGTTGTGATTTGTACTTCTTTGATGATGAGTGATGTTGAGCATCTTTTCATGTGTCTGTTAGCCATTGGGTGTCTTCTTTGGAAAAGTGACTATTCCTGTCTTTTGCCCATTTCTTCACCGGATTATTTGTTTTTTGGTGTTGCATTTGGTAAGTTCTCTATAGATTTTGGATGCTAATATCAGATATGTCTTTTGCAAACATATTTTCCCATTCCCTAGGCTGCTTTTTAGTTTTGTTGATTGTTTCCCTCACTGTGCGGGAGCTTCTTATCTTGATGAAGTCCCAATAGTTCATGTTTGCTTTTGTTTCCCTTGCCTTTAGCAACGTGTCTAGTAAGAAGTTGCTGAGGCTGAGGTCAAAGACGTTGCATCCTGTGTTCTCCTCTGGGATTTTGATGGTTTTCGGTCTCACGTTTAGTTCTTTCATCCACTTTGAATTTATTTTTGTGCATGGTGTAATAAAGCGATCCAGGTTCATTCTTCTGCACATTGCTGTCCAGTTTTCCTAACACCACTTGTTGAAGAGATTGTCGTCTGCCCATTGGATATCCTTTCCTGCTCTGACCAAGATTAGTTGACCATAGAGTTGTGCATCCATTTCTGGGTTTTCTATTCTATTCCATTGATCCATGTGTCTGTTTTTTGTTCCAGCACCCTACTGTCTTAATGTCTACCGCTTTGCAAAATAGCTTGAAATCTGGAATTGCGATGCCTCCAGTTCTGTTTTTCTTTCTCAGGATTACTTTGGCTATTCAGGGTATTCCGTAGCTCCATACAAATTTTAGGAAGCTTTGTTCCAGCTCTGCAAAAAATGCTGGTGGTATTTTGATAGGGATTGTATTAAATGTGTAGTTTGCTTTGGGTAGTATAGACATTTTAACAATATATTTTCATCCAATCCATGAGCATGGGATGCTTTTCCATTTCTTTGTGTCCTCTTCAATTTCTTTCATAAATGTTCTATCGTTTTCAGGTACACATCTTTTACTTCCTTGGTTAGGTTTATTCCTTATTATCTTACAGTTTTTGGTGCAATTGTAAATGAAATCAATTCCTTGACTTCTCTTTCTCCTGCTTCGCTATTGGTGCAGAGAAATGCAACGGATTTCTGCATGTCCATTTTATATCCTAATACTTTGTTGAATTCATGTATTACTTCTGGCAATTTTTTTTTTGTGGTCTTTCAGGTTTTACACAGAGTATCACGCCCTCTGCAAATAGTGGAAGTTTGACCTCTTCCTTGCAAACATGGACGCCTTTTATTTTTGTTGTTGTTGTTGTCTCATTAGTGAGGCCAACTCCCAGTACCGTGCTAAATAGTAATGGTGAGAGGGCACATCCTTTTCTTGTTCCTGACCATAATGGAAAGGCTCTCATTTTTCCCCACTGGAAATGATATTAGCTGTGGGTCCTTCCTATATGGCCTTTATGATGTTCAGGTATGTTCCACCTATCCCTACTTTGTTGAGGGTTTTTTATCAAGAAACAATGCTGTATTTTGTCAAATGCTTTTTCTGCATCTACTGACAGGATCATATGGTGCTCATCTTTTCTCTTATTGTGGTGGATAATGTTGATTAAGTTGCTACTATTGAATCAGCCCTGCATCCCAGGAATAAATCCTACTTGATTATGGTGAATAATTGTTTTAACGTACTGTTGAATTCAATCTGATAGTATCTTGTTGAGAATTTTTGCATCCATGTTCATCAGGGAAACTGGCCTGCAATTCTCCTCAAGGTAATGCTAGCTTCATAGAATGAGTTTGGAAGTTTTCCTCCCATTTCTATTTTTTGGAACAGTTTGAGAAGAATAGATACTAACTCTTCTTTAAATGTCTGGTAGAATTCCCCCTGGGAATCCAACTGGCTCTGGACTCATCCGTTTGTTGAGAGATTTTTGATTACTGATCAATTTCTTTGTTGATTATGGGTCTTTTCAAATTTTCTATTTCTTCCTGTTTCATTTTGGGTAGTGTATGTGTTTCTAGGAATTGGTCCATTTCTTCCAGATTGCACAGTTTGTTACCATATAATTTTCATAGTATTCTCTTATAATTGTTTGCACTTCTGTGGTCTTGGTTGTGATCTCTCCTCTTTTATACATGATTTTATCTATTTGGGTCCTTGGTTGTGGTCTCTTTTCTTTCATTCATTTTTTTCAAATCTATGTGGGTCCCCTCTCTCTTCTTTACGATAAGTCTGCATAAGTCTGCATAGGAGCTTAACAATTTTGTTAATTATTTCAAAGAATCAGCTCTTAGTTTCACAGATCCATTTTACAGCTCTTAGTTTCACAGATCCATTTTGTCTGTGTGTGTGTGTGTGTGTGTGTGTGTGTGTGTGTGTGTGTATGTGTGTATTTCTATATCATTTATTCCAGCTCTAATCTTTGTTCCAGCTCCCTTCTTCTGCGGACTTTAGGCTTTGTTTGTTTTGTTGTTGTTGTTGTTGTTGTTGTTGTTGTTACGCTTTATTTCTTGCTCCTTTTCTAGCTCCTTTAGGTGTAAGGTTAAGTTGTGTACTTGGGGCCTGTTTTGCTTCTTGAGGTAGAGCTGTATTGCAATAGATTTCCCTCCTAGGACAGCCCTCACTGCATCCCAAAGGTTTTGGACTGTCATGTTTTCATTTTCATTTGCTTCCATGTACCTTTTTATTTCTTCTTTAATTTTCTGGCTAACCCATTCATTCTTTACTAGGATATTCTTTAAGCTCCATGTATTTGAGGGTTTTCCAAATTTTTTCTTGTGGTTGACCTCAAGTGCCATAGCGTTGTGATCTGAAAATATACACGGTATGATCACAATCTTTTTGTACTTGTTGAGAGCAGATTTGTGACCCGGTATGTGATCTATTCTGGAGAACGTTTCCCGGGCACTCAAAAAGAATTGTATTCTGCTGCTTTAGGATGATATGTTCTCAATATATCTGTTAAGTCCATCTGATTCAGTGTCATTTAGAACTCTTGTTTCCTTGTTGAGTTTCTGTTTAGATGATCTGTCCACTGCTGTATGTGGCATGCTAAAGTCCCCTACTATTATTGCATTATCGTCAATGAGTTTCTTTATGCTTGTTAGTAATTAATTTATATATTTGGGTGCTTTCATATTGGGGAATAAATATTTACAATTGGTACATTTTCTTTTTTTTATTTTTTAAAGTTTATTTATTTATTTTCAGAGAGAGACACAATCTCAAGCAGGCTCTGCACTGTGAGATCATGAGCCAAGCTGAAACCAAGAGTAGGACGCTTGACCAACTGAGCCACCCAGGTGCCCCATCCATCCCCTCACTTTCAATCTGCAGGTGTCTTTAGGTCTCAATGAGTCACTTGTAGGCAGCATAGATGGATCTTGCTTTTCTCATCCATTCTGATACCCTATGCCTTTTGCTTGGAGCATTTAGTCCACTTACATTTAGATTGATTATTAATAGATATGAATTTAATGCAATGTTGTTGCCTGTACAGTTGGTGTTTCTAGTGATATTCTCTGGTCTTTTCTAGTCTTTGTTGCTTTGGTCATTTTTTACCTCCACTCAAAGAGTCCCCATGAAAATCTCTTGCAGGGCTAGTTCAGTGGTCACGAACTCCTTTAGTTTTTCTTTGTCTGGGAAACTCTTTATCTCTCCTTATTTTCATGCTGGATAAAGGATTCTTGGTGCCTATTTTTCCCATTCAGCATGTTGGCTATATCCTGCCACTCTTCTCTGGTCTGCCATGTTTCTGTGGACAGATCTGCTGCAAACCTGATGTCATCCCTTGTAGGTTAAGGACTTTATTCCTTTGCTGCTTTCAGGATTCTTTCCTTGTCTGCACATTTTGGGAATTTGACTATGATATACCGTGGCAATGATTGGCTTTTGTTGAATTTAATGGGAGTTCTCTGCTTCTCGGACTTGGATGTCTATGTCTTTCCGCATATTAGGGACGTTTTCAGATATAATTTGTGCACATAAACCTTTTAGCCCTCTTTCTCTCTTCATTCTGGGACTCCTATGATATGAATATTATTCTGTTTTAATATGCCACTGAGTTCCCCAAGTCAGCCTTCATGGTCCATGACCTTTCTTTCCCTCTTCTTTTCAGCTTCATCATTTTCCATAATTTTATCTTCTGTATCACTGATTTACTACACTGATTTACTGATTTCATCCATCCTTGTTTTTATGGCCTCCATTTGGGATTGCATTTCAGTTATAGCATTTTTAATTTTGGCCTCGCTAGATTTTAGTTATTTTATCTCTGCAGTAAGGGATTCTCTAGTGTCTTCTATGCTTTTTTCAAGCCCAGCTAATATCCTTATAATTGTGGTTTCAAATTCTAGTTCAGGGTGCCTGGGTACCTCAGTTGGTTAAGTGACTCCAGCTCAGCTCATGATCTCACAGTTCATGAGTTTGAGCCCCACATTGGGCTATGCACTGTCAGTGCAGAGCCTTCTTGGGGTTCTCTCTCTCTCCCTGTCTCTCTCTCAGAATAAACATACATACATACATACATCAATTTAGTTCAGACATCTTATTTATATCCGCATTGATTAAATCTCTGGCCATGATTTATTCCTGTTCTTTCTTTAAGGTGAATTCCTCCGTTTTGTCATTTTGGAGAGAAAGAAAAACAAGCAACATTAAACAAAATTAAAATATAAAAATCAAAGAAAATAATTTAAAAAATAAAATAAAGTACCTACAGGAACTTAGATCTTAGGTGTGTTTTGGCCTGCTTGTTACAAGAAGCTTCCATGGGTTGCTTTTCTGGTTTGTAGATGTGTAGCTTTGTTCTCTAAGACTTCTGATGGATTTCTTGGGTGTTTCAAATGATTTTATATTTATCTAGTTATATTCAAGTGATGAGACAAGCTTAGGGTCGCCCTACTCTTCCCACTAAATGGCTGATAGTATGTTATGTATTTGAAGCACAATGAATGTCAACTGAAATATATTACAACATGAATGAAAACTGAAAACATACCAAGTTAAAGAGGCCATACAGAAAAGGCCACCCAGATTTCAGTCCCCTGTGATCTTTCAATCCACTAAGGTTATCAAAATGAGGGAAAGTCTTAAGAAAAGTACAGAAAAAAAGAAACCTGGTCATATTGGAAGAAGACTCTTTCACACTTTTTGAACAGGTGGTGACAGCTGAAGTGGCCTGTGGATTCAATGATACGAGGAAACCATAATGATTTCCTCATTTGGAAATTACGACATAGTTCTCAGGGAGAGTTTTCCTCTTTGGGGGTAAAACATACAAGCTTTTTGTGTGAACTGTCAGAGATAGTAAAACAATGACAGCTGGTGAAGTTGAGTGTCAAGTTATGAGTATTTCCACTGCTACAGCAGTTTTCTAGTACATTTCAAAATAATGCAAACTAAATTATGTCTCAAAACAATGACATCAGTACCACACCAGAAAATAAGGAAAAAACATGAAACTTCATGATAGGGGACAAGGCCTGCCAACATGCCATTCACCCAAAGTGAAATTAAGGACCCTTGTAAGAGGATATGTGTTACTAAAGGCCATAGAGTGAGGCTTACATTAGTGTCCCCTATGTTTTGGTTATTGAGGATGACCTGAGTAGAAACAGTACCATTTTCTAAATTCCCAATGTTACATATCACCCCAGCAGCAGCAACAATGACACACTTTTTACATGACTTCAGGGAAATTGCAGGACACAAAATCAAGATACTGAAATCACTTGTGATTATATATACTTGTAGGGTCCAAAGGCAGATCCCAAGGTGAGTCACTTTGGCATGAAGACTATTTTCACTTAAAAAGCAATCAAGGGGCACCTGGGTGGCTCAGAAGCATCTGACTCTTGATGTCAACTCAGGTCAAAAACTCACAGTTGTGACATCGAGCCCCACATCAGTCTCCATGCTTACTTAGTGTGGAGCCTGCTTAAGATTCTCTCTCTCTCTCTCTCTCTCTCTCTCTCTCTGACTCCTCCTCCTCCTCCTCTCCCCCACTCTCTCTCAAAAATAAGTTAATCAAAACCAAGCAGAATCAGAAAAAGCTCTTTACCTCCCACACAGCTGCCTAAAAGAATTTAGATAGAGGACCTGCTCCAGGAACAGAGTTATTCACCATGATATGAACCAGGTATGGTAGACAGGGAAGAACCTAGCAAGGTCTGTTTGGTTAAAGTCCTCTATGTCTCATTCCGTCTGAGAGGACAGGAAAACATTTTTTACCAAACACTTACTCTTTTTCATCTTCCTGTGAACTGCATTCCTTCCCTTTGAGGTACCTGACCCATACCTCCTTGTCTTTAGCTCAGGATGACATATATGCTTCATTCTGCCCAAGTGACTTCAGAATTCCCATGTCTCTCTGGATTCCCCATATACACAAAATTAAATTTTATCTTCTCTCGTTAATCTGTGTCATATCAATTTGACTGCTAATCCAGTAGAAGGACCTTGAGGGGACAGGACATTCTTAATCCTTACATACTCATGACAAACCTTCACCAAGAAAAATTAAGAAAACTAACAGTTTCCTCCAAAATAATAAAATATCTAGGGAAAAATTTAACAAAGAGGTGAAAATCCTATAGCATCAAAACGATATGATGTTGATAAAGAAATTGAAGAAGAGACCAGTAAATGGAAAGTTATTTCACCTTCGTAGATTGTAAATTTTTTTTTAAATTGTTCATTCAACCTAAAGCAATCTAGATTCAGTGTAATCATGACCAAAATTCTAAAGGCATTTTTCAAAACAAACAAACAAACAAACAAGAAAAAAACAATCCTGAAATGTGTATGAAACCACGGAGGGCCCTGAATAGCCAAACCCATCTTGAGAAAGAACAAAGCTGTACAAAGCTATAGTAAACAAAACAGTCTTGACAGTGTTGAGATGAAACCAGGTACAAGGATCATTGCAGCAGAATATGGTCAATTACACAGAGAGGACAGTCTCCTCAACAAATACTGCTGAGAAAATGAGTCACAAGCAACAGAAGGCAGTATGTTACACCATACACAAAATCTTGTGCCACACACACTAAAATAAACAGAAACTCAGGTTTCCACATCAAGCCTTTCCTCCACCAGCTCCTCCGAAGACCACACTCTTCACCATTCACTACACATAGGAAGCCTCTGCTCCATCTTACTCACTTTTCCCTCCCACAGCTCCACCTCATCCTGAAGCTGAGGACTCAGCACCACCTTCCAGGAGGGTCCTGTCCATGAGGATGCAAAGCCAACTCCACAGGAGGAGGAGTGAGCACGGCTCTTTGGGATAAGCATTGTTCGAGCCTGGGAAAATTAATAATAAGAAACCTCACTGAAATTAAGTCCTAAGGTTTGGAAGGGGGCACTCTTAAGACTCTAGCAACAGGAAAAGAGACACCTTGCAGGTAGATACACTTCACTGTCCCAGCAGGAGGAAAGAAGGCCTCTTCCTCCCCCAGCAACAGCCCAGCCAATGAGACACTCACTGCCCAGCCAATGAGAAGCCACTACTCTTCCAGCGCCCCCCCCCGCCCCCCAGTTTATGCCAACAGACTTTTAGTTTACAACAGCCCCCCTTCCCGACGCCCTGCCTCCTCTATAAAAGAACCTCCTCTCCTTCCTTCCTTCTCAGGACTCACGGGTGCTTTTGCGGTAGTTTGCTTGTCACAGTGGCAATTCTCTACTGTTCCCAAATAAACCTGTCTTTTGCCGGTAAAATAAACGGTAGCTTTATTTTTAAGGTTGACAGGTGTGATTAATTTTAACGAACAGCAGACGCAAAAGGACTTCTGAGGACTGAGTAGAAGTTGTCTTTAGGTAAGGAACATTTACATTTAAAAGGAAAATCGCCATTTGTGCTAGGAAGAGAAGGAGGACTCTAAATTTGTAGAAACTTTTATCAATGGGAAAGACACCGTTACCACCATACCCTCATTTCCCTTGTTTGCTCCTCAAAACAGAGTATCTTTAGCCCATAATAGCAGGTAAGGTGGTGGTAAGCCATTTCAGGGAACTACTCAGTTTCCCTGGGTTTCTTCCATGTATACAGGAGGAATCCGTGTTATTAAACTTCTGTTTCTCCTCCATTTCACTTGTCCCTTATTATGGGGAGGTGTTAACAAAAGTAAATTTAAGTATCTAATTGGCTTTACTAACTGATTCACAAATCACGCAGCACCCCGTGTAGCAAATAGAGGACAGCTCCGCAGAACTAAACAAAGGACAGCTTTTTACAGGCACAGAGAGTGAATAAGACGAAAAACAAGAAACTTATTGACAAATGCAGTGTTGAGACAAGCTCGCTCTCCCGAGGATCTAGGAGTAAATTTCCTACTCTAGACTCCAAGAAATTCCATGCTGCCTAGTTAGAGGTTACATTCCTGTGGTTACACCCCCAGGTGTGCAGCAAGGAATACCAGCAGAGACAAGAATCGAAACCTGGGCCCAACACACGGCAAAGGTGCTCTCCACCTAACCTCCGCAAGCTCGGTCAAGTCGAGGAGGCCCCGCTGGAGGTGTCTGCACATGCGCAGTCACCGACTCCTCAACTGCCAAACGCCAGCGTGGAAGACCGCGTACCCCCACCCGCACCTCCCCTGCTCTGAGTTTGCGGCCCCAGAGACTTTAAACATGCGCACTAGCACCTGTGTTCAGCCTTTGAGCCCCGCCTCAGCTCGAGGCTCACCGCGCCTGGAGCGCACTGCGCAGGCGTGCCGCGGGCGCCCCGCCCCCCCGCGCAGGTTTGGCCCAATCCCAACCGAGGCGCCAACACGGAGAGAGTCTGCGAGCGGAGGGAATGGCGGGGCGGCTGGGGCCTCCGAGCGCCGAGCGGGTGGGAGCCACGGACCCGGCTGAGAAGGCAGGAGGTAGTGCTGGGCCCCGACGCCCCTGGCAAGGGCGGCCGTGGGAGGTGGGGCGGGGACACGCGGCGGCTCCCCAGCCCCCGCTCCTCCCGCCGCCGAGGAAACGCAGGGTCACCGCCGGCAGGTCGGCCTCGGCTGTGTGAAGTAGCCCCGGGGACACCCTTTCTGTTGGGCCGGGCGGCTCTCTGCGCGCAGCTCCTGAGTGAGCCCCCTTCCTCTGTCCTCGCAGCCACGTCTGGGCGTCCCTGCTGCCCCAGAACGGTTCTTACCCGGGCATTCTTTTCCGAGGCTGGGCCCAGGCCGGCGGCACGCAGCGTCCGCGTTTTTTTTCTCCCTGACGCCGACCTGAGTGAGCTCCCAGCTCCGGGGGCAGGGGTGGCGCCACCCGGCCGCGCGGTGCGCTCCTGGAACACTCCCCTCCCTCGAGGGGCTGAGCCTGCCCTCGCTCCCTTCAGACCCACCTACACTGGTGCAGCCTTGGGACCCGGCGCGGCTCCGGGGTGTCTGTCCCGCAGAGGAGAGGAGTGAGTAGCGAACCTTCGCACGCAAGGCTCGCCTGGAGCAGAGCGTGGCAGCCAGGCATGAGGAGGAAAGTGGGACGGATGCATATGCACCCCTTGTATTAAACGCCTCCGATGGCCGAGGCTGCGCCAAAGGAGCCTTCCGGTGTGGCTGTTTCAGGTGCCTCCCATAAGCTAGTCCACGTGGGTGGTTTAGTCACTTCACCAGTGGCTGAGTTTGCGCTGCTATAATGCAGTACCCTAACCTGGATCGCCCCGTGACCACTGAACTTTGCTTCTCGTGACTCCGGAGGCTGGAAGTCTGGGACCAAGGCATCGGCAGATAGGGCGTCTGGTGAGGACCAGCTCCCGGTGCCTGCGTGACCATCCTCTGGCTGCATCCCCCCGGGGGGAGGGGGCAGGGCCGGGGAGTTGTCTGGGGTCGCTTTTATAAAGGCACTGCTCCCATTCGTCAGGACTCCGCCATCATGACCCAATCACCTCCCCAAAGCCCCATCTCCTGGCACCATCACATCAGACCAGAGTATTTCAACATGCGTTGTACGGTGCTTACTACATAGGAGAGTGTCCTTGCCCTTTGCGCTTCACACCGGGGACTTCTGGTCCTTGTGTCTGAGGTCTTGTGTCTGCAACTCAGTCTCAAGGTTCAGAAATGTTAGCAAATGGGGGATCGGATTTTTCGTTAATTCAACAGGTATTTCTTGCCAGGCTGTGCTTTGCCTTATGGCGGGCACTACATAGGCAATAGAGGGTAAAAACAGTGCAGCTCACTGCCTAGGCTATTAATAATACCTGGGGAATTGGTTGTCCAAACAAACTGTAAAAATCAGTTTGGGGTCACTTGGGCCAGTTAGCTTTAAAAAATACAGCCATATGCAGAAGTGTGTATGGTGAAAGACAAACCTCCTCCTTCCTAGTCCTACCCTCCAGAGGTAACTACTGCTGAAAATACTTTGGTGATTCTGGCCACAAATTATCTGGACGTGGTATGCATATGTTTGTAGACTGGCATATATTTCGCCTCTTTTTGTAGCCAATTGGGAGTCTATATGCACAATTTTTTACTGACTTTTCATCTGTCTAGGGTCTCCTTCCATGTTTAATGCATAATGAATCTACCTCCTTTTCAATGGCTGCACAGTATTTTGTTGTGCGGATGGATCGTACTTTTCGGCTGATGGGCATCCAAGTCGTTTCCCACTTTTGACATGACAAATACTGCTTCCGTGTCTTTTAACATGCCTTTTGCATACTTAGATGAGCATGTCTCATACATAAATTCTTAGAACTGGAATTAGGCCTTCAAAATGCTGATGTACTAAAACTGTCCTCTGAAAGGTCACATCAGTTTCCAGCCTATATGTGAATTTCCCCACATCATCTCACTGGCCATTGTCAGACTTACTCATCTTTACCAACCAGATAGGTACGATGTGCTGTTTTCATCTCATTAATCATGACTGATATCGTATATCTTGTCAAATATTTATGGGCCATTTGTAAAATTTTTGCTTAACTGTCCCCTCCTTTCTTCCACTCTTTGAAAGCAGTGATTGTTTACCTTCTTTATATTGACTCATTGTTTTTTTTTAAAGATTTTATTCTAAGTACTCTCTGCACCCAACATGGGGCTCAAAATTGTAACCCTGAGAGCAAGAGTCACATGCTCTATGTGCCAGCCAGGCACCCCTGACTGGTTGCTTTTTAAAAACTTTTTATTATGGAAAAATTTAAGCATACACAAAAGGCAAAAACAAAGTATAAAATTACCCCCATGAGCCCATCTTTTCCACTTTGACAGTTATAAGCTTTTGGCCAACCTTGTTTCCTTTTTATCCTCACCCACTCCACTATTTCATTTTGAAGCAGCACAGGCATCATAGCATATCATCCATAAATATTTCCATATGTATCTCTAACATCTCTAAAATATAGTACTGTTTCCAGAAAACTAACCACAGTAGTACTGTCCTATCTGAATAACAGCTACAATAGTTCCTGTGTCACCAAAAACCCAGTTTTCAAATTTCTCTGATTATGTCACCAATATTTTTTAAAGTGCACTTGTCGAATCAGGATCTAAATACAGTCCGTTTTTGAGTATTGAGTATATGTCTTTTTAATCCCCTTTCATCTGTAAGGATCTTCCTTTTTTCCTCCCCCCCCCCAAAATTTGTTAAAAATCCTGATTTTTTCCTGTAAAGTTCCCAGTCTGGATGTTGCTAATTGCATCCCCATGTGTCCTGTGTTCCTGTATTTTCCCTAAATTAGTATTTAGATTAAGACAATTAAAAGGCATTACTCTGACTTCGTTTTTGGCAAGAATCCTATATTGTATTTTTACATCAAGTGGCTCATAATGTCCATTTATCTCTCTTGTGACGTTAGTACCATTAATAATCGCCAACATCTAGTTCATTAAGGAATTAAAAATAAGTGCCTATATTGGTTATAAACAAGTGAATATGAAATATTCTACTGACAAGCTTCAGAGTAATTGATTATGTATATAAAATAGCTCGTATTTATGTGCAAATGACATGGTGTCTTATTAAATTTTCTTACTATTCATTGTGGTTTTTTTTTAATAAGACTCTAGAACTTTCTAGTTAATTAGCCATCTGCCAGTTACAGTGACTTTTGACCCCTTGTTTCCAGTTTTGTTTTGTTTTTTGCCCCTCCTTTCTTTTCCTTTCATTATTACATCATGAGGTTTGACCCAGTCTTGAATAGTACAGGCAGGGAAAGTTCACCCCTCCCCTTGCCCTGAGTTTTATTAAGGGAAACTCTGTGGTATGATTTCACACTTTAGGAAAAGTTGACCGTGAAATAGCCTGACTCCTCTCGAATTCAGTGTCTACCTCAAGACAAGGGGCAAGAGCACCACTCTGGCTGGAGATCTGAGCCCCCCTCAGCCCCATACCAAAGTTATTGGACCCTTCCTTGGGCCCTCTCCTTTGGGATTATGAAGCGTTTGGTTGTGTCTCCACAGGGCAGGCCAAGTCCTCACAGAAAATTGAAGACTTGATGGAAATGATGAAGAAGTTGCAGAAAGGTCACATGTCTTCTCTGTAACTGAGGCACAGCCTGAGCTTTGGGAAAAGGCGGAAGTGGATTAAGTTCCAGGACTCACAATTCACAACCTTTGGAAATTAACCCATTGGCTCTTTCCTACTTTTTAAAACTTCTTTGAAGTAAAAATATAGCCCAAGGATTTGAAATTAAAGTATAAGGGGATAGAAGGCAAAACGTTTCCCCCAAGCCCCCTTGCTAGCCACCCATGTGGTCCCCACCACACTCAGTTAAATCCAGGTTTTCACCTTCACCTCCTTTCCCTCCACCTTACCTCTGCTGCTCTCTGCTTGCTCACATGGCTTCTTCTAGCCATGTTCCCACTTCAGGGAAGGCCTTTTCACTGACTACCTACCACCCCACCCAGGAACTGCCCTCCCCTTGATTTAAGGCCTTCAAGAGGTCTTCCCATATCTGAAGAGCATGCCCCACTCCTTCGTGCTTTAATTAATTCCTTGCCCCTCTATTTTTCTTGATTGCGATGACTAAGCCTGACTCAGTATCTCTGTTTTTTCCCTTGTATCCTCTATCCAGAATGAGAGTCCCTGTAGGGCCCCCAACTCCCTCTGCCTGCCCTGTCATCTCCATTCAACCTCCTTTCCTCCCTACAGCGGGAAGCCTAGAGCCCAGGGTTGAGGCCCTGATTAATCGGATTAATGAGGTTCAGCAAGGTGAGCTCAGGGACAAGCTACATGATTTGCAGGGCCCCTGGTTACAGGATTACTAAGTATGTATTTCAGGACCACAGCAGCAGGTCAAACCAAGGGTGGGTTTTTCTAAAGGCAACTGCTGTAGTCACATGTCCATGAACCTGGCCCTGCTGCCAACTGAGACCAACAAGAAGGGCTGGGCTCTGGAAGCCTCATTTCTTGCCCTGTAAAATGTGTCCTCCCCACCCCCTGCCCAGTTTGCTTGAAGACAAATGTGAAATGTCACTATTTGCAAGGAATGGTGTAGTTGGATGTTGCCCTTACACGTTGTCTGGTTTCTTGTTTTGTTTTGGTTTTTTTTTGGCACAGCAAAAAAGAAAGCCAGTGAGGAGCTGGGAGAGGCCCGGACTGTTTGGGAGGCCCTGCAGAAGGAAATGGACTCATGTAAGCATGCAGGGGGTCGATTACCCAGAGGTCCCCAGTGTCATGCCTTCCTGAACTCAATATTCTGGACCCTTAGCATTCTTGCTTCGGCCAAGGGCTCCTGCCCCCTCTGCGGCATCAGGTCCTACCAGTCTCCCACTCTGTACTGTCCAAGCATACTCCCACCTCAGGGCCTTTGCTAGACTCTTCTGCCCCAGATACCACTGGTTTCTATTGCCATACATCATCACCATCAACTCTTAGCTTGAATGTCCCCTTCTTAGAGAAACCTACCCTGGTCATCCCATCTAAAGACAGCACCTTGTCCCCACCTGATCACATTCCCCTTACTGCTTGATGTGTTTCTTCATAGCCCATATCCCAGTTCATATGATGTGTCTTTCTCTCCCGTCCATGTAAAGTGCACTGGCATTCTGCAGGACCCTCACATTCAACCCTTTATCAACATCAGGGCCCTTTGCTGCCACATCCGGGAGTGTGGGCACAAGATGGGAGGGGGCTCAACTCAAGGGGTCCACAGTTGGGATTGGGGTACAGTTGTACCAAACCGCCTGTGTGACTGTGGGCAGGTATGCTCTCTGAGGGTGCAGTGGGTGGTACCTGATGCCTGAACATGTTACTGTGTTTTCCAGTGAGTGGAGAGGAAGTACGTCTGAAAGAGACCTTGAACAAAAAGCAAGGTAATTGTAGTTATTCTGTGTCCAGGCTTTTGCCTTTGTCACCCTGCAGAGGCAGTATGACAGTCTGTCCACAGCAGCTGAATCCTTTTGAAACCTGAATCCGCTCGCATCCCTCCTGTGGCTTCCACCAGACCTGAAGCAAATTACAAAGCCCAATCCGGTGCCCACGAGACTCCACGTGATCTGACCATATTAACTATGCCCAGGCCTGATGCTTTAATGGGTTCTCCTGGGGCCCTTCGTTCCTATCCCTGCAGAGACCCTAAGGATCCTCAGACTCCACTGCCAAGAGAAGGAAAGTGAGGCACAGAGGTAAGACCTTCCAGCTGGGCCTTGCTCTTCTTTCCCCTTCATTGTGGGGGAGGAGAGAAAGAGGGAAACTCAGTCATGGACCCAGAGCTCTCATTTCCTCCGTTTTTAAAACGGAGAGGTCGGACCCAACAGTAGGCAGTAGTGTTAAGAACACTCTCACTCACTGGGATAATCATTCGTTTGCTAGAATACCAAATTCCTTTGGCTGTTTTTTCTTCTGTGCCTGTCACTCTTCCCAAAATAGACCCTTGGCTGTCTGTCCACTCATCTGTGCCTTCATTGAGGCATCAAGCCATTGCGTCTCTCTCTATTCATCGGGACCCTTCATCCACCTCAGTATTTGTGAATCCATCTCTCCACTTCCTGAACATTGGTTTAGCTTATTTTGTGACCAGAGTCACTGAGCCCTGGCATACCAAGACTGGAACTGTGTGGGGAAATTGGGATGAGGTGTGTGTGTGTGTGTGTGTGTGTGTGTGTGTGTGTGTTCGCAGTTGACCATGCCCCGGTGACTACACTATTCCCAGGGGGCACATGCTCATGCCCCAACCCATGAAGTTACCGGAGAAGGACCTCAATTTAGAAGGCTACAACACACCCCAAGAGGAGGCAGAAGCTCCACCCAGCCCCATCCTGGGGAGACATTCAGAGAACATGACTGAGGGCTGCTTTGCCTCTTCGCAGGAAGCAGACCATGCTGCAGGAGTGCAAGGAGCGAATTTCTGCCCTGAACTCCCAGATCGAGGACGAGAAGAACAAACAGAGGCAACTGAGGTGAATCCCAGTGCTCCGGGCCAGGTGGGGGCTGAGGGGGCAGTGTGCGAGGATGGGTTGTAGGTGCAGGTAATATCAGGGATGGGGGTTAGAAGAGGAGCTGGCTGACCTGAGGTTTGGAAGGTCAAGGTGGGGAAGGTGCTCCCTGCCAAGCAAAGAACATGGGCAAGCCTCCCGTGGTGTGTACATGAAGACCCCTGGCCTGGGCCTGGCTGGGGAGGGGTGTCTCAGCCAATGGCCCCTCATCTTGTGTGGCCGGCCCCCAGGTTGGATTTTGAGGAACAGCTGGAGGATCTGATGGGCCAGCACAAGGACCTCTGGGAGTTCCACGTGAGTCACTCACAGCCATTCCTCCCACCTCACACATCTTCCCTAAGAGTCCCAGGCCCCAAACTGAAGGTCACGCCTCAGGCCTCCTTCCTCTCGCCGGCTTTTGAGCCAGCCTTGGTGGCCTAACGTCAAAATGGCCCTCAACTCAGTGCCTCATCCCCACCCTCACTGCCACCCGGTGTCATCCTCTTCACTGGTCCTGCCCGCCCTCTCTGCTGCTCCCCCAGGGCCCTGCGGTGACCAGGAGGAGCCCTGATGAAGTCAGGAAAGGTTATCCATAGAGAAGATCCATGGATGTGTTTGCAGCCATGACTGCCACAGGGCAGACAGCGGGGAACCAAGCAGACTGGTGTTTGCCCCCTGGGGATCCTAGATACCAAGTGAAAGGGGCAGAGAGAACAGACGTTGGGATAGAGAGAGAGGTTCATTGAAGAGGCCACGTAAGGGGAAGAGAAACGGCAATGCAGGGCTAGTAAATGATTCTCCAGGGAACACTTCTGGTTAGTGATGCTTTTAGGATCCCCTGTAATAAATGCTTGCCTCACATCAAAGCTTCCAAGATTACCGAACGTTAACCACCTGGTGAGCCTCTCAAGCACAGCATCACAGGTATCTGGGGTGAGACAGTTCCAGGTGGAGAGGATGGCCAGTACAAAGGCCCTGAGGCTGGAACGTGCCCTGTGTGCCCAGAGGGCCCGAGTAGTAGGAAGGGAGGCAGGCTGAGTAAAGACCAGATCCAGGTAGGCTTGTCTGAGGTGCATGGGGGTAGGCTGAAACACATGCACAGGCCTCCTTTCTACCTACTCAGAGACCAGAGCAGATGGCCCAGGAGATTGGCGCCCTGGACAGCAGCAAGGAGCAATTGCTCAGGGAAGGTGAGGCCTGGAGATTGGGGAGGCCCTGATTTGCCTTGCACTGCCCTGCTTATCTGTCCCTTCCTGCCGCAGAGAAGCTCGTGGAGGCAAAGCTGGAGGACGTGAAGCATCGTCTGTGTTCCCAGTTTGGGGCTGACGGTTGCTCGACCACTGCTGAGGGGCTCTTTCTCCGCAGCCAGGAGGCAGCAGCTGCAGTGTAAGACGAGCAGGACAGGGACAGGGACTGGGGTGGAGGGAGGGAGATGCCAGTGCTGATGCCCACCCCCCTCAGACATATGTTTGAAGAGGAGAACAGGAAGGCCCAGGAGCTCCTAGAGGCTGCTGCCCAGCGCCATGAACAGCTGCAGCAGAAGTGCCAGCAGCTACAGCAAAAGAGGCAGAGGTGCGTGTGGAGGCCCTCCCCCCAGTCCTCTAGGGGAAGGTGGCTGAGGCATCTCTGCTCCCTTTTCAGCCTGTCTCCTGGTCTCTTCACAGCCTCTTGTCCTTTCTCCTCCCCTTCCCCCTCCCCACACTCCTACCCTACCTCTGTCTGTCCAGGCTTAAGGAAGAGCTGGAAACGCTTGGGGTGCAGATCGCTGCTCAAGCCCAAAGCACACAAGATGAAGGGGCTGGCCCAGGAGAACTTGTGAGCCCTGGGTTGGGTGGCAGGGAGCAGAAACAGCTCATGCAAGGAGCTGGGTGCAGGAAGGCAAAGAAGGGGATCGAGAGTCCTCAGAGGATGGTCTTTGGGGAAGGGTGCTCCCACAGGGCACAAAGAAGACAAAAATGCAGGGGCTGGCAGTGTGGAGTGGGAAGAGGCAGGTCCCAGGGAGGGTGTGGGCACAGGGCTACATGGACATTTCCCTCCTCAGACTCTGACCTCCCACAGGCCAATCCTAAACTCCTAGGAGTCAGCAAGGAGAAAGACCCAGGGCTGCCCACCAAGCAAGGCCGTAGTATGCCCTCCTAGGCAAGGACTCTCTTTGCCTTGGAGCATATTCCATGAACTTCGGGAAATAAAGGCACTATTTCAGTACAACTGCCTCAGCTGAGTTTATGCAGAGGGGGTAGGGCTTGTCTGGCCCCTGACACTGTGTCAAGCCTTGGCCTCAGCCAGAGGGCCACAGCAGGCCTCCCTACCCTCATAGTCTCTGGTCTGCTCCTTTCTAGGACTTAACACGCTGTTCTGGGTTCCCAGGCAGAAGGATGCAGGTCTGCAAAGCCACAGTGTGATTGTTTCTTTAATTCCTTATTCAGGCCTGAAGTAAACCGAATCCCAGAAATCTCAACAGCGGGGATGGAGTCAGTCAGTCCCTTGCCCACAGTCTCCACTGATTAGCTGAGAAAAAAAAAAACATAATTGGAGGCCAAGTGTAGTTTGTGCCTTCCTGGGCACAAAATATGTAACTGACACCTGTCACAAGAACATGGTGTCTTAGAAATCCTGTGTGCTGGGAGTCAATCACCTAAGACTCCATGAAAATGCACTCACCCAATAAAGGGCAGCAGTGCTCCTGAGCCAAAATACAGTGACTGAAGTAGGAAGAGATTCCTGGTCTTGAAAGACTCCCACATCCAGGTAGGACACTAACATGGTGGGATTGCAGAGATCCAAACAGGCTGCCTGGAGAGCACTGTTTCTGTGGAAGAACGGGGGAATGTGACATGGTGGGAAATTACTCCGTCAGTTAGAGACACCAGGCATAAATCTCCCAGTTTTCTGACATGGAGTTAAACAGACCTGTGTCATAAATGAATTGGTTACACCTTATCAGAACAACTCCTGCATTGCCTGGAAATTAGTACATTCCCCTGAGTAGCAATGGAAATAATCACCTTGAATAGCAGCAGTTCAGCTAATTTTGCAGCTTCAGGTGATTCACAATAAAAAAAGACACATGAGAGGCGCCTGGATGGCTCAGTCGGTTAAGTGTCCAGCTTTGGTTCAGGTCATGATCTCATGGTTCGTGGGCTCGAGGCCTACGTCGGGCTCTGTGCTGACGGCTCAGAGTCTGGAGCCTGCTTTGGATTTGGGGTCTCCCTCTCTCTCTGTTCCTCCCCTGCTCTCCTTTTGTCTCTCTCACTCTCTCAGAAATAAAGATTAAAATTTTTTTTTTAATTAAATAAAAAGACACATGCTTACTTCAACAGAAGCACAGAAGGCCTTTGACAAAATCCAACACCTATTTAAATAAAAAAAAAATGTAAAATCTAGGAATAGAAGGTACCTTCTTTAATACTTACCAGTGAAATGTTTAAAGCACTTTAGGGTATGTTCAAATACTATTCACTGTACTAAAGTTCTAGACAGAGAAACAGGACCAGGACCTTCCCCACCCCTGCTCACAACCACATGGATAGCTGCCAAGGAAAAAGATCCTCCTTCCTGCTGTCTTGCAGTCGCCCTCCACGCCCTTTCTTTGGAAACCCAGAGATTGTGTCAGCTGGAATAAGAGAAATGTAGCCCCAGCATCACACAGTAGAGCAACCAAGGGTGGGTTTCTAGCTGAGACAAAAAGAAAAAAATCCATAGCTGGTAGAGTCACTTACCATAGGTATAGGTAGAGACAGAGGAGCTAAAAGAAATCGTTCAGTTTTAGAGAACAATCTAGACAAAACACCGAGGAGCCAGGACTACCTAGGTGTGAAAATAAAACTGTTCCTCCTTCCCAGCGTCTCCAGTCAGGAACAAAGATCCCTGAAGTATGAAATGAATGCAGGCTACAGGTCACAATCGGGATGCTACCGGCAAAATGGAGCCTCAGAGCGAAACTCAGACCAAGGGTGTTGCTCTAAGACCCTTTTCTTGAGACTCTAAAGAGTGTGCCTTGTAAACCCTTACGAGAGATGATAAATAGTAGCACTGTCCCCACATCTCTCAGTTCGAGGTGGAGTGGATCCTGTTCCAGAAATATAGGGGTGGCTTTCACCTAGTGGACTACATTATAATTTATCAGAAATCGAAAAACTTTCTTAAAGGCATGAGATCAATTTGAATCACAAGTTTAGAAACAGTTCAAATGAGAAGAGCCCTCTGGGCAGGAACCAGAACTGAAGAAACTAGACAGCAAAATGAATAAATCAGGCCTAGGTCATGCAGAAGAGAGGTGACGGAGTGCAGAATCCAGAGCCCTAACGTCATTCCCAGAACCGCTGCATCCTAATTAAGGAACTGATGGTGTGCCCTGCCAGATTTCAGTTTCTGTGTATGGGAGGCTAAGTGCCTCCCAGTTCCTCTCCCTCGAATGGACCATCGGTGAATCCCTCATCTCTGTGCTACCATTGTGTGTTGAGTGTGTGCAGGGCACATAACTAGTCACATCAGGTCCTAGGTTTTCAGACTAAGTCACAGACAAGGGACTGTGTCCAAAAAGACTATGTGCATGTAGACCAGACACAGATGATGAGGTCCTACATTTTGAGCTAAACAGCTCTATAAATTGAGGTCCTTTAATTTTATAGTACAGGTTACATGTGTGAGCAATGTGAACTCGGTGGTCATAAAGTGGACAGTGTCCTATTGCATTTTCTAAAGATGGCCACACTACTATGTCTCATCCCACATACTATTTAAGGTGCTCTTACATCGAAGGTGGAGCCTATTTCTCTACCCCTTAGAATTTTCATGGGCCCTATAACTACCTTGTATAGAAAAAGGCAGAATTGACACCATGCTAGTACCATTAGTGTTGCCAAATATCCCCTTGTACGCAAAATCACCCGCAGCAGAGAACCAATGGTCGTCTAGTTCAAAAATTTTTTTCAATACAGTACCATTTCTATCTGAAATTTTCATCCACATTACCTAACCTGATAGTTTTCCCTTAATGAGAAATTCTCTGATAGACACAAAGTCAGACATTCAGTTGAAAATTTGGACACAATAGGTATTTATAAGTTTTACTTTATTCTCACTGTTCAATGAGCTATCTCTGACCAATAAAGGTATTCCTACATTTACTGCATTATTTCTTCCTATGATTTCTGACTTAGGGTTGAAAGATGAAAACACAGGTTCTTTCCTCTGTGAGTTTCCTACACAAGGACTGGTAACTTCAACAGAAGCCTGCCACAAATTCACAAATTCATAAAGTGAACTGGCTACAATGGACTGGTAGTGCTGTAGTCAGGTCACACATAGAAGGGTTCTCACTCAGGTAAAGTACAAGTGAGGATTTCTGAGGTAGAGATGGAAAGATTTCTGCCCTCCACAATCAATTCTTTCTGCCTGAGGTCATGGTTGCAATCTTCACTCTATGGCTTTGAAGACAAACCTGTGTGTCATCTGCACTTCAGGAGCACAGGGAATAAAAAAACTCAGCAAATGCATGTTGTTTTTTTGGTTTTTGGTTTTTTTGTGGCCAGGCTTAGAAGTAATGTTCATCATGTGTGTTCATATTCTCTTGGCCAGAACTCAGTTACATGGTCCCACCCACAACAAAGGGAGGCTGAGAAATGTAGGCTAACTGTGTGCCCAACACAAAGAGAAAGTGAGTTTTGGTATACATACAGCCAGTCTCTGCCACACATGACTTCTCCCCTGTGTGAGTTCTCAAATGTTTGCTGAGGTGTGATTTCTGACAGAAGGTTTTTCCACAATCATTACATTCATAGGGTTTCTCTCCTGTGTGAGTTCTCTGATGAACAGTGAGGGCTGATTTCTGGTAGAAAGTTTTCCTACATTCTTTACATCCATAAGGTTTCTCTCCCCTGTGAGTTCTCTGATGCCTATTGAGGGTTGACTTCTCACAAAAGGTTTTCCGACATTCATTACATTCATAAGGTTTCTCACCAGTGTGAGTTCTCTGGTGTACAGTGAGTTTTGACTTCTGGTAGAAAGTTTTCCCACACTCCTGACATTCAAAGGGCTTCTCACCTGTGTGAAGTCTCAGATGCACAGTGAGTTTTGGCTTCACACAAAAGGATTTCCCACATTCGTTACATTTATAAGGTTTGTCTCTTGTGTGAGTTCTCTGATGTACAGTGAGAGCTGGGCGATGGCCAAAGCATTTCCCACATTGTTTACATTCATAAGGTCTCTCTCCTGTATGAGTTCTCTGATGTGCAGTGAGAACTGACTTCTTATGGAATGTCTTACCACAGTCGTTGCATTCATGATGTGTCTCCCTATTGTGAATCTTCTGATGTATGGTGAGGGCTGACTTCTGGTAAAAGGATTTCCTACATTCATTACATTCATAGGGCTTCTCCCCTGTGTGTGTTCTCAGATGTACGGTGAGTTTTGTCTTCACAGGGAAGGATTTCCCACATTCATAACATTCATACGGTTTTTCCCCTGTGTGGATTCTCTGATGAACAGTCAGGTGTGACTTATGGCAGAAAGATTTCTCACATTCGACACATGCATAGGGCTTCTCCCCTGTATGAGTTCTCCGATGTACTTTAAGAACTGTTTTACTAATGAAGGTCTTCTCACACTCGCTACATTTATAGGGTTTCTCTCCTGTGTGTATTTTCCGATGTTTACTGAGATTAGACCTCTTGTAGAAAGTTTTAGCACATACATCACATTCAAAAGTTTTCTCTTCTAACGGAGTTCTCGAAAGCTGAGCGAGGTGTGATTTCTTGCTGAAATTACCCCCACTTTGATCATGTTTATGGTGTTGCTCCTCGAAATCGGCTAGACCAAGATGCAACTGTGTTGGTTTCTCACAAAAAGTGTTCCTCCATTTGTTACATCCACAGTGATTCTCCCCTATGTGAGTTCTCTCTTGGGCAGTGACAGCTGACTTACCACAGGCTTCCCGATGTTCATTATACCTACAGGCAGTCTCTCCCATGTGAGCTCTCCTATAGGTACAGAGTGTTGTCCCCTTGTTGAAGTCTTTCCCTTGCCCACTAAATTCGAGAGGCTGCCGCAAAGTCTGATTCCTCGGATGACAACCAGGACAGTCGGCACACCTGAGGGGGCTCCCCGTTGTATGACATTCCTCGGCATTCTCTCCAACACGCATCCCACCAGGCTCACCAGGGAGAAACGTGTTCTGACACACATTAAACAACTCTGGCTTCACTCCTGAGTAGCTTCCGTTATTTATAATCAGTTTAGAAACGTCGGCTGCACTCAAATTAAGTGTTTTTCCCAAACTGGTTCTCTCCTTCGTTGACGTTTCATAGTTGGCCAATCCAACTTGCCACAAAAGTCTGCTCTGATACTCCTGGCCAGTCTCCATCAGGTCACCTGCAGTCTGGACATCTAAAATGAGACAAAGTAACCATATGTATGAACCACACCTAAACATTTCTTACGGAATGTTCATGTAAAAATGGAGAAGTTTCTTTCCATCATGTAGGATAAGAATTTTACAGAGTTAAAATGGGTATGATTATGATAAGTATATGATTTTTCTTTCTAATGAAATAATGTAACAAGTTACACCAACAGATTCTCTAATGTCAGATCATGGTTTTATTTATTTGTTGGTTTTGCTTTATCTTTTTTTTTTCCTTTTTGAATCCATGAGGAAACCATTGGTCACGATATTCACCTATTCCCTAGTCTTAGTGTTCAGCTGACTTCTCTTCATCTGCCATTTGTGTTCCTGTTCCATTTCCCGCTTTCTCTCACAATGACTGTAGGTCACTCGTGCTGGGCCTTTTCTCATCACTCAGCTTTGAAGATGACAAGGTCTTCCTGGATCCACCACTTTAGGGTGCAGTACAGAGCCATTCTTCTGCCATCTCAGCAGGGATGTTGCTTAGGAACAAGGATTTGTTCCCACATTTCTTTACTTTTTCACCTTTCCCTGGGCATCTGTGGGGTTTTTCAAAGGCATCATCTCTCCTTCTCCATGCCAGCCAGAGACCGCTTTTGGCTAATTCCTAATTAAACCCTGCATACTTCGCTTCTCACAACCATAACCGGTACAGAGAGCTCCAACCCTCCACACTGGGCTACCTCTCCCTGCTGGTCTAAAGGGTTTAAGCTCTGCAACCCAGGCTGTGCCCACCATCATTGGAAAACCTCTTTCTGGCTCCTTCTTAGATCAAAAACCCTGGCATCCCCACCCCACTTCCTGGTATATGCAGCCCTACTTGACAATGTGCAGTTTCTAAAGGCTTGTGTTTTGCACTCTGGAGTTTTGCATGTGTCCTAGTTTCAGCGAAAATGCAGTCCGTGTATGGGTCATTGTTTCAGAATGATTTAGCGTAAGCAACTGCACCCTGAAACCCCGGGCTCTACTGGCCTCGAGGACACACGTTCTCCAGATTCTCCTCCCATGCCATGGACTGCCCCTTTCCACACTGTGCGTGGTTCTCCACACCTTCCTGCCACCTGTGATGCCGTGGCTGACAACGCTTGGTCCTGGGCTCCCCTTCTTTTCTTAACAACTCCCTGGGCAACCTCCTCTAATCCTGTGCCTTTAACAATATTTCTAACTTGTACCTTGTAATAGTGATGTCCAATTTCTACTCCAGATATTATATCCACCTATATGTTATACTGTCAAATTTGGTAAATCGCCACCTTAAACTTAAGCTATCCCAAAGTACAGTCTTAATAATTAATCACCCCAAAACCACTTTCCCTGGGCTTCCTTACTAAAATGGCACACCCCATGTTCTGTCACGGTGACATCTGTGCTGGTTATCCCACTACTTCACAGGTACTTCGTGTGTCGTATATGTGTTTCATGCTGACTCAATAACTGGTAACCACCTAGAAAGGAGTGCATTTGTTTGATTACTGTCGTTATCCCCATAATTACAAAATGACTAGTGCTTGCTTAACACCTTTGAAAGAATAACGAGTATATAAATAAATGTCTGAAAAAAACTAGTGCGTGAGGATGGAGGAAAGGAGGGCATCTTACAACCTACAGACAGTGGCTAACAAAGGAAAACATTCTAAGAGGAGGCAGGTAAAGACTGGATTTTGGGTAAGACTAAGAAAATAGAAAAAAAGACGGGGGTGGTTTATACATAAGAAGCATCTTTGGAGACTAAATAGAGCATGTCTGAGCCTAGGAAAAGCACGGGTAAAAAACAACCCAGCACGCCCAACATCTGCTATGCTCTCCCCTTCCCAGACCCCTGCCCAGTATGCACTGACAGACCTGGGAGGCTCTGCTCTAGGGGTTCCTCTACTGTCCATGGCTCTGCTCCTTGCTCCAACTTGACGATCACCTCAGGTTTGGGAATGCAGTGCCCTGTTGATCAGAAATAAAGGGGGGGCTTTTACCAAACCGTTTGAAAGAATGACAGGAGCACAGCGTCAAGAGTCGTGCAATGAAGGGCCGATCTGAACCTCTGATTAGAGAGGTGAACACCCACGGTCTTCTGGGCCTCGAATCTTAAACCTAAGCAGCATTTAACCTCATAAACAGTTTGCACGTTTACCAATGAAGAAAGCAGTGCTAGGACACTAAGACACTTTCACTCACCCAGTGACACCAGGCTACTGTAGGTCTCCAGCATCACGACCCTGTACAGGGTCCGCTGGGCATCATCCAGGTCCTGCCACTCCTCCCAGGTGAAGTTCACAGCCACATCCTCAAACGACACCAACCCCTGTAATGAATGACATGTGTCTCAATTCAAGGGATCAGCTGGGATCAGAAGAACAAGTCTGGGAGTTCATTCTTTTTTGTGTGTTTTGTCTTACACAGGATACACCATGCTTTGTACTCTATACCGTGGGCTAAAACGAATCCACAGTAGAACTATCCTACCCATGTTAACTCTTTAATCCCTAAAAGTACAATCATAAAGTTTCCCTTGTCAATCTGGAACCGTCCTTGCTACTAGAGACGAAAAGATAACTGTGCTCCTCAAAGGTGTGTGTGACCTGGTATGGAGGCCTTAGTGTAAACATACACCTGCAGTAATGCACTAGATAAACTAGGTTAGACGTGTTTAAAGTAGACAAGAGTAAGAAAGAAGAAAACAGCTGCCCTTGTGCCATCCAATCACACTTCCCTGAAGAGCCAAACACATTAGCTGTTTAATGTCAACAACATATTCTCATAATTATGAGACTACAGTAGAAGTCACGAGGGCAACAGGTACACATGCTACATTAATGGAAGTACAAACAGCACCATGTCCAAATGGTTGCTCCTAGGCTGTGACGAGACATAAAGGCAGTAAAGGTATTTAAGGAACAGATTATAGTTTGCATTTAAAAAAAAAATTGTTTTTGAGAGAGAGAGGGAGACAGAGTGCAAGTGGGGGAGGGGCTGAGAGAGAGGGAGACACAGAATCCAAAGCAGGCTCCAGGCTCTGAGCTGTCAGCACAGAGCCTGACGCAGGGCTCGAACTCACAGACTGCGAGATCATGACCTGAGCTGAAGTCAGACACTTAACCAGCAAGCCACCCAGGCACCCCTATAGTTCTGCATTTAAATATCTGACCTAATTCCAACACAACAAATTTGATGCACTCACCGTTGTTTTGAATATTTCAATATTCAAATATTTGAATATTTGAATATTTCCTCCTTATCCCAAAGGGTTGCTTCTGTCCTCCCCAGTGTGAGTACCTCCTACTTCCTAAACCACAGGGTGTCAATAATGAGGGGCCAGTAAGAAGAGATAAGTTACACGGCCAGATTTTCTTTTTAACAGTCCTCCCCTAGAAGCAGGATGGGAAAGAGCTTAGAAGAGAGTGACAGAGGACAAACTTGGGGTTACAGGATACAGAGCAATAAAATTACAGAATAGGGTACTAATCCTACAAAGCAAAAACGAAAAGAAAGCAGGAACACAAGTTGGTTCTAATTTGTTCTGAGAAGGGTGAAGACAGAACCCGGCTGTCTGCATGACCAGCTAGATACATACTGGTGCTATAAGATGAAATAAAATAGGGCACAGAGTGTGCACAAGAGACATAGATTTTGGACACAGCTTGTCTGAAGTCTGTGCGTACGCAGGGATGTCATACTGGCAACTGGATACATGATCTAGAGCTCAGGAGAGATCCAAGCTGAAAATAAACATTGGGGAAGCAGCAGAATTTTAGTAGTAGCTGAAGCCATCAGAGTGAATGGAACGGCTCACAGAGAACCTGAGACTTTGAAAGGAGAAAGGAACAGGTGCCGTGTCTTAGGACACACCAATGCTGACTGTCAGAGAAAAAGAGAGACACCACGACACAGAGAAAATTTCTAGAGATTATTCCAGGAATAGAAATAACCTCCATACTAAGGACTCTATTAATACACGTCATCATATTCACGTTTCTGAAAAGTCCTATGATGATTCAAATAGACACTAAGCAGGTATCTACAAAATATTCTCCCATTTGTAATAATAACCATTAACCAAAGGGGATTTAGAGGATTCTTCCTTAAAATGATTAAATGTGTATGTCTTACCCCAGAGGCAGCATCACACTTCATGAGGAAATACTGGAGTATAAAGGTGCTCTCCCACCACAATTATTCAACAATTTACAAGTGGTAACAGTCAATGCAATTGAAAAGAGATAAATAGTTGTAAAAACGGTCATAATTTAAATATAATTTATACGTAGAAAACTCAAAAGAATCCTATGAGAACTATTCTATAGAAAGAAAATAATTTTCTGTTTTAAGTTTGAGACAGAGAAAGAGAGAGTGAAAGTGCACACACAATCAGGAGGGGGCAGAGAGAGACAGAGAGAGAGACAGACACACAGAGAGACAGAAAGACAGACAGTGAGACAAGGAGAGCACACCAGCAGGCCCGACTCTATCCCACCAACTGTGAGATCATGACCTGAGCCAAAATCAAGAACTGGACACTTAATCACCACCAGGCGTCACAAAGACAAGAATTTTCTATAAGAAAATTCTATAAACTGTAGGTTATAAAAATAATGTCTTCATACCTACAAAAACATTCATACTATAACAACAACAAAAAGCAGAATACATATCAATACATTAACAGAAAACATACAAAGCTATGCGAGAAAAAAATATGAAGGCTACAAGAACTAATAAATGAAAGACACCATATTCACAAGTAGGAAGATCTACATCAAAAAGATATCAATTCTCAGTAAGTTAATAATCAGGAAATTCATGTAATATTATCCTAATAAACAACACATCCTTAGATACAGACAAGCTAATTTAAAAGTTCATAGAGAAGATTAAGTAAGAATAGACAGAGACCGTGGTAGGTTATACTTCTGTTCACCAAAATGTAGTGTCTCTCCCTTATCAGTCAGCTCTGGCTGACATAACAAATACCCTAGACTAGATGGATTCAAAAGCAAATTTCTTGGGGCAACTGGGTGGCTCAGTTGGTTAAGCTTCCAACTTCGGCTCAGGTCACGATCTCATGGCTCGTGCGTTCGGGCCCCACGTTGGTCCCTGTGCTGACAGCTCCGAGCCTGGAGTCTGCTTCGGATTCTGTGACTCCCTCTCTCTCTCTCTTAGCCCCCCGCCCCGCTCACACTCTGTCTCTTTCAAAAATAAATAAACATTAAAAAAAATTTTTTTGTAAGCAAATTTTTCTCAGATTTCTGGAGGCTGAGACATCCAAGATCAGGCGTCAGCCAGTTCTGTGCCTGGTATAGACCATCTTCCTGGCTTGCAGATGGTCACTCTCCTGCTGTGTTTTCTCATGGTGGAGGAATAAAAATCTCTCCTCTTCCTCTTTTCGTAAGGCCACCAATCCTATCAGATTAGGGCCCCAACATTAGGACCTCATTTAACAATAATTACTTTCTAAAGGCTTGATCTCCAAATGCAGTCACATTGGCAGTTAGGGCTGGCCTTGAATATACAAATTCTGGGAGAATACAATACAGTCCACAGTACTCCCTGTGGTGCCCTTCTCTGCAAAAGGATTAATATCCCTTGGAGGTGGAACTCACATAAATAGATCTATATTCTTCCATTTACCTGGCACTGAACAAGAACAAGTGAATGGAAGTGACACATGTCACTTCCAAGCAGAAGCTGGAAGAGCCATGCATAGATCACCATGTCCTCCCTCTGTCACAGGACCAACAATGTTACAGTAAAAAAAATTGCTCCTCTGTCTGGGATACTGAATGAGACAAAAAGGATAAAAAGCAAAACTGATCCGTGATGGACAGGTAGCATAAGAAAGAATGAAACCTTTGTTGTGGACCTAACTGGTAATGAATCGGCATAACCACCAAACAGAAACAAGCAGTGCAAAGAAACTGGGACGAAGGTGATCCATGATACCAGGGGCTAAATAGCAGATCAGTGTTACTTATGATCACCGGTACTTATGTACCTAATGTTACTGAAGTAACATGAGGGATGATTACCATATGGATTTAAAGCTTTAGAAAAAGAGGTGGGAAAACAGAGTATTAGTAGTAAGTATCAGGCACTAGTCGCTGCCTTTAGTTAAATACTATAGGAAAAGTGATAAGCTCAGGTGGAAAAAAAGACTTCAGTGTGCAAACAGGAATGAAAGAAAATTGGGAGATACTATAAATTTGGGAACCTGTAGAACTGAAAAACTTTCAAAGGATTTCTCATTTTATCTGTTACTGTTTAAGGCTGAAGAAGTTGCCTCTTCCAATTTTTACAGAAAAAAATGTAAGAAATGCTTGGAGAGTCAAGACTAATTAAACTCAACCTCAAGGGAGTAACAAACATGTTATAACCATGGCATCCTGTGACACAACTGAACCCTGAAGACAATACACTAAGTAAAATGAGTCAGTCATGAAAAGATGAATATTGCCTGACTTCACCTATAGAAGCTCCCTAGAATAGTCAACTTCATGGACATAGAAAATAAAATCATGGTTGCCAAGGGCTGAATTAGAGGGGACAGGTACTTGGTATTTAATGAGCAGAGCTTCATTTGGGAAACATGAAAAAATTCTGGAGACAGTTGCACAAGATGATTAAAACTAATGCCACTGAACTGACATTTTTAATTAAAATGGCCAATACGGCCAATTCGAGGTGAGATATATATATATATATATATATATATATATATATATATATATATATATATTTTTTTTTTTTTTTTTTTTTTTTTATTGTTTATTTATTTTGAGAGAGGGAGTGAGCACGAGCAGGGGAGGGGCACAGAGGGAGGGAAGGAGAGAATCCTAAACAGGCTCCATGCTGTCAGTGCAGAGCCTGACATGGGGCTCGAACCCATGAACTGTGAGATCATGACCTGTGAGATCATGACCTGAGCCAAAATCAAGAGTCAGATGCCTAACCGACTGAGCCACTCAGGTGCTCCAGGTTATGTATATGTTATCAAAATAAAAAAAGTTAACCAACTTTTCACCAAATTGTAGTCCAAAATTCTATTTATGGTTGATGCAAACATCCATTTTTCCTTACTCATTTCTTTTAAATGATTAGCTGGAACAGAAAAATTAAATATCCTTTAACAGGGTTGAAAACATGACAGTTCATTTTTGAACTAGCAATTTCAATTATACGATAATAAAAAATACAGATAGAATCACTGACAAATTTATAAAAATAAAAGGTAAAAATTGTAAAAATCTGAGCTCCTTGTTTCATACTTTGCCTATCTTCATCTTAACACTTGTTTGAACGTATATCACTGATTCCTGAATACGTTCTCCAACCGGACTCCTGAAGCTGTCACCACACATGTTGGCTAGTAGCACAGCTCAAGAGGGACCCAACCCAATCACCAGGCATATACATCCTTCAGATTTTTCCAAGAAGGACAATTCCAATGTAAAACAGACAGTTACTACATTTGTCTGTGAGCACCAATGCAGATTTTGGATAAACTAACAAAACAAACACATGGGTCTTCATGTAAGAGGAGATTATACCTGAGAGAGGAGGAGGCATCCAGGAGAAATCGCATTAGAGTCACTGGTGAATGGACGGTATATCACACGTAAGGGAAGAAAAGACGACACGGATTTCAGGTGGGACTCGCTCCGTGTGAGGTGCCTTCTGGACAGCCACAAAAAACGCATTCACGGGGGAGTTGGACCTATGGTCTAAAGGATGGGGAAGAGGTCCAAGCTGGAGGGAAATGCTCAAGACTATCAAACCACAGAGGGCCAGACAAGTCGAGGAAAACCGCATCGTGTGAATATGGGGGCCAGATTTGAACACTTGGAGAGCGATGTTCAGGAGAAGAAACACACAGAAGAATTCAGGGAAGCAGAAGAAATCATCAGGCAGGCCGCCACAGGAGCTAACAGACAAGAATGTCCAGGAGAAGATCCTGGAGAGCAGTGTCACCACGGCAGAAGGTTCACGTGAGGCGACGCCCACAGTACACTGAGTCTAACTATAATCTAGGTGGATAATGCAGGTTGTAGGTTATTTCCTCACTTAGAAGACGTGAACTGGGACCACACTGAGTAGGTTAAGATGCAGACCAGCAGTGGAAATATTTGTCAGAAAAATACAACTGTGAACAGTCGGCCCCACAACCTACACAGACAGACTAGCTGACAGAAACGTGGGGAGACTTATTTGAAGGACCCGCAGTCAATTCAGTCCCCCAGACATCCCAAGTTTTAGCCGAGGATCAAGTAGGGCCTTCCAAAAGCTGTCTGGGACGCTACTTTCGCAACGCCAGAAAACCCTTAGTGAGCACGCCGTGTTCCAGCCCCAGGTGACCGACACCGCTGCAGAATGCTGGACGTGTTGATTTCCAGGTTGCCAGTGAAACGCTGTCCACGACACCATCTCCGTGACTGACAAAGGCACCGTTTCGGACTTCCGTGCCTGCAAGCTTTCGTGTCCCATGAGAATGCGGCACACTTTCCTCTAAGGGGCCATTCTGAAAAGATAACAAATGTGCCTATCTTTTCTCCACGACATCAGAAAGAGAAATCAGGGACGAACCTGCACTCACCTTGGAGGACTCTCAGGTCATAGAACCCGTCCATACCTACATGCCACCATTTCCACGTTTAGGTATTTTTCCCAGAAGCTGAGTTTCACTTATTTCTACTTTTCTATTTTAATTTATGAACTGCCCTTCGTAAAGCTCACGAAGCACGATGTAACACAAGCTGAGGAGCAAGCAAACAACCCACTCACCAGAGATGAATTCTGCATGTTCTGCTGCTCTTGGAAACGCACCGAGGACTGTGGGAGGACAGCTGGGAGAGAGGGCCAATGGACCAGAGTCATGACAGGACTGCTGTGACTTGCTCCTAGGTCCTGGATTCTCTTGTGTGAGGCTCTCTACACACAGCTAGAAAAGACAATTAACAAGGGGGGGGGGGGGTCACCTGCTGTGAGACAACAGAACCTCACACCTTGAGAAACAGCAGGAAACACCCTATTGCAGGGGAACCCCCAAGCCCATTAACTGCACATGCAGTTTATCCTTGGTTACTGAAAACACCCATGTCCTACTGATTTTATCAACAGTTACTAGTAAGAATTAACTTAAAATTCTGAAGATGCTTATTTATTTAAACCACGGCGGTTTAACTACGCTCCTATTAATAGAAACATACACACAGGGCTTCATATTTGCGTTTCCACGGGGACACCTGTAGCTTAAACACCTTATCTTCACGGAAAGTATACATCTTGCAACTCAACATTTTTGGCCTGTGATTTTATAGGAAAAGAACCTAAGGTACATTTCTTGTGTGGCACACTGTTCCCGTAATGGTTCTCAATGACCTGCTTCCCTGTAACCATTTCCTCAACACTGGCGTGGGCTTTGCCATTCGACTTGCTTTGGTCAAAGGGAGCTCAGCTCAGCACCTGTGACCCAGACACAGGATGAAGAGGACTTTTCCACTAGCGGTTACCCTCCGGGAACACTATCATCTTGTGAAGACACCTGGGGCTAGCCTGCTAGGGACGCACGGCTTAGCCGGCAACCAACACAAATCACCAAAAAGGTCAGGCTACACAGTGCAGGGCGGGGGCGGGGGGGGGGGGGGGGAACTGACCCCTGCCACCGCCTGCTGTGGAGACGCCAAGAAACCCCGCAAATACAACAACTGCCTCACCCTTAGACCCGGGTGCGCACACCTTTCACGATGATCTCTCCGGGAATCGCGGACATCTCACTGCTCATCAATACGCTCACGTGACAGGTGAGCAAACCGAACGCCACCACGGTTGGGGACACCGCTGGAACGAGGACGCCGACCGCAGCCCCCGACGCTCGCTGACCGTCTGCAGACCCACCCCCGCCCTCGCTGCCTCTTGGACTCGACCACCCAGTTCGCCAAGCTCCCGGAGGCACACGCCGCGCCTTCTACAGCGCGCCTTCTCCTGACCAAGCAACCACTGAAAGCACAGCCCGAGCCGGATCCCGCCTCGCCGTCGGTCACCAACCCACCTTCCCGCTCCCACCAAGGGGACGACCCCTCCCCCTCGCCCGCCCAGTCCCCGAGTGGCGCAGGGCTCCCCTTTCACCCTCGCACCAACCTTCAGGGACCGACACAGACCCCAGCCTAGGGCCCTCGGGGAGGCCGCGAAAGAGGAGCCAGGAGCGGAAGTTCCTGGCGGAAGGGGGCGGGGGCCGCACGTGCGCAGAGGGAGCCCGGAAGACTCCCAGAGTCCCCTGCGGGAAGACGTCTGTGCAACGGAGAGACTACATTTCCCACAAACCTCTGCGCTCTGTCCATTAGGAGCTTTGGGAGGTGAGGTGATGGATGAGAGTTGGGGTCCACCCACGTGGCCAAACGTGGGATTCTCGTCCCTTATTAATTCCTGACTTTTTTTTAACTCCTTTGAAAGACATTTAAAAAAAGGTTTTTTTTTTAATGTTTACTTGTTTTTCAGAGAGAGAGAGAGAGAGAGAGAGAGAGTGAGCGGGAGAGGAGCAGAGAGAGAAGAGACACAGAATTCGAAACAGGTTCCAGGCTGCAAGCTGTCAGCACACAGACACACCATGAGATCTTGACCTGAGCTGAAGTCAGACTCTTAACCAACTGAGCCACCCAGGTGCCCCACATCCTGATTTTACCAAATGATAGAGATGTCGTCTCTAAAAAGGAAAAGTCTAATGTGGAGGAAACATTACATCACATGAAATGTTAGCTTTAATTGCTAGCTATGTTATGGTAATGGTTATAGAAGCCACTGGGTTTTTTTTTCCCACAAGCATACTAAAGCATGAATAGTGAACTACCACAATATCTGCATTTTATTAAAGTACTTAACAAACAGATATGGCAAGTGTTAAATTAATATTTGTAAAGTAGATCCTGGAGTTTGGGATTGAGTCAGTCTTCAACGAAAGACCACGGGGGAAAGGGAAATGGAGAAGTTTATTGCGCACAGGTTCAGGAGGAACTATACCTCATGCTTCAAGGGGCCACAAGGCGAGAGGTCAAGACAGGGTGCAGGCAGAGTGAGTGCAGCGGAACCTGGACCGCATCTTCATTATGGTCCCCCTTTGATGTGCTTTGGGGTTCCAAGGATAAGGCCAAATGGGTCAATTCAAACCAGAAAGAGTACAGTTTTGCTATGGTCCATGGGGGTCTTACCTAAGGGATGTACAAGGTGAAGGTCGTGGGAGGGAGGGGAACTGTTGCTCACAAGGGGTACTGGGGAAGATTATATGAGGAATTTGCATTTGTTCCTGACTCTGCAGACTGTTATCTAGGGAAGGGCTACTGTCAGTCTGAGGTTCCAGCATGCCCCTCGGGCACACAAAATGGATGCAGAGGCAGAAATATCACGGGGTAGTTATGTAAACATGTACCTGCAACTCTCAATGAACATATTAAATAGATGCTAGTTCAAATGCCTTCTTTTTAAATTTTAAGTGTGTTTATTTATTTTGAGAGAGACAAAGTCAGCACAAGTGGGGGATAGACAGAGAGAGGGGGAGACAGAGAATCCCAAGCAGGCTCCACACTGTCAGCACGGAGGCCAACATGGGGCTCAAACTCATGAAACTGTAAGATCATGACCTGAGCCGAAATCAAGAGTCAGACATTCAACCGACTGAGCCACCCAGGCGCCCCTAGTTCAAATGCCCTCTTAGCGCAGAAGGCATGTACCAGTTTCATCAATAGATGCTATTCTCACCCATTAAAATAACTTCTAAGCCATCAAAGGATGATATTGCACTATTGGGAAACCTGCTCTAGTGTATATACAAGAATGAAATCATTGGGTCATAGAGTGGATCCCCTCCAAAACAGTGCAGATTTACACTTCCAGTGTCTGGTAATTACTTGCTCAGAGACTCCAACGATTTTTCCATTCATGAATCTACTCATCAAAATCTTATTTATTTTCCTGAGGGTTGGGCTTCAACATGGGCTTCCCTTCCCTGGTTTCTGTCACGCTATAAACAAATTCAACACTCGGCTTTCTGCTGTCGATGCAGCATCTGTAGAAACAGGGATAAAACTGGCTTTTGTAATTGGGTTGATGTGTACTTTAGAGGTAGGGGTGGGGGTTGACTGTCTGGCCCATGACCTATCTGACCTATCTGTGGTTTTCCCTTTTCCTAAAATATGACCTCATCTTTTCAAATTTATGTATCTTTTTCTCATCCTGCAATTGCCCCTCATCGGCTGTACTGTGTAGACCCAGGAACCTCAGTCTTTATTTCCTATTCTCTTCTTTTCTCAGATTCTGGGATCCCTCACCTCCCTTCCTCAGTCCCCTGGATCCCATATTCCTCTATTTAACACCTATGCGTGTGATAGTTGGAGATCCTTTAAATCCCTGCCAAACATTCAAATGTTTGTTCCTTCATCAGTGAAGTTCTGGACCTGGGCTTTTCTTGATGTGAACTTTTAAGTTACTAATTCAATCTCTTCACTTGTTCACATTTTTTTCTTGAGTCAGTTTTGGTATTTTAGGAATTTATCCATGTCATCTAAATTATCTAATGTATGTACAGTCGTTCATATAATTCCTTTTAAAACTGTTTAATTTCTGTAAGGTCTGTAGTAATGTCCAATCTTTCATTTCAGATTTTAGCAATTTGACTCTTATCTATTTCTTGGTCAATTTACTTAATGTTCGTAAGTTTTGTTGACCTTTTCAAAGAACCTGATTTTGATTTCACTGATTTTTCTCTTTTGTTTTTCTATTCTCTGTTTCATTTCTTTCTGTTCCAATCTTTATTTCCTTCCCTTACTTGCTTTAGGTCACTTTCTCTCTCTTTTTTTTTCCCCTCTCCTACCCCTGTTTTTTTCTTCTTTTTCAAGAGTCTTAAGGTGGAAGTTTCCATTATTGATTCAGAATCTCTTTTCTTTTGTCATAGAGACATTTGTGGAATAAATTGACCCCCAAGCACTGCTTTACTTGCCTCCCATGAGTTTTGGTAAGTTGTGTGTTAATTGTCAATTATTTCAGTGTACTTTCTAATTTCCCTTTTGATTTCTTCTTTGACAAATGTAATTTTGGGGGTTGTTCATTTTCAACATATTTGTGAGTTTCCCTAACTACGTTCTGTTTTTAATTATGAAAACCACTCGATCGTGATTTTGTTTTGTATTATTTGTGATTGTGATTGTATTTGTGATTATGTTTTGTATTATTTCCATCATTTTACATGTATTCTAGTTTGTTTTATGGATTAGTATATGGGTTTTCTTGAAGAATGTTTATGGGAAGTTGAGAAGCATGCATATTTGGCTGTTGATGAATGGATTGTTCCAGATATGATGGTTAAGTCTAATTGGTTTATACTGTTATTTGAATCTTCTAGTTTTTAGTTTTTCTTTTGCTTAGTTGTTCTATCCATTATTAACATGAGGTATTGAAGTCTTTAACTATTGTCATTTTATTGTCTATTTCTCCCTTTATTACTGTCAGGTTTTCTTACATGTATTTTGGTATTCTGTCATTAGGTGCATATATGTTTATAACTGCTCTATCTTCTTGATGAATTGACAGTTTTCCATTAAAAAATGTCCCTCTTTAGCTCTAATAACTAGTTTTTGTTTTAAAGTCAATTTTGTCTAGCAGCGGCATAACCACTTTAGTATAGCATTCTTGTATATTTTTGTTTGAATTTCATTTATTTTCCCATCCTTCTATTTTTAATCCATTTTTATCTTTGAATCTCAAGTCTGGCTCTTGTATACAACACAGATATGAGATTTTGTTCTTTATCCAGTCTGATACGCTCTATTTTATGATTGATTATTTAATCCATTCACATTTAATGTATTATTGATATACTTGGACTTTTTTTTGCAATTTTAGTTTTTTTCTATGTTTCACATCTTTTCATTTCTCTATCCCTCCTTACTGCTTTCTTTTGCAAAAGTTAATATTTTATATGTAACATTTAAGTTTCATTTATGATTTTTTTTTCCTTATATATTTGTTATTTCCTTAGTGATTGCTCTTTGGCTTACTATATACTTCTCAAATTATCAGGATCAGATCTAGATTCATACTTAGTTGTAGTTACATATAAAAGCATGATTTCTATATATCTCTATATGCACCTCACCCTTTCTTAAAGTATTATTTAATACATGTTACATCTAAAAATTCTACAAACTAAACAAAATTTATTATAATTCTTCTATTACATAATTTGATGTTTTTTTAAAGAAGTTGAGAAAAGAAGAGCAAGGATATACTTAATACACTTTTAGGTATTAAACTTATTTATCACTCATGGTTCTCTTCATTTATTCTTATAGTCTCAAGTTACCATCTGGAGTTATTTGTTATCATAATACATATCCTCTCCCACTCACCTCCATTGTACTATTATAAGCAAAGATATTTTCATATATTACAGGCCCAATAAGACATTATATACCTACTTTTTTATACAGTTCTTTCAAATCAGATAAAAGAAGAAAGTAAAAAAATTTTCATTTATACTCTCTTTTATAGTTATCTAATTACCTTTCTTGGTACCTCCCCCTACTTTTGGAGGGCATATATTCAAATTACTCTCTGGGGTCATTTACTTTCATCTTGAATAGCTTCTCTTAATATTTCTTGTCAGGCAAGTCGGATAGCAACAAATTTCCTCAGTTTTGTTTATCTAGGCATGTCTTTTTTTCATCTTCATTTTTTAAAAATAGTTTTGATGGATATAGGCTTTTTGGTTGACAGTGTTTTCCTTTGGGCAATTTGAATACGTTATTTCCATTCCTTCGGACTTCTCTTGTTTCTGCTGAGAAGTACATTGTTAATCTTACTGGGTTTTCTTCACGTGATAAAAAGTTTCCTTTTTAAGTAAAAAGGTCTTCATTTGTCTATCCTCCTCCTCTTAAGATTTCTTCCCTGCCATTCATGTTCAGCATTTTTACTGGATTTCTTTGTGTTTATCTTAATTGTAGTTCACTGAGTTCCTAGCCAGTTAACATTTCTTCATTTGCCATATATCCTTGGAACTGATTCCTCAGATTTCAAATGGTTATTGTTTTCTTTTGTTTTGTTTTATAATTTTCAGTTTGGCTGGGGAGCAGATCAATGGTCCCCCTATAGTGCTGGAAGTCCCTCTAAGAATCACATAATTTTCAAACCTGGATGTTCAGTCACTTGTGAACTTTGCAGTTGTCACAGAGTAATGACACATAGTTTAACAAACAAAACTAAGCTCAAACAATTGTCAGTATTATGTGAATGAGTCATTATTATTTATGTGCTTTGGAAGTTTTGCAGATACTATCATGACCGGGGTATTATACTTAAAAAAATTTTTTTAATTGTATAATAGCAATACACATGTTCACGAAGTGGGTAAAATTATAGCAAATGCTGAAAAATACACCTGACAATAACTTAGAAGTTCTGTTTATATTACAGAATTCATCAAGCAATTGAAAAAATCCCACCATGATACATTACACAATTTAGTAGATAATACAGAGAAAATAAAAAGAAATATTACATAAACTTTTTGCTACAGTATTGGTAAATACATGCCTTCTGGGACTATATTTCTCTTGAATGTCATATAGTCCCAAATGTGAGCTTTTAGAGACATTAATTTAAAATTTACAAGGTCTGTAGAGGACATAATAAAAGTCAGTTAGAGCCTGGAGCTACTTGAACCAGAAGGAACTGTGGCTTTTTACACTATGATGTTGTATTTTAGATTTTGCTGCCAGCCGCTGCCTTGAAAATTTAAGCAAGAGGGGACTCCATGAAGTACAGGAGATCCATTGGTGTCCTTGGCTACATCCTTCAGCCCAGCTATGGAGGTGGAGGATAGTCCCTCTCACACAGATAGAGCCCTAGCCCGTCTCCACCTTGTCTCTCCATGATTCAGCCTTGGGAATTTTCCCAAAGCTAAGGGAGATCAGTCACTCCATTCGTGGGGAGTTCAAGGAGTTCATGGCCAACTTTCAAGCCATAGCTTCTCATGACTCAGTGGGTCAGCTGAGACACATATGACCTAGCTTTTTACAGAGTACCCAACAGGATGAATGTCAGCTTGTTCACAGCGGTCAGCAGCTCAGCAGGATACCCTTAACTGTCTTTCCCTCCACTCCTCTCTTATTTTCTGCACTTCCTCATTGTTGCTTTTTGCAATCATTTCCCAAATAAACGGTGTACACAAGCTAGTATCTCAGCTCTTCTGGGGATAGAGGGGAATACAAAACAAAGACAGCAAGAAACCCAAGCAAGACAACAACTGCTACTCAAGTCAAGTCAAAACAAATACGGGAACCCTAGCCAGAACACTGACCTCTTCTCAGCAAAGAGTGGTCCCCAAGCCAACAATCCTAACGCAATCACCCACCAGAATCAATAACATCACCAGGAGGGTAGCACTTCCCGTGTGTTTCTCAGAAGACCCAATTGCCCCACTGAAAACTACCACTTATGTTTGAGTACATCTCTGCTTGATAGAGCCTGAGTCACATACGGGATATAAACTGCAAGGAAGTCTGGTTTCTCCTGTGACACCTGCAGGACATCAGAGTCCCCCACCTGCCCCCATCCTCTGCAGGACTCTGCCCCACATGTCCGAAGCCTCCTCTCTTGGATCACGCTTCTGCCATTTCACCGCCACGGGTCTCCATGTGCCCTCACTGTGGTCTGGAAAGCTAAGGCAGTCATTAGGCCCACCTGGTCTGATGGTGTTGTGTCTCATTTATCTCCGTGACTGGATGGAACAGAACTTATTTCTCGCTCACTGTCCTTCCTGTGCTGATCGATGCAGTGTGGCATGTGAGATGCTGCAGGTGACTCAGACGGGGGGGTGGTGCCGCCACCGCATCCCACCTGGAGCCCGTTCCAGGTGGGCACCGGCTCTCCCACGCAGGACGTGGAAGGAATGCATTGACCTAAAGTAGTGCTCTGGGTAGGATGTGTGGGCACGGGATGTTTAGCAGCTCTGTTTCAGCACACTTAGCATGGACTCAGCCTGGAGAAGGAGAGGTCTATATTCCCAAAGCAAGCAAAGGGGTCCCTTTTCCATCCTCTAACACAGGTGGCAAAGGAAGACTTACAGAAGAAAACGTATAAATATTTTGTGTTTCCAAAGCGGCAGCAAAAACACATATCTGAGGCACAAATACACAATCTGCCGGGAAAGTGCCTGCTCCAGACTTGTTAAAGTAAAAGGGTCAGCTCCTACTCCTACTTTATCATCATTTCCTCTGCATCCCGTTGGTAGCCCCTTTGCTCTGAGCTCTTTCTCCAAGGACCTCCTGAGTCATGGAAAGAGCAGGCTTCAGGAGAAGCTGATCTGTCAATGAAGCAGGGAAGAGAGAGTACAAGAGCCAAAAGAGAGGAGGAAGAGACAGTCATGGAGCAAGACAGCAATGAAGACTTTGGGAGGTTTCTGATCATAGCCTGGAATTTTTGGAATCCCAATACTCCCTTTCAACCACATGCACGAGGATGAGACAGGGAGGAGAGAAGGGTTTAGGTATCATGGAGAGAAGCATTGAGAGAGTTGAGGTGACGTGATGGAAGAAAGAGTTCTGGAAAGAAGAGAATAGGAAGGTACTGTTAAGGGTGGAGCCTGCACTTTCAGTTGGGCATCTTAATCGGCTCTGGTGGCCCCTGCACTCCAGGCACCTGAGGCTCCAGGCTCTGTCACGGAGAAGTGGGCAGCAGTAATACAACATGCACACACACACACACACACACACACACACATGCACTTAACGGGATTCATCAAGGCAGCACCTTCTCTCTAGCAGGCAGATGTGTAACTACAACATACAGGAGGCAACTTGCGGAACACCTTCCAAGGCGAGATGAGTGAATAAGAGTAACTTGTGGTTTTCAGACTTTTTGAGAATTCAGCCCATAATAGGACATACATTTTACTTCCAACCCAGTAAATCCCTATATACCCTCACACAACTGAAACAAAAAGTTCACAAAGTGAATCTTACCCTTTACTAATTGTGGTATGTTCTAATGTTTTCTTTTCTATTCTACCCCAGTTTTAAAAAATAAGTTCATCAGGCTCCTCAGAATTGATTCTGCTGCAACTTCAAAAACAGTTAGATGAATGAACTATTTAATGTCCTGGCAGTGCCTCTTCTACATTGACCTCCCACGGCACTGGATGCAGGAGTCACGGAGCAAGGCCTTACTCTCCTATGGAATGTGTTGAGATTCACAGTATGACCATTTCCTCTGAGAAGGATCCCTGTGTGAGTAACTCATCATCAATTGTGTAATGCTGAGAAGCACACTTAGCTCTTGGAACCTCATGTTCTGGATTTTTCTAAGTTGGAAAGGAGAACATACACTATACAAGGGTGCCTGGGTGGCTCAGGCAGTTCAGCATCTGACTTCGGCTCAGGTCACGACCTCAGAGCTTGTGGGTTTGAGCCTTGCAGCGGGCTTTGTGCTGACAGCTCAGAGCCTGGACCCTGCTTCACAGTCTGTGTCTCCCTCTCTCTCTGCCCCTCCCCTGCTCACACTCTGTCGCTCTCTTTCTCAAGAATAAAAAAACATTAAAAATTTTTTATAAATAAATATTTAAATATATATATATGTATGTATATATATATATATATATAAAGAATGTATACTGTACAAAATTGTGAAGACAGAAGCTGTGTACATATCACTCCTGGCATATGGAAGATGATCCACATACAGGCCCACCTTAGATATATTGTGGGTTCTGTTCCCAACCACTCAATAAAGTGAGTATCACAATAAAGTGAGTCAGATGAATTTTTTGTCTCCCAGTGCATGTAGAAGTTATGTTTACACTACACAATATTAAGCGTGCAATAGCATTATCTCAGAAAAGCAATGTACATACTTAATTGTAAAATATTTTACTGCTAAAAAATGCTAAGCATCATCTGAATGTTAATCAGGTTGTAATCTTTTCACGGGTGGAGGGTCATGCCTCAGTGTTTTTGGCTCATCAGGGTGGTGGCTGCTGAAGGTTGAGGTGGCCATGGCAATTTCTTAAAAATCAGTTAATGCTGCACTGATTAACTCTTCCTTTCCTGAATGACTTCTCTGTGGCATGTGATGCTTTTTGACAGCATTTTACCCACAGAACTTCTTTTAAAATGGGAGTCAGTCCTCTCAAGTCCTGCTGCTGCTTTATCAACTACATTGATGTTAACGTCTCGCGTACCATACTGGACTCAGTTGGACGCATTCCCCATTACTACCAACACTCAGCGGAAGAGCGGTCCAGACCGCTTTGACTTGGGCACTCCGCATGGTCCTTGGCTACTGTGGCCTGACTCACCCCTTCGTTCCCCTGAGTCTGCTCTGGCAAAGACGTGTCACTGCCACCATGTGCTGGAAGCAGCCTCTTGTCAGCTCTCTCCTGCCTTGATGAGCCTGCTGCATCTGACACTGTCCGTGGGAATGCTCCTTCCCTGGCTCTTCCAGTCTGCCCCAACTCTCCATCACCATTGCTGTGCTCCTTCATCTGCTCGCCCCTGGAGGAAACATCTCATTACCAGTGAGATCTTGGGTGGGAAGAGAGGTGTTCCTGAGTCAGTGAGGGACGCCAAAGAGGAACAGGGAAGGCAGGACAGCAGAAGGCATGGGTCATGTCCATGCCAAGTCCTGCCCTGACGAGTATTTTTGGCCCTAGAGGAGAGAGGAGTTAGGGCAGAAGCTGAGAGTCAGAACATGAGCATTGCTGCCTGGCACCTGGGCCTCGTGACCAAGGTGGACACACAGCGGAGTGGGTCAACTTCCTGCTTCAACAGCAGAGCACGGGGCTGGCATCTGGTGTGCTGTGCAGAGCTGGTGACCCGCACCAGGTATCCCTGTGTCCCCAGAGCACTGGGGAAGCAGCTCGCACTGAGGGCATTTTCACAGGGAGACAGGGCAGGGCAGCCTTCTTCAGCACGTGTGAGGCTCTGTGAGGTCTCCCAGCTCCGAGCTCGGGACAGAGACTAGCCAGTTGTCCACCAATTATGTTCGCTCTTGTTCCTTGGATTTCAGTCGGATGTTTCCCAGAGGACTTCCTTGGGGTTTGGTGTGTCCACTTACAGAGAAGGGAAAATGAATAGAAGGCACGGCTGCCAACCCCTGTGGTTCTCAATGCTGCTCTCTCATCCGCTAGCTGGATTCAAGTGAGCGTGGCGATAATGTGTTGAGACCGGACGTGGGGCAGACTCAGTCGGCATGTGAGATGGGACAGGAGAAGAGCTCTGGGCAGCATGGAGGGGTAAGAACACTCTTGTTCTTCAATAGGCTTGGCAACTGGAAAACTGTGTAACTGGGCTATCTGTTTTCACTCTCTGAGACACTTTTATTAAGCAGAAAATATGCCTGTTTCCTTCCTTGTGCTGGCCCCCGGGAGAACATGCCATGAGATGATGCCAAAGCAGTAGGTGAATATTTTTGCACATTTAACAGGAGTAACGGATGGAAGGGAGGCGTGACAAGGTTGAAGTCATACACTCATCAGGCCCATATAAGGGCATTTTCTCAGTTTGTCCTTGTAAACCACCTTATGTGAGTCAGTGCTCAGTCAGCTCACACTGTGAGTCTGCTGTGAACGAGGGTTTCCTAACTTGGCTACACAGCAGGGAGTCTGGGTCCTGGAGAAACATGGCTTCAAAGAGCACCTCTTGAGAGCAAGTGTGGGAAGAAACCCTAGCTCTTAATGTGCACTCTAGATCCTTAAAACTGGACCTTAATCTTATCCTCAACCCTATACTCTGACCCTCACCTATGACCCTAATTTAACCCCTGACCCTGAACTCAAAATCCTGCCCTGACCTTTCAACTCTGATTCTGGTTCTGGCCATATGTAAGGGCCCGGTGTCACAGCGCTGGGACAGACAGGCTACAGTGACGCCGGTGGCATCCAGGAAAGCCTGCACTTGGTTCTCAGATTCCCTGTGCAGGTAAACACACTCACGTTTACAGAAATTAGGGTTCATGTTCTCACCCTTTTGGGGGCATGTTTCCATTCTTTATGAATCTAAGACCTTCTGGTTGTGCCCCATGGAAACACAGTTCAAAATCTTATTTGAATTGAAATGAATTTATAGATTAATATGGGGAAAATGTCATCCTGGTGTTGGTTTTTCTCTACTAACATGTTCAGAATGTCTCCATTTACTTAGGTCTTCTTTGTGCCCTTCAATACCTTGTTAATTTTCTCCAAAATTGTCTTGCATAGCTTTTGTTAGATTAATTCCTAGGGATGTATTTCTTATAATTTTTGAGTACATTTTAAATGGGCCTTCTTTAAAGTGCATTTTGTGTTTGACCATTGCTGATGTACCTAGCCCATCTTTTCTGTCATATGCCTTTAGAACCATAAATTTTCTCACTAAAACATTACATCTGTTCCTAATCATAAAAAGATAAGGAATTCCACAGCATACATTTTCTTTCTAATTCTCTTCTTGCTGCCCATGCGATTTTCCTTTTATATCTTAGTGTTGTTTAAATGCAAATATGTTCCAATTTCTATAAGAATTTCTATTTTGGGGAGGCACCTGGGTGGTTCAGCCGGTTGGGCGTCCAACTTTGGCTCAGGTCACAATCTCACTGTTTGTGAATTCGAGCCCTGTGTCAGGCTCTGTGCTAACAGCTCAGAGCCTGGAGCCTGCTTTGGATTCTGTCTGTCTGTCTGTCTGTCTCTCTTTCTCTCAAAAATAAATAAGCATTAAAAAATTTGTTTAAATTTCTCGTTTTTTAGTTGATTATTTAATTTATTCCCTCAAACTCTTTTTTTCTTAATCAGTCTCTCTAGAGGTTTGCTATTTTGATAGTTTTCCCCAAAACCTAGATCTTATTTTTTTCTATCATTAGTTTCTGCTTTTGGTATTATGACCTCTTTATGCCCTTTTAGAATTTGCACTCTTACTCTTTCTCTACCTTCTAATTTAATCACTTGTTAGACTTCAGTCTTTCCTTCCTCTTTTCCAAGATTCCTTTTAGGTCTATCTCACAAGTATTTCTAGTAGGGTTTTATTTAACGACTGCTTAAAGTGCAAATTATAATGGAAATTATGAATCTCTGGAATAAAAACTGTCCTAAATATTTTTTCTCCTACCTTTCTTAAGGTATAAAGGTTTATTTTTTTACCATGATTACTAAAATGCCTTTTTTTAATTTAAAAAAATTTAGGTTTTTTCATTATTTTTGAGAGTGAGAGAGAGAGAGAGAGAGAGCGAGCGAGCGAGCATGAGTGGGAGAGGGGCAGAGAGAGAGAGGGAGACACAGACTCTGAAACAGGCTCCAGGCTCTGAGCTGTCAGCACAGAGCCCAACGCAGGGCTTGAACTCATGAACTGTGAGATCAAAACCTGAACCGAAGTCAGAGGCTTAACCAACTGAGCCACCCAGGAGCCCCCTAAAATGCCTCTTAAGGGAACAAACAGGGGTGCTTGGGTAGCTCTGTCCATTAAGTATCCGACTCTTGATTTCAGCTCAAGTCATGATCTCACGGTTCGTGGGATAGAGCCCTGCATCAGCTTCATGTGCTGATGGTGTGGAGCCTGCTTGGAATTCTCTCTCTCCCTCTCTCTCTGCCTTTCCCCTGCTCATATGCATGCACTGCTTTCTCTCTCCCTTTCTCAAAATAAATAAATAAACTTTAATATAAAAAAAAAGAAAACAAATGACTTTTTGGTAAAAATTTTACTTACCCAGAGTTAGCCAATGGGGTTAATAGACATATACTTCCCTTAAAATTAAACACTCAGGCACTTATGTGGCAGAGCCCCTCCCTAAGGAATGTGGTGAAAAACCTCAAGACAAGGGAAGGCAACCTGGCTATATGCCCGCACGTGACATCCCTCATGACTCTGTAACAAGACCGCCCATTCAGAGTGTACCTTACCATATATGGGAGGCAAAGGAGCAAAAATTGTACAAAAGGCCACACCCCGCTGCAGTCGGGGCTCAGTTTTTGGGGTATGAACTCACTGAACCCCTGCCGGCACGATGAATAAAGGTGCTTCCTGGAAAGGAAAGTCTCGGTGACCTGTCTCTTTGTGCGAGAACGCTGCTACACTTAACTGTCATAATTTAAACTTTTTAAAGGAAAAAGATGACTGACCTTACGAGTGAAACACTGTCTGAACTGGGTGTCCTGAGTCACGGCATGAGGCAGATTAGACGGGATGAGATTAATGTATCTCTGGACCTCACGCACCACGGAGTCTGTGTAGAGCATCCGGGCACTGTCGCTCATGCAGGGGAAACCACTCTGTCGATATCCTTGTGGACTCTACCTGCATGAGAAACAGTGGCACTTGTGAGCCATCCAGAAATGTCAACCCAAACTGGGCTGTTGGGGACAGAAACTGGATCCTACAAACTCGCAAAGGAAAGCATCCCTTCAGTATGTTGTGCTGTGTCTGCAGCTGTGGTTTGACCGAAATGGCCTGTAGTGCACATGTGCTGTAAGTTCTCCACACAGCGGTTCCGTTAGCGTCTGGATCTTTCCGTGTTGTTCACAAGAACTAAGAGGGCAGTTACAACCCTTCAGTCCCACACAGATCTTTGCACGATGATAATGCAGAGAAGTCTGACTCCAGAGACCATCTAAGATGTCTCCAGCAACCATTTTTCTGAACACTTACAAGAAATGGAGGGAAATGCTTGCAAAGTGCCTCTTTGTACCAGACAGCCAGCTAGAAACCTTCCTTACCCATGTCTAGGGCAGGTTTTGTTGTTGTTGTTGTTGTTGTTGTTGTTGTTGTTAATTTTTTAAAGGTTCATTTGTTTTTGAGAGAGAGGCAAAGAGAGAGGGAGACACAGAATCCAAAGCAGGCTCCAGGCTCCGAGCTGTCAGCACAGAGTCCAATGTGGGGCTCACATCCACAAACCACGAGATCATGACCTGAGCCAAAGTCGGAGGCCCAGCCGACTGAGCCATACAGGTGTCTAAGGCAGGGCTTAATGTTCCTGTTTTTTAGAGGAAACAACTACAATTCAGAGACATCGAGTTTCCGGATGGAAGCTATCTGATTGTGGAGCCAGGATTGCAACCAAGACTGTTTTACTATAACCACACACTGCTTTTTGGAACAAAACTTCCTAAGTCAATAAAGTGTTGATTACCTAAGTCTTTCAAGTGACAACTATGTCATTTCATGAACTAGCTCCACAGAACCACAGAAGTGCTGCAGATAGGCCCTCAGCTTTTGCTTGGTGTTGCTTTGTACCAAGGGGGAAGGGAACTGAACTGAGAGCACACCTGCTTGTCCTGAGCCACACAGCCAGTGTGCAACACATGTATGCGGGCTCTGTCACAAGCCTCCCTCGTGTGTGAGATTCAGAAACCAATCCCTTCCTCTTTCACTGTTCAAAAACTTACTTGTGATATTTCATCTCCGTTGTCATGAAACATCCCAGTTTATTTGTTGCCTGCTTGTGTAGGACAGTATGTGCAGGGGTCTCCAAAGACACGTCAAAGTTTGGGAACAATGATCAAAACTTATTTAAGTTATTCTTTGCTGTTAACATAGCAAGTCAGTTTCTTAAAATTTAACCTAAATCCACAATCAAGTGCACTTATAAATTTTTGGTACAATGATCTTTTTCAAATTATGTGTGATAGCAAAAAATGTAAAACAATTAAAACTCTCAAAATAATAAATAAATTATGGTACCCCTCAGTATAAAAAATTGCATGCTAATTTGAAATAATATTTTGTAAGAACACCTAATAATGTGTAAACGAGTCCATAATTTACTACTAGGTGGAAAAATAAAGTTCAGTGCTGTGAAATTCCAATTGTGTGCAACATGTGCATACACACACAGAAAGAGGGGAGGCAGGAGACCATGCAAATGGAAGTGTAAACTTTTATCTGAATGATAGGACTACTAGTGAATTTTTAAAATTTGTCTTCATCATTTTCTATACTTTCCAATTTTCATAGGATAGGCCTGTGTTAGTTACCTTGGAAATCAGGGAAAGCCAGAACATGAGAAGAACTAGCTGTGCTGAAGCACCAGGAGGGCTGTGTCCGCCCCCACCCAGGAGCGCCTCACTCACCTTCCACCTCTGGGTGCTTCCGCCGGATTGGCAAGGCCAGCCACAGTGTGCTGCTGACCGTCTCCGGGCCAGCACTGAACAGGTTAGAGCCAACAGCTGCTAGGTTCTCAACATTAAATTCAGAATATGGGTTGGTTTCCCTGTAGATAATGGAGTAATCAGTTACATGATTTCATCATAAGTCCTCTATTAGACACACACAGATATGGGTTAGAAAGGATAATAAGTCCTTAGGAGGTGGAATGTTTATGGCGTATATGAATGGTTATTTTATGCCTTATTTTTTGCCTAATTTGTAATCAGCAAAGAGGTTAATAGTTGTAGCATCTTGCATAGTGGAAAATATACTTTAAGATGTTGTGCTTTGGACGTGGTCTTGAAGAAAAGGTAAAAACAGGGCCCACTTGTGCATAAACACACACACACACACACACACACACACACACACGTGTTAGCATACATGGGCTTAATGTCCCACCAGGCCCTTATTCATTGTCCCCTGGTGGGCTCTGTCCAGGGATTAGAGACAGGTGACCTGTGCTCCCAAAGTAGCAATGGTTCCAACCGTCACCCTGAATACCAGCCACTTTACTTGCAGTTCTGTGATGGTCCATGGGCTCCTGGGGGGCAGGAGGGATGGTCTCAGTCAGGTCACTTTGCCTAGCAAGTGCTGAGTAAACACTGAACCATCAGGCAGTTAATGAGGGAAAGGTACGCACTCCACATGTCAGCCCAGTGGTGGGGAAACACACCATGGAGGCCTGGGGTCTTCCAGACAGGGGGCGTCAGACCTGGACCTGTGTGCATGGAGCCCAGGCAACATCTATGCTCTGAGGGCCACGCAGCCGCCCATGGAGCACGGGGGGGTCTGCCACACGCACCTCCTCCAAAATGTTGAGGAAGCGGTCGACGTAGTCCCAGGGCCGCTCAGACTCCAGAGTCCCTTGATGCTGTACTACTCTCTCCAAAATGAAATTTCTTATATTCTGAGTGTTTTAAAAATAGTCTGGTGTCTCCCAGGAAGATAGTGACTGAGCAATGGCCACAAATTGTAGGGAAAAGCCACACCCTTCCTTCCACCTCCAGGACTCAAAAGCGAAGACAGGTTGTAAGGCGTTGAAGCATCTCTGTTAAGGGGGACCCTACCCTCTGCAGCCCCTTCCCATTTCTGGCTGCAGGACCCCGAGTGGGCTGCAGCCTCTGTCGGCACGTCAGAAGAGACGTGTTGGCAGAGGGCAGCCTGACTGCCTCTCCAACGGGCTGTCAGCCGTGTTACGTAAGTGGCCCTATCACTTTTCCACAGCTGCCCTCCACCATCTCAGGTGCACCCTGGGCCGCTGCTTCCCTGTTGCCCACGGTAGGACTCTGCACGCGGGCTCACCCCTGGCACCAGTGGCAGGTAATCCAACAAGCAGAGACAACTGGCTTTACCTGGGCCCAGAAAGAGCTTAATATGGAAACGTTTTCATTCAACAACCCAATCCGATTCAGGAACTCCTCGTCTTGATAGCTGACGTGCTCCTTAAAGAGGATGAAGCAGATCGTGTTGCAGGGAGAGCCAGCCAGGATGCAGGCAGGGTCCATGGGCTCAGCTGGTAGGAGGGACGATTACAAAACTCAAGGAAAACTTTCATGAGTGGTCTCCACTTTCCAAATAAAAATGAGGGAAGATGGTTCCAGCAGGGTGGTGCCGGGGCTCAAGGAAGCATAGGGAGGTAACCCTAACTTCCCACCAGATGCAAACCCACCCTCTGTCTGTGTGAGGACCCGCACCAGGTGCTGGGCTTCCTCCCGGACACGGCCCTCGATGCTCCTCCTCCCCGTCCCAAAGTTCCACAGGGTCATGAGAGGAAAACGACACATTTGCTTCCACCGCTTTGCCATGGCTGGACGCAAGTCCTGAGGGAGAAACCAAGGACAGGAGTCTGGTCACCAGAGGGCAGGCAGAGGGGCCCTGGCACGTGATGGGCACATGATAGTACGGGGACTTCCTTGAGAACTGCTTTCAGAGGATCAGAACGTCAGGAACTTTTCCCCTTCTACAGACAAGCAGCAGCATCTACCTGGGGCTAATGTTAGAAAGTCGATTTTCAAAAGTCCATTGACTATCAGTTCTTCCCTGGAGGGAGCTCATCTGAAGGACTTCACCTTCAGACACAGCCCAGTTTGGCTCCTGCCCCAACCTGATGGGCTGCTTCTCTCCCTGTGTCCTACACAAAAGCCTCACCAGGAGACATCTCACTTCCGGCCGCACAGATCAGACATGAGTCCCACCAACTTCACCACAGGCTTGCCAAAAAACACCTGCATAAGAGCAGGTGAGCTCACGCCAGCTACCCATATCCATTAACGGGGAAACAAAGATATTTCCGATAACTTGAAGTGTTCAGATTAATGTCTCCAGACTGATTCGACAGGATCTTGGCACCACAAGCAAAATAATAAGCAGAGATAAAAGAAGCAATCGGGACAGAAGAGTTGGTAAGAGTTAAAAATTGATGTCGCGTCTTCTCACAGTGACGGGCTAGGTGATTCTGATCAATCTGTTCTGCTGAGATGCTGCATAAATGTACATATGGTTCATGAGAACCAGAGCCAAGAAGGGAACAAGGAACTTGGGCTTGCTTTCCCACAGAAGCACAGGTGAGTCACAAAACCCCAGCAGAGCTACTAAACACTGGGAAGGTCCCAGAAGCAAGAGTCAAGCCTGCCAAGGAGGGCATCTGCAGTAAAGGACTGGGGCTGCATCCAGCACTGAGGGTCTGCTGGAGACGGACCAGCCCAGCGGGGTTGGCAGCCCAGCTTCTGACCAGCTGCCAGTGAGGCCCTAGAACACTGGTGGTGCTCTTCCTCACCTGCCCCAAGGAAGCAGGAAATCCTCTCGGTGGGAAGGCTCTGTTGTTAAAACCTGAAACTACCGCCACAAGTTTTTGCATAAAGTGTCTGGAACCTAATACAACATTAGTAACAACCTAGAGAGCACAGGTCACAGAAATCAGCTGCCTGGGGCTCCATCCAGTGGCAACATCAAGGACATTACAACTGCTGAACAGGTCAGACTTAAAAACATGAAGAGTTTGTCAGAGATCTGAAAACTAATCAAAGAACCACATCAAGCTTTTCAAATTGAAAAACAGAATAACTGAAGTGAAACACTCAGTGTTTACACACAACCAAAGACAGGACTTGTGAGCTGACAGCCTAGAAGAAGTCTAGGCCGAACAGCAGAAGTTGAAGGATTCGAAATCCCGAAAGAATTTAAGGAAGTATTCGGATAACATGTATGATCTGAGGGTAGCAGGGAAAGAATATCATGGAGGAAATGCTTGGCTGAATGATGGCACAACTTTCTCAAACCAACACTTACTCTTTAAAATGCAGAAACAGGATAAATACACACAAAACCAAATTTAGTCACCTCTGAATAAAATTGATGATGATAAAAAGAAATAACCCTACAAGCAGCCAGGGGTGGGGGTGGGGGCGAAATACACATCACCCTCAAAAGGATGACACTATGAACTGTAATTTTGCAACAGATAGACACGAAGAATGACACGAAGAATGACATCTTTAAAGGACAATCACCACTGACCGAGATTTCTGTATCATTTGAAACAATTTTCAAAAATGAAGAAGAATGTGGGGCGCCTGGAGGGTGCAGTCGGTTAGGTGTCTGACTTCAGTTCAGGTCATGATCTCGCAGTTGGTGGGTTTGAGCCCCGCGTCAGGCTCTGTGCTGACAGCTCAGAGCCTGGAGCCTGCTTTGGATTCTGTGTCTCCCTCTCTCTCTGTCCCTCCCCCGCTCTTGTTCTGTCTCTCTCTCTCTGTCGAAAAAATAAATAAACATTTTTAAAAAATGAAGAAGAATTTAAGGCATGTTGAGGCCACTGTAATCTGAAAGAATTTGTCAAGAGAAGACTGCATTAAATAAATATTAAAGGACATATTTTGGGCAGAGGTAATATGATTCCAACAGTCACAGGGCCCCTAATCTTCATTGTTTGGATACAGACATAGGGATAATATGACTTATCACAACTTGTGTATTTTCTGCCTTAGTAGATAGTGCTTAATCAACACAGGAGATGCGCTCAGGTGTGTCCCTGGTAGCATCATCCGTCATGACCCCAAACTGAAAACAGCCCAGATGTCCACCATCAGCAGAAAAGGTAAATGATACCCAAACAGTGGAGTGCTACACAGGAACAGAAATGGACGAGTGCGTCAAGCACAACGTGGATGCAGCCAGAAGCACACTTTTGAAGGGCAGAGACCATGTCCTACAGAGAACCTGCTGTATGATGCCACGTCTCCATAGTTCAAAACCAGGAAAATAACACGCTGCCATTAGATATCAGAACATGTGGTACCTCTGGGGAAAGGCAGAGAGAAATGATCGCAGAGAGGGCAAGAGAGGGCTTACGCAGTGCTGAGGTTCTTGTTCCTTGATCCGAGTGGTGGTTGCACATGTGCGTTTGCTGTGTAGTCCCCCCCTGAACTGTACATTTGTGACTTCATACTAACGCCACAAAAGGTCATATCAACTGTTGTGCAAAGTGGTTCAAGGGTTCCCTGAGCAATCGAGACGGGGCTTAAGACTGAGCCGGTGACCTGAGAGAGGTCAAGGAAATCTCTCCTATTATAGAAACAGAGACAGCAGTGGGACAGAATGGACACCAAGGCCCCCGACCTAGGACACAAAATGCAGCAGCTGGATGTCCAGTTCAAGTCTTCTACTCACAAGCCACCCGATGGCTATGAGGGCAAAGGGAGGACACTCCTCGGGGTATGGGGACTCAGAAAATACCCACACTCCCCCTTGCTCACTCCAAGGTGGTGCTCCCATGAAACACAAAAGGAGTGCGCTCCCCCCTCCTCTTGTGCACTGCAGGGCTTCTCGAGAAATGAACACTTTGGCCCAAGAAAACCCAGCAGTACCTACCGTCCATCAGCACAGCAACTCTGCAAGAAAGTAGACATTTTAGCCCTTCTAAAAACGAAGACCTGTCGCTCGGAGAGTCTGAGTAACTTGCACAAATCACCCATGTGACACTCTTCCACCCTACAACCCCCTTCTCCTCAAAAAGCCACCTATTCTGGACCAAGACATGGAGGAGAACAGAGGGAGAGAAAAAGCAGGCAGGTTTGGGTGCTGTAGGGGGGTGGGGGCAAGGCCGTGATGGAGTAAGTGAGGTCCCTGCCACACCCCCAGCTCTCCAGCCCCAGGAAGGCCTGTGAACCACAGAAATGGGCACATGTGAGGCCCGAAGGGAAGCAGGCTGGCCAGTGCTCTGGAGGGAGACATACCACAGCCTCTGAGGGCAGCATCCAGGATGGGGAACCTCCCTCTGCCTCCGAAGCTGACCGCCTGACTGCACAGGGCATCCTTCAGGGCCTGGTGTCCATGTAGCACAACAATGGGATGCAGCGAGTACATGGGGCCATATTACTCAACCAGGTGGGGAGAGTGGCACGGGGCACCTGAGCCCCTGTCCTGGGTTCCAGAGGCACAGGAACAGTAGAGGTGAAGACAGTCCCTCTCAGCAGCCCCAACGCCTGGCCAGCTCCCTCCCCTTCAATGTGTCCCAGCCAAGACTCGGGGCTACAGATTGGGGGCCACACCCGCCTGGGGTGGGGGACAGGACACACCAGTGAGGAGGGGCAGCAAGCTGGGAGGTGATCTGGTCCTTGAGAGCAGGTCGCTGGGGAGGGTCTCCTTGGGAAGGCAGCATTTGAACACCAAGAAAGGAGGGGATGCAGGCAAGGGGGATATCTGTGGGAGCAGTCCCTGCAGAGGGACCCTCAAAGCCCTGAGAACTGAGAGTGCCCAGGTTGGGAAGGGGTGAGGAGGCCAGTGGCCACCATGGGCAGCCAAGGGCAGGAGGGCATGAGAAGCGGGGTGGAGGGTGAGAGGGCAGGTCCCGTGAGGTCTCCTCTGTATGTCAGACAGGGGAGCTGGCTGCTGAGGGAGTGGACCTCCTAGGGTCTCCCTGTGTGGAGCATGGACAGAGTGGAAGGAGGGGCATCTGTGGGCAGGAAGCTGGTGGATTCATCAAGATACCGAGAGAAGGCTGGATTCCCAGTGTCTTCTCAAGGTAGAGTGAGGGGTTTGCTGGTGGCTGGGACATGGTGGGAGAGGGTGGTTGGGATGATTCTTGGCCTCTGGTTGGAGCAGCTATGGGAACACATCTAGCCCTTCTTGACACAGGGAAGCTGGGAGAGGTGGTGGGAGCAGAGGCACAGCTTTGCGCACATGAGTGCAAAGTGCCCATGAGCTTGCAAGTGCTGTGGAGTCCTGGGCTGCTGGCCTGGGAGCTGCAGAACATTCTCTCTGATGGCCGTGTTTCTCAGAGAAATAGGAGTGAGCATGTCATGGGAGTTGGAGGGGATATTGTTGGAGATTTGAAAAAATAGGAGCAGGCAGGAAAGAGTCCTCTAGGAGAGTGGGAGAAGGGCAGGAGGGGACATCCTGGGGCTGCAGATGGCACGAAGGGGCCCAAGAGGTCAGGGACCAGGGAGTAGGGCCACCTGTGTCCTCAAAGCATGGCCCTGCAGAGGCACAGACTCTGGGCAGGGAGAGAGGGGAGCAGACCTGATGCCAGGGAAAGAAGCACATGACTGGAATCCCGGCCACGCTGGGACAAGAAGGTGCCCAGGTGGGTGGCAGAGAGTGGAGACACTCCGCTGGGCACCACTGAATGCCCACAGTCAGTCTCTTCATGACCAGAGCCAGGGGACTCCATGAGGGCCCTGCATAAGCTTCTAGACCACAAGGCAGTCTAGGACACATCCACCCACCTCCCCCTCCCTCACTCAGGTCAAAATCCACCCCTGTCTGAGGACCCTGATCACCCTTCCTGAGTAGATGCCCTTGATCTTTGTGTCTGAGTCTACAGGCACTGGACTGACAAAGGACAGGGATATAGCAGGTCTCAGCGGAGCTGACCTTGAGATCTCACAGGTGCAGCCAGAAAGCTGGATAGGTGGTGGGCACTTTGGGTCATGACAATGTGGTGCACTTTTAGCAATGACCACACCGTGCCATGGACATACTCCTCACTCCACAGCTGCCCCATATTTTAAGGTCACATGTCAGTCAGAATCAAAGCTGTCAGGGCCCTCTCATGTGAGAGACCATTAAAGAGGGCTTAGAGAGCCAGGTGAATGACTTAAGACACCACCACTAGTTAAGAGTGGAGCCAGTTTGGAGGGGCCACCCTTCGTGGTCTTTTCAAGAGGATCAAATAAACAAAAAGTAGGATACTCTAGCACAACTGAAAGAGACAAAAACGTCCCCAACACTAGCTGAGAAATCTCAGCCCAGTACCTGTAGCAACCCAGAGTACAGCTGGCCATACCTCAGGGGTCTTACCCTGGATAGAGAGGTGGCATGTCCCACAGTTTCACCTGCAGGATATTCCCAATCATGGGAAGGGGACGAGGGCCAGGTGGGAGCAAAAGCCTGTGAGTGCCTCGTCTTCTCCACACAGAGTCGAACATCAGGAAAGCCGCACAAGCCACCAGGAGGGTGGGCAGACCCAACAGAGCCATGTCACTCCCCTGTGTGGGCTGTGGAGCTGGCACTCAGAACGTCAGCCACTGTTGGCATCTGCTGTTGAAGACGGTTGGTTGTGATTGCAGATCAAGCGTACAGGAGACCCACATGCTCCCTCACCACGTTTAGAAATGTAATGGGTTTGGCATCCTTAAAGCCACTTTACTCAGACTCTACACCGTCCCCAACGGGGTTCATCTTTGTCCCTTTTTTGTCCCCCCCCACACACACACACCTAATCCACAAGGGAAAATCTGGGTGTCTCTTGGTGGCCACAGACTGAGTCCTGCTCTAGCTCACACAGCGCTGGCAGGTGGAAGAGGGTCTTTAACTGGATCCCCTGACTCCCTCTTCTTCCCAACCACATCCCACTCTATCTCCTCCATCTTGGGCATCGGTGGTTCCTCCACCTGCAGCACCTTCTTCTCCCTTCCCACTGGGCCCCTGCACCAGCCTGTTCAATCCATTTAAGACACAGCTGTCAGAATCTCTTTTTTTTTTTTTTTTTAATTTTTTTCAGAATCTCTTTTAAAGGCACAGATCAGGCCAGGTCATTCCCCTGCTGAAAAACCCTGTTGGAGATCTGAAGACACAGGAGCAGGCAGGAAAGAGCCCCCTCAGAGATTGGAAGAGGGCAGAGGGTAAAATCCAAAACCCTTAGAAAGACTTCCAAGACCCTCCTAGCCTGCCCTACGGGGCCTCCCAGCTCTCAGCTACAAGGACAGCACGTGTGATATAGCCTCAAGGGCATCTCCCCCTGCCCTTCCCCCTGCTTGCAATGCCCTTCCCACCTCTTCTGTACACTCACCTGCACCATCAGCTCCCAGCCTCTCCTGCACTCTCACCACACTGACCTTTCCTTCTGTCATGTCGCAAGTGGAGATTGTACATTAACTTTGACAGGTCACTGTGTTTGGACAGAGACCGTGGAGTTCAGGACAATGGGCTGGTGTTCACTTCACTTTGGCCCCAGGATGGGGTCCAGCTTCTTCCTGCCTCCCGCTGGACAGACGCAGCACACTTTACAACCCCCTGCATCCTCTGTCTTAGGACCTCTCACCCTTCCCTAACCTCTTCCTGCTTCCATCCCATGGCAGGCTGCTTCCTCATTTTAACTGGCATCTATTTGGTTATCAACAAGATTGCACGAGATTAGTATTTTTAGGTTAATGGTCCATTTGTAATGTTTGAACTGTCATTTGCCCATTTTTCTAATGGGGTATTTACCTTACTGACTTTTCAAGATCTTCATGATGTAGTCAGTTTTCAAAACAGCAACAACATCTTCATCTACCCAAACAATAAACACGTTTACTTACTGGGAATATCCCCCAAGCATATATCAGTTTGTCAGATTTGATGTCAGGATAGTTAAGACAACGTTTTACATGAAAAATAATTGCCATTTACTCACTTATGGCATTATAAATTAAAGTTTGTTTTTTTAAGCTAAATCCTCATTTTAAGTGTGGGAACGATGCAAAGGTATGTGAGGAAAGTTACTACCTCTCCTCCGAACTCACCCTTGCAAACTCCCCGGTGTCAGCAGCCAGACACACATTGCGCCTGTTGGCTGCACATACAGAAACACAGATGTGGGCGGGGGGTGGGGGGGATCCAGTGCCACTGGACTATACAAAACAGGGCCCTGCTATACCACTAGCCTACTTGATTTTTATTCCCTCACCAATATTTCTTGGGCATCCTCCTAGAAATCAGTAGACGTAGATTCTGGTCATTCCTTTCTTTTTTTTTTTTTTTAATGTTTTATTTATTTTTGAGACAGAGAGAGACAGAGCATGAATGGGGGAGGGTCAGAGAGAGAGGGAGACACAGAATTCGAAGCAGGCTCCAGGCTCTGAGCTGTCAGCACAGAGCCCGACGCAGGGCTCGAACTCACGGACCAGGAGATCATGACCTGAGCCGAAGTCGGACGCTTAACCGACTGAGCCACCCAGGTGCCCCATTCCTTTCTTTTTAAGAGAGAGAGAAAGACAGACAGAGAGAGAGAATGCATGAGCGGGGAAAGGGGCACAGGGAGAGAGAGAAAGAATCCTAAGCAGGCTCCATGCTCAGTGTGGGGCCAGACGTGGGGCTTGATCCCATGACTCTGGGATCATGACCTGAGCCCAAATCAAGAGTCAGACGCTGAACCAACTGAGCCACCTAGGCACCCCAATTCTGGTCATACCTTTTAAATGCTGCATAATATTCCAAGATGTGATACATGATAATATAAAGGAAATTCTCAACTTTAACAGCCCCCGCTGTTGACCACTGACACACACAGACAACGAATGATGCTGAGTCTGGGTTGGCAGGAACTGGCTCCCGTCAGACAGCATGCATTATGGGATAATATCAGGGGTTGTCCTGAAGCCCCCCTCTTTTTACTGAAGTGTTGTCCACCTCTGGAGTCCAAGTGAGGATGGTATCTGAAATGCTTTCAAAATAATAGGGTGTCTCTATGTGAATGGTACTCGTGCACATGGAACCTTGGAGCCCACAGTGTGAGAACACACTCATGGGGCCCTGGTACAGAGTAAGAGTCCAGGGCTCTGTCCTTGAAAGGTGCTCTCCAACCTTGTACTCGTTCATCAAAAGCCACTCTGTATGATGGGAAATCTTAGGGCAGTTCCTTGCCGTGTGGCACCAGCAATTAGAGTTTCTCCAAGTTGGGCTTTCTGTAGGTGCTCTGACTCCAGCTGAAGCAGGTGCCTGCTTAAACCAGAGGAAAAGGGGAATACTGATCATTTATTCAACAGGTATGTATCAGGTCCCTACTCTGTGCCAAATACCATTCTAACCAAAAGGGAAATCTTCAGGGCACAAAACAGAGTGTGGCTCCCAGGAGCCTCCATGTTGTCTTTGTGGACCGTGTTCAGAGTTTTTCTCAATCCTCTCACTGATCGCACAATAATTCTGGCAGGCAGCTGCTATTGTCCTTTCACAGATGTCCAACAGAGGCAGAGAGTGATCCAGTAGCTTGCTCAGGGCTACACCATTAGTGAATTTGGAAGCATGGATTTGAAGCGAGGCAGCTGCACAGCTAATGGACGTGCTCCTCTGGAAGGCTGCCCCTGCACTAGGTAGACTGGACCATTGGCCTCAGGCCTATCCCTTCATCCCAAGAAGCAGAACTAAGTATGTTTTCCAGGAAACCTGGGCCCTGCTCTCTTTCCTGGGTCAGTGCAGATGCAGGAGGCTGCCCTTGATGGCAAACTTCTCCCCAAAGGCACTTGGCAGCAGCAGGGGGGGCAGGGGGGCATCACTGTCCTCAGGTGCCTGCCAGGGACAGATTTTGAGGCCCCCTGACCACCGCTTATGTGGAAACTGGTCAGAAGTTCAGGGAGAGGAGGGAGTGGTGTTACTTCCCTCCTTCCCTCCCCAGGCAGGTGAACCGCACTGGGATCACACAGAGGAAACTGTGTAATGACCTCCCTGCTGCCCTCAGGTGGGACTTGTTGGCGATTCCGGGCACGGTCACGAGAGAAGTGTCCCGCCCAGCGGGGCCTCGGTGCTGTGTGGAGGTCACAGTGTGGTCCAGCCTCCACCCTCGGTTCCTCTTTTCCCCCACTTGACTTTGGGTGATGTCGCCATATCCATTGCCCTGTAAAATAACTCCAGTACATCTGTTTTGGAACAAGTTTACTTTTCTTTCCACAACAGAAATTCGCTGCTTTTCATCTTCTGCCCCGCTTTAAAAAAAAAAAAGAAAAAAAAAAGCGTTGGCATGATTTAGGGGACCTCACACGGAAACTTAGAGACAGTTCCGTGTTTCTGCGCCTGGGACCTGGGCACGTGGACACGGCTGCTCTCTCAAGGCCGCGGTGGGGGTGTGCTCTGCCCTGACCCGTGCGCACTCTGCAAATACAAGTGGACTATAGATCAATATTTGCGCTTGGCAGAAAGAACTGTCAAGGACTCTGAGAGGGTTTGCAAAACCGCGGCTGACGGCACCATCCGCTGGCGTGTGCCGGAAGCTGAGGCGAGCCTGGCAGGTGCAGGTGCGCAGCGCGGCTCCTGCCGCAGGAGGTGCCGGCAGAATGGGACAGGGGTCCACGGGGGCCCGGGGTGCTCGGCGTCCAGTGTCGAGGGTGCGAGGGAATTCGGAGGGGTGCGTGTACCTCTGTTGACTAAAGCGGCGCGGTCGGTGGTTTCCTAACCCGCTCTCACTTGCACCAACACGTTGCTGTGCTAGTAAGTGGTCCGGAGCCCGGGAATTTAAGCGGCGGGACACTTAGCATCTGTCTCCACAGCCTGCTGCGGACGACTTTGAGCGCGTCTCCTTTTCTCTCCCACACGACATGGATGAACCGCGACTCTCGACGGGGGCGCAGAAGGCCCCGCCCGGACCGGGAGGGCGCCCGGGGACCGCCCACAGGCGGCGGCAGGCTGACCTCGAGCGCCCCGCCCCGCTCTGCACGACGACCGGGTTGGAGGACCCGGCAAGCTGGCTGAGAGCGCTCCGTCGTGGGCACGTCCCTGGGTCGGAGGAGGAGATGAAGCCCGCTCCGTCTGCGCGGTCCCGGTCCCCAGAGCCCCGTCCCAGACCTTCCGCTGCTCAAACAGGGAACTGTCACAACCCCAGGCCGATGCCCCAGCGGCAATCCCCAGTTCCTTGGCGTCTAAGGGCCAGGCACCAACCTAAAGCCCCAGGCGCTCTGGCTTGTCCCCGGGCTCAGGCGCTCTTGCCCCCAGGCTCGGGCCACTGGAAACGTCCTCACCCAGCCCAGTCCTGGCCTTTATCTTCCAGCGCCCAAGGAGCTATGGAGGGAGTCTGTTTCTCTGTCCCAAAACCCGGAGGGAGTTCCCTCCCAAACCAGGCTCCCCCACTGCTCCGGCCCCAAACACTCAAGTCCCCACCACCTAAGTAGCAGGATTCTTGTCTTGGCTCACCCAGCGGCTGGAGCACCCGGCGGTTCTGCTTCAGCTGCGGAAAGCTTCCTTCAATGGGAGTCCTGAGCCAGGATGTCTGGACTCCTGAGAAATCACATCAGGTCATAACTGACCCCAGTCAAAGCGAAGCATGTGTGCCAAGAATGCCTGGTGTGCCCAGCGTGGACAGCACAATGCCAGCCAGTTAGCCTCATTTCAGACCACAGTCCCTGAGAGAAATCACTACTAGGTGTGGAAAGTCCATAGGCCCTTCCCTTGGGAAAGTGTCAGCAGAAAATTCACATACGTAGGTTGGCAGGTAAGCCGGGGATTGCATGAGGGCCCAGGGTCAGGTGGCCCCAATGGGTCCTTGGGCCACAATGGCCTGGTGGGTCCACCTCCCATGTGGCGGTCTTCTGTGACCCACTCCCATCAGGGCTCTCCAGGGTCACCAATCGACTTCTACCACACTGCAGCTCGGGTCTCCAAGGCCATGCAGGTAAGAGCCAAAGGCTCAAGACTCCACCTGGGTCCAATTGTCAGGAGGCTTTAGACAGCACCTGGCCCATCAGCCTGGCCCCACACTCCCACCTGCACACACCCCTGCTTCCCATCACAACATCTGTACAGACGCCTGCATGCCACACAGTGTGTGCTTCATGTCCTACACACGTACATGCCTGGTTCATCCCACACACACACACACACACACACACGCAAATGCTTGTGCACTTACAACACACACAGAGTCTTTCTCACTCTCACTCCTCCCTGGTCCTTTGATGGCGCAAGCTACGTCTAATCAAAACCCTTCGTTTTCGTACATGATCATCTGTGAGGCAGGAAATCCCCCCAGCGGATGGCCTCACTCCCAGTGGGAACACTTGTGATTTCTGAATCGGGCCTGTCCAGTCACTTTCCCCCAGTTTCTTGGGGATAACGGGACTCCTTCCCCAGTGGGGCTGTAGCACCTTGAAGTGGGTCGGCTCTGCTCTGGGCCAGTGAGGACACAGATCATCTGCTTCCTCTTAGTTCACCCTTGCACAACCTCACAGCCCTCCTCTCCAATTAACGATATATTTTAGGTGTTACTAAATCTGTCCTGAGAGCAACTTGTATGCTTCTTGTAAAGTAACTCTCTAGTACCTGTACTAATTTGCAGCAGCTCCCAAGCCATGTTGATGCCCTGCCCCATGCATGCCTTGTCTAATTCTAGCTGCCTGAGCAGACCATGCCCCAGGGCCAGTGCTCCCCGTGGGTGGTGCTCTTCTCTGTGAAATAGTCCTTCCTCAGTACCACCCTCAGGCATTCACTTTTCCTCACTATACTGCAGGAGCTCGTTTTCCTTCCATGTCTCGAGGATACCACTTTCAAAACCTTTTGATATGCAGGAGGATAATACCATTGACTGATGTATACATGTATACTTCCTTGAAACTTCCATAACCCAAGGCATGGGAATCACCCACAAAAATGATGAGGAAACTGCAGGTCTGAGAATTAAAGCAGGTGCCAGAGCATTTTTCCCCATGGACGGCCAACTGGAGCTGATATTGTTTTGGTTGTTATAACTTTAAGATATTTTATGTAATGCCCATGGTAAGCACACACACAATAATTGTGTGTAGGATCAACACAAAAGGAAACAAAAGGGCATCAAAGCATGTCACTACAAAAAATGTCAAGTAAATACAAAGGAGAGCAGTAAGACAGGAAGGGAAGGCCAGAAAAGCGAGAAGACATACAGAAACACAATGAACAAAGCAGCTGTGGTAAGTCCTCCCTATCAGGGATCACTTCAGTGTAAATGGGCGAAACTTCACAATCTAAAGGATCCAGCTCCACGTTGTCCGCAAGAAACTCACATCAGATCTAAGGACATACAGACTGACAGTGAAAGCATGGCGAAAAGACACCTGGGGCAAATAGTGCCCCAGGGAGAGCAAGTGCGGCTATACTAATAAGTGACAACATAGGCACTATGTCAAATATTGTTATAAGAGACAGAGAAGAACATTCTAGAATGATACAAGGGTCAACTGGCCAAGAAGATATAACATTATGCATAGCCATATGCACTATCATCAGAGTTCCTACACATATGAAGCAAACACTGGCAGAGTTCAAGGGAGAAACGCACCGATCTAGCAATAGTCATAGTCGTCGCCAACACCTCACTTTCAGTAAAGGGAAGAACAACCAGACAGTCCATCAATAAGGAAGCAGAGGACCTTCAACAACACTGTGGGCCAGTTGGATAGAACAGACACAAGAACACGCCCAACAATAGCAGAATACCCATTTTTCTCAAGAAGAGAGACTGCATGTTACATCACAAAACAAGTCTGAATAATTTTTAAAATAGTGAAATCATACAACTTAAGTAGTTTGAAATCATACAGGGTGTCTTTTCTGATTATGTGTGATGAAACTAGAAATCAATACCAGAAGGAAAATCAGAAAATCCATAAGTATGTGGAAATTAAACCACCAATGGGTCAAAGAAGCCACTGAGAGATTAGAAAATATCTTGACACCAAAATAAGTAAATAAATAATTAGATAGATAGATAGATAGATAGATAAAGTAAACCACATACCATAACTTATGGGACACTACTTACAGAGGGAAATATATAGCTGTAAACACTTCCATAAAAAAAAGGACTTCAAATCAGCAACCTATATTTATACCTTAAGGACCTAGACAAACAAGAACACACTAAAATCAATGCTAGCAGAAAGACAGAAATAATATGGATTAAAGATAAACTGCATAAAGCATAGAAAAACAATAGGGAAAATCCATAAAACCAAGTTGGGTCTTTGAAAGATCAACACAATTGACAAACCGTTTGCTTTTTCACTCTGTGCAGCTTTGTCTTGCTTTTGGGTGGAAGTGGTTCCCTCCTAGGCCCTTACGTGCAGAACTCAAACCAGAAGGCCTCTGCACCGTTCTTGATCCTTGAGAGAGCGAAGGGCAGAGGGAAAGTTGTGCCCTCAAGGCCGAGAGGCAGACAGGCGGACACAGAGCCCGGCTTGCAGGAGCAGACCCACGAGCTGAAGGGGCAGGAAACCTGAACTGGGCAGTACAGGCAACACACCTACTCACAGGTGTGTCCCTGAAGTGTCGTGAGGTCGGACTCCAGGGCCTTGGCCAGATTCCCACAGTAAATATCAGAGAAAAAAAGGAAAAAGGGGAGGGGGAAAAATCATGTGAAACACACCAGAGCACTGTTTTCTTAAAAGGACCTGCCCTAAGCGATACCTCATTACCCAGAGTTTCACTGACCCAGGAAGAGAAATAACCAACTCCAGCCCCCTTTAGACACCCCGTCCCAACTGGGGGAAAGGGGAGAGCTTAGAAAACCTTGTGACAGTCACAGTCCTGAGGTACAGGCCCACTGATGACTAAGACCTGACAGTAGGCTGTGGAATACGTCCCCTCCCCCTCACCTCACTGCCACATCCCCAAAGGCCTATTTACTGCAGTTCCTTTTACCTGATGCATCATTTTCAGCAATCAAGAAAAGTTACAAGGCATACCAAAAGGCAAAAAACACAATCTAAAGATGCAGAGCAGCATCAGAACCAGACAGGGAAGGATATTGGAATTGTCAGAACAGGAATTTACAACAACTATAATTAATATGCTAAGGGTCCTAAGGGATGAAGTAGACAGCATGCAGGGGTAGGTGGGCAATGTAAGCAAAGAGGTAGAAATCCTAAGAAAGAACCAGAAAAGAAATGCTATATACACACATCACTATAACAGAAATGAAAAATGTCTTTGATGGACTCATTGGTAGACTGGACACAGCTGAAGAAAGAATCTATGAGCTAGATAATATATCAACAGAATCATCAAAAACAAAAAGCAAAGAGAACAAAGGCTGAAAAAAAAAGTATCAGAATACCCAATTCTGTAGGATGACTACAAAACATGTAACATACATGTAATGGGAAGACCAGAAGGAGAGGGGACCAGAAGAAACATGGGAACAATAACAACTGAGGATCTCCCCAAATTAATGTCAGACACCAAACAGATATCTCAGAAAACACCAAGTATTCAATAAATGCCCAAAACACTACACCTAGGCATATCATATTCAAACTGCAGACAATCAAAAAATAAGACAAAATCCTGAAAGAAGGTCAGGGGCAAAAACCATCCTACCTACAGCAGAACACAGCTAAGAATTACATCCAGGAGGAGTTAAGATAGTGGAGAAGTAGGGGGACTGGGATGTTCCTTCTCTCAAACACAGCTGTGTTGAGGTCAGATTACTTACAACACCCAGGAAATCGATCGGTGGATCGACAGAATGATCTCCACAGTTGGAAGGAGACAGCCTGGCAGGATTGAGGCACGTGTATGTGATTTGGGGAGATAAGCTGGCACAGCCACGGAGTGGAGGGAACCCCTTCTGTGCAGAGACAAAAGGGACCAGCAGAGAGAGGGGCTGTGAAAGGGCAGCTTCCAGTTAGCACAAGAGGAAAACCTCTCTGGACTACGGAATGGGGAGCAAGAAATACAGAGAGTGTGGGTTCTTTTTGTAATCAGCCTTTGGAGCTGAAATTCAGAGGCTTTGAAAGTGCTTAACTTTCTCCAGAGCAGAGCTGTGGCCCGTGCTTCTGGGATGGAGGGAGCCGGCCCCAGAGTGCATAGCAAGGGATAGTGATCTCTGGAGCGCACTGGGAGAGAACTTCCTAGAGTGCTTTGGGAAGAGGGGTTATTGCTTCCCAAGGACAAAAGACCCTGCAGATGCCAGCCAAAGGCCTTTCATCAGCAGGGTGGAGAGCTCTACTCTTGGATCCACATGGTACCAATTCTTGAAGACATTAGGTTTTGAATCCCAGCCAAGAGCCAAGTAGAAGATGCAGGAAAATTGTGGCACAGGGCAAGCTGACCATCCTCACAACTCTGTGAAGAGCTGCTGAATAGCGTGGGTTGAGAGCCCCAGTCCAGGAAGGAGAGATTGACAGTGGCCCCCAGGGGAATCAGGACATGCTTATACCAAACCCCACCCCTCCGTGTCTGGCAACTGTTTATTTACTGCAGCAAGACTGACTGACCCAATGTAGCCAGCCTCTGCTCCAGACCAGCACAGCCTCTGGTCCCAGGCACCAACAGACGGCAACTATTTCTTGGTTTCTTTTCTTCCACCCTCTTTTCCTTTTTTGAAATCAGGCTCATAGTTTCTGATTTCTTTTTGGTCTCTCTCTCTCTCTCTCTCTCTATATATATATATATACACACTTTATTCCATGCTTTTTCCATCTTTTCTCTTTCTTCTTCTTTATTTTCCTTTCTCTTTCTCTGGAATTAGCCTCCTAGTTTCTTGGGTCTCAGTTTGGTTTTCTTTTCTTTTCTTTTCTTCCCTTCCCTTTTTCTCTTTTTATGAGATCAAGCTTCTCCTACCTTTTCTTCAGGGTTACTTCAACAAACATACCAAAGTACACCACGTAAAGGTCCAAAAACACCACAGCAAGCAAGGAAGAGCTCTGCAGAAGAATAACCAGTGGTAAGGAGCAGCCAAAACACAACCACAGAGTGCATGCAGAATACACAAAAAAAAACACTTCCTGGAGGGCCAGGTCCTGGACAGTGTATGACCCCTTTTTAATAGAGTAATACTCTCAGGTGCAGGACACATAACAAGCTTTTAAAACATGCAAAAGACAGAAATTTAGCCAAAAATGACAAGGCAGAGAAAGGTCAAGGAGAAATAACAGCCAGAGACTTGCCCAAAACAGATATAAGCAATATATCTGAACAATGATTTAGAACAACAGTTATAAGACTAATAGCTGGGCTTGGAAAAAGCATAGAAACACCAGAGAAACCCTTGCTGTAGAGATCAACGACCTACAAACGAGTCAAGATGAATTTTAAAATGCTATATCTGAGGTGCAAAAATAAGCCAGATGCAATGACAGTGAGGATTGAAGAAGCAGAGGAGAGAATAGGTGACACAGAAGATAAAATTATGGAAAAGAGTGAAGCTGAGAGAAGGGGAAAAGGAAATTACTAGATCAAGAGGGGAGAATTAGAGAACTAGATGATGCCATGAAACAAAACAATATCCATATCATAGGAGTCTCAGGACAAGAAGAGCAAGAAAAAGAGGCAGAGGGTTTATTTGAGCAAATTATAGTTGAGAACTGCCCTAATTCAGGGAAGGAAACAGGCATGCAAATCCAAGAGGCACAGAGAACTCCCTTCAAAGTCAACACAAACAGGTCAACACCATGACATATCATAGTGACACTTGCAAAATACAAAGATAGAGAATTTTGAAAGCAGCTAGGGACAAAAGGTCTTCATCCTACAAGGGGAGACACATAAGTTTAGCAGACCTGTCCACTGAAACTTGACAGACTGGAAGGGATTGGCAGGAAATATTCAATGTTCTGGATTAAAAAAATATGCAGCCAAGAATCCTTCATCCAGCAAGGCTGTCACGTGGAAAATAAGGAGAGATACAGACTTTCCCAGACAAACAAAAACTAAAGAAGTTCAAGAGCACTAAACCAGCCCCGCAAGTGATTCTAAGGGTCCCCTGTGAGCAGAAAGGAGCAAAGACCAAAGGACCAGAGAACATCACCAGAACACAAAATCTACAGATAACACAATGACACTAAATTCATATCTTTCAATAATCACGGAATGTAAGCAGACTAAATGTCCAATCAAAGGCATAGAGCATCAGAATGGATTTTAAAAACCCAAGATCTATCTATATACTCCTATGAGAGACTCGTTTTTGACCTGAAGACACCTGCAGATTGAAAGTGAGGGGATGGAGAACCATCTATCATGCTAATGCACATCAAAACAAAGCTGGAGTAGCCATACTTATATCACGCAAACTAGATTGTAAACCAAAGACTGTAACAAGAGATGAAGAAGGCATTATATCATAATCAAGGGGTCTATCCATCAAGAAGAGCTAACAATGTAAATATCTGTGCCTCCAAATTGGGGCACCCAAATATATACATCAATTAATCACAAACATAAGCAAACTCGCTGATGACAATACCATAGTTGTAGGAGACTTTACTACTCCACTGACAGAAATAGATACATCAACTAGGTAGAAAATCAACAAGGAAACAAAGACTCTGAATGATGCATTGGACCAGATGGACTTACAGGTAAATTCGGAACATTTCATCCCAAAGCAGCAGAATACACATTCCTCTCGGGTGCAAATGGAACATTCTCCATAACAGATCACATATTGGGGCACAAATCAGCCTTCAACAGGTACAAAAGGACTGAGATCGTGCCATGCATATTTTCAGAACACAACACAATGAAACTTGAAATCAACTACAAGAAAAACTTTGCAAACCCCTCACATACATGGAGGTTAAAGAACATCCTAGTAAAGAATGAATGGGTTAATCAGGAAATTAAAGAAGAGGTTTGAAAAGTACATGGAGCAAATGAAAATGAAAACACGACAGTCCAAACCCGTTGGGATGCAGCAAAGGCAGTCCTAGCAGGAAAATACATTGCCATTCAAGCCTATCTCAAGAAGAAAGAAAGGTCCCAAATACACAGTCTAACCTTACACCAAAAGGGGTTAGAAAAGGAGTTGCAAATAAAGCCCAAAGCCAGCAGAAGAAGGGAAAAAATAAAGATGAGAGCAGAAATAAATGACATAGAATACTTGGAGCACCTAGCTGGTTCAGTCAATTAAGCGTCCAACATTTGATTTCAGCTCAGGTCATGATCTCACAGTTTGTGGGTTCAGGCCCCACATCGGGCTCTGTGCTGGCAGCACAGAGCCTGCTTGGGATTCTCTCTTTTTCTCTCCCTCTCTCTGCCCCTCCCCTACTTGCACTGTCTCTATCTCTCTGAAAATAAATAAATAAATAATAAATAAATAAATAAATAAATAAATAAATAAATAAACTTTTTTTAAAAAGGATATGGAATAGACCCCAGTCTATGGTACTTTGTTACAGCACACAGGACAGACCAAGACATTCCTCCCCTCCCTCATGCACTCCACCCTCGCTCTTTCCATTTTTGCCAAATGTGGTTCATATCACTGGAGAGTTTCTCAAGCTCAGACTAATTATCAAGGTGGGATTACCTCCTGTTTATAACCAAGCTAATAACCTAACGCCACTGTCTGGATCAGTTAAACATTTACACTAAAAAGGCCCCCACTCTCCATTCCAATGCGTTTTCATCAGTTTTGAGTACTTTAGAACTTTCCTAGGGCATTTTCTAAAATTTAAATCCCCAAAGCAAATTAAAAGACATTTTCTTTTATTTTTCTGCTGGAAGCAGTGTCACTCACCAGGTAGGTGTTGTAATGAAAATGACAGGCACCTTTCAGAATGGGGCAGCTGGTCCTCCTCGGATTATGACTTGCCAATCTGTCAATGTTGGGATTTGTTAGTGCCTCATGGGGGATAAGGTGGCATGCACATCCTAATCCCAGAATCAGTGGTTATGCTACCTTATGTGGTGAAGGGACTTTGGATGTGTGATTAAGTTAAGAGTCCTGAAACAGGGAGATTAGCTTGGGTTATCTGCGTGGGCCCAGTATTGTCACATGTCGCAGACTTTGAGTCTAGACTTCTCTCTTGTCCATCAAGAGAGCAGGTGCAGAATTGAATACAAGAGAGGCTAATGTCTGGGAGGGGACAAGAGCCCTGAGAAAGAGTCCTTTCTCCATGTTTATTAGGATCAGAAGGCTCACATATGTGATGGACATGCAGAAAGAGACAATAAAACAGTGATCATTAACTCGTGTGTGTGTGTGAGAAAAGGGGCTTCAAAAGTATGCAGTTCTAGGGGTTTGGGTCAAGACAAATCAAAACCCCCGCTCTGAGCAGACAGCCGTTTACTGCAGGCACCAGGCACTGTGTCTATTTATCTTAACTTTTCTAGGGGCTAAGGCAGCTAGAGCATGCTACCTCAGAGTCCACAAGGTGTTTTTCTTGCTAATTAGCTCTGGGCGCTTTCACCCCATAGTGGCTTTCCGCCCTATGCTTTGTTTTACCTAATGATGAATTCTGTGTGCTTTCATCCTGCTGCAGCGGCTTTCTGCCTCTACCTGTTCTTGGAAACTTTTGTCCTGTGGAGGTGGCTTTCCACTCTATGCTTCGTTCTAAGCTGGGCACTTTTGCCCTGTGGTGGCTTTCCACCCTAAGCCTTGTTAGCCCATTGGTGCAAGCTCAGAGAATTCTTAAACTTATTCCCCACAGTCACAGGACCCTTACAAGAGGCAGGCAGGAGGGTTAGCCAGAGAGAGATTGAAGGATGCTACAGTGCTGGCTTTGAAACATTACTCGTTTTATTCAGGAACACTTAGGCAGGATTTCTATGTGCCACACGGTGTTCCAAAGGCTCGGCACACCCACCCTGTGCAGCCCTCATCCTCTATTTCGTGGAGGGGCTTCTAGCACACCCACAGACAGTCAGTCAGGGCCTGAAGGTTGAGCACAAAGGGACCTTTGGTGTGTGTCAGTGGGGTGGGGGCAAAAAGCTCTTGTTCCAAATTCCTCTTCTGTTTCACAACATTGTTTAATGCACTGAGCTGATTAATGATTTCCTCATTTCTGCCTCATTTCATGCAAGGTCCCCATGTGCCTAGAGTTTTTTCTTCCAGGTACAAAGTCACATTTTAACATTAAGAGATGATAACAGATGTCTATGTTGACTTTTCAGTCATATTTTAATCTTAAAATATAGCCCAGAAGGATGCTGACAAGTGAGTCCAGAGGGATACCTTCATGTCCTAGGGACAGATGGTAGGGGATATATTTTAGACGTGGCTAACAGGCCTTCAAAGGTATATTACTTCCCCCTTTTCAAAGTACACAATAGCATTTGTATTGCTTTGTGTGAACCCTGGTGACTGGGTAGCTCTGCTTTCCCAGAAGAGGTGTTTACACTACAATGGTCTCACTCACCCTTGTTTCCAGGGACTCGAATATAGATTCAACTAGGTCAACAATTGTTTCAATTTGTTTAATTAGTCTTACACGATCTGTTTTGGACTTGGCTGTCAAATTCTGTCTGATGAATGTGACTCTGGAAAGTGGCATCTCTGAGCCAATTTATTCCCCGTGAAGCCCTGACTGCCCTTGATGAGACCGTGTGGGGAGAGTCCTCCTGGAGGCATCCAAGGGGATTTGGGAGAGCAGGAAGACTCCAGGCTTGCATCAAAGAGCCTAGGACAGGGGTCTTCAGGGCATGTGTGCCTCACACACCCGAACGGGGAATGACACAGAGCTTGTAACGGGGTGGGATTTTGGCAAACCCAATTGTGCTGGGACTGAGATCGATATCCTTGGGGTCAACGAGAGGCTTCAGGTTAAAGTGCTGCAAAATGGCGGACAAGAACAGGAACAACTCCATGCGAGCCAGGCCTTCTCCAACACACACCCGCTTTCCTGCAAGTGACAACAGTGCTGCTGAGACTCCGAGGCAGCCTCAAGACACAGCAGCACTGCTACAGGTGAGGCAGCAGAGGGGGTCGGGGGGAGGAGTTGTGGCTAAACTGTCACCCTAAAGCAAAACTGACCCCCCTCTGCCTGTTGAAAGGAAGCACACAACACATTTCAGTATAAGAATATCTGTGATAGACATATTCCTGGACCAGCCTTCATACAGCTTCCGTCACCAGGACTCAGCAGCATAAGCATACGTTAGGTTGGGAGAGAGATGTCTGTCCAGTGCTCACCCTGACATCCTACAGGAAAGAAGCGGGGCCACAGCTGGAAGCCAAACACTCTAACGCTGGGTGTTACTGAGCTGGTTATATGATCTTCCCTCCCACCAACCCCTAGGGAAACACCCTGGAGAATGAGGCCGGGGCCCAAGAGAGGGCCAAATTGTCCCATGATGAGTCCAGGTAATCAAACATTAGATTTTGCTTATTAACGCTTGTTTAAAATTATGGAGAATTAGGTACTAGAGTTTTGAAAGACGTTCACTAAGTCCTATTAAATACATAAGGGTTTCAGCACTGAATGAAGTATCTGCTTTGCAGAAATAATAAATCATCTCATTCCCAGGACCTCCAGTAAGAGAATGTCATTTGGGCTCTGTGAACAAGGACAGACACCTCTGGGACATGTTGTGACCAGAAGCCAGGCCCTGGTGCAAGTGCATGGCCACGGCAAAGAGCACAAACCAGGGACAGACACATCTGGGACATGTGGCCAGAAGGCAGGCCCAGTGAAGGTGCATGGCCTCGGCAGAGAGCAAAAACCAGGACAGCTCCCCGGGGAAGGGGCTACGTCTGCACTCTTCTTACCTGCAGAAAATACCTTGAAATAATCACTATATTTGAACTTTCCACTTTCATTCAGAAAGTGCTCTGGCATAAACTTCTCTGGATCAGGGAACTCTTGGTTGTCAAACAAGAGGGAGTCCAGCGTTGGGACCACGACTGTACCCTAGAAGGAGCAAAGGCCTGTGTCAGTCCATCAAGTTAATAGAACATGAGCTTCCTACTGGGACCTTCAGGTGGGGAAGTTGTTTGCTTAAGGACTATATGGAAGGCAGTCAGGAGTCAAGTGTAAATGGTGACAAGAGCTGTAATCTCATCAGAGGAGGAGCCCTGGGCAAGATTATACCATTGTTGGTTTCTGGGTGGGGAAATACCACAAACCCGAGGCACTGTCCCAGGGTCCCCTTTCCAGATTTTCTCCATTTCTTGGTCACCAGGCCCATGTGAGGACTTCTGGGAAGCAGCACTCTGCAGGTGGGAATGCTGGCCCGGCCCCCACCATTCAGCCATGTCCGCCCGAAGGATCCCGCCCTTTGGAGGATGGCTGATGTGCTGGCAGGGTGGTGCTCAGCGTGTGCACGCCAGGCTCACATCTGACCTTGGGGATGACGTATCCTCTGAACATTGTGTCCTGGATTGCTTCATGGGGCAGGTTGGAGGGCAAGAGGTCGATGAATCGCTGAATCTCATGCACCACGGCATCCATATAAGGCATCTCTAACCGGTCCTTGAAGGCAGGGATTCGGCTTGGCCCAATCACCCTGTCGATTTCTTCATGCAGTTTCTCTGCCACAACATGAACAGATGTAAGGGATCGACTCCAGGCTGGCTCAGCACCCATGCCCCCACCCATCTGGCAGATGCTTATGGAGCACTGTCAGCAGTGCTCCAGGGCATCCTGGGCACCACAAGTGCCAAGACGACCAAGCTCTGTGAGTCTGTTTAAGCTTCTCGCATGTTAGCCTCTAGCTGATCATAGCTAATCCAGTTAATCCAGCTGCATGGCCCTGAAATCTTTGCCCACTACTTGGCATACCTTCGATCTCTGGGTATTTCATGAGAATCAGGAGCCCATATCTCAGAGTGGTGCTGGTGGTCTCTGTACCCGCAAAAAACAGGTCAGCTACGGTGGCAGCAATGTTGTCAAAGGTGAACCAAGGCTCTTTGGTGTATCTTTCCTGCAGATATTAGAGACAGCCAGGGACTCTATAAGAGGGTGTCTTCAGGTGGATGAGAAAAGAGCCTGACAAGCCTGCCAGCTCCCAGGGAAGGAGGCAGGTATGTGTGAGGCTATCCCGTGGAAACGTGATCGTCTCCACCGCACAGTTAGCAGCACCAAGGCTCCCACAAAACTGGCCATTGGCAATATTGTGCCCCTTGCCCAGGGTGCTGAGTCTTGTGCTCCTTCCACAGAGCTGAGGGCTGTCCTGGGGAGTAAGGCTCTCCCCCGTGCGGAGCCGTGACCTCCAGCAGCCCAGAGCTGAACTGTGGGGCCTCTGCTAACAACCCAAGAGTCACAGGGGTTGCTCTTGGCCTTCTCCAAGCCCACAGTCAGCACCATTGATTCCCAGGAGGCAGGAAGTCACCAAGAAGCGAGACACCAGGATGGGGCAGTGAGGACCCCAGTGATAGATCAGCTTCCAGGGAAATCAGTTCCAGAATTCACATGCTGTTCTAGAGCCCCAAGAGACGTCAAAGGAGGGAGGAGAAACATCACCATCTCAGTGGGGGGCCTAGGGGGCCTGGAGGGCCTTCAGGTAGGTAATGCTGGCGAGGCTTGGAAACCCTTGAACTCATGTACAATTTGGGGGTTATGTGCTAAGGAGGACTGTGGAGGCCTTCACAGCAAGTGAGACACAGTCATCAAAGTCAGAAATGGTTACGAAGTACAGCCTGGAGGGGGCCACAGGAAGGGCCCACACACCAGCCCCACAGCCACTGATGGCTCTCCCAAGAAACCCCTCTTGCTGGCCAGCACTGCAGACCTCCTATGGTGTTTGAGGCCAGCCAGGCAGGCTGGCCCTATCTCCACACCCATGGGAGCAGGTGTGGTAGTCATACGAAGCCAGAGTGGTGTAGAGCCAGAAGCACCCATGCCCAGCGGAGGCAGTGTGGGTTGCAGCCAAGTCGCCCCGCCCCCCAGCAGTCTCAGCCCCTAGCAAGGAGCAGAAGAGCTTCCCTACTCGCGGTGTCTGCAGTACCTTCCGCATCTCCAGGAGCAGGCTGTCGGTGAAGTCCCGGGGGCAGTTGGGGTCCAGCGACTCCTCGTGCTCCTTCACTCTTGCTGCAGTATAACTTTTTATTTCATACACATTTTTTATTACTTTTCTATGGTTTCCAGGCAGGTAGCGCATATAGCTTGGGAAAATGTTATATAACTAGGGGGAGAGAGACAGAGAGAGAGACAGAGAGATACAGAGAGACAGAGAGGGAGAGAGACAGACAGAGAGAGAGTTATCTTACTATTCTTTCTTGCAAATGCAACATGGTTTTGTGTCCTGGGCTAAAAACTTTTCCAACTTGAATTGATGGGCATCAAGCTGTGTTATTTAGAACATTTTGGCTCGCAGTAACTTTTTGGTGCCACAACTTCGGGTGTGTGAAGTCACGTGTTAGTGTGGTACTGTTTTAAAGTGTAATACCGTAGGTGTCCCATGGTCAGCGAGGGGAACTTGGGGCCTCGGGGAGGTCTCCAGAAGCAACATCCAGGCGCAAGCGCCTGGGGCCCCCGCCCATCCCCCAACCCCCACCTTGTCCTGTGCCAAACTCAGAGGGCAGGTGCAGACTAGGGGGTGGGGGGGCCTCACTTGGAGCCAGCTGGTGCTGAGCAGGTGGAAGTTCTCGTTGAACAGCTTCTGTATCCTCAGCCCGGTTTGGTCCGTGTAGTCAAAGCGCTTGTGGAAGAGGATGTCCGAGATGACGTTGCAGGGGGCGTAGCCCAGAACAAAGGTGGGGTCGAAGGGCTGTCCTGGACCACAGGTGAGCTGTCAGGGACCCTACACCCCAACCTACCCCCCCCCCCCACTAAGGCTTTCCAGCACCTGGGAGCAGTGGCCCTGAACACAGCCCAAACTCTGAAAGCCTTGTGAGAGCTACTGGGGGCCCCCTTCTTTTTGGCGCCCTTGCTCCACCTGAGGTGGAGAGGACCCCTAGCTGCCAGAGGGTCCTGAGGGTAACGCCACCCTGTCGGGGTCAGCGGCTGCTGATGACTCTGGGGCCCAACAACCCGCCCAGGCAGTGCGCACGAGGACCCAGCCCTGCCCCCCCCCAGCCCCACTCAGTGAGCCTGACAACCTGGCCCTGACCCCCTCCCCTGCCCCAGGCAGTGCGCACCAATCCAGCCCCTGCGCCCCGCCCCAGGCAGTGCACACAAGGACCTGGCCCACACACACCCTGGGTCTTCCGGAATGCCTCCATCAGGAAGGGCACCTCCCTCTGGATCCGCTCCTCATTGGCAAGCTTCCCCATGCCATAGTCCCGGAGGATGCTCAGAGACAGGCGCCGGGTGTCCTTCCAGCTCGGCCCATTGTTGAACGTAATTCCTAGGGCAGAGGGGACAAGCACCCAGTCACAATACATGCCGAAGGCAGGGTGACAGCCCAGGCTGCCCAGCTTCGGAGAAGCCTTCTCGGCTACTCCCCACTGCTCCTTTCCCTACTGCATGTCCCCTCCCAGGGGCGCCCTTCTTACCATCAGTGTGCCTTCTCCTTCCACTTTGCCTGGAGACCTCCCCAGGGGACACAGAGCCTCAGCTGCACAGCAAGACGAGCCCCCACCCCTTTTCCCTCTGTTCACAAAATTCCCAAGAAGCTGTCCTGTTTCCACTGATTTTTAACCTCCACACTGCAAATACCTTAACTTGCAGCTTTGTGGCTTCTCAGAAAGTGTCCTCACTAAAACCTGAGCTGTCACTCAGCTCCCAGACTCTGCCCACCATTGGATCTGGGAAGACCTCACTCATGTTCCCCTTGGAGGGAAGAGATCTGAGGAAGGCCAAGGCAAGGTATGTTCTAGAAGGAAGTGTGGCTGCACGGGAGGGACAGGGAGGAGTGAGATGACGAAGCACAGACCAGACTGAGGGTCTCAGTTCCACCTTGCAGGGAAGCATGAGGTGGGGAAGGACAGGTGGACTGACAGACAGCATGGCCCCCTACTAGGTGTGGGTGCACAGAGAGTGCACGGCACCCAAGGCCCTACTTAGACATTAGGGTTAGATTTGGTTAAAAACACAGCTGGGATGGAGTTTGGGGGTCCTGGGATCAAGTCTGTGCATGCTGAGCTCTCGATCCCTGCTGGACGCTGCAGAGGCTGCTGGGTAGATACCAGGGACACAGCTCAGAGCCCAGAGGGAACTCAGGGCACACGTGACCACACTCCCACGTGTCTGTGGGACCACTGACAGCCTCAGGGGGAGGGCAGCCTCAACCTTCAAGTGGCAGCAGCAGACTCGCTGACCCAGGATGCAGGGCAGACAAGTGAGGGGACCAGAGTATGTGTGTTCAGGAGGCCAGATGACAGAGCTGTGAGCTGGGTCCCCAGTCCTGAGGACCAAAGAAGCTGGCAGAGAAAGCAGGAAGAGGGAGTGCCCAGTGGACATCCCCTTGCCCCCTCCCCCAGCCAATGGCTCTGACATGGCAACTGAGGACAGACAGTCAAGGAGGTAGATAATTTTAAAATGGCAGAGAGAGGTGCACCTGGGTGGCTCAGTTGGTTAGGCGACCACCTTTGGCTCAGGTCATGATCTCACAGTTCGTGAGTTCCAGCCCCACGTCAGGCTCTGTGCTGACAGCTCAGAGTGTGGGGCCTACTTCAGTTTCTGTGCCTCCCCTCTCTCTACCCCTGCTCATGCTCTGTGTCTCTTTGTCTCTCAGTAATAGATAAACGTTAAAAAATTTTGTTTTAAATGGTACAGAGAGACGGAGACAGAGACAAAGACAGAGATAGACAGAAGGAGAGATTCCAGAGGAGCCAAGACTTTGGGGTCCAAAACAGGCTGAAATGGATACAATAACAATTCTCCATCACAGGTTTATAAACATTTACTGAAATGAAAAAAAAATTTTTTTTAATTAACATACACCTTGTGCTCACTATTATGCTGATAATTAACATTTGCGTTGTTATCCCTGGGGAACCAGATGTATGCCATGTACAGAGCCTGGGCCACATGGTACATGTGAAAATATGACTTAGGAGCCACTATCAGGAGGGGATGAAGCCCCCTTTGAGTCCAGCCCATGGAATGGGAAGTGGCCCTGGCCTGGCTGCATTCAGGGACCCATGACTTGGACCAGGGGTGGCAGATAAGGTCTCCCTGGAGCTAGACAGAGCTCCTTGACCCACAACTGCTGTTCTCGTGGGGCAGCAAAGCTCCTGTGGTGTTAATGACAAACACTGACTAGTTAACTTTGCTTTTGACAACCCCAAAGAAGCAAAATCCACAACATTCAAGAGAGAAAGTCAAATGCCACTGATAGTGACAGGGTATGACCTTGGGAATGTATAAAGGAATAAGGGGACAGCACCATGAGAACAGCGCACACAACAGGAAGCACATTGATTTGAAATTTCTACATAAAATGGATACAGGTTTTCTAGAGGTTTGTCACCAAAGCTAAGCCAGGAGAAACTAGGGCCTGCAGGGTTTTGTAGGGTAGATGGGACATGGCTTCATTTCTAATCTGCTTTAGAATCTCACTAAAATGACAGTGAGCAAGTAGAAAGGAATAAGCATGCGAGTCCAGAGGAGCAAGCAGGGGCAGGCAGGGAGCTCACAGGGATGTGAGCAGGTGCCCCCATGATCTCCAGGATGTCCCAGGAGACACAGGAAGTGGGGATTGGAGTCAACAGTCTGGACATCACTCAGATAAAAATCAGGCAGGTCCCCAGACCCCAACAGGAGGTGACAGCGTTTGTTCTAGATACGGGGAACCCAGGGCGCTGGAGACATGGGCTACTGAAGAAAGAGAGGTGAGGCTGGCAAGACAGGATCATGTGGAGGTCCCTTTGTGAGCTGGGGTGCGCTCAGCACCCTTCCTGGTCTAAGAACACCCCAGGTGGGGTGTCAGAGGCCTCCTCATTGGAGAATTCGAACCGCAGCTGAGCTAAGCCCCACAGACCAGCAGATTGCTCCGTGGTGTCAGTGCCTCATCTTAGGTGAGGGACCTTGGAGGGTGGAGCCTCGACACTCAGGAGCAGGTGGGGCTGTGAGTGGAGGCTCTCTGGACTGAGGCTACACCCGGGAGGCTACAACGTGTGCAGGAGGAAGGCACAGCTCAACTGCTGGAGGCATTTTCCTTTGTGGCATTTCTCTGCAAGCACACATCTGTCCTGCTCACCAGTGCGTGGGTGCTTGCGGTCCTACCTTTTCTAGAGCAAGTCTGTCATGGTAGCTTTCAATACAGTATGTGATGAGCACCTGAATTGTCTGAGGGTCTCTTTACCTTTCTATCTTGTACTATTTACTATGTGGCTGTCATCACTGGTATTTCAGGACCTGGCTGGTCCCCCACCATGGGGGTGCTCTGAGAAGTGGGGCTCACCTTTTTCCTTGTGTGCCGCAAAGGCATAGATTTCTCCTCTGCCAGAAAATTCATTCTTGTAGTCGAGCAGGACTTCCTTCACTGCCTTATAGCCATGCAGAACCACGGTGCGCTGGGAGCCCAGGTACAAGGTGAACACAGGCCCGTACCGCTCTGCCAACTGCAGAGACCAGCAAGCAGATAAGTGAGGCCACTGGGAACTTATGGAAGAAGTCGGACAGGCTTTAAACTGACCCCCAAAATTGTTATTCACCAAGAGAAGACAGAGGGATCTGGGAAAAGACAGTCTTTGTCCAGCCCAGTTTGGAAAGACTCTCCCCACAGAGGCTTTCTTCTGCAGGGAGGGAGGTTCCAGCATACCTAGGCACCTGGACACATGTGCCTGAACACAGTTAACTTGGTGGGCTGACTCCTGCTCCTCCCCTGTGGCCCCTTTGACCACATCTGTGCCATCACCCCCACTGTCTGCTATCCCCAGTCTAAGTCCTGGACCCCAGGGTGCTACTGGAGGACCCTGAGCCAGCACTGTCCTGACCTCCACAAGTCCGTCCTCCATGGTGCACAAACCACTGTCAACATCTCCCTATTGCAAACACTAGGCTCTTGGGCATTCTTTTATGAACTCATGTAACAGATTTAGCAACTCATTCAGTTTTTAGATTCTTTAGCTCATTCACTGTTCACAACAACTGTAGGTGGAGGTGCCACACAGGTTGACCACTATTCACCCTGTTGTCTGGCATCTACAGTGTGCACCTGGTGTGAATATATGGCTTCTCCGTGCTTTGCAGTGGCAAACAGCAGCAGCAACCCCAGCCACACTGGCCTCACCAAGACATCCAGTGACAGAGCAGTTAACACTGGGCTCAAGCAGAGGCCTCTGGGGATGACCATGGCCAATGCCCACTCAAGGGCTCCACGCCCATGCTGTACCACCAGCTAAATATTTTTAATGTCACTCTTGGATACTACTGTTCAGTCAGTTCATTCATAACAGGCTTGTATTGAATAGCAACCTGTCTGACAATTAATTGAGTGCACACATATTATGTCTAATCCGTGAATTCTCCTCCCCCAAATCAATGATATTTTTCCTACCTTGGTTAAAGATTTGGGAACATTCTTGAAATCCAACTGGAGAAGATTCCCAATAATGGGCAGTGGGAAAGGGCCAGGGGGTAGTTTCCAGCTGCTGTAGATCTGCTTCCAGACAGAGATAAGCATTAGGGTGGCCATCCACACCAACAGGGCAACTGTGATGCCCAGGGCAGCCATGGTGACTTTGGGGTCACTACTGACTTGTGAGAATGATCTGGAAAAAAAAACAAAGCTTTTATAACACACCCTCAGGAAGGAGGGTAACCATCCAACCAATGCCACCTTCCTTTTCCTTGGGCTCAAGATATTAATTTATAATTAACTACTGTTGGCCATCATTTCAAAGGCTGATTCCTGTAGCAGTTGCATCCAAGAAGCTCCATCCCAGTACCCACTTTATGATCCCCAGGGTCTGTCAACACTGAATGCTGGCATCTGCACCAAAGTCAGCCGACACAACATCCAGGGGAATATCACCAGCCCATAGGTCAGACCATGGACACTGGTTTGGACAGGAGGGTTCAAGTTAAGTTTACACGTGTTGTTTGGGGGCAGGATCTATGTGCTGCATCAATTATGTGCTGTCTCCATGGCCAGATGCTAGATTTCATAATGCAAGTCTCTGAACATCTGATCAGGTTCGCCTGAGCAGCCTCCAGTAGTACCTGAATCACTAGCAGTGAAACTCATAGGACTAGAACAGGGAAATTCAAGAGCTGAATTCCACTCCACTTGGTCAAAGCAACTGGAAAATTCAGAAGAAGAAAAAAGAAAGAAAAAGAATTTACCAATTTTGAAAAAGTTAATATCTATTATAAAAGTGTATTTTTTGTAGAAAATTAAGGGAAAATTATTCTTTAGAATAATTATTCTTTAGAATGATTTTTATCAAATTCTAAAAAAAATTACATTAGGCTCACATTAACAACTCAGGCAACAACAGATGTTGGCGAGGATGCGGAGAAAGAGGATCTCTTTTGCATTGCTGGTGGCAATGCAAGCTGGTGCAGCCACTCTGGAAAACAGTATGGAGGTTCCTCAAAAAAACTAAAAATAGAACTACCCTACCACCCAGCAACTGCACTACTAGGCATTTATCCACCAGATACAGGTGTGCTGTTTCGAAGGGACACAGGCACCCCCATGTTTATAGCAGCACTATCAACAATAACCAAAGTATGGAAAGAGCCCAAATGTCCATCAATGGATGAGTGGATAAAATAAGATGTGGTTTATATATACAATGGAGTATTACTCGACAATCAAAATAATGAAATCTTGCCATTTGCAACTACAGGATGGAACTGGAGGGTATTATGCTAAGTGAAATTAGACAAAGACAAAAATCATATGACTTCACTCATATGAGGACTTTAAGAGAGAAAACAGGTGAACATATAAGAAGGGAAACAAAAATAATATAAAAACAGGGAGGGGGACAAAACAGAAGAGACTCATAAATATGGAGAACAAACTGAGGGTTGCTGGAGGGGTTGTGGGAAGGGGTATGGGCTAAATGGGTAAGGGGCATTAAGGAATCTACTCCTGAAGTCATTGTTTCATTATATGCTAACTAATTTGGATGTAAATCTTAAAAGAAGAAGAAGAAGAAGAAGAAGAAGCAGCAGCAGTTTGGGAAATAAATGTATCACAAGGAGAAATAAAAACAATTACATTAGGATTTTTACTGGATTTGTTTCAAATCAATGAATTAACTTGAGCAGATTTTATACTCTTGCAATGTCTTGTCTGTTTATCCATGAACGTTGCAGGGCTCCACTGCTCCTCTGGTCACCATTAGTCCTTCACAGGGAACTTCCACCTGCCTATTGGGCTGTTTCTAGGCATTTCACTGAGCTTTTGTGCACACATGTGTGTTTAGAATTAAGAGAATGCTTTTCATTCTGTCCTCTAACTGAAGATATAGGGAAGATCTTAATTGTAATTTTATACTTTTATGTTGGTAATGAATTTTTTGTATAATGGAAAGTAGGATAAAAGATGAAAAAAATGAAAACCATCTTCTATACTTTCATTTATATGAAAATGAGGATGTACCTTATATACCTAATTCTAACCCATTTTCTTTCTCTCAAATTATTAGCCATGTGGGCAATCTATTGATTGTTCTGTATTTTTTTTTTCATTTTTAATGCTTATTTATCTTTGAGAGAGGGAGAGTGTGTGTGGGGGGGGGGGGGGGAAGGGCAGAGAGAGAGGGAGACACAGAATCCAAAGCAGGCTCCAGGGTCTGAGCTGTCAGTACAGAGCCCAACAGGGGGCTTGAACTCACCAACCATGAGATCACGCCCTGAGCCAAAGTCAGACGTCTAACCAACTAAGCCACCCAGGCGCCCCTGATTGTTCTGTATTTAGAACCGCAGCCATGTTACTTGTGTTTTACTTGTTAACTCTGTGTTGGGAAAGGGTGTGAGTCTCTGGCAGCATTTGGGGGGTGAGGTTGTCTTTCTTCCTCTCAGCTGTGCTGTGCCCCTTGAGCTGGAACAGACCAGGCTGGTTGAGTCGTGGACCCTGTGGGGGAACCGACAAGGCTGATTGGACTGTAGACCCTGTGTGGGAACTGACACTGTGGGTTGGACGGTAGACCCTGTGTGAGTTTCCCTTGGCCTTGCTATCCCTTCCAAGAGCTAGTGTGGGGGCAGGTCCACCCCTCAGGATGGAAACTGAGCTGTCTGGACCCTCTACCCTCTTAATCTGCCCTAAGGCCCAGCTGGGTCAGACACCCACTGAGTTCACACAACATTTCTCCTGTTTGCTTGTCCCACTTGCTGCTGCTGGAGGAGGGGGCAGAGTCAGCTTCCTCTCAGGCTCTCATTCAAGCTGGGGTGAGAACAGGCTGTGTGTGCGGTAGAGCAGGCCTCCTGGCTCCCACTGGCTGAGAACAGCTGTGCCTGTGCATCTTGCCAGGAAGGGAGGCTGAGGGCAGGTGCTGGGAAGTCTGGACCTCACAGGGGTGCAGTTGTGGTTGGGGCCAGGTCCCCCTGCTCTAGGTCGTCAGTCCACTTGGGCTGTTGGCACCCAAATAACATCAACTGTCAGGAAATTATCAGGAATTTACCTGTCAGGAAACAATATGGAGACACTTTATTGAAGTTAAACAATTGTGTGTAAAGATTAATAGACCATTTTAGGGGCACCTGGGTGGCTCAGTGGGTTGAGTATCGGACTCTTGATTTCAGCTCAGGACATGAGCTGAAATACCAGTGTTGTGGTATCGAGCCCCATGTTAGGCTCCACACTGAGTGTGGATCCTGCTTCAGATTCTCTCCTTCTGCCCCTCTTCCCAGTTGCTCTCTCTCTCTCTAAAATAAAAAAGAGAGAGAGACCATTTTAATTAGGAAAGTAAAGCATGTTCTTTGTAACATATTCAAGCAATGCAGAATTGGATAAAGCAAAGAGTGAGAGTCTCAGACTCTCGTCATGGAGGTAGCTTTCCTATTTTAAACCCCATTAAGAAAGAAAATTTGCTGCTAATTCTTTCTTGTTGTTTCTGATTTTTGCTATACTTTTTAAATGATTTCTTTTGCACGTATTAATTCTGTGTATCAATCCCATGCATACATTTAAAAGGGAAATGTGAACAAATCTTTTGGGTAAAGTGAACTTTAAACAGCTTCCTGTGTGCTGCCATGGCGTTTCGCTCCAGGTGGGAGCCACACCTTCGACACTTCTTGCAGAATTAGAGGCAGGAACGTGAAATAAAGTCCTAGGAAAATAGCCCAGTCTTCTTTTTAAAAAGGCTGCCTGCCTAAAATGAACAACACAAGAAACAACAGATGTTGGCAAGGATGTGGAGAAAGGGGAACTCTGTCCATTATTGGTGGGAATGCAAACTGGTGCAGCCACTGTGGAAAATAATGTAGAGGTTCCTCAGAAAGTTTAAGATAGGGCGCCTGGGTGGCTCAGTCAGTTGAGTGTCCAAATTCGGCTCAGGTCATGATCTCGTGGTCTGTGAGTTCGAGCCCCGCATCAGGCTCTGTGCTGACAGTGCAGAGCTTGCTTGGAATTCTCTCTCTCCCTCTCTCTCTACCCCTCCCCTGTTCACACACACACTCTCTCAAAATAAATAGATAAACTTCAAAAAAATTAAATTTCTAAAAAAACATAAAATAAAGTATGTGTCTTATAGATAAATGTAAGATGGCCATTTTGAAAAATCCATTATGACAATCTCTGCCTTTGTTTGGAGTGTGTAGTTCATTTATATTTAATATCATCACTGATATGGTAGGATTTACATCTGTTATTTTGTTATTAGTTTTCTGTGTGTCTTATGTCTTTTTTGGTTCTCTCTTCCTCTGTTATTTTCTGTGGGTGTGTTAAATCAATATTTACAAGTTTAATACTTTAATTTCATTTTTACTTATATATTCATATAAATTATATTAAATTATAATATATTTATGTAATATAATATATTATTTTATAATTATGTTAAGTGTAATATTATACTATGCTATGGGTTATTTTATTGCTTGCTCTAGAGTTTACAATGAACATCTTAACTTAAAACAATCTAGTTTGTATTTAATACAAACAATTTCAATCATATACAGATTCACCCAAATATAGCTTTTTCCTCTCCTCCTCTTATTTTTTTTGTCATACAAATGACACTATTATACATTATAGCTTATCAATACGATTTTGTACTTATTGATTCATGCAGTTGTCTTTTAAATCAGGTAGAAGAGTTACAAGTGAAAATACATTTATGCTGCCTTTTCTATTCATCTATGTGGTTACTTTTAGTGTTGCTCTCTATTTTGTCACGTGGAATGAATTACTGTCTAGTGTCCTTTCATTTTATCCTGAAGGATGCCCTTTAGTATTTCTTGCAAGACAGGCCTGCTAGTAATGAATTGTCTCAATTTTTGTGTATCTGAGAATGTCTCAGTCTCTCTTTTTTTGAAGAATTGCTTTTCTGTATATAGAACTCTTCATTGTCAGTATTTTTCTTTATGAATTTTGAATATATCATCTCACTGCCTTCTAGCTCTATGGTGTCTGATGAGAAGTCAACTGTTATTTTTATTGAAGACTGTTCATATATAGGGACTCCCTTTTCTCTTGGTGTTTCAAGGTTTCCCCCTTTGTCTTTGTCTTCTAACAGTTTGAATATGAGTATCTGGGTGTGGCCCTCCTTCAATTTATTTAACTTGGAGTTTGTTAAGCTTCTTGAATACGTAGATGAATATTTTTCATGAAATTTGGGAGTTTTCAGCTACTTCTTCTTCCAATAGTTTTCTTGTTCCTTTATTTTTTTCTCTACTTCTGGGATGTCCATCATGCATATATAGATATCTTGATGATGTCCCATAGGTCTCTGATGTTATGTTTATTCTTGATTTTGACAAATTTTCCTTGTTCCTCATTGTTTTTATAGAGAAGCAGATTTGGAGGTTCTTACTCTACCATTCCTATCCCCTTTGTCAGACTTATTTAGGAATTTTCCAAGAAACTGCCAGGAAACCTGAAATTGTTTTATTACTGGTTAGTACATGGGCACACCTATCTGCAAGAGAGATTTGAGAGTGAGTATTTACTTTTTCCAGACTTTATAAATAGATATGTGCAAAGAAGGAAGTAATTGGGAATAGATGTTAGATTATCAATTAATAGTATGTGCAACACGAGGGGGTTAAAACTTTTCTGTGTAGAAATCTGGAAGGCCAGAAAGGAGTGGCAGGAAGTATTCAATGTGCAGAACGGGAAAAATATGCAGCCAAGAATTATTTACCCAGCAAGACTGTCATTCAGAATAGAAGAGATAAAGAGTTTCCCAGACAAATAAAATCTAAGAGAGTTTGTGACCACTAAACCACCCTGCAAGAACTTTTAAGGGGGGACACTTTGAGTGGAGGAAAAAAATACCAAAGCAACAAAGACTAGAAAAGACAAGAAAACATCACCAGAAACACTAACTCTATGGACTACACAATGGCAATAAATTCATACTTTTCAATAATCACTCTGAATGTCAATGGACTAAGTGCTCCAATGAAAAGACATAGGATATCATAACGAATTAAAAAAAAAAAAAACAAGCTCTATCTATATGCTGGCTACAAGAGACTCATTTTAGACCTAAACATGCTTGCAGATTGAAAGTGGGAAGATGGATTTATAACCAGAAAAGAAACTGAGTCAGTAATCAAAATTTTCCGAACAAGTAAGAGTTCTGGGCCAGACGGCTTCCCATGGGAATTCTACCAGACATTTAAAGAAGAGTTAAGACCTATTATTCTCAAACTATTCCAAAAAATAGAGATGGAGGAAAACTTCCAAACTCATTCTATGAAGCCAGAGTTACCTTGATTCCAAAACAAAACAAAGACCCCTCTAAAAAGGAGAATTACAGGCCAATATCTCTGATGAACATGGATGCAAAAATTCTCAACAAGATACTAGCAAATTGGATCCAACAGTACATTAAAAGAATTATTCACCATGATCAAGTGGGATTAATTCCTGGGCTGCAGGTGTGGTTCAATACCTCCAAATCAATCAACATGATACATCACATTAATGAAAGAAAGGATAAGAGCCATATGATCCTATCAATAGATGTAGAAAAAGCATTTGCAAAATAAAGCACACTTCTTGATAAACACCCCAAGAAAGTAGGGATAAAAGGAACATATGTCAACATCATGAAAGCCATATAGTAAAGACCCACAGCTAATATCAGCTTCAATGGGGGAAATACTGAGATATTTTCCCCCTAAGGTCAGGACCACGACAGGGATGCCCACTTTCACTACTGTTGTTCAACACAACAGGCCAGGAAATCCTGGCCTCAGCAATCAGAGAACAAAAAGAAATAAATAGCATGCAAACTGGCAAAAAAGAAGTCAAACTTTCACCTTTTGCAGATGACATGATACTCTACATGGAAAACCCAAAAGACTCCACCAAAAAATTGCTAGAACTGATACGCGAGTTCATCAAAGTCGCAGAATATAAAATCAATGCACAGAAATCGGTTGCATTTCTATACACCAATAATGAAGCAGCCGAAAGAGAAACCAAGAGGTTGATCCCATTTACAGTTGCACAAAAAACCATCAGATACCTAGAAATAAACCAAACCAAAGAAGTCATAGATCTGTATGCTGAAAACTATAGAAAACTTATGAAAGAAATTGAAGAAGACGCAAAAAACTGGAAAAACATTCCATGTTCATGGGCTGGAAGAACAAACACTATTAAAATGTCGATACTGCCCAAGGCAATCTACACATTCAATGCAATCCCTGTCTAAACAATACCAGCATTCTTCACAGAGCTAGAACAAACAATCCAAAAATTGGTATGGGACCACAAAATATCCCAAATAGTGAAAATGTTGAAAAAGAAAACCAAAGCTGGGGGCATCACAATTCCAGACTTCAAGATGTATTACAGACTGTAATCATCAAGACAGTATGGTACTGGCACAAAAACAGATACATGGATCAAGGAACAGAATAGAGAACCCAGAAATGGACACACAAATGTATGACCAACCAAACTTTGACAAATCAGGAAAGAGTATGCAATGGGGGGGAAAAAAGCAGTCTCTTCAGCAAATGGTGCTGGAAAAACTGGACACCAACATGCAGAAGAATGAAACTGGACCACTTGCTTACACCATACACAAAAATAAATTCAAAATGGATGAAAGACCTAAATGTGAGACAGGAAACCATCAAAATCCTAGGGGAGAACACAGGGAGCAACCTAATGAACTTGTCCACAGCAACTTCCTACTAGATATGTCTCCAGAGGCAAGGGAAATAAAAGCAAGCATGAACTACTGGGACCTCACCAAGGTAAAATATTCTGCACAGCAAAGGAGACAATCAAAAAACTAAAAAGCACCGAGAGAATGGGAAAGGATATTTGGAAATGACACATCAGATAATGGGCTAGTATCCAAAATCTATAAAGAACTTATCAAACTCAACATCCTCCCCCCAAAAAAAATCCAGTGAAGAAATAGGCAGAAGACATGAATAGACACTTTTCCAAGAAAGATATCCAGATGGCTAAGAGACACATGAAAAGATGCTTAACATCACTCATTATCAGAGAAATACAAATCACAACCACAATTAAATGCTACCTCATACATGTCAGAATATCTAAAATTAACAATTCAGGAAATAACAGATTTGCAAGGACGCAGAGAAAGAGGAACCCTCTTGCACTGCTGGTGGGAATGCAAACTGATGCAGCTACTCTGGAAAACAGTATGGAGGTTCCCCCAAAAAATGAAAAATAGAACTACCCTATGATCCAGAAATTGCACTACTAGGTATTTATCCAAAGGATACAAAACATCTGATTTGAAGGTATACATGCACCCCCAATGTTTTAGCAGTGCTACCAACTGCTAAATTCCCAAATTATGGAAAGAGCCTAAATGTCCATCAAATGAGGAATGGATAAAGAATATGTGGTATACATACACACACTCACACACACACACACACACACACACACAATGGAATACTACTTGGCGATGAGAAAGAATAAAATCTTGCCACTTGTAACAACATGGATAGAATTAGAGTGTATTTTTTAATTTTGTTAATGTTTATATTGTTTTTGAAAGAGAGAGAGAGAGACAGAGCATGAGTGGCAGAGGAGCAGAGAGAGAGAGGGAGACACAGAATCAGAAGTAGGCTCCAGGTTCTGAGCTGTCAGCACAGAGCCCGATGCCGGGGTCAAACTCACAGACCATGAGATCATGGCCTGGGCCAGAGTCAGGCGCTCAACCAACTGAGTCAGCAGGTGCCCCAAGGGAATTAGAGTGTATTATGCTAAGCGAAATAAGTCCATCATACAAAGACAAATACCATATCATTTCACTCATATGTGGAATTTAGTAAACAAAATAGATGAACGTAGTAAAAGGGAAGGAAAAATAAAATAAAAATAGAGGGAGGCAAACCATAAGAGACTCTGAAATCCAGAGAACAAACTGAGGGTTGCTGGAGGGTAGTTGGGTAGGCACTTGTCGGGATGCGCACTGGATGTTATATGTAAGTGATGAATCATTGGGTTTCTTCTGAAACCAATAATACTATGTATATTAACTAACTTGAATTTAAATAAATTAATTTAAAACATAATAATAATAAAGCACAGGAAGAAAGAAAGAAAGAAAGAAAGAGAAAAAAAGAGAAAGTGAGTGGATGCAGAACCACCTGTCAAACTAATGCACATCAAAAGAAAGCCAGAGTAGCCATACTTATATCAGATAAACTAGATTGTAAACCAAAGTCTATACCAAGAGATGAAAAAGGGCACTGTATCATAATAAAAGGGTCTATCCAACAAAGATCTAACAATTGTACATATTTATTCCCCCAACTTGGAAGAACCCAAATATATATATCAATTGTTAACAAACATAAAGAAACTCATTGATAATAATATAATAATAGTAGGGGACTTTAACACCCCACTTACAGCAATACACAGATAATCTAAGCAGAAAATCAACAAGGAAACAATGGCTTTGAATGACACACTTGACCTGATGTACTTAACAGATATATTCAGAACATCTCATCCTAAAGTAGCAGAATATACATTCTTTTCAAGTGTACATGGGACATTCTCCAGAAGAGATCATATACTGAGTCACAAATCAGCCCTCAACAAGTACAAAAGGATCAAGATCATACCATACATATTTTCAGATTACACTATGAAACTTGAGGTCAACCACAAGAAAAACTTTGCAAAGCCCTCAAATACATGGAGGTTAAAGAACATCCTACTAAAGAATGAATGGGTTAACCAGAAAATTAAAGAAGAAATAAAAAAGTACATGGAAGCAAACGAAAATGAAAACAAGACAGTCCAAAACCTTTGGGATGCAGCAAGGGCTGTCCTAGGAGGGAAATAAATTACAATACAGGCCTGCCTCAAGAAGCAAAAAAGACCCGAAATACACAACTTAACCTTACACCTACAGAAGCTGGAAAAGGAACAACAAATAAAGCCTAAAGCCAGCAGAAGAAGGAAGCTGGAAAAAGATGAGAGCTGGAATAAATGATATAGAAATAAACACACACACACACACACACACACACACACACACACACATGCAGTAAAACAGATCAATGAAACTAAGGGCTGGTTCTTTGAAAGAATTAACAAAATTGATAAGCCCCTAGACAGACTTATTAAAAAGAAAAGAGAGGGGACCCAAATGGGTTTAGAAAAACGAATATGGGGTGCTTGGGTGGCTCAGTCAGTTAAGCAGCTGACTTCGGCTCAGGTCATGGCCTCGCGGTTTGTGAGTTCGAGCCCCGCGTCGGGCTCCGTGCTGACAGCTCAGAACCTGGTGCCTGCTTCAGATTCTGTATCTCCCCCTCTCTTCTGCCCCTCCGCTGCTCATGCTCTGTCTCTCTCTGTCTCTCAATAATAAATAAACGTTAAAAAATTATTTTAATGAATGAAAGAAGAGAGACCACAACCAACACCACAGAAATGCAAACAATTATAAGACAATACTATGAAAAATTACATAGAAACAAACTGGGCAATCTGGAAGAAATGGACAAATTTCTAGAAACTCACAAACTACCAAAACTGAAACAGGAAGAAATAGAAAAATTGAACAGACCTATAACCAGTAAAGAAATTGGATCTGTAATCAAAAATCTCCCCAAAACAAGAGTCCTGGGACAGATGGCTTCCCATGGGAATTCTACCAGACATTAAAAGAAGAGTTAATACCTATTCTCACAGTGTTCCAAAACATAGAGATGGAAGGAATGCTTCCAAAGTCATTCTATGAAGCCAGCATTACCTTGATTCCAAAACCAGACAAAGACCCCACTAAAAAAGAGAATTATAGGCTGATATCCCTGATGAACATGAACGCAAAAATTCTCAACAAGATACTAACAAATTGAATCCAACAGTACTTAAAAGAATTATTCACCACGATCAAGTGGGATTAATTCCTGAGCTGCAGGAGTGGTTTAAAATACACAAATCAATCAACGTGATACATCACTTTAATAAGAGAAGGGATAAGAACCATATGATCCTGTCAATAGATGCAGAAAAGGCATTTGACAAAATACAACATCAATTGATAAAACTCTCAACAAAGTAGGGATAGACAGAACATACATCAACATCATAAGGCCATATATGAAAGGCCCACAGCTAATATCATCCTCAATGGAGAAAAACTGAGAGCCTTTCCCCTACAGTCAGGAACAAGACAAGGATGTGCAGTCTCACAATTACTATTTAACAAAGTATTGGAAGTCTTTGGCTCAGCAACCAGACAACAAAAAGAAATAAAAAGGCATCCAAATTAGAAAGGAAGAAGTTAAACTTTCACTATTTGCAGACAACATGATACTCTATGTAGAAAACCCAAAAGACTCCACCAAAAAATTGCTGAAACTAATACATGGATTCAGCAAAGGTGCAGGATATAAAATCAATGCGCAGAAATCTGTTTTATTTCTACACACCAATAACAAAGCAGCAGAAAAAGAAATCAAGGAATAAATCCCATCTTCAATTGCACCAAAAACCATAAGGTACCTAGGAATAAACCTAACTAAAGAGGTAAAAGATCTGTACTCTGAAAACTACAGAACACTTAGGGAAGAACTTGAAGAGGACTGAAAGAAATGGAAAAGCGCCTGAGTGGCTCCGTTGGTTGAGTGCCCAACTCTTGATTTTGGCTCAGACCATAATCTCACAGTTTGTGACTTCAAGCCCTACATCAGGCTCCACACTGACACTGTGGAGACTGCTTGGGTTTCTCTCCAATTCCCTCCCTCTCTGCCCCTTCCCCATTCGTGCTCAGTCTCTCTCTCAAAATAAATAAACCTTAAAAAAGCATTTCATACTCTTGGTTGGAAGAATAAACATTGTTCAAATGTCTCTACCACCTTGGGACACCAGGGTGGCTCAGTCAGATGAGCATCCCACTCTTGATTTTGGCCCTGGTCATGATCAGGGTCATAGCATTGAGCCCCATGTTGGGCTCTGCGCTGAGAGTGAAGCTTGCTTGAGATTCTCTCTCTCCCTCTTCCTCTGCCCCTGCCCTGCTCACACGTTTGCTCACTCTCTCAAATAAAATAAAATAAAATAAAATAAAATAAAATAAAATAAAATAAAATAAAACGACAAATAGTGATGCAGTGATACTCTTATAGAGGCATTTTTGTTCAGACATGCATGCATGTCCATCAGTTAGTTTTGTGAGAGTGGGGCTGTTAGATCAACGGGTATGCAGACTTAAGATATCAACAGGTGTAGGGGCGCCTGGGTGGCTCAGTCGGTTAAGCATCCGACTTCAGCTCAGGTCACGATCTCACGGTCCGCGAGTTCGAGCCCCGCGTCGGGCTCTGGGCTGATGGCTCAGAGCCTGGAGCCTGCTTCCCATTCTGTGTCTCCCTGTCTCTCTCTGCCCCTCCCCCATTCATGCTCTGTCTCTGTCTGTCTCAAAAATAAATAAACATTAAAAAAAATAATAATAATTTTAAAAAAAAAAGATATCAACAGGTATATAAAATTGCTCTGTGAAAAGGCTGAACTATGCTAAAATCCCCCCATAGTAGTATAGAAGGCCAGTTTCTACACATCTTCTCCTGACACTGGATGCTGTCAGTTACCAATTAGTGAGAAATGTCACATTACTGTGAGTTGCATTTCTCTGATCAATAAAAAAACCACCAGCTTTTCATACATTTGTTAGCTATTTGAATTCTCTATAAAATGAAATAACTATTTATATATACTTCCCCTTTTATAATGGGATTTTACACATTTCTTTTTGTTTGTTTGTTTGTTTATTTTGAGAGACTAGGAGACAGCACCAGCTGGAGAGGGGCAGAGAGACGGAGGGAGAGAATCCCCAACAGGCTCCATGCTGTCAGCACAGAACCCAATGTGGGGCTCAATCCCATGAACCATAGGATCATGACCTGAGCTGAAATCAAGAGTCAGACGTTTAACCAACTGAGTCACCCAGGCACCCCTTACATATTTATTATCAGATTTTTAGGACTCTTTATATATGAAATAAACATTAGTTCTTTTTCTGTTTTATGTGTTGGAAATAATTTTTTCCAGTCTCTTGTTTGATTTGCCATATGGAAATTTAGGTTCTTATATAGTTGACATTTTCAAACCTTTCCTTTATTGCTTTTGGATTTTAGATCTTGCTAATAAAGACTTTCTCCATCTAAAGGTCTTTTTTAGCAATTACAAAACATTTATCTTATATTTTTGTCTTTGTTAATTACTTTTGAATTGTGTAATTTAAAACCTGTCTTTAAAAAAAGTCTATGTGACCTTGTCATTACTAAGCAAAGGATGTTGATTTCTCCTACTATAATCATGTTTCATTAAATTTTCCTTTATTTAAAAAAGTTTACTTTGACATATTTGTTTTGTTTTGTTTGTTTTGTTTTTTTGTAACGTTCATTCATCTTTGAGAGACAGAGAGAGACAGAGCATGAGTGGGGAAGGGGCAGAGAGAGGGAAGCACAGAATCCGAATCAGGCTCCAGGCTCCGAGCTGTCAGGACAGAGCCCGACACGGGGCCCGAACTCACAAACTGCGAGATCATGACCTGAGCCGAAGTCAGATGCTCAACCAACTGAGCCACCCAGGCGCCCCTACTTTGACATATTTAATGCACATTAAGACTTGACAATTTGTCTTCTAACAACTTGTGCCTCTTAGCAGCACAAACACTTTTTTGTCCCTTCGGTAACCACTGCATCCTGGGTTTTCTTCTGCGCATTCCAGCATTTGAAGTATCTCTGTGTCATTTTGTTCTTGATGAAAGCCTGGGATATATTCTACATCTTGACACAATCTGAAAGGCTTTTTTTCCTTTTAACAGGAGAACTGACATCGTGTTTATCATGATTGCTGGTAAATGTGGCATCATGAGGTATTGGCCCTTTCCCTACTGTTTGCTGGGTTGGTCACATTTAGCTTGATCCTGATCTCCCTGACACTTTGGCATGTCTGTGTCCTGTTGTTGTTGTTCTCGTGGTCACCCTTAAGTCCGAAAGTATATTTAGATGTATAGTTACTGATAAACTTCAAAAATCAATATCTTTTCTTCTGATCCGAAAGAGACCTTTAGCATATTTCTACCTCCATACAATACACCACCAACCCAACTCTCAGGAATTTTAGTTTCAGAATATTAGTTTTAAATTTGTTCAAATACATTTTCTTCTATTTTATAAGTTAAATTTTAGCAATTGCATTAATATTTATAGCCACCTTATCAAGTGATTATTTGCCCTCAAATATGTGCTTCACTAGTCTGTTCACCTGTTACTTCAACGTCATATCTTCCATCTTGGATCTCTTCTCCTGGACATGCAAAAATCTCCTACACTCAGCCAGATTTAATGCAGAGAGGATGGACTACATGAGGGGACACTTTGACTATCCACTGAGCCCTCCTTCTCAAGATGCTTGTCAGGCCGTTGCTCCTTGACTGCCTTCCATTGAGTCATTCTCTTTAGTAGCAGATCATGGGGAAAAAACACCTTCTGTCAGGCTGACTCGGTGTCCTGATTTTTTTCTTCCTTCACACTCACAGGAAAGAAGTAAACCATCTCAGAAGTTCTTTAGGGCAACACAGTGGCCATAAATCCTTAGACCATAGAGGGAAAGGGAGAAGAATATCACTTCTCTGGGCAGCATAAAGGCAGTGGATATGCAGGAAGGGAATGGAGTAGGAATGGAGTTGAAAATGTTCTCAGAAGAGTTGATTTAAAAAATCTCTCCTGAAGGGGCACCTGGCTGACTCTGTCAGTGGAGCATGTGACTCTTGATCTCGGGTTGTAAGTTTGAGCCCAACATTGGGTGGAGAGATTACTTAAAATTTTTTTTTAATCTTAAAAAAAAATAAAAGAAATATCTGCTGGAAATTTCCTCTTATTTTGTAGGGTAAAAGGGTTGAGAACACCAAAATAAAAATTAGGGCAGCTAAGTATGTAATGTCTAATGAACTCTTGATTAGAAATAATGACCTTCACAAAAGCCAAAATCTTCTCCAAGTAAACAAAAGTAGAGAACACACAACATCACAATGTCCAAAGAGCAAGCTGGCTTGGCCCAGGATTGCTTTCCACATCAAAGGGACTGGGGACAATATATGTGTGTTCTCTTATCTGTCCCTTGGCTCTGCCTGCCTACATCTGTGAGCTGCTGTTCAAGGTTCTGGGAGCAAGCTACACTGTTAACTGACATGCAAAAGCGTCAGTCCTGCTGGGTGGAAGAAGCCCCCTTGAATTCCATTTGGGTAGTTTCAGCTCACCAGGACCCCAAAAGAGACGCCAACACACCAGCGGTTGGGGAGCTTGGCAAGAGAAGGGTCTCCCAAGGGGCAGGATGTCTGTGGAAGACTGTGGATGCAGAGGGAGGGACAGCAGCTGTGGTGCCCACCAGACAGCAGCAGAGGAGAAGAGCAAGGACAAAAGATCTCTGAAGTAACTTTGTCTTATTATCTTCAATGTCATATTTGACACATCAAAAAGAATGTGAGGTATTTCTTTTGCATGTTATAGGGTGTAATAATATCACGAACACTGAACAACCCATTCCTAACCCAAAAACCTCAACCCCCAATTCCAACTTCAGCTACCTGTACACTTCGCTCACACCTGACGGTCTACCTCCAGAAGCAACCACTGTCCTGACTTTGCTTCTAATATTCTCTGTGGTTTTTTCTTACATTTATATATGGTTTAATTCTTCTTATTGTTGACTTTCTAAAAGATATTTCATAGTATTTATATTCTCTGAGGCCTAAATTTTTTATTCACCATCAACTCTCTGTGCCCATTGTGAGATGTGGCTGCACTGACAGCATGACTTATCCACTATCCTATCAGATTATTTTCTAGTTTTGCTGTTGCAGAGTGCTGCTCAGAACATGTTCATGCATGCCTCCTGGAACACCTTGCAAGGATATCTCTAGGCTGATTAATTACATGGCAACATAATACCATATTATTTCTCACGTATTTGAGGCCATTTACACTCTTACCAGTGTGTCTAAGTGGTCCTGCTGATTCACTACCTCTCCAACGATTAATACAAATAGATTGCTTAATTTTTGCTTGTCTAGCAGGTACAAAGTGGTATTTACGTGTGGTCCCAATTTACATTTCCCTGATTGTGAATAAAGCAGAGAATCTCTTTATACACGTTTATTCATCAAAGTTTTCTCCTCTTCTATAAAGTGCCTACTTGTATATTCAGTTCTCCTCTCCTACTGGGGTTTCTGCCTTTCTCTCACTGTTGGAATGCTTTATATCTTCTGGTTAATGTTCCTTTTTTAGTTTTCTGTGTTGCAATGATTTTTTTCCCACTCTTTGGGCTACCTTTTCACATGATATGATATTTTTTTATTAACAACTGTTTTAAAACTATCAATCTTTTATTTTGGGGTTAGCACTTTTGGGGATTTAAAAAAATCTCTCCTTATCCCAGAAAGATCAGAAAGATAGTTGCCCATTTTAAAAATTTTGCCTTTCATATTTACATCTTAAATCTATGTGGATTTGATTTTTGTGTATGGTAAGGGTTAAGTATAAAATTTGTTTTCCCCATATAGATATAAATTGTCCCAGGACAAATAACTAACCTTGCAGCTTAGTACAATGCTGCTTACCATGTGGTGCACAGACCAGTGCCATCTGCGATGAGAACTTACAGAAACAGAAAGGAAGTATAAACTCATCCACATTGACGTCACTGTGCTAAGCACATGAACCTTTTTCTAGTAATTCTTTTTTATTTTTCTTTTAAAAATATTGGCCTGTACTGGATTGGAAAACAACAGAAACCATAAAATAAACAAACTCTTCACTACAGATAGTCTGAGAATCACTGGCCTAAAAGAGGCCCATCTACATTAATGTCCAGCTAATGCTTAAAAAGTTGCATGTTCTATAATGGTAGGATTATTCGAATGTCTTTCCTACTTTAAAAAAACTGTGTTTGTTTGTTTACTTGATGTCGTGTTGGACAGAGGACTGTTAAAACCTTCCACATCTCCCCCAAAGGTCTATCAGTTATTATTTTATGCATCTTGAGAATATTTTTTTGGATGCATTGATAACACCTTCTGTCTTAGAGCCAATTTTGTTTTTTGGTGTTAATGTAACTACCCAGGCTTCCTATATAAGGCATTAAACCCAACGTGGTTGATAGTAACTTATGAGACCAAAGGGTCATGGGTGGGGTTTGTGTACACCTGAAGCCTGACTCAGGGATGGACGGTTTTTGGAAGGGACTCACACATGTCACAAGAAACAACTGCCCTGTCAGGCAACACACAATCTTCTTTCAACTTCACACCTCTCCACCCGAGGCAGGATCACAACTAAGCACCCACTTTCAAACATGGGAGCAGAGGAAATATGGGTAATGAACTTGTCATAGCAGTGCCACCCACCACCCACAGCATGACCTCTAAGTGCTGACCCACCTTGCCGACAGCCTGCCTTCTCCCTTCCATCTCTGGCTCACAAAATAACTCTCAGTTCTCTCATAAATTCAGCTGAGAAATAATGGAAACATGAAGATAAGATTTGGAGAAATATTGACCACTAAGAAAAACTCACATTGGTAGAAGCGATGAGATAAAAATAATAGGTATGAACAAAAAAACTAATTGATAAATCAAATCTTCATTGGGTAATTTAAATGGAGAAACTAATATAGATGAAAAACATTTAAGTAAAATTAAATAGAAAAAAATTAGACATAGTTTACTCTACATAGGAATATGGCCAACATATTAGATCATAGTAACTGAATTTTAATGAAGAGTCATCAATGTTGGCACAATTCTGTTTGTAAAGTGCATATTTATGAGAAAATGTCACCTGAGTTAAAATATCCTTACAGTAAAAGTGCACATAGGAACATTGGGGACTGAAGCTCTCTGGCCTTCCTTCCTTTTAAATGTCATCCAGGAGGAGAGTTGAGAGGTCCCTGGTTAAATGGCAGGGAGCTGAGACATCCCATGGTTATATAATGTTTTAGCTCTACAACCTGCATTTTCTAATTTAGAAGATAGAGTTGTCTGGAACTTAACTACATGCAGTTGCAATTAAATTTTTCCAAACTCAGTGTTTTCAATCCTGGCTACACATCAAAATCACCAAGAGAGCTTTCAAAAAACACTGATGTCCAGAACTCCCTAAAACAATTACACTAAGATCTCTGGGTTTGGGGTATGGGCATGAGGGAGAAGCAGAGTGCTGCCTGCACAGAGAGCACTGCCTCATAGGTGATACCTGCAAGGGACTCTTCAATGAAGAACATGGAGACTGTGCAAATGGCCCTGAGTAAAGGGGAAAGATGAAGTGAAGACACAGCATAAAGGACTGATGAAAGAAAAGAGGAGAGAGGATCAATGGGTTCAAAGAATAAAAACAAGCATGGAGGAAGAGTGTAGTTAAGAGATGGAGACAAGAGTTATAAAGGTCCTCTGAGTCTAAGTGAAAAAGGAGGACCAGAGTGCAACCACATCACTACTTTCTTTCCTATGATGGTGATGATAACAGCAACAATGCAAATGGTGATGGTGATGATGATAATGTTGATGGTGATGATGGTGGTGTTAGTGGTGGTGATGATAATAGTGATTATGTTGATGATGATGGTGATGATGATGGTGGCAATGGTGAGGACAGTGATGATGATGTTCATGGTAATGATGGTAGTGATGATGATTGCGGTGGTGATGGTGATAGTGATGGTAGCAGTGGCAATGATGGTAATAGTAATAGCAATTATAATATTCATTAAGACACTCTTAGAAAATTGGCATATCATTTTCTGGACTTAAATCATGTGCAAGTTGCAAGGCTTTCAATATATCTATTGTATTCAGAGGATTTATAAACAGAAAGGCCGCAGTTTTGTTAATGGCCTCAGAAGTAAATCTCTATCTAAAATGCCAGAGTTTACAATAGATGAAGAGAAAGCATTTGACAAAATACAGCATCCTTTCTTGATAAAAACTCTTAAGAAAGTAGGGATAGAAGGATCATACTTCAAGATCATAAAAGCCATATATGAAAAACCAATGCTAATATCATCCTCAATGGGGAAAAACTGAGAACATTCCCCATAAGGTGAGGGACAAGACAGGAATGTCCACTCTCACCACTGTTATTCAACATAGTGTTGGAAGTCAGCCTCAGCAATCAGACAACACAAAGAAATAAAAGGCTTCCAAACTGGCAAGAAGGAGGTCAAACTTTCACTCTCTGCAGATGACATGATACTCTATATGGAAAACCCAAAAGATTCCACCAAAAAACTGCTAGAGCTGATCCATGAGTTCATCAAATTGGCAGGATATAAAATAAATACCAGACATTGGTTGCTTTCCTATACACCAACAATAAAACAACAGAAAGGTAAATCAAGGAACCAATCCCATTTACAATCGCACCAAAAACCATAAAATACCTAGGAATAAATCTAACCAAAGAGGTGAAAAATCTATACACTAAAAACTATAGAAACCTTATGAAGGAAATTGAAGAAAACACAAAGAATGGAAAAATAATCCATGCTCCTGGATAGAAAGAACAAATATTGTTAAAATGTTGATACTGCCCAAAGCAATCTACATATTCAATGCAATCCCTATCAAAATAACACCAGCATTCTTCACAGAGCTAGAACAAACAATCCTAAAATTTGTATGGAACCAGAAAAGACCCCGAAGAGCCAAAGCAATCTTGAAAAAGAAAACCAAAGCAGGAAGCATCACAATCTCGGACTTCAAGCTATATTTAAAGCTGTAATCATCAAGACAGTATGGTACTGGCACAAGAACAGACACTCAGATCAATAGAACAGATTAGAGAACCCAGAAATGGACCCACAAATGTATGGCCAACTATTCTTTGACAAAGCAAGAAAGAATATCCAGTGGGATCAAAACAGTCTCTTCAACAGGTGGTGCTGAGAAAATTGTACAGGGACATGCAGAAAAATGAACCTGGACCATTTTCTTACACCACACACAAAAACAAACTCAAAATGGATGAAAGACCTAAATTTAAGACAGGAAGCCATCAGAATCCTTGAGGAGAAAGCAGGCAATAACCTCTTTGACCCTGGCCGCCACAACTTCTTACTCAACATGTCTCCAGAGGGAAGGGACACCAAAGCAAAAATGAACTATTAGGACCTCATCAAAATAAAAAGCTTCTGCACAGCAAGGGAAACAATCAGCAAAACTAAAAGGCAACCAATGGAATGGGAGAAGATATTTGCAGATGACATATCAGATAAAGGGTTAGTATCCAAAATCTATAAAGAACTTATCAAACTCAACACCCAAAAAACAAGTAATCCAGTGAAGAAATGGGAAAAAGACATGAATAGACACTTCTCCAAAGAAGACATCCAGATGGCCAACTGACACATGAAAACATGCTCAACATCACTCATCATCAGGGAAATACAAATCAAAACCACAAGGAGATACCACCTCACACCTGTCAGAATGGCTAACATTAACAACTCAGGCAACAACAAATGTTGGCAAGGATGTGGAGAAAGAGGATCTCTTTTGCATTGTTAGTGGGAATGCAAACTGGTGCAGCCACTCTGGAAAACAGTATGGAGGTTCCTCAAAAATGAAAAATAGAACTACCTTACAACCCAGCAATTGCACTACTAGGTATTTATCCAAGGGATACAAGTAGGCTGTTTCGAAGGAGCACATGCACCCCCATGTTGATAGCAGCACTATCAACAATAGCCAAAGTATGGAAAGAGCCCAAATGTCCATCGATGGATGAATGGATAAAGAAGATGTGGTGTATATATACAATGGAGTATTACTCGGCAATCAAAAAGAATGAAATTTTGCCATTTGCAGCTACATGGATGGAACTAGAGGGTATCTAAGCGAAATTAGTCAGCCAGAGAAAGAGAAATATCATATGACTTCACTCATATGAGAGCTTTAAGACACAGAACAGATGAACACAAGGGAAGGGAAGCAAATATAATATAAAAACAGGGAGGAGGACAAAACATAAGAGACTCTTAAATATGGAGAACAAACACAGGTTTCCTGGAGGGGTTGTGGGAGGGGGGATGGGCTAAATGGGTAAGGGGCATTAAGGAATCTACTCCTGAAATCACTGTTGCACTGTATGCTAACTAACTTGGATGTAAATTAAAATAATAATAATAATAATAATAATAATAATAAAACAAAAGAAATGAGTGTTGCCCACACCTCAGAAGGGTTCCTGACCCTCTTCAGCCACTAACTCCTCCCCCAGGCAAAGGTAACTTTATTCTAACTTCTAATACCATAGATTAGATTAATTTTGTCTATTTTTGTACTTTTGTTTAACATTAATACAATTATACAGTATGTATTCTTTTGTGTCTTGCTTCTCTTACTCAACATCATGTTTGTGCAATTCACACATGTTATTTGCACAAGAAGCTCATTCTTCTTCATTGCTGCACAAGAATCCATTTTGTGACTATAGCATGATATATACGTTCTACCCCAAGTGATATTTTTTTATTCCACTTGTTAGCTACTGCAAGCCATGATACTATGAAAATTATAGCACTTGTCTTTTCATGCACATGTGTGCACATTTCTGTTGTTTATATATCTAAAGTGAAATTGCTGGAGCATAAGGTAAGCACACATAATAATCAAGGTTTCATACAGGTATAGGTTGCTTCTGAACCTTGTGTGTCTCTATTGGTTTATCTGTCTTTTCTTGCACCAATCCCATACTATCTTATTTACTATACTTTAAATGTGAGTCTTGATATTGAGTGGGAGGAATTCAGATGGGGGAGTAATAGGAGGGCCCTAAGCTTGCCTTGTCCCTTGAACACAGCTAATTATAAATCCTTCTGAACACCCAGGAAATATATCTGAAAGAAAAAAACCATACAACTAGAGGTAGAAAAGTAGCCACCTTATAGAAGGTAGGGGCTGCAGAGTTGATTTGGGAGAGAAAAGAGCTGCGGGTGCTACAGAGGGGAGGGATCCCTGATCACAGAGAGAGGAACAAGAGAGAAAGTGAGGGAGAAAGAGTGAAAACACATGCAGGGGATTGCACAAGAAAAACTCTTCCCCAAAACCACTTTCTGGGAAAGGGAGAGAGGCAAATAGCACAAGTTTTTATAAGCAGCAGAGCTCAAAGTCTGAAGTTTTAGAAGTCCATGCCATCACCGGGCTGGAGCCTGGCAGGCTTAGCAGTGCTCTGCTGGGGAAGAAGGGCAGAGGCCCAGGTTAGGACAGTGTGGTCTGAGGATTCCCAGGGTCGCATGGGGAGAAATAGTTCCCCTACTTGGGGTGCATTTGAGAGAGGTGGCACAGCCCCCCTGGCGACAAAAGAGATGGCAAGCACCCACGTATTTCCCTGTTCATTAACACAAGAACAGAGACATCCTCCAAAGGCAGAGAACTTTGGTCCAACTTTTTGCTGCACTTTACCATAAACTCCAGACTGCTTCATGGGGGTGCAACTGGTTTTCTAGGACAAACCAGGATAGGCCACAGCACCATAAGACCCTCCCCCAGAGGATCAGTGAGGGTCCCTAGAATTTGGAGTTCTTAAACCCAGCCCAACCCTTGAGATAAAGCACAGGAGCACTGGGCTGCCTGGTAGGCAGATAATTTAGACACAGACAGAAGAAGGCAGGGGTCTGACAGAAGCTGGGGACAAAAGTGGGGAGATTGTTTGCCCTTCTCTGAGAGCTTCCTGAAGAGTGGTGGGAGCAAGCTCCCCATTCCAGGGAGGAGAAAGCAGGGCAACATCAACCTCCCCCCACCCCCACCAGACCATCAACACTGACCACCTTCAGTGAGCAACACAGCGACCCCAAGTGGAGGCTGGGACTAATTACACCAAGCCCTGCACCCTTGAGCCCTGCAGGTGCATCTCCACTAGGGCAAGTGCACCTGATGAATCAATGCAGCAGGCCCCTCCCCCGGAAGACTACCACAAATCCCTTCCACACGCTTAGGCTACTGATCATAGAGTACAGCAAAACTTCAGCTATAGGGGAAATAGGATCTAGATTCTTTTTTATTAAAAAATATTTTTTAATATTTTTTAAATTTATTTTTGACAAAGAAAGAGACAGAGCATGAGCAGGGGAGGGGCAGAGAGAGAGACGGAAACACAGAATCTGAAGCAGGCTTCAGGCTCTGAGCTGTAAGCACAGAGTCCAATGTGAGGCTCTAACTCGTGAACCATGAGATCATGACCTGAGCCAAAGTTGGCCGTCCAACTGACTGAGCCACCCAGGCGCCCCATGGATCTAGCTTCTTTTAACAAGAAGACCAAAACACACTTATTTAAAAATTGCCACATACTGGACAAGGTCCAAACACCCCCCACTGCAGACAAGGAGAAACTCTACAGCGAATAGACCTGAGGGAAGGAAAGGCAAAACACAGCAGCAGAGTGCATGCTCTGAAACATCTCCTGAAGCACCACACCCTGGACAATGTAGGACGTCTTCTTAATATAGCCATTACTCTCAGGATCAGGAAATATATCAGGCTTTCCTAACAATCACACACACACACACACACACACACACACACACACAGTGACCTAGACAAAATGACAAGATGGATGAATTCACCCCAAAAGAAAGAATAGGAAGAAGTAAGGGCCAGGAATTTAATCAGAATGGATATAAGATGCCTGAACCATAATTTAAAACAACAATCATAATGATATTACCTGGGCTATGAGAAGCATAGAAGACACTAGAGAATCCCTTACTAATTAGTCAGATTGAAATTTTTTAAAAAATGCTATAACCAAGATACTAACCTGAAAGAATGCCATGACAACAAGGATGGACAAAGCAGAGCAGCAAATAGTGATATAGAAGATAAAATTATGGAAAATAATAAAGCTGAAAAAAAGAGAGAACCAAAGGTATTGGATCATGAGGGCAGACCTAGGGAACTCAGCAACTCCTTAAAGCATAATAACATTCATACTACAGGAGACCCAGAAGGAGAGAGGGAAAGGTGGGCAGAAGATTTATTTGAGCAAACTGTAGCTGAAAACTTCCCTAATTTGGGAAAGGGCACAGACATCTAAATCCAAAAAGCAGAGAACCAGCATTAAATTCAACAAAAGCGGGCCATCACCAAGATACATCATAGTCAAATTCACAAAATTCACAGACGTGGAAAGAATCCTGAAAGCAGCAAGGGAAAAAATTCCTTAACCTACAAGGGAAGACAGATCAGGTTCACAGAAGATCTGCCCACAGGAACTTAGCAGGCCTGAAGGGCGTAGCACGATATATTCAATGTGCTGAATGGGAAAAATCTTTAGCCAAGAATACTTTATCCAGCAAGGATATAATCCAGAATATAAGGAGAGATAAAGAGTTCCCAGACAAACCAAAACTAAAGGAGTTCATGACCACTAAACCATCCCTGCAAGAAATATTAAAAAGGACTCTTTGAGTGGGAAAGACCAAAAGCAACAAAGACTAGAAAGGAACAGAGAACATCACCAGAAACGCCAACTTTACAGGTAATACAATGACACTAAATTATATCTATCAATAATCACTCTGAATGTAAATGTAATAAACGCTCCAATCAAAAAATATAGGGGAAGAGATTGGATAAAAATACAAGACCTTTCTATATGCTGCCTACAAAAGACTCATTTTAGTCCTAAAGATACCTGCATATTGAAAGTGAGGGGATGGAAAACCACCTATCATGCTAATGGACATCAAAAGCAAGAATAGCCATACTTAAAATCAGACAAACTAGATTTTAAACCAAACACTGTACCAAGGGATGAGAAATCTACATCATAATAAAGGGGTCTCTCCAACAAGATCTAACAAAATTGTAAATATTTATATCCCAAACTTGAAAGCACCTAAATATATAAACCAATAACAATATATATAATCAATAACCAAAATATATAACCAATAACAAACATAAATAAACTCATTGATAATAATGTAACAATAGTAGGGAACCATTGCTTTAAGAGGACGGATCATCTAAGCAGAAAATCAACATGGAAATAATGGCTTTGAATGACACACTGGACCCGATCGACTTAACAGATATATTCACAACAATCCACTCTAAAGCAGGAGAATATACATTCTTTTCGAGTGCAAATGCAGCATTCTCCAGAATAGATCACATACTGGGCCACAAATCAGCCCTCAACAAGTACAAAAAATTGAGATCATGCCATGCTTGATCTCATATTTTCAGACCACGACACTATGAAACTTGAAGGCAACCACAAGAAAAAATTTGGAAAGACCACAAATACATGGAGGTTAAAGAACATCCTACTAAAAAGTGAAAGGGTTAGTCATGAAATTGAAGAAGAAATGAAGAAGTACATGGAAGCAAATGAAAATGAAAACATTACAGTCCAAAACCTTTGGAATGCAGCAAGGACAGTCCGAAGAGGGAAGTATATTGCAATACAGGCCTACCTTAAGAAGCAAGAAAAGGCTCAAATACATAATGTAACCTTAGACTTAAAGGAGCTAGAAAAGCGAATAAAGCGGACAAAGGGAAATAATAAAGAATAGAGCAGAAATTAATTATATGGAAACAAACAAACAAACAAAAAACCAGCAGAGCAGACCAACGAAACTAAGACCTGGTTCCTTGAAAGAATTAACAAAATTGATAAACTTTAGCCAGGTTCTCAAAAAGAAAAGAGAAAGGAACTGAATAAATAAAATCACAAACAAAAGAGGAGAGATCACAACACCTCAGAAATAAATCACAAGAGAATATTATGAGAAATTATATGCCAACAAATTGGGCCAAAAAATCTGGAAAAAAATGAATAAATTTCTAGAAACATACAAATGCCAAAACTGCAACAGGAAGAAATAGAAAGTTTGAACAGACCTATAACCAGCAAAAAAATTGAATCAGTAATCAAAAATCTCCCAACAAACAAAAGTCCAGGGCCAGATGGCTTCCCATGGGAATTCTACCATACATTTAAAGAAGAGTTAATACCTATTCTTCTCAAACTGTTCCAAAAAACAGAAATGGAAGGAAAGCTTCCAAACTCATTCTATAAAGCCAGCATTACCTTGATTCCAAAACCAGATACAACTCCCATAAAAAGGAGAATTACAGGTCAATATCCCTGATGAATATGAATGCAAAAATTCTCAACAAGATACCAGCAAATTGAATCCAATAGTACATTAAAAGAATTATTCGCCACGATCAAGTGGGATTTATTCCTGGGTCACAGGAGTGGTTTAAAATCTGCAAATCAATCAACATGATACATCATATTAATAAGAGAAAGGTTAAGAACCATATAATCCTGTCAATAGATGCAGAAAAAGCATTTGACAAAATTCAGAATCGATTCTTGATTTAAAAAAAAAAACCCTCAACAAGTGGGGATAGATGGAACATACATCAATATCATAAAGGCCATATATGAAAGGCCCACAGCTAATATCATCCTCAATGGGGAAATACTGAGAGATTGTTTCCCCTACAGTCAGGAACAAGACAGGTATGACTACCCTCACCATTACTATTTAACATAGTACTGGAAGGCTTAGCTTCAGCAATCAGACAACAAAAAGAAATAAAAGGCATCCAAATCAGCAAGGGAAAAGTCAAATTTTCACTATTTGCAGACAACGTGATACTCTATGTCCAAAATCCAAACAACTCCACCAAAAAATTGCTAAAACTAATACATGAATTCAACAGAATCATAGGATATAAAATCAATGTACAGATCTGTCGCATTTCTACACACCAATAATGAAGCAGCAGAAAAAGAAATCAAGGAATCAATCCCAATTCCAATTGCATCCAAAGCAGTCAGATACCTAGGGATAAATCTAACTAAAAGGTAAAAGATTTGTGCTCTGAAAACGCTAGAACACTTGCGAAAGAAATTGAAGAGGACACAAAGAAATGGAAAAAATTCCATGCTCATGGATTGGAAGACATTGTTAAAGTGTCTACAATACCCAAAGAAATCTACACATTTATTGCAATCCCTATCAAAATCCTGCCAGCATTTTTCACAGACTAGAACAAACAATCCTGAAATTTGTGTGAAACCACATAAGTCCCCAAGTAGCCAAAGCAATCCTGAAAAAGAAAAGAAAAGCTGGAGGTATCATGAGTCTGGCTATATTGCAAAGCTGTTGTCATCAAGACAGTATGGTACTGCACAAAAAACAGACACATAGATTAATGGAACAGAATAGAAAATTTGGAAATGGACCCACAATTATATGGTCAAATAATCTTTGACAAAACAGGAAAGAATAATAAGGGAAGAAAGACAGTATCTTCAACAAATGGTGCTGGGAAAATGGGACAGAAACATGCAAAAGAATGAAACTGGACTACTTCCTTACATCATACACAAAAATGAATTAAAAATGGATGAAGACCTAAATGTAAGACAGGAAACCATCAAAACCTTAGAGGAGAAAGCAGGCAACAACCTCTCTAACCTCAGCCACGGGAATTTCTGGCTCGACACATCTCCCAAGCCAAGGGAATTAAAAGCAAAAATGAACTATTAGGACCTCATCAAGATAAAAAGCTTCTACAGTACAAAGGAAACAATCAACAAAACTAAAAGGCAACCGACGGAATGGGAAAATATATTTGCAAATGACATATTGTATAAAGGGGTAGTATCCAAAATCTATAAAGAACTTACCAAACTCAATACTCAAAAAATAAATAATCCAGTGAAGAAATGGGCAAGAGACATGAATGGACACTTTTCCAAAGAAGACATCCTGATGGCCAACAGACACATGAAAAGATGCTCAATGTCACTCATCATCAGGGCAATACAAATCAAAACCACACTGAGATACCACCTCACACTTGTCAGAGTGGCTAAAATTAACAACTCAGGAAACAACAGTTGCTGGCAAGGATGTGGAAAGACAGGAACCCTTTTGCACATTTGGTGGGAATGTAAACTGGTGCGGCCACTCTGGAAAACAGTGTGGAGGTTCCTCAAAAAATTAAAAATAGAAGTACCCTACGAACCAGCAATAGCACTACTAGGAATTTATCCGAAGGATACAGGAGTGCTGATTCATAAGGGCACATGTACCCCAATATTTATAGCAGCATTTTCAACAATAGCCAAATTATGGAAAGAGCCTAAATGTTCATCAACTGATGAATGGATAAAGAAGATGTGGTTTATATATACAATGGAATACTTGACAATGAGAAAGCATGAAATCATGCCATTTGCAGCAACGTAGATGGAACTGGAAGGTATTATGCTGAGTGAAATAAGTCAGTCAGAGAAAGACAGATACCATGTTTTCCCTCATATGTGAATCTTGAGAAACTTAACAGAAGACCATGGGGGAATGGAAGAGGAAAAAAATAGTTACAAACAGAGAGGGAGGGAGGTAAACCATAAGAGACTCTTATATACAGAGAACAAACTGAGGGTTGATGGGGGGGTGGGGGAGAGGGGAAAATGGTTGATGGGCATTGAGGAGGGCAGTTGTTTGGATGAGCAATGGGTGTTGTATATAAGTGATAAACCATGTGAATCTACCCCAAAAAACCAAGAGCACACTTTACACACTGTATGTTAGCCAATTTGACAATAAATTCTGTATTTAAAAAAAGGGACAAGAAACAATAGATGTTGGTGAGGAAATTGAGAATGGGAACTCTCGTGCACTGTTGGTGGGAGTGCTCCCACTGTTGGTAGGAGTGCAAATTGGTGCAGCCACTGTGCAAAACAATATGGAGATTCCTTGAAAAGTTAAAAATAGAATTACTATATGATCCAGTAATTCCACTACTGGCTATTTACCAAAAGAAAATGAAAACACTAATTCAAAAAAGATATATACACTCCCATGTTTATTGCAGCGTTATTTACAATAGTCAAGATGTGGAAGCAGCCCAAAGTGTCCATCCATAGATGAGTGGATAAAGAAGATATGATACACACACACACACACACACACACACACACACACACACACACACAGGGATATTACTTAGCCATAAAAAAGAATAAAATCTTGCTATTTGCAACAATACGAATAGAACTAGAGAGTGTAATGCTAAACGAAATAAGTCAGAAGGAAAAGATAAATACCATATGATTTCACTCATGTAGAACTTAAGAAACAAAACAAATAAGCAAAGAATAAAAGAAACAAACAAAATAACAGATCCTTAAATATGAGAACAAACTGGTTGTCAGAAGGGAGGTGGGGATGGGGGAAATAGATAAAGGAGATTACAAGTTCAGTTATCTTGATGAGCACTGAGAAATGCATAGAATTATTAAACCACTATATTGTACACTGCAACTAATGTAACACTATGTGATAATTATACTTCAATTTAAAAGAATAAAAGAAAATCAGGTGAAGGAAGGCATATTAGAATTAATCATCCCAGGATGGAGGCCAGCACTGAGAAAGGCAACATCTCTACTGATGCTTTCATGATGCCCTGGTCATTGTAGACAGCACAACTCACGTACTGGAAGCCCAGAATCCAACTTTGTGTTTAAGAGTCAAAGTAGGGGCGCCTGGGTGGCTCAGTTGGTTGAGCGTCCGACTTCGGCTCAGGTCACAATCTCGTGGTCTGTGAGTTCGAGCCCCGCGTCGGTCTCTGTGCTGACAGCTCAGAGCCTGGAGCCTGTTTCAGATTCTGCGTCTCCCTCTGCCTCTGCCCCTCTCCTACTCATGCTCTCTCTCTCTCTCTCTGTCAAAAATAAATAAAAATTTAAAAAAAAGAGTCAAAGTAGCATGAATACCAACATGTGATATTTTAAAATTCTGAAATCTGGTCTAGCTTCACCTGAAAATGCATCTGGACAGCTCTAGGCTCTGCTAATACATGGAATTGCAAAGGTAACCTTGTCTAGAAAGTACTTTCCATTTGTCTGTCAGCCTGAAGAGCAAGATGACGAAAAGCCTCCCTCATCCTAGTTCAGGACTCTCTGAGGGGCAGGGAACAATCATAAAAATAATGAGATCTATACAGTGAATATGCATGCAAATGTTATGTATACATGAAGAAATTAAAGATGACAAGATATGGTTTCTATCTATCTATCTATCTATCTATCTATCTATCTATTTATATGTTTATTACTTTTTAGAGAGAGTGTGCCCCTTCCCCACTCACACTCTGTCTCTCTCTGTCTCTCAGAAATAAACATTAAACCAAAAGCTAAAACCTACTCTCAATAAAAGAAAAAAAAAAGCACAGCTATAACTCTGGCTAAAAACCAAAGAATTTTGGTTCAAAGTTATCAAGTAAGAAATGAAGTATATAGTTGAAGATGAAGGGGTCAGAGACCAATATTTGGGAACGATTCATACCCATCTGCTCACACTGCCCACCTGATTGAAGTGGGGCCCAAAAGAGCTTTCTTCAGTCAGTGAAAAACTGCACAAAATTAAAATCACAACTTAACAACAAAATTCTTAAAGTATGGAATTGTATATGTTGGTCTTTTAACATTTCAATAAAAATCTAATAATGTCATTTCATTTTCATCCTTTGCATGATTAATTGGACATTCATTTTATGTTTCCTTGGTTCTTGAATAATACTCTATGTTTTTGCCTTTTATCTAATAATTTGAATTAGAATGACAAAGTATAGTTAAGAGTTGTATCTTTATAAATCAACATTTTATTTGATGTTGGGTAAATACATTGCAGATATCTATGCAATTTCTCCTAAATACTTCAGTATGCACTAACTAGAGTTCAATATTTATTTATACTGTTTTCTTTTGATGTCTAATTTATATACAACAAAATGTACAATCTTAAGTGTATATTCATTGAGTTTTGGCAAATGCATTAAGCTGTGTAACCCAAACATCTACCAAGTTACAGAACATTACCATCACATCCAGAAAGGTTCCTTCATGTTCCTTTCTAGCCAATGCCCACCCCTTCTCCTGATGCAACCAGTTTTAATTCTTTCTACCATAAGACAGTTTTGCATGGTCTAGAATTCCATATAAGCCATAATCATGTGGTATGTACTCTTTTGTGTAAGGGTTCTTACATTTAACATAATGTCCTTGAGACTCATCCATGCTGCTCTGCGATTCCACAGTCTGCTTATATTACCAGGGAGTATTCTACCACAGGTGTATTCCACCATTTGTTTTTCCATTTTCTTACTGATGGACACCTGTGTTGATTTTGCTGTTTTGGGTATTAGGGATAAAGCTGCTCCAAACATTCTTGTACAGTCTTTTCATGGCCATATGTTTTCATTTAACTTAGGTGTAGATATTCTGGGCCTTTATTCCAAAGTAATTCTACCCATTTTCACCCCTCCAAGACTGAATGGGAGATCCCTCCTTACCAACACTTAATGCTGTCAGGCTTCAATGGTAGCTGTTCTAATGGACGTGTAGCGGTATCCCATTGTGGTTTTAATTTTGTCTCAGAGATGTGAGCAGTAGGGCAGTTCCTCAGGGAAGCACGGTGGGGGGCAATCCTCAGAGTGATCGTTGCTACTGCTTTGCTTTTTGTCCACACCAATCCTTCCTCCTATTTCTTTTTGGTTCCTTTTTTTGGGATTTTTCTTGTTTCTTGAGTTAAATGTTTATTTTTTTTACATATTTCCCTATAACTTAAAAATAGACTTTCTTTTTTAAAGCATTTTTAGGTTTACAACAAAATTGATCAGGAAGTATAGATATTTCCCATATACTCCCTGTCTCTCCCCACTGTCAACACCTCTCCAGAAACGTATGTCAGCTACAACCAATGAACTTACACTGACACATCATATCACCCAAATCCATATTTTATGTTAGTATAGTCTTTTATTTTTATTTATAATTTTATACAGCATTAATTTTTATTAAAGTATAATTTACATATAACATTACATTAATTTCAGGTGTAAAACATAATGATTTGATATTTGTATATATCAAAAAATGATCACCACAAGTCTAGCTAACATCCATCACCACACGTAGTTACAAAGTTTTTTTTTTCTTGCAATGAGAACTTTTAAGATTTACTCTCTTAGCAACTTTCAAATATGCAATTCAGTATAATTAATTGTAGTCCCCGTGCCAAACTTGACATCCCATGACTTGTTTACTTTATAACTTGAAGTCTGTACCTGCTCACCCCTTCACCCATTTTACCTGCTCCCCACCCCAGCCTTCAGCTCTGCCAGTCTGTTCTGTGTTTTTATGAACTTTTTTTAATTCCACATATAAGTGAAATCATAACTTATTTGTCTTTCTCTGCCTGACTTATTTCGTTTGGCATAATGTCCTTCAAGGTTTATCCATGTTGTTGGAAATGACAAGATTTCCTTCTTTTTATGGCTGAATAATATTATATATATAATACACATATTATATATAAATATATTATGTATATAAATCACATCTTCTTTATCCATTCATCCACTGATGGACATTTAGGTTGTTTCCATATCTTAGCTATTGTAAATACTGCTGCAATAAACATAGAGGTGCATAAATCTTTTTGAATTAGTGTTTTCATTTTCTTTGGACAGATACCCAGAAGTGGAATTACTGGATCATATGGTGGTTCTATTTTTAGTTTTTTGAGGAAAAAAACTGTTTTCCACAGTGGCTGTTGTCCACAGTGGCTGCACCAGTTGGCATTCCCACCAAAAATACATGAGGGTCCTTTTTTTTTTTTTTGCACATCCTTGTCAGCATTTGTTATTTCCTATCTTTTTGATACATGTCATTCTGACAGGTATGAGGTGATATCTTATTGTGGTTCTGATTTGCATTTCCCTGATGGTGAGTGATGTTGAGCATCTTTTCATGTGTCTATTGGCCATCTGTATGTCTTCTTTGGAAAAATGTCTATTCAGGTCATCTGCCCATTTTTTAATACGATTTTTTTTTGCTGTTGAATTGTATGAGTTCTTTACATACTTTGGATATTAACCCCTTACCATATAATATGTTTTGCAAAAATTTTCTCCAATTCTATAGGTTGCTTTTTTTACTTTGTTTATGGTTTCCTTTGCTGTGCAGAAGCTTTTTAGTTTGATGTAGTCCCCGCAGTTTATTTTCGAATTTGTTGCTTTTGCTTTTGGTGTTAAATCTAAAAATCATTGCCAAGATGATGATGTCAAACAACTTACTGCCACAGAGGAGATAGTAAAATACTCTCAACAGTGTCCTGCAAACCGTAGGAACTGACGGCCACCAATCCTGGTGCTGTTGGTTCCTGCTCTCTCTCTCTCAAAAGAAATAAACATTTTTTGAAAACATTCATTCAAATGATCAATGTCAAAGAGGAAGCAATGCTGACACTCCCACTCTGTGGGAGTTCATCCTGTTGTCTGGCTTGAGGGCAAGTCTACCTGAGCACCTCTCCAGAGGAAGGACCTGCACTGCACCTTGGGACCTGCCAGTCCCCAGCTTTTCAAAGGCCTCAGACCATCACACTAAGGTCCTGGGCTGGGCCTGCTGTCCCCTCTTAGGTTGGGGGAGGAGAGGCTATTTAAGCTCTGCTGTCTCTAGAGTTACTTTCTCTGAATTTCCTTGTTTTCTGCTTACTTGCTTGCTTGAACTCCTTGAACTGATCAAAATAAAGCAAACAAGAAAACAACACATAAAATTCTACAAACTTTTTCAAAAGGCAAAGGACCCATTTCAGTCCATAGAAAGTGTTGCTGATTCTACATGAACAGAAGTGCACTAGATCAGTCAGGAGCTTGATTTTTAGATGCTTGTTCTGAGTCTTGGTGCTATATTGACATCCATCACCCATCTGGGGAACTTTAATCAACATGGGTGCTTGGGTTGATCATCAGCCATTCTGATGTCATGTTTTGAGACCTAACCTGGGCCTTCCCACTTGACTCCCATGTGCAGCCAAGCTTGGGAACCACTCTTGTGAACCTGTGGGGCTCTGGAGTAAAAATCATGTTAAGGCAGGGAGCTCAGGCCTTGAGCACTTTCCTTTGTGGTTAGCAGATATCAGAGCTCAGGGTCACTACCTGGTGACCTGGTGGAAAAGTCCCAGGGGTCAGGGCTCCCTGGGAGTCTAAGCTAAGGGAGGCCAATGGCTGTCGATGGAGAAGATGGTTAAAGAGGCACCAATGAAGAGACGAGTGAGGGGCTTGGGCTCAGGAAGGAACAAGACCCCTAAAAAGCAGTATATGTAGAGTCTGGTGCTTTCTGTGGTTTTGGGCATCCCTCCATGGGTAAGGGGGGACTACAGTGATCACATAATATTTTTGTTACTTGCAGATGGTCCTGAGCAAGTTTCATAGAGGTTACTTTGGACCTTGTACCCTCAGAGATGGGAGGAAGCCTGTGGAGCTTCACCTGGGGTGCCATGCAAGGGCTTTTCTGGACATTTCATAGAAGTAGAATCCTGTAATACTTGGTATATCGTGACCACGTTTTCCACTTAGCATGGTGTCATTAAGGTTTACCCTCATAGTGCCTATGTCAGGGCTTCCTTCCTGTCTATGACCCAGTAACATTTCATGGAATGTCTTGCCATTCATCTAGGTCTTTAGTTTTCTCAACACCGTTGTGTACTTTTCAGTGCACAAGATCTGTGTCTCCTTGCTGATGTACCACATTTTGTTTAACTACTCATTAGTTGATGAGAATTGATGTGTTTCCACTTTTTGGCTATTACGGGTTTTGCTGCTACTTGCTGACATTTGTATACAATTGTTTTGTGTACAGATGCTTTCATTTCTCTTGGGTACCTCTATACCTGAGTACATACCTGCATATATACCTGCTGGGTCAGATGGTGACTCCATATTTCACAGACAGAGAACCACAAAACTGTTTTCTGAAGTGGTTTGCACCAGTTTATGTTCCCAACAGTGGGGCATGAATGGTCAGATTTCTCTACATTCTCAGCAACACTAGTTATTGTCTGTCCTAGTGGGTGTGAAGTGGTAACTTGTGTGGTTTTGATTTGCATGTTCTTGATGACTTATGATGTTGAGCATCTTTTCATCTACTCATTGGCCATTTATATATCTTCTTTTGAGAAATTTCTATTCAGACCCTTTGCCTATTTTTTTACATTATTATATATTTTTATTATTATAAATTACATTATTTTTTATTTTTTAATTTTATTTTTTCTTTTTTAAAATTTACATCCAAATTAGTTAGCATATAGTGAAACAATGATTTCAGGAGTAGATTCCTTAATGCCCCTTACTAGGCATTTATCCACGGGATACAGGTGTGCTGTTTTGAAGGGACACGTGCATCCTTTGCCTATTTTTAATCAGGTTATTGATTTTTGTATTATTGAATTGTAGGGGTTTTTTTTAATTCTAGATATAAGTCCCTTATCAGATGTATCATTTGCAAATATTTCCTCCCATTTGCTAGGTTGTCTTTTCAATTTCTTGATAGTGTCTTTTGACACATAAATTTTAAAGTCCAAAGTCCTATTAATCTATTTTTATCGGGTTTCCAGTCATTTTCCTGTCATATCTAAAAAGACATTGTCAAATTCAAGGTCATGATGATATATATGCCTCTATATTTTCTTGTAAATGTCTTATAGTTTTAATTCTTAGGCTTTTGACCCTTTTTAGTGAATTCTGGCATGAGGCAAGGGTCCAGCTGCATTCTTTTGCATGTAGATGTCCAGTTGTCCCAGCACCATTATTCAAAAGATTGTTTCTTCCCCACTGAATGGTCTTGGTAGATTTGTGGAAAATCAATTGGCAATAGTTACACAGGTTTGTTTCTGTACTCTGAGTTGTATTCCATCTACACGTCCATCCTTATGCCTTGATTACTATAACCTCATAGAAAACTTGAAGTCAGAAAGAGTGTTATTGGGTCCATTAGCATCCTGCTGAGTGTTGCTGCCCTGTGGACCTGGAAATCTCTGGAGAAGAGAGACTCTTGCACTATTCTGAGAATCCTCACAGCCCTGGGACAGTTCTACCCATTTGGCCGGTGCCCACCAGACTGTTATTAACTAAATCAGTACAGATATTAAAGTTTATACGCTACAAATTATGGCTACATGCTGTGCCCCAGGAGATAAAGTTAGTGTTGCAGGCACCCTTGGTCACTGATTATTTTTATGGATCAACATAATCCCTTTAAAGGAATGTGTCAATTAGGAAAATCAGACATAGTCAAAGGTTATATCCCATCTAGGTAAAGTAGAGGAATTATTCAGATCTTGAGTTGCTGAAACTCTATTGCATTTACTGTCATGTGAAATAAATAATTATTGATCAGAGACTAAAACTATGTGCTAATGGTTGAGGTGAAGGAATTAGAAGGCTTGGGACTAGTGGTTAATACTTTTGCAAAGTTAAGAACCACTTTAAATTAATAATGTCCCCTTCTTTGGCTCTTTCACAATGACTAATATCTGTATGCCATATTTTCTGAACTTGGTCACTAAGATAAATTACTGGCTTTTCCTTGTACATATTATCTTTTAATCTTGGGCATGTTGTAGACAGACCACCAACAGATACTCTATCAGCCAGTTTGGGGCCTCTTCACCATTCAGATGAAGGAGCCACCTGCAATGAGCTCACTGTGCCTCATCCCCCATTCCAGAGACCCCGGGGCATGGGAGGTTTGGGTTGAGACTGCCAGTGTGGACTCTCCTCCCCCGACTGGGACACTTGGCATTGGGCTGGGCACTTAAAAATGATGATAGAGAAAACCATATTCTCCAGGCCACATCAACAGTGCAATCAAGTGATGGAAGTCTCCTGATGTTGAGGAGAGATGAGGTTACACCTCACCGTGTGATCTTCCTTCTGAACTACACCACCCTCATTTGATTATGAGAAAAGAGCAGACAAATCCCAAGAAAGGAACAGTCTCCAAAAGCCAGGCCAGCACCGCTCAAAACTGCCCAGGTCATCAAAACCAAGGAAAGTCTAAGACAATGTCAGCCAAGAGGACCCTAAATGGCATGTGATGTCCTAGGTGAGATCCTGAGACAGAAAAAAGGACAAATTTACGGTAGAAAATAAAGCAATCTGAATCAACTGTGGACTTTAGGTGATGATAATATATCGATATGGATTCATTACCGATAACAAATATCCCATCATAATGGAAAGTGTTAATAATAAGGGAAACTGGGTCTGGGGCTTATAGGAACTCCCTGTACTGTCTTCTCCACTTTATGTATGTCCAAAATCTGTTCCAAGAAATAAATTCTATTTAAAATAAAACCCCGTTCTTCCTCCAGGGATTGGTTTCATATGGCTCTTACTCTTATCTGAGATCGTCTCTGAGAGAGAGGCTGTCAGCTCATGCTGCTTTCACACTTGTGCGCCTTGAAGCCCTGCCCCTGTGGTCCCAGGCACCCTCGTCTTTTTCAGCACCACAGGGGTCCCTGTTTACTTCCTGATGGGGTTACAGCTCTTGCTCTCTGAGCTAGTCAACACTCTAACATCCACTTGAGAGGACAAACTCCACTTAAAGGTTACAGCAAACAAGGGGGTCACAGAACCAGGAAAGATGGTTTCAGCCTCAAGGCCCACCCACTCTCTATCTCACCAGACCTTTCCTGTGCCTGAATGAAAATGTGGATGTCTTACATTTACATGGGAGGTGGTCTAGGGTGCACCCCTTCCATTCACAGTGAGTGACTTTCTGTCATTATCTCTTCTTGTTTTGTGGACTATCTCTCCTAACTTCCCTTTTGATGTTTCTCAAAAGGCAGATTTTTTCTTGCCCTGACCTATTTTATTGTGGAAAAAATGGTGGAAAATCACTTTTCTCATGGCTTTCACTGCGTTAGTTTGAAATTGCAAAGTCCCCAGAGACCTCCAGCACATCTGCTCAACCATGACCTATCTGTGCGCAAGATCAGGAAGGAGGAGAAACCAGCTATATGGTTTGGTCTCTAAGTGGGTCAGGATCTTTAAGAGAAACCAGAGCCCAAGGTCCCTGACCCAAAAGTGAGCCTGCAGCTGGGGTTTTATGAATCTGGGTGGGCAGCCAGCCACACAGGCAGACAGGTACCTGGGGTGCTAGAGGGGAGCTCAGGCAGCTCAGATGCTGCAGCCAGAGATGGCTTTAGGAATTCACGCTTGCACACAGCAGGTCCTGGGTGACTGCCAAGAAGGGGTTTGTGTGGCACCTGGCATGGGACAGGGCCATCAGTGCCCAGCAGATTGGGAGCCCCGTCCTGCTGACTCAATGGCATCTTGGCTCTGCAGGAGTGGAGCAAAGAGGGGAAAGGGTTACACATGCATGAAGCAGGAGCCCAGAGCCCTCCAGCCTTAACTGATTGCAGCTGATGACATATTTCTGTAAATTGGAAAGTCTGTTCATATTCCACCCTGGAAAAGACAAACTTTCTCTGTTTGAGATGTGCCACATTGTTAATATTTGTGCACGGTAGCCCACAACCTTTGTGAGCCCCTAGGACATGCTGTGGATTCTCCTGCCTGATACCCCCAGAGCTGCCTGGGGCTGGCCCCAGGAAGGGAGATTGGGCTGGCCTCATTTCCACTCATGCATCATCTGATTTCTCTGTGGCATGAGGAAGATGGTTTCCTTGACTGAGCTGGGGTCTGTCCTGCCCAGGGAGGCTGGGTGGCCCCAGAAAGATTGAGGGCTATGGGGACTAGTGCATAGGCCTGGGAGCTGGGTGGGTGCATCAGCTGAGGTTGTGGGACTGTGCTGGGCTAGGATTGTGCCTTTCTTCCCTGTATTCCAGTCTCTGATCCAAAGAAGGGGTACACTTTCTGTCAAGCTCAGGAGCAGCGGGTAGAGTGAGAACCAAGAGCTTGGGCGACCCACATTCCCCGCTTCCCATCCTGAGGGAGCAGCCTGGACTGGCCCTGGCAAGGTTAGGCAGCTGTGGCTTCAACTGAAGGGCTATGGCCAGGTCAGTCCACAGCTGACTCTGACAGCTGATTGTGACCTTCACAGAGCAGCCAAGCCCTCTGGTGCCCAAGCCATGACCACTCACTCCCCTCTAAAACCCTGTGCTACCAATGAGTGTCCAGCTCAAAGCCCCCACAGATGAAAACTCCATCCTATCCTTGAGGCCCAACCCCAGTTAATTGGATTCTCCTTCTGGGAATCTGGAGTCTGAGCACACAGTGCAGCAGTGAGCTTCTTGTCTCTGGATAATGTAGGAAATGTCCAAAATCAAAGAACAAAGCCTCACACTGGACTTTCTGTGTAATTTGTGGTGTGATGCAGGCCCAGCCACACAGCCACAAGCAGGCTGTCATGGGGAGGGAGGAGGAAGGGTCTGGAGGGAGTTCAGAGAGGACAGTTTCTCTGATTGTCTCCTAGGGACCTTTGCTGGTATCTTAATTACATGCTTTGTGCAGCAAAGTCTCAGGCAGCAAGCATTCCCACAGAGGCTACCCCACACTCCCTGAGCTTCACTTTGCAGGGGCTGCTGCCTCCCAGGGCCAGGGGGCTTCACCTGATGAATGGCTGCAAACAACTCCCTGGCTGCAGAGAAGTTTTTCTCCTTGCGGGGCGGGGGGGGGGGGGAGGGTGGTGTGTCCCTGCAGCACTTCTCGGGGTGGGGGGAGGGGGGGCTAGGCTGCAGGCTCTCTTCTTAGCCATGTCCCTCCTCCTCTGCCCTCATTGTCGTGACCACCAGCCTGCATCCAGGCCTCTGTGCCCCAGTGTACTTCTTTCCCACCAACCTGGCCCTTGTAGATACCACCTTCACATCCATTGTTCTCTCCAAATTGCTGGAGAGCCTGGTGGTCACGGCCGGGCATCATTTCCAACCAAGGCTTCATGGTCCAACTCCTCTTCCTGACATCGTTCCTGGGGGTCAGGCCACTGCTGCACACGGCCATGGCCTGTGACTGCTACGTGGTCATCCCCCACCCACTCCATGACAACACTCTGATGAGCTGGCCCATCTGTGCCCTGCTCTTAGGCAGCACGGGCGTTCAGTGTGGTCAGCACATCTGTACGGTCCTGATGACCAGACTAACATTCTGTGATCCCTGTCAGAGCCATCATTTTCTGTGTGGAGTTCCCAAACTGCTGCTGCTCTCCCATGGCCCAACAACCCTGAACAACATTATGATCATCATCATGGACATTTATGCTGAAGTGGTCAACTTCCTGCTCACCCTGGTGTCCTACAGCTGCATCATCGCCTGTATTCTGGGCATCTTCTGGGCCGCGGGGAAGTAGTGGGCATTTCTCTACCTGCCTCCACCCCTACTGCACCATCGTTTACACCTACATCCTCCCAGGCTTCAGCACTTCCATGGAAAATGGCAAAGTGGTCACTGTGCTGTACTTAGCAATCAGCCTCACCTTGAACACCCTCATCTACTCTCTGTGGGACAAGGATGTCAAAGTGGCCTTCAGGAAAGTATTTTCCTACATCCAATAAATGAAGGGAAATGGCCAATGTGGAATGGTCAGGTGTTAACCTGCTAATATAGGACTATATAGCTAAATTAGTTTAGCTTAACCAGCTAAAATAGAACTCAGAGAATCTGATGTAAGTGGCAAAGAGCAAGAAGGTAATTTATGCAAAAGATTGTACATGCGTTTCCCCTGTAGGAGCTGCACAGTGTTCCACGTGGCACTTGAACTAAGCCATCCAAGGTCCTAAGGGCAGGAACTCTCAGGGCTTCAACAGCAGGAAAAGCCAATGGCCAGCTTGCTCACTGTGCTACCCCTTCACCTGTCTTGGACCTTGGTCTCACTGAGGCCTCAGATGAAACACCACCCACAGAGTCTCTCTTTGTCCTCTTACCTGAAAGTTCTCTTCCAGCTATTCACACTATATTACTCTGTTTATTTTGTGAAATCATATTGTTTATTTATCCACGTATATTTTATTAGAACATAAGCTCCATGAGCCCATGGATTCTTTTGTCTGTTCTGTTCGTGTTGTACTCCTGAATCTAGAATGATAACTTGCATGCAGTGGGCATCTGATATCAGTTGAATGCATGAATGTCTCACACTCTAGAATGTGAACTCTGCTTCCACAAAGTCTCCACCTGCTTTGTTCAAGCTGAGCACAACATAGTCATCGTTTCCTGAGTAAATGATTACCCATGTTCTTCTGGAGAACCATGGGCTGGACTGTACACTGTAAATGTGGTTTTGAGGAGTTTAGAATAGGGTCACACACTCATGTGGTGTTTTCAGGCTGCCAGGTCAATTTTAGTTGCCTGTAACTAAAATATCAAGAAGCTAAGTGCAGTTCCCAAAGCCTGAACATGTCCAAGCATGTCTGCGTGCATCCTCTGAAGGTGTCCAGGAGGCTTCAGTGGACAGGGACGGAACCCTCTGGTGGCGTGGGGAGTGTAGAGATTACGAAGAGACATTTTCTGAAAGTGAGACTTCAGAGTCATGTGCATCTGTTTAAATGGAATTCTCAAGTGAGTCCTTGGCAATGCTGAGCCTGTCTTAGCCCTTGGTGAGCTGGAACTACTCCTTCTGCAGTGGTGGCCTCAAGGCTTCCCCAGGACACATGCTCTCCACTGGTGCTCCTGTCCACCTGAACTGTAGCTGATCCTCAGCCTGAACACACATCAGCCAGCACTAGCAGTCATTGCCAACTGCCTCAGGGGCTTCCTAGAAGTAGATCCTGAGATAGCGCTTTGTGAATGTGATTTATTAAAGCAGCACCCCAGGAAAACCAGGCTAGGGAAGGACACAGAATCAAACACAAGTGTGAATGACTCCAGTTGTTGTCTCAAACTCAGTCTGATCCTGTGGGCAGCTCTGGAACATGAAGCTGGCATGAATGGGGGGGGGTGGACTTTCATTCTCCCACACCAGCCAGTCCCTGTCCACTGGCTGTGGGGCAGGGAAGTAGATGTGCAGGACAGCCTGGTCCTCACATGCAGTGATGTGGCACCAGAGCTGTAGTGTAGGCCTCGCATGGAGGGAGGTGCTGGGGGGAGGGAAGTACTCAGGAGTGCGTGCAGAGAAGGGGCCAATTGATAACTGCGTGTGCTGTGTGTGTGTTGTATCTATGCTTTAGGAAAGGCATGTTGTGGCCAGTCCACCACTGCAGCCCTGAGGCCAAACTGGGGCCTGTCACTGGGCTGCAAGCTACAAATTCCTAGTAGATATATGGATGGTTGGACCCCATGCTGGAATAAAATTTGGTGAGGACCAAGGGGGCTTGGTTTGGGTGATTATGTGTATTTGGGAATTAAAGATAATACAGAGCAAATGTGAGCATGAACAGAGATGAGGGGAGAGGTTGGAGGGTCTCTACTGAGGGAGGGTGGATGAATCACCAAACCTGGATCTTCACTGGGAGACACTGTCTGTGCTCCTGAAGCAGGACCTTTAGCCTTAATCTGACTATACATCATGAAATGGTCTCATAACTCAGCCATCCCCTTCCAGCGGCAGTTGGGTGTACTCCTGCCTGCCCAGGCACCCAACAGGAGACACACCTGCCTGTGTCTCTGGCAGCATGCCTGCTAACAGCAGTCCAACTGTGGATCCTGATGCAGCCCTGTAACCGGGCTCCAGGCCCACTCAGCTGCTGTATGGGGCAGTCCTGTCTGCACAGAAACCTAGCAGGAGGCACACCTATCCACCCTGGAGGCCAGTTTGCAGACCTCAGTCTATCTCCGGTCCATCTGCATGTGGGCCTAATCCTGCCTGCCCAAGGACAGCCCAATGACCTGTCTGTGAATCCAGTAACAGGCCCAGTCTGCAGACCCTGGACAGGTACTAGTTCCAGTGTCAGCTCTACTAAACAAGATCGTGAGGACAGTCCCATCATCCAAGGACCAGATAGAATCCACACCCACCTAAGACCCCATTAACAGGACCACCAACCATGGACCCTACTATGGACCTAGCAGCAGCCACATGACTGGGCTCCCACCCCACTCAACTGAGATCTCAGGAATAATACTGCCAGCCTGGGGACCTAAAACGAGGTCTTAAGCTGCTAAACATAGTTTATAAAGACTGAGAGAGGTATTCATTCTTTCCAATGCACAGATACCAATACAAAACTACAAAGAACATGAATAACAAAGCAAAAATTACACCACCAAAGGAAACTAATGAAGCTCCAGAGATTGACCCGAAAGAAGTGGAGATCTGTGAATTGCCTGAGAAATATTTCAAAATAATCACCTAAAGGAGCTCAATGAGATACAAGAGAACACAGGCAGATAATTAACTGAAATCAGGAGAACAATGGGAAGTTTAATTTAAAAAATCCATTAAAAAAATCAAACAGTAATTCTGGAGCTAAAGGTTATGGTGACAGAATTGAGAAACCCAAAAGAGAACTTAAAAGCAGAATTTATATTAAGAAGAAAGAATCAGTGAATTCAAAGACAAGTAATTTGAAATTAGCCAGTTAGAAGAATAAAAAGAAAAAGAAGTGAAAAAAGCATATGATAGCAATGGAAAGTAATCAAGTGAAAAAACATATGCATCATGCGAATCCCAGAGTCCCATCACAGGAGAAGAGAGAAAAGTGCAGAAAGCTAATTAGAGAACAAGTGGAGGAGAGGGGCAAAGGAAAGAAAAAGAGAATCTTAAGCAGGCTCCACACTTGGCATGGAGCCCAACTCAGTTCTCAATCTCACAACCTGGGGATCATGACCTGAGCTAAAATCAAGAATTGGATGCTCAACTAAGCCACCCAGGCTCCCTGAGAAAACACATTTCTGAAGAGCCAGTGACCAAAGGGGAAATCAAAAATATCTTGAGACAAACTAAAAAGGAAACACAACATACAATAACTTGCAGTTTTCAGCAAAAGCAGTTCTAAGAGAGTAGTTTATACTGATAAATGCCTACATGAAAAAAAAAGAGAGATTTAAAATAAAAAACCTAAATTTACACCTCAGGAAACAGGAAAAGAACAAAGCTCTAAATTACAGAATGAAGGAAATTATAAAGATTTGAGCAGGAGAAAGTGAAATACAGACTAGAAACACAATAGAAAAGATCAATGAAATTAAGAGCTGGTTTTTTGAAGGTGTTAAAAAAAACCCTTTACAAACCCTTAGATAGACTCACAAAAATTCAAGAGAGAAGTAAAATATACGACAGAGACATTACAACTGATGCCACAGATATACATACAATCTTAAGAGACTACTAGGAACAATTATATCCCAGCAAGTTGGACAACCTAGAAGAAATGAATAAATTCCTATAAATACATAACTGACCATGGATGAATCATAAACAAATAGAAAGTCTGAACAGAAAAGTAGTGAGTAAGGATATTGAATAAGTAACCAAAAACCTCCCAGCAAAGACAAGCCCAGGACTGGATGGCTTCATGTGTGAATTCCACAAAACATTTAAAGATTAACACCTATCCTTCAAACTCTTCTGAATATGAACTGGAGGTCATTTCACCAGGCCAGCACTACCCTGTTACCGAAGCCACACAAGGACACAAGAAAAGAAACTATAGGTAAATATCCCTGGTGAACACAGATGAGAAAATCTCAACACAATACTAGCAAACAGAATTCAGCAGCACATTAAAAGATCAGGTGGGATTATCCCTGATGTGGGCATGCCTCAACATATTCAAATCAATCAACGTGATGACCACATTAACAGAATGAGGATGAAACCATATGATCATCTGGACAGATGCAGGGACAGCATTAGACAAAATTCAACATCCTTTCATAATAATAATCTCTCAACCATTAGGTATAGAAAAAAGGTACGTCAACACAATAAATGTGAGTCATACACAAGCCCCCAGCTAACATCACATGTGATGGTAGAAATCCAACAGCTTTTCCTTGAAGATCAGGAATGAGACAGAGATGCCCACTCCCACACTATCATTCAGCAGAGAAGTAACAGTTCTAGCCAGAGCAAATGGGCAATAAAAAGAAATAAAAGACAGATCCAGGATTAATATGGCTGAGGAATAGGGTGACCCTAAACTTGCCTCCTCCCCTCCAACAGCTAGATAAATATCAAATAATTCTGAACACCCAAGCAATCAATAAGACTTAGAGAATAAAGCTGCATGTCCGCAAACAGAAGAAAAATTCATGGAAGGTATGAACTGCAGAGTCAATACAGGATAAAAGAGCTATGGGCACTACGGTGAGGAGGGAGGCTTGATCACAGAAAGGTAAACTAGGAGTGAAGACAAAAAGAGTGAAAACACACACAGGGGATTGCATAAGAAAATTGTTCTTCAAAACCAGTGATGGGGGAAAAGGAGAAGGTCCCAATACCAACAGTTTTTTATAAGCAGCAGAGTGCAGTCTGAAGTTTTAGAGCTCAATGTCTGGCCATGCTCTGGCGAGGAAACAGAATGGAGCCCCAAGAACAGACATCACAGTCTGAAGATTCCTGAGTTACATGGGGAGAAACAGTTCCTCTGCTTGTAGTGCATTTGGTAGATACGGTCTCTTTGCAGGCAAAAGACCCAGCAGGCACCACAGAGCTGCCCCATTTACCAGTACAGAAACAAAGGCCCCACTGAGGGTAGAAAAACCCTGGCGCCAGCTATGTGTTGGGATTTACCATAAACCTGAGCCATTTCCTGAGACAAGCAAGCCAGTACCAGCCACAGCATGGTGAGACCCTCCCCCAGATGATCAGCATGGTTCTGAGTACTGGGGGTGGGGGGGTCTCTGAAGTTTGGGTTTTTAAAACACAGCTGAACCTAAGATAAAACCCAGGAGGGCAGTGTTACCTTGCAAGTGGCCAGCTCAAACACAGGGTGAAGGCAGGGAACTGACAGAAGCCAAGGACACATGAGGTGTGATTTATTGCACATCCGTGAGGGTGTGAACTTCCCAATCCAGAGACTAGAGAGCAGGGTAAAGCCATCTTCACCTCTAGCCCACCAGTACTGAGGGATCCCAGTGAGCCAAACGGCATCACCAAGTGGAGAACAGAACTGTTACATCATGCCCCACCCCCTGTGCATTCCAGGCACATCTCCACCAGGGCATTCTCCAGCTGAGAATCAGAGCAGCAGGCCCCTCCCCCAGAAAACCAGCACAAGTCCCTTGCATGTGCTAAGTCTACTGATCATGGAGTGCTACAAAGCTTCAACTGTAGCAGAAACTGGATCTAGCTCCATTTGGGTTATTTGCTTGTTTTCTTTCTGGTTTTGCTTTTGTTTCTTTTTTTTCTTGGATATAGAAAGAGCAAGTATTTATTTTCATTTTTTATTTTTTTATTTTTTTATTTGTTATGTCTTATCGTTTTTCTTTTTTCTATCAAGTTTTGCTTCACAAGCAGGTCTAAACAAACCTCAGATATAACTTTCTTTTTATTATGTGTTTTTTTTTTAATTTTAATTTTATTTTATTATTAATTTTTTCCCTCCAAAATTACAAGATTGAGGAATTCACCCCAAAAGAAAGAACAGGAGGAAATGACTGCCAGGGATTTAATCAATATAGATAATAAGTAAAATGTCTGAACTAGAATTTAAAACAACAATTGTAAGAATTCTAGTGGGGTTTGAAAAAAAAAAGCATAGAAGACTCTAAAGAATCCCTTACTGCACAGTCAAAAGAGCTAAAATCTATACAGCCCAAAATTTAAAATGCTATAACCAAGATGCAAACTTGAATGGTTGCCATAACAATGAGAATGGACAAAACAGAGAAATGAATTCATAATATAGAAGATACAATTATGGAAAATAGTGAAGCTGAAAAGAAGAGGAAAACAAAGGTAATGGCTCATGAAAGTAGATTTAGGGAACTCAGCAACTTATGAAAATGTAATAACATTCATATCATAGGAGTCCCAGAAGATGAAGAGAGAGAAAAGGGGACAGAAGGTTTATTGGAGCAAATTATAGCTGAAAACTTCCCAACCTGGGGAAAGATGCAGACATCAAAATCCAAGAAGCAGTGTGAACTCACATTAAATTCAACAAATCAAGTCATCACCAAGGCATATCATAGTTAAATTTACAAAATACACAGACAAGGAGAAAATCTTGAAAGTAGCAAAGGAGAAAAGTCTTTAACCTACAAGCAGAGACCCATCAGGTTCACAGCAGATCTGTACACAGAAACTTGGCAGGCCAGAAGGGAGTGTCATGATATATTCAATGTGCTGAATGAGGAAAAGATATGCAATCAAGAATACTTTATCCAATAAGACTGTCACTTAGAATAGAAGGAGAGATAAAGAGTTTCCCAAACAGGGCACCTGGGTAGCTTAGTCATTAAGCATCTGACACAGGTCATGATCTCAAGGTTCATGAGTTCAAGTCCCACATTGGGTGAGCTTGAGCCCCACTTGGGGTGAGCTTGAGCCCTGCTTTGGGTAAAAACAGGAGCCCTAATTCAAGTGAGCCCCGCTTCTTTCTCTCTCTCTCTCTCTCTCTCTCTCTCTCCCTGCCCCTTGCTCACTTGTGCCCTCTCTCTCTCTCAAAAAAAAAAAGTTTCCCAGACAAACAAAAACTGAGGAATTTGTGACCCTAAACCAGCCCTATAAGAAATTTTAAGAGGGACTCTTTGAGTGAATGAATAAAAGGCCAAGGAAAGAAAGACTAAAAAGGATCAGAGAACATCACCAGAAACACCAGATTTACAGGTAACACAAAAGCACTAAATTCATATCTTTCAATAATCACCCTGAATATAAATGGGCTAAATGCGCCAATAAAAATAAACATAGGGTATCATAAAGATTTTTTAAAAAGACCCATCTATATGCTGCCTACAAAAGACTCATATTAGACCTAATAGCACCTGCAGATTTAAAGTGAAGGGATAGAGAACCATCTTTCATGCTAATAAATGTCAAAAGAAAGCCAGAGTAGCCAAACTAGAGTTATATAAACTGACTTATATCAGACAAACTAGATTTTAAGACAAAAACTGTAACAAGAATTAAGAAGGCATTATATCATAATTAAGGGGGGGGGTCTATTCATCAAGAAGAGCTAACAATTGTAAATATTTATGCCCCAAACTTGGTAGAACCAAAATATGTAAATCAATTACTAACAAACATGAAGAAACTCATTGATAATAATACAATAATGGTAGAGGACTTTAACACCCCACTTACAGTAATGGACAGATCATCTAAGCAGAAAATCAAAAAGGAAACAATGGCTTTGAATGACACACTTGGCTAGATGGACTTAACAGATGTATTCAGATCTGTATATATAGAATATATTCCATTCTAAAGCAGCAAAATACACATTCTTTTCGAGTGCACATGGCACATTCTCTAGAATAGATCACATACTGGGTCACAAATCAGCTCTCAACAAGTACAAAAAATCAGGATCATACCAAGCATATTTTCAGACCACACGCTATAAAATTTGAAGTTAACCTCAAGAAAAATTTGGAAAGACCACAGATACATGGAGGTTGAAAAACATCTTACTAAAGAATGAATGAGTTAACCAGGAAATTAAAGAAGAAATTTTAAAAGTACATGGAAGGAAATGAAAATGAAAACACAACACTCCAAAATCTTTGGGAAGCAGCAAAGGCAGTCCTAAGAGGAAAGTATATTGCAATACAGGCCTATCTCAAGAAGCAAGAAAGGTCTCAAATACACAACCTAACCTTATACCTAAAGAAGCTAGAAAAAGAACAGCAAATAAAGTCAAAAGCCAGCAGAAGGGCATTAATAAAGACTAGAGCAGAAACAAACAATATAGAAACAAAACAAAGCAAAGCAAAAAAAAAACAACAGTAGAACAGATCAATGAAACTAAGAGCTGGTTCTTCTAAAGAGGTGATAAACCACTAGCCATACTTATCAAAAATAAAAAGGATCCAAAAAATCACAAATTAAAGGGAAGAGACCACAACAAATACCTCAGAAATACAATCACAGGAGAATATTATGAGCAATTATATGCCAACAAATTGGGCAATCTGGAAGAAATGGATAAATACCTAGAAACATACAAACCACCAAAACTGAAACAGGAAGAAATAGAAAATTTGAACAGATCCATAACCAGTAAATAAATTGAATCACTAATCAAAAAAAATCTCCTAACAAATAAAAGTCCTGGGGTGGTTGGGTGGCTCAGTCAGCTAAGAGTCCAGCTCTTAATTTTGGCTCAGATTATGATCTCATGGTTCGTGGGATTGAGCTGTGCATAGGGTTCTACACTGACAGTGTGGTGCCTTCTTAGGATTCTCTCTCTACCCCTACCCCAATCATGCTCGCTCTCTCTCTCTCTCTCTCTCTCTCAAAATAAATAAATAAACCTTTTTTTTAAATCCAGAGTCAGATGTCTTCCCACAGGAATTCTACCAGACATTTAAAGAAGAGTCAATATCTATTCTTCTCAAACTGTTCCAAAAAATAAAAATGAAAAGAAAGCTTTCCATTCATTCAAACTCATTCTACAAAGCCAGAATTACCTTGATTTCAAAACCAGACAAAAACCCCACTAGAAAGGTGAATTGCACACCAATATCCCTGATAAAAATGGATGCAAAAATTCTCAAAAAGTTACCAGCAAATCAACCCCAACAGTAAATTAAAAGAATTATTCACCAAGATCAACTGGAATTTATTCCTGGGCTGCAGGGATGGTTCAATATTTGCAAATCAATCAACATGATATACCACATTCATAAGAGAAGGGATAAGAACCATATGATCCTGTCAATAGATGCAGAAAAAGCATTTGACAAAATAAGCATCCTTTCTTGATAAAAACCCTCAACAAAGGAGAGATAGATAGAACATACCTCAACATCATAAAGGCCATATATGAAAGACCCACAGCTAATACCATCCTCAATGGGGAAATACTGAGCCTTTCATCTACGGTCAAGAACAAGATAAGGATGTCCACTCTCACCATTACTATCTAACATAGTACTGGGAGTCTTAACCTCAGCAATCAGACACCAGAAAGAAATAAAAGGTCTCCAAATCAACAAGGAAGAAGTTAAACTTTCACTATTTGCAGACAACATGATACTCCATGTCCAAAACCCAAAAGACTCCACCAAAAAATTTCTAGAACTAGTACATGAATTCAACAAAGTTGCAGGATTGAAAATCAATGTGCAGAAATCTGTTGTATTTCTATACATCAATAACAAAGCACAGAAAAAGAAATCAAGGAGGGGGAGAGGCCAAGATGGCAGAACAACATGGAATTTTTTTTCTGTGTCTCGCATCCATGAAATACAGCCAGATCGACACTAAACCATCCTGCACACCTAGAAAACTGATTTGAGGATTAACACAACAATTTTCACAACCTAAACTATAGAACTCAGCAGGTACATGGCATGGAGAGGTGACTGGGGGAGAGAGAAGCCTCGGAGGGCAGGGAGCTGTTTTTGCATGCGAAGAGAGGATGGAGATGGGGGGGGGAGAATACAGTAAAAACACCCCCCCCCCAAAAGCAGCTGGAGAGAAAGTGGAAAGGTGAAAACAGCCGCAGGGACTGAACTAAAAAGGGATAAAAGAGAAAGGAGAAAGGAGAGGATTTAAATTCCATTAAGACTCTATAAAAAGGGGGAGTGCAGAGTCTGAAACTCTGCAGCTCTATACCTGGCGGTGCTCTGGTGGGAAGGGCGAATCCCCAAGAGCAGAGTGAAGTCCTGGGTTCTTCAGGCCACACGGGAGAGGCGGTTCCCCTGCTGGCAGGACATCTGGTAGAGGCTTTGTGGCCCCCCACAGGCAGGGATCCCAGTGGACCTGGGAGAACAACCACATTCACTGGTGCTGGAACAAGGTTGTTGGGGGTGAAGCCTGGTGCCAGATGTGTGTTGTCACTTTCATAATCCCTGAAACGCTGCTGCTACACTGTCTCACGAGCTTTTTCTGAGGCAGGCTGGCACCCGGCCGCAGTCTCTGGGCATCAGCGGCAGCACAGTCCTGGGAACGTTCCTGGGTACAGCTGGCACCTGGCCATTGCTCGATGAGACCGTCCACAGAGGGGCAGAAAGGGTCAAAGCCACAGTCCCTCAGAAATAAGGGGTTGAGAAAAACAGCCACATCTGAGATAAAACTCAGGAGGGAGGTGCTGCCTGGGGCTTGGTCACGGACAGTGTACAAGTGGGGAGTGGACGGAAGCCGGAGACAAAGGATGGGTGCACGACTGCTGATCGGTTAGAACAGAGTTCCGATGCTAGAGACTTGGTAGCTGGGTGACGCCATTTTCACCACTCCGGCGCATGCACATACACACCTACCAGCACCACAACAATCCTCCGGTAAGCTAAGCAGTGCCATCTAGTGGAGAACGGAACAGTTACACTAAGTCCCCCACAATTGGGCTAACCTCACTCTTCAAGAACACAAGTCTTACCACCTGCTTAGTTTACAGACTATGAAGTGATTCATAGTTGACTTCTAGGGGAAAACAAAGTAATTCCAATCGTATTTCCATCTGTTCGCTGGTCCATCTATTCAATTTTCTTTTTTTCTCTCTTTTACGTTTTTCTTTTTCTTGAATACAGAAAGAGAAAAAAATCTATTTTTATTCTCACTTTTTATTAAAATATTTTTTAATTTTTTCAACTATATTTTTTACTTTTTTGTAAATTTTCTAATTCTATTTTACTTCCATCATTTCATTTTATTCTATTTCAGTGTATTCATTTTTCAAATTTTCAACCTATTTCCCTTTTTTTTCCTTTCCCCTTTTTCCTCTATCAAGCCCCTTTCAACACCCAGACCAAAACACACCTAGGATCTAGCATCATTTATTTGATTTGTGTGTGTGTGTGTGTGTGTGTGTGTGTGTGTGTTGTTTTCAATTTTTTTATTTTAATTTTTTTACCTCATTAATTCCTTTTCTTCCTTCAAAATGACTAAAAGAAATACAAGCAAGATGTCTGAACCATAATTTAGAATCATGATAACAAGAATAATAGCTGGAGTCAAAAATAGATTAGAATCCCTCTCTGCAGAAATAAAAGAAGTAAAAGCTAGTCAGGATGAAATAAAAAATGCCATAACTGAGGTGCAATCTCGAATGGATGCCACAGCAGCAAGGATGGATGAGGCAGAACAGAGAATCAGTGATATAGAGGACAAACTTATGGAGAATACTGAAGCAGAAAAAAAAGAGGGAGACTAAGGCAAAAGAGCACGATTTAAGAATTAGAGAAATCAGTGACTCATTAAAAAGGAGCAACATCAGAATCATAGGGGTCCCAGAAGAGGAAGAGAGAGAAATAAGGGTAGAAGGGTTATGTGAGCAAATCATAGCAGAAAACTTTCCTAACCTGGGTAAAGACACAGACATCAAAATCCAGGAAGCACAGAGTACCCCCATCAGATTCAACAAAAACTGACCATCAACAAGGCATATCATAATCAAATTCACAAAATACTCGGGCAAGGAGAGAATCATGAAACCAACAAGGGAAAAAAGTCCTTAACCTACAAGGGAAGACATATCAGGTTTCCAGCAGACCTATCCACAGAAACTTGGCAGGCCAGAAAGGAGTGGAAGGATATATTCAATGTGATAAATGGGAAGAATATGCAGCCAAGAATTCTTTATCCAGCAAGGCTGTCATTCAAAACAGAAGGAGAGATTTAAAGTTTTCCAGACAAACAAAAATTAAAGGAGTTCGTGACCACTAAACCAGCCCTGCAAGAAATTTTAAAGGAGACTCTCTGAGGGGAGAAAAGACTAAATAAATAAATAAATAAATAAATAAATACCAAAAGCAACAAAGACTAGAAAGGACCAGAGAACCCCACCAGAAGCTCTAACTCTACAAGCAACATAATGGCAATAAATTCATATCTTTCAGTACCCACTCTAAATGTCAATGGACTAAATGCTCCAATCAAAAGACATAGGGTAACAGAATGGATAAGAAAACAAGGTCAATCTACATGCTGTTTACAAGAGACCCACTTTAGACCTAAAGACACCTTTAGATTGAACGTAAGTGGATGGAGAACCATCTATCATGCTAATGATAAGATGGAGTAGCCGGAGTAGCCATACTTATATCAGACAACCTAGACTTTAAAATAAAGACTGTAACAAAACACGAATGAAGGCATTATATCATAATTAAAGGGTCTATCCACCAAGACCTAACAATTGTAAACATTTGTGCTCCAAATGTGAGAACACCCAAATATATAAATCAATTAATCACAAACATAAAGAAACTCATTGATAACAATACCATAATAGCAGGGGACTTCAACACCCCACTGACAACAATGGACAGATCACTTAATCAGAAAATAAAGCAGGAAACAGTGGCTTTGAATGACACACTGGACCAGATGGACTTAACAGATATATTCAGAACATTTCATCCTAAAAGAGCAGAATATTCATTCTTCTCCAGTGCACATGGAATGTTCTCCAGAATAGACCACATACTGGGACACAAATCATCCCTCAACAAGTACAAAAAGATCGAGATCATATCATGCATATTTTCAGACCATAACACTGTGAAACTCGAAATCAACAACAAGAAAAAATTTGGAAAGGTAACAAATACTTGGAGACTAAAGAACATCCTACTAAGGAATGAATGGGCTAACCAAGAAGTTAAAGAAGAAATTAAAAAGTACATGGAAGCCAATGAAAATAACACCACAGCCCAAAACCTCTAGGATGCAGAAAAGGCGGTCATAACAGGAAAGTATATAGCAATCCAGGCATTCCTAAGTAGGAAGAAAGGTCTCAGATACACAACCCAACCTTACACCTTAAAGAGCTGGAAGAAAACAGCAAACAAAACCCAAAACGAGCAGAAGACGGGAAATAATAAAGATTAGAGCAGAAATTAATGCTTTCGAAACAAACAAACAAACAAACAAACAGTAGAACAAATCAATGAAACCAGAAGCTGGTTCTTTGCAAGAATAAACAAAATTGATAAACCACTAGCCAGTTTGATCAAAAAGAAAAAGGAAAGGACCCAAATAAATGAAATCAAGAATTAAAGAGGACAGATCACAGCCAACACAGCAGAAATAAAAACAATAATAAGAGAATATTGTGAGTAATTATACGCCAATAAGATGGACAATCTGGAAGAAATGGAAAAATTCCTAGAAACATATGAACTACCAAAACTGAAACAGGAAGAAATAGAAAATTTGAACAGACCCATAACCAGTAAAGAAATTGAATTAGTAATCAAAAATCTCCCCCCCAAAAAAATCAAGACTCCAGGGCCAGATTGCTTTCCAGGGGAATTCTACCAAACATTTAAGGAAAAGTTAACACCTATTCTCTTGAAGCTGTTCCAAAAAATAGAAATGGAAGGAAAACTTCCAAACTCTTTCTATGAAGCCAGCATTACCTTGATTCCAAAACCAGACAAAGACCCCACTAAAAAGGAGAACTATAGACCAACATCCCTGATGAACATGGATGCAAAAATCCTCATCAAGATATTAGAGAACCAGATCCAACAGTACATTTAAAAAATTATTCACCACAACCAAGTGGGATTTATACCTGGGATGCAGGGCTGGTTCAATATCCACAAAACAATCAAGGTGATTCATCACATCAATAAAAGAAAGGACAAGAACCACATGATACTCTCAATAGATGCAGAGAAAGCATTTGACAAAATACAGCATCCTTTCTTGATAAAAACCCTCAAGAAAGTAGGGATAGAAAGATCATACCTCAAGATCATAAAATCCATACATGAAAGATGCAATGCTAATATCATCCTCAATGGGGAGGAACTGAGAACTTTCCCCCTAAGGTCAGGAACATGACAGGGATATCCACTCTCACCACTGTTATTCAACATAGTATTGGAAGTCTTAGCCTAAGCAATCAGACAACAAAAAGAAATAAAAGGCATCCAAATCAGCCAGGAGGAAGTCAAACTTTCACTCTTTGCAGATGACATGATACTCTATATGGAAAACCCAAAAGATTCCACCAAAAAACTGCTAGAATTGGTTCATGAATTCAGCAAAGTGGCAGGATATAAAATCAGAAATCGGTTGCTTACCTATACACCGGCAATGAAGCAACAGAAAGGGAAATCAAGGAATCAATCCCATTTATAATTGCACCAAAAAGCATAGAATACCTAGGAATAAATCTAACCAAAGAAGTCAAAAATCTACACATTGAAAACTATAGAAACCTTATGAAAGAAATTGAAGAAGACACACAAAGAAAGGAAAAATATTCCATGCTCCTGGATAGGAAGAACAAATATTATTAAAATGTCACTACTACCCAAAGCAATCTACATATTCAATGCAATCCCTATCAAAATAACACCAGCATTCTTCACAGAGCTAGAACAAACAATCCTAAAATTTGTATGGAACCAGAAAAGATCCCAAATAGCCAAAGCAATCCTGAAAAAGAAAACCAAAGCAGAAGGCATCACAATCCCAGACTTCAAACTGTATTACAAAGCTGTAATCATCAAGACTGTATGGTACTGGCACAAGAACAGATACTCAGATCAATGGAACAAAATAGAGAACCCAGAAATGGACCCACAAATGTATGGCCAACTAATCTTTGACAAAGCAGGAAAGAATATCCAGTGGGATCAAGACAGTCTCTTCAACAAGTGGTGCTGGGAAAACTGGACAGCGACATGCAGAATGAACCTGGACCACTTTCTTACACCATACACAAAAACAAACTCGAAATGGATGAAAGACCTAAATTTAAGACAGGAAGCCATCAGAATCCTTCAGGAGAAAGCAGGCAAAAACCTCTTTGATCTTGGCCACAGCAACTTCTTACTCAACATGTCTCCAGAGGGAAGGGACACCAAAGCAAAAATGAACTACTAGGACTTCATCAAAATAAAAAGCTTCTGCACAGTGAGGGAAACAATCAGCAAAACTAAAAGGCAGCTGACGGAATGGGAGAAGATATTTGCAAACGACATATCAGATAAAGGGTTAGTATCCAAAGTCTATAAAGAACTTATCAAACTCAACACCCAAAAACAAATAATCCAATGAAGAAGTGGGCAGAAGACATGAATAGACACTTCTCCAAAGAAGACATCCAGATGGCCAACTGACACATGAAAATATGTTCAACATCACTCATCATCAGGGAAATACAAATCAAAACCACAAGGAGATACCACCTCACACCTGTCAGAATGGCTCACATTAACAACTCAGGCAACAACACATGTTGGCGAGGATGTGGAGAAAAAGGATCTCTTTTGCACTGCTGGTGGGAATGCAAACTGGTGTAGCCACTCTGGAAAACAGTATGGAGGTTACTCAAAAAATGAAAAATAGAACTACCCTACAACCCAGCAATTGCACTACTAGGTATTTATCCAAGGGATAGAGGTAGGCTGTTTCAAAGGAGCACATGCACCCCCATGTTGATAGCAGCACTATCAACAATAGCCAAAGTATGGAAAGAGCCCAAATGTCCATCGAAGGATGAATGGATAAAGAAGATGTGGTATATATATACAATGGAGTATTACTCGGCAATCAAAAAGAATGAAATCTTGCTATTTGCAGCCACATGGATGGAACTAGAGGGTATTATGCTAAGTGAAATTAGTCAGAGAAAGAGAAATATCATATGACTTCACTCATATGAGGACTTTAAGACACAGAACGGATGAACACAAGGGAAGGGAAGCAAAAATAATATAAAAACAGGGAGCGGGGCAAAACATAAGAGACTCTTAAATATGGAGAACAAACAGAGGGTTTCTGGAGGGGCTGTGGGAGGGGGGATGGTCTAAATGGGTAAGGGGCCTTAAGTAATCTACCCCTCAAGTCATTGTTGCACTATATCCTAACTAACTTGGATGTAAATTTTAATAATTTAATTTAATTCAATTCAATTTAATTTAAAAATAAGAAAATAAAATACATCTTGGGAAAAAAGGAATCAAGGAATCAATCCCATTTGCAGTTGCACCAGAACAATAAGATACTTAGGAATAAAACTAATTAAAGAGGTAAAAGATCTGTACCATGAAAACTATAGAAAACTTATGAAAGAAATTGAAGAGAACACAAAGAAATGGAAAAATATTCCATGTTCATGGATTAGAGAAACAAATATTGTTAAAATGTCTACACAAAACAATCTACACATTTAATGCAATCCCTATCAAAATAACACCAGTATTTTTCACAGAGCTAGAACAAACAATCTTAAAATTTGTATGGAACCCCAAAAGGTCCCCAAGAGCCAAAGCAATCCTAAAAAAGAAAACTGGAGGCATCATGATTCCAGATGTCAAGCTATATTAAAAAGCTTTGGTCATCAAGACAGTATGGTACTGTCACAAAAACAGACACATAGATCAATGGAACAGAAAAGAAAACCCAGAAATGGACCCACAACTCTATGGTCAACTAATCTTCGATGAAGCAGGAAAGAATATCCAACTGAAAAAAAAGACAGTCTCTTCAACAAATGGTGTTGGGAAAACTGGACAACAATGTGTAGAAGAATGAAACTTGACCACTTTCTTATACCATGCACAAAAATAAATTCAAAATGGATGAAAGACCTAAATGTGAGACAGGAAACCATTAAAATCTTTTTTTTAATGTTTATTTAGTTTTGAGAGACAGAGAGAGACAGAACCTGAGCGGGGGAGGGGCAGAGAGAAAGGGAGACACAGAATCAGAAGCAGGCTCCAGGCTCTGAGCTGTCAGCACAGAGCCCGATGCGGGGCTCGAACCCACGAACCACAACATCATAACCTGAGCCAAAGTTGGAGCTTAACCAACCGAGCCACCCAGGCACCCCTAGGAAACCATTAAAATCTTAGAGGAGAACACAGGCAGCAATCTATTTGACCACAGCCATAGCAACTTCTTACTAGACACATCACTGAAGGCAAGGGAAACAGAAGCAAATGTTAACTTTTGGGACTTCATCAAGATTAAAAGCTTCTGAACAGTGAAGGAAACAATCAATAAAACTAAAAGGCAACTGAAAGAATGGGAAAAGATATTTGGAAATGACATATCAGATAAAGGGTTAGTATCCAAAATGTATAAAGAACTTTTCAACCTCAACACGCCCCGCCAACAAAAATAATCCATTGAAGAAATAGGTAGAATACATGAATAGACACTTTTCCAAAAAAGACCTCCATATGGCTAACGGACACATGAAAAGATTCTCAACATCGTTCATCATCAGAGAAATACAAATCAAAATCACAATGAGATACCACTTCACACCTGTCATAACAGCTAAAATTAACAACTCAGGAAACAACAGGTGTGGGCAAAGATGTGGAGAAAGGGGAAACCCTCTTCCACTGTTAGTGGGAATGCAAACTGGTGCAGCCACACTGGAAAACAGTATGGCGGTTCCTGAAAAAAAATAAAAATAGAACTATCCTATGATCCAGGAATTGCACTACCAGGTATTTATCCACATGATACAAAAATGTTGATTTGAAAGGGTACATATGTTCCAATGTTTTTAGCAGTGCTACCAGAAATTGCCAAATTAAGGAAAGAGCTTAAATGTCCATTGACTGATGAATGGATAAAGAAGATGTGATATATATACACACAATGGAATATTACTCATCCATCAAAAAGAATTAAATCTTGCCATTTGCTACAAATCTTGCAATTTGTATCATGCTAAGCAAAATAAGTCATTCAGAGAAAGACAAATTTCATATGATTTCACTCATATGCGGAGTTTGGGAAACAAAACAGATTAACATTTTGAGGGGGGGGAGAAAAAGGGGAACCATAAGAGACATTGAACAATAGAGAACAAATTGAGGGTTGATGGAAGGAAGTGGGTGAGGGGATGGGCTAAATGGGTGATGGGCATTAAGGAAGGCACTTGTTGGGATGAGCACTGGGTGTTGTATTTAAGTGATAAATCACTGAGTTCTACTACTGAAACCCATATTGCACTGCATGTTAACTAAAATTTAAATAAATTTTAAAGAGACAAAAACAAAATAAAAATTTGGAAAAAATAGAGAAATAATAAATAAGTCAAAAAAAGAGATAAAAGCCATCCAAATTGGAAAGAAGGAAGTAACTTGCCTGCAGATAACATGATCTTGTATATAGAGAATACTGAACATTGCCAGAAACATCTCCTGACATTTGCAATAACATGGATGAGCCTAGAGAACATAATGTTCAGTGAAATCCACCACACAAAAATGATCATCAGTGTATGGTATTCTTTCTATGTGGAATCTGAAAAAAGGTGATCACATAGAAACAGAGAGTAGAATAGTGCCTGCCAGGAGCCAAGGGTGTGGGGAATAGAGAGATTCTGAACAAAGGTTCAAGCCTTCAGTTACAAGATGAGTGGGTTTGAGGAGTGAGCGTGCCGCATGGTGAAATACACCGTACTGTATACCTGACATTTGCTACGACCATACATATTAAGCTTTCTCAATAACAACAAAAAAGTAACTCTGCAAGATGATGGATATGTTATTTAACTTGGTTGTGGCAATCACTTCACAATGTACACATCTATCAAATCATCATATTGTATATTTCAAAAAAAAACTTACGCTGTTAACACAAAGTACATACAACTTTCATTTGTCATCCATACCTAAATAAAACTACGGGAAACATCCCAAGTGACAGGCTGACCCTTTCTCTGAAACCAAGCAGTTGAGGGTTAAGGTGAACACGAGATGAGACTCAAGCTGACAAGTGCCCTGACCTTGAACTGAAAATGTCCAGCCCAGATCAGCAGTTTGGACAAGTCTGAGAAGACCTGGTGACCAGCCAGTCACTGCTTCCACATACTGTCCTGGAGTCAATGTCCCAGAGGCATGAAAAGCTACCAGCTGTAAGACGCACCCTTTCCAGGAACGAGGCAGCCTGACACCACTGGCCTGGGTTAGTGTGGTTTCCCCAGGGCAACTATCCATTCTCCCAGGTTTGTGGAATAAGGAGACGAGTGCTGCCTGACTGGATGGCATCTGCACTAGCTCTGTGTGTGAAGCAGGGGGCACAGAAAGCTGAGGACAATGTCCAGTGGCCACTGATAACTGACCATTAGCTACTCCAAGGTTCTGGGACCTGGTAATGTCCAGCAACAGCTCTAGGCCAATGGGAGTTGACCTTGATTTTTCTTTTTGAGAGAGAGATGGAGGGGGTGGGACAGAGAGAGAGAGAGAGAGAGAGAGAGAATCTTAAGCAGACTTGACACTCAGCACAGAGCCTGACAAGGGGCTCAATTTCATTATCCTGAGATCATGACCTGAGCCAAAATCAAGAGTCAGTCACTTAGCCATCTGAGCCACCCAGGCTTCCCAATATTTGCACACTTCTATCTGGGAAGAAAGGACAAGGTCTGCCCGAGGCAGAAATGGTGGGTCAGTGTGTTCATTGGCTCAATACCATGACAGTCTCACTGCCTGGCATGCCCATTGGCTCCTCCTGATGCCCATTGGGCAGCCAGCCCCTGGTTACTGCTGAGCACCAGCCCCTGTTTGAGTCTGGACCACACCATCAGGTGCCAAGAATATGTTCTGTTCTTACTTGGTGGTGATTAGATGGGTCCCCCAGGTGCTGGTCAGCTTCTCCAGAGAGTCCTGAATCCATGCGTGAGCAGGTTCTGTGCTAATTGGTCCCTCAGGGTGCACCAAGCACTACCTGTGAGCCGTGTCTACCTACTCCAGATGGTACAGGGCTTCTCCAGCCCTGGTTACAAATCTCCAACTGACCCTGCTCTTGGCTGCAAGTGTCACTCGCTGTAGTTTTTCTTTTTAAAACCAACTCTATTTCCTAATAATTTCTGATTCTCTAAAGATTTTTCCTTGGGACCAAGAAGGAAGTTTCTTGAGAGGATACCAGGGATTCCAGAAGCCTTTTTTCATATTTTTGTAAGCACCTACTATCATTGAATGTTGATTCTGTGTATCGTGTATGTTTTAAATATAAACAGCGCTTTGATCATGTGGACAATTACATTTTACTCTGTGACTAAGAATCATGATATCCCTTTGGCTGTTATGTTTGAGGATGATAATTCTCTAATCGTATTTTTAAAAAGTAAACAGAACAACATGGAGAGTATGTAGTATAAGATCCACCTCTCTCCCTCTCTCTCTCTCTCCCTCGGTCTCTCCCTCTAACACTCTCTCTCTCCCTCTCTCTCCCCTCTGTCTCCCCTCTCTCTAACACTCTCTCCCTTTCTCTCACCCCCTCTCTCTCCCTCTAACACTCTCTCTCTCCCTCTCTCCTCTCTCCCCTCTTTCTAACACTCTCTCCCTTTCTCTCTCCCCCATCTCTCATCTTTCTCTTTTTTAAAGTATCAGATTTTTGGCTGAAATGTGTCAACATTTTCCACACCAGTGGGCACATTCCAGTGGGTGATCTGATTCCTCATTCTCAGACCACCCCTCATAACATGTCCTTGTAATGTTTAGTGAAAGCCAACACCCCAACAGCAATGCCAGCAAGTAGGTTGCCAAGCCCCTGACTTTATGCAGATGTCTGAAACTCTTCTTTTCTCATTAAAGGGCTATCATCTAAGCAGTGAAACATTTCCAAGATGCACTGTTTTGAAATCAACACAGTGGCCCCACAGGACACAATAATCTAGAAGGAGTCATGCCACCCCCACTTACAGAAGCTGCATGGATGAACCTGGGTCTGTGCTATCCCAGGTTTATCTTGGGGGAACTTTTGATTCAGCTGAAGAGTTTGGTGGTGATTTGTCTTTGATCGGGGGGGTGCTGTTGTGGGCCATTCTGCACCCTAAAGACAGGCCTGCCCCTCGCACCCAGTGCATGTGTGTGAGGACCCTGGGTCCCTCTCAGCCAGTGCTGCCTCGGTGTGGTCAGTCTGGGAAGAAGACAGTGGACTTCAGAAGCAGTTCTCCCTTCTCCCCCTCCCTCCCACCCCTTCTCTGTCCCCAGACCCTGTCTGAGTGGGTGAGTGGGCTGTAAACACAATCAGGTCCCCCAGTTCTCCATAAGCCCCCCAACACCATGCATGCTCAGTGCTCTGTGTGGTGGGGAGACCAGCCCTTGCCGACCAGGGCCCCAGGTCCAGTGATCTTGTGAGTGGGGTCTCAGTCCTGCACCAGGGAGGGGAGGGGTGAGGACTGGGACTTCTCTGCACATTAGGGGCAACTGCTTCTTCTGTGATGTCCCTGCCCCCCAAAGTTTTCCAGGACACAAATCTCCATTTTTATTACCAAAATAGTATTTGAAGTTCTCTTTCAAAGCGGGTCACACACATATTTGCGGGATGCTCAGAACAAGTTGAAACAGTGAGAACGTCTTTCCTTCACAGCAGGGTCAGAGCCTCACCCCCAGTGGCTGTGATGAACCAGACATTGGTCACCGAGTTCCTCATTCTGGGATTCTCAGAAACACCTCAGCTGCAAATGCTCCTCTTTCCTGTCTTCCTCCTCCTCTACGTGGTGGCCCTCTCTGGAAACCTGCTCATCATGGTGGCCATTGGCTCCTGCCCTGCCTTGCACACCCCCATGTACTTCTTCCTGGTAAACCTGGCCGTGGTGGACATCCTCTGCACCTCCACGATCCTGCCCAAGCTGCTGGGCAGCATGGTGGCTGACAGGACCATCTCCTACGGGGGTTGCATAGTGCAGCTTTTCTCCTTCACGTGGTCTCTGGGAGCTGAGCTGCTGCTGTTTTCCGCCATGGCCTATGACCGCTATGTGGCCATCTGCTGGCCCCTGCGCTACAGCACCCTCATGGACTCCCGGGTTTGCAGGCTCTTGGCCGTGGCAGTGTGGACCATCAGCCTGGCCAACACTAGTGTGAACACCGGCCTCCTGCTGCACCTGCCCTTCTGCCATTCCAACGTGGTCGAGCACTTCTTCTGCGAGATCCCCCCTCTGCTGAAGCTCGCCTGTGCCCCGACACGCCTGAACGAGGCCATGGCCTTCACTGCAGACGTGATCCTGGCCTTGGGGAACTTCTCTGTGATCATGCTCTCCTACGGCTGCATCATCGCCAGCATCCTGCGCATCCGCTCGGCCTCAGGCAAGCGACGGGCCTTCTCCACCTGCTCCTCCCACCTCCTGGTGGTCTCCCTGTACTACTGCACTGTCATCTACACCTACATCCGCCCAGCATCCAGATACTCGTTGCACAAGGACAAGGTGGTGTCTGTGATCTACACTTCGGTGGCGCCCTCCCTGAACCCCCTTATCTACTCCCTGAGGAACACGGAGGTCAAAGCTGCCCTCCGGAGGCTGTTCTCCTGAGCTAAGGTCTGTGTGCCCAATGCCCAGGCCCCGCCACCTTCCCCGAAGGGTTTGGCAACAGGCAGTGATCCAGGGTGCAGCTTTCCCTAAAGTGAGATGTGTCCTAGTGTCCTGCTCCCTGAACGCACATCTCAATGTGCTGTGCAGCATCCATGGGGCCCAGCTGTGACACCACTGCACCCTGGGGCCCCAGGAAGCCCCTTATCTTCCCAGACGCTGGGTGTCCTGCCCTGTAGGGTCAAGGAGACCTGTGTGGCAGCTCTGTGGACTGAAAGGCACTAAATAGATTAAAGAAGTCATCAGTGTGGACATGGCCCTGTCCCCAGCCCTGGCTACCAATTTTCTCTCCAACATGCCTGTGCTCAAGGCAGGGGCTCAAGGCACGGGCTTTAAGTGGGGCCCGTGCCCCCCCCACCCCCACACTCTCGAGGCTGTCTCGAGGCAGAGCCAGTGAGGGTGGCAGCTTGGGGGAGGATTTGTTTTTAGGAGAAGAGGTTCTGCCTGGAAACAGAGTCTCCAAGAGTAGTCTTTAAAAAAATGTTAGCACTTTTTAGAGTGATATTCTGACAAGGCTTTTTCAAGTCTAGAATATGGAGATGGTCATCAGTGTGGGAGGTGAACCAGGGTGGCTGTGCCCTGCCGTCTTCCGTCACAAACCAGGAACCTGTCGACCCTGGACCCGAGGAGGTTTGGGTTCCAGAGAATTTGGGCACCAGGGGAGGCCTGAGGGAAGCGAAGCTCCTCGTGGCCCAAACACCCCATTCCCCCTTGAGATCTAACTGTGCAGGGCTGGGACGGGGTGCAAGAACATGTGTAGTTTGGAAGCTCGTGGACAGAAATGGTCCTTTGATGGAACAGGGCTGTGACCCCCACATGCTCTGTCACCATGTTTCCAGGCCCGCCCTCCTCCACGTCGCCTTGTCTATCTCCCTCTACAGACTTTAAACTCTTTGAGGACAAGGACAATGTCCTGTTCACCTTCTTACTCCTGCACCAGGGCTGTTTGTCTAAATCAATTCACTTGCAAGCATTGTGCACCAGGCACATGGCAGGAACCCAGTAAATACCAGCTGACAGAATGGACCAATCATCCAGGGATGATTTCTACCAATTAGAAGTAGTTTTGGAAAGGCTGCACAGAAGCATGTTTGTGACATGGTTAGTCAGGGGGACAGTTACCATTCTCTTTATTTTTCCCTAATTGGAAATAAACTTCACGTTTATGAGGTTTACAGAACCTGTGGAACCTGGGCAGAGCTATCAGGATGGTGGCCAGGGGCAGAGTTTGCAACACAGTCCTGGAGCCTCCAAGCTTTGCACAGGACACAGGAGGGTGGCTGGTCAGCACAGCCATGTTGGGACTGGCTGCAGCCACAGAGGTGGCTTAGCCTGCCTTGCTGCTCGGACCACAGTGGGAGACGGTTGCCAGAAATGCTCCCAGGGATAAACTCTGGGGCCAGAACTCTGCAGGAGAGGCGCCAGTTCCCACCCTCGGGTTGAGGGAGGCATTCTGCAGAGGGGAGGGTCTGGAGCCACCACGGAGGACCCCAGGCCCAGGGACCCCCAGCATGACTCACACCCTTAACTCGTATCTGCTCCTAGGTTTTCTGTTGCTCTGTGTGGTAGAGATTCTCTGAAAAAGATCCATGGGGTTTCTTATCTTTCCAAATGTGTATTTCATGCTAATAAAATTGGAAAACAAAGACATTTAAAAGGAGAAAGTAAAAAAGCAAAGCCTTTTAATTTCATCCAAAGGCTGGTGTGAACAATTTTTTGTTTGCCTATGTTTGCACATATACACAGACTTTAATAAATATAGAATAACTTTATACTTATTATTTTATAAACTGTTCCTTTCAGTTTAAAAAACACTGTGTAATCCTTTCCTTCTCATTCCAGGTTCTCCCAAATTAGTTCACATTGGAAGTGTTCACTTTAGTTACCAGCGTGTATACACAGGTTCAGAGTCTCACCAGTGCCTCAGACACATGTGTTAGAAATGTTGGCCTTCTCCCTCTTCTCAAGCCCCTGTGTTCAAATTATCAGCAAGTCTTTTGTTCTTTTCTTACTTCAGAATAAAATGTATGCATATTTAAGGATTTTTGGAAAAATTTGAATTAAAAAGGATACAGTGGGCTGTTTCTAGACTGTCAGTAGCCCTCACATAGATACCAATTACAATCTCCTGAATAAATATTTTTTAAATGTCACAACTCTTTCTAGCACCTGAGAGTGACCTAAACCAGGAAAATCTGGGTAGGAATAAACCTCGAACGAATGGAGTCACTGTAAATATCTCCTGTATCTAAGCTCAACTGCTAATGAATTCAGAGCACTTATGACTCATCACCGGGCCATAGACCTGTTGGTCCAAGGTCTCAGAGGACAGAGATTGTGGCTGCCAGGCAGATGGAAATTGAGGATAAATGTCTCAGAAAAAGTCAAGAGCTTCTGGGGGTGGGGAAAGGTCTTCCAGCCATTGGCTGATACTTGAACTGTGCATGAAAAGGGGGCCCTGAAAGGAGACAATATCTGGCAGGCTCTAGTGGCTGATACATGAGCTACTTCTCATCATGGGACAGATGGAGTTTGAAATTCAAGTCCTCCCACATTAGAGGGGCTTGGTAAACACCTCAACATCTCCATTAAAACCCAAGAAGGGCCACACCTAAGGAATAAAGACTATGTCACAGGACCAAAGGTTTACCTTAAGACTAAGATCACTCAAATACAAATCAAAACCATAATGATGTGTCACCTCACACCTGTCAGAATGGCTCACATCAAAAAGACAAGAGATAATATGTGTTAGCAGGAATGTGGAGAAAAAGGAACTCTCTTGCACTATTGGTGAGGATGCAAACTGGTGCAGCCAGTGTGGAAAACACCACGGAGGTTCCTCAAAAATTAACATACAACTACCTCATCATGCAACAGTTGTACTTCTGGGTACCTATCCAAAGGGATTGAATCAGAATCTTGTAGAGACACCTGCACTCCCGTGTCCATCACAACATTGCTCATAATAGGCAAGATGCAGAAACAACCTAAGCATCTGTTGGTGGATGAATGGATAAATATATGGCTCATATACAGTAGAATACTATTCACCCATGAGAAAGAAGGAGATCTGCCATTTATAAAACTTGTATGTACCTTGAGGACATTGTGCCAACTGAGGTATGTGGACAGAGAAAGATACATACTGTATGATATCTCTTATGTGTGGAATCTAAAAAAAAAAAAAACAAGAGAAACAGACTGTAAGGTGAGGATTAGCAGGGGCTAGAGGGTGTGGGGTAGGAAATTGGAGAGATATTGGTCAAAGGGTACAAACTTCCAGTTATAAGATTAACAAGTTCTGGGGATCTAATGTACATCATGGTTATTATAGCTAATAATACTATTTACATACTTGAATGTTACTAAGAGAGTAGATCTTAAATGTTCTTACCACAAAAAAGAAATGGTAATTATTTGACATGATGGAGGTATTAGCTAATGCTCTGGTGGTAATATTTTACAATACACAAACTTTTCAATATACAAACGTATAAAATCAAGAGGCTGTACACCTTAACTTATAAATGTTTTATGTCAATTATATCTCAATAAATCCAGAAAAAATAAATTTAAAATAATGAGGGAAAAACTGAGGTCAAAACCAAAACAGAACTATCCTGACAAAATAAAAAGTAACCTCTAACAAACAAAACTAAGCCTCCATAAGATCCCCCAGTAATTTAACTCCACTAGAAGAAAAAGTCATCAGTCTTCACATGAAGTTAACACAATCGGAGTCTTTGTGAAGTTTCATTTACAAGGTCTAGTAGTCCAATATTACACATACAATAAAGAAGGCGTGTGACCAAAGACAGACAAAAACACAGTTGATACAATTAGACCTTGTGATGACCCAGATGTTGGATTTATCAGACAATTACTCTAAAGTAGCTATTTCCTATGTCATGGTTGCTTCAAAGATTTTCTCCCTTCCTCTCTCTCCTTTTTCTCCTTCTATTCTTACCATTACACGTGTGTTTCACCTTCTGCACTTGCCCCACAGCCTGAGGATAGTCTGCTTTTTTGTTTCAATCTTTTTCCTCTCTGCTTTGCAATTGTTGAAAATTCCACTGATTTATCCTGTAGCTCAGATATTGTTTTTTCCACCATGTCCAGTCTACTAGTGTGCCCATAAAAGACATTCTTCATTTCTGTTACAGTGATTTGTATATCTAGAATTTCACTTTTGTTCTTTCTTGGGATTCTACCTCTCTGCTTACATTGCCCACCTATTAATTAGAATTGTTTTAAATTCTTGGTCTGATCATTCCAACATCCCCGTCATGTCTGGTTCTGATGTTTGTTCTGTGTCTTCAATTTGTACTTTTTGTCTTTTGATATTCCAGTAATCCCTTTTTCAGAGGCAGCTATGATAGAACGGGTGAAGGGACTAGTGTAAGTAGGTCTTAAGAATGTGGTCATGATGCGGAGGCAGGAAAAGCCTTCTGCAGTCCTACGATCAGGTCTCAGTCTCTTAGTGAGTCTCTGCCAAGGGTATAGGCCAGAAAAGTCTCCGGCTCCTGTCTGGCTTTGGTGTCCATGGCATTCCATTTCTATGCACCTCGGTTTTCAATTTCCATCCCATACAGTCAATTCCCTTAGCATGCACTGAGTCTCCAGACAGCATCAAGCCCCATTCTGAGGGGCCAGGATTGAGTGTGAGGGAACTAGCAGCTGGACCTGGTGGGGCCTCGGTTAAGAGGGTCACCCAGGAGCACGTGAGCATGCTTGTGGCTCAGTGACACGTGAAGTGTGTGTTCCTCTGAGAAAATCAGGTACAACTGTGGTGTCTTAGCCTTTCTAGTCTTCAATAAAATATATTAAATGAGATTTAAAAAAACAGCAATAAAACAGCAATAATGTAGAAATTCAACCTAAAAATGCCATCTTCAAGCCAGTGAACTTCACCTAGGAGGGGGAGGGGGAGGCCCTGGGGGCAGTGAGGTCACTCACTGATGATGGGAGGGTCAGAGCATTTGGGGGCAACGTGGTTTACAGGCCGAGAAGCTGAGCAGGGTGTTTTCCGTCAGGAGCGTCAGAGCAAACTCAACAACAGCACCAGCAATCGCGTGTTCCTCCCCACGTCAAACATCATGCTTCTACGAGATAACCCATATTTCCCCAACTTCCCTTGAGCTTGTATGAGTACGTATTGTGTCTTCAGGTCCTTTACCAGATGGTACTCATCTTCCATTCACGGCCCCACCACCACTGACCTCAGACGTGCACTGCTGTCTGATCAGCACCACACTCTGAAGGAGGATGATTAGACACTCTGTGCAGAGCCCCCACCTCAGGGATTTTACTGTCCAGGGCAGGGGGCTGCCTTTACACAAACAAAAACAAAAACAAAAATAAAAAACAAGAAAAGTGATGTCCTTGAAGCTCTGTAAGTGTTTGATATAAAATACCTAGATTCCAGGGGCACCCGTCAGGGACTCTAACCTCTCATGTAGGGCTATGGGTGGGGAAGTGCGATGTCAGAGGCAAGTGGCCTGGGGCACCTGGGGGGCTCAGTCGGTTAGGCGTCCGACTTTGGCTCTGGTCATGATCTCACGGTTCGTGGGTTCGAGCCCCGCCTCAGGCTCTGTGCTGACAGCTCGGAGCCTGGAGCCTGCTTCGGATTCTGTGTCTCCCTCTCTCTCTGCCCCTCCCCTGCTCTCTCTCTCTCTCTCTCTCTCTCTGTCTCTCAAAAATAAATAACATTAAAATTTTTTTAAAAAAAAAAAGAAAGCAAAGGGCCAGAATAACATATTCTTGGCAAAGCAAGAAGGGTAGGCTTCAAGGAGGCAGTTGGGATGAGGGGCCCTCACAGAAGCAGGGCATGTGACAGGAGACTGCAAGAGGGCCAGCTGGGAGTGAGCTGCGTGTGTCTGAGACCAGCCAGCCAGAGCACAGTGACAGGAGACAGGGGACAAGAGTAGATGGGGAAGAGTCGGAGGACCTTCCAGGAGACACTTCCGTGTAGCCAAGGGCATGCGAGAACAAGGTGAAGGACGTCTGCAGAGAGTGAATGTTCGCGCAAGATGACCCTTCAAACCTTGAGCTGTGAGGGGACGTGACTTGCAGGCAAGATTGTTCTGCCTTTTTGCTTCTTTGATTTAATATGTGACCAGTGAGGGAAGGAGGCAGCCAGGAGGGAAAGTTCACTACGTGGGAGAGAGGGCAGAGCAGAGGAGGAGGCCTCTGAGGGGTGGGAGGGGGGACACCCAATGCAGAGCAGGGCCCAGGCCAGGACGGTGGAGAAGCCGAGGTCAGAGGGTGAGCAACTCTGCCAGACACCTGGAGGGCAGGGCCCAGCACAAGGGGTAGGCTGAGTGGGCCCCTAAGCCCCTGTGTGTACATCCCAGCAGAGTGGTGGCTGCAGGAAGCCTGGGTTGAAATGCAGTGGGGACTGGGCACGCCCTCTGTCTCCCCAAAGCTTGTGCTCTTACCACTCTACACTCTCACCTCCCAAACCATGTGCCCACCACTTCTCAAACACTGAGTCAGAACCGGTGGCAAGCCTCCACTGGGTCTCCAAATTAATCTTTATAACAGCTCTTCGAGGTAAGTTTATCCACACTCTATGAATGAAAAACTTCAGGCACCCATCCGCTAAGTCACTTGCCATGGTTTCTCCCTCCTGTCCACTCTCGTCAAGCTCCCCGGCGTCTGTTTTGTCTCTGGCGTGAAGGCAGAAAGCCCCCACTGCTGTGCAGTCTCCCCAGACCGCAGTGGAGGGGGTGATGAGAACAGCGCTTCTCTGTTCGCTTCTCAAGGACCCATGTGCCAACTGCACAGCCGTCCTGGCTCCTCCTCTCCCACCACACCCGGGGGCACCGGCCAACCTCCTCAAACGTCTCGAGACGTGGCCCAGCTCCACTGCCTCTACAATTTCTTCCTTGATTCCTACAAAACTGTTCACTTGTTGCCTTCCCTACAGCCCGGCCTCGATCTACTTCCCACGCTGGCCTCGGGAGGGTCTTCCGCAAAGCCACAGGCCGCCATGCCCTTGCTGCATTCTCATCCCTCTCGTGAGGCCCTGAGCTCCTTGCTCAGGCCCTTAGCTCCCCGTGGATGGAAAGAGGGAGGCAGGAGGAAGGGAGCTCCGTTAGCTGTGTGCCCAGGAACCTTGCCAGGCCCCTCAATGTGTCACTGGTTCCATTGGCAGCACTGGAACCAAGTTGCACTTTAGCTGAAGACACACGATGTTCCACAATCTGTTGGCTACGACGCCCATTAGATCTGGCAGGTTGCTCGTCTGCTGCCAAGTGTCTTCACCGAGGTCAGCTAGTGTGTGAGGACCCCTGGGCACCAGGCAGGCCAGTGGCCAGAGTCTCTGCAAGGCAGGTGCTTACGTCTCATACGTGGTGACTGCCGTGTCCACATCCACAGTAACAGATGTTGTCCCCACTCTGACCAGGTCACCTGTACCCTAACCTCCACTCCCCTGGCTGAGCTCTGCTGGCCTCTTCTGGACTGGACCTCCATGTGCCTCTATCTCCAAGAGAGCCACAATCCTGTGTCCACCCAGCAGGCAGGACAACATAGCCGTTTTGTCTGTGGGGTTTGTGCCTAGTCGGGGTTGGAGACACCGTCCATTGGCAAACAGACCACCATGATTCTGGGTGGACACGTCCCTGGGGCTCGGCATGAGGGCGGTGGCAGGAGAGAAGGTGGAACAGTAGCAAGGCCCCAGGGCGGCGGATGGCAGCCCCTCGGAGCACTGAGCCCCACACTGGGGTGGGTTTAGCGCCCATCCCATACACTTGCTTGAGAATCGGCAACACGAGAAGAACAACTTGATTAGCTTGGAGAATTTTCTCTAAAATCCAAACACTGCTTACGGAGCAAGACTTCCCTGCCAAAGGAGTGGCTTCACCCTGAACTGGCCTCTGGGCTTTGCAACCCTGGGACTGGCCCAGAATCACCAGCGTCCAGCTCGTCTCCCAGTGGGACAACCCCTGCCAAACACCTCATGCTGAAGAGGGTGCGGGCACATGGAATACTACTCAGCCATGAAAAAGAATAAAATCTTGCCATTTGCAACAACGCAGATGGAACTGGAGAGTGCTGTGCTAAGCAAAGCAAGTCAGTCAGAGAAAGACAAATACCCTATGACTTCACTTGTGTGTGGAATTTAAGAAAGAAAACAAATGGGCAAAGGGAAAAAGAGACAGAGAGACAAACCAAGAAACAGACTCAACTACAAGGAACACACTGCTGGTCACCAGAGGGGAGGTGGGTGGGGTGGAGAGTGATGGGGATTCAGGAGCCCACTTGTGGTGTTGAAAACAATTAAACTCAAACACAGCACCCCACACCCCGCTCCAGAGAGAATGCCTCTGTGGGCCTCCCTTCTGGCCTTTCCCTCCGTCCACTGTTCCCTCTCCTCCACTTTTCCTCTTTTCTCTCAATTTAATTCACTATAATGACACACTCACAGGGGAACACATTCCCCCTGGAAACCCAAACATCAATAGCCAGAGCTGAAGGCCCTCGACCACCCCCAGCACCACTGTCGTGTGTCGTGTGTCCACAGAAACTGCTGCCTGTGTATTCGCGTGCCTGTGTTTATACAGAGAATTATAGCCCCTGCCTCATAATTTTCTTGTTAGCAGCAAGATATGCTTCTTGTTCTATAACTTGCCATTTTCAGTGTCTGGAAGACGGTGACTCGGAGACCTTCATCCTACCTGACGCGCTGCCCTGGTGAGAGGCGCCATAGCTTGGCCATGACCCAAACGGTGGTCTTCAAGGCATGCCTCGTTGTTGCTGTGGTTCAGGCTACAGTGAGGACAGGGAACGTCCACCACAGGCAACACCACGTGCCGGGCCGCAGACGCGGTTGCCGGGGCCGACAGCGCGGATGCGGAGTGACCGCTTGAGAGCTACAGCATCTCCGTTTGGGCGCCAAGAAAGTTCTGCACCTAGACAGTGGTAACGGTCACATGACGTCAAGAACGTCCTCGGTGCCGCTGAGTTGTTCACTTTAAATGGTTGAGGGGCACCTGGGTGACTCAGTCGGTTAAGCGTCCGACTTCAGCCCAGGTCACCATCTCTCAGTTTGTGGGTTCAAGCCCATGTCAGGCTCTGTGCTGACAGCTCGGAGCCTGGGGCCTGCTTCAGATTCTGTGTGTCCCTTTCTCTGCCCTCCTCCGCTTGCGCTCTGTCTCTCTCAAAAATAAATAAACATTAAAAAACTTTTTACAAAATAAAAACAAAATAAAATGGTTAAAATAAGGACATGTGGGTGGCTCAGTTGGTTAAGCATCTGACTCTAGATCTCAGCTCAGGTCTTGATCTCATGGTCTTGAGTTCAAGCCCCACACCAGGATCTGTGCTGGGAAAGAATCCTACTTTAGAAAAAATGTAAAATGGTTAAAATAGTAAACTTTATGTTATGGGTATTTTACCACAATAAGGAAATGTAGAAATGCTGTGGGAGAATATTAAGTCACATACCCTTGAATAGATACAACCTTTATTTGCAAATTCTTTGTTCTGTTTTTGTTTTAATTTTTTTAATGTTTATTTATTTTTGGGAAAGAGAGACAGAGCACCAGCGGGGAAGGGCAGAGAGAGAAGGAGACCCAGAATCCGAAGCAGGCTCCAAGCTGGAGGCCCTGAATCACTTGTGGGACAACACTCCCAGCCTGGAGGCTGTGCGTGGGGCCACGTCCAGCTCTGCTCTGCCATCCACAGGCCCATGATGTGGGGCGATCCCCCCCTCGCTGCACTTGCTTTCTCCTCTGTACATGAGGGTCAGCACCATCACCTCCAAGGAGACTTCCAGTGCTGTGTTTCCACAAGGAACCAGCACTCGGAGTGTGCACTTGGCATTTCGTTGTCTGGCAGACATTCCCCACCACAGCCCCGTAAGGAAGTAAGTTCTTGTCTGCTGAACCTCGAGGAGGGACAGCTAATGTCAACACCTCTTGTCTCTGTCCATAGTGCTACCCGCTCTGTGCTGCAGCCACCGCCCTCAGGTTCAGAGGCCCCCAGGACTTCTGAGTACCTCTAAGTGACAGGATCTGGAGCTGAGTCCCAGTGGGTTTACGAGTCCCTCACTCGCTGCGTCACACAGCAGCCTGGCTCTTTAAAACCGGGCCACCCTCGGCTCCGGCTACTGTCCCCCATCCTGAGCACAGGAGGACCCAGACAGTGCCTGCACAAGGGGATGTGGTTTGTTTCTTCTGAGTCAGTCCCAAGGGGACTCCCTCGGCAGTTTAAGGACCATCTGCAATGTTTCCAGGACTTGAGAAGAAGCTTCAATCTGCCAAAAAATTGTTTAAGTGGTACTGTGTATTTATTCTTGATTGTGAATTTCTTGCTATAGTTGGAGAGATTCACTTTACAAAATTAGTGGAATACAATGACTTAGATCATGAAAGTTTTTATTTTCTAGGTCATAAGTTATTGAGCAGTTTTGAATTTTAAGGGGTTTAATCAGCTTCAGTGTTCACAGAGAGAGCAGGGCAGGGAAGGGAGTAGGGGCTAGGACTCTGTGGCTGAGGTCCACATACATGAGTTCTGCAGCTCAGGGCAGGTGCAAGGGCAGAGATGTGCCCCGTCCTCTCTGGACCACCAGCAGACGCCTCCAAATATCTGCCAGGAAGACAGAAGACAGCACGGCTCTCCTCTGAGGTGGGTGCTGCCACACTTGTCACCTCTCCTGACCCCAAGGAAGTGAGACAGGCCCCCGGTTGCTCCCATCTCCCACTGGCTGACGCACCGTCAGTCCTGGGTTTGCGTGTGGTCACGTCCGTGGTGGCCTGCTGCCCCCCAGAGCCCAGTGCCCTTAAGTTCTGCCATTTCTGTCTATCTGGGCCACGTACCCTGGCTGTGCCCTGGGAGGGTGTCGTGTGCAAGTCTGTCCTGGACATTAGGGAGAGTTTGAAAGCAACTGGCTTCTGCTTTTTGAGGGAATGTGTTGTTATGATAAGTTGCAATTTCATAAACCAACAACTGACCACACACTGTCCAGGCTCAGTTCTTCTGTGGCCGGAAAGGAGAGCAGGGTGGGAGTTTTCTGCGTCTTCACAAGAGCGGAGGGTTTGCCCTACGGTGCTTCTATGTTCCCACTGCTCTCCTCTGACCCTCAGACTTCGGCCTCTGCTCTTCTTGGGCCCCTCATGTTCACAGCACAGCCCAACCCAAGGGCAGCAGATCAGAAATAGCTCATTCTGTGCACTTTTCTCTTTTCTGCAATGGGAAAAGCCTGAAAGGGTCTGACTTCAGGTCCAGTTGCCAGAATGATGTATTTAATGACACTTTCAAGAATGTCCCTATTAACACCACATTACTGCACAGAGCAGGAGCAGTATCTTCCTTCAGAAGATAGAGTGGCTACCCCATGCTTGCTGGTCTTTCCAACATGAAAATCCCTTGGGTTGTAAAAATGAGGATGCTGGGACCCATTCACACCTGATATTTTAAGCAGAAATATTTTTCTTAAGACTGGGTTGCCCCTGTGAACTTGGGGAAGGTTTGTACCTTTGCTGGACAAAGTCATCATTAGAACAGTGACAATACAACATGTCACCCGTTTGTCATAGGAAACCCTTTAAGAAGTGCTTTACTGACAGACTTAATTGGCAGACCACACAAGGCTGGGTTGTCTCTGGTTCACAGTGTCCTTCCGTTCAGGCAGATCTGGGCTTGGGATGGAAGAAAGAGACTCTCCCACTCAGCAGTAGGTAATACTGTCATCTGATCTGCAATAGGATTGCCTGTCTGAAAAGGGCCCCTGTGTCTGCACGTGTGAAGTATGCTTGTGGGGGGTGTGGTCCTGATACTGGGTCCAGTTAACAGGACGCTGTGTAACCCCATCCACTGGAGCAACTGTGTCTTTCTGAAATGTCCAGCCTTCTCCATGAGCTTGACATTCATGCACTTGTCATTTACAGGCTCATCCTTGAAATATCTCTTGTGTCTGTTTTCATACAACAAATATGATTAGGGAATATGAAATACATCTGCAGTTGTGCTAAGTTCCAAAGGGCCAGCACGGAATCAGCATGGACAAGGGCTATGGACAAGGTCACCCCTACAGAATCAGTTGATGCTGCCTTGACCTGACCTTGGGTGTATCATTCCCAGGACTGGGCAGTCATAGGGGCAGAATCAGCAACACTGTGCTCTGGGAAACCCCTTGATCTGCTCCTTCTTTGTGTGTCTGCCCTGGAACCCTCAGCCTGGGACCTCCTCCTTGCTTCCAGGACTACCTGAACCACCACTGGCCTTCCTCTTCTGGTCTTGACTCTGCCCACCAGCCTGGACCTCGTGTCTGTCCCCATTGGTGACTTACTCTCCCACCTGACTGCAGACCGCCCTGCCCTGAACCTGGGCTCCTGCTTCCCCCGGCAGCAGCCCCTGTCCCCTAAGCAGAGCCCAGGCTCCATGTTGGGGTCTGACGTTCACTTAGGTGGAAGCTCCCATCTGGGGCAGCTCATCAGGGGATGTGCAGAGGTTGGGGGACCAGGCAGAGGGAGCAGGATAGGACACTTTGAGGGAGAGGGGAGAAGAGCAGGGGTGAGGCTGGACACTCCCTGGCCAGGATGGGACATGGGGACACTTTAAGGCCCACTGTGGATGCTGGATATCATGCTCCTGAAGGGCTCTAGCAGGGACAGGGTGAGGTCAGACAATCACTGTGGGAGACCACTGCACCAGGCAGGGGCGTGGGTAGTCCTGAGCACAGGGGTGTGGGGGGCGGGGAGGTAGTCCTGAGTGTAGGGCCGTGGGGGGTGGGAGGTAGTCCTGAGTGCAGGAGGTGGAAGGGTAAGTGCTCCTACCCGTTTCCCTGAGAGGAGCTTGTTAGCTGGTGATGCCTGAGTCTAATGAAATAAGAAATTTGGTAAATTCGGGAGAGTCTGACATATGAAGGTATCTTGACCAGAAAGAGTCTGGACAGACCAAAGCCCATGAGTAATCAGATGCTGGTGACACAATTCCCGCTGCAGGGCTTCTCAGAAGTGCTGCCGTTCCAGGCTCTCCTCTTCATTCTCTTCCTCTGCCTCTACACCGTGGCACTCTGTGGCAACTCCCTCCTCGTGGTGGCCGTCACCCTCAGCTCCAGGCTCCACACCCCCATGTACTTCTTCCTGGCCAACCTGTCTGTGCTGGATCTTGTCTGCACATGCACCATGGTGCCCAAGGGATCCTGGTGGCGGAGAAGAGGAGCATCTCCTACTGGGGCTGCATGGCCCTGCGTGGTCGTGGGCGGTGGCAGGGGAGGTGCTGCTCTTCACTGCCGTGGCCATCTGCCAGCCACTGCACTACGGCTCCATGATGAGCCCCAGGGTGTGTGCAGCACGGGCTGGAGTTGTGTGGGCATCAGCATGCTTGGCGCTGGAGTCAATGCCTGCCTGATGTCACGGCGGACCTTCCATGGGCCCAACGTGATTGGCCACGTCTTCTGTGGGATCCCTCCTCTGCTGCTGCTCTCCTGCTCCTCCACATATGTGAACAACATCATGGCAATTATAGCTGACGTCTTCTTTGCCATGTTGAACTTCCTGCTCACCATGGTGTCCTACGGGTTCATCACGTCCACCATCCTGAGGGTTCGAACAGCCGAGGGGAAGCAGCGGGCCTTCTCCACCTGTTCCTCCCATTTCATTGCAGCCACCTTGTACTACTTCACCATCATCTACACCTACCTGAGCCCTGGCTCCAGCCACTCCCCAGGGACGGGCAAGGTGGTGGCTGTGCTTTACTCCACTGTGAGCCCCACCTTGAACCCTCTCATCTACAGCCTGAGGAACAAGGATATCAAGGCAGCTCTCAGGAAGATCTTGATGCACATGGCCAAAAATCTGTAAATGGGCAGTTTCTAAAGTTCGCGTTCTTTGTTGCTCTCTGACCCCTGACTCTTATGTGTCCTACCTGTTATATAAGTACCCTCTTTCTATGTGAGTTGCCATTGACACCTTCAAAACAGTTTTGTTGAGGAAATATTCCTCTGTGGATTCTCCACAGCATCCTAGTGAGATGTGGCTTTCGGCCGCCTGTTACTGAAAGTTTGCAATTCCCGGAATATGACACACATTAACACATAACAGATGCATTGGTTCCTTCTGAGATCCCTGGGATTGCTCACCAACCCAGAGTCTCTGCCTATGTCTTATTGACCTTCAGGAGGTGGGAGCTGGCTCAGTTCCATTAAAAGTGCCCCTGTATAGCTGCCCAGAGTTCTGCTTAGGCCACGTGGGTCTCGGTCCTGAACCGCCGAGGATGTCTCTCCTACGATAGTTGCTTTTGTGTGCCAACCTGACTGGGCCGCAGCACACCAGACAGCTGGTCAAACATTATTTCTGGGTGTGCTTGTGAGGGTGTCTCTGGAAGAGATGAACATTTGAACGGGAAAACTGGATAAAGAAGACTGTCCTCACCAGCAGGGATGGGCATCATTCAGTCCAGTGAGGGCCAGAATAGAACAAAAAAGGGAAGGAAGAGTATACTTGCTTCTTTGGCTTTCAGACCCAGAATCAGACTTACATGTTGCCCCCCAACTTACAGGCCTTCAGACTTGGACTGAATTAGTCCATCAGTTCTTCTAGGTCCCCAGTTTACAGATGGCTGGTAGTGGGGACTTCCATAACTGCATGAGCCAATTCAATAATGAGCCTCCATACGTATGTATATGTGTATTGTACGCTATATTGTATAATGCCGTTCATGTAATTACACATATATTAGTTATACTATGTTATACACATGTGTGTACGTGCATATTATGTATATGTGTGCGTGTGTGTATAAATCATCATAAGCCCAGAAGTATGTATATCTCCCACTGGTTCTGTTTCTCCAGAGAACCCTAAGACATCCCCCTTCCCATCTAATGATGGCCCTGGAATCTCTGGTCCAAGGATAGGATAAGAACCTCATGACCCAAGGCAACATGCCTCCTTGAGTCTTGTGGACACATTATTCCTGCACGGAATGCTATTTGCCTGGTTAGCTCATGCTCTTTTCACATCCCAGCTGCATGTTAAATCCTAAGTGATTTCCCCCTAACCAGACTGAGTCAGCTCCCTCCACCGTCTGCCCTCCTAGTGCCTTCTTATTTCCCTTAGAGCTACTCATTCAGTTGATTACTTAATATTTCTCATACTGGGTTTCATTAAGAGAGGGGCTATAGTTTGTGCTCACCATTGTATCCTCAGCAAGAAAACAGGACCTGGAACACAATAGGTGATAACTAAATGACACGTGATCCACAGGACTGTCTTACTTTGCACATCTATTCAAGGTGAAGATGCACATATCTACTATACAACAATTTCACTTCTGTGTGTACAACACAGGGTCACAGTTGTTTATTCCATCACTTTGTGCAGGAGCAAAAAAGTGGAAACTACCTAACCACCCGCCCATGGGAAGATAAATTAACAAGCCATGGATTCATCACACATTTATTATCATCCCAAATCCATACATATTAATGTGGATACACATCACACATGGACTGTCATGTTGGATGTGCCTTTTCCACAGGGACACACAGCAGAAGCATAATGTCAAGTAAGGAAAGCAAGTAGAAAGTGACGGCAGACAGGTGGCAAGCATTGCCGTATTTGTAAAAATATTGAAATAATACATCGTATTGTTTACTAAAATAAATATATGCAAAAACATATGAAATGATGTTCAGTCTTCAGAATAGCAGTCACATCTGGGGTGCAAGGAGGGAGAGAGATTAAATGGGAAACTTGAGTTGCTCTGTGATGTTTTCTTACACAGAGATATAAAGCAAATGTGGCAAGAAGTCAGCATCTTGTTACACGTATACATTTGAAATTTCACATGATTAAAAATAGTTTTAATTTTACTGTTAATTTTTACTACTAAAAAAGGAATCACTTGGAAAGCTCATTAAAACCTAATGAATCAGAGTCTGCATTTTAACAGGCTCCCTGGGTGATGCCCGTGTAAACCAAGGTGTGAGTACTCCTGATCCAGGGTAAAAGCATGACTTTCCTGTATTGTCATGGATCTGATACTCTCCCTCAACCCAGAGAAAGCTGAGGACCCCCTCAACTAAATTCCTCCATTTAGCAGATAATTTTTAATTTTCACTCAGCAGAAATACTCATATACTGTTTGTTTAAAGAGAAGTTGCCAGTATCATAATGTGAGGTTTCAGAGGTACCCTTCTTAGTAAGTGTAGGCAGCTCAGCTGGTTGGCAAGTGTATCGTGTCCCCCAGAACACCCCTCTCAATGGCCTGCAGGCCATGGGTCATCTCCCCACTGCAAGGCCCAGCCACAGGCAGCTCCCAGAGGCTCCATGAAGGTTATGTTTCACTGCTGTGGGAGGGTCACCACACGGCACATGAGTCCCTCTGTGACCAGGTCCTGATGTACCACTGGCAGCACGGTCACGCTGTGGGAAGGCTGTAGAGGATCACACACTGCTTCGGATGGTAACGCAGTATTTGAGCTCTGAAGATAGTATTACAGGGAAAAGATTTCTTCCAAATTCTATCAAAATAGAAATCACAGGAATGTTTCCAACCACCATCCAGCCATCTGCATTTCTATCATTCTCATCTTGCCTGACTCCAAAAGATAAATGAACGGGCTACAGAATGTTACACAGCACTGGCAGCTTGTGACTCAGCAGGATCAAAACGGTTTCAACGGGGCCCTTCGGGCCACTTTAGTCACTTAGAATTCATCTCCCAATTTTCTTAATGTTTATTTATTTTGAGAGAGCAAGCGAGCGAGAGAGCACAAGCAGGGGAGGGGCAGAGAGAGAGAGAGTGAATTCTAAGCAGGTTCTATGCTGTCAGCACAGAGCCCAACATGGGGCTTGATCTCACAGACTGTGAGATCCTGACCTGAGCCATAACCGAGAGTCAGAGGCTTAACCGGCCGAGCCACCCAGGCACCCCTAGCCAGGCATTTATTGATGGAAATTTGATTACTTCATTTTTGTTATAAAAATGCTACACTTGGTATTTTCATAAATATTTGAGCACTGGGTATTTATGCAGAACACAGTCTGGGAAGGGGGATGAATCTTGGAAGGGATATTTATGAACACTGACAAATTTTAGTTGTTCACAAAATACAAACAATGTACACATGTATTAATTTCCCCTTCTCTTCACCAAAATTTCCAATCTGAAAGTGAAATTTTATTTCATCATTGATGTAATCTGCACTCATTGTTCCTCCTCTGTGACATGTGTTTGCCCATCGTCATGATTCATAGAGACTTCACATACTCCGTGGAGGATGCAGAAGGGCTGTAGGTCAGATGCGAGGCCAACTTAGCTGCAGAATAAAGACTACTCTAGACAACCCCAGGGCACTTACATGTAACCTCAAAAGCAGCAAACAGATCAGCAACCCATTAGTTTCCTGCCAGAAAAACTACAAAAACAGGCACAGCCCTCTGCACTGGAGAAGGGCAGGGAGCACTCTACACTGCGCAGGGACAGGGAGCACTCTGCACAGGGGAAGGGCAGGAAGCACTCTCCACTGGAGAAGGGCAGGGGAGTGCTCTTAACCGGGGAAGGGCAGGGAGCACTCTGTACTGTGGCAGGGGAGGGAGCACTCTGCACTCTGCAGGGGAGCACTCCACACTGGGGAAGGGCAGGGAGCACTCCACACTGGGGAAGGACTGGGAGCACTCCACACTGGGGAAGGACAGGGAGCACTCCTTACTGGTGAAGGGACGGGGAGCATTCTGCACTGGGGAAGGGACAGGGAGCACTCTGCACTGGGGAAGGGATGGGGAGCATTCCGCACTGGGAAAGGGATGGGGAGCATTCCGCACTGGGGATGGGACGGGGAGCAGTCCACACTGGGGAAGGGACAGGGAGCAGTCCGCACTGGGGTAGGGCAGCACAGATGGAGGAGCCCTGCATCCTTCCTCTAAGTCCCAACCTACTCGGGCTGCTCAGCTGACATCCTTACTCTGCTCCCCATATATCTTCCAGGTCTCCTGTCCCATACTCAGACCCCCACACCACTGCCTGCCTGCTCATTTCTCTCCCTCCTGACCCCAGGGATGCCCTCCTGCTGCACATCTTCCCCCAACCCCCAGGCCCCAAGGATATCCAGTGTGAGTGGGATGGGAGGGGAGGGCGGGACAGGTATGGTCAGGGTGAGGTCACGGTGAATGTGGTCAGAGAGGGTTGAGTGGGGAGGGTGCGATCAGGAATGAAGATGTGAGGGTTATGGTGGGAAGGGTGTGGTCGGGGTGTGGTCGTGGCGGGTGTGGTCAGAAGAAGGTGTGAGGGTGGGGTGCAGTGTGGTCATGGAGGGAGGGTGTGGTCAGAGGAAGGTGTGAGGGTGGGGGTAGGGAGGGTGTGGTTGAAAAGGGCTGGGTCCTTCCTGGAGTACTGGGGACTCTGGCACAAGGGAACACCGGAACACCACTGCAGATGTGAGGAGGGGTGGCAAGGAGCTGGTTCACTGGCTACCCCACCCCGGTGCGTGCAGAAGTGAGGAAGTAGGACACACTCGGCCCGCATCCGACCAGGGTGAAGCGGGAGGAAACACAACGCGGGCTGTGATGGGGCCTGAGTAATGCTTCTGAGATGAATTAATGGGTGAATGAGGAACTTCCAAGGGAGTTTAATGACATCTCTCTTAGAAATGAAGATAATGAAAGACCCCGGGGCCTGGGTTCTCTCCCCACTCTGGTCTCGCTGACGTCCCATGGCCAGCACACTGTCATCAGGTCCTAGGGCATGCCGCTTCTTCTGTCTCAGCAGGAGCTTGGGGGCCCAGGCTGCAAGGAACCCCACCTGTGTTGAAGGAGAGAGATGCACGTTGGGCCCCCTGGAAACCCCTCAGAGCCCCCACGGTCTCTGGGCCCTGCTGTGTCACTGCACCCTGAAGCCAGAACATCAGACAAGAACAGGACGGGATGAGCTGGGGCCACCCTCCCACCCTTTCTGCTCAGGCCCCCTGCAGCCGACTGAGACAAGGTGCTAGAAGGACCCTGTGGGCAGCCACAAAAAGAAACCCAAATAAAACTCCAGGACCCTCCCTGGACTCCACGTCCACCCACAAGAAGATTCCAGTCTAAGGAGCAACTTTGAAGGGACAGCTGAATCCCCTAATGTCTAAGCCTGGACACAGGAGTGAGGGTCACGGACTCGTGGAGAGGTGGCTCTCAGGGTCTTTAAATGTAGGCGCTGGCCAGAGCAGAGCCCTGGGCGTAAGAGTACAGCAGGAACAGCAGCGCAGGCGCCAAGGCGCAGAGGTGCACACCGGCGGGGTTCAGGGGCGCGTCCTCCTCCTCAGGGCCCTGTTCCGGTTCCCCAGCGTCATCATACTCCTCCTCCAGGGCCAGGTTCAGGGACACTCTGGGCCCCTCATCTTTCTCCCCCATGGGAACAACTCCGATGTCCTCATAAACACCCTCTGAGGGCAGACTCCCCAACATTCTGGAACCTGCAAAGGGCATGCCACAGCTTCTAGGACAGGCACTCTCACAGTCTGGGCCCACCCGCTGCTGGACCCGTGGGGTGTCTCACGCGTGCCCACCCAGAGCCACGTCCCAGATAGCCGGGCAGTTAGCCCTACTACGCAGATGACATGGGGAATCGGGATACCCCTGGGGCCCTGTCCTCACACCCAGGCACCCCTCAGAAGCGGAGCAAGGCCCAGGGTCCCCTGACCCCAACTACTCCTGGGCCCATGAGTGTCACTGAGAAGTTGCCATGCAGCAGGGTTCCAGGTGGGACCTGGCAGAAAGGGCCTGTGATGGGCTGGGGTCTCCAAGTATGCCCCCAACCTCCCTCCCCCACAGTCCTGTGTCACCCGCCCCGGCCACACCCACCTACCCTGGCAGACTCTCCTTCCACGGAACCACTGAACCCCCAGGACCAGGGAGACGATGACCAGGAGGGTGGCCAGGACAAGACAAAAGGTCATGGGCAGGTTCCCGGCCTTGAGGGCAGTTGGAGGGGTGAGGGGGGCGCCTGTGAGGACAGTGAGAGGTGGGGTCTCCCCTGTGTGTCTGTGCTGCCTGGGGTATTGTGACCTTGGGCCTGGGCCACCTGAACCTTTCAGGGAGGGGGAGGGCACCCAAAGGAGATGGCCCTAGTGCTCCTCCCCCAGAGATGGCCCAGAGGTCACAAGGCTGAGGTCACAGGGCCAGGGTCAGGAGGGATGGGGGAGGCCACAGTGTTCCAGGGTCAAATGCCCCCAGTGGGTAAAAGAAAGAACCCAGAGGAAGGAAAAAGGCATTGAAATCCAAGAGGCACAGAGAACTCCCTTCAGACATAACTTGAATCGATCTTCTGCACGACATATCATAGTGAAACTGGCAAAATACAAGGATAAAGAGAAAATTCTGAAAGCAGCAAGGGATAAACGTGCCCTCACATATAAAGGGAGACCTATAAGACTCGTGACTGATCTCTCTTTTGAAACTTGGCAGGCCAGAAAGGATTGGCAGGAGATCTTCAATGTGATGAACAGAAAAAATATGCAGCCAAGAATCCTTTATCCAGCAAGTCTGTCATTTAGAATAGAAGGAGAGATAAAGGTCTTCCCAAACAAACAAAAACTGAAAGAATTCGTCACCACTAAACCAGCCCTACAAGAGATCCTAAGGGGGATCCTGTGAGACAAAGTACCAGAGACATCACTACAAGCATAAAACATACAGACATCACAATGACTCTAAACCCATATCTTTCTATAATAACACTGAATGTAAATGGATTAAATGCGCCAACCAAAAGACATAGGGTATCAGAATGGATAAAAAAACAAGACCCATCTATTTGCTGTCTACAAGAGACTCATTTTAGATCTGAGGACACCTTTAGATTGAGAGTGAGGGATGGAGAACTATTTATCATGCTCCTGGAAGCCAAAAGAAAGCTGGAGTAGCCATACTTATATCAGACAAACTAGACTTTAAATTAAAGGCTGTAACAAGAGATGAAGAAGGGCATTATATAATAATTACAGGGTCTATCCATCAGGAAGAGGTAACAATTATAAATGTCTATGCACCGAATACCGGAGCCCCCAAATATATAAAACAATTACTCACAAACATAAGCGACCTTATTGATAAGAATGTGGTAATTGCAGGGGACTTTAACACTCCACTTACAGAAATGGATAGATCATCTAGACACACGGTCAATAAAGAAACAAGGGCCCTGAATGACACCTTGGATCAGATGGACTTGACAGATATATTTAGAACTCTGCATCCCAAAGCAACAGAATATACTTTCTTCTCGAGTGCACATGGAACATTCTCCAAGATAGATCATATACTGGGTCACAAAACAGCCCTTCATAAGTATACAAGAATTGAAATTATACCATGCATACTTTCAGACCACAATGCCATGAAGCTTGAAATCAACCATAGGAAAAAGTCTGGAAAACCTCCAAAAGCATGGAGGTTAAAGAACACCCTACTAAAAGAATGAGTGGGTCAACCAGGCAATTAGAGAAGAAATTTAAAAATATATGGAAACAAACGAAAATGAAAATACAACAATCCAAACGCTTTGGGACGCAGCGAAGGCAGTCCTGAGAGGAAAATACATTGCAATCCAGGCCTATCTCAAGAAACAAGAAAAATCCCAAATACAAAATCTAACAGCACACCTATAGGAAATAGAAGCAGAACAGCAAAGGCAGCCTAAACCCAGCAGAAGAAGAGAAATAATAAAGATCAGAGCAGAAATAAACAATATAGAATCTAAAAAAACTGTAGAGCAGATCAATGAAACCAAGAGTTGTTTTTTTGAAAAAATAAACAAAATTGACAAACCTCTAGCCAGGCTTCTCAAAAAGAAAAGGGAGATGACCCAAATAGATAAAATCATGAATGAAAATGGAATTATTACAACCAATCACTCAGAGATACAAACAATTATCAGGGAATACTATGAAAAATTCTATGCCAACAAATTGGACAACCTGGAAGAAATGGACAAATTCCTAAACACCCACACTCTTCCAAAACTCAATCAGGAGGAAATAGAAAGCTTGAACAGACCCATAACCAGGGAAGAAATTGAATCAGTTATCAAAAATCTCCCAACAAATAAGACTCCAGGACCAGATGGCTTCCCAGGGGAGTTCTACCAGACGTTTATAGCAGAGATAATACCTATCCTTCTCAAGCTATTCCAAGAAATAGAAAGGGAAGGAAAACTTCCAGACTCATTCTATGAAGCCAGTATTACTTTGATTCCTAAACCAGACAGACACCCAGTAAAAAAAGAGAACCACAGGCCAATATCCCTGATGAATATGGATGCAAAAATTCTCAATAAGATACTAGCAAGTCGAATTCAACAGCATATAAAAAGAATTATTCACCATGATCAAGTGGGATTCATTCCTGGGATGCAGGGCTGGTTCAACATTCGCAAATCAATCAACGTGATACATCACATTAATAAAAGAAAAGATAAGAACCATATGATCCTGTCAATCGATGCAGAAAAGGCCTTTGACAAAATTCAGCACCCTTTCTTAATAAAAACCCTTGAGAAAGTCGGGATAGAAGGAACATACTTAAACATCATAAAAGCCATTTATGAAAAGCCCACAGCTAACATCATCCTCAATGGGGAAAAACTGAGAGCTTTTTCCCTGAGATCAGGAACACGACAGGGATGCCCACTCTCACCGCTGTTGTTTAACATAGTGTTGGAAGTTCTAGCATCAGCAATCAGACAACAAAAGGAAATCAAAGGCATCAAAATTGGCAAAGATGAAGTCAAGCTTTCACTTTTTGCAGATGACATGATACTATACATGGAAAATCCGATAGACTCCACCAAAACTCTGCTAGAACTGATACATGAATTCAGCAAAGTTGCAGGATACAAAATCAATGTACAGAAATCAGTTGCATTCTTATACAGTAATAATGAAGCAACAGAAAGACAAATAAAGAAACTGATCCCATTCACAAGTGCACCAAGAAGCATAAAATACCTAGGAATAAATCTAACCAAAGATGTAAAAGATCTGTATGCTGAAAACTATAGAAAGCTTATGAAGGTAATTGAAGAAGATATAAAGAAATGGAAAGACATTCCCTGCTCATGGATTGGAAGAATAAATATTGTCAAAATGTCAATACTACCCAAAGCTATCTACACATTCAATGCAATCCCAATCAAAATTGCACCAGCATTCTTCTCGAAACTAGAACAAGCAATCCTAAAATTCATATGGAACCACAAAAGGCCCCGAATAGACAAAGTAACTTTGAAGAAGAAGACCAAAGCAGGAGGCATCACAATCCCGGACTTTAGCCTCTACTACAAAGCCGTAATCATCAAGACAGCATGGTATTGGCACAAAAACAGACACATAGACCAATGGAATAGAATAGAAACCCCAGAACTAGACCCACAAACATATGGCCAACTAATCTTTGACAAAGCAGGAAAGAACATCCAATGGAAAAAAGACAGTCTCTTTAACAAATGGTGCTGGGAGAACTGGACAGCAGCATGCAGAAGGTTGAAACTAGACCACTTTCTGACACCATTCACAAAAATAAACTCAAAATGGATAAAGGACCTGAATGTGAGACAGGAAACCATCAAAACCCTAGAGGAGAAAGCAGGAAAAGACCTCTCTGGCCTCAGCCGTAGCAATCTCTTACTCAACACATCCCCAAAGGCAAGGGAATTAAAAGCAAAAATGAATTACTGGGACCTTATGAAGATAAAAATCTTCTGCACAGCAAAGGAAACAACCAACAAAACTAAAAGGCAACCAACGGAATGGGAAAAGATATTTGCAAATGACATATCGGACAAAGGGCTAGTATCCAAAATCTATAAAGAGCTCACCAAACTCCACACCCGAAAAACAAATAACCCAGTGAAGAAATGGGCAGAAAACATGAATAGACACTTCTCTGAAGAAGACATCCGGGTGGCCAACAGGCACATGAAAAGATGCTCAACGTCGCTCCTCATCAGGGAAATACAAATCAAAACCACACTCAGATATCACCTCACGCCAGTCAGAGCGGCCAAAATGAACAAATCAGGAGACTATAGATGCTGGAGAGGATGTGGAGAAACGGGAACCCTCTTGCACTGTTGGTGGGAATGCAAATTGGTGCAGCCACTCTGGAAAACAGTGTGGAGGTTCCTCAGAAAATTAAAAATAGACCTACCCTATGACCCAGCAGTAGCACTGCTAGGAATTTACCCAAGGGATACAGGAGTACTGATGCATAGGGGCACTTGTACCCCAATGTTTATAGCAGCACTCTCAACAATAGCCAAAGTATGGAAAGAGCCTAAATGTCCATCAACTGATGAATGGATAAAGAAATTGTGGTTTATATACACAATGGAGTACTACATGGCAATGAGAAAGAACGAAATATGGCCCTTTGTAGCAACGTGGATGGAACTGGAGAGTGTGATGCTAAGTGAAATAGGCCATACAGAGAAAGACAGATACCATATGTTTTCACTCTTATGTGGATCCTGAGAAACTTAACAGCAACCCATGGGGGAGGGGAAGGAAAAAAAAAAAAGAGGTTAGAGTGGGAGAGAGCCAAAGCATAACAGACTCTTAAAAACTGAGAACAAACTGAGGGTTGATGGGGGGTGGGAGGGAGGGGAGGGTGGGTGATGGGTATTAAGGAGGGCACCTTTTGGGATGAGCACTGGGTGTTGTTTGGAAACCAATTTGACAATAAATTTCATATATTGAAAAAAAAAAAAAAAAAAAGAAAGACCCCAGAGAAGTGGCTGGGCCTGCTGTCCTTCCCCATGGTTCTCTGCCCAGGCTAGCACAAGAGGACAGAGTGGGCGGTCCTGACCCTCCTGACCCTGGCCTGATCAGCCTAAAGAGTGGCTGGCTGCGGCCCTGGCACGCACCGGAGACTGCCCCTCTGTGCAGAGCCCACTGCAGGACCCCTCTGGGTCGGGGCCAGACAAGAGGGCGTGACCTGAGCCCTGAGGGAGAGCACACCTACCTGATGTCCATCCCAGTGCTGGTGGCCGAACCGTGGTCCCCCTGTCACCTGCAGGAGAAATGGGAGGGACTCCCAGGAAGAGAGGCAGCCGCAGCCCTGGGCAGCCCAGACACTCCACCCACACCCTCAGGAAGTGTCCCAGCCCCACTCAGCCTGAGCCCAGCATGGCATGGGACAGCCGCAGAGGCAGCCGGAGGGACCCAGCACAGGGACGGCCTCAGGGCCATGTTCTGGGTGGGGAGACCCCCTCCCCAGCCCCAGGCAAACCCTCCCACCCACCTGTGCCCCCTCCCCTCCCCACTCACGGGAGCAGTGCACGCCCGCGTCCTCCTTGTGCCCGCAGTCTCCGAGTCCCCACGGCTCTGCGGGGCAGTTCCACAGAGACGCCTCGCTGCCCCGGCACCCCACCTCGTCCAGCCACACGGGCCCTGAGCCTGGGCCAAAGGCGGCCCCGGCAAGGGCACCCACAGCTGGGCCACAGCCCAGCTGGCGGCATACCACCTCCGCGTCTGCCAGGTCCCAGGAATCGTCACACACGGTGCCCCAGGAGCCAGCGTGCCAGAGCTCCACGCGGCCCGAGCAGCTGTCCTTGCCTCCACGCACACGCAACATGCCCTCCCCTGGAAGAGGGGGCTGCGGTCACTGCAGGGCAGGACCGAGGTGAAGAGTGCACAGGGAGGCGGACAGAAGGGTACCTGGGCAGCTGTGGGCGGATGAGCAGTTGGTCTCCCCAGAATCCTGTGTCATTTTCTCTGACAATCCTATGGGATTAAACAGCGACCATCCCTCTGTAAACGCCCTGAAAGCTTCAGAATGAAGTGTGTGGAACCTGAGTGAACTCTAGGCCCTAAGTCACGGATCAATGGCAGCCTTGCAGGTGACTTGTCAAAAACCGCCAGAGACCCACCTGCACAGGTGACCCAAGCTTCCTCTCCATGGGCACAGGAGCGTGGGTGCCATGGTGCCGAGGGGCATTGCCACAGTGTGGAGTTTCTCAGCTTGCGACACTCGATGTTGTCCAGCCAGGAGGTGCCCAAGCCAGTGTGGACAGGCCTGTTCTCTAGCCAGCCCTGCTCCCCACAGCCCAGCTGCTTGCAGATGATGGACAAGGAGATGTCTTTCAGGGCATTACTGCACACGGCACCCCACGTCCCATTGTAGAACACATCAAGCCACCCAGCACACTGGTGGGTGCCACCTCGCAGCCTCAGGGCCACTGACCCTGGAAGACAAAAGCAGTCAGGCCAGGAGAAATCTCCAAAGGATGACGCCAAAATGAGAGGGTCCCAGCACCAAAATCAATGCTGCTCAGGGGCATCGAACCCAGTGAGCCCCTAGCAAGAACCTTAAATCAGTCATGTGTCCCCGTGGCAACCTCCCACCCCAAGGATGCAGGTATCGGTTAATCTCAGGTGATCATTTAACTGCCAGCTGTAACATCTTAGCAGTTGTCACCTGATTGTCCAGAAATCCACCCTTGGAAATCATTCAAAAAAGAATAATCTTTTGCACAAGATGATCAATTTAGCAGTGATTATAAAAAGTTTTTTTTAAAAACAGCAAAACTAAAAGGCAACTGACAGATGGGAGAAGATATTTGCAAATGACATATCAGATAAAGGGTTAGTATCCAAAATTTATAAAGAATTTATCAAACTCAACACCCAAAAAACAAATAATCCAGTGAAGAAATGGGCAAAAGACATGAATAGACACTTCTCCAAAGAAGACATCCAGATGGCCAACTGACACATGAAAAAATGTTCAACATCACTCGTCATCAGGGAAATACAAATTAAAACCGCAATGAGATACCACCTCACAGCTGTCAGAATGACTAACAACTCAGGCAACAACACATGTTGGCGAGGATGCGGACAAAGAGGATCTCTTTTGCATTGTTGGTGGCAATGCAAGCCGGTGCAGCCACTCTGGAAAACAGTCTGGAGGTTCCTCAAAAAACTAAAAATAGAACTACGGTACCACCCAGCAACTGCACTACTAGGCATTTATCCACGGGATACAGGTGTGCTGTTTGAAGGGACACATGCACCCCCGTGTTTATAGCAGTGCTATCAACAATAGCCAAAGTATGGAAAGAGCCCAAATGTCCATCAATGGATGAACAGATGAAGAAGATGTGGTTTAGCGGTGCCTGGGTGGCTCAGTCGTTTAAGCGTCCAACTTCAGCTCAGGTCATGATCTCACGGTTCGTGGGTTCGAGCCCCGCGTCGGGCTCTGTGCTGACAGCTCAGAGACTGGAGCCTGTTTCAGATTCTGTGTCTCCCTCTCTCTCTGCCCCTCCCCTGTTCACACTCTGTCTCTGTCTCAAAAATAAATAAACATTAAAATAAAAAAGAAGGTGTGGTATATATATACAATAGAGTATTCCTTGACAATCAAAAAGAATGAAATCTTGCCATTTGCAACTACGTGTGTGGAACTGGAGGGTATTATGCTAAGTGAAATTAGTCAGAGAAAGACAAAAATCATACGACTTCACTCATATGAGGACTTTAAGAGACAAAACCGATGAACGTAAGGGAAGGGAAACAAGAATAATATAAAAACAGGGAGGGGGACAAAACGTAAGAGACTCATAAATATGGAGAACAAACTGAGGGTTACGGGAGGGGTTGTGGGAGGGGGATGGGCTACATGGGTAAGGGGCACTAAGGAATCTGCTCCGGAAATCATTGTTGCACTCTATGCTAACTAATTGGATGCAAATTTTTAAAAATAAAAAATTAAAATAAAAGCAAAAAAAAAAGTAACGAGTGCAGAGTTCCATGTTTGGAGACAGCAGCAGCTCCGGCTGGTCAGGGCCCAAGCCCTCAAGCAGAGTAATCTCCACAACAGTGTGACGAAGCAATGAGACTATAATATCACCAATAATAAAGGATTTGATAGCCCTTTAAAATTATGTTTTGAATGTCTGATACATCAAAAATACCTCCACAGGATAAATGGAGACAGTAAGATATGAATTGCATGTGACAGAGTCATAACCAATTAAAATTTAAATAACCTTTAAAAAACAAAAACACTTGAAGGAAGTACATCCATGACAGATTACCAACATGTCCACAAAGGTCTCCTGCCTGTACCCACAGCCCTAGAAAGGAGTCTGTGTCCCCACCCCCCTGACTCTGGGCTGCCCTGGGACTTCAGCCAACTGACCACATGGGGTAAGAGCAACCCTCGCTCCTTCCAGGCCTGGGCTTCCCATGCGCCTCGTCTGCTTCTGCTCTCGATTTGGGAACACTGCTTCCATGTTGAATTGTGACAGAAACAGAGCGTTCCCCCACCCCTGCCCGCAGCCAGTCCCCAGCAGCAGAGTTCTATCAGTCGGCAGGTGACCAGCAGCCTGAGGGAGCCCATGAGACAAGGCGGAGGAGAACTGCAGGCACAATGGCCACTTGGAATGTACATCCGAGCACGTAGGACCGGTGTAGACGCTAAGCCAATCAGTGATGTGCACGGTACCTGGAAACTCTCCCAGAATTCACGAGAAAGAGCAGACTCCCCAAAAGATAATGAATAAAAAGGATGGAGAAGAGGTAAAATGATGAGCCCAAGTGTTACTTTAAAAGAAACAGGACGATTGAAATGAATGCAATCATCTGAGACACAGTTGAGGGAACGGCTGAAATCACTGAGAAGAAACCACACCTGAATGCTCACCCCCGCCCTGGAGGGGAGCCTGAAGACGTCCCGGGGAGGCTGCCCTGTACACACCCCTCCCAGGCTCCCCAGTGACCGCAGAACCCTGTCCCTCAAGAATGGTCACACCCAGACAAGACCAACGTAAGGAACCTCAGATATGCACAAGCTGAAAAGCAAAGACCCTCCAAACACCACCTTTCCTGCAGCTCACGGAAACACGGGCCAGGAGCTGGGGGGAGAACCCTCCCGCACAAATGTGAGACGAGCCTGTGAGCAGCGGGGAGAGAGACCTGGCTGTGCCCCGCCCCGGCCCGCAGCAACGTGGCAGCAAGAGGACGGTGCGGTACACGGTGGGGGCCCCATTCGGGAAGGGGTCAGTAGGGTCTGCGGAAGCCCCACGGAAGCCCCGCGGAAGTCCCGTGGAAGGCCACGGAAGGCCCACGGAAGCCCGTGGAAGCCCACAGAAGGCCTGGGCGCACAAAGACAGTGCACCGCTCGATACCCAGCCGCCCCGAGAAGACGCCCAACTACCGACCTGAGCAGACGACGCCGGCGTCCTCCTTGTGCCCGCAGTCCCGCGGGCCCCGGCCCCCCGACGGGCACCTCCACAGCGCAGACTCGTGGCCCCTGCAGCCCAGCTCGGCCATCCAGATGCGCCCCGCCCCGGCACCGAAGGGCGCGGCGCCCAGGGCGCGGAGGGCGCGGCCGCAGCCCAGCTGCCGGCAGACCACCTGGGCGTCCCGCAGGTCCCAGCCGTCGTCACACACGGTGCTCCAGTCGCCCCCGTGCAACACCTCCACGCGCCCCGCGCAGCGGTGCGGCCCCGCGACCAGTCGCACACGCCGGCTCCCTGCGGAGACACCGCGTCAGGGCGGCGGGCCCAGGGGCCGAGGGGCGGGCACCCCGGGCCTCACTCACCCGAACACACGACGCCCGCGTCCCGCGTGGCCCCCGCGGGCACCAGCGGGGACGCGGACACGTTGCACTGGGTCAGGCGGGTCTCAGTGCCCAGACAGCGCGCGCGGCTCAGCCCCACGGGGAGCGCCCCGCGCCCAGGCGCCGGCGCGTCGTACGCCCGGTCGGCCTGTCCGCACCCGAGCTGCCTGCACACCACGCGGGCGCCACGCAGGTCCCACGCGTCGTCCAGGACGCGGCCCCACACCCCGTTCAGGGAGACCTCCACGCGGCCATCGCAGCGGCTCTGTCCGTCCCTCAGCCTCAGGGCGTGGGGGAGACCTGGGGAGACCGGCGGGCGAGACAGGGTGTCGGGGGAGGGGCCCTGAGCCTGCAAAGGGGAGAGGACCACCCCTCCCCGCAGGACCCCTCCCACTCCCAGCCTCCAGCACCCACCTGAGCAGACGGCGGTGGCTGCGTTTCCCGGGGCACAGACCCGGGCCCCCAGGGTAGTTACTGGGCAATTCCATAAGTAGGGCTCTGTCCCCACACAGTGAAACACATCAGGCCAGATGGGAGCGTCCCCGACCCCAAAGTGGCCTCCTCGGGGTGTGGCCACCGCGCTGCCACAGTTGAGCTGGTGGCAGAGGACGGTGGCATCCGCTAAGTCCCAGTGGGCAGCACAGAGGGGTGCCCGGGCCCCCTGCACCTGGAGCTCCACGCGTCCCTCACAGCTGCTGCTGCCGTTAACCAGCTGGAACTCTAAAGAGGGGGCTAGGGGTCAGCGCCTCCCTCACCCGCAGACCCAGCTTGGGGCAGTTTCTTCCCGTTGCACCCAGTGTGGTGACCACAGAGCCAGGCCCTTGCCTCACCAGCCCCCTACCCACCTCAGCCCCCCCGCATCCAGATCATGCCTCTCTGCAGATGGGCCTACAGTCTGTGGTATAGCCTTAGTGGGGGACACAGTCCTCTCTTCCCTCCCCCCGTCCCCCAGAAGCAGCACTTCCTAGCCAAGGACACGCACGCCCCCCACTGGCCAGAGGGGCCTTCATGAGCTTAGCTTAGAGCCCCCAGGCGGAGTCATTGAGGGAGGCTGGCAGGGAAGGAGGCAAGGCTGAGCCTCAGATCCCACCCTCCCAGCCTCACCTGAGCACCTGAGCCCGGCGTCCTGGTGGTGCCCACACTGGCGCCCGGGCCCCCGAGGGCAGTGGAACAGCAGAGACTCATTGCCTGCACAACGGAAGGCCTCTGTCCACACGAGCCCAGAGCCCTGGCCGAAGTGGGCCCCCCCAGGAGTGGACACAGCAGAACCACACCGCAGCTCCCGGCACACCACATGGGCCGTCGCCCGGTCCAGGTCAGCATCACAGACAGTGCCCCAGGTCAGGCCGCGCCTCACTTCCAGACGCCCAGCACAGGGGTGCTCACCGCCCTCCAGCCGGGCTTCCATGTGTCCTGGGGAGACACAAACTCTCAGTTAGGGATAAGTGTTCTCGGTGCGCAGTTCGGCCACCTCCCTGGACCACAGGAGACTCTGGCCAGGGTAGACCTTCCGGGACCAGGCAGTGGGTCTGCAAGTCCTGGGCAGACACTGATAGCCAGAGACCCATACACCCTGCACCCAGAGCAGAGAAGGGGTCCCTGGTCACTTCCCTGAGGTCAGAGGTCAGAGTCACCTCCTACAGGCGCCCACATGTGTGACATAGCCTCTGCCTGCCCAAGGCAGTGGCATCAAGGTCCTGTATAGTCTTGGAGGCCAGGTCAAGGCACCTCTCTGGCCACAGAACGCTGCCTTCTTAGGGGCACCAAGGAGGCTGGCCTCTCCGTCTCACGTTAGCCTGCCCTAATTCCCGGAACATGGCCAGAATCTGAGGGTCACTTCGCTTGCCCCTTTGAGACAGGACTGGGAGGGGGTGACCACCAGCCACCTTGACTCCTACTGGACACACGATAATCAGAGCACAGATGCTGCAGGACAGTCAGGACCCCACCCCCACCCCCAGACCCAGGTTTCTGAGCCAGCACACCTCTGCTGGGACATAGGCGCAGACCTGAGCCCACCACACACCCACCGGTGAACCATCCACCAGCACTTCCTGTGCCCTCTCCTCTAGGCCTCTGTCTGCAACAACCCTGAGCTAGAGAGCATCGGATCTTCCCAGCACAGTGCCTTCCTCCCTGCCTTCCCTCGCCTACCCAGCCCGCTCTTAGTCCCTCTGGAACAGCAGGCTGCACGGGCATCAAGAGGGGGACACACTGTGAGATGTGAGGACAGAGCGTCCCCCAAGGGTCTGCACCGCCCCCCCCCCCAAGAGCCTGGCTGTGCCCGGTGGGCCTCACCTGAGCAGACCACCTCGGCATCGTGCTGGAAGTCACAGCCCCTGCGCAGGCGGTTGTTGAGTCTACAGTTCCGGATGGTCGGCTCGGTGCCCCGGCACGTCATATACTTCCCAACGACGCCCACATCCTGGCGGGGAGCCTGAAGTGCAGGCCCACACCCCAGCTCCCGGCAGAACACCGTGGCCTCCTCTTCATGGAGGCCACAGAGGCGATCCACCCCGTTCGCATTCCTGATCTCGGGGAGTCCGGAGCAGGGGCTGCGGCCCTTTACCAGCCGGATCTCCCGAAAAGTGCCATCTGAGAAGCACAGGCCCACATTACGGAAGGCGCCGACTCCGCGGGCCCCGTGGTCCTTTGGAGCCCATCACCTGCCCCAGCGACCGGACGTTGCCATCTGGGCAAGCAGCCCCTACCTGGGCCTCCGCCCTGGGCCTGGGTTACAGCCTGAGACCAACCCTGCCCCTTCAAGAAGGTCATCGCTGGCTGAGAGAGCCCTTTCTGGGTGGGAGGTCACAGAGGACCCCTCACTCAGAGGGATCCATGCCTGGTTTAACATTCTGCCGTCATTGTCTTGAAAATCCTGTTGTTGAACGAGGATCCCTGCATTTTCCCTTCATCCTGGGCCCATAAACCATGTCATGGGTCAGCTTCGGAGACAGGATGTTGCAAGGGGGCCTCGGGAGCTCCCTGTCACAGAAGTGCCCAGAGACAGCAGAAGACCCTCACGACAGACCTCACAGGGAAGGCATTTGCCTCCTGGTCCCTTTTGAAATCATGTTTAGATACCTAATGTTAAATACCTATGGTGGGGGGTGGGGGTGGGGTAGGGACAGGGGTGTCAGGCCCTCAGGCATCTAGAAGACAAGGTGTCTCTGACCTCCCCCCGTCTGTTTCTGCGTCTCCACGTTCCCGCATTGCTGTTTTACTTATTTGTTCACTGTTTCTCCCGGGACAGTACAGGCTCCATGCAGCAGGACTTTTGTCTGGTTTATTCACAGCTGCATATGGCCAAGCACCTAGAATAGAGCCTTGCGAATAAGCATCTGTTGGGTGAAAGACGAAGGGCCTCTTACAGGAGTGACCGAGTCATGAGAGACTGGAACCATGACAGGTCAGCGTGGTCCAGTGCCCTGGGAGGAGCCCCCCACCTCCGCCACAGAGCCACCAGACCCTCTCTCCACCCCTCCCCCAGGCCCGCCCACCTCCTCCCCCTCCCCCTCCCCTTCCCCCCAGACCCGCCAGCTTCCTCCCCCTCCCCCTCCCCCTCCCCCCCCAGACCCGCCAGATTCCTCCCCCTCCCCCTCCCCTTCCCCCCAGACCCGCCAGCTTCCTCCCCCTCCCCCTCCCCTTCCCCTCCCCCTCCCCCTCCCCTTCCCCCCAGACCCGCCAGCTTCCTCCCCCTCCCCCTCCCCTTCCCCCCAGGCCCGCCAGCTTCCTCCCCCTCCCCCCCCTCCCCCCCCAGACCCGCCAGATTCCTCCCCCTCCCCCTCCCCCCCAGGCCTACACACCTCCTCCTCCTCCCCTCCTCCCCCAGACCCGGCTCCTCCTCCCCCTGCACTAGACCCTCTCTCCCCCTCTCCACCAAGCCCTCCTCCCCCTCCTCCCCCAGACTCACCCTCCTCCTCCTCTTCCCCCTCCTGTTCAGACTTACTCGCACACAGAGCGACCACCACCCACTCATGGGGACACTCGGTCTGTGTCCAGGCCCCGAGGCTGCACTCCCAGAGGGAGGGCTCGTCACCACTGCAGGACACATTGTGGAGCCAGGGCCGCACCATCTCCCCGGGCAGTGGGACGTACTTGGGGGCTCCCACAGCATGTCCACAGCCCAGCTGCCTGCAGACCACGGATGCCTCTGCCAACGTCCACTCCTGGTTGCACACATGTCCCCACTGCCCATCGTGTAGGACTAGCACCACTCCGTCGCAGGGACTGTGTCGGTACGCCAGCCTCAGGTCTCTTGGTCCACCTACGGAAGAACAGGCCAGCCTCAGAGGGGCCCGGAACCAGTTCGCGGGGTGGAGGGTGAGCCAGCGCCCGCTGGGAGGTAGGAAGACTCCTGCGTTTGCCTGGGGCCACTTCCAAGGCCTTGCTGCGAGGCCTCAGCACAAAGCCAGGTCCCCCTACCCCCACCCCCGATACTCACAGTCCAGAAAGGTGATGGGGTGGAGTCACATGGAAACCCTCCTACTGCCCCCACGCAGCCCTGCATCCTCACCTCCACAGACCCCCTTCCCTCCCTCCAGGACCACGGCCTCTGCTCCCCTCCCGAGCCCTCTGAGGCCCCCACGATGTGGGTGACCCCCACCCTCTTGGCAAGGAAGTGCCCTTGTGTTCCGCTGCCTGGAAGCGGGGTGGCTCTGCCAGGCCACCCCTCCCCACCCCCAATCTTTTCTCCAGTGCAGTAGAGGCACTGGGGCCCCTGACTCTCTGTTTCCTGCCTCACCGGCCGGCCACCTGCCCTTCCAGTTACAATCTCTAGGCCGGCCTCCTCAGGTCTCAGGGTCTCAGCAGCTCCCTGGACCTGAACTTGGACCAACAGGACCTCCCCACCAGGGCCACGGATGCACTTCCTCAACCATGCCCCTTGTAGGCCCTGCGCCCTGGTTCTCTCTGCACAGCCTCTCCCCATCACAGCCCCTTGGTCCTCACAATCCCATCCACAGCTGGTGCAGAAGAAACACAACAGCAGCCATGAAGAAGTCTTGCACACAGTCCCAGCCTGGGCCACCCCAGACCGCCTCCAGTGCCCACCCTGAACTCATGTGAGGAGGGGACAGAGCGCAGGCTCCCACATATAGGTCCAGAGAAAGGCATGCCCCTCTCACTGCCCCTCTCACCGCCCCGTGATGGTCGTCATTCACCGCTGGCAACCTCCCCCACAGCTTCCTCACACCCTGCCGGCCTGTTCTTCTGCAGACGTAAACGTGCACACATATCTGCATCTTTAACACAAAACGGGATCCCCTCCAGCGTTCCCACACCGCTCCCGCCAGACAGCATCACTGCCCACAGATTCCTGCCACCAGCACCCGGGATGCCCCTACTGTCCAGCCCTGAGGTCACCCCCTTGCTGGACTCTGGATCGGCCTGCCCAACAGAGTGTTCTTCCATCAGCTTCCAGAGCACTGGACACCGACTGCTACCCTCTCCTGTCTCTCTGCCCCACTCACATGCGTGCACGTACTCGCACACACATGCACACTCTCACACTCTCTGACACTATCACACACGCACGCACGCACTCACACATGTGCGTGCTCTCATATACTCTCTGACACACTATCACACATATGCATGCATGCACTCTGACACTCACACACACATGCTATCACACACTCTCTGACACTATCACTATCACCCACATGCACGCTCTCACACACTCCCTACCACACACACACACACACACACACACACGCTCTCACACCCTCTCTGACACATACTATCACACACTCACCCAGAGGCTCCGCGTTACTGTATGCAGTACCCCCAGGGGTCATTCTGTCACGTCCAGCCTCTCTGTGCTGTTCCACCTGACAGAACCCCTCTCTACAGGCTCCTGCCCATGATTCTGCCTCTTGTCTTCTAGACCCGGCAGCCCTCACACCCCTGGGCCCCCTCCCCAGGTTGTTGCCACTCCCTGGAACAGTGAGTGAGCTGGGGATCACCCTCAATGCCAGGTGCAGCCAGCTTTCACACTCCCCCAACAGCACCCCAGCCCCAGGGACAGGGGTGGAACAGCCCTTCTGCTGGACCTATCAGCACCTCATGTCCATCGGGGTCACTGGGACCAGACGCTAGCCATGCCCCCTCATTCCATCCAGGCTCTGACCCAGCTCCGCACCCTGGGTTCACCCTGGAGTTAGGCTCAGTCAGTGTTGGAACAAGAGTCTCTGGGGGTACACAACTTTGGAGCCCACGTGCCCTCCTGCCCTCCTGTGGACGACCCATCCACGTCCAGGCTGAGCAAGAGCCAGAAAGACATCTGGTCACAGCAGGAGATCCCCATACCCCAGGGTCTCAGCTTCTACAGAACCACCGCCTCCAGAAGCCTCCATAGATGAAGGAAGGAGAAACTTACCAACAGGGACTGCCCTGAGAGTGAGGAGAAGGGTCCCCAGTCCCAAGACCCAGAGAGCTGCCTTCATGGCACCGTGACCCCCAGGGCTCAACCAGTTCCTGCTGTTCAACTAGGACAAGAGCAGAGATTTCAGTCCAGAGTGAAATATGCAGAAATAGTAGTCACCAATGGCATCCAGGAACCAGTGGAGACAGCAAGGGCCTTTCCAGAGCATATCAGGGGCCTCAGAAGCCCTGAGCACATGAGCAAGGGCCCCAGGCTGCGGGTTTCCTCTCACACTGATAACTGCTGACAGACCAGGTTCACTCAGACCCAAAATCAAGCAGGTAGTCCAATCTGCCCACAACCGCAGCCGCAAAGCCCTGTGTGCCTCTGCCTTCCACCCAAGCCCAGTGGCTCTGGCTCCCCACCACAGACAGTGACACAATGACAACCAACTTCTGGGGACCAGCAAGGACTGAGTGGGAGCCCCACAGCACCAGGAGAATGAGACAGGCCAGGATAGCCTCACGAAGCCCCTAAAAACCGAACTGTCATTGGAACCAAAGCCACAAAAGGCCAGAACCTACACCCTGAGCTCAAACAGGTGGCTACCTGCCAACCTGGAAACGTCTCCTAACATCACAACCAAAATTGTCCAAAACACAAGTGAAAATCACTCATCATTTGAAAACATCACACTCAGTGAAAGTTGTCAGACACAAAACACCACCTGTATGACTCCACTGATATGAAACGTCCTGACGAGGCAAATCCACAGACAGGGACAGTGGCTGGGTGGCTGCCAGGGGCTGGAAGGAGGAGAAAATGGAAATGACTGCTGATATATATATATGGGGTTTCCTTGGGGGAGATGAAGATGCTCTGAAATCAACTAGTGGTGATTGCTGCATAATTCTGAGTATGCTAGAAACTACTGGATTATACACTTTTTTCTAAAATTTTGTGACGTTTATTTATTTTTGAGAGAGGGAGAGAGAATGACAGAGTGAAGGGTAGGGGCAGAGAGAGAGGGAGACACAGAATCTGAAGCAGGCTCCAGGCTCCAAGCTGTCAACACAGAGCCTGACGCAGGGCTCGAACTCACAAACCACGAGATCGTGACCTGAGCCAAAGTTGAACTCTCAACTGACTTAGCCACCCAGGCGCCCCTAAAGTTGTTACTTTTTAAAGAACCAAGTGGAGATTATAGAACTGAAAATACAGTAACTGAAGTTCCTTTAAAAAATCACCTAATGATCTCAAGAGTAGAATGGAAATGACAGAGGACAGCATCAGTCAACTTGAAGATAAATAGAATTTACCTAATATAAACAAAAGAGAGAAAACAGACAACAATAATATAGCCTCAGAGACCTCTGGGACAATAACAAAAGATCCATTATTTCTATCAATGGAGATCTGAGAAGTAGGGGAGAGAGGAAAGAATATGAAGAAACAATGGCTGAAAACTTCCCAACACATAAACTTACAGATTCAGGAAGCTGACTAAACTCCAAACAGGATAAATCCAAAGAAATTCACACCAAAACACATCATAATTAACATTCTGAAAACTAAAGATTAAAACAATCCTAAAACCAGCCAAAGAAAAATGATACATCATCTACAGAGAAAAACCAATTAGAATGACAGCAAATTTCTCCTCTGAAATGGAGACCAGTAGGGAGTGAACCAGTTTTTAAGTGCTGAAACAGAGGATGTGTCAAGCCTAAATTCTACGTGTGTGAAACTATCCTGCAGAAATTAAGGGGAAGTAAAGGCATGCTCAAGTGAAGGAAAACTAAAAGAACTTCTTGCTAGCAGACATATTATTACATGATAGTTAAAGAAAACTCTCCAAACAGAAAGAAAATGATAACAAAAAGATGGGGCTTTCAGAAAGGAAAGAAGAACAATGAAATGGATAAAAGTAGGAGTGACTATAACAGACTGTCCTTCACTTTGTGAGTTTCTTCAATCACATTTTATGTTATGACACTACCAGAAGTAGTGCTCAGGGAATACAGAGGAAATACTTAGCACAATTATGTGTTTAAATTAGGAGGGTAAAAACCAAAATTTAAGTAAGGTTTCCATATTTCACCTGAAGTGGTAAAATGTCAACACCAGGAGGCTGTTATAAGTTCCATACAAGGCAACCAATAATAAAATTATACAAAATACAAAAATATTATAAATACATCAAAATAGAAGTCTAAAAAATGTTCACATAACTCACAAGGAGACAAGAGAAAAAGAAACATGTACATGAGAAACAAGGGAACAAATAGAAAATAAAAAGCAAGTGGCAGATATAAGCCCCAACACATCAGTAATAATTTAAATGTAAAGGTTCTAACCACACAAATTAAAAGACAGATGTTGGCAGAGTGAATTTTTAAAAATTATCCAAATGTGTGCTGATTCAAGAAAAAAACATTTCATGTGAACATTAAACCAAAAAAAGAAGTGGCTATATTGATATCAGACAAAATTTTCAGACAAAAGGAAATTACTAGGAAGAATGGGGGACATTACATAATGAAAAAAGACAAATCCACAATTCTTGGGCACTTCAAGATGCCATTCACAGCAATCAACAGAAACTCAGCAAGGTCTGGAAGAATGGAACAGCAACCAACAGGATCACAGAGCACTTCCTACAACAAAGTCGAATACACATTCGTTTCATGCACACATGGTACATTCACCAAAACTGACTGTATCCTAGGTCACAAAATAAACCTTAACAAGCTTAAAATAATTTAAATCATACAGAATGTTTTCTGACCATAATAGAAAAAAACAAGAACTCAATAACAGAGAGACAATGGAAAAATCTGCAAACACTTGAAAATTAAACACACTTCTAAAAAAGCCATGGCTTAATGATGAAGTCTCAAATGAAATTTTGAAAATACGAAAAAGTGAATAAAAAATGAAAATAACATATCAGAATTTATGGGATGCCGCTAAAGTAATGGTGAGAGGGAAATTTATAGTGTTTGATACTTACATGAGAGGAAAGATCTCAAATCCATAATCTGAATTGCTATCTCAAAAATCTAGAGAAAAAGTGAAAGGAAGGAAAGGAATAAAGGAAGGAGTAAGGAGGGAAACAAAAAAGATAAAACCAGAAATCAATGAAGTTAAAAACAGGAAAATAATAGCAAAACATTAGTGAAACAAAAAGCTGGGTTTTTGAAAAAAATAAAAATAAAATTAACACACTTCTAACAAGTTTGACAAAGATCAAAAAAGACCCAAATCAATACCTGGAATAGAAAAGGTGATAACCCAGGGTGCCTGGGTAGCTCAGTCGGTTGAGCATCTGACTCTTGACTTTGGCTCAGGTCGTGATCTTACCATTCATGAGATTGAGCCCCATGCCAGGCTCTGTGCTGACAATGTGGAGCCTGCTCGAGATTCTCTCTCTCCCTCTCTCTCTCTCTCTCTCTCTCTTTCTCTGCCCCTCCACTGCTCACGCTCTGTCTCTCTCTGTCTCTCAAAAATAAATAAAAATGTTTTAAAATTTTTTTTAAAGAAAAGAAAAGAAAATGGGTGTGTGCAGGCATTTCAGCAAAGAGGACATACAGATGTGTCATACGAGGACATGAAAGGATGCTCACCTCCATTAGCCATTAAGTGACGCAGACAAAAAACACAATAAGGTATCACTACAGAACTACCAGAAAGGCTTTTTTTAAAAATTAGTGATAATACCAAATGCTGGCAAGAAGTCAAGAAACGAAACCACTCATGCATCGCTGGTGGGGAGGTGAACAGTGCAGCCACGGCCGCCCTGTGGAATAATTCAGCAGTTCTTTTTAACCCTCAGACTAGACTTGCCCGCATGACTCAGCGACCGCACAGTTGGGCATTGACCCCAGAGCAGTGAAAACTTCCCTTCATGCAGAAACGTTTACTCTGGCGCTTACAGTGGCTTTATTCGTGGTAGCCAGAAACTGGAAATTACTTAGGTGCCTTTCCGTGGCTCAACGGCTAACAAACCGTGGTGCATTCATACATGGAACATTGCTCGGCAGTAAGAAGGACCAAGGTATCGATACACACGGTGACTTGGGTGAACCTGAAGGAAATTATGCTGAATGAAAACAGCAATCTGAAAGGGACACATATCGCATGATCCCGCGTATACGATATTTCTGAAATAACAGTAGACATGGAGAACAGGTTAGCAGGGTTAGGTATGTGGGGGTGGAGGGGTGTGAATGCAAGGCGGCAGCCCCAGGGAGTTCACGTCATTGCTGTGGCGGTCACCTGAAGCTACACGTGTGGTAAAATTGTGAGTTCCACGGACGCACGAATGAGCATATGCACAACCGGCAAAACTTGAGAAAACTCCCTGGATTGTTCCAAAGTGTATTTCCTGGATTGTGTACAGTTTGGAACTATTATAAATAAAACTGTTCAGAACATTCTTGTACAAGCCTTTTGGTGGATGTATATTCTGATTTCTCTTAAGTAAATACTGAGGAGCACAGTGGGGGGTCGGACGGCAGGACCGTGTGTAAGTCACCATGAAAGGTCGGAACTGTCTCCAAGGTGGTTGTGCTCTGTGGGGCTTCAGGTCCTCCACATCCTCTGCACTTACATAAATTTCCGGGAAATGCAAACAGGTTACAAACTAACCTGCGGTGACAGAAAGCAGGTCAGTGGTCACCGGGAGAGGTAGGTACGGGGAGGGGCAGGAAGGGGGAAAGTTTTGGGGGTGATGAAAATGCACATTCCGTTGGTTGTGGGAATGGTTTCATGGAGATATAAATATGTATATGTCGAAGCTAATCAAATTGTTCACTTCAAATATGTGCTATTTAATGTATGTCAATTGTCCCTCAATAGTCCTGTTCTCAAGGAAAGATTATCCTCCCACAAAGAAAACCCTGGGCCCAGAACCAATAAAATCAGCGATGCGTACAAAGCATACCAGCGGTGCCCACGATGGCTTTCTTCCAGGAGTGCCAAGTTGGTTTGGCATTAGGAAATCCATCATTGTCACTTGTCACACTGAAATACTAAGGGAGAAAAATCGTATTATCATCTTAAAAGAGGCAAAAAGTTTTATATTAAAAAAAACATTTACTACAATAAATAAATACTTTGCAAACTAGAAATAGCAGGGAACTCCCTTAATCTGATAACAAGGATCATGGAAACACGCCACAGCAAGTGTCCGGCTCTCTGAGGCCGGAGACACCACAGGACAGCCCTCCCCACCTTGTCCCTCCCCACTTTGTCCCTCCCCACCTTGTCCCTCCCCACCTTGTCTGCCTCTGCTCTGCCCTGGGGGCTCTCACAGTGCAGTCAGTTAGGAGAAGGAAGTTGTAAGACAGGATGGGAGGGTGAAGCCCTCTTACCCACATACAATGTCACCGGGAATATAGGGAATCCAGAAGAATCTGCAGAGAAGTTAGAATTCATGACAAAGTTTACTTAGCAAGCTCACTGGACACAGTTAATAAACAAAAAGCCGTTATCTTTCTACATAAAAGCAGCAAACAGAAAATGAATTCTTTTAAGTAGCTACCACTTATAAAAGCAACAAAAATATTAAATATCTAGGAATTACTCTAATGAAAGATGTGGAAAACCTTTACACAGACAAGTGAGACATCACAGCAAAGTTTAAATAAGAATGGAAATATGCCAAGTTTATGAGTCAGAAAAGTTTATCTTCATTTTTAACGTTTATTGCTTTATTTTGAGAGAGCGAGAGAGTAAGAATGAGCAGGGGAGGGGCAGAGACAGAGAGAGAGAATCCCAAGAGAATCCCAGACTCCACACTATCATCACAGAGCCCTTCATGAGGATCGATCCCATGAGCCAAGATCATGACCTGAGCCGAAACCAAGAGAAGCTTAACCAACTGAACCACCCAGGCGCCCAGAAGACTCAATCTTGCAAAGACAGAAAAAAAAAATCCCCCAAATTAACTGCTGAAGGAGGGATCCCGGACCTAACAAAATGATTCTAGAATTGACATGGAATCCCGAATGGGCGGGCGTAGCTGTCAAACCCACGAGCAGCAGGATTGTGCAGCCCCGTTTGGATTAGCAGTAACGCAGTTGTGGGGGTCTCCAATGCTTGTTGCCCAGCCAGTGTGGACGGAAGCAGACAGCAGGGTTAGGAGGGGATTCTCTGCTTCTTGAAGGCCAGTGACAGGAGGGGCGGCCTGCTGCCCAGCTGACAGGGACCGTAGAGCCGGGGAGAAGGTGGATGAGGACAGGCGGGTGCTGCTACCAAGGGGCAGAGAGTGTAGTCTGAGGGCTGGGGTTTCCTTCCTTTTCGCTTCTCAGACAGGAGGCTGGAGCCTGTGTCCATGCTGACGTTAGAAGGCAGACCCAGCAGCAAAAGCCAGGGGAGGGCCCTTAGGGGTTGGGGGCCAGGTGCAGAGCTCAGCACAGCCAGGAGCAGGAAAGCCCCCAGGATGTGTGTGCATAAAGATAAGGTGTCTGAAGCAGGATGTCAGAGTCCCTGCCCCTTGGCTTGTTTTCTGAGAAGGGGTGGGGCGGGGGCCAGGGTTTAGGACACCTGCTTGGGGAAGGCAGGGACGGGGGGTGGGGGGGGCGGGGGGGGAGGCTGCCAGAGATCTTGCTGCAGGGGGCAGGGGTGAGCACCGAGGTTGGGGAGGGGGTGGTGGGCCCGAGGTGGGACTAAGGTGCTGGGGGAGTGATGTGAGAAACAGGCAGGACCTTCATCTACACGGCTCGGATCCAGAGGTGAGGTTCTGGGCCATGGGAAGCCAGGGGTGTCTGTGGGAAGGGGCTGAGCGGGCACAGGGAAACAGGAGGCCGGGAGCTGTGAGTGGGGAGGGCTGTCTGTGGATGCTGGGGTCCCCAGAAAAAAACTCCACCCAGCCACCAGAGTCTGCAACAAACCAGCAAGAAGCCAGCGGCCCTACAGCCCAAGACACACCCGCGGAGAGACCCCCGACCCCACTGCCGGAGACAGGCCAGGCTCCCGGGAGGGTGCAAGGGTGCTGGGGTTTGCACCAGGGCAGGAAGCCCCAAGCAGGCCAGGGCGAGGGCGAGGGCGAGGACACTCACACGGGTCACAGAGCTTCCTGCTCTGGAAGGCTCCAGCCACCTCTCTGCAAAGCTGCCTGGTGGCACAGGTGGAGCCCAGGGCGCCATGGTCAGCCCTGCCTCAGGGCCCAGCAGGGAAGATGGCATAGGGGCCGAGAGTGTGGACACGCGGACCAGTATCTGAGCGTCCTCTCTTGGCCACTCGCGCTGGCCACGCTCTTGTCGCATCACACTACACCTGAAGAGCCTCGTCCAGCGCGAGTGAGAGTTAGCCTACAGCAACGGAAGAGCAGCCAGCCAGCCCTGCTCCCGCACCCTCCTTGGCCCTCCGCCGGCACCCTGGCGGACCCCAAGCGCCCACCTCCGGGAGGTTCCGCGAGGTTCCGGACTCACATGTCCACGCCCCCACCTAACTTCCTCTCATCCTAAATCTGCACTCGGAAAACTTCCTCCCGCCCCCCCTCCCGAAGACTCCAAAAGCCACCGATCCCACATCCTTGGGCCCTCGCTCCTGCACCCCATGCCGATCCATCAGCAAACCCAGCGACGCCCTGCGCCACCACGGTGATCGCGAGCTCGGACTGCAGCCTGCACCCCATCTGGACCCCGCCAGTCTGCCCCCCCTCCCCGGCAGCCCTGCTCTGCCCAGAACCTGGGCCGTCTCCGGGGCGCCGCCAGGCCGCACCCACCGGGGAGCTGGGCCGCTGAGCCCTCCCCAGCTCTGAGTCCAGGCCTGTCCCGCCACACCCAGCACACAGAAATCTCCCCATTCCCCACCCAGCAGCCCACGCCACCCCCGCGGTCCACAGCATTCTGGACAAGCTATAACTGCACCCCAGACCTCCTCCGTGACCCCGCTGGCGGGAGCGCTCTTCCCCAATCCCGCTTGTGGGTTCCCTGCAGCACCAGAGCGCCACACACAGGAGCTTGTCTGCTCAGTGTCGTATCTGGAGTCCAGGGCCCGGCTGAGACGCTGTAGGAGCCGGCAGACTTTGCTGAGAACACGTGCCTTCTTTAAAATGACTTAGGGGCCCAGGGACACAAGGCCAACCAATGCCGCCCCGGGCCACCAGAGAGGCAGCTCCAGAGATCTGGATTCCACTGAGGCTCAGACCCCAGGCCCAGCAGACAGCAGGTCCCTTGCCCACCTCTAAGGGGCCGGTCTGCCGTCCCCTGTGGCCTGTGGGGACCCTTCTCTGACTGAGTACAGAGACTGACAGGACAGTGTGGGCAGACCTTGGACCCCATGTGGCAGGGAAGGGCTGTAGCCCAGTGCGGGGTCCTGGACACCTTCCTCTCACCTCCACCTCTGTGGGAGAGAGGGACACACCTCCGCCCCACAGCTGTGTCACAGCTGACAAAGGGGCATCTCTGACCACCTCATGTGACCCTCACAGTGACCAGCTGGAGAGCAGGGAGGTGGGTGACCATGAGGCAGCACGGAGCCCATTCAGGGGAGAGGGCTCTGGGACCAGCTTGGGCCTGCTCGTCACCCACAGTTCTGGCGGGGTGGGGGCAGAGACTTCCGGGCCCCTCTGCTGCACTGAGCTGCTGCTGGTTGGATGAGAGTGACCCCCATACCCACACCCCACCCCCATCAGGTCACAGCTGCCCTGTGCCCACGAGGAAGCCAGGGAGGCCATCTGGCCTCTGATTCTGGCCACTTTGGCTGACAAAGCTGCTCCCAGGGGGTGTGGGTCCCTGAGCAGAGGCTCAAGGGCTTCCCAAGAGGAGCCGTTGGTGTCTTGGGCACCAGCCCCTGGGACAGCGGGGAGGGACGGAGCCTTGCCACTCTGCCCAGTTCCTGCTCTGCCTGTCTCTCCTGTGAGACCTTCTCCAGTGAGCAGATGGTGAGCGAGGGCTGAGGTAAGCTTTCCGTCTGCCGCTCGGTTATGCTTTAGAAACACACTCGTTCGTGGTCTGGGGGGCCTGGGGGTGCTCGGCTCCTGGGCTGCCCAAGCTCTCCCCATGCAGAGGGGATGTTCCCAAAGGCCGCGAACCGGGGGTCCCCTGTACTTTCCCCCCACACCTGACTCTTGGTCCTGTGAAATGCAGACAACAGGGGAGGCACCAGCGGCCGCCTCGGACTGGAGGTCTCTTTGTCTCTTTCATTTGTGAGGAGGGGTCTTCGCAGCGGCTCATCTCGTTTCGTGTCTTCCAAGCTCTGTCCTGGACCTGCATGCTTACGGGGTATGTGACATCCCTGGGAGGGGGAGACCCATGGGGCCGGCACCCAGCGCAGCATTCAGCTGAGAGCAAGACACAGCCCTGTCAGAGCCCTCTGTCACCTCTCATGCCGAGCCCCCTCTCAGCACCCAAGGACCAGGTAGGGACCCGCTTTTGCTGAGCCCCTGGCTGGAACAGCACCGAGTCCTGAGGAAAGCCAGAGAACTGAGAGACCCTCCCCTCCACCCGTGAGGAGCTGGGGCTGGGGGTTGAGAGCAGAGGGCGGGCGGGGCTGGGATTCCAAACCCGATCTCCCACCTAAAACCAGCAGTCTCCACACAGGTGAGAGCTGAAAGGTGCACGTGTCTGTGTGCAGTGCATCCCTGAATGTGCACAGGCATGTGCACCTGTGTCTGTGTGTGCTCCTGCTCGTGAGTTTGTGTGTGCCCACGCATGCGATGAAGGCAACAAGCTGAACAGTCTGTCTCGAACCAGTGTCTCTGAGGGCCCGGTGTCTGTGGTCTGGGGGTTTATCCCTGTGTCCGTGGTCTGGGGGTTTATCCCTGTGTCCGTGTGTGTTTCTGTGGCACAGCGTATGGCTCCTGAGGCTTAGGCCGTGGGGGGTGGGGGCCAGCACCTGTCTCCTGGGCAGGACCGGGGCTATCGGGGCATCTGTGTGTCTAAGGCTTGGGCACCGAGGTCTGTGTGCCGGATCTGGATCTGCTGGGGGGCGTGAGCAGGTGCGTCGTCCAGCTGGCAGGACCCTGGTGTCTGCTTGAACACCTGCATCAGGGGCCTCTCGTGGGGCGTGCAGGGCTTTGACTCAGGGAGGCTGGGTGCCTGAGCGAATCTGTTTGGGGGAGGACACGTGTGATTCTGCACCCATGTGAAGTTTGGGGAGCACACATGGAGCATCACGGTGGAGCCTGGGGACTCACCGTGTGTCCTCTCCTGTCTGTGTGACGAGAACTTGGGGCCCCTAATGAAGCACCAGTCTCCCATCCCGTCGGCTAAGCGGATGGTTTTGCTCCCTCTTTCACACAGACAAACAGGCTCTGGATGAGAGAGACATTGATTCCAAGTCCAACAGCTGATCAGTGGCAGGTCTGAGCAGACACTGCTGGAGTCACCAGGGGCCACAGTGGGGGAGAGATAGAGCCCCAGCTACGGGGGAGCTGACCAGGCCCACTGAGATCTGGCCAGGCCGCCTCCTGCTGCATAGGCATCGCTGCCCACCTGGGCCACCAAACCCACCCGAGTGAACGCAGCAGATGTGCAGGCTTTCTGTGGTCCTCAGAGCTGGTGTATCCCCACCCCCTCGTGGCGTTCTGGGGCCAGGACAGCCCAGCAAGGGTCTTGCTCTGACCCCATGGGACAACCGAGGCAGAGAGGGTGGCTATCCCATCCCAGGCACAGGTGTCTCCTGGAGGGTGGGGTTTAAACTGGAGCCACCCATCCCAGAGCCACACCCTAGAGCTCTGGGATCTGCTGCCTGGGATCTGGGGCAGCATGCAGGGGAGAGAGGCAAAGGGCTTGTGGTCACTCAAGGGCACAGGCCAGGAGGAGCCCTGGGGAGTTCTGGGGTTCTGGGAAGAAGCAGGAAGCCGAGAAGAGCTGACACCTGGGCTGGGGGCAGCCCACCCTACCAGGTCCTGGGCTCAAGGGCCTCCCCAGAAGGGGCATCTACTCCATCAGGGCAGGAGGACCGCCCTCCACACCCTGCTCGGCCCCAAGCTCAGGTCTGAGGCCCCGGTGGGTAAGGCCTGGTGTGGGGGATGCCCTCTGAGGGCTCACAGCAGCACTCACTTCAGCGGCACATATACTAAACTTGAGGGTTCAAGGCAGCAAGATGCAGAACAGAGGCTGGTTTTTGTCCTCCAAGCCCATTCTCCATATCAGCCAGCTTGTTTTAGCAAACTCACTTCCACGTCAAGTGTACAGATGCACTCAGGGTGCAGGTAAGAAGCCAAAACCCCAACCGTCCTACAAATGAGTGGATTGGTCCCGACACAGGTTTTGAAGATCAGGAAGCACGCCTGTGGCCTTCAGGGACGTTCCTAGGACAGAGGCCCTGGCTGATGTGGGGCGGGGTGCAGGGGAGCATTTCAGGGGGCCCCTGAGCCAGGAAACCCGTGGGCGGGCAGGAGGGGAATGCCCAGGGTGAAGGAAGCTGACTTCTGTTTTTAGGGTCTGGCCCTTTCACTGTTGTGAAACAGGTCCTTGTGGAGGCGAGGAAGCCACCTGCCAGTCCTGCCCCTTTGATCCCCTAGCCATCCCTGCAGGGGCTGGAATTGGGGGGCACAGGAAGTCATGGCCCTGAGGGCCCCCTGCACACCTCTGGCCGTACCAGTGCGGCTTGGACAGAACCAGGCGAGCCACACATGGAGTCGGGCGGTGGAGGGCTGGACCCCCAGGGCCCATGGCAGGGAGCACGGCTCACCTGGCCAGGACAGGGTGTCAAGGGGACCCAGGGTGGGAAACTCGGCCTCCTGCATCCTCCCAATTCCCTGGGACCCTGAATTCTCCTAGGGAACTGGCACCCCAGGAGTGGCCATGTTCCCCATCAGCCCCTGTGGCACAAGCCCACGGACGTCCTCCTCAGCATCCCACCCCCCTGGAGGTGTGATAGGTCTGCATCCAACCTGCAGGGAAAGTTCTGGCTGTCGTCCTGCATACAGATGAGGAAGCCCCATCTCATGGCCGCAGATACCCTCCCCCCCGCCTGACCCAAGAAGACGGCGGGAGCCCAGCACGTCCCTGTCCACCCCAGGCCAACCCCTTGCCCCCTGCCCCACAGCACCCATTCTCCTAACCTGGGTGACCTTGGCCACGGCCTCCCCCACCATCCTGTGGGGCCCCATCCACACCCGTGAGCAGGTCCCCAGTCCGGGCCCCTGAGACGTTCTCATGGCACCCAGCACACCACAGCCTTCATCCAGTCTGCGGCCAGGCAGGGCCGGTGGCCCCAGGGCAGAGCCCACATCTGCCCAGATCCCACCCAGTGCCTGAGGGGAGGCCCACCCGTGGGCAGCAGAGCAGGGGCCGTGGCCTCCAGCACCCCACCCACCAGCCAGCATCTGACCCATTGTCTCTGCCACCAGGTGCACACCATGCCCTTCGGGGACAATGGCTCGGAAGTGACAGAGTTCATCCTGGTGGGCTTCTCGGGCTCGCTGGGCCTCCACGTGTGCCTGGTGGTGCTGTTCACGCTAGCCTACATGCTGACCGTCACAGAGAACGTGGTCGTCGTCGCCGTGATCCGGGTCAGCCCCCAGCTGCACAAGCCCATGTATGTCTTCCTCAGCAACCTGTCCTTCCTGGAGGTGTGGTACGTCTCCGTCACCGTGCCCAAGATGCTGCTCAGCCTGGCGGAGCCCCAGTTCCGACACATCTCCTTCGCGGGCTGCATGGCGCAGCTGTATTTCTTCCTGGCGCTGGCCTGCACCGAGTGCACGCTCCTGGGGGTCATGGCCTACGACCGCTACGTGGCCATCTGCAGCCCCCTGCGCTACCCGGCCATCATGAGCCCCAGCCTCTGCAGCTTCCTGGCCGCCAGCTCCTGGCTCTCGGGCTTCGCCGTCTCCCTGGGAAAGGTCTTCTTCATCTCGCGCCTGGGCTACTGTGGCCCCAACGTCATGAACCACTTCTTCTGCGACGTGTCCCCCCTGCTGAGCCTCGCGTGCTCCGACGTGTCCATGGCGGAGCTGGTCGACTTCCTCCTGGCTCTGCTCATCCTGCTGGGGCCGCTGCAGCTCACCATCTTCTCGTACGCCGCCATCCTCGGCACCGTGCTGCGCATCCCGTCCGCCGCCGGCCGGCGCAAGGCCTTCTCCACCTGTGCCTCGCACCTGGCCGTGGTGGTCATCTTCTACTCCGCCTCCCTCTTCATCTACGCCCGGCCACGCGCCATCTACTCCTTTGACCTCAACAAGGTGGTGTCCGTGGTCTACACGGTGCTCACGCCCCTGCTCAACCCCATCATCTACTGCCTGCGGAACCAGGAGGTCAAGGAGGCCCTACGCAAGGCAGTGCAGAGGGTGGCCCAGGCCCTGGGTGCCCCGTCCTAGGGGCCTCCCTGGGACCTCGCGCTCCCTCAGAACTGCTCCAGACCTCTGTGTCTCCAGTTTATCTCCTGAGTGGCTCCGGTGGGGTGAGGGGCTGAAGGCAGAGTCCTTCCTGTCCCTCATCTGAGTGGTGCCTGCCCAGGACACAGGTTTGGTGACCACCCCAACCTGGCTCACCCCTTCCCAATGCCTGGAACAGACGCCCCGTGTGGAGCCCCCAACCCTGACCCTCTCCGGGTGCCACACAAGGTATCATCCTGGGACACTTTACAACTGCTGCAGAGTACCAGTTGCCCCCGCCCCAGGTGGGGACACCCCCGTCCCCCACATCATGCAAGATTGGGGGGCCAGGTTGCAGGCTGGCCCCACGTCCTTGCTGAGGCCCCAGGCAGCTGGGCGCTCCCTCCTCTAACCAGGCCCCCGGAGGCCTGGTCAGCTGGAGCACCACGACCCCCTGCAGTTATGGGAGGTCTTGGGCCGTGCAGGGTGATGCCCAGGGCAGGTGTGTTGACAACCCAGCAGAGCAAATAAGACTCTGAGGAGTGGTGGATATTCCAAAATGAAAACCAGAACTGGCCACTGAAACCAGCGTCCCCTGACCAGTGTCCCTGTGACCAGCATCCCTCTCTGTTGGCAGTAGGTGGAGTAAGCGAGGCCAGGCTTGAAAGTGTGTGCGGGCCCTGATGCCTGCCCCAGCCACAGCCCCCACACACGCATTGTCACCAAGGGGCAATAGGGTGGCGTCCACGCCCGCTGCACGCCTGGCTGACCCGGGAGGGCAGGACCTGGGTCTCCCCAGAGGAGCCCTCACCTGCTCTCCTGCTCTCCTTGGCGCCTGGCTTCAAAAGGCGCTCATCCGAGCCAGCAGATGACTGTGATGGTGCCGTGAACTTTCCACGGCAGCTTCTAGAGTCACAAGGCCTGGCCCCAGCCTGTGCCGCAGACGCAGCCTGAGAGTTGGTCAGAAATCTCGTGGTGCCTGTGCAGGATTTCAGGTAATAAATGTCAACTGTGCTGGCAAGGTTGGGGAAACCTAGAATGTTCGTCTTGTGCAATGGATGATGGGGGCTTTGAGCTTCACTCTCAGGGCCACCCCAGAAACACACTACAGACTGAGGGTTCAGATCACTCATTGAGCACACACTGGGCTCAATGGGTGTGATGGGCCTTGTGCTGAACGTGACCCGAAGCCTGTGAGACCAGGCCCCACCTCGAGCACAGTGTTACCGAGGGCAAGGGCTCAAGGAGCGCGGGGCAGCGAGGTAGCAGCAGACCGTCATTGCGTTAGGAGGTGGTGCTAGGCGGCGAGGGGCTCTCTGTTGTCCCAGGGAGGACACTGCAAGGAGCGGGGGCCAGGGCTATGGGCGGAGCTAAGCAGGGAGCTGCTGCTGGACAGACCAGCACTGACCAGCCCGTCGCTGCGTCCTTTCCAAGGGTCTTGGCACAGACCCCACTGCCGTGGCGGCCACTAGGGTTAGCGAATGTCCCATGAAAGGTGCCTGTAAGTCTGCAATTTCAGGCACCTCCCTCTTTCATGTGGATGTGCTTCCAAATCAAACTACTGTAAAATGATTGCTTTAAAACATGGGGTGAAAATACTATTGTGCTCACTGGTTTGTCAATTCATAAAGCAAGTATTGAGTGCCAGCCTCTCACTGGGTGCTGTGTGGCCCTGCAGAGACCAGCTGGGTCAGGGAATTCACAGCCTGGTTTAGACACCCGGAAGCAACAGACACAGCTCGGGTCCGGGCCCACCACACAGCAGGGCCTCCGAGGTGCCAGAGACACAAGAACTGGTCCAGGCCGGGCATTGGTGTTGTGGGCAGGACCTGGTCTGGGGGGGCACAGGTGCCGTGGGCAGGACCTGGTCAGGGGGGGCACGGGTGCCGTGGGCAGGACCTGGTCCGGGTGGGCACAGGTGCCGTGGGCAGGACCTGGTCTGGAGGGGGCACAGGTGCCGTGGGCAGGACCTGGTCCGGGGGGGCACGGGTGCCGTGGGCAGGACCTGGTCTGGGTGGGCACAGGTGCCGTGGGCAGGACCTGGTCTGGAGGGGGCACAGGTGCCGTGGGCAGGACCTGGTCCGGGGGGGCACGGGTGCCGTGGGCAGGACCTGGTCCGGGTGGGCACAGGTGCCGTGGGCAGGACCTGGTCTGGAGGGGGCACAGGTGCCGTGGGCAGGACCTGGTCCGGGGGGGCACGGGTGCCGTGGGCAGGACCTGGTCTGGGTGGGCACAGGTGCCGTGGGCAGGACCTGGTCTGGAGGGGGTACAGGTGCCGTGGGCAGGACCTGGTCTGGAAGGGGCACAGGTGCCGTGGGCAGGACCTGGTCGGGGGGGGGGGGGCACGGGTTCCGTGGGCAGGACCTGGTTCGGGGGCCACGGGTGCCGTGGGCAGGACCTGGTCCGGGGGGGCACGGGTGCCGTGGGCAGGACCTGGTCTGGGGGGGCACGGGTACCGTGGGCAGGACTGTGAGGCTACAGAGCCACCCGAGAGAGGAGCCTGAGCTCTGGGCCACCTGAGGCTGGGTGGTCAGCTGTCCATCCACCCAGACAGGCAGGTCTGAGAAGGAGGACCCTGGAAAGCCCAAGAGGTTGCCCGGTTCCTGGCTCTGGAGCTCCAGGGAAAAGTGACCAGAAACAGAACTTGGAGAGTCATCAGCTTACAGAGGGTGCGCCGTCAGGAGTACGAGAAGGTCACCAGCCGGGGAAGAAGCAGAGAAGCACCCTCAGCAAGGAAGCCCTGAGGCAGGAGAGGTGGCCAGGGGGGAGGTCCCCGTAAGGCACCAAGTGAGGACAGACCTGTTCCACTGGGTTTATCAGCAGGTGGCTGTCAGGTGGAAGAGGGAGAGGGTGTGCTGGAAGGGGCACACCTGCCAGGTCAGCTGGAGAAAGGGCATTGAAGGAACACTGGTGGAGGAGGGGGCTGCTAGAGGAGGCGGCTGTTGGGGGGAGGGGGCTCCTTGTTGCAGAGTAAGCTGATGGGAAGAGCTTGAGGAGGGAGTGGTTGAGGCAAAGGGACGTAGCCCATCTGGGCAGGAACAGGCCAGGGCCTCAGCTGGGAGGGAGCCCAGCCCTCAGCTCTCCCCGTTCTGAGCGAGGACCACAGGAGGAATCTCCCTAGCAGACTCCCCAGAGCTACAAAAGGCACCCTTCTCTGAGCTGGCCCCTGCTCTCCAGGCCATACCCGGTCCGGGACGATTCTCATCCTAAGCTCCACCTACCCCCACCCCACACCCTGTCCTGGGCTCCAGGCCTCTCAACAGCCCCCACTCCACAGGGGCCCCTCCCACCAAATTCGGATGACTTCCCCTCCAGGGGGACAGAGAGACCCCACGCTGTAATACTGGCATCCACCTGTGCTCACCCCACATTGCCAGCCCTGCAGGGCTGTGCCTCTGTCCCCCTCCACACCGTCCCCAAGCAGAACCCCTGCTGGGACCACCCTGGTCTCCTACCCCTCACCCATTCACTTGACCCTGCCATCAGACTCCTGTTGTCCACAGGTTAAATTCCCAAATCCTTACTGAGACCCTGTGATCCAGGTCTCACCAGCCCCTACCCGAGGACACTGAGGAGGACTGTCCCCTTTGCCCTGACCCCTCTCACAAGCTTGACTCCAAGTGGGGCTCACACAGAAAGACATCCCCTAAACTGCCCCAGCTCCCCGGGTATCCACCTGTGTCTGTCCATGTACTATATACACGTGTTCCAGGCACCCCACCCTCAGGTGGACAGAAGCATCCTGCAGGCCCAGCCACTCTGTCCACATGTGCCCTGGTGCAGGGACCAAGCACCGGGAGAAAGGCAGCTGTAGGACTGGAGGCCATGAGAGAGGCCCCTGGCATCCACTGGGAGCATCCAGCTGGCTCCTTCCTCATTGGGGCCAGAACTGACTGATCTGATGCTCCATTTGTTCTGTTTCCTCAGACTCTGGAAGACGGATATTCCTACCCCTCTCTCTGCTCACTGTGAAGTTGGGGGCTATTGCAGCAGACAAGGAGGAGGCCCCTACTCCTGTCTGAGCAGCAGTGTGGAGCCAGACCTGCCCCATGCCCCAGAGCCACAAGAAACTGGATGACCCATTAGCAGATGAGGAGACAGAACTCTGTGGGCTGGAACGCCTCACCACCAGCGGTCCCGTTGACGGCCGTTCCCCCCGCCACAGGCCATCTCCAGGGCCTCCTCTGTCTCCTCCCCCAGCCCCAGTGAGGACACAGTTTTCAGTTAAAGATAGTGGATTGAGCATCACGTCTTCCCGCCTTAAATCCCACCAGAGTGATGAGAAAGGAACCCATAGACTAAGGACAATGACAGAGAGGACAGCAGCAACAAAACTCCAGAAACTGGGTACATGGAGTGGGCTTGGCAGAGCAGAGAGGACTCAAGTGCAAAGCCCAGGAGCAGCGAGTTTACCACCCAGTACCTCTGACATGGTCTTTATTCGTGGCCGACATAATGGACAAAGAGGAAACTCATGGAATCTACAATAAAGCTTATTATTCAAAAATCAATTGTATTTCTATATACCAGTGACAAACAATAGGAAATTAAAATATCTTTCAGATACCATTTCCACTAGTATCAAAAAAACATAAAATAGCTAAGTGTAGATCTTACAAAAATGTGCAAGAACTGTACTCTCAAAACTACAAAATATTGCTTAGAACTTTAAAGAAGACCTAAAGAAATGGAGATGTAAACCATGTTAACTGGTTGAAACACTCAGAAATGTTAGGGTGACAGTCCTCCCCAAATTGATCTATAGATTCAATGCGCTCTCAATCAGAAGCTAAGCAGGTTTCTCTTAGAGATTACCAAACTGATTCTAAAGTTTATATGGGAAGCAAAGGACCTAGAATTTTCAAAACAAGTTGAAAAAAGAGCCACAGATTTGGAAAACTAATACTACTGATTTCAAGTTTTATTATAAAACTACAGTGGTATGACGGTGTAGTATTGCCATCAAGAGAGACAAAGAGATCAGCAGATCAGAGTAGAGAGACTACAGAAATGGAGCCACACATACAAAGACAACTTATTTTTTTAACTTGTTTTACTTCTTATTTTTTTAAATTTGCATCCAAATTAGTTAGCATAGAGTGCAACAATGATTTCAGGAGTAGATTCCTTAGTGTCCCTTACCCATTTAGCCCATCCCCCCTCCCACAACCCCTCCCATAACCCTCAGTTAGTTCTCCATATTTGAGTCTCTTCTGTTTTGTCCCCCCACCGCCATGTTTATAGCTGCACTATCAACAATAGCCAAAGTATGGAAAGAGCCCAAATGTCCATCGGTGGATAAATGGATAAAGAAGATGTGGTTTATATATACAATGGAGTATTACTCAGCAATCAAAAAGAATGAAATCTTGCCATTTGCAGCTACGTGGATGGAACTAGAAGGTCTTATGCTAAGCAAAATTAGTCAGAGAAAGACAAAAATCATATGACTTCACTTATATGAGGACTTTAAGAGACAAAACAGATTAACATAAGGGAAGGGAAACAAAAATAATATAAAAACAGGGAGAAAGACAACTTATTTTTGACAAAGATGCAAAGGCAATTCAGTGGAAAAATAATAGTCCTTTCAACAAATAATACTGGAAAATTCAGGTATATCTTATTCCCCAAAGCAGGCTTTGATCCATACCTCACACCATATATACTAATAAACTCATAGACCTAAATATAACCTAAACCTCCTAGAAGAAAACATTTGAGGAAATCTTTTTTACCTTGGGTTGGGCAAAAATTTCTTAGACATAAAAGCAAACCAAAGTCCATAAAAGAAAAAAAATCATCAAGTGGACTTCAACAAAATTTAAATCTTAATGGGGGTGGGGGGTGCCTGGGTGGTTCAGTCGGTTGAGCACCTGACTTTGACTCAGGTCATGAACTCATATTTCATGGGTTCAAGCCCTGTGTCAGGCTCTGTGCTGACAGCTCAGAGCCTGGAGCCTGCTTCAGATTCTGTGTCTCCTTCTCTCTGCCCCTCCCCCAACTCGTGGTCTTTCTCTCTCTCAAAAATAAATAAAGATTTTTTAAAATTTGTTTATGGTCTTCAAAGACACAGTTAAAATAATGAAAATACAAGCCATAGTCTGAGAGAAGATATTTTCAGATCGCTAGTCTTGGTTGGAATGTAATGACATAACCACTTTGGAAAACGAAGTGGAGCTTCCTGAAACATTAAACACACACCCACCCTATGGCCCCCATCACACTCTTAGGTATTTACCCACAAGAAATGAAAGCATATGTCTTTCAAAGACCTGTAATTATATGTTCATAACAGCTTTCTTTGTGATAGCCCCAAGCCAGAAACACCTCAAAGCTCCATGAGAAGGTGTAGAAACAAATCACGGTGCATCCACGGTGCATCCACATACTGGATTTATCAGCAATAAACAGGAATGAACTATTGACACAGGCAACATAGATGGTCTCAAAGTAATAATGTCAAATGGGAAAAGTGTGATATATAAAAATCTAGAAAACACAAACTGATCAACGGTGACAGAATGCAGATTGGTGGTTGCCTGCGAAGCATCAGGACGGGTGGGCAGGAAGAGTGAGACCTGCCAGCCAACTGTATGTACTCTCTGACCCTTTCCAGAAAAGGCTTGTCTTGGGGCACCTGGGTGGCTCAGTCGGCTGAGCGGCCGACTTTTGATTTTGGCTCAGGTCATGATCTCACAGTGCCATAGGTTCGAACCCCACGTCGGGCTCTGTGCTGACAGCTCAGAGCCTGATTGGATTATCTCTCTCTCTCCCTCTCTCTCTGCCCCTCCTCTGCTCACGCTCTCTTGGTCTCTCTCAATATAAATAAATAAACTTGAAAAAAAAAAAAAAAGGTTTGCCCCTGGTATAGAGCAATACTTGAAGAGACCATGATTGAGAATATTCCAAAACTGATGGGCAATAGAAATCTATACATTCAATAAAGGTCAATGAATGCTGAGCAGAATGAATATAAATGATGCCCAGACACATTACACCAAAATTACAGGACATCAAGGACAGAGAGAAACTCTTAGAAGCAGCCAGGGGAGGGGCAGATGGTCCCAGGGAACTGGAAGCTGACTTTCCAGCAGCTTCTGTGGACATCAGTAGACAGTGCCTTCAGTGCTAGAAAAACCTGCCAGCCTAGGATCCTGGACTCAGGATAGTGGGTCACTGTCTAAGGTGGACATTTGCCACTACTGCAGACATTCAGAACCAGCTGGGCCAGGCCTTACAGAAGAGGCCTGAAAAGTTCCTGAGGGTGGCTCTAGGGGACCAGCCTCTGGAGGGGCTTCTCCTCTGCACCCCGGGTCACCTGCCTGTGGCCAAAAGCACCTGTGCAGTCTGGAGAAGTGCTATTTAAGTAGTCTCAGATGACTCTCATGCCCATACCTAAAAGCCTCTTCAGTAATTGCTTATTCTAACATTATCTTCAGCCTCACATTCCACCATCCTTCCCTTAACCATCTATATTAGTTTTCCAGTGCTAGATAACAAATTATCACAGATTAGCAGCTCACAACTATTACCTCATAGTTTCCACAGGCCCTCAGCTCAGGGTCTCGCCAGACTGCAGTCAGATGTCAGTTGGGGCTCCACTGGGGTGGGACCCACTTCCAAGCTCCCTCAGGTTCTTGGCAGAATTCATCTCCTCGCACCTGCAGGACTGAGGTCCCCATTCTCTTTCTGGCTGCTGTCGGCACTGAGGCCATGCAGCTCCTTCGAGGCCAGCAGGGCCAGACCCAGAGGGAGTCCCACGTAACCTGTCATCACCAGAGTGATGTCCCACCCCCTTTGCATGTCTGCTGGTTGCTGTCCACTCTCAAGTGCTTTACGTTGTCCTCAAAATATTAATAAAAGCTAATTGGAGATGAACTGGGTTCACTCGTTAGACTAGAGGCCTTTTGCCCAGAAAACTGTTGGCCACATTTGTACCCAGGTATTTCCACTGCTTAACCTTTCTAAAGTCCTTTTTTCAAAAAGCCTTCATTCAAATTATAGACAAGGGGAAAATGAGGCAAATTTTAACAAAAGTAGAACTTATTTATTGATAACAATGAAGTTGTATTACTAGGAAGAAATTTCACACCAGGATAAATGTGAGGTGCAGTGTTTTTCTTTAAAATGTTGACTTTGGGGCGCCTGGGTGGCGCAGTCGGTTAAGCGTCCGACTTCAGCCAGGTCACGATCTCACGGTCCGTGAGTTCGAGCCCCGCGTCAGGCTCTGGGCTGATGGCTCAGAGCCTGGAGCCTGTTTCCGATTCTGTGTCTCCCTCTCTCTCTGTCCCTCCCCGTTCATGCTCTGTCTCTCTCTGTCCCAAAAATAAAATAAACGTTGAAAAAAAATAAATAAATAAATAAATAAATAAATAAATAAATAAATAAAATGTTGACTTTTTGGGGCACCTGGGCAGCTCAGTCAGTTAAGGGCCCGACTTCAGCTCAGGTCATGATCTCACAGTTCGTAAGTTCAAGCCCCGTGTCAGGCTCTGTGCTGACAGCTCAGAGCCTGGAGCTGCTTCAGATTCTGTGTCTCCCTCTCTCTCTGCCCTTCCCCTGCTTGTGCTCTGTCTCTCTCTGTGTGTCTCTCTCTCTCTCAAAAATAAATAAACATTTAAAAAATACATAAATAAATAAATAAAATGTGGACTTTTTTTAGTTTATTTATTTATTTTGAGAGAGAACGAGAAAATGAGCACAAGCATAGCAGAGAAGGAGAGACAGAATCTCAAGCAGGTTCCGTGCCATCAGTGCAGGCCCGATGAAGGGCTCGAACTCACAAACTGCGAGATCATGACCTGAGCTGAGATCGAGTCGATTGCTTAACCAACTGAGCCACCCAGGCCCCCCTAAAATGTTGACTTTTAAGGAACACCTGGGTGGCTCAATCGGTTGAGAGTCTGACTCTTGATTTCGGCTCAGGTCATGGTCTCATGGTTCATGAGTTTGAGCCCCATGTTGGGCTCTGCGCTAATGACACAGATCCTGCTTCAGATCTCTTTCTCTCTCCCCTTCCGCCCTCAACTCTCTCTCAAAAATAAATGAACATTTTAAAAAGTTGACTTTTAAAAATTCTCATTGTAATTCTGGCAAATAAGTCCAGATTTGTTTATTTATTTGTTTGTTTATTTTTGAGAGAGAGAGAGAGAGACAGTGTGAGCTGGGGAGGGGCAGAGAGACAGAGGGAGACACAGAATCTGAAGCAGGCTCCAGGCTCCCGGCTGTCAGCACAGAGCCCATCATGGGGCTCAAACCCGTGAATTGCAGGATCATGACCTGAGCCTAAGTCTACACTTAACCAACTGAGCCACCCAGGCGCCCCAGTCCAGATTTTACTTTTACCATGGAGTAATTCCTGAGAAATGTTTAGGTTGTATGCCTCAAATTGACAGACACTGTGATTTACAGTGTCTAATACAATGTACCAAGTATAGCCCTAGGCCCCATTGAAAAACTGATGATTGGTTGGACAATAAAGAACTTGCTTGGGGGGGGGTGCCTGGGGGGGTTCAGTCGGTTAAGCATCTGCCTCTTGGTTTCCGCTCAGGTCATGATCTCTTGGTTCATGAGTTCGAGCCTCACATCAGGCTCCGTGCTGACAGCTTGAAGCCTGCTTGGGTTTCTCTCTCTCTCTCTCTCTCTCTCCCCCTCTCTGCCCTTCCCCCGCTTGCACTATCTCTGTCTCTCCGTCTCTCTCTCTCTCTGTGTGTCTCTCTCTCTCTCAAAATGAATAAATAAACTTAAAAAAAAAAAGAACTTGCTTTGGAAGAAGGAAAAAGGTCCCACTCACTCTCAAGCATTATACAGCAGGAGACATGGGGCCACCCTGGGCTCTGCCTCCACAACCTTCTCCTTTCTCAAACTTTCAAGTGCATGCCCCAGTGTTGTCAACGTGAGCAGTGCCATGCAGCAAATCTCTAGAACTTAGTGTGTAACTGAGACTCTGTGCCCATTGAACCACAAGCTCCTGTCCCCCTGGCCAGCTCCTGGCAACCACCACTCCACCCTGTTTCAATGAATTGGACTCTTCTAGGTGCTTCATGGAAGTGGAATGGTGCAGTATTTGGCCTTCTGTGTCTGGCTTATTTTTTTTTAATATAATTTATTGTCAAAGTGGTTTCCATACAACACCCAGTGGCTCATCCCAACAGGTGCCCTCCTCAATGCCCATCACCCCCTTTCCCCTCTCCCCCACCCCCCATCAACCCTCAGTTTGTTCTCATTGCTCGAGTCTCTTATGATTTGCCTCCCTCCCTCCTCTTTTTCCTCCCTTTCCCTTCCCCCACGGTCTTCTGTTAAGTTTCTCAAATTCCACATATGAGTGAAAACATATGATATCTGTCTTTCTCTGTCTGACTTATTTCACTTAGCATAATACCCTCCAGGTCCCTCCACGTTGCTACAAATGGCCAGATTTCATTCTTTCTTACCACCAGGTAGTATTCCATTGTGTATATAAACCACATCTTCTTTATCCATTCGTCAGTTGGTGGACGTTGAGGCTCTTTCCATGATTTGGCTATTGTTGAAAGTGCTACTATAAACATTGGGGTACAAGCGCCCCTGTGCATCAGCACTCCTGTATCCATTGGGTAAATTCCTAGCAGTGCTCTTGCTGGGTCGTAGGGTCGTTCTGTTTAGCATGTCCTCCAGGTTCACCCATGAGGTCGTGTATGGCAGGATGTCCTTTTCTAAGGGTGAATACTATTCCACTGTATGTATGTGTGTATACGTGTGTATGTGTGTATATATGTGAATTGTGTATATGTGTGTTTATGTGTGTGTACATGTGTATATGTACATGTATGCATGTGTGTGCATCTGTGCATGTGTGCATATGAGTATATGTGTGTATCTATGTCTGTGTGTATGTGTGCATATGTGTGCACATATACATGTATATGTGTGTGTATGTTTTTATGTGTGTATATGTTTGTATGCATGTGTGTATGTGTGTGTGCGTGCGTGTGTACATGTACATGTGTGTATGTGTGTTTATTTGCATGTATATGTGTATATGTGTGTTTATATTTGCATGTATGTGTGAATATGCATATGAATATTTTATGTGTGTATGTCTATGTGTATACACAGATGTATTTGTATATGTGTCTATATATTTGCATGTATGTGTGTGTGTGTGTGTGTGTGTATCCACACATCTGTTGATGGACACCTAGGTTGTTTCTGTGTCTTTACTGTTGCAATGAATGTGGAAATGCAGACAATCTTTTCATTCTTAGTTCTTTCCTTTGCTGTTCAGAAGATTGTTGTTTGACATCACCCCACTCATCTACTTCTGTTTTTTGTTGCTTATGCTTTTGGTGTCATGTCCAAGAAATCACTGTCAAGACTGATGGCATGAAGGTTCTCCCCTGTGTTTTCTTCTAGGGGTTTTACAGTTTCAAGTCCTGTATTTGAATCTCTATTCCATTTTGAGCTTATTTATGTGTAAGACCAGGGTCCAATTTCATCCTTTTACATGCGGGTCTCATTTTCCAAAAACATTTGGAAGGCTATCCTTACCCACGTGTGTTCCTGGAACCTTGCTGAAGATCAGTTCCATGGCCTGAGCTTGTTTCCGGATTCCCTGGTTTGTTCTGTTGGCCTATATGTCTGCATTTGGGCAGGACCACACTGTTTTAATCCCTGTAGCTTTTGAAATCAGGACGTGTGATGCCTCCAGCTTTGTTCTTCTTTCTCATGATTGCTTTAGCTATTCGGTGTCTTTTGTGATTTTGTGTAAATTTTAGGATTACCCTGATACTTATGCCAGACAAAGACACTATAAGAAAAGAAAATCACAGGCCAATATCCCTGATGAACATACATAGAAAAATCCTCAACAAAATACTATCAAACCAAACTCAGTGGCACATTAAATAGCTCACACACCATGATAGAGGGATTTATCCTTGGGATTCAAGGATGGATCAAAGCACAAATATCCATTAATGTGATGCACCACGGTAACAAAAGGAAGAGTGAAAATCCTCGTAACAACCACCTGCCATCATCCAGCTCCAAAGTTCTGGGTCACAAATGGCTTCAGGACTGGAGGAGAGCAAGTGCATCCCCCAAGCCCATGAGAGAGCCCAGCCATCCCACAGCTACCCACACACGCCTCAGTGAACACAGCCAAGCCAGGAAAACTGCAGCTGTAGACTCATGAGGGGTAATAGAGGACTTTTGTTCGATGCGATTGCAATGCAATTTTAAGCCACTGAGGTTTTTATTCAGGTGTTATTTGCATATGATTAAATTCACTCATGTAAAGTGTAGAGTCTGATGCGTCACGATAACTGCATGAAATGGTGTGGCCACCAATACTATCAAAATGCAGACCAGTCTCCTCTGTCTAAGCAGCTCCCCGTCACTCAGATTTGCCCCTCCTAGAACAGCACGTGAGTGAGGCATGCAGTACACTGTCCTGTGTAATGCTTTTCGTCTCTACCTATTGTTGCTGTGTGGGATACCACAATGTGACTATCCCACACTGCTTATCCAGGTGATGGACCTTGGGTCACATTCAGTTTGGGGCTACCATGAACAGTGCTGCTACAAACACACTCATAAACATCTGTGTGTACATCCAGTTCCAGTCCTCGTGGGTAAACACCTACGAGTGAAATTGCTGGGTCACATGGTAAGTGGATAAAGATATTGCCGTGCTGTTTTCCGAAGTAAGCTGGTAAGACCTGAGGTGCCTTATTACCCAGTCACTGTACAACCAGATGACCTACACCTAATATGAACAGTGTAGCAATATGAACATCAAAGCAACAGGGGACAAGCAGGGTTTCCCCACTGCCTGTCATGACCCCAGCTGATGGGCACACCTGTGACCTGGGGTCAGAGCCACATCAACGACCCACCGGCCCAAAGCCAGGGCTCACCAGCTGCTCAGTGAGCAGAGGCACACAGCACACAGCCACGTACATACATTCTATTCACTTCAGCAGGAATGAAACTGTGATGATTGTGATCACAACGACTAATGTAATAATCATAGAGTAAACGGTGCTTTATACCAAAAGGAATATTTTCTTGTTTTTAATTTTTTTAAGTTTACTTATTTATTTTGAGAGTGACAGAGACAGCACAAGTGGGGAAGTGGCAGCAAGAGAGGGAGAGAGAGAATCCCAGGCAGGCTCTGCACTGCCAGCACAGAGCTCGACAGGGGGCTCGATCCCACAAAGCCATGAGATCATGACTTGACCCAAAACCAAAAGTTGGACACTTAACCGACTGAGCCACCCAGGCGCCCCAGGAATATTTTCTTAAAGAATTGTGTCCAGAAAAAATGCTCAACATCACTCATCAAAGGGGAATACAAATCAAAACCACAATGAGATACCACCTCACACCTGTCAGAATGGCTAATGTTAACAACTCAGGCAACAACAGATGTTGGCGAGGATGCGGAGAGAGAGGATCCCTTTTGTATTGTTGGTGGGAATGCAAGCTGGTGCAGCCACTCTGGAAAACAGTATGGAGGCTCCTCAAAAAACTAAAAATAGAACTACCCTATGACCCAGCAATTGCACTACTAGGCATTTACCCACAGGATACAGATGTGCTGTTTCGAAGGGACACACGCACCCCCATGTTTATAGCAGCACTATTGACAATAGCCAAAGTACAGAAAGAACCCAAATGTCCATCGAGGATGAATGGATAAAGAAAATGTGGTATATATATATATATATATATATATATATATATACACACACACACACACACACACACACACACACAATGGAGTATTACTCAGCAATCAAAAAGAATGAAATCTTGCCATTTGCAACTACGTGGATGGACCTGGAGGGTATTATGCTAAGTGAAATTAGTCAGTCAGAGAAAAGACAAAAATCATACGACTTCACTCCTATGAGGACTTTAAGAGACAAAACAGATGAACATAAGGGAAGGGAAACAAAAATAATATAAAAACAGGGAAGGGTACAAAACATAAAAGACTCTTAAGTACAGAGAACAAAGTGAGGGTTGCTGGAGGGGTTGTGGAGGGGGGTGGGCTAAATGGGTAAGGGGCATTGAGGAAAACACTTCTTGGGATGAGCACTGGGTGTTATACGTAGGGAATGAATCACTGGAATCTACTCCTGAAATCATTATAGCACTCTATGCTAACCAACTCAGACGTAAATTAAAGTATAAATAAGTAAATAAAAATAAAGAACTGCATTCAGAGCAACTCAGTCATCTTCAGAGTAGAAATCATCGTGGACAGTATCCCCGGGGGCTGTCAGGGTGGCCCCTCCGCTCACAGCTGCCAGGCTGAGTCACTGCATTCAAGTCGGGGACAGTAGGTGGACAGAGACTCAGGTCATGGGTCCGCGCTGTGCTCACCATGTAACCATGAGTCTCTTCAACAACGTGAGACTCTAGCCCCACTTCGTCCTGCCAACAGGACAGGTGAGGGGGAACCCAGGTCCTCACAGTGCAGACATGGTAGTCACTCTCATTGTGCAGATGGGCATGGTGACAGAGCCGCTGACAGCTGACAGATGGAGCACAGGGTCACAGAGCCACTGAGACGGGGAGCAGGGCCCATCCCGGCTCCTGGCCGAGGCTGTGCTGCCTCGAGTGACGAGTAATGCCTGATGTGTGGCCCAGAGAAGCTCACAGCAACTCTGTGGCCCCATCCAACATTTCTTCATATTTAAGAGGAGCTTGTTAGCCAACCACATGCATTTCAAACAGAAAGGTTTTGGGAGATGTGCTGGGACGAAGAGGTTGACCTGGCCCACCATCTCCAAGGAAACACAGCATGGTGCAATGCAGCCCTGCTGGTCAGTGGGGATAAACGGGTTCCCACAGAAGCCCCGTCCTGCTCTCAAATCCAAGATCAAGAGAGATCTGACTCATATCCCAGTGGCAAATGAGCATGAAGAAACGCCCAACTTCATAGTCATCAGGAAATGTAAGTTGAAACCACAATGTGACACATCCTCCAGGATGGCTAAAATGCAGACAGACAGTACTAAGTGCTGATGAGGACAGAGAGTGCTCTTACACCCCCTAAGGGACTGGACGGTGCAGCAATCATTCAGAAAGACTGCTCATCTGCTAAAGCTGAACAGACACAGACCTATGACCCAGCGATTCCATTCTTGTATATGTGCCCAAAGGGAGCACCTGGGTGGTTCAGTCAGTTAAGCATCCAACGTCAGCTCAGGTCATGATCTCAAAGTTTGCAAGTTCAAGACCCATGTCAGACTCTCTGCTGTCAGCGCAGAGCGCACTTCAGATCCTCTGTCCACACCCCCCACCTCTCTGCATCTCTGCCTCTCTCTCTCAGAAATAAACATTAAAAAAAAAAAGAAAAGGAATGCATGCATATTCTCCCTGAAAGAACAGAACTACTTATAATAAACAAAAGACAGAAACAACCTAAATGTCCATCAACAGTTGAGTGGTGGATCGTGATCTGTTCGTGCAATGGGAATGAATTTCAGCTGCACACGACTCCTGAGAGAGTCATCCTTCCATGATGTTGAGGGAAAATGCCACATACACAAGAGCACATCATGTGGTTTCGCTTAAAGACAAAAACAGGCAAAACTAATCTGTGGTGGTAGGTGGTTAAGATCATGGTTACGTTTGGGGGCCATGGGGTCTATCTGGCTCTCATCAGGGTGCTGGTTTAATACGTGTGTGCTGTTTCTAAGAATTCATCAAGGGTCTCTGGGTAGCTCAGTCAGTTAAGTGTCTGGCTCTTGACTTCAGCTCAGATCATGATCTCACAGTGTGGGTTCAAGCCCTGGAGCCTGCTTGGGAATTCCTCTCTCTCCCTCTCTCTCTGCCCCTCCCCTGTTCACATGCGCTGTCTCTTTCAGATATTTCAAATATTTCAAATAACTCATCAAATTATACACCTAAGGTTTGGGCACTTTTCTTTATGCATTTTATGATTCAATAAAGAGTTTGCACACTGGATCTAGTGCACAACACGGTGACTACATTGGGTCACACTGTGTTGTATTTTTTAAAGCTGCTGAGAGAGTGGATGTTAAAAGTTCTCATCACAAGAAAAAAAGTTGTTACTATGTGTGGTGATGGATGTTAACTAAACTTGTGGTGATCATTTCTCAGTATGCACAAATATCAAATCATGATGTTGTATGCCTAAAACTAATATAATGTTACCTGTCAATCAGACCCCGATATAAATAAATAAATAAATAAATAAATAGTAAGTGCAAAGGACTGTCAAAGTTTTGTTTGCCACATACTTACATAGCTTACTAGAAATCAAAAGGGGTGAACAAGCCCCCCTTTGCCTGGCGTGACTGTGTTCTGGGTGCAGGTGGGGAAGTGTTGGAGACCTGCCATGATGTGCAGCCTGCTGGTGTTTAAGGTCACAGCCACACTGCATGATGCTCTGGGGCAGCCCGCAGACCCTGTCCCAACTGAGTGTGGCAGCCAGGGTCCTTGCAGGAAAATTCCACGCAAACCGGGGAATCCAACGTCTGCTGAGGCCGGGAAGCAGTCAACACACCTCATCTCCCACAGCGCCCCCTCTCCTGGCTCTGCCTCCTGCTGCAGCCACCCCACTCTCTGGAGGCTGTGTCCAACAACATAATTGTTTAAAACTAATTGCCTCCTCTGAGCCGAACTCCTCTGAGTGAATTTGGTGTCGTTACTAACTGGGATAGACTTCATCACGCTCATGATGATGCCCTAGAGTCCCAGGTCCCACATCTCCCTGTGCCTAACAAGCCAGAACCACCCAACTTGTCATCAGCTGGGGCCTGAGAAGTCATGTCCCCCCATTGGCTGCTCAGCCTCCGGCAGCCCACCCACCTTCTTTTTAATGATGCCCCTGGGAAGACAGTACTTTGGTCTCCCAGCTGTTAAAACTTCTCCCATCAAAGTCGGCTGGAACTGTAAACTTTGATTGGGTACCAAGAGGTTTATTAAGGAGTCCCCAATTGCCTGAAGAACACAAACTTTTTCTCAGAAACAGGGCTCAAGCTAAAACACACCCCCTTGGGTGAAGCAGGTCAGGCAGGGGGCAGAGGCCGGGCAGACAGCCCCAGCTCAGCATGAGCTGTGCTGTGTTGGAGAACAGCCCAGGAGGCACAGAAGTGTCACAGACTCAGGGTGCCCAGGGCCCTTGCTGCCTACGAGGAGCTGGCATCTCCTGGACAGCATCCTCCTGGGGAGGAAGCTGCAGCCAAGCTCCAAACTCAGTTCCAGCCAAGCTGTTCATTCTAAGTTCCTCTTGAGGGTGAGCACAGGAACTCTATGTCTACAGATCCAGGGTAGACAGGCCCCACATTGCCCCCTGGTCTTCAAAGAATTACTGAAATAGCCCCAAAGCCTCAAAATTCTCACCTTCAACCTAGGGCTTGAGTGATCCAGGATGCCCCACAAAGCACCTCTTCTGATGGCCACTCTCACCTGATGTGAGGTCACTCCAGAATTTACCTTCTCTTGTTCCACAATACCAGGCATTTTCCATCAAATGTGATGCTGTCCCCATAGGTTCACCTCACTTCCTCCTTCAGCTGTTGCCACCTCCTGGCTCCTTGATGGAGTATCAGTGTGTACTCTCTGCTCACCCTCTCCCAAGCCTCTGTCCCCACCACCTCACCCAAATTACTCTGTCACAGCCATGTGGCCTCTCCCACAGTGAAGCCAAAGGTCCAGATGAAGGTGGGAAGGCACTATCAGTAGCACCTGGCTCTCTGCCTCCCTCGTGCCTGCTCTTCCCGGTTCCCTGGGCTGGTGCCATCACGCTCTTGATCTCTTAGCATCAGAAGAGCTCAGGCTCATCATCCAACTTCTCTTTTCTCTCCTCAGCCCCTCCTCTGGGGTCTCACCCAGTCTTGTGACTTCTGCTGCAACATTCTCATATAAGTACCACTGTCCAGGCTCTCCCCGGAGGTCCAGACCTGTGTCCAGCTACTCACTGACCATCTCCACTCAGACATCTCCTCATCTCACAGACTTGATGTGTCCAAAGTAGAGCCCTTGAAATTCCCTCCAAAATTGCTCTATCCACAGCTTTTTCCACCTCTACTGATGGACTCTATCCTTCTAGTTGCTCAGGCCAAAACCCTGAGTCACTCTTGGCCCTTCTTTTTCCCTCACATCCCAACAGCAGTTGTATTGGATCTACTCTGAGAATATATCTAGACCCCAGTGGCTTCTTCTTCCACCGTTGCCATCACCACCACCTCTCACTTGGATTATTGCAATGGCCTCCCAACGGCACTCCCTGTTTCCACACTACAGTGTCTCTTCTACATATTCAAAATCTCATCACTCCTCTACTCAAACCCCTAAGAGCTCCCAGCTCATTCAGAGCACAGTTAAGGTCCTCATCAGGACCTGCAAGGTTCTGCATAACCTGGATCCCCTCCATTCCTGATATCACCTTCTCTTACTACACTCTTCTATCACCTCACTCTAGACACATAGGCTCCGTAGCTGCTCCTCAAACACCTTGGAGACATTCCTTCCCTCTGTGGAAGAGGAAAGGGGGGAGGGGAAAGGGAAGGAATCAAAAAGTTGGAAGAAAAGGAGGGCTTGGGTGGGTCAACAGATGTATGAATAGATGGGTGAATGGATGGTAGGCAGATGGCTGGCTGGATTAGTGGGTGGATGGATGGGTGGATGGTAGGTATGTAGAAAAATGGTGGGTAGATAGATGGTGGGTAGACGGATGGATAGTAGGTGGGTGATTGGACTGGTGAGTGAGCAGATGACAGTGCTAATGGTAGGGACACAGATAATAGCCACTGGCCTCTGTTCTCAAGGAGCTTACAGTGTAGGGGGAATCAACACTGACAGATAAACACTACAACATCCTTTTGCCAGGAAAAGGTGGCTTAGGATGGAGTCAGGAGTCACCTGAACAGCTTTAGGAGAGAGTGCACCTTAATCACAGGCTCAGAAATGGCCACCATGACCAGATGGTTGAAAGAAAAACCAAATCCAGACATAGCCAAGTCCACAAGGCAAAAAGTCCAGCTCAAGATCTGGGTCACCCAAGTTGCATTTGGGTGGGGCTTTCCTCAAAAACCAGTGGAGTTCTACAGCCACAGGCCAACCTTTAGGGTAGCCCAGAGGCAGACGGCATGCCATGAGCATGAGTAACCCTGATGTGTTAAGGGGCAGCTGACCCTGAGGCTTTTGGTTGCCTCAGGTGCCCAAGGAATGGACATGGGGCTCCTGGGAGCACAGGATGAGGGAGGCAACCCAAGAGCTGAGGCCTAAAGAATATGGAGCCAGCACAAGAGGAAAGGGTGCTCCTGAGAGTGGGGACAGCACATCAAGAACACAGAGAGATAAGGAAACACAGGTCACAGAGAGGAACCAGGACCCAGAACAACCACACCACAATGTTTGTACATATTAGTGTGACTAAGGTGATGAGAGAGGATAGGTTTCTAGAACTTTTAACTAAATTTGTTTGTTTTCTAGAGGAGGGAGGAGTAGTGAGCTAGGTGATGAAGTCTGAGGGTGAAGGTCTGGGTACAGCTTTGCAGACTGGCTGGCTGTGGTGACCTCTGCCTGGTCTTACCTTGTGTGGAAAACAAGATGATAAAACCTTACCTGGTCTACTTTTCAAGGAAGCCATGGGCATGAAATGAGATGATGTGATCTATAAAATGTAGTGACCAGACCACATGTAAGGGATTTTTGTTGTTCACATTCACTGGGTCAATAGCACAGCACAGGAGACAGACCCGCTCACACTGTGGGGTGTAAACTGACACAGCCTTTTGATGCAAGGCAGTAATTTGGCAAGGAATCAAGCATGGGTGCAAAGAGGCTCATTCGGGCACGTTATTTGCAGGGTGATCTATAAAGGAAAAACATGGAGATCCTCTAAATGCCAATTAGTAGGAAGCTGGTGAAATAAATTATGGTATATCATTTACTTGGATGATAACTGCTAATTAAAAATAAGACTTAGAACTGTTATTTGTTGATATGAAAATATATAGTCATATATATATTAAACGGAAATTTCGGTTGCAAACTTTGGTGTCCTGTGATCATATTTTTATAAAAGTGAGGATATACTTAGAAAAGCATTTTAAACAACCTATACGAAACCATGGATATGGTCATTTCTTAACCACCCTTACAATGAGCATATATGCTTTACTAATAAGGAGAAAAAGGAAGGTTATTTGTCCCCTTAAAAATGTTCATATATCTATTAAAGAAATTGAATCAATAATTAATAATCTTCAAGAAGAAAAAGCCCCAGACCCAGATGGTTTCACTGATAAGTTCTACCAAACACTTAAGAAGGAAATGATTCCAGTTCTCTACAAGCTCTTCCAGAAACTAAAAGCAGAGGGAAAACTTCATAACTCATTCTATAAAGGCAGCATTACCCTAGTAACAAAACCAGACAAAGACATTACAGGAAAGAAAAACTATGGAATACAGGTCATGAACATAGGTATACAAATCCTCAAAAAATATTAGTAAATCAAATCCAACAATTTCTCTTTTAAAAAAAACTATACACCACAATCAAGTGGGATTTATTCCAGGTATGCAAGATGGAACCTCTAAAAACCAATTAACGTAATCCATCACATCCAAAGGCTAAAGACAAAAAGTCGTATGATCATATAAATGGATGCAGAAAATGCATTTGAAAAAATCCAATATCCATTCATGATGAAAACTCAGCAAACTAGGAATGGAAGGGAATTTCCTCAATTTTCCTACAAAAAAAACTACAGCTAACGCCATGCTTAATGATGAGAAACTAGATATTTCCCCTCCTGAAACTGGAAAAAAGGCAAGTATGTCCCATCTCACTACTTAAATTCAGCATCATACTGAAAGACTAAGCTAATGTGATAAGATAAGAAAAGGAAATAAAAGTATAGAGATTGGGAGGGAAGAAAGAAAATTTTTCTAGGATGACATGATTGTCTTTGTAGAAAATCCCATCCAAAAAATGACAAAAAACTCTTGTAATTAAACAGTAATTACAACAAAGTTGCAAAATACAAATTCAATATACAATTCAGTTTCTTTTATATATTACTTATATATCAGCAATAAACAAATAGAATTTGAAATGTAAGACACAATAGCATTTCCATTGGCAAAAATGAAATACTTAGTTATAAATCATATAACACATACATATAACAAAATACATATAAGATCTATATGAGGAAAACTATAAAGCTCCAATGAGAGAAATCAAAGAAAATCTAAATAAATGGAAAGATATTCCATGCTGATGCATAGGAAGACTCAATATTGTCAAGATGCCAATTCATCCCAATTTTAGTTATAAATTCAATGTAGTCCAACCAAAATCCCAGCAAGTTAATTTGTAGGCATCAACAACTGATTCTAAAGTGTAGCCATCACAATACTGAAGAAAGACCAAGTCAGATGACGGACACCATCCGACCTCAAGACTTCTGTGAAGCTGAAGTAATCAGCACAGTATTGGTGAGAGAACAGACTAATCAATCACTGAAACAGAACAGACTCCTGTAAGTACAGGCAACTAATCATTGACAAAGGAGCAAAGACAATACAATGGCGAAAGGACAGTCTCTTCAACAAATGGTGCTGGAACAAGTGGACATCCACATGCAAAAAAAAAAAAAAAAAATGTAGACAGTGACCTTACACCTTGCACCAAAAAACTTAATTCAAAATAGATCCTAGAACTCAATGTAAAATGCAAAACTATAGAACTTCCAGAAGGTAACATAAGAGAAAATTGAGGTGATCTGGGGTTTGGTGATGACTTATTAAGGTATAACACCAAAAACACAAACCATGAAAGAAAAAGTTGATAAGTGGGACTTCATTAAGATTAAAACTTCTGCTCTGTGAAAGACATCCATTGGATAAAAGACTTGTATCCAAAATGCACAATGCACAAAGAACACTTAAAATTCAACAATAAGAAAACAGACAACCCAATTTAAAAATGAGCAAGAGATATGAGCAGACACCCCACCAAAGAAGATACACAGATGGAAAATAAATATATGCAAAGATGCTTATTAAGGATTGCAAATTAACAACCATGAGATACCACTATACACCGGTAGAAAGACTAACATCCAAAACACTGAGAACACTAATGCTGGCAAAGATGCAGAGCAGCAGAAACTCTAGTTCATTGTTGGAAGGAATACAAAACGGTACAGCCACTTTGGAAAACAGTTGGCCAGTTTCTTACAAAACTTAAAACATGGCCTTACCATACTATCCAGCAATCACACTCCTAGGTATGTACCCAAGTAATTTGAAAACACATCTAACAAAAACCTACATCTAGATGTTTATAGCAGCTTCATTCATAATTGCCGAAATCTGGAAGCAGCCAACATGTTCTTGAATAGATGAGAATAAGTAAACTGTGGTCCATCCAGACAATGGAATGCTATTCCGTAATAAAAAAGAAATAGGCTATCGACTCACAAAAGGAGATGGAGGAAACATATGCATATTGCTTAGGGAAAGAGGTCAATCTGGAAAGGCTCCATCCTGCACAATTCCACTTATATGACATAAAACTATAGCGAAAATAAAAAGATCGGAGCTTGCCAGGGGTTCAAGAAGGAGGGAGGGAGGACGAACACGTGGCACACAGGATTTTAGGCAGTAAAACTGCTCCGTGCGATTCTGTAATGGCGGACACATTACAGGTGCGTTTGCCAAAACCCATAGAACGTATAACACTCAGAGTGAGCCCTGATGTAAATTATGGACTTTAGTTAATAATAATGTGTTAATATTGGTTCATCAATTGTAATGAACGTACTCAACACTAATGCAAGATGCTAATAAGGAAAAACTGAGGGAGGGGTATATGGGAGCTCTACATCCCTGGTCGATTTTTCTGTAAACCTAAAAGTGCCCTTAAAGTCTATTATCTTAAAAATCATTAAAAAAAAAAAAAAAAACTTTTCCCGTAAGAAGAAAGGAAAGGATTAAAAAGCAGGAAATGTTAAAAGCTGGTTCTCCTTCACTGACTTACTGAGGACCCTGAGACCCTCAGAGCCAAGACCGGCCGGGCCCAGAGGGCGGGGCTTCTGTCCGGGGCACCCTGTTGTGCTGACAGCGGGCCCGGGTGAGTGTGAGCAGGGCGGGGACCCTGGCTTACACCGCAGCACCCGCATTTCAAAGAGCTTCAGGTTCAAACTGTTCCCTGAGCTGCTCTAATGTTGCTCCCTGACCCCTGCCCCCCTCCTGCTGGACCCCGGTTTTGAAACCCAAACTCCCCTGAGGAAGGTGTGTCCAGCACCAGGTCACTGAGGTGGCCTTGTCCTCGCGTGACTCGTTGGGTCACAAAAACTGCACAAAAACCCTTCAGTGATAAACGCATAGGGCACCTTGCGGGTATGAACCCCCACCCCCGACAGCTGGCGGTCCTCACCGTGAGCATCACCCCATTTGCCATGAGAAAGCCGAGGCTTGGGGAGGTCAGAAGTTGGACGGAGAAGCCCCAGCTGGAGCCCCCTCCCTGGTCCCCAGGACGCCCTGCACCCCTCTTCCCCGGGGAACCGCCGGAAGCGCTTCGTACCCACCAAGCCCACCAGGCCCGACCTCAGGCCTGCAGCCCGGCCCTCACACCGGCCGATAATGGAACACAGCATTCCCTTCAGGCCTCCGGAAACCGCCTAATTCCTAATCCAGAGAGGGGACGCCAAAGGATTGGCGCGTTCCCAATGAGGGGGCCCCCAGAGTGGCTCTGAGCCAGGAGGAGGGTGCCCCCCGCGCCAGGAGGAGAGGTGCCCCCGCGACTGGGGATCCGAGGCCGTGGCACCCACGGCCCGGAGGGGCGGAGGGCCGTCCCAGACCTGCTCTGGGGCCCAGCAAAGCAGGTGCGGACGGAGCGCACTGTGTCTCCAGAAGGAGGGGAGCTGTGCCGCCCCTGCTCTGGGTCTTTAGCCCAGGGAAACCCTTGACAGGGGCAGGGACAAGAAGCATTTGCTGGTGGCTTGATAAGGTCAAGCCTACATGGGCAAGGACCTCTGCCTGCGGCCACACCCAGGGCCACGCCGACCAGGGCATCCGCCTGGAGCGCTACCCGGGGCGGGTGAGGGACAAGCAAGGGCCAGAGTCCAGTTGCCCGAGCCGAGGACCCTCTGGAGGTTGACTGGCTGAGGACATGGGACCAGAGGGGAGGGACCGGGGGGGGGACGTGTGGGTGGGGGCGGTGGGGCACGGAGGTAGGGTGGGGCGTGGAGGAGCCTTGGTGGATCCCCTGCCCCGACTGGTGCTCTTGAAGTTCATCCATCGAAACAGCCTCTGCCTCCGGGGAGAAGCATCGACAGTGAGGCCTCGATGAGAGAGCAAGAGAACGAGATCCCCTCCAAGCAAGCGGCTGGCCCACTGAAGTGGTTTCTGGCTGTGCTGACCCTTCCGTGTGGCATTGAGGGGGTCGGTCAGCCTCTCTGGGCCTCCGATGCCACAGCAATGAAGTCACAGGACCTTGGCCCCCCTCCCTGCCCTGCCCCGGCCGGTCTCCCACCCGGGTTCCGCGGCTGTGGACACACCATGCTGACGTGAAGTGTTCTAACTGACCACACCCCTCTAGCAAAGGCATGAGCCGGTTACATGCAGACCCGCTTTAATTCATGATTCGGAGATAACGTCACAAAAGCACAGGCTTCACGAGCATCATTAGCTACAGATGACCGAGTGGACGAGTCGGAGAGAGGCAGTATACTTTTACTCTGGCCCTGGGCCCACGGGGCGTCTGGGAACCCCACCTTCCCACTGTTGGGAGATGTCTCCTCAACCCCCTGGGCAGGTGCTTACCGGTACTGTGGGCACAGGGTCACTGCAGAGGATAAACACCCTGGACGTGGCGTCCCTTGGCCTGCTGAGTATGGGTGCCACCAGCAGCACCTCCCGAGCACCTGCTCCCGTCGGGCCCCGGACACACGGGCTCCGCACATACTCATCAGGGCCCCATGGGATTGCGCACGCGCAGTCTCCATTCGTAGACAAAGACACAGAGTCGTTATGTGACTTGCCCAAGTCACGCCGGCAGAGGGTTGGATTCGGAGCCTGCGCTTGCTGCTCTGAGAATATGTAATGATGGGCTGTCGCGTCAGACCAGGCCTCCCACAGAGGTCCCAGACCCCGAGGACCTCACACCACTGAGCCACTCAGAGGCCGAACCGAGCCCCCCTCCCTTTGACACGGGTGCGTCCCACAGTGCAGACCCCAGGAGGAGGTGAGCCCTGAGGGGGGTGCTCTGAGGCAAACCCACACGCTGACTCCAAACGAGAGTCTGTGTGCCACCAATGAGGGCAGACTCAGGAAGCCACATGTGTTAGCAGTGGGGAAAAACCCAAGGGCAGACAGCCCACCCCTCACTGACAAGACAGCTCTCAGTGCCCCGGGACCCAGACCGGGCTGGGGGCTCACGGGCTGGTCCAGCGCCCAGTACTGGTGGGCAGCGGCTATGTGCCAGGGCACATAGTGCTTCCCCGGGCGCCGTGTCCTCATTTCGCTTCCACAATCTGTGTCTGGACCCCGGGGGCACCCCCAAGCCTGTGACAGGGGCGGAGACCCCCTGAGGCCGGGATGGGAGGGCCCCTCCCACACTGTCAAGCACCCTTCCCGAGCCCCCTGCCTCCCAAGAGCCCCCGCCCACACTGGGACATCAGGATGCTGTTTCCAGCCCGTGCAGAGAGCGATGCTGAGCGCTGGCTCCCACAGACGGGGCAGTCCGATGGCCCGGTCCCACTGTGTGGGCTCGGAGGGTTCACTTCCGCTGCACCGACCTCCGCAGAGCCTCCCTGACGTCCTTGTTCCTCAGGGTGTATATGAAGGGGTTCAGCACGGGAGTGACAACGGTGTTCAGCACCGTGACGGCCTTGGTCAGGTCCAGCGAGCTCTCCACCGAGGTCCTCACATGCAGGAAGATGGTGGAGCCTACCAGATGAGGACCACGGTGAGATGGGAGGAGCAGGTGGAGAAGGCTCTGTGCCGGCCCCGGGCCGAGGGGATCCTGATGATGGTGGCAACGATGTAGGCGTAGGAGAGCAGCGTGACAAAGCAGGAGCCCAGGATGACACAGAAGGCAATGCCGAAGGCCGCCAGCTCCACACCCCGCGTGTCGCTGCAGGACAGCACGATCCAGGGCGCGATGTCACAGAAGAAGTGGTTGATGACGTGGGAGCGGCAGAAGGAGAGGCGAGCAATGAGGGCAGCGGGCACGGTGATGGCGGAGAAGCCGCACAGCCAGGAGCCCAGAGCGAGGCGGGCGGAGAGCCCAGGCGTCATGGTGCTGCCGTAGCGCAGCGGCAGGCAGATGGCCGGGTAGCGGTCGTAAGCCATCGCGGCCAGCAGGAAGTACTCGGTGCAGCCCAGCGAGAAGACAAAGTACATCTGCGCCGCGCAGCCGGCCAAGGAGATGGCTCCACTGTGCGAGGCGAACGTGGCCAGGGCCTTGGGCACACAGGCCGTGGTGAACCAGATCTCCAGGAAGGAGAGGTTGCAGAGGAAGAAGTACATGGGCGTCTGGAGGCGCCGGTGCGCCCCGACCAGGGAGATGATGGCCAGGTTCCCGGCCACCGTGAGCACATACGCGACCAGGAAGAGGAGGAAGAGCCAGGTCTGCAGGCCCCGTGGCCCCGGGAAGCCCAGTAGGACGAATGTGGAGAGGTTCTGGCTGCGGCCCCAGGCCATGAAGGCGGCCCGGACACGGACCACCCTCGCCAGTACGAGGGACCTCCTACCCCAAGCCCTCACTGAGGCCTAGGAACGGAGGGGCCCGGCCCGTTCCCCTCTCCCTGGGGTCCACTCACCTCGTCTCTAATCCCAGTGTTCCAGCCAGGCCTGGTGTCCCTGTGGGAGCCCGTGGACCACGGATGACCGTGGACCTCGCCCTCTTGGGGGGAAGCCGCTCAGGAGACTGGACCCAGGTTATCAGTTGCTTGCCACCTAGGGAGGGGGAACATCTCCTCATTCTAGACTCCTTGTCACCTTGTGGGAGGGGTCCTTATTCTAGACTCAAGAGGCCAGGGAAAGGACAGGAATTGTCACGTTTTCACAAATGAAATTGCGTTCGGCTTAATTTTTAGCATTTTCATCCGACAAACCAGATTGATTCCTAGGAAAACATTCTTACCTCTGTGCCCAGTAAAGCCCCCCACACACACCCAGCACAACAACGGTCAGAGGAAGCCCATGGGGACCCTGCTCTCCTTGCCTGGGGCTGTCACCCTGGATTATTCGTTAGCTGGGAACCCGGCAGCCAGGAGGCCCTGACGTGTGGAATTGCAAACAGCTCCATCACCAGCGCCCCCTCCTGGCAAGAAGCTGCAGGTGGCACTGTTGGGGGGGGGGGGGTGGAACCTGCTGGAGGGGAGGGGGCACCTGAGGGTGGCTGCCTGCATGAGAGAGTGAGGGGCTGCGGCACCAGTGAGGAGGGGGTTTAATGGGAACTGAGCTCGGCACCACCCCCAACCCCTCTCAACAGGGCTGGACTCTGCCCAGCCGGCTGCTCTGGGCCCACAGCACCCAGTGAGTGTCCGAGGGGGCAGCTGGGCAGAGGCAAGAAGTGACCGCACAAGCATGGAGCCCAGAGCAAGGCTTCTCCCCGACAGTGTCCAGACCCTGGGTCCACCCCGGGAGGACTGCACTCAGGAGTCACAGCGACCCCTGCAGTTTTCTGCCTGCGCCCCTCCTACCCCCTGCCATGCACAGGTGCACACACCACCCACACAGAATCTCACACCTGTGCACACCACACACACACACACACGCATGGGCCTGTGCTCACACGTGTGTGCACACTCACTACCTGAACCAGCCCCTGGAACAGTCACCCTGGCTCCTGATGGGCTGGGGGTCCCTTGGCTGCGTCCCCTCCCCAGACCCACAGTGCAGTCAGCAAAGCTACCCCCAACAGTGCCAATCGGTAACAAAGTGACCAAGCTCCAGCCACAGCCACAGGACACCTGGTCGGGCTGTAGCCCCCGCCTTTTGCAGCCATGCAGCTGTGTGGTGAACGTTCGGGCAAAAGCCAACCCCAGCAGACAGGCCAGTCCCCTCCCCACCCTCAGGTCCCAGGAGTGGGGCCACTGTGGGTCCTGGAAGAAGCAGTCTTCGCAGCAGGGCCCCCGTGACCCCATCTCCTGGGGCCCAGCGTGCTTTTCAGCTGCCACCTCCAGAGTTCAGGTGGGCACAGGCCGCTGCCAGGCTGCACCGGGGCCTGAGTCCACTGCACTGCTCGTGAGCCCTCACTCTGCCCCTGCAGCCCAGCACTCTGCCCGGGGCACTGGGTCCTGACCCGGAGAATCGGGCTGTTTTGCTCAGCCTTGACTCCAGGACAAGCCTCGTTTAGAAACCTTTTTTTCACCGCTCAAGATTACGGCTACAAAGACTAAAAAGAGACCTATCCGGGGCTCTCGCAGTTCTCCGGCCCCAAATCTCCCGCCTTCCTGTGCCCCTGGAGCTGTGCGTGCAGGGGCATCAGGCCCTCCCGGCCGTGCAGTGTGAGGGCCACTCAAATCCCATGGAATCTTCCACATCTTGCAAGGGGTCCCATAAGGGCCAGAGAAGATAGAACTAAATAAATGGGCAGGCGGTCCCAAAATGAGTCTATCTCGGGACCCTCCCCCCTACAGTGGCCTGACTCCTCAAGAGGGACAGTGCGGGTGGGAGGGTCCACTCGCCCAGGTCAGCTCGCAGGGACATAGCATGATCAAGATCACTCACCCAAGGGGTGTGAGCTCGATCCAGGATTTCCCCCCGAAGCAGCCCAGAGACCAGGAGGGTGAGCTCGGGATGATTCCAGGGACCCTCCAGGCAGGGCTGTGTCCTGGGGGCCGGGGGGCCCCTGTGGTCTCCTGTTGCCTGACCGCTTGCTTCCCACCGCCCGTCTGCTGGAGACGCAGCAGGAAGGAGCAGAGGTGGGGTCAGGAGCTGCTGCGGATCTGCAGCTCCAGGGCGTCCGTGGCACTGGCCGGGAGGCAGGTCTGGGCTGTCCAGCAAGACGGCCTGGCCACCCACCAACATGAGAGCGGAGTGCAGTCCCCAAGCCCCCTGTGGGGGGCCCCAGGCGTGAAAGGCCACTCTGCCCAGGCGACCCTGACTCTGGGTACTCAGAGTGGCCAGTACTGGTGAGCCCCGCACAGACCCCGGAGCACAGGTGTGGAGGCTGCCCCAGCCTCCGCCATGAGAAGGAAGCCAGTGGCACCTCCCTGTTGTCCTTGGGCTGTTGTCCTTGCCTCAGATTGTGGCCGTGCAGCGTCCCCTCTTCCTCTCTTGCAGGACGGTGATTCCACCAAGCCCCGCTGGCCGTCAGCTAACACACAGCCCTGGCGCTCCTGTTCACAGCCCAAGGACCAGATGCAACTGATATAGATAGGGCAGGGAGGCGGATCCCCCACGCTGGAGAGCCCCCCGCCTGCCCGCCCACCAATGGGGAGGGTAGAGGGTGAGCCCTGTGCCCTTCGACACTCTGGTTACTTCTGCCTTCACCCAGCCTCCTTCGGGGGCAGGCCTGCAAGGACCCACTTGTTAATGATGGAGCTGCAATGAGACTGGCTCTAGGGGCTGGCGAGGGCCCCAAGGGTGGTCCTGGGCAGCAACCAGCATCCTAAGCAGGGCCTCTTGCCCTTAGGCTGTGCCTGGAGGCCATTTCTCACCCACAGCTCAAGTGCATTTTCCCCATGCCAGGCTTGTCTCCTGGGGCCATGCCCTACACGGGATGCCCGCACCTGGGGACAGCAGCGGCCCCATGCACCCCAGGGCATGGGCTGGCTGCACCCTGGACACTGGTGTTCTTGGCAGGTGCTCTGTGTCTGGTTCTCCCGTCTGCAAGTGGGGCATTTTCCCCATCTGTAAGCTACGCCTCCATGTCCCCTCTGGAAACAGGGCGATGACGCCCCACAGGTTGACAGGCAGAGCAGGCTGCCCCACTCCCCGCCCCCACCCAGGCTTGCTGGAAGCGGCTGCAGTAGAAAGAGCCAAGCTGGGGGCTGTCTGCCACCAGGCAGCTTCCCGAGGTGGCGTCCAGCCCGGCGTGCCCTGTCCACAGGTGGCTGTGGCCGTGAGCAAAAGCCCACCCTCTGCACTCTGCCAGCATCAACCTCGGGGACACCTCGGGGCACACCTACGGGGCTCACTCAGGATATGCGGAACTGGGGTCATGGCCATGGGAAGGTGGTCACTCAGGGCCTGGGCCTCAGTGGCAGGGACTCAGCCGCCCAGGGCAGGGGTCCTGGGAGACGGTGGGAGTGTGCTCCCCACAAGCCTCCCCCTGTTTCCCTCATCAGCATCGGCCAAAGCGGGTCCTGATGAGGCCCCAGGGACAAGGGGCACTGTGGCAGTCAGGACGTATGCTGACCCCTGCCGGCCTGCTCCGGGGCGACAAGTGTTACACTGCCCTGGGACTCCAGTGCCACACAGGTGTCTGGGCCGCCCCTAATTGGGAGTTCGTTAAAAGTTGGCGCAGGGTGTCCCCTGGGGCAGGAGCCGTGCCTCATCAATTAGCGCCAAAGGCAGGGGCTGCCACTGGTCTGGGAAAACACGGAGCGCTGCTTTGTTTGATTCAATAAACACTTTTTCCAAATCTGGTAACACTCTAGGAATTTGGGAGATGTCGAAGTAGAAGAGAGATTTTCAAGGCACAGATCAGTGTGGAGATTTGCTACGTCTTCCCTTCCTTGGGATTATGTTTCCCTGTGTCACGGACAGGGACACACTTGTGCGCCCCCATTTCTTTTTTCATTATTAACTTATGGTTGACATACAAGAACGGTGCACATGCTTCAAGTATACGTCTTGGTGAGTCTGAAGATACGCATACACCTGTGAAATGGTCACATCGCCTCAGAAAGTCTCCCTCCTTTCCTGCGCAGAAGGTAAGAGCCTCCCACTGAAGACTGACCCTCGGGCCCAGCGCCACACACCAGGCTTTCACAGGGACAGGGACATGCAGGGACAGCTGGACTCCAGCTCCTCCTATGAAGGGACGCTCTGACAAGCCTATGTTGACCAGTGTCCGTAGTGTAGTGGTTATCACGTTCGCCTGACAAACCTATGTTGACCAAAAGCTTCTTCATGGTTCTGGTAATTTCCTTACAATAGAAGAAGAGCAGTTCAAATCCCTAATTCCCCCACTGATAAAGCCACTCAAGAGGTGACAAGGCCCAGGGGCTTGTGCCCAGAAAGGCAGAGCCAGACCATGAGCTGGGCACCCCCTCTCGGGCCCCTTTCTCCGTGAAAGAGCGATGGTCTGTCCTGCTTCCTCTGCCCCGGAATCAAATGTGATCACATGCGGGAGGGTGCGGGGGCTCATGACCACGCTGACCAGACACCTCAGAGCCCCGCCTCCAGGGCTGGGCCGGGGCCCAGGACAGCCCCAGGGTGCACCAGGGCTCCCGTGACCTGGCTCACACCTGGGACCCCAGGACCATGGCTGCCCCACACCTAGCTTCCTTCTCAGTTTCTGAGCCTGGTCCTGACAGAATCACCTTCTGTCCCGGCCCACCTTCTCTGCAGACCTCCTGCCTGAGAACCTCAGAGTTTGAACCTCACCCTATGACCTCCAGCTGCCTGCACCAAGATGTCCACTGAGATGCTGCATAGTTGACATAGAAATTGCTGGGAGACCTGGTTTCTTCCAGGCTGGATGGTCCTGGGCCTCCGTCCCCCATGCCCAACAGAGAAGGACAGGAGTGCCCCGCTGCCAGCAGGAGGAGGTCCCCCTCTTTGAGAACCATGGCATATTGAGAACAAAATTGAGGGGGGAGCACCTGGGTGGCTCAGTCAGTTGAATGTCCAACTCTTGATTTTGGCTCAGGTCATGATCCCAGGGTCATGGGATCAAGCCCAGAGTGGGGCTCCGTGCTCAGCACAGAGCCTGCTTAAGATTCTGTCTCTCTCTCTCCTCTCTCTCTCTCCCTCTACCCCTCTCTCCAGCTCCTGCTCTCTCTCTCTCTCAAATAAAAATAAAAACAAATTTAAGGAAAAATATGGACCCAGGCGGGGCTCTGAGTATCACTGAGAAGCCTCCACCTGGGAAAACTACAAGTTTTACAAAGAAGTGAAAAACTAAAGACAAAAACTGAATACAATTAGTGACTAAAGGTCTGCCTGGGTGTAGTGGCAGTACCTTCTTTAAGGACATCCTCACAAGCACCATCTCTACAACAGAACTCGGAGAAACAGCCAAATGTGTGGTGTAGGACAGAGGAAGCCAAGCAGACAGTTGAGGGAGGAAAGCGCTGTTCAGCACTGGAAAACTGATGTGAAATAAATGCTTATCTTAAACCATGCACAATAATAAACTCCAGATACAGATTTTGTAGGAAAGCTGAAAGACTTTGAAAGTGAAAACACAACGTACCAACTCGTGGGATGTAGAAAGAGCCGTGTGCATACAGGGAAACACAAGTGTAAACACATTTGTAAAAGAAGAAAATTCTCAAACTAATAAACTAAAAACACCTTTAAGAACTTGAAAAAGGGGCGCCTGGGTGGCGCAGTCGGTTGAGCGTCCGACTTCAGCCAGGTCACGATCTCGCGGTCCGTGAGTTCGAGCCCCGCGTCAGGCTCTGGGCTGATGGCTCGGAGCCTGGAGCCTGTTTCAGATTCTGTGTCTCCCTCTCTCTCTGCCCCTCCCCCGTTCATGCTCTGTCTCTCTCTGTCCCAAAAATAAATAAAAAACGTTGAAAAAAAAATTTAAAAAAAAAAAAAGAACTTGAAAAAGAAAAGCAAACTCAACTCAAACCCAATGGAAAGGAGGAAGTAATAAACTTTGAGCAGAGACAAATGAAATACAGGATATAAAAACAGAATCAACAAAACCAAAAATTGGTTCTTGAGAAGATCAGTAAAATTGACAAACCTCCCATTACACTGGCAAAGAAAGGAGGAGAGATGCACATTAGTCAGAAACGAGAGCAGGGACATCACCACCAACCTCACAGAAATAAGAAGGGTTACCGGAGAATGCAGGGCAATACCAACAAATTAGATATCCTGGATGGAATAGACAAATTCTTAGACACACAAATGCCAAAAGTGACTCAAGAAGAAATAAACAATTTGAACAGACCTGTATCAAGTAAAGAAATTGATCCATATGCAAAAACCTCCCGGCAGAGAAAAGCCCAAAACCAGATGGCTCCACTAATGAATTCTACCAAACAAAGAAGAATCAACATGTTCCAAATCTTCCAAGAAATAGAAGAGGGAAGAACACTTCCTAATGTGAAGCCAGCACTGCCTGATAAGAAGGCCAAAGACACCACCAGAAAACTACATACCAATATCTACAAATGTAGATGCAAAAATCCTCAACAAAACACTAGAAAACCAAATCCATGGCATGTTAAAAGGGTTATACACCATGACCAGTGGGATTTATCCCCAGAATACAAGGGTGACCCAACACCCGAAAATGAATAGAATAGAATAGAATAGAATAGAATAGAATAGACCACACTAATAGAATGAAGGAGAGAAATATGGGATCGACTGAATTAATGCAGGAAAACCATTAGACCGAAGGACAGAATTCCACGTACTTTCATGATACAAATACTGAGAAAACTAGGTACAGAAAGGAACTTCTTCAAAATGATTGAGGGCATTTATGAAAAACCCACAGTTGCCACTATTCTCAACAGTGAAAAACTGAAAGCTTTCTTACTGAGAACAGGAACAAGAGGAGAATGCTGGCTTTCACAATGCTACTCAACATCACACTAAGTTCTAGCCAAAGCAATTAGGCAAGAAAAAAATGATAAAGGCATCCAAATGGAAAGAAGCAAAAGTATCTCTATTCCCAGATGGCATGATTCTTTATACAGAAAATCCCAAAGCATCTATACCCCAAAAATAACTAGAACTAATAAGTGAAGTAAGCAAACCTTCGGAGTATGAGATCAACACAGAGAATATATGGTGTTTCTGAAATATGCTAGAAATGAGCAATTCAAAGTATAAATTAAGAAAAATCCATTAACAAAAGCATCAGAAAAGAATAAATAGGAATATATTTATAGGAATATATAAGAATAATATATAGGAATAAATATATAGGAATAAATTTAATCAATGAGGGGAAATACTTGTACACTAAAAACTACAAAACACTGTGGCAAAAAATTAATGAAGACCTAAATACATGGAAAGACAACCCATATTCATGGATCAGATGACTTAATATTGTTAACTTGGCAATGACACCCAAAGTGACCTATAGACTCAATGTAACTCCTATCAGAATAACAATGGCCTTTTTAGAAAAAAATTTTTTAGAAAATTGATTCTAAAATCAATATGGATTAGCAATGGCCCAGAATAGCCAAAATAATCTTGGAAAAGAACAAAGCTGTAGCATTCATACCTCTTGATTTCAAAACTTACTACAAAGCTATTGTAATCAGAAGAGTGTGGTACTGGAATACAGAAAGCCCTATAGACCAATGGAATAGAATTGAGAGTCAAGAAATAAACTCATACATCTATGGTCAACTGATTTTTGACAAGAGTACCAAGACCATTCCATAGGGAAAGAACAGTCTCTCCAACAAATGGGCTGGAACAATTGGACATCCACCTGCAGAAGAATGAAGTTTGACCCCCTACCTCACACATTATACAAAAATTAACTCAAAATGGATCAATGATGAAAATATATTACTTAAAACTATAAAACTCATTAAAGAAAATATAGGGGTAAATCTTTATGATCTTGGATTTGGCAAAGGATTCTTAGATGTGACACCAAGAGCAACAAAAAGAAAAATAGATAAGTCAGAGTTCATAAAAATTTAAAACTTTTGTGCATCAGAGAACACTATCAAGAAATTGAAATGATAACTCACAAAATCAGATAAAATATTTGCAAATCTTATGTCCAATAAGGGTCTAGTATCCAGAATATATTTTTTTTTAAACTCTTACAACCCAACAACTAAAAGACAAGCAAGATAATTTAGAAATGGGCAAAGGACTTGAATAAACATTTCTCCAAAGAAGACATACAAGTGGCCAACAAGAACATGACAAGATACCCAGTGCCGTTAGTCATCAGGGAAATGCAAATCAAAACCACAATGAGACACCACTTCGCACCCACCAGGATAGGCTATCATTTTTTTTTAATGGAAAAGAACAAGTGTTGGTGAGAATGTAAAGAAATTGAAATCCTTGTACATTGCTGGTGAGAATGTAAAATGGTGAAGCTTCAGTGGAAGACAGTGTGGCAGTTCCTCAGAAAGTTAAATAAGAGTTAGTATATGACCCAGCAATTCCATTAATAGGTATATATCCAAGAGAATTGAAAACCGGTATGAATGTACATAGCAATGATATTCACAATAGCCAAAAGTTAGAAACAACCCTAATGTCCATCAACAGATGAATGAAGAGATAAAATGTGGTATATACTTACAATAGAATATTATCCAGTCATAAAAAGGAATCGGCACATCGCTAAATCCCGCTGGACACATGCTCTCACTTGTTCGTTATGTCATGTGAATTTCACTTCAGTAAGAAAAGAAAGGAAAAAGAAAATAATGTCAAAAAGAAGGAAATCTTTAAAACATTTCCATTTATATATAGATGAATATTATTCTGACCTCAGAGTAGTCAAGAACTTCCTTAAAAAATGTGAATCATAAAAGAAAATTTGGGGGATGCCTGGGTAGCTCAGTCGGTTAAGCATCTGACTCTTGGTTTCAGCTCTGGTCATGATCTCACAGTTTGTGAGTTCGAGCTCCACACCAAGATCTGTGCTGACAGCATGGAGCCTGCTTGGGCTTCTCTCTCTCCCTCTCTATCTGCCCCTCCCCCACTTGCTCGTGCTTGCGCGCGTGCGTGCGCTCTCTCTCTCTCTCTCTCTGTCTCTCAAAATAAATAAATAAACAAAAAATTTTTAAAAAGAAAATTTTGAAATTTCTGAAAATCTGTTAAAATTAAGACCTTTGGGGAGCCTAGATGGCTCACTTGGTTAAGCATCTGACTTCAGCTCAGGTCATGATCTGACAGCTGGTGAGTTCAAGCCCCGCATTGGGCTCTGTATTGACAGCTCAGAGCCTGAAGCCTGCTTCAAATTCTGTGTCTCCCTCTCTGTCTACCCCTCCCCCCCCCACTCATGCTCGCTCGCTCTCGCTCTCTCTCGCTCTCAAAAATAAATAAACATTTTGGGGCGCATGGGTGGCTCAGTCGGTTAAGCCTCCGACTTCAGCTCAGGTCACGATCTCGCGGTCTGTGATTTCGAGCCCCGCGTCCGGCTCTGGGCTGATGGCTCAGAGCCTGGAGCCTGCTTCGGATTCTGTGTCTCCCTCTCTCTCTGCCCCTCCCCCGTTCATGCTCTGTCTCTCTCTGTCCCAAAAATAAATAAATGTTAAAAAAAATTAAAAATAAATAAATAAATAAATATTTAAAATTTTTTTTTAATTTTTAATTAAGATGTTTATGATGAATCGCTAAATTCTACTCCTGAAACCATTACTACACTACATGTTAACTAACTAGGATTTAAATCTAAAGAAAAAAGAAATTGAACATAAAAAAAAATTAAGATCTTTAACACCTCACCAAAGAAGATATACAGATGGAAAATAAACATACAAAAGGCTGATCAACACAATATGTTACTAGGAAATTGCAAATTAAAACAAGGAGATGCCACGACATGCCTATAAAAATGGCTAAAATCCAAAACCCTGACAATGCAAAATGGTGGCAAGGATGCAGAGCAACATTGCTGGTAGGGAAAGCAAAATGATAAAGCCACTTTGGAGGGTGGTTTGGCAGTTTCTTATGCAGCTAAATATACTCTTGCCATACAACCCAACAATGACACTCTTAGGTATTTACCCAACTGATCTGAAGACTTATGCCCACACAAAAACTGCACAAGCACATGAATGTTGATAGCAGCTTCATTCATAGTTGCTCAAAACGAGAAGCAAACAAGATGCCTCTTAACAGGTGAATGGATAAAAAAAAGTCTGCATGCTGTATGATTCCAATTATATGATATTCTGGAAAAGTCAAAATTAAGGAGACAGTAAAATGATCAGTTCAGGGGAAAGGAGAGAGTGTTTAGCAGGTAAAGCTCAGAGGATTTTTAGGGCTGACAAACTAGCTGTATGATAGTGCAATGGCAGATACGTGATACTTGTTGAAACCATAGGACTTTACCACATAAGAAGTGAACTTTAATGTATGCAAATTTTAAAAACTCATTTAGGAGGTTTGGGGATCTGGGAAACAATCTAACCGTAGGGGTGGGTGTAAATGTGCTGATCTAAATAATGTTGGAAATAAGTGGAGTCTGTAAGACCAACAGCAAGAAAGCTACACAAGCACTGTACTTCAGCTGATAAAGCTTTTTCCTGACAGAGTAGATGTTAGCAATCCTGGTGCCACTATGCATGTATGCTGAAATTGAACAGCTGAATGAGTGGATGTTGGATTGTGGGAGACAGGGTTGTCACTGCCGGAGTGGACTTACACATCAGCAAGGGCAGGAGGCTGGAATGACCCATGTAGTGGTGGATGAGAGGTGGAGATGTCGGTGAGGTCTCGTGTTCAGCTTAATATGGGTACAGATGGCTACACACATAGTGTTCAGAGATACGTGCACATGCACAGGTTAATATCCACACATAAAACTCTTCGCTCTGTCAGCTGAGAGGACCTAAAAGTGACAACACTCCAGGAGCAACAAGCGGTTTCTAATATGTTTGTCTAACAAAAAGCACCAAATCTCCTTGGAGAAATCACTGAATTTATGGCTGGGGCAAGAAATTTACACAGGATGGGACTGGAACATATCACAGCACCAGAATTTTAATAAGTGTTCAGAAAGAAGAAAGCACAGTGATGGGGTATGTCAAAGGGGCCAAGAAGACAACTGTCTCCCCGGCCAAAGCTGAGACAGCAAGACAATAAAGACAGCAGTATTGGAATAACCCAAAGTGTGAAGTAGGTATCCATGACTCTGTACTGATATAAACAAGTGATTGGATAAATAAACAAATCAATGGACAGAACAGACAAATGTCCCGTGAAGAAGAATTCCAAATAATCTGTGTACATGTTCCTTTCTCCAGGAGAGAGAACATGACTTACAACCCCTTAAATATGGGCTGTGCATGGAACCTCCTTCCAAAGAGGGCAGTATGGAAGGGAAGTGAATGACAGTGGAGAAATCTGACACATGGCCTCAGCCAGGTGACCAACCATGATCATCCATGTGAACAGCATGTGCCCTGATGTGATGTGATGAAAACAGCACTTCACATCTGTGTCTTCCTCCAAAGACCCAAAGCCCCAGTCTAATCATAAGAAAAACATGAGACAAATCCCAGCTGAGGACATTACACAAGATACATGACCAGAACTCCTCAAAACTGTCAAGGTCATAAAAAATAAAAACAAAAATAAGGAAAGTTTGAGAAACTCACAGCCAAGAGGCACCTAAGCAGATATGACAACTGAATGTAACGTGGGATCCTGGATAGGATTCTGGGACAGAAAAAGGATATTGGATAAAAACTAAGGAAATCCAAATAAAGTATGAACTTTAACTGATAAGAACATATCAGTATTGGTGCATTAATTGAACAAATGTACCATATTAATGTAAGTTATTAGTACTAGGGGAAACTGGGTGTGGGGCATATAGGAACTGTCTGTACTATCTTTGCAACTCTTCCATAACTCTAAAACTGTTCTAAAATAATTTTGAAAAATGTATAACTTCTGTTTCATCAAAAGACATCTTAAAGGAACTGAAGAAGAGAAGCTATAATCTGGAGAAAGGTATTTGTAAAACGTGCTAAAACTTACAAACCACTGATGAAAGTAATCAAAGATGGCCTAAATAAATAGAGAAATATACCATGTTCATGGTTTGGAGACTATTGTAAAGATGCTAATGGTCCCCAAGCTGATCTATACATTCAATAAAATTCTAGCAGAACTTCGTTACAGAAAACAATAAGCTGAGTCTAAAATTTATGGAAAAGAAAAGGAGTTAAAAGAGCCAAAGCTGTTTGGAAAAGGAACCAAGTCAGAGAACTCACACTACCTGTACCTGGTTGCAATACATGTAAAGCTATAGTAATCAAGACAGTGTGGTATTGGAAAAAGATAAACATATAGAAGTGGAACAGACTGGAGAATCCAAACATGAGACCCACACAGGATTGATTTCCACAAAGATGAAAGGTAATTCAATCTTCAGCAAATAGTGCCAGAAAAATCAGCTATCCATATGCAGAAAAATGAACTTCAATCTGTATCTCATACCCTACACAAAAATTAACTCAAAGTAGTTGATAGATCTAAGTATAAAACCTTAGACATATGGAAAAAATGTTTGTGAGGCAAAAATTTCTTAGATGCAACATTAAAAACACAATCCATAAAAGAAAAAATTTTAACAGGATTTGATCAATAAAGAACTTCTGATCTTCAAGAGACTACTAGTAGACTCAAAATACAAGCCATGATTTGGGGAAAAAACATTTACAAATCAAGTATCCGATAGAATATTTGCGTTCAGAATTTAAAATTCTCAAACTTTAATAGCAAAGAAACAATCAACTCAATAAACAAACAGGTGTAAGACTTGAATGGGCATTTCACCAAAGAATGGATAATAATCACATAGACAGGCAACATCATTAGTCAACAGGAAACTGCAAATAAAAACCACAAGGAGGGAACCTGGCTGGCTCCACCAGTACAGCATATGACTCTTGATGTCAGGGTCATGAGTTCAAGCCCCATGTTGGGTGTAGAGATTCCTTAAGAATAAAATCTTTAAAAAAAAAAAAACACCCACAACACAAGGAGATACTACCACCAACTTCTTAGAACAACAGTTTTTAAAACTCACTACTGAGTGCCAAGTGGCACAGCCACTTTGGACAATGGTTGGCAGCTCCTTACACAGTTAAACATATACTTATCATATAACCCATACCTACATTCACACAAGAAAAACACACGCAAATGTTTATAGTGACTTAATTCATAATCAGCAAAAACTGGAACCAACCCAAAAGTGCCTCAGCTGGGGAAAGGATAAACGGCGGTCCTTCCATAAATGGAATATTACCCACAATAGAGAAGAACACAGCTGATCTACACAACAGCACGGCTGAATCACGGAAGTGGTACGCTGAGGGAAGGAAGCCAGACTCAAAACAGGACACAGTCTTTTGATACTATCTATAGAACATTCTAGAAAAGTCAAAATCATAGGAACAGAAAACATATTTGCCAGGTACTGGGGATGGGAGTCTTATTTCCAAAGGGACACAGAGGACACTTTTGGAGGGATAGAATTGCTCTGTATTTTTATTGTGGTGGTGGTTACACAAGTAAACACACTTGTCAAAAACGCACAGAACCTATACACTAAAAAGAGTAGATGCTACTGTATTTAACTTATACCATAATTTTAAAATGTAAAAATATTTAAGAACACCTGTTCATCAAGACACCTTAAAGACAATGAAAACTAAAAGTTAAAAACTGAGAGAAGATATTGCAACATAGAGGAGACAATTAACTTTGAGATATATAAGCAGGCTTTCAGCCATAAAAAATGAGCTCACTCCAGTCTAGCCCTCCACCACAAACAACGACAAAATTAGACAAAATATATAATATGATTATACTTATATACAATAGTATAATTATGTAAGTACTATAATTATAAAATACAGCACTATAATACATGTCTTTAACACTGTTTTCAGATGCTGGACAAGAGGCAGTGCAGGACTGTGACTCTAGACAGAAAGGAAACGGACAGGCTGGGCTCCAGGCATCAGTGCAGGCTCTGGAGGCCCGGGCTGCTGGTCAGCAAGGGGAGGAGACACAGACCGGAGCTCAGGGACACTGAGGCAGCTGTAATACAGGGGACAGACGCCCACATCCAGCCAGACAGAACACAGAGACGGGATTTACCCTCCCACCTGAAAGGAAACAGACAGAATATGGAAAACTGTGGATTTCAAGACCCTGGACATCAGGCCATGAAGGACAGTGACCCTGACCAGTGCGAAACAAATGCAGTGAGTCCTGGCTTATTGCTTTGGGAGTTTTCAAGCCACCACCCAGGGAGGGACCCACGGAGACAGCCAGAGACCATGAGCTGGGGCAGAATGTCACGAGGAGTCAAAATAAACGCCAGTCCAAGCAGCTTGCGACTCGTAATCTCAAGGTCTGAGTTGAAGCCCCACCCTGGGTGTGCAGCTGACTATAACAGACAAGAACCTCCTGGAAAGGACAGTGAGGCTGGGGGTGTACTCCGGACGGGTGGCAGGTAACAGGCAAAGACCTACTTGTCACTGGGGAGACAGGGGGAAGGCCTCACACCCTCCCTCCAGGGGCCCCAAAGCGCCCTCCACAAATTGCTCTGAGAGTCCCGCCCAGGTGAGAATTTGCAATTAGAAGACGCGGTGGGGAGCACGGCCACTAGTGAACCCGATCAAAATCACCCGGGGCCAGAGGTGGCAGGGGCCCAGTGAGCCGCGGCGTGTGTGGGGACAGACCCTCAGAGACCTGCGGGGACCCTGCAGACATCCCGCGCTTCCTGCGAGGTGCGGTTGAGTCGAGGCACAGGGTCTGGGGAAGGTTGGAAGGACCGCGCCTGGGGCAGGGGCGGGGGGGGGGGGGGGGGGGGGGGGGGGGGGCGGGGTTGCGACAACACCCGCCGCCAGGCTGGGCACAGATGGCTGGGCACGGATTCCGGAGGCCCCCGAAGCCCTCAGCCTGGTGGGGGGGGGGGGGGGGGCGTCCAACATGGTCCCACCGGCCAAGGCCCCACCCTCTGTCCTGCAGACACTTGCAGACGCAGCCTCTTCCTGCTGCATCACCAAGAATTGGGGGCACAGCCCTCATCCCCTCCGAACTCTGTCCTGTGCCCCACCCCCAGCTCGGAGCAGCTCCCTCATTGGGTGAGCAGGCCCCAGAGGACCGTACGTCATGCAGGAGTTACCCTGGTCCACTCTTGTCCACGGGGACAGCGCAAAGCGCAGCCGCTCCCCAGACCCTCGGGGGGAGTGGGCAAGGGTCCTGAGGCCCCCCCTCCTCCCGGACGGGCAGGAAAGCCTGGGGAGCCCCTCCCTGGCTGTGCCCCAGCACCCCCCCTCCCCGCAATGCGTCCATCCTTCAGACGCCTACCTCCAGGGCTGTCGGACCAGAGCCCCGAACCGTGCGGCCCCTTAGCGGCTCCAAGTGGACCGCTTCCACCCATCTCCCCCAAACAGCCATTGTGCTGCCCAGAAAACACAGGATAAGGACGCATGATCTACATGGGGACATCAAAGCTGGGGGTGAGCCTCCCTCCCCTTGCGGCTGGCGACTATGCTCAGCCCTAGAGAGCTCACTGGCCATCTGATGGCAGTGGTGTCCTTCCCCAGGCAAGAGGGGGCTCTGGTCCTGAGCAGAGAAAAACATGAACGAGCATTCTTCTGGGGGAGGCGATCTGGATGAGACCAGGAAAGTGCCCGGGAACACAGCCAGAGGAGGCAGCCTGGGTCTTCCCTCTTGCGTTTTGTACGCACCTAGGTGTGTGTGTGTGTGTGTGTGTGTGTGTGTGTGTGTGTGTGTGTGTACCTGAATGGATGGGTATGTGTGTGTGCACACCCAAGGAGGTGATCTGGAGGGGTGCACACCTGGGGTTGTGTAAAAAGTGTGCACCTGGTGCGTGTATGTGCATACGTGCACCTGAATGGATGGGTGTGGGGTGTGTGTGTGTGTGTGTGTGCACCTGGCAAGTCCAGACAGTGCTACAGGCCACACACGTGCCACCTTTTCTCAGAAACAAGAATGTCATTCTATTTAAAACTTGATGGGTCTAATGACTAAATGGCATACCCATACCTGGTGTTTCTGCCTTTCTTCTCTGGCACTTGGGTACAAAGGTGGATTGATCCGGCACTCTCCTTATTGGGCCACTGTCACTGCCAGGGTGAGCACTGCTCACTTGGTCCCACGTTTCCCACACTCCAGTCACGCCCGTCAGGAACCCCGGTGTGATGTGTGGTGTTTGCCCTCGGACAGGATGCATGTATCCACAGATGTGTCGTATTGCTTTGCTTGTGAGAGTTTTAAATTCATGTAAGTGATTTTGTGCTGTAAATATTCTCTTACTGGGGCAGCTGGGTGGCTCAGTCAGTTAAGCGTCCGACTGTTGGTTTCAGCTCAGGTCATGATCTCACGGTTCATGGGTTCATGGGTTCTCTCTCTCCCTCTCTCTCTGCCCCTTTTGCACTCGCACTTGCTCTCTCTCAAAATAAATAAACTTTAAAAAATAAAAAAAAATATTCTCTTACTATTTTGTTTTACATATTTTGAGGTCATGTCCTTCGTTAGGTACATAAAATTTAGAATTCTTTTGTCATCTTGGTAAACTTAACCTTTTATCATTAAGAAGTGTTACTCTTTGTTTCCAGTAATGCTTTTTGCCCTAATCTGTAAGGCTCGGTCTGGCGTTAAGAGAGCTGAGCCAGCTTCCTTTTCGTTCACTGTTGCTTGTGTGACATATGTTTTCATCTACACCAGTACTTACCAGCCTCTCGGCTTCTGACCTGTTGTCAGCTCACCGAGCTGCTCAGGAACTCTACAAACCACATTTCTGTGTTCTCAGCTGCTCCCTGTTTCTGTGGAGAAGTCAGCTTATTTTTACTTGTTTTAGGTATTTGGGTTTCCCCCCACTTTGGGAAGCTTTCAAGATCTTCTTGTCGTGTTTGGTTTCTGGGGTTTGCTTCTTCTTCATATTTGTCATGTTCGGAGTTTGTGATGCTTCTAGAGTTTGTGCCTTGCCTCCTTGGCTTTTGAAAACGGTCAGCCTGTGTGCCCATAAACACTGCACTCGTCACCTTCCTTCTCTGCTGTCCGTTCAGTTTCCCTGGTCCATGCAGGGGGTCTTCTGTCGCGTCCCCTCCGCCCCCAGCAGCCTGTTATGTACACTCTCTTCTTTTCTCTCCATGCTTTCTTCTGGATATTTCCTTCCGATCTTCCCGGTTACTAATTCTCCTTAGCCATATCTAATCTCTGTTTTTAAGTGTATTTTTTAGCTCTAGAATTTCCATTTGGTTCTTTTAGTTTCCTATCCTCTATCAAAATTCTCAATCTTGTTTATGCCCGTAGACATGTGTAAATTCCTCTCTGAGTCTGTCAGTGACCCTCTTGTTTGCCTGTACTGGTCTCTGTCTGTTCCCAGCCAACACCGGGCTGTTTTATTACCATGACTTCCTATAACATCTTAACATCTGACGGGGTGAGTTCTTCTTTGATCTTGGTTTTCAGAATGAGTTACATTAGACCTTTACGTTTCCACATGGACTTTAGAAACCCATAGGTTCTCAATTAGTTTACTCGGGCCACCGTGACAAAGTGCCACAGACCCAGCAGGGTCTGGAGGTCTGAGACAGGCATGGGCAGGGCTGGATCCTTCTGAGGCCTGTCTCCTTGTGAGAGGGACGGCTCCTCTCACAGACGGCAGCCTTCTCCCCACGTCCTCGCAGTGCCGTCCGTGTGCATGTCTGTGTCCTGATCTCCTCATCTTATAAGGACACCTGTCAGATTAGGTCAGGGCTTGCCCTATGACCTCATTTTACCGCAATTGCCTCTGTAAAGGCCCTATTTCCAAATACAGTCATATTCTGAGGTTCTGGGGATCAGGACTTCAACACAGAAATTAGGGAGTTTGAGCCTCTGAGGATCGAGAGGGTCTGATGGAAGCTAAGAGAGGTCACATCACGTCACAGTTGAGGTCATGGAGCCCACCTCTAAAGCCATCAAGAGGGCCTGGTGTCCCCAAGTGGAGTGGCTGGGGTAAAAGCCCGGTTGGGAGGGGAAGAGGTTGTAGGCGCGAGACAGACCTGGACAGCAAGATAGCACTCTTTCAAGCCCCAGAGCTGGAGCCAGCAGGGACTGGAAAGGCCGGCTGGCTGGGGCAGTGGGGCTCCAAGTGGCCTTGCTGTGGGGTGGCCACTGTGAGGGCGGGAAGAAGAGGCACCCTGGGGACCTGGACAGCCATCCTCTCCTCTCTGGGCCTCCCTGTGGAGAGCCCTGGACACCAAGATCTCGAGCTCAGGGCCTGCCACAGCATTCCGCGGTCCCCGCGTCTGGGACACATCACCTGGGGCAGAACGGGAGAGGGGGAGGAGAGAGGGGGAGGGGGAGGGGGAGGGGGAAGGCGGGAGGCGGCGGCTCAGTTGGGCCGGGTGCGCACTCGGTGCTGGAGGTAGAGTGGGCGCACGCGTGTGGAATCCGGAGGGGGTGGGGTGAGGAGACGGGGGACGGGGTGCAGCGAGCAGGAGGGTGCTGGGAAGGGAGAGGGGCCGCGCGCGCCTCCGACTGCCGTTTTCTCCTCCCTTCCCGTCGCCCGGGGGATGAGCCTCCGCGTCTGCCCGCCCCCAATCCTGGGGCGGAGGCCTCGCGCAAATTCGGGGCGCGGCGCGCCGGTGCAGGGTCTCGGCCGCAGCCGGCTCCTTCCCGCTCCGCCGCGGCCCCCGGAGCGGCCCCTCCAGCCCGCGGTTCCCACCGAGGCCCGAGGCGGGTAAGGCCGCGCGGCGGGGTCCGGGCGCGCGGGGAGGCAGGGGACGGGGGCTCCGAGGGGACGGCGGGGCCCGGGAGGAGGGTCGAGCGGCCACCGGGTCCCTGCGCCGGAATTAGGCCCCGCGTCGCCTCCGCGTCCCCGTCCCCCGCGCCAGCTGCTCCGCCAGGCGGCCGGGGTGGGGCGGGAGGGGACGGTCCCCCGGGTCCGGGCTGCGGGGGCGGGGTCTGCACTGTGTCACCACCGCGCTTCTCGGCGCCCCCGCGAGGCCAGAACCCGCTGCTCTGGCTCCGCGCCGCATGCGCGCTGCCCCAAGGGGTGCGGGCGGAGCCACCCGCGTGTGGCCTTTGTCCAGACAGTGGAGACTGTCCATCCCCGAGACTGTCCTTCAACACAACCCCCACCCCGGTGTGGCCTCGGGTCCCCGCAAGCCGTGGAGGTCTGGGCGGGTCCTCCCACCGCAGCCGGAGATGTGGGGGTCCTCCCTCATTCTTTGCTCCCACTCCACCCCCAGGTGCGCAACCCGCGCACCCGCCTCACCCTCTGTCCAGGCCCGAGTGCCTTACCCTCCCACCCCACTCCCAGCCCTGCGCGGGCCGTCCTCGAGATGCCGAGTCCCCGAGCCCGTCTCCAGGCCCTGGGGACCCTGGCCCCCTGACCCTCACAGAAGCTGAGGTCCTTTCTCCGTTGGCCGCAGGCTCGCCCCACAAGGATGAACTGGACGGCCGCGACGTGCTGGGCTCTGCTGCTGGCCGCCACCTTCCTCTGCGACATTGGCGCGGCCAAGGGCGGCCGTGGAGGGGCTCGCGGCAGCGCCCGGGGAGGGCTGCGCGGGGGCGCGCGCGGGACCCCGCGGGTGCGCGTGAGGCCGGCGCCCCGCTACGCGGGCTCCTCCCTGCGCGTGGCTGCGGCCGGGGCGGCGGCGGGGGCGGCGGCCGGCCTGGCGGCGGGTTCCGGCTGGAGAAGGGCCCCGGGCCCCGGGGAGCGCGGCCTGGAGGACGACGAGGACGCGGCACCAGGCGGCAACCGGACGGGCCAAGGCGTCTACAGCTACCGGGCGTGGACTTCGGGCGCGGGGCCCACCGGCGGCCCGCGCCTCTGCCTGCTGCTGGGCGGCGCCCTCGTTGCCCTGGGGCTCCTGCGGCCCTAGGCCTGGCCAGGCTCGGGGCCAGATCCGGCCCCCAGCCCGCGCCCTCCCCGCAGGCCCCCCGCCCCTGATCGGTCCCAGAGGCCGCCAGCGGCTGAGCGCCGCTTCCCACCGCTGCCGGCGGCCTCTGACCCAGAGACGCTGCCTGGGGGATTCCAGCCAGCCCGGGCAGGAGCCGCGGCCTCTCCTATGGGTGCCCACTGACGCCCCCGGTCCACCGCCCGGCCCAGGTCCCTCCCCAGCCTCCCCATCCTACCGAAGGACCAGGGCCCTTCAGTCCCAGGATGCCCCGCCTACCGCCTGGATGCCAGGGTCTCACCCCCACCCCCACCCCCTCCACCGTCAGAAAAGCAGGTGCCATCCCATGCTTCCGGCAGCATCCAGGCTGACGGCCCACCATCTCTCCAGAGCTTCCCAAAGTGATGTGCAAGACCAGGCTGCTCAGGCCATTCCGGCCCCCCTGAGGACCCTGTGGCCTCCCCCACAGAAGCAGCCAGAATGGACCAAAGGATTTGAGGACTTGGGGGGAGAGGTTTCCCTCCCAGGTTTTAGTGTGCCTACCACCTGTCCGGAAGAGGCCGTCTGCGGACTGGAGCCCAGGCGGGCCCATCACTCTCTGGAGAATCCCTGGAGCACCCCCTGCCACAGCAGCTGCCCCGGAGTCTGGCCAGCCCACCCTCAGGTCCAGAAGTGTGCCCCCTCACCAGGCAGACCCTCTCAAGGCCACTGCCAGGCGCCTCTTGGAGCCACTGTACTCTAACTTGAAACAAGTCACTTAACTCTTCTTGGGACCTGTTGGGGGGGGGGGGGGGTGGCAGGGGGGCACCGTCTAAGCTTCAGAAGCTTTTCATTTCCTTTGAGCTTTAGCTCCTGTTCTGGAATCGTGCCTGCTGGTACTCAGGGATGGAGAGAGCTCCCCAGGACAGCCAGCTGTGGCTCCGGCAGGTCTGCAGCTGCTCCAGGAAGGTGAGGGCCAGGTGTGAACGGCAGAGGCCGGGTCTCAAGTCAGAACCAACAAACAGACCACCAGCAGGTCCCTGGAGGCAGGCGCAGAAGCAAGTACGACCAGATGCGGGCTGCTCTGGCTGAGCAGAAGGAAGCATGCAGGAGGCTGACCCCCGCAACACCACGGCGGCCATCCGGGCACCTGAGGGTGTTCTGAGGACAGAAGACACCCAGGGAAGTGTCTAAGGGTTTGCCTCTGGCACACAAACACCCGTCTGCAGACCAGCCCATTGCTTCTCAGGTGCCCGGAAGCCCATTTCCCTCCAGCCTCTGGCCTGGCTTGCAGTTCCTGAGCTCAGCCCTGGAGGCCTTGGCTCTTTACGCCCTCTGCCCCATATCCCACGGCAGGACAACGCCCCAGGCCTGGATCCTCTGGATCGCCCCCTCCGTCGGTGCTCACTGAAAGCCTCACCTGCCGCTGGGCTGCCTCCCAGAATCTGCCCTCACCCCCCAGACTATGGGGCCTTTGGACTCAGCTGACAGAGGCCAGTGCCAAGACCAGCACCTCCGGGGGCCCTGCCACCTCTGCTCGCCCACAGCTGACACGCAGGTCTGGTCAGGGTGAGGGTCGCCAATCTACCAGCAGAGCCCTGGACCAAGTGTTGTTCTCCAAAGACCAGGACACGGATCCGCACTGCCAGCATTCCTGGGGTACGAGCCCAGGTGCCTCTCCATCCATTCCAGACCAAATTTGATGTAACCAAAGACCAGCAGGCTGCGGCCATGCCCTGCCCGGGGCCTCGGGCAGTGTGACCATTCTGCCACCGTACTTGCAGGCAGCACAGGGAGACCCATCAGGGCTGCACCTCGGGCCAACTCAGTTCTCCCTGCGGGGCCAGGAGCATGGGCCCAGCCTCTGAGCCGCCCTCACAGGCTGCGGGGCACCACACACCAGCCTGACTCCCAGAGCCTGTCCCCATCTGGTACAGTCACATGCTAGAGTACTTCCTGCCCTACTGGTCAGGGTCCCAGCAGGAGGCAGATGGCACCCAGGGGGGTAATCTCCAATTAGGAAGTGTGCGCCACCGTGGGCACCTTCAGGAGGGGAGGTGCCTGGCAGAGACTCCAACGCTCCAGGAAGGCCACACACACTGGACACAGAAGGGGCAGAGCTGCTCACCAGGCCCACCCCACCCCCTTTCCCTCCTCTGCCCTTTTCTGGAATGCAGGCTGGCAGGTACAGGTCCCTGGGGAGAGTCCCACTGTCCAGTAGCTACAGTTTGCCACTCGGAAGTGGGGGGGGGAGCCACACCAGCGACCCTCCCAGCCTGCGTGCAGCTGGCCGTGAGCAGGGCAGCCCCCGGGGCACCGAGGGAGCAGACAGTTCCTGGGTTTGGCCACAGCTCCTTGGCACCTCTTGTCCATTTGTGTGCACATTTTCGTCGTGTCGTGAAATAAACACTCCACTGGCAAACAGACTCTTCTTTACTGCAGGACCCAGGGTACCACCAAGGCCCCAATACATAGGCCTTACTCACTAAGCAGTTCATATCCCGTTTTTTGTGTCGTTTTGGAGAGACGTTAACATGTGAGCCCAAGGTGCTCCTGGTGCACAGCAAACGAGCCACCAGCAGAGACTGGCCTTGTGAGACTTTTAAATTGCAGACCGTACGTTCACGTCCTCCTGAGAAAGCATCATCTTCCCCCTGAGAGATACTTGGCACAGTTGAGACACCCAGGGACAGCTTAGGGACTTCGTCAGCCCTGACGTCCAGACCCCAGGCACAGTCCCCAACAACAGCTGGCCAGGCTGTGGGGCAGCAGGAGGTACAGGTTCCTTCCTGGCGTAGAGACCTGAGTGGATAGTGACCAGCATGGAGCTTCTGGAAAAGGGAGGCCCAGCATCAGATTCTGGGCTGTGGTCTGGGATGCCCTGATGCCAAGGGCCAGGCAGGAGTGAGGCCCCTGCCAATTGGACCAGTTCAGGGCTCTGCCACGGGGGACCTCTGCAGGACATCCCTGTCCAGCATCACTGGGCCCAGCAGCCCCCTGCGGAAGGTCTGGAGGAAGTCTCGGGCTGCCGCAGGGTAGTTGGGCTGGATGACGTTCACGTCACCTGGGGGAGAGAAGAGGGTCTGGTGAGGAAGGCACCTCCCCACGGGGCAGGCGCAGGATTCGGACGCACGCCTCCCTGCCCGTCCTCAGGGACGGACGGTGGGCACCTGTGGAGCCTGGGCGCTAGCACATGTTCTGAAAGAAAACACAAGAGTCTGGGCTGTGGCGCCTCGATCTCGGCAGGTTTCAAACCGGTGGGACGCAGGGTATATCCAGCGCCACGAGGCAGGGCCGCCTTGCCGTCTACAGGCTGAACCGAGAGCCCGCTCCTCTGCAGAACCTGTGTTCCCAGAACAGCCACATGTGCCCACAGTGTCCTCCCCCAGCACCAGGGGCCGCTCGATCGGCTGCTTCCCCAAGCCCAGCCGGAGGCAGATGCCCCCACTTCTCACCCGTGCCCGTGAGCACTTTCACCTTCTGCGTCTTCCCCAGTCTCACAGCCACCTGCTTCAGCACGCTGGCGATGTCGTCACAGGCGCCGCCCAGGCCATAGTGCCGCACGTACCTACACACAGACCAACAGTCGGGGAGAGGGAGCCAGGCGGGGACATGCTGGGTCACGCCCAGCTCCACAAGGGACCCCTCGTGCATGTGGCCATAAGTGCCCACTGCAGAGCTGCAGATGTCTGTCCTCCCACGTGGCCACAGCCAGCTCTCCTGAGGACGGCTTACCTGCTGATGCCCGTGGCCGCAATGGCGGGACGACTGCGTCATCCGCCCCGTTCCCGAGCAGCCCGTAGCCTGGAGCCCTAGGTCAGCACGGCAGTACCCTGACAGGTGCTCCAAGCCCCTGGGCAGCCGCCCGAGGCAGGATCGCCAGGATTGCCAGCACTCTCTCCAGGGGAGAATGAGCAGGTCTGACTGGTGTTTTCTGTAGCCCACAGACCAGCACAAACCCACTCGGCGCCCGCCTCTGCCGAGAACTGTCCAGTAGCTCTTGTGGACGCCCCGTCCGTGACGCTGGCTCAGGGCCTGATGAGAAAGGCCAGCGCAGGGCCGGGTGTGTCTGACCCTGAAGGGTTGAAGGAGACAAGCCTCATCCACAGACAAGCACGTCCCCCACGGGAGACACAACTAACACCTCTGCCGGCCACTCGTCCCGGAACCAACGACAGCCGGAGCGACGGTGGGATTTGCCTCCGGGTCCACAGAGCAGGGCGGGGCTCGGCCGCGAGGCGACCCCACCTGGGTATCGGAGTGCCCATCTTGGAGGACATCGCATCCTGAGGAAGGCAGGTCCCAAATCAAACTCGCGGCCCCTCTGTCCTGGGCACCCCACTACACACACGCAAGGGCCGCCCTGCAGGACACGGCTGCCTGTTCTCCAGAAACACTGGAGGACCGCGGAGGCCCACACAGACTCCCACGGAAATGAAACAAAATAATCAATTTGAAATCCTACTTCCATGCAAAATGGAGTAACGAGAACTGAACTTACGATCCACCTGAAACAACCAAAAACATACAAAACAATGGTTTTCGAGGCACCAGACATCAAGCTACAAAGGATGTAAACCAACAAACACCCAGCCTGGTGCCCGGAGGCCCCAGGGAGCCGCGAGGGTGGCTGGAGTGTGGGCCCAGTAAAAGTCACACGACAGAACCAGAAAGGGCAGAGCTGCCCAGAGAGAGAATTCTGGAAGCTTGCCATCCTCTGTATTTAGCAGAGGAGGGATCTGCACACATGATAAAGGAAGTTCCCCAAAGCCAGAGGCCAGGAAGGACCACCCTGGAGGGCACAGGGGCAGCAGTCAGTGCTCACGGAGAGCCAGGAGCAGACGGAAACCTCATGAGCCATGGGGCACAGCGGAGGTGGGGGGAAGCCCTGCCTCAGTCAGGCCTGGAAGGAACTGTTTCCAGATAATTGTCTCCAGCAAAGCTCAAGGATGTGTCCAGGAACTTAAAGATACCCATCTCCCAAGAAGGTAAAATTTAAAACACCAAGCATCCGAGCAAAAATGATCAGGCGTGCCCAGCAGGAAAACAGACTCATCGTGAGGAGGAAATCAGTCAGCTGAAAGCACCCCAGATGTTAGGACCAGCAGAGATGTTAGATCGGTCATCGTGACCACATTCCATGTGGTTACAAAGTTAAGCAGATGCACAGAAGATGGAAAACACGATCCGAATCGGACTGGAGACCCGTGCTGTGAGACACACACTGGCGGGCGCTAGCAGTGGGTCAGACACATGGGGTGCAGGCAGGTCGCCCATGGGGCAGCAGCCGTGCCCAGCAGGTCCTGAGGACGGGAGCAGGCAGGAACTGAAAACGCAGGAAGAAATAATGGTTGAAAATGTGATAAAAGCTACAAAGCCACAGATCTAAGAACTCAACAAACTATAAGCACAAGAAACATAAAGAAAACCACACGGGTCCCATTGTCATAAATTGCTCAAGAGCACGACAAAGAGAAAATCCTAAAGGCAGCTGGAGGAACAAAGACAACCGTGACAGATTCCTCATCAGAAACAGCACAGGTGAGAACAGAATGGGACAAAATCTCTCCACTCCTGAAAAAAAACCATCCACCTAGACTTTCACACACAGGGCAAGTATCTTTCCAAAACGAACGTGAAACACAGGCATCGCTGGACAAACCTGAGGAGACAAACTCCTCACCAGCAGGCCTGCATTGCAATAAACGCTACAGGAAATCGTCAGAGGATGGCGACACCAGACAGAACGTGGATCTACACAAAGAAACAAGCGGTGCCCATGAACCATAAAGCCATGGGCAGACAGCTAAGATTACGTCTCACACTTGGGAGTCTCCATATGAGCGAACACAGTACATACATCTCAGGCTTACAAAATACATGAAAGCAAGACAGAACAAAAGCCCAAAGATCACGAGAAAAATGGAGATGCGCTATCGTAAGGTGCTTATGCGCCATGAGACGGGTTCTATCACCTAACCCTCCTCACACCGAGACAACCTCCTCCATACGTTACAGAAGGCAAGCTGACAAAGGGGAGAGAGGGGATAAGAGTATCCCAGTAACCAGAAAAGGCCAGAGAGACAGACAGAGAGACAGAGGAAGAGAGAGAAAGATGCAGAGAGAGACAGAGAGAAAGATGCAGACAGCACAGGCAGAGGCAGAGGAGGAGGAAAAGGAACAAAGGACAGATAGGACAAAGAGTAAGATGACAAATGTAACCCCAAGATCAATAATCACATTACATGTAAATGGTCCAAATACCCAAAATAAAAGACAGAAATGGTCAGGTTGGATAAGAAACAAGGCCTCACTATCTGTACACAGCCTATAAGAAACACATTTTATTTCATTTTATTTTAAATATTCATTTATTTATTGAGAGAGAGACAGAGAGAGAGAGAGTGAGGGGGGAGGGGAAGAGAATGGCCCAATCCCACAAACTGTGAGACCATGACCTGAGCTGAAATCTAGAGTCGGATACTTAACTGACAGAGCGCCCCAGGCCCCCCGAGAAACACGTGTTAAATATAAAGACACAAACACGTTCCATGTGAGCACTCATCAGAAGCTACAGCAGGTGTGTAACTACCAGACGAGGTCGATGTCAGAGCAGGAAGTATTGTGAACATCAAGAAAGGCATTTTGACTGATAAGGGCATCGGTTCAGGGGGACATGATGATCCCCGGGCTGTCCCTGCACCGCACAACAGAGCTCCGAAATGCGTGAAGCAGACGGACAGAGCCGCAAGACAGACAGACCACAGGCAGAGATTTCAGTACCTTCTCTCAAAAACCGATGGCAAAAACAGAAGGAAAACCAGCAAAGCAGAAATAATAATAAAGACTGAATGGTAATCAATGAAATAACAGAAAGACAATGGAGAAAGTCAATGAAACCATACCAACAAAACTGACAAAGCTCCGGCCAGGCTGTGGTCCTCAACGCGATAAAGGACACCCAGCAAACACCCTCGGCTCACGTCTCACTCCTGGGGGAATAACAAGGTGTAAATCTGCACCAGGAAGGAGCGACTGGAGGCACCACACAGAGGAATCTGAAAGCAGTCACACCGAGGACGGGAACCCCGCAAGACAGAGCACAGGACGTCCAAGGAAAGACAGAAAACAGATGGTCACCAGGATGTGGCGAGCGGGCTTTGGGGTCTCGTCTGTAAAATGGGAGCAGGTAAAGGTGGGAAGGAGGAATTACCAAAGAGCACAGGAAATTTGAGGCTTTTCTTGACTGTGTAACAAACATATCGACCTGTATGCTGCAAATAACGTGCAGGCTGCTGTCTAATCGCATCTTACTGCTGCTGCTTTTTTAGACTATGTTTGTCTAGAACGAGAGAGAGAGGCGAGCCACCTGCCCCGGACCCTGCACTCACCCAAAGAGCTGGTGCCTGTTGAGGGTGTAGAGAAGGTAGTCCGCCAGGGTCTCCTCCCCGACAAGGTGGTCTAACACGGTTCCTAGAATCAGGCGACCAGGGTGAGCCCGGCAAACCAGCCTGGCATCTGCACCCCAAGGCCCCTCCCTGTCTCAGCCCGAGGTGCTGCTGAGGAGAAGGCCCGGCCGTGGCCCTTGGACCTGACCCACAGACCTGCCTTGGCTGTAAAATGGGAGAAGGAAGGCACTCTCTCCAAGGAGGGCTGTGAGGGTCAGTGGGGTCACAGCAGTGCTTGGCCCACATGCGCCCTGAGCTAGGACCGCACAGGCTGCTTGAGATGCCCGCTCAGCACAGCATTCAAGAGTCTGCAACAACCAGGCCTAGAAAGGCAGGCACAAAGTGCCAGGGCTGGGGGCCCCGCACCCAGGCGGCAGGAGGAGGCACGAAGGGTGACCCCCAACTCACCACACAGGGCCAGCTTTAGGCCCATCTCCACGCTTTCAATCCGAGGAGCCAGCACCCCAGGAGTGTCCAGCAGGAACATCAGCGGCCGCTCACACACCTGTGGACACAGGACAGTCGGCCGCACCGCTGCCTCCAGGCTTGCTGCTCGGCGGCCCCTGGAGCCGGGGTGTTAGGCTCCTGAGGCTCCAACGAGGCCTTTCCACCACTCTTGGCTTCCCCACTGGGTCGGCTCCCACTGAGTCCAGAGAACAGGAGCAACAGGCCCCAAGGGCTCCAATCTTCTCCTCCCAGGAAAAGAAGGGAATGTGTGGACAAGCTGAGCTGAGCTGTGTGACCTTAGGCAGGTGCGTGCTCCCCCTCCATAAAACAGGGGTGACGAGCACGCCTGCCCGCAGCTCTGGTGGAAGGCTGGTGCAGTGCCTGGCGTGCGGCAGCACTCGGTGGGGCGGGTGGAGGCAGTGCCTCCCGAGTCCTCAGGAAGCAGCAGGCGCCTGCGTGTGGAGCTCCAGACCCAGCAGCCGAGGACCCTACCTGGATTCTGGACATCACGGCTCTGGTGATCCCAGGCTCGCCGCCCACCCTGGTAGCTTTCCCTGTGGGATGCAAAGGGGCTGTCGGACGTAGTGAACACAGAAGCCTGGCACACAAGCTACAGAAGAAGAAATGACACAGCCGGAAACCCATGAAGGCCCAGATGAGCTCGTGCTCAACTCAGCACCAAACCAACAGGGACCGAAACGCACCTCCCTGGTACCTGGGAGGGTGAGGAGAGGCCAGGGCCCGGCCGTGGAGGTCAGCACAGAGCTGCTGCTTCCCACATGACGGCTTCCTCCCTCCTGGACTTGACCCTGTGCCCCCGACACCGAGCCTACACCCGGCAAATCAGCCCCACAGCACTGATCACGACAGGCCTGTCTATGAGCACAGCTCCCGACCAAGGGGCCGGATAAACTCAAGAGTAGAGATACACGTATCTATCAGTGGACGAGTGGAAAAGCAAAACGTGGTATCTAAACATAATGGAATATTATTCAGCCTTGAAAGGGAACAAAATTCTGACACAGGCCACAGCACGGATGGACCTTGGCGACATTATGCTCAGTGAAATCAGTCCAACAGAAAAGGACAACTACCGTGTGATTCCATTCATGTGAGGTAGGAGCTCTTCAAAGATCCAGGGACAGAAGGCAGATTAGTGGTGCCCAGGCGGTGGGAGGGGAGAGGGGGCTAGGGTTTATGTTTATAGACTTTCAGTTTGAGACCAAGGAAAAGTCTAGAAATACTGTGATGGTCGCACAGCACTGAATATATTTAATGCCACCAATTTTTTTTTTAAGCCACAATTAGAGAAAAGTAAACTTAAAAAAAAAGATGATTTGGGGCACCTAGGTGGCTCAGTTGGTCTGACTTCAGCTCAGGTCATGATCTCGCAGTTTGTGGGTTCGAGCCCTGCGTCGGGCTCTGTGCTGACAGCTCGAGACTGGAGCCTGTGTCGGATTCTGTGTCTCCCTCTCTCTCTGCCCCTCCCCTGCTCACACTCTGTCTCTCTCTGTCTCAAAAATAAACATTTTTAAAAAAATTAAAAAACAAAATGATGATCTGACAATTCTCCAACGAGCACCAAAAACACCATCTGTAAAATAACAGTTCAGTGGAGCTCATGGTGTTTGGGTTTGTTAATAAAGAACGCATCCTGGTGTGGAACACGAAGCCAATGTGGGACTTGGTACTGAACTTTAAAATACTTAATGGAAAAGAGTAATGACACAGTGAGTAAGTAGTGTGGGCACGTCTGTGTGACTCCAAATCCAAATGAGCACGAAACAAGGAGATAGGCCCGGGGTCTCCCCAGAATCTCCCCCGAGCAGTCGGGCAGGATGCCGTCTCCCAGCTGGGGCTGCCCCATCAACCTCCTGCTGCTTGTTATCAGGCCCCATCTATCCGGCTACGCCATGAGTATGGGCATCAAAGAGATTTCCGTGAAGGGGAACACAATCACCAACAGGCAGGAAAGTCATCCACGTGTTAAATATCTTAACACTTCATGTTCAGGAGAGAGAACGAAGTAAAATGTGTGACAGGATAGGGGCGCCTGGGTGGCTCAGTCGGTTGAGCATCCAACTTCAGCTCAGGTCATGATCTCACAATTCGTGGGTTAGAGCCCCGCGTCGGGCTCTGTGCTGACAACTCAGAGCCTGGAGCCTGCTTCGGATTCTGTCTCTCTCTCTCTCTCTCTCTCTCTGCCCCTCCCCTGCTCACACTCTGTCTCTCTCTCTCTCTCTCAAAAATAAATATTAATTTTTTTTTTTTTTTTTTAATTTAAAATGTGTGACAGGATGATTCTGTCTCACCATTTAACCTCACATCAGTTATCCGGTGCAAAGAGACAACCCTGAGGGGCCATGAGGCTCTGGCTAAGGGCGAGGTTTTTCTCGGAGCCAGAGGAAGAGCGGCCGCTCGCCAGCAAACACCACAGCATCAGCTCACAACGGCCAGCAGTACCTTTCCTGAGGTGCTGTCTCCTGAGCGCGTTGATGAGCGAGGATTTGCCCACGTTGGGGATCCCAATCACCATGGCACAGTACTCCAGACTCTGCAGAAGCACAAGAGCAGGGAGTCAGGGGTCCACCCAGACCACCCACAGCCCCACTGAGAGCCTCACGTGGCCGATGCAACGGGACCCACAAACCCAGGCCGGTTCAGGTGAAGAAAGGTCACTGTGGAGGCCCCGCCAGCAGGGCCACCCCCCACCCCTGCTCCAAACAACAAGACAGAGGGCAGCTCTGTGGGCTGGGGCAGCACAGAGACAGCCCCCAGGAGTTCTCGGGGCTTGGTGATGGCCCAGCATGGGGACTGGTCTACCACTGCTTAGCCACTGAGCCCAGGGCTCCTCAGCAGGAGGGACCACCCCACAGCCAGCACTGAGCCCCACCACCGACCTCTCCTCGATGATAGCGGCAGCTGCTCCCCACCAGTCCCGTGACCGTCGGAATTATCTGCAACAGACAAACCACACAGCGGCACACTCGCACAGAAACCGGCTTCCTCCTTAGCTTCTGGAGGTGGCGTACCCCATGCCCAGCATCGAAGAACCAGGGCTCTGTCCACATCAGGGCTTAGAATGCGCTGGGCGGGGGGGGGGGGGGGGGGGGGGGGGTCACCTGCGCCCTGACCTGTCCCTCCACCATCAGCAAGCAGGTCAATCCCCCAGAGGGTGACGGCTGTGACCGCAGCCACCTTCCACCAGCCAGGGAAATCCTCGAAATACAACTGCGGAAAACCAGGCACCACACCCTCCAGAAGCTTGTCCAACAACAGCCCCGGGTACATGCTACAGCCTGGCACTGGGCCCTGCAGACCACCGCAGGCTGCCCAGGGCCTACCTGCTCTCGACCAGAGATGAGTGTACCCCAGGAACCCCAGCCAACCCCTGCCTTGCCTCCAAAACTCTGCTTCTCACAAGAGCATAAGATAATCCATTTCTTTTAAATGTATTTAATCAAAAGCATTAGGGTGTAAAACAGAGAAGCACCTACCTGCTTGACATTCTCATCCTGTAAACAGTTGGTGAAAACAACATTTTTTAGGCCTTCTCCTTCTAAGTGCTGTATAATTTTCTGAAAGAGATATTCCCATTTTTTTTTCAATATATGAAATTTATTGTCAAATTGGTTTCCATACAACACCCAGTGCTCATCCCAAAAGGTGCCCTCCTCAATACCCATCACCCACCCTCCCCTCCCTCCCACCCCCCATCAACCCTCAGTTTGTTCTCAGTTTTTAAGAGTCTCTTATGCTTTGGCTCTCTCCCACTCTAACCTCTTTTTTTTTTTTTTCCTTCCGCTCCCCCATGGGTTTCTGTTAAGTTTCTCAGGATCCACATAAGAGTGAAAACATATGGTATCTGTCTTTCTCTGTATGGCTTATTTCACTTAGCATCACACTCTCCAGTTCCATCCACGTTGCTACAAAGGGCCATATTTCATTCTTTATCATTGCCATGTAGTACTCCATTGTGTATATAAACCACAATTTCTTTATCCATTCATCAGTTGATGGACATTTAGGCTCTTTCCATAATTTGGCTATTGTTGAGAGTGCTGCTATAAACACTGGGGTACGATATTTCCATTTTAAAAACTAAATGAAAATATGGATGTGCTATGCTAAGATCCAAGGATCTGAGACTGAAGCCCCACCCCGACCCAGGCCAGGCGTGCTCCAGGCGAGGGGGCCCCGTGGACAGCACAGACCATAGAGGAGGCTCCAGTGTGAGCACAGGAAGGAAGTGCCCTGGGCAGGGGTCCACGAGCTGCAGGCTCCAGCAGGCATGAGGGCTCAGCACAGACACTGGCTGTCCTCTTGGGACACAGGTACCTCCACGGAAAATGAGCCACCTCTGGCTGCATTCAGTGATCTGCTTAGCCCTGAGTATTCTGATGAGCTCTCACAAAATGACCACTGTAAACCCAGCCTTAACCCAATCCAAGTACAAAGTACATGCAACGCTTTAAAAGCTCAAAAGTAAACTAAGGTTAATATGAATTTATTGGTCTTAACATTAAGTGAAATCAGTGTAGGAATCATAGTTTTTAATACCGGTATGATATTGTTTGACCACGTACTGACCTAAAACATGGTCAATGCCTAAATGAACCAAAAGTCACTTGCTAACTTAATTTTCATTATATATTTTAGTTGTTTGTTATGATGATACAGATGAGGATACAGGCCACAACAAAGACATATTTGAAGCCACGCTTTGAAGTGTATACATTCACATGGGATGTCCCCACCCACGCCCAGAGGCAGACATGAAGGGCCATCCCTGGGGCCTTCTCCTTTCCTCTCCTCTGCCCACAGCAGCACCTGAGAGGAGGAGCACACACTCCTGCCACCTCCCAACCAGTTGAGACACCGCTGTGTCCCTATGTTAGGTCACCTTATGTGCCCAACACTCCACAAAGATTAGCACTTAAGGAAGGCCAGAAGCAATCGCTGGTAAGACTCAAGTCTCAACCAATGAAAGCAAAGCTTGTGATGCTAAGTTAGTACAGCGTGCGTGCAGTGAAGCCCATGAACACCTTGTTCTGGGGGCTCTGGAGCTGTCCACCCCCCGTCCTGCACAGCAGAAGGGATTTAAATGACCAGAGGTACCCGCACGTGGGTTAGGGGTGGCCTCTGCTCGGATTCTCAGCAAACAAAGAGCTCCTATATTTGATGTTCCCCTGGAAACCTTGTGACAGAGACTTGTGGCTGGGGTCTAAGTAATTCAAACATACCACGACCAACTGAGAAGCCTGAATGCACTCTGCCAACAAAGAGGACGCTGCGCCACTAACAGCCTGAAAACTGCTAGGCTGGAATCCACAAGGGTCTGACACCTGCCCTTCCGGAAGGATTCGATAACACAGCAAGAAAAGCAGAGGTGAACACTCAAAAATAATATGCCCAGACCTTCATGTTTCTTGTATGCTGGGACACGTGGGCATGCCCTGCACTTGGTCACTTGTGTCCCCCGATCCTGCCTGCTTTGAAGACATTACTTTGGGCCTCCAGCGCACTTGGTGTCTGGAAGGCCACGGAACTGGCCAGTGTGGGTGCCTGGGCCAAATGCGGCCATCACAGGAGACCTCCAGGTCAGTACCTGTGGCCTGTGCCTATGGCCACCAGCCTCAAACAGCTACGGAAACTTATTAACTAAAATGAAATAAAACACGAGTATCGTGTCTGCAGCAGGAGCCACATCTCAAGCGCTCAGAGCCACATGGGGCCAGAGGCCACCCTGTGGGGCACTTGGCTCCAGCAGCAAAGCCTGGCCACTTCCTTTGGGAGGTGCGCTTTCTGGTCATTTGGACCATAAATTAAACATTAGAGGGAAGCAGGTCATTTTGAGAAATCAGGCGGGAATACCTCTGCAAACAAAGGGTTGTTTGCTAAAGCAAGCCTGCCTGAGTGAATCAACACAGAGTCTGCTTGCAAGGGTGACCCTAGACACAACCCTAGTGCTGGAGGTGCCCGGGACAGGGACCTTCACCTGCTGCTCTTTCAGATCCGCCAAGTCCATTTTGTTGAGGACCAGCACATGAGGCTTAAGCCCAAGGGTTTCTTGAAACAGAGGGTTGCGGCCTGAAAGTGGAATGTGGCAAAATTAAGGCAAAAATTCCTTTAATGCTTCACCAGACCATTATTTTATCTCGTCTTGTTATGCATATTGGCACCACCTTCAGAAGAAAATCTTTTTTTTTTTTTAAGGTTTATTTATTTATTTTTGAAAAAGAGAGCATGCGCACACAAGCAGAGGAGGGACAGATAGAAAGGGAGAGACAGAGAATCCCAAGCAAGCTCTGCACTGTCAGCGTAGAGCCTGACAAGGGACTCAATCTCCCGAACCATGAGATCATGACCTGAGCTGAAACCAAGAGTTGGACACTTAACTGACTGAGCCCCCCAGGCACCCCCAGAGGAACATCTTTAGAAGGAAGTGAGCAGAGGAGGAAGCCCAGTCTCAAAGCAAGTACATGCCAGCCAGCCCAGCCTCATACCCCAGTCCTACCCTCCTGGCAGAGAAGAAGGAAACGGTCTCACTGCCATGGAACCACCACATGCAAGCAGGGCAGTGGTTCTCACGTTCCTCCTCAAACGGGAATGGTGGCGGCAAAAACAAAAAACAAAAAACAAAGCTCAGGGGAAGGTCTTATTAATGGGTTCTTTGTTTAGTTGCCAAGATATGTGAGTTCAAAATGAATGATCTGATCACTCAAAAAAAGGGCCTCCCATAAAGTCCTAGCTAGTATACCTCAAACCAATGCCACCCTCTGGTTACTGCCAAGGAGATGAGGGTCCCCCATGGAAACCACCACTGAAGGTTCTGCCTCCTTACTAGCACTGCCACGCCCTTCCTCCCTCAGCCAGGGACCCTTGGGGATCACGACAGGTCCCACCTCGTGGAACCCTAACGCAGGTAGGAGGGGGGTGCCCATATATCTATCTTCTGAACACTCAGCCCCTTCCCGGTGCTTCATCTCCTAGTGAGTCCAGGTGTGAAACTCCTGAGGCCTTGGGCACACCCTGGGTCCAGGCACCAGTTAAGCTGCCTACTCTCTTCCCTAAAGGGTTAACCAATCCTGTATAATTCAGACTCCATCCTCCCAGGGCCGCAACCCAACGTAGGTATTCTTGCTGTCCTGGAGAAAAGGGCAAACATCTAGAAGCCAACAGGACAGGTGTCCTCTTACAGAGCACTGAACAGTAACTACAGGTTCATCACTTTTGATAATCGTAAGACTGCCAGCAAACACTTCTGGCCAGCATGAGATATCCTACAATATTTCGCCTACAATAAATAAACTCAATACTTTCTTACAAAAGTCCCAAGTCTTTGAAATAGTGAAAATTGTCCCTTATCTGCTATCCCTGAGGTGGTAAGAACTCTCAAACCAGTGCCTTTACCACATAAAGAGAATCCAAGCATAGCTCAAATATAATTAAAAAAAAAGGTCTGGAAAGTACATGGTAATGAGCAAGATCGCCAGACCCTGCCGGTTCCCGCCTCAAGCGTGGAGGAAAGCGAGCTGGCAGGAACGTCGAAATGAAGGTTGCACGCCCCACCTCGAGAACCGACTGCTGGACTGAACTGGAAGGCCTGGGCAAGGCAGGCAGAGGTCAGAGACAATGGATGCTATCTACCTATCAATGAGGAGGCTCGAAAAATACAAGGCCTGGACCCCCACCAGAGATTCTGATTAACCGGTCTGGAAAGGGACCCAAACCAGGATTTTTAAAGCCTCCTGGGGGAACTCTGTCATGTACTGAGGGTTTAGAGTTAAATGCCAGTAACTCTGAGAGGTGAGGCTGCCAGGCACTGTGAGAGCAGACTGGACCAGAGCAGAGACCAGACACAGGAGGAGGACCAGACAGAGACAAGGCTACAAAGCAGGAATGCTTCCTGCCGCCTTGAGCACAGCCTGATTCAGGAAGCAGGGCCTCTCCTGTACCACTGCAATTCCACACCCAATTCCAATAAAGTTGGGGGTGGGGGAGGAGGACAACACCAAGCAATTCTGCGACACTACCAGGACGTCCTACAAGTTAACTCAACTCTGACACTATCTACCTGGAGGAAGAGTCAGACCCCACAGGTTAATGCTCAGTCCCACAATGTGCCACCTCCCCACCCTGCCCCCTCCAGGTGCCAATCCCAAGTCCAGTTGGTCACTGGTGCCTCTGACCAACTTGTTACAGTTGGGAGGTTCCCACAAGCCCCTCCTCAGATTCAATTAGCTTGCTAGAGCAGCCCACAGCCCTCGGAGAAACATCTTACTTACTAGATTACTGGCTTATTATAAAAGGATGTAACTCAGGAACTCAGACAGGAGAAATGAATAAGGCGACGTATGAGGGAGTGGGGCACAGAGCTCCCATGCTCTGAACGTGCCACTCTCCCTCTGTATCCACGTGTTTGCCAACCCAAAAGCTCTCTGAACCCTGTCCTTTCAGGTTTTTCTTGAGGTTTCACTATATAGGCCTGATTAATTAAATCAGTGGCCATTGGCAATCCATCCAACTTCCAGCCACTCTCACCTCCCCTGGCAACCAGCCCTGGAACTTAGGTGACTTAGTGGCTTTCCAAAAGTCACATAACAACAGACACTTTTTTACCACTCTCATCACTTAAGAAATACCCAGGGTTTGTGGGGCCTGGGTGGCTCAGTTGGTGTCAGACTTCAGCTCAGGTCATGATCTCGGTCATGATCTCACAGTTCATGGGTTCAAGCCCTGCGCCGGGCTCTCTGCTGTCAGTGTTCTCGCTCTCTCCCTCTCTCTCTCTGCCCCTCCCCGGCTCTCTCTCTCAAAAATAAATAAACTTACAAAAAAATGCCCAGGATTTTAGGAGCTCTGTGCCAGAAACAGGGACAAAGCCCAAATATATATATGTGTATATACACACACACACACACACACACACACACACACACGTGTATACATACACACACACATATATACACACATATACAACATACACCTACATGTGTGTATATATAGATTTCTTATCATAAATCACAGTATTACAACCACTAAAGGATATCCGGGCATCATGGACCTCGATGATACAGTCCACCAACTTTAGGCTGCTCTGCATCTTCTTCAGCCCTGGAAAACAGAAGAAAGATGCCTAAGGGAAGGCGTCTATGGCTTTTCAAGAGTGATTGGGTGACGCTGAATGGTCCAGAATGACACACCACCTAGAGAGAATACACCTGAGTGCAGTGTCCTAAGTCACCATAACTGATACACCCTTGCTGAGGGCCTCTTCCAAGTTCAATAACAGTGTCTCCAAAAAGAAGAGGTCCTGCCTGAAGGGCAAAAGCATGTCGGGGGTGGAGCCACTTGGAGGGCTCCAGCTGCAGTATTGAACCTCCTATGGGTCTTGGTCTCGGCCTTAAAAGGGTAACTCGGACCACCCGATTCTCTGGGCCCTCCACGCTGTGGGGACATGCTGCTGCCTAAGTTTCAGCCACTCGCACAGCAGTGAACTCCCCCTTAACCATTAACCAGGAACAACACCCACAACGAAAGTAACCACCCCCTCCCGCGCAGTGTCCCTCAGCACGGTGACCCCCCCGCTCAACCTGGTCCTCCGCATAGCCTCGGACGTCCGCGTCCCGAGGGCGGACACCGACGCACCGCACTCCGCAGGGGCCGGCGCAGCGGGCACCGGCTCACCACTTACGCGGAGGTCAGAGGGCGCTGAGGGGCGCGGGAGCGGGACCCGGCGATCGCTGACACGGAGGACCGCGCCGGCCCCGCGCGTCTTCTCGGGCCCATTTTTACAAATCAACAGTAAGAAACTCCTCGAGGGCTTCAGGCAGAAGACAGCAGTGGCCGTGTCTTAAAGGTGTTGCAACGATAATAGCTGAATACTTCGCAGTTCGGCGAGGGCTTTCCTACCACCATTTCATCGAGTACTCAAAACAAGACTCGGGAAAGTACGTCTCTGTGGACTCAGATGTGGAAACGGAGGCTTGGGGGAACAAAGTGGCAGAAGGCACTTTCTGGGGCTCGGGGCTCCGGTCCGCCCCCGCCTCCCGCCCCGCGCGCGGACAGCCTGACGAGCGAGCGGGCGCCGGGGCCACCGGGCCGCACCGCGCAAACACCGGCCCCTCCAGGCCCCGCTCACCCTTGGCCATGTGGCCCGGGAACCAGCGCGCCACGTCGCGACCGCCCAGGGGGAAGCTCTCTCGCCAGGCGACCCCGGCGGCGCCGCCCAGTGCGCGGAAGGCTAGCCTCATGGCGCCGCGACCCAGAGCGCCGCGGGGGAACCGCTCCCTCGACGGACCTCTCCGACCAGCGCACCATCCGGCCCCGTTGTTCCGGGGTTCAGGAGACGGACGCGCGCTCCGCGCGTGCGCACTACGCTTCTTTGTGCGCCGGAAGGAGCCCAGGGGGCGGGTCTACGAGCCCACCTGGGGCCTGTGCACTCTGGAGACTCTCAGGGGTCCTGAGAATTCGTGAATACGTTAGTGTTTTCCAGTTCTTCCCTAAATGTATTCTGAGTATAACTGTAATATAACTTAGCTGTCCCGTGCCAATGTTTGACCTCTTTTTACAAACTTGGTTAAAATTTTCAAATATTTTAAATGTGCCCTATATATGTAATATCCTTTTTTTCAAGTACTCCAGGTTTTAAGCAAAGCGTTTGCAAATACTGACTGCAGTTCTGCTACATTAAGCCTATTAATACACTGAGCCTGGGATTCCCACTGCCCGGGTACTCTGTGTAAATGTAGTCAGGTTTTAGCTTTTTTTTTTTTTTTTTTAATTTATTCTTGCGGGAGAGACACAGACTGCGAGCAGGAGAGGGACAGAGAGGGAGACACAGAATCCAAAGCAGGCTCCAGGTTCCAGGTTGTCAGCACTGAGTCCCACACGCGGCTCCAACTCACGTGTGGACGAGATCGTGGCCTAAGCCCAAGTCAGAGGCCCAACCAACTGAGCCACCCAGGCGCCCCAGGTTTTAGCTTTAATCTGAGTCCAACCAGCTACTCAGCGTACACCGGCTACAAGAGTATTACTCTAAATGTAATTTTTGAAACAAGTTCCTAAAATTGCAAACATGCTTGGATTCTCCACACAAAAATGTCACTACTGTGATGGTCTTAAACCTCCTAATTCTCAGCACTAAACATTCCAGAGATTGAGAAACAAATCCACCATGGGACACAAGCCTTCCCAGGTGGCCTCCAGATGAGTTAGGCACCAGAAGAGGACCCAGCCCTCAGCCCCCCATCACAGAGCAGCCATCCCACCAAGAGGACAGCCTTTGTCACTCTGGATACAAGAAATGTCTCCCCAAAGCACGTGGCTCAATGAACTCTTGGATGGATGTCAACAATACAGATCATTGCGCCTGAGGGAAGCTGCAATCTCTCATAGACCTAGGACTGTAAAACTAAAGTAAAACCCTGTTGGGGCACCTGGGCGGCTCAGCTGGCTAAGCGTCCAACGTCGGCTCAGGTCATGGTCTCACAGATCGTGAGTTCAAGCCCCGCGTCAGGCTCTGTGCTGATGGCTCAGAGCCTGGAGCCTGCCTCAGACTCTGTGTCTGCCTCTCTCTGCCTCTCCCCCGCTTGTGCACTCGTTATCTCTCTCTCTCTCTCTCTCTCTCTCTCTCAAAAATAAACATTAAAAAAAAAAACAAAGCTCACTGGTAGGTGTCCCGTGCAAAATCACTCCAGTGACACACAGCAGTAGACACACATACAGAGCTCTAGGGTGGAGGCAAGGAAGACCCCTTGGAGGGGCGACCTGATCTGGGAGGGGAAGGTATGAGAAGGGCCTGTGCAGAGTGTGCTGGGGCCGAGGGCATGTTGGGCACCACTCGGGATTGGAGAAGAGCCCAGACAGGCCTGGCCCCAAAGCCCTTCTTCCAAACACACATACACTCACCCCTGGAGCCAGGGCGCCCCACTCCAGAGCAGGACACAGACTGCAGCCAGAGATATGAGGACAGGCACAAGCCACTGACTTCAAAGTGGGTGCAGGGCCAGCAGCCCCACCGCCTGCAGCATAGAGTCCAGGCCTCTGAGGCTCCTGCCTCAGAGGCACCCTCTGAGGGTGGCCAAAGGGCCTCCTCCAAAGTGCCACCCTCCAGCCACACCTGCCTCCCCTCAGGGCCTGTCCTGGGACGATGCCCAAGCTCTACGCTGGCAGTCGTGAGACTGGACAATTACTGAACTCGACCTCCAGGTATTTTGTGCTTTCCCCAGCTGTGAAAATGGAGGTACTTCGACCCCCTCGCTGGGACAGTTTGAGGAAGGGAAGCTGAGGTCAGCTGAGCAGAACACCCAGGGCATCCCCACACTATCACCCCAACACTGCCCACTGCACTGGCATGCTCCCACTCACCCTGACACACCAGCTGTCCCCCTCCTCTGCGTTCGTGAGGCCTTGTTGTTCATCCACTTCCTCCAGAAAACCTCTGGCCCCAAGTCAGGACGGGGTGCCCCGTGCACTCATGGCTCCCTCCACCTGGCCGTCACCCAGCCCAACAGGCCATGGGTGTCTGCTAAGGTATCTTGTCAGCACGGTCCTGAGCACCAGCAATGAGAGCTCGGGCCACCAGGAGATGCCTGGGACCAGGGGCGACCACAGCACCCAAAGTCCAGGGAACTCAGGGGAGGGGGCACCGGGCCCTGCAGGGACCCCAGCCTGGGACCAGGCGAAGACAGAAGCGACAGATGCTGCAGCCCCGAGGTGGAAGGATGAGGACACACGGAGGCTTTAACACACTTTATGTGCACGCCCTCAGCAGCAGTGCTGGCGCCTTGCGTCACACTTCTCCAGGAAGACCTCGCACTCAGCTCAAGCTCGGCCCTGACCAGACTCCATGATACACGTGAGAAATGAGAGCTGTCCCCAGTCGCCAAAAAAAGGAAGGCTGTCATTAATATCCCCAAATCTTGGCCAGGCCAGACGCTGTCAGAGGAAGGATGGTGGCAGCCTCCCCGGCACAGGAGGGGCAGAGCCCAGCTCGGAATGGAAGGAGCAGGGCTCAGAGCCGGGGCTCGGGCAGCTGCGCTTGGGTGTCCCACAGAGCGATGAGCCGGTCGGCCTCCCTCCAGCCAGACAGCAGAGCCCCGTGCGTGGTGGAGTAAAACGCCCGATGTGTGGCTTCCCCTGCAAACAGGACCTGGAAAGAGAAGCCGGGGTTAACACGGGGCACAGGAGTCAGGCTGTGGCCACACGACTGTCACCGTGGCCACAGAGCTGGGGGCAAGGGCGTGGCTGTATTCTTCACTAATCCCACGGAGCCCCAAGACATCCGGAAACATGAGCAAACACGCCTGGAACCAAATGTTACTGCAAAATGGAAAATTCAACAGACCATTTGCGATGCAATGTTAAGAACGTCGCCCAAAACGCAGAGTGACAAACCAAAGAGATGGAAATTAGGAGGGAAAAAGATAAGAAAATTTGAGGACCAGTCCAGCGTCCAAACAACAGAAATCTCAGCAAGAAAAAGAGAAGAAAAAAGAACAGAGAGAAGAAAGCAAATCTAAGAGACTCTCCCAGCTGACAGCAGTCGCAGGGTGGAAGCTCCGTGTGGCGCGAGGCAAGGTGCAGGGTGGCGTCAGTGACCGCGTGTGGGGGGGTGGGGCAGGTGCTTGGTGAGAGCAGGGCCCTAATGTTCTTCCAAGCTTCCTAGGAGGTAGGAAAGAAAGGAACCTGAATGTCCCCGGACTCCCCCACTGCAGCACCGGAGAATGTCTTCCACACCTGAGGGCAGTGACTCTCGAACTAGGGTCTACACCCAGTGTGTGGCTCTTACACGGCTACAAGTTTTTGGAGACGCCTCCCACTGAAAGGTAGGCTCTGCGTCCCGCCCCGGGAATCTGGGCAGGCGTGTGACCGCGCTGGGCAGTGGAGTGTGGCCCAGCCGCACCGTCTGGCACCCAGCAGCGTCCTGCTCCCGGGCACACCTGTGCTAAGAGTCGTGGGCACCACGTGGGCAGCCTCATGAGGCTGCCATGCTGTGAGGAAGCCAGGGCCACACAGGCCACGGGCAGGCACTCCAGTCAGGGTCCCCGCCCAGGGCAGCTGTGCAAGAGAAGAGGCCTCAGATGACCCCCGCCCCAGCCCTGCGTGATCCCCGTACGTCGTCTTCCCAGCTGAGACCCCAGACATCATATGGCAGAAACACACGGTCCCTTGTGCCCACCTATAGGATCTGTCATCATAATAAAGTGTCTGTTTTGTACCAGTGGGTTTTAGGGTAGTTGGTTCTGTAGTGACAGGACTGGACCACCTAAGTATAAGGGTAGAAAAAAGACATTTCCACACCTGCAAACTTTCCCTAAACATTTACCTCCATGCACCCCCTCCTCAGGAAGCTACTGGAATAAATGCTCCAACACAGTAAGGGTGGGGCTGGGGGCAGGCAGGCAGGGTGTGGGCTCCGGGCAGGTAGGGCATGGGCACGGGGCGTGGGTGGGGGGCAGGCCACAGCTGTGCCTGAAGGGGCTGGAGCTGACTCTGGCCCGAGGGAAGGAAGCGGGAGACAATGTAAACAGCAGAACCCAGGCAAAGAAAATGAGCCTGCACACTCTCTCCCACGCTCACATACACGCTGCACACACTCACACTGAGAAACACGCTCACATCTACAAAGAGGCAGGAAAAGGAGCCGCAGCTTCCTTGCACCCAGGGGTGGACAGGGCCTCACCCAAAGTACTGCTGCACGCATGGGGAGCTGGGGGGCCCAGGAGTGAAGAGAGCTAACACCTTATCGGCCATAGTGAGAATTCAGTGATGCTTAAAAGTGAAAATTCAAGGAGCAACGTTATCAAACAAGCAAACCGAAAAGAGATCATAAAGCACATGGAAAACCGAACAGTGTTGGACAACATGGAGGAATTAGTGTAAATTCGTAACTGCGATAACGATGTTATAGTTACACATCTTCAGAGGGCGTCCCTCATCCTTTAGAGACGCACACGGAAATATGTGCAGGAAAATGATGTCACCTGTGGGGCACGCTTCATGATCACGGGGTGGGGGGGAGGGGGTGAGTGACCGCCGCCACCCGACAGCTCGGAAGTTGGAGATGGAGACCCAAAGGTTCCGCCTGCTTGCGCGCACATTCCAAGTGTTCCACGACTGCATGCTTTGGGGCAGGTAGACGCGTTATTTGGAGATGTGATAAACCTGGAGAGGAGACTCCGCCAGAATAGGCTGGGAAGGGGGTGTCGGGCCCTCCACCAGCCTGCTGTATCTCGTGTTATTTTATTTTGTTAGCCAGCACTGCCGAACTCTCTGATGCTTCAGTCTATGCGCATGTAGAATTCTGATAAAATAATACATGCGTAATAGTTCATAATTTCAAGAAGCCCACGGACTCCGCCCACCCGCCGCCTCACCTGCGCCTCCGCGCCGTCCGCAGGCAGGGGCTGCGCCAGCAGGTCCACGTCGTCCCCGGAGCTGCCCACCGCCACGTAGCTGTAGGAGCCCCTGGTGTACGGGGCGCTGTGCCAGCGCGAGCGCAGCACGCTCCTGGGCGCGGGGAGCTCGGCGTTTCCTGAACCCAGAGACACGTGTTACCCCTGCACCGCGGGCCGCCTGGCCCCGGCCGCTCTTCCATTTAAGACCCCGCAGCTGGAAAGTCAGGAAACTACCCGGAACGAAACCCAAGCCACGAATGTATTCATCAGAGGGCTGTCTCTGTCTTACCCGCTTTGCTTAACTCAGAACCCCCGGAAACAGAAAAAAGAAGTGGAAAGTGTTGGCAAAGCCATTTCGGTTCCTCAGAGATGAACACTCGAGTGACCCCACTAACAGAAGGGAGGACTGTCCTAGAGGCTCACAGCTCCAAGTTCAGTTCTGCACAGCTGGTGCCCTGGTTGCCCTACAGAGTTCACCAAGGGGCCCAGGTGGTGCCCTGGCCGCACGCGTGCTCGGTACCTGTCACCCTGCGGAGCACTTGGGTCAGAGACAGAAGCACTTCCTCGTCGGACAGGGTCTCCATAAACTCGGACTCCAGCCCAGCGATGAACCCACAAAGGACGTGGGCAGACCTGCGTGGGGAGACACACCCCTGACACGCCTGGCCACCGGCCAGCTGTGGCCACAGTCACCTGTGCCGGGCAGTTCTGCAAGTGTGGGCCACAAACTCCAGGGTTCTGTGAGGTCAGAGCTCGTTTCACAGGGCGCCTGGGTGGCTCAGGCAATTAAGCATGGACTCTTGTTTTCCCTGGGGTCACGATCTCACGGTTCGTGGGTTCAAGCCCAGCACCGGGCTCGGTGCTGACAACTCAGAGCCTAGACCCTGCTTCAGATTCTGTGTCTCCCTTTCTCTCTCTCTCTCCCCCTCCCCGGCTCACTCTCTCTTTCTGTCTTTCAAAAATAAATAAAATGTTTTAAAATTTTTTTTAAGAAATACAGTTATTTTTCATTTAAAAACGATATTTATGTTAACATGGTATAGGCTTACCATTTAAAAATAACAATTTTTAAACTTCTCCGTTTTAATCTCTAATGTGGTAAATGCACAGATACAACCACATAAACAAAAGCTCTTTGGGATCTTCGATACTTTTAAAGAGTATAAAGGGGGTTCCTGAGACCACAAAGTGTGAGAGCCACGACGTGTCCCCAGGACTCTCATCCCCACCAATGTCCTGAGCACAGAGCACAGGCCAGAGAGCCAGGCGTAGGGAAGCTGGCCGGGCCCCCCAAGCCACCGCTCCACCACCCATCCACACAACCACGGCCACATTTCTGAGCCCTGGAGTCAGCTTCATCCTCGGTGCAAAGGAGACATGCAGGGTCCCTCGTAGGCTGGAGGAGCCCGTACATCCTACTCTCATGACCACTGGGGATGCTCTATGCCGGCAGGCATGCCTGTGTTTTGTCCTCCAGGCCAAGACCATGGTCCCCGATCCCACCCCGTCTGTGTGGAAACCGGACCACAACATACTAACCACGTCTTTTGATCTTGCTGGAAAAATCAGCCCCCCCCCCCAAATTATTCATGGTCTTATTTCTGAGTAAACGCCGAGTCCAGAGTTGCCACATTATTTATGTTTTATGGCTGGGCCACACAATTTAGCCACCGATGGGTCTTTGATTCCATGACTTGTAAGGGTATGTTGCTCAATTACTGCAACAGGTTTAAATACTGTCTTCCAGCTCCAGACACATCCATGTTTCAAATTCCTCCTGAACCCTACACGCCCCAGCTTCCTGGAGATTTCGGGAAATACTTTCTTACTGATGGAACATTCCTGCCAGGCCACGGGCACATTCCAGGCCCCCAGGCCCGGAGATACGACCAGCTGCACACAGCAGGCTTCTGTCTGTCCCTGCAGGGTTGGCCCCCTGGGGTCTGTCATCAGGCTCCGGCTGCCCTTGGGATCCCACCCAGAAATCCTCCAGAAACGCCTCCCAGCGAACCAACACACCGCTGATTCTCAGCCAAACTAAGGCCAACGAGCCAGCCCCTGCAGAGCTCACACCTGAAGCCTCCTCAGAGAAACTCAAGAAGCGTACGTACTTGAAGGAAGGCAGGACTAAAAAGCCAATAAGCTTCTTGAACCAGGCGTGCTGGAGCTCGGAGGTGCCGTCCTGCAGGGGCGACGTGTCTTCCCACACCACCTGGATGAACTGGCAGTCTGGCTCCCAGAAGGGCTCCTCAAACTCCAGGAAGATTTTATTGTTGGTCCCAAAGCCTATTTTCCTGATCGCTTCTGCCTTCTGGGTGGGCAGCGGGGGCTCAAAGAAAGTGTCCAGACGTTCTTTAAGAAAACCTGGAATTCATAAGTGGACCCAACTTACACCACATCTCTTAACCTGGAGGCGAGAGTCACACCCCGACCCCCGTCAGAGGAGTCAGAGAAGAGGCCTCCAGGGACCCACACCAGCCCCAGCTCCACCGGGCCCCCAGACGCCGGGCTGGCTCTGGCCATCTCTGGACTCAGCCGCAGCGAGCAGCACCACCATGGAGGGGCACAGAGGGCCCCGTGGCCAGCTGGTCAGGCAGGGGCCGTTGGCACACCCCCGAACCGTTCTCAGGACAGTTTCCCCTTCTAAACCTTCCACCTCGCGACGTCTACAGTCCACGCTGACGTGGATTGGTTTGGAGGAGACAACAAACAGGCTTTATCCAGAAGCTACAGAAAGAGTATCCGCATGACAAAAAATTATGTCTTGCCCAGAGTCAAGCAACCAGGTGAGATGTCTGCAGCACAAGCCAATCTCCTTAAGACAGAGATATCTTGAAAGGCAGTGAGCAAAGGACAAACAGCCCAACAGGAAGCAGATCCACAGGGGGGTCACGTGGCCTCCGCCACAGTCCCTGTCTGCCCAGCAGTTCCTCTACTGCAATCCATGCCACAGATACGTTCGCACATGTGTTTTGTTCGTTTTGTTTGGGAATTTTATTTGAGAGAGAGGGAGTGTGTGTGTGCGTGCATAGGGGAGAGGGACAGAGGGAGGAATGGAGAGAGGAGGGAGGGAGAGGGAGAGAAAGAGGGGAAGAGAGAGAGAGAGAGAGAGAGAGAGAGAGAGAGAGAGACTCAAGCAGGCTCCACACTCAGCACAGAGCCCGACACAGGGGTCCATCCTACGACCCTGGGATCATGACCTGAGCCGAAATCAGGAGTTGGATGCTCAACCAACTGAACCACCCAGGCGTCCCACACAAGTGTTTTTAAATGCACGTGGGAAACGTTACGTAGAACAGAAAAAGTGAAAATAACCTAAACTTCCACCGATTTTAAGTAATATTGAGTAATGACATCTTCAAATAAGAAATAACTATGTGGCTATGTGACAGGTGTCCTGGCTCCTTGTGAACAATATCAACATTCACAGTAATGCACCTGCTGATTATAGCAGAGGCTCAGTTAGCACACACCACAGCAGTGAATGAACACAGACATTGGTGGGGGGAAAAACCCATGTCACGGATCTATATGTGCTGAGTTGGAAACACGGACACAAGTTGTATTGACCAAAAAGACAGGGTTGGCAAGAGAGGAGCAGCCGAAGACTATGCTAATATGTCCAGTACGATTCCACATGTGGGAGAAAGGACTAGGTGGTCAGCAAGCTGCGTCCTGAGGGACCCCAGGGCGCAGGCTGTAGCCACCGGGCTGGGGGGGGCTCTTCATCTTACAGCAGCTCTGGCTTTGCTAGGCTGGTGAACTTGGACAACTAAGTGTGGGGAGTCAGTGAGATAGCACAGACACGGCGTGGCTCCCAGCCACTCCCATCCTTTGTCGAATTTCCAACTCCCACCAATGGCTTCTGTCTAGGGCGTCAGATCTAGAATTAAACGGAACCCTATACTTGACTCCTTTCTCAATCATACAAGGACTGAACCTGAGACCCGGCTGTCACACCCTTTGCCGTGTCCAAGAAAGCAGGGTTTGGGGAACCCCTGGAGGCAGTCCCAACCTGTCCATAAATGACCTCTGAAGAAGCAACACGTGGGCTTTCTCTTACTGTGAAACTCAATTCCAAAGCATGCAGTTGCTACAAAACACATTAGAATAATCCTGTCCAGGACTACAATGAAAATACGAACTTAGCGGCCGAACAAACACCACAGAGCCAGCTGAGGTGGGAGAGAGCCAGAGGCCGGGGCACCTGGGATGGGTGACCAGAGGGAAACCTGTGGGGAAAAGCAGCTTTACCTAAGGGCACAGTGACAATGACATGATGTGCAGGGAAGCAGCCTCCGTCCTCACACTCCACCAACACCGGACACGTCTCCCCAGGAGAAGAGGCTTCCCGGAAGGACCCATTCCAGTGAATGGTCTTCACAGGCTTGTTAAAAACTACCACGTCCTCGGGCAAGGAGGCCATTATGCGGTTTGTGAGCCCCTGGTAGCCCCTAGGAGAGACAGAAGCGCTGGTGTCTTCAGAGGAAGCCGCTGGAGGAAGTGCCCTGCAGGGAAGGAGGGAGGAGGGCAAGGGTTCCCCCCACCCCTGCCCCTGGTGGTTTCCAGTCCACCTCAGTCGGGGCAACCAGGAGGAGTCCACGAGCATGAGCAAATGGAGGCAATCGTGGGAGAAGGCCTCCTCCCTGCCCGGCCTGGCCCCCTACTTCTGATCACAGATGCCCTCCTCTGCCAGGAACCTTGGGGTGAATGCCCGGACAGCCCAGGCAGACAGAGCCCAGATGGACAAGCCTGCGAGGGTCTCTGGAATGCTGGGGGGGGGTGGGGGAGGGCAGGACAGCCACCCACCACAGGGGTCGGCTGTCTGTCCATCACAGGGGCTGAAGCCTTCACACAGCACTTAGCACATAAGGGGCCTCGTAAACACGGGCAGAAGAAAGATCTGTGAGACGCACTGCCTTCTTCTAACCACCTTTTCTTGAAAATAATTATTTTTCCTAAATGAGCAAAACTAGAGAAACAAGGATCTCTCTAAAACAGGGAAGACTAATGTCCCCCTGACCCTGTCACCCTCCCCTGCTTCCCAGCTCAACCTGAGGTAAATGGAAGAAGTCCCAGGGTGTATGGAGCGGGCCTGGGTGGGTGGAGGGACAGTGGGGGACATGGGGGCCTGGGTGGGTGGAGGGACAGTGGGGGTACATAGGGGCCTGAGTGGGTGGAGGGACAGTGGGGGGACATGGGGGGCCTGGGTGGGTGGAGGGACAGTGGGGGACATGGGGGGGCCTGGGTGGGTGGAGGGACAGTGGGGGGACATGGGGGAGCCTGGGTGGGTGGAGGGACAGTAGGGGGACATGGGGGCCTGGGTGGGTGGAGGGACGGTGGGGGGACATGGGGGCCTGGGTGGATGGAGGGACGGTGGGGGGACATGGGGGAGCCTGGGTGGGTGGAGGGACAGTAGGGGGACATGGGGGCCTGGGTGGGTGGAGGGACGGTGGGGGGACATGGGGGCCTGGGTGGATGGAGGGACGGTGGGGGGACATGGGGGGGCCTGGGTGGATGGAGGGACGGTGGGGGGACATGGGGGCCTGGGTGGGTGGAGGGACGGTGGGGGGACATGGGGGCCTGGGTGGATGGAGGGACGGTGGGGGGACATGGGGGGGCCTGGGTGGGTGGAGGGACGGTGGGGGGACATGGGGGGGCCTGGGTGGGTGGAGGGACGGTGGGGGGACATGGGGGAGCCTGGGTGGGTGGAGGGACAGTAGGGGGACATGGGGGCCTGGGTGGGTGGAGGGACGGTGGGGGGACATGGGGGCCTGGGTGGATGGAGGGACGGTGGGGGGACATGGGGGGGCCTGGGTGGGTGGAGGGACTGTGGGGGACATGGGGGCCTAGGTGGGTGTAGGGACTGTGGGGGGACATGGGAGGGCCTAGGTGGGTGTAGGGACTGTGGGGGGACATGGGAGGGCCTGGGTGGGTGGAGGGGACTGTGGGGGGACATGGGAGGGCCTGGGTGGGTGGAGGGGACTGTGGGGGGACATGGGGGGGCCTGGGTGGGTGGAGGGACTGTGGGGGGACATGGGGAGGTGGAGGGACAGTGGGGGACATGGGGGCCTGGGTGGGTGGAGGGACAGTGGGGGGACATGGGGGGGCCCGGGTGGGCGGAGAGACTGTGGGGGGACATGAGGGGGCCTGGGTGGGTGGAGGAACTGTGTGGGGACATGGGGGCCTGGGTGGGTGGAGGGACTGTGGGGGACATGGGGGGGCCTGGGTGGGTGGAGGGACAGTGGGGGACATGGGGGGGCCTGGGTGGGCGGAAGGACTGTGGGGGGACATGGAGGGGCCTGGGTGGGTGGAGGGACGGTGGGGGGACATGGGGGAGCCTGGGTGGGTGGAGGGACAGTGGGGGGACATGGGGGGGCCTGGGTGGGTGGAGGGACAGTGGGGGGACATGGGGGGGCCTGGGTGGGTGGAGGGACGGTGGGGGGACATGGAGGGGGACTGGGGGGTGGAGGGCTGACTGGGCGGGTGGCGCAGGCACATACCCAGGAAAGGTGCAGTCCAGCCCCGGCAGCACGGTGTATTCCCCGAAGGGTGCGAGGGCCACCAGGTCCATGCTGTGGGTGCCGCTCACACAGCACTCCACGTTGAAGAAGCTGTTGAGGATGGCCAGCTTGAGCTTCCTGGTCTCCTCGTCCTCCGTCCAGCCAGCTGCATGCTGACTGATCTCCCTCTTCAGGTACTCCCCGACACTGGGCACTGGGGCGTCCGGCAGGTGCAGGAACTCCCGGGTCTGGTCGATGAGCCCATAGAACAGACCAGCCATCTCCACCACCAGCTCATGGCTCACACTTACCCCAGAGCTAGTGTAGGACACGGAGGGCAAGCCCAAGTGGCCCCCAGTCTCAATCAGCTGGTTCTCCTCTGACAAGTCCTTTTCCTCCAGCAGCTGGTACCTGGCTGCCAGCTGGAAGACGGGGTTGCCCTGGGAGGGCCCGTGGATCCAGTGAGCACCTAGCTCTACCACGCCACCTGGGAAGGGCAGGAGATGCCACCTTGAGGTTCTCTCTCCACAAAGGCCACCCTTGAGCCCTTCTCCTGGACCACACGCAGCCCTGCCCTCCCCAAATAAGCTCTGAAAACCAGCCCAGGGCCATAGAGTCCCTGAAAGATTACAGTCCTTCATGGCAGCACCTGCTCAGACCTGGTTTAAGGGGGACACTTGAGGAGGGGGTGCTGGCCTGCGCCTGCCCTGGGAGGACACGTGGTGACCAGGCATGGGGGCAAAAGGGACACCTGGGAGTGGTCCCGAGGCTGGGGGGGGGGGGGGGCAGAGGGGGGAGGGGAGAGGTGGGGGACGGTGCTACTTGTGGGACACAACGGGGGCGACTGCAGAGACATGGGTTACCCTCCCCCGCAGGGGCAGGCCCTGCCAACCAGGCAGCTGAGTTTCGGGGACCATTGAACTTTGGCTGATTAAGTGGGGTGGGGCGGAGATTCACTCAGGGGACCAGGTAAGGCTTCTGAGTCGGTTAACCCTGGGCGCAGGCCGGACCAGGAGCGGCAGAGCTCGGGCGACACCCGCTGGGTTCCAGAAAGGGGGTCCGGAAAGGGGTTACGAGAAAGGCCGTTACCGAAGCTGCGCTCTGAGCAGATGCGGCCGCCGGCGCGGGAAGTGGCCTCCAGGACCCGCAGCCGCCGGAAGGCCGGGTGGCTGCAGAGCCTTTGCGCCGCCCCCAGCCCCGCGATGCCACCGCCCACCACCAGCACCCGCGGGCCGCGACCCGGGGCCTCCGCGCGGCCGCCACTCGACTCCATCGCGCCGTCCCGAGCAGTCGCCGCGCGTCTCCGCCGCTCTCAAGTGCGGAGAGCACCCAGAGGACCGGAGGCGGGGCGAGGGGCGGGGCGAGGGGGCGGGGCGGAACTGGAGGTAAATGGAAGTTGGAGTGGGAGTGGGGCGGGGTGGGGCTGGTGGAAGCGCGGCGCGCGCGGTGGGCGCGGTGGGCGCGGTGGGCGCGGCGCGGGACTGCAGGTGGATGGGGGGCGGGGGGCGAAGGGCTGCGGGCCGGAGGCCAGAAGGCGTAGGCCCGGAGGTGGAGCAAGGAGCCAGGGGCGCGGGGCGAGGCCAGGCTCAGGCGCCAGCCCCACCACGAGACCCTGTGGGCTGGGCTCAGGGTTCCCGGCCATGTTGGTGGCGCAGAAGTGCAGGCCGGGCAAGGGCGAGCGTGGCGCCGCCCGTGTGTGTCTCCAGCCCGGTTGCAGGCGCCGAAGCCCCGCTACTGGGCCGTGTGGGCGAGTGTCCCCACGGGGGGAGGATGCGGCCGGCGGCCGGCCAGGTGGCTCGTGTCTCCTTCCCAAGGAGACGTGGGAAAGGCGACCAGGAGGCGGAGGAGACGCCTCTCTCCTGCCTCGGAAAAGCAGGTGAGCGCCTTCACCTTGGGGCGTCGTGGAGCCCGTAGGTGGAAGTCGAGGACGGCCGTGACGTCAGGGTGGGACCGGGAGAGCTTAGCACGTACAAAGCGGGACTGCGCGACAGTCTTTCGGCGACGACACTGTTCTGTGTGTACGTGGTCACGTGTCTTTATACACACGTGTACCACACATCAAGTACGAACTTCAAGATGTACCAAGTTCAAGATAAACGAAGGTAAGTGAAGAACTTTCTAGCACTTTCCCCCTCCCCCCACTGGTCCCAGAAGCCCTTTAGTGCTTAATCAAGCATACCGGCCTCTCTAGAGAATTCCCCTAGTTCAGGAAGGTCTTGCAAGAATTAGAAAGTTCCTGCCCTCTGCCCAAAACTTTCCTGTAACCACGTGTTAGCGCATGTCATTCCTTCTTAGCCACGCACTAGTCCACCCGGAGGCTTCCATGAGCTTTCTGTGGCCACCTGTGCCCGCGGGCGAAGGTGGCCAGGGACAGGAGGCTCTGCAGGCTTCAGCCGCGAACTCCTTGGTCAGCTCCAGTCTGGGCGGATGGTCTGTCTGGGTTTCCCCCGTCCATCTCCGGAAGGATTCCCTTCTCTCCACCTGTGCTGGCCCTCTCCAGCCATCTGGTCTTCTTTTTCCTTGATTCTCTCACCTGTTTTGGTGAAGCTGAGAAAAGGTGTCTGGGATATCTTTTTTTTTAATGTTACTGCAGACCTGAAAATGTCTTTGATTTGCCCTCACACGCTCTAAGCAAAGAATTCTAGGTTAGAGGCTTCTTCCTTCAGACTGTGAAGGCATTGTCCCCTCGCTTGTTAGGGGTGCTGTTAAGAAATTCACAGGCTTTCGAATTTATAATCCTTTACCACAGTGGAGGCTGGTTCCTCCCTGCAAATTTTCAGGATCATCTATTGAAATTTCACAACGTGGTGGCTCCAAGTGCCTGGATTTTCTTTCACTGTGATGGGAACTCAAAGAGCCCTCAGTCGGGAAACGCCTGTCCCTCACTCCCGGGAACTTCTTTCGTAGGCTGTTTCACTAGTCAATCATTTCTACCAATGACTTGTTCCTCGATTCCACATTTCCTCTTTCCAGGATTCCTATTTTAGGGGGTGCACGGGTGGTGCAGTCGATGGAGCATCGGGCTCTTGATTTCGGCTCAGATGGTGATCCCAGGGTGGTGGGAGCGTGGAGCCTGCTGGGGATTCTCTCCCTCTGCCCCTCCCCTCCTCATGTGCTCTCTCTCTTTCTCTCTAAAGAAATTTTAAAAAATTAGAATTCCTGTTTTAGGATGTCAGAGGTCTGAGCCTGACCCTCGAACGTAGTCGCTCCTGTTTTCCATCTTTACCCTTTGCTCTGCTTTCTGAGGGATTTCTCCCATGAGAATTTTGTTTCTGCTGTCACAGTGTCTAATTTCCAAGAGCTCTTTCTTCTTCCACTCATGTCAGTGTTTAGAGAAATGCTGTTCTTGCTTCAAGTGAGCAATGTCTGAGGGTATGAATGAGAAATACTGCAGTATCATTCTCCTGCCTGGTATGTTTGCTCTGAGTTATCTCTTTGCTGTTTCTTCCGTTCCTACCTTCCAGGAAGACGCTTTACATGCCGTCAGGTAATGTTTGTTTGCTCGTGAGGAGGAATATACCAGAAGGCTATTTGGAAATATCAGACTTGTAAGTGGGACTCATCAAATTTGAGTTTGACTCTGGGGTGCTCAGGGGGCCTGTTGATTGGGGAGCCCCCCCCCTTCAGTATCTCTAACTCTTTCCTCTGGGCTGGCCAGTCTCCCCAGCATCTTCCGGTGTCCTGCGTGCAGCATGCATGCCTGCCTGCTAGTATTTTGGAGCCAAAGAGTGGAAGAGAGTGCAGACGGTCAGTATTCTGGGTGCTGGAGACGCACTCCCAACTGTGCCTCTGTGCAGAGACAGACTTCCAGGCTGCTGCCAGGATGGCACCAGACAGTCACCAGGGCCACTGCCTATAATCTTAACAGTTTCTTAAACATGAGAATACCTATTCAAATGATACAAGGTGCAGAAGACTTATCCCTGAACAATGACCAAATAGTGGCAAAATCCCAGCCCTTCTGGAATTCAGAAAGTAGACATAAAAATATGAGTAAATATGTGACTCTCAATGAAATGTACATGCAAGCAATACATGCACCTTAAAAGAATGATGTTGGGAGGGGTGCTGCCACAGGCAGGAAGCAGTGTCTGAGAATTCTTGCAGAGTGCCCAGACCACAGGCTGACCTGTCTCCCGACACTGAACAGTTTCTGTGGCTGGTCATATAGGCAACCAAGCAGGCCGGGACACCCACGAGTGACTGCCAGGAACGATCTCTGCCCCTGGGGACCACAGTGGTTGGAGGGCAGCTTTTGTGCAGCTGCATGCTGGGCAGGTGGCCCTGGGCTCCTCCCTCCGTACCTCATCCCTGCTCCCCAATAGGATCCTTGACAGCTGTCTGGTGCAGGGAAAGGCGGGGATAACACAGCGTGTCAGAGGGTGCCGGTCCCTAGAGGTGCACCCTCTGACTGGAGGCGCTCACCTGACCCCTGCACAGCCCCTGGCAGGGACATAAAGCCCCAGGAGGAAACCGGAGGTTGCAGGGAACCCAGAAGCAGTGCCAGGACAAGACCAGTTCACAGAGCTGACCGCCAGACCCCTGGCCTTGTCACTCAGCCTGACATCCCTGCCGATCTGATGAATCCAATGAAACATGACCCTGGTATCACCTGTTTTCTGGAAGAGAGAGCTCTCCCTTTGGGGGAAACTTTACCCCTGACTGTAGCACCTGGAGTAAAGCCGCTGGTTCAGGGGGCTTCCTCCTCAGAGGTTCCCCTATATGCCCTGGGGTTCCCCCAGGGTTCAACTCAGCAGGGTCACTGAGCTGTGGTCAATGTCCCAGACGTCTGGTCTACCACTGAGGACACTTCAGCCCACAGATTAAAGACTCTTGGTGTCCCAAACTCCAGAAAATGGCTGCTGGTCTCTGGATCTCCTACAGGTATGCCCGTGGTGAGAGCCCTGATGTGACCCCTGAAGTCAGGCTGGTGGTGGAGCCCAAGAAGCCCATCTGTTATCAAAGTGGCTAGTTCCTACTCAGTACTGTTTGCCAAATAACCAAATAGTATTTCGTGGCAAGCCGGTAATTTATTCAATGACCAGAGAATAGAGAAGGGGAGCTTGTGCTCTAAAGGTTCCGTCTCCTGGGTCAGGTCTCAGGGTCAGGGTTTTATGGCGTCAGGGTACTTAAGGGGCTAGTGAGCAAGCTGGCAGGGTTTTTCAGGGAAGAAGGAGGCTTTCTTGGAGTCAGCGCAACCTCTGTTTTCCCTAAATGGGCACAGTGGGTCTGTCAGGGTGCTAGCGAGTGTTTTCTGTTACAATCCCAAGGTCACCTGGAGGGTTAGCCCGCTGCCGGAACTGGATCAAACTGGTCAAAAACTGGGCCTTGGGGGCTTGTTTAGAGCTCGTGGCTTCTGGCCTGGGCCTTAGTTTGGGGTGGCAAGCAGCCCCTGTAAGCAGGGCTAGAAAACTGGGTCATTGTGGCTTGTTTGGAGCTTGTTAGAGAGTTTCTAGTGACACGCCCATTGCCCCTGATGTGGCAGCACAATGCCACACTCAGGACACGACCCATGGGGCTGTGAGGCACACGTCATCCTTCAGTGAGGGGGACCTCCTCGTCTGGGCCTTGGTCGCTGTGGGCAGACTAACTGGCCAGATGTCAGCCCTCTCTCCAGGTGGCCGGCTGTGTCTCACAGCTGCAGCCCATTTTCAGGCCGCGTTGTCACTGCCCTTGTCCTGTCAGCTGGCTCTATCACCCTTGAAACTACCCGGTGCCATGTTTTCGGTTATCCTTTCCCTTTATCGTCTGCCAGTGGCTGCCCAGAAACAGGTATTTGATGATGTCCATACCCCAAGCATCTGGTACCTCATGAGTGGGGACTTTCTCCTCCTCCAGCAGCCAGCCTGTTCTTTCTGGTGTGAAAGGTAAAATGAGATGGAGTCACGTTTGTCAAGGAGTTTTTCAGATGGAGCCAGGGGGCCTTCAAGGGGACAGCCTGTTCACGCCCTCACCAGGTAAAGCCATGAACTTTGAACTGGGCTCCAAGGACTCTGCCCAAACACCGGCAACGCAGCACAGAAAGACTTTGCTTAGTGGTAGCCTTAGCAATCGATTATATTCAGCCAAGATTAGTTTTCTACTGCCCACACCAATCAAAATTCTTAGTAAACAGTGCCTACAAGCATTCCCTTTGGTCTTTAAAAAGCCCTGACTTTTGGGGTGCCTGGGTGGCTCAGTCGGTTGAGCATCAGACTCTTGATTTCAGGTCAGGTCATGATCTCGCGGTTTGTGAGCTCTGTGCAGGGTGGAGCCCGCTTGGGGTTCTCTCTTTCCCTCTCTCTCTGCCCCTCCCCTGCTCTTGCCCTCATTCTCTCTCAAAATGAATAAATAAACTTGAAAAAGATAAAAATAAAAAACCTTGATGTTTTTTCCCTAGGAGGACACAATTTGGGCTGCTACCCAAATCTCTACTCCCCAAATTGCAATTCTGAGACCCCAAATAATGCTTTTGTTTTACTTCAACTCTGCCTCTTTTCTCAGTCAACACTGGTAAGATCAGGATCATGAGGGGCTGCAGGGGCTATTTAGGAAGTTAGATTCTGCCCTGATCATTCCTGGATAAGAAGCTGGCCAAAACAGGGTCTGGGGGACTCAAACTTAATTCTGGCCCACTCCCCTGGATCTTCTTGTTTGACACAGCCCTACACCTTGAAGGCAGGGACCACTTGACTGAATACCTGCTCCATGTGTACCCCTGCCCCAGCCCAGTGGTGGCCCATGCAGATGACATCTGAATGGAAGGCCTGGGTGCATGTAGAGGGTGATTGGAGAGAAGGCAAAGTTCACAACCTGAGTTTATGGCTGGGGAGAGAAGACAGCTAGGTTGACACCTGGGGGGAGGGAGCACCTTAGTCCCCAGGCTGTAGGAAAGGACATCTCCTGCCCCTGTGTCCCTTCACTGTGGCACCACCGCCTGAATCAAACTATAGCTGCAACCAGCACTGTGACCAGTAGCTGGGTCTGTCATCCTCGTCCCACATTCTTGGAAACAGAAAAGTCCCATGGCCGCGACCGGGGCTGGACTACTTGGCTGTGTCTGAGGCCACCAGCAGCAGCTCGAGCACACACAGGACACCCTTGTTTCTGTCATGAGCTTCTGATCAGCCCGAGGGCCACCCCTGGCCATCGAGGCTGCAACTACTCAGTGATGTTGCCCATGTGACCTAAGCAAATCAGGTTGTCCAGTTGTAAACAGCTTTACTGATCACAATTCACATGCCATATAGTTCACCCGTTTAAAGCGTGCAATTCCCTGGTTTACAGTATGTTTACAGAGCTGTGAAACCATCACCACAAGCAAGTTTGGAACATGCTCGTCACTCCAAGAAGAAACTCCTTTTTAGCAGTGCCCCACCACACCCCTTCTGCAACCCCTGCGATTACTAATCTGATTTCTGCCGCTATGGATCTGCCTATTCTGGACATTTGTGTAAATGGAGTCATACAATAGTACAGGGCCTTTTTCACTCAGCATATCGTTCACCCACATTGTAGCAGGTGTCAGTACACCTCATTTTATTGCCAAATAACATTCTATTGTATATTCTAATCCATTTTAATGCATTCATTGTATAGACATATCACATTTTTACCCATTAAGGTGATCGGCATTTGGATTTTTTTCCCACATTTTTGATACTATGAATAACACTGCTATGAATATTCACGAACAAGATGTTGTGTAGACCTATGTTTTCATTCTCTTGGGTATATAGGCAGGAGTAGAATTGCTGGGTCATATGGTCACACTATGTTTAACTTTTTGAGGAACTGCCAGACTACCTTCCAAAGTGACTGCATTATTTTACATTCCCGGCAGCAGTGAATAAGCCTTCCAATTTCTCCACATCCTTGCGAACCGTTACCATTATCTGTCCTTTTTGGTTATAGCCATTCTAGTATGAGGTGATCTCTCATTGTGGTTTTGATTTGCATTTCCCTAGTGACTACAGATACTGAGCACCTTTTTGTGCGCACATTGGTCATCTGTATATCTTTATTGGAGAAGTTTCTGTTCAAGTCTTTGCCCATTTTTTGGCTTACTTTTTAGTAACCGCTACACCAAACGTGGAACTTGAACTTACAACCCCAAGATCAAGAGTCACACGGCCTTCCAACTGAGCCATCTAGGCACCCCTCCTTTGCCCATTTTTTAATGGTTTGCCTTTTTATTATGGAGTTGAAAGTGTTTTTATATATTCTAGACACAAGACCCTTATCACATCTTTTATTTGCAAAAAATTTTTCTCATTCTGTGGGTTGTCTTTTCACTTTCTTCGTGGTGTCCTTTGGAATACAAAGGTTTTAAACTTTGCTGAGGCCCAACATACGTGTGTGTGTGTGTGTGTGTGTATATATATGTATATATATGTGTGTGTGTGTATGTATATATATATACATATATGTGTATATATGCATATATACACATATGTGTGTATATATATGTATGTATGTGTATATACACACACCACAATAAGAGAAACCTCACCAAAATAGAGTCCAGAGGCCAAAAGGCGGAGCCATACCACTCCATGTGGATTATAGGAATTGTGAATTACAGACCCAACATAAGAATCCTTGGGAATAAAGGATCATCAATTACAGGCCCCTACAGGAAGAGATGAACATTGCATGTGCACAAAAACAAGGACCACTCCTGCAACTCAGCCAAGAAACGCTCATCACCAGGAACTCTTGCTTCTCTCCAAAGGACTTCAGCTTGAGGCAGTGCCTCCCAAAGTCCTCCTTCTGCATAAAATAAAGTTCCTCTCCTCTGTTGCACTGGACTATAGCTGGCATGTCCCTAATTGCTCTTCTCTGCTATTTCCAAATAAACCCATTTTTGCTGGTAAAGTAAGTGACTTTTATTTTGAAGGTTAATACATTTGTTCTGTCACTTGTGCTCTTGTCCTCATGGAGGACAGCAGGCACCCTCCTCAACACCAGCCCTGGGGTCTCAGAAAATTCTCTCATGCTGGAACCATTTCATTTTGTGTGCCTGTTCCAGCCGTGTAGCCCACGCGGACACAGTCTCCTTTAGCACAGAGTTGGCAATGTTTCTGTTTGCATGAAAAGGTCTTTATTCCACCCTTAGCCTTGAAATAAACCTTGCCGAGTATTCGGTTCTGGTTTGATTTTTTATTTACTTAAAACTCCAATTGTACTTTTCACTTGTAGACTCTGTCTTTTGTCTCCATTTGCAGAGCCTGCACAAGATACAAATGGAAGCCTGGTGTCTGAGCACTCGTAACTTACAACCAAAAGAATTTAAACTTACAAGGTCATTCTTAAAATTTAGTTAAATATCACTTTTATAAAGCTACCCATAATCTAGTATTCAGTAGCTACCTGGCCGCCAGTGTAAACAATCAGTACGGTGACGCACGCACGCTGTCTAGACCTACAAGTACAAAAATTTCGGTGCTGGGAACTGTGCAACACCGAGCGCGAGGGCCCGAGACGCACCGCACCGTGCGCGCGGGAGGTGCAGCCAGGGACGCCCCACCGTGAGCGCACGCGGGCCAGGGACAGCACAATGTCTCCGCGGCGCCGAGCCCACGGGGCTGCGGGGGCGAAGCACCAACAGAATGCCAGCCACCCCCGGGACAGCTCTCAGGAACCATCACTCTGTTCAGCTTCTTTCCGACCCCGCGGTCACGCTTGTCGTGCAGGACTGCGTGGGGGGGAGGGGGGGGCGGGTGAGAGACCCAGGGCGTCCCCAAGGGCGCACAGGCTTGGGACCCCGAGCCCGCGAGCCCTGCCCCGAACTCGGCCTCCGGGAAAGCCGCGTGGGGGCTCGTCCCGGAAGTGGGGGGACACGTCCGGAACGGGGTGGCAAGGGCCGAAGGCTAAAGGTCAAGGTCAAGAAGAGGCCCCGGCAGCCCCTGGCGACCTTCTCGGGCACGTCAGGCGGCTTGACCGGGGTCCCCACGGGCGGTCAGACAGCGGCGGGCCCGGCCCTCGGCATCTTCAGGGCTGGTGTCCGCCACCCGGGGCCCCCCAAAATCCCTCAGCCCACCGCCGCCACTCGAGCGCCGGGTTTGGCTCCTCGAGCCTCGACCCCTTCCCCCGTCACGCCCCCTTCCGGCACGCCGGTGGTCTCGCGATGCCCTCGCCTTCTCGCGACGCCGGCCAGGAGGCGGGCCGGGCCCTGACTGGCGGAGCCGGGGGCGGCTCCGCGGGGCGGGGCGACTCGTCCCAGAGCGCCATGGCCGCCCTGCGCGCCCTGCTACGCTGCGTCCGCGGCCCGCTGCGCCCCCGGCTCGGCTGCGCGGCCCTGCGCGCCTTCGCCTCGGGTGAGTGCGGGGCCGAGGGCGCGGACCCGAGGTGGGGGCCCGGCACCGCGGCCGCACCTGGGACTCCCGGGCCTGACCCTGCTCGACCCCGGAGCTGACCCCTCAGCACCCGCAGTCGCCGCCAGGGCCTGACCCCGCCCCTCAGCACCTGCCGCCTCCCCCGCTGGGCTCTGGGGTTACTGGTGCCCCCTCAGTTGGGATCAGGACCACGTGCCGAGACCGCTGACCGTTTCAGTTTGCTTGTTGGTTTTCGGGAGTTCAAGAGAAGGTGCATTTGGGGCCTCGGGATTGGAAACGGCCACGTGCTTGGTCCGGCGGGCCTCCAGTGCGGGCCGCCCGTGTCCGCTGCTGCCCCAGGTCTGGCCGGCCCGTCCCGCACTCAGCCTTCAGCCGGGGCCGCGGGCCCCCCGAGGAGCGCTTGGCCTGCCCCTGAGCTGGGCGAATCCCTGCCTCCTCTTCCTTTGGCGGGTACCCACGCAGGTACCCACGTGACTGCCCGCTGCCAGGGCCTGTGGTCTTACCCTCCGTTTCCTTGAGGTTCGCTTCTGCCCCTGACCTGCAGTCAGCAGTCGTTTCCCAGGCAGCATTCGTGCTGCTTCTAAGTATTTTCCGTGTCGCTCCCCAACCGACCCCCAGGGTAGGTGCCGATCCTCACCCCACACACACCTGTGGTTTCCGAGGTTACACTTCTTCCTCTCCAGGCCTTACTGACCCCCCAAATCTGAGCGGCCTGACCCTCCCGGCCGCAGCAGTCACCTTTTCCCTGTGTGTGCCTCCTGCTGTGTTCTGTCCGCAGCTTGGTTCTGCCACCGAGTTGGCATTTGTTGAAAGAACCTATGTCCCCATCCCTTGTTTCTGCAGGGTCACGGGATGTCCCTAGTGCAGGTTCTGGGCAGTGTTGACCAGCACATGCAGAAGAAGGAAGGCCGCTGTGGGCTGCTATTTATTGTTGGGTTTGCTTTCTAGCTTAAGGAAATGTTCACACTTCTGTGAGGGTAGACACTGGTACAGAGGCCACCCGCGAGGCTGAAAGCTGTGTGCTGCTGCCTGAGGACTGGGCCGGGGACATGTCAGGGTCACTCCGTCCACTGACGGGTTAAGTCCCGCTAGTTTGATGCCTACGTGAATGGAAATCCCTTTGTCCCCTCTCACCCCAGGTGCTGACTTTCAGTACCTCATCACAGAAAAGAAGGGGAAGGACGGCAACGTGGGGCTGATCCAGCTGAACCGCCCCAAAGCACTCAACGCGCTCTGCAATGGCCTGATCATGGAGCTCAACCAGGCACTGGACGCCTTTGAGGAGGACCCCGCTGTGGGGGCCATCGTCCTCACGGGTGGGGAGAAGGCATTTGCAGGTGTGTGGGCAGCATGGCCGCCGGTCAGCCAGGTGTTGGAGGGGCGGTCTGACCGTGGCACGTGGCATTGTAGGCACTTAGACCTCCGCGGCAGCATCAGAAGCTTTAGTACTTGGGGTTTCTTTAGATGTAAAGCGTAAACGACACGAGTATTTCTTCAAATAACTGCTCTGTCTGTTTAACATTCAAGTGTGCTCCAACAGCAAAATGAGTTTGAGAGGAATTCGGGTCCCCGACAGTCGGGTTTTATGTGCGTTGAGGGCTTAAGTGACTAATGAATAAGCCTTCTGAGTCCCGCTTGCACCTGGTTCCTGTCCCGCGGTCCCTCTGTGTCACCTCCGTCAACAAATACCATGGTGTATCGCCTCTGTCCCTGTGGCCATCGCCTCACAGGTCCTGCTGGGCCGTTCCTACACACTCACAGCTCCCATAGCAACATGGGGTCTCTGCTCTCGTAACTGGGACCTCGTTTCCTCCCCCCAGCTGGAGCCGACATCAAGGAGATGCAGAGCCGAACGTTCCAGGACTGTTACTCCAGCATGTTCTTGAGCCACTGGGACCGACTTGCCCGGGTTAAGAAGCCAGTCATAGCTGCTGTCAATGGCTACGCCGTGAGTGTCGGGCCACACCTCCTCTCAGCACACTGGCAGGCATCAAATAACCGATTTTTGTTTTGAAAAGGCCAGAGTGTCGTTACCAGCCAGCATGCCCTTCCTACCAAGTGACGCCAAAGACCCGGGAAGCACAGAGAGAACACATTACAGCACTGGCTTTTATTAGTGGACATTCAACCACTGGCTTTCTGGTTCCTTTGTTAGGAGAGCCCCTCCGTCCCCACCGCAGCCCCCATGACTCCAGGGAACGTCTGCCTCTACTAGGTTATAGGCTGCGTTCTGCCTTTTCTGTACAGTTTTAATGGCTGCAGCCTGCCCTGCACCTGTAAACTGACAGCTTCTGCTGCCGTTGAGAGACGTGTTCTCTGCATGGTAGTTCAGGGACTCTGTCCAGGCACATGGGCACTCAAAGGCACTGTGGCTGGTCGTAGCGAAGTGATGAAGGCAGCTCTGTTAGTGATCCTTTAACAAAGCTCCCCTTGGGTAAGCCGGGGTCAGCCAGTCAGGTTTATTGGACCACCATCCTGCCTGCTAATTCATGAACTCCCTGGCTGCCTTCGAGGCTGCCTTCGAGCCTGTGGGACCCACAGAAGAGAGTTTGCTGTTGGGCCCGTTGCCAGCATCAGCCATTTGTGGGTAACTTATGGGAACACGTAACTAACTTTGCATCTCTTGTGTGAATCTTGCTACTCTTGGGCAGGTTCATTTTAACAGAAAATTTAGGCAGATAGAGTGAATTTCTGACTGGGTTTCCTGGTGGTGCCTCATGTTTTGCAGCTTGGTGGCGGCTGCGAACTTGCTATGATGTGTGACATCATTTATGCCGGAGAGAAAGCCCAGTTTGCGCAGCCGGAAATCCTACTAGGAACCATCCCAGGTAAAGCGTGATGACCTCTCTAGTGTAAAGTCTTCCTTCAGATAATTCTCTGGAATTTGCCCACGTCTCAGGAAGTGATGGGCTTTTCCACCAATAGACAAAAGCATGCAGCTTGCTTCTGACGAGGGACCCCGGGCTGCCGAACGAGCACTGGCCCGGTGGCCACCTTTCTGCTCCCATTGCTACCTCTGCTGACCAGCACACTAAGCCCCAGTGGACACAACAGTGCTCAGACAGTGGCTCAAGAGCCTCCGGCTGTGCAGTCTCCTTTAATGACAGCCCGATTCCTTGTCAGACGCTAGTAGGAGTGGCCGGCTGCATATTGAATTATAGTTGCAGTGATTCTGGCTTGTGACCCCAGGTTCAACAGAGCAGGGAATCAGATACCGCACGAGGAGGCTGACGGGATCCGTGGGCAAACAGTGACTCCTCTGTGCCCTGGGGACCACTTGATGAGGACTCCTGGCTCACTTCCCCACAGGGTCTCTGCCCTGCATGTAGAGCCTGGAGCTCACAGTATCTCCTGAGCAGCCCGGCAGGCAGGGAGCAGCTGTGGGGTCAGATATGGGCAAGGAAAGCCCTGGATGAGCTCTGCTGACCACTGGGCTCTTCTGTCCTTGTGCCCAAGGCCTGCACTTCCTTGAAATGGTACCTGAGCCTGCTGGACTGTGGGTATCTCCCTCAGGTGGTCCCCTTGGCTCATCCTGGCAGCCTGGGGTTCAGCGTGGGGCAGATGACTGGGCAGATCACTGTTTTTCCAGCTGCAGAGTGTCAAGTGAGCAGGAGGGTGAGTGGGGTGCACAGAAGCCAGCACTGGAGATAAAGACACACTCAACAGCCCAGGAGGTGGAGCCCTTGGTCTCACTCCATACCCTGAGGGCAGCAGGCCACTGTCAGAGGCCACCCCAGCTGCCCTCCAGGTTGCACGTGGCCAGGGTCTGAGCAGTCTGACTCCTGTCAGAGAGCTGCTCATGCAGAGGACTCGGCCTGGCAGGCGTGGGGCCTGAGTAGGGAAAGGAGCCTCCCCTGAGGGCTTTAAGTTGCCTCCTTTCTGCCCACCTGCCCCACCCATGGGGCCCATCTTCACCCCTCAGAACTTGCTGGAAGTGTGTCTGTAGCGTCTTGGCTTGCACTGGCCATGAACTGGTTGTGACCTGCAGCCTTCTGTGCCTGCAGGTGCAGGGGGCACCCAGAGACTGACCCGTGCTGTTGGAAAGTCACTGGCCATGGAGATGGTCCTCACTGGTGACCGGATCTCTGCCCAGGATGCCAAGCAAGCAGGTGGGAGCCAGCGCTGCCCCATGGAGCCGCCCTCACGGGGAGCTGAGTAGAGAGGGGAGGGCTGTGTCCAGCCGTGCTTTCCGGTGTCCCGAGAACCCCGGGGACAGCTGCCTTTGTTTTTTATTGGGAATGCCCCATGTATAAAATAACTAAAACAAACATCTGGTTAAAGAATCATTAGAAAACCATCCTGTTTCCCAAGCCCAGTGTCAGCAGTGGGGGATCTTGGAGACCCTCGGCGGACATACTCCTTCTCTGCCCCTGGGGGACTCTCTCTTCCTAATTTATGTGTCTGTGAGAGCCTAGTGGCCCCAGCAGCAGAGGGCATCGGCCCCACCTCAGGGATGGCGTGGAGCCTTTACTGTGTCACTGCAGCCCCTTGTTAGCACCCAGAAGACCTGGGCTCTTGGCACAGCATCATGACTCAGAAAAACATAACCAGTGCTGTTTTCCCATGTTATTTACCTTTTTGTGTTTTAGGTCTTGTAAGCAAAATTTTTCCTGTGGAGACACTGGTCGAAGAAGCCATCTGGTGTGCGGAGAAAATTGCCAGCAATTCCAAAATCATAGCAGCAATGGCCAAAGAGTCCGTGAATGCAGGTGGGGGTTCTGCCGGGAGGCGGAGGTCCAAGGGCCGGGCAGCACAGGAACAGTCGTGAGCCTCGAGGCTTTAGTTCTAAGTCATGCATCTTAACCCACCCTGGACAGAAATCACGAGGTTCTTCATGTTGTGATCATGACTCTTTGTAGAGTTCTAGTTTTTGGTTGCTGGCTACAGATTCTCCTGAAACCTTCTGAGTCCCCTTGCTGTCACAACCCAAGGAAGGAGCCAGCCTGAGGGACAGAGGGTGACAAGCTCTGGGCTACAAGGAAATGGGTGGGATGGGAAGGATGGTCCCTAGAGTGAAACCAATCTGCCTCCTGAGAAAGTCGGCTCAGCCCCCAGAGCCTGGTGGGGGATGCTTCCCTGTCCGCAGCAGGGTGTGGGCTGTGCCGTGGGCAGGGCCTGGCGGGTAGTATAGGCTCGTGGACACCCTTGTGAACCGGGGTCAGCGTGCCTGCTGCCCCTCGTGGCTCTAGACTCCATCTGCTCTCTACCGGCCAAGCGGCTGTGGCCCTTCTGAGAATTTCTGGAGTTTTAACGGAGCACGTGGTCCAGGCATTGGGGGGTCTTGCCTGGTGCTGCCTAGAAGACAGTGGGCCTGAGATGGCTGCTGAGGCCCCCGGGCCTGCACTCATATGTGGGAAAGCTGGTCACCCTGGGCTGCCGCCACCTTACTTGAGTGAGCTGATGTTTGTGACGCTTCACTGCGGGGGTGTGTGGGTAGCACACACTCCAGAAGCGGACACTGCTGTTCCTGCAGAGTGTCCGTGAGGCCACAGTCAGAGGCACCTGCCACCGTTCCACCCCTCGCCCAGGACCTGCTGCTCCTGGTGCTCAGCCAAGAAAAACACTGCACCTTCGCCAGAAAGATGGGGCCCAGAGCAATGACGTTCTTACTGCCCGGGACTCCAGGACTCTGTTCTGGCACAATGTTCCTTTTTCTGGTTTTCATTCCCTTTTTTGTTTTTAATAGATCCTTTTTTTTCTTCTTTTTTTGTAATTTTTATTTATTTTGAGAGAAAGCACAAGCAGGGGAGGGGCAGAGGGAGAGGGAAAATCCCCAACAGGCTCCACACTGTCAGCGCAGAGGCTGACACAGGACTCCGTCCCACGAACCATGAGATCATGACCTGAGCCAAAGTCCAAGGCTCCACTGACTGAGCCACCCAGGCACCCCTTTAATTCTTATTTTTTTAATGTTTTGTGAAATACGTCTACTTCTGTAGGCTCCCAGATTCTCTTGTGATTGGGCAGAGTTGGTCGTTAAACTCTTTTACTCATTTCCTCACACCTCTGTTTTTTCGGCCACTGGGCAGGAAGCTCAGGAAGCCCTCTAAGCAGGTGGCTTTGCTGATGTCTCAGCCAGGGAGGGCTTCCCAGGCTGCGGTCTCAATCATGGTGAAATTGAGGTTGATGTGGGTCAGCGGGAAATGTTCCCTATCACTGTAAAAAATTTCTGTGTTCCCACATCTAACACCGGAGTTCGTGACTTCAGGATTTTCTTTTTCAGCTTTTGAAATGACATTAACAGAGGGAAACAAGTTGGAGAAGAAGCTCTTCTATTCAACGTTCGCTACTGTGAGTAAACAACACTCAGATGAGGCGTCACAAGTGTCCCAGCCATAAAAATCACGGAGAATTTCCTTGTAGATTTTTTCATTAGATACCATTTCTCTTTGGTTGAACTATTCACTTCCCCAGTAGCTGGATCAGATGTATCGTGTCCGTGAGCATGATTTTCGCAAATAAGTGCAGTGTGTGGAAGCTCTTACAGAGTGACTTCCTGTTACGGAAGGTCTTAGGAACTGCACTCTTAGACAGCGAGCTCCCGTACGTAAATGCAGTCCGCTTGCCCATAATTTTCCTAGATCTGTCAAATTGCTGGGAACGGAATTTGAATGTGTTCTGAAACTGCAACCCAGAGCTTCAGAACAGTGTTTTCTAGGGTTTCTGACAGTAACCGAAAGGTGCTCAGTCTTGTAATGGTCATTAAAACCTCTTTTTTATCAGAAAGTCTTATGTAGGTGTTTCATAAAAGAGAGATTAGAAATAGCTTTGCCTGTCGAGGGAGTGAAGGTATGCGTGTGCACGTGTGTGCACATGCGCGCACGCAGAGAAAGGTGCAAGGTGGGCTTGCACTCCGTGTCCTGCTCCTTGGCACTCAGGACACTCGTTGACACAGACCGCCACCAAACCAGGTGCAGAACAGGTGAATGACCCAAACACGTGCATCTGAGCTTCTCTGTGGATGAGAGTTTATTTGACATGTAAATCAGTGGCCCCTGAATGATCAGACCTGGGGCTGAGTGACCTATAAAACTGCCATTTCCAGGCCAACCCTAAGTGGTCAGGGAATCTGGGTCACTGCCAGGTTTCCAGGCGATCCCAATGCAGGACCCTCCCTTCTGGTGCCCCCACCACTCTGGAAATCGGAGGGCAGAGGAACCCGACAGACTGAGCAAACCCCAGACAGGCTGAGCCCCGCGCTTGACAAATGTCCATCTCCGCCTTTTTTCCCTTTCCCACCAGGAAGACCGGAAGGAAGGGATGACTGCATTTGTGGAAAAGAGAAAGGCCAGTTTCAAAGACCAGTGAGCGCCTCTGTCTCTGCCTTGAAGTCTCTACTTAGAGAAAATACAGTCTGACAGTTTTAGAAGCAAATCAGTCCTTCTCTTGTAAAGGGCTGTGTGGGTGACACTCAGCTCCTCGGGGCTTGTGCTCTCAGTGGTGGGCAGTCTGAACCCAGCGGCCGTGAGAATCGGCATTTGGAGTGTGTTCACGTCCTGACTAAGCATATTCTTCTTAATCAGATTCTGCTTAGGACGCCGGGGGGGCTCAGTCGGTTGAGCGTCCGACTCTTGATTTCAGCTCAGGTCACGATCTCACAGTTCATGAGACCAAGCCCCATGTCGGGCTCTGCGCTAACAGCACAGAGCCTGCTTGAGGTTCTCTGTCTTGAGAGTCTGTCTCTCTCTGCCTCTTCACCCTGCTTGCGCGCACACACTCTCAAAATAAACTGAAAATAATTCTGCTCATGAGCCTTTGGCGTGTTTAAGTTTTCACTCAATTTCAGAAACTGAGATAGTGAGTGTGTACAGCGTGTCATGTTCAGATGGAAGTGTGTCCCCTGCTGGGTCGCTGTGTGGTTTCACAGCCAGTGAACGTGCCGCTCCGGGGGTGATGCTGCTGACTACATGGCAGTCATAAATCGCGTCGTGCCTTTCTCCTCTGGAGGTGAGCATCACATCGCTGTGCAAACTTCTGCTTTGTTGTTGTGACAACAGACACACAGCACAGAAGTCCATAAAGTAAGTCACCCATCACACAGGGTCACCACTGCTAACAGGCACGGAGCTTTCTAGATATTTCTGTGCATACACGTGCACACATGAGTACGGAGCTCAGTTTTCTTTTTTATAAAAATGGAATTCTGCATCCACGCTTCTCCAAAGTGCACTGACTGGTTGTCTTCTACTCCCGTCCTACAAGTGCACCCTCTTCTCGTGTTTGACGAGCATTCTTTTACTTGTGGTAAAATATACGTAACGTACAGGTTGCCATCTCATCCGTTTTTAACTCTCCAAGTGTGTTCGCGGTGTTTTCCCTGCTGCCCATCTCCATGCTGCTTCATCCTCCGAACAGAGACTCTGTCCCCGTTAAACACTAACCCCTGTTCCCAACCGTGACCTCTCAGCCTTGGTGCTGCCTCGGCCACCTTCTTTCTGTGTCCAGGAATCTAGTATGTTTCCAAGTTCTGTCCAGGTCATAGCACACAATGGAGTTTGATTTCTTCTCATGGCTGAGTAATGTTCCTGCGAGCATCCCGCCCGATGGCCCTGAAATACGTAATTATGCAGGTATGTTGTGGTTTATTTCCCCTGGTGTTGGATATTAGGCTGCGTCCAGTATCCAGTTACCAGAACTGTGTGCAAAACACCGTGGTGAGCATTCTGTGTGTGAATCCTCATGCTTCAGCGTGAGCGTGTCTGTAAGATTTTGAGAAGTGAGCCTGTCAAGGGACAGGCTGCCTGTGACAGGGACCTGCCCTACCCCGTCCCATCTAAACTCGTCGGCTAGCCTCTCCCTGGTGCTTCTCAGGGCCAGGCAGGCTGAGTCTCCGGCACTGATGTTAGGCACCACATGCATCCGAACCGAACCCCTGGGGTGTTTGCTGGAATGCACGTGCCCCCAGACCTGGACCAGAACCATGGGGGCCCTGGCATGTGAGGTCTCCAAGGCACCCAGCGGAACCTGCGGTAGGAGACCGAATTTCTACAGCACGTCTCCTCTGTTGGCTTCAGACTCTGGTGGGCCAGCTGCGTCCCCTGGATCACACCGTGCAGGGCACTGGGTAATGGAGGGACCCCAGTCACAGGAGGCCACCCACACCCCACCAGACGTCTGCTGCTCAATTCTTGGGCCAGCACAGCGTGGGGCTCCAAACCGTCCCTCACCAGGTCCGTGAGCGAAAGCCCTGCAGCACAGGACGGAGACCCATGTCCTGCCTGAGAGCTTCAGGGGTGAAGCGAGCAGTCACTACCCCAGGGCAGGGGCCCAGCCTCAGAACATCATCGGACCCTCTGAGGTGAGGCCCGGCACCATGGGGACCCAGCTGGCTGTCGACACTGGTGCATGTGGCACAGCAGCTGCCGGTTAACTGATGGGCCCGGGTGAGGGGAAAGCGCCTGCCGGCTGCCACGCCACCCCCAGCCCTCACCCTGCCAGCGTCGCTCTACAGAGACAGCCCCACCTGTCAGGGGACGGTGAGTGCTGCTCACAAACCAGGGCAGAGCTCTGCCCACGCAGGGACTCGTCCAGGAGCTGAGCCTCAGAGCGCGCATCCCTGGGAGCCCTCTGTCCCTGCGGCTCAGTGGTGACCTGGGAGCACTCGTGACCGTTGCCTCCTCCACTGTGTCCTGCAGGTAGGTGTGGGCAGGTAGTCCAGAGGCTGGAACACAGCTGAGATCATTTCTGGACGTGCAGATCCAGTCCCAGTCTTGGGCTGGGATAGGGCCAGGAGTGTGTACCCCCTGCCCCAGGAAACGAGCTGAATGCTTGACAAAGAGTTGAAATGACCTGTAAAGCCTGGCTGTCTGAACACCTTAGATGACATGCTCTTGTGTTTTGGTTACATTTGTGCAGCACAGCCGGGCACGGGGCCGCAACAGGAATTCTGATCCTATGCAGACCGTTTGCCCTGCAGGTATTAGCGCCGCGGGCTTCACCCAGGACCTGTCTGTTCTCCTGTGCTTCGTGGTCAGAAGTCAGTGAGTTTGGAGCAGGCTCCAGAAGGGAGGTGTTGAGAGGCAGGCGGGAGTTCCCCCGCTCCCTGGGGCTGAGAGTGCAGACAGAAGGCAGGGTGATATTCTTTACAGATAAGCCTCGGGGTCTCAGACCGCGTGACATGGGCAGAAGTAGGTACGAGGGAATGGGATTCGGGCCGCACCGAACAGGCTCTCTGGGCAGGTCACCAGAAAGCTGGGCATTCTTCAGGCAATAGATGTGGAAATACTCATTTATTAAAGCTGAATGCATAACTGAGGGTTTGTGCTGGATGGCATAACACCTATCACACATTCTAGAATAAACAAGCAGAGGTGTCCGAGGAAAGAAACCTGAAAGTTGGAGAAATCCATTTGTTTAATTTTTCACAGCCATGAGGCAGCAGCCTCTGTAATTTGATCGAGTAATGTGCCCCAGGATTGTGAGGAGCTGGGGTTTTTCATTTTTTTTTTTTTAATGTTTATTTATTTGAGAGAGAGAGAGAGAGAGCAGGGGAAGGTCAGAGAGAGAGGGAGACACAGAATCCGAAGCAGGCTCCAGGCTCCAGGCTCCGAGCTGTCAGCACAGAGCCCGACGCAGGGCTCGAACTCACAAACCGTGAGATCATAACCTGAGCCAAAGTCGGACGCTTAACTGATTGAACCACCCAGGCGCCTCCTGAGGAGCCGGTTTTGAGGGGCCCATCTGAGACTTGTCTTCACACCCTGTCTTAGCCGTGTGCAGCCAGAAGCCAAGAAATTGTTAAACGTTGAACATGCACGTCAGAGTCTCCGTGTGCCTCACATGTCTGTATCCACAGGGTTATTTGGGCTCCAGAACTTGGCAGAGACAGGAGCCCACCCCCTAGGCCTGGTGGAGTGAGAGCTGGCTTGGGGGCTCTGGGCTGAGCTGCAGGGAGGCTAGCACGCGGCCACAGGCTTTGCCGTGAGTGACAGCATCGCTGGCAGCCCTGAGCAGGACACTGCCCGGGGGCCACAAACCCCAAGGCGAAGCTCCCACTCCCTTGGAGTTAATGGACTTCTGGCCCCATATTGTTTGGGATTTTGATTTGTTTTGAAGCTGAAACCTTGCCTTACTTATCTCTCTGTACCAGATTGACTTCTCCCCTCATGTTTGCACACTTCCATTTTGGAGTTCAAACTGCTCAGGCACAACCCTCACCCAGGGTGGAGGCAGCCACTCGGATGGCCCGGGTACAGGCCCTGCTGGCCTTCCCCTGTCCCCCGCCCCCCCCTCCCCCCCTCCCCCTTCCAGCCCCTGGCGGCTCCTGCCTTCACCCTGCCCAACCAGGCAGCCCAGAGCCCTGCGTTCCTGGCCCTGCCAGATGCCAGGCTGGTTTCCAACTGTCTCCCTCGACCAGCCAAGCACCCCAGGGCCCAGCAGGAAAACACAGACATGTTTTTTCTTTCTTTTTTCTGTCTTTCTCTTTCTTTCTTTCTTTCTTTCTTTCTTTCTTTCTTTCTTTCTTTCTTTCTTTTCTTTTCTTTCTTTCTTTTCTTTCTTTCTTTCTTTTTTTTCCTGTGGCTTTGTTGTCTTTCATGTACAGAACCTTCCCAGGAGAAGCCAGGCCTCCCAGCATTCCCAGAACCACAGGGCTGGGCTGGGGGTCATGACAATAGCGCGGACCACACAACCCCAAGTCCATGTGGCAGTGAAGTGGAAGAAGGTGGGCTCCAGAAGGAGAGAGCCTGCCCACAGCTCTGGGTCGGGCCGTCTCCCACTGGGCAGGTGAGCGGGGCAGCACTGTGAGGCGAGGCCCTGGGGCTAAGGGCCGGCTGGAGCTGAACAGGATCCCCATCTGCACACTGGGCAGTGAGGTTTGGTCGTGGGTCTTTACGTGGGGTACGACCAGGCCAGCACATGTGTGCACATCTGCTCTGCTGTCTGCCCTCCAGCCCGAGTGTGGGAGCAGATGGGAGGAGAGTAGACACAGACAGAAGGCCAACGACAGTGTTGGTGGAGCTCTTGGTGTCCATCTTAGCAGGGCCCAGGAGCCACCTGCATCAGCCAGCTAGAGCTGTGTAACAAATTACCCCTAAAGTTAGTGGCTTAGGGCAGCAATCACTACCCATTCTCACAGTCTGTATGGGTCAGCTTGTCTTTATCCCACTGTGTCTGGGGCCTAAGCTGGGGCCTCCTGACCACTCATTCACTCTTCTGGTGGTTGGTGCTGCATCAGCGGGGCCTAGCTGGAGCCAAGGACCAACATATCCACCAGGAGGCTCTCCATGTGTCCTGGGCTTCCTGCCAATATGGTGACTGGGTTCCCTGGACAAGTGTTCTGAGGACAGAATCAGGAGGAAGCCGTGCTGCCTTTTATGACCTAACCTCAGAAGCCAAACAGCACCATTTCCAGCATATTCTACTGGTCAAAGCAGTTACAAAGGTCCACCTGGTTCAAGGGAAGGGAATAAACCCCGTCTTTCAGTGGAGATGTGCCTGTGGCACTGTGGGATGGCAGTCAGCTACCGGCTACCAGGATCAGGCCCCAGAACCTGACAGAGCCCTGGACACAGACAGGCTGTGGGGTGCCCTGCTGTGGAAGTGGGCATCTTCCAGCAAGGAGTGTACAGGAGGTGGTGACACCCTGAGATGGTTGGTGACCCTGGCTCTTAAGGAGGGAGCCCAGCATCCAGATTCCAGGTGGCAGGGACAAGGGTCAGCAGGCAGGGGACTCTGGCCAGCTGAAGGCAAGGTGCTCCCTCTGTTTACCAGAAGGAGCTGTGGATCTAGCACCCCCCCCCCAGTCTGGACACCCCATCTTGGGAAGGTGGGGGTGGGAAGATCCAGTCCTGAGGAAGGCTGGCAGGTCAGGGCACTGCTGTCCTGGGATGGGGTGCTGTACCCCAGTCAGGTACCTGAGGGGTGTCAGCAGGCTGACACTTGGGGGACAGGGTGGAGAACGCCAATGGGGTACTCCCAGCACTCCCACTTAGCCCAGAGGCCACAGCTGCCTGCCCTCCAGGGTTCCCCCACCCCAGGGCAGGCCGGCGGGTGTCCTGAAGGAAGAATGTTGGTTAAAGAAGTCTGACAGGTCTGGTCACCCGCCCTTCCCCACTCAGCGACACCAGAGACCCAGCGGTCTGCGGTGCGACTGGGGGCTCAGCCTGGCCTGGGGGCGTAGCGGAGGCGGGCGAGGAGGCCGCGAGGGGCGGCAGCGGAGAGCTCGGACCACAAACACACGACGCCCGGGTCTTGGACGTGGCGGGGAACGCGAGGCCCAGGAAGACGCCTGTGGGGCTGGGCCGGTTGTCACCACCCCTGCCCAGGGTCAGCCAGCGCGGCTTGGAGCTTCCAGCCCCAGGTACGCCTCGCGTGGCCCCGCCCCTTCCGTCGAGGCCCCGCCTGCTCCGCTCCAGGGTCCGCCCCTTCCGTCGAGGCCCCGCCCCCCGCTCCAGACCCGCGAGCATGGTAGTGCTGAAGGGCATCCCAGCGCTGCTGTCCCCCGAGCTGCTCTACGCCCTGGCGCGGATGGGGCACGGAGACGAGATCGGTGAGCGCGGCGGGGACAGGGCCTCGGGGCCCCCACCCTCGGAAGAAGCCGGGAGGTGGCCCGGCCCAGGCTGTGGCCCGGCCAGGAGACGACGACTCCCGCTTCCAGGGAAGGGCGGTGGGGGCATTGCATAGGCCGCCCCATCCGACTTCCCAGTAGGACACTCCCTCCTTCCCCGTCCCGCGTCCTTTAGGAAATTGAGGCCCCGGGCGGTGACCCAAGCCCCTGCCCCGACCTTGGTTGGTCCCAGAAGGTCACGAGGACAGCGACCCTTGCTCCAGGCAGGGCTGTGTCCGGGAGGCCCGGCCCCTCCATCAGCCTAGCTTTTGGGGGGGGGGGGGGGGCGGGGGCGGCCAAGTTCCCAGCTCCGGCCTCAGGCCCGGTGTGTTCAGTCTCCAGACCCCTTCCCAGACGGCCCCCGAAGGGTCACACCAAGTTGTTTGCGGCGCTTTATCTTTTCCCGGGGCGGCGGGCCTCGGACGCGAGCAGCTTCTCAGGACGGGGCGCCCCTGCTGGGTGGAGGCCGCGGGTCCAAAATCCGCCCTCGTCCTGGAAGCACCTGCAGTTTCTACACCACTGGGAAACTCCCTGTCCCCTCCCCCCACCTCTGATGGGAGGGGTCGGAGAGGGCAGTGAGCAGGTGACCCGAGGTCTGCGCCCACCCACGAAGTTGGAAGCTGGGCTGCGCAGACCCAAGGACCCACCAAGGGATGTCTAATCAGGTTGGATGGCTGTTCAGTTTTTGCAGACGTGAACTTCCCCACCTCCTCCATATGCAGGTGTGGCCCGGAGGAGATCCGTGCCGACGGTGAGTTGGCCACCTCTGACAGGGTGGATTAGGGTGGATGGGCAGTCGTCCGCGCTCTGGGCTCCCCAAGTGTGGCAGCTCTGTCCCCATCCCCACTCATTCCCCAAGCACCCACCAGTGAGCCAGGAAATCCCGGTACCAGGACCCTCTTCAACCCCAACCCCAGAGATGACCCTGGGCCTCCTGCTCCATCTGAGACACCACTTGGTAACTTCATGCAAGTGGGGAAACTGAGGCCCAGAGCCTCATCGGCTGGCTGAGCACTAGTACACCCAGGTCAGGTGTTCACTAGAAATCCCAGTACTGGTGGCCTGGCCTCACGGGCTCCAGGTGCCCACGTGCTCTGTTTCTAAGACCCTCTGACCCCAAGGGGTGGGCAGGAGGCTTGACTTGGAGAGTCCTGGAACCAGATCCCCAAGGTGATAGAGGTAGCAGAGTTGTACCGAGAGTGAGGTCTGGGCAGGGGGGATAAGAGCAGCAGCGGCCTGTGCTCCTTGGGCTGGCACTGGGCTCAAACTGGGCGTGGCTGTTTCCCCGCCCTCAGCGATGCCGTGAGGGGGACATGACTCTCCGTGGAGAGGCGAGGTCACTGAGGCACAGAGATGTGAAACGTGGGCCAACCCCTCCCCCGCCCCGCCCCGGACAACGCAGGCCAGTGGTCTGAGGCATGTTCAGTGCGCTGCCAGCTCCAGACCCAGCGGCCTTGGCTTCCACTCCCTGCTGACAGAGATGAGCCAGCTGTGCCTCAGTATACACCATGAGCCAGATGACCCAAGGAGGATGGGCCGTGGGAAAGGCCAAATGCTGGGAGGCAAGGAGCAGCCAAGCCTGCAAGTGACGCGCACACCCTGCGTGTTAGTGGAAACCAGCAGTTAGGGGTCGGAGCCAGGCTTGCGGACAAGTCAACCACCAAGAGGAGCAGAGAAGACGGCAAAAGAAAGTGCTCTCAGGCTTTCTCACCAGCAGTTTCTGTATTTCCCAGTTTTGTACGAAGCGCACGAGTTCTTTAACAATCAGGACCCGGTTCTACGGGAGAACTGGGGCCGTGGGGACAGCCTCTTCCCAGGCCCCACTGTGCTCACCACAGGATAAGAGTGGCAACCCAGGGGTCATGTCGGGGGACTTCTGGGCTCAGGGAAGTGGCCCAGGTGCCCTTCCTGATAGATGACTTTGAGGTCACCACCAATAACCTGTGTAGTGCAGTGAAGGGGGACGGGCAGGGCGGGCCCAGAGCCAGGATGGCCACAGGGCGGGGAGATGCCAGTGTGGCCCCAATAAGTGTCCCCAGGCGGGCAGCACGTGCCTGCAGGGCCTTCTCTGTCCTGGGCCCAAGTGCATCCTTGCTGGCCAGCTGAGTGAGGCCCAGGGGGAACGGTGTGGACAGGCCAACAGGGCAGGTGGCACCATCGGCAGCCAGGTGGGAGAGGGCTGGAGTCTCAGGCTGGCACTGTGCCCTCAGGCCTGGGCATCCCACAGCTCCTGGAGGCCGTGCTGAAGCTGCTGCCCCTGGACACCTACGTAGAGAGCCCGGTGAGTGCCTTTTCCACTTGCTTTCTTTGTCAGACCTCAGGGGGCCCACTTGCCTTGAGTGGGGAGGAATGTGTCCCCAAAGGGCTCTGACCCTGAACGGAGGACCCCTGAACTGTCACCCAGTGTGGGGGCCTGGTAGCACCCAGGGCAACTAGACAGATAGACCGCGAAGCTGACCCCTCTGTGCCTAGGCTGCTGTCATGGACCTGGTGCCCAGCGACAGGACGAAGGGCCTTCAGACCCCGGTGTGGAGGAGCTACCAGTCCATCCTGTCCGGGGCCGGCTGCACGGTGAGACTGCGGCCCCACCAGGAAAGCTTCACCTCCTTGGAGGCCGGGAGGAGCACAAGACCGAGGCCCCAGATTCCATGCTACAGTTGTCTCAGCACTTGCCCTCCCTCCACAGAAGAGCGACCCTGGGGATGTGGCTGTGCCCTGCCTCAGGATCCTGACCTGGCTTCGCCTAGGGTCCCTCCCCCACGCCAGCCTGTCTGAGCGGAGCCAGGGGGAAGTGAGGTGCCCCGGCCCCTGTCTTGTGGTCAGAGGCCCGGCCAATGCCGTGTGTCACCCCCGCATTGTGAGGGGGTGGGCTTGTCCTCCAAGGACCACCTGCTGGCAGGTGTGTTGGGCAGGACCCACCTGAGGAGAGGATGCTTGGGGCTTCTGTCCTGGGCAGGCACCCTCCTGCCCTCAGGCCAGCTCCAACGGACACAAGGGCCCCAGGCAGGTGGCCACCACAGCCCCCCATGCTCCTGCCTGTCCAGCCCTCACAGCTCAGAGGCCAAGCATCCTTGGGACCCCAGCAAGGAGAGCCAGAGAAATGAACCTCAGAGCAGCCATGTGACCTCATGCCCCTGCTACCTGCTTGGGCCCTTGAGGGTTTCTGAGCAAGGTCCCTCGACCATGACATTTTGCCTTCCAGGACACCCTGGCGAAGATAGAGAGGTTTGAGTTTTATGCGCGGGCCAAGAAGGCTTTTGCTGTTGTAGCAACTGGGTGAGTTCTGGCCAGGCCCATGGGGTCCTGCTGGTCCTGCTGGGTCTGGGCCATGCTGGGCCCTCCTCCCCACTCCAGAGCTCCCCCTACCCTCTGCTCAGCCCTGCCCTGACAGACTGGATGCCCCACTGGGAATATGACCGCCACGGGATTTCCCTGATGACCGGTCCCTGGATTAGTCTAGCGTCTGGGGTGAAGGTGGGCCAGGTGGGTGGCAGAACAGCGGGCCCCAGCCTGGTGCTCAGCTCACTTCCTTATGCAGGGAGACAGCCCTCTATGGAAACCTCATCCTCAAGAAGGGGGTGCTGGCCCCCGACGCCCTCTGCTAGGCCTGGCGAAGACCACAGGGCCCAGGAGGAAATCTGGATCTCTGAGCCAGACGACAGACGAGCTGGCCCCGCTCTGGAGCACCCAGACTGCAGCCAACCGGGAGCCCCGGGGGCCGGGCCAGTCCTGGGAGGGGCCTGGGACTGGGATGCACCCAATTTATGAAAATGTCAGAAACCGTAGTGGTTTGTCAGTGTCCAGAGGCCTCAACAACAGCCCCACCCTCACAAAGACTTGTTTGGTTCTAAGCACGAGGGAAGCCATTGGCTCCGTGGAGTGCCCATCCCTCCGTCCCCCTTGCTGCCTCCTCAGGTGGGAGGTGAGGCCTCCCTCCCCCCTGTAGTTTGAGACAAGAGCTCACACAGGTGGAGTGGAGACTGCGTGGGGGGCCGTGACTATGCAAGAGGCCTGGAGGTGGGTGGAGCCGCTGCCCAGGTGGCCCTGAGTGGGGAGACATGTGGGTGGCCCTGGAGAGGACCAGGCGGGCAGGTGTCAGCACCTGGTCTGGATGCTCCAGGAAGTGGTCGGGGTGGGGGGTGGGCCCACGTCTGTTGTTCTCTGTTCTCTGTCTCCAGTGGTTGAGTGCCTACTGAATACGCAGCAGCCTGAACCATCCTGGGAAGTGGGCAGGTGAGGGGTAAAGGACAGGAGAACGCCCCTGGCCCAGCAAGCAAAGGGCCAGCCGGCCCGAAGCAGCGTGGAGGAGGAGGCTGTCGTGGCTTCAGCATGAGGCTTGGGTTGGGCCTCGGGGTGGGAGGCATCCTGCCACCACTGCCCTGGACCCCAGGGTCTCCCCAAACCCTCTCCTTTCCCTCCAGACCTCTTTCAGCCATGTGTGTGCAGGAATTGGCATGACCAGGGGCCCTCCGGCCTCAGAGGCTGGGGAAGGGCCCCTGCTTGCGACCAGGAGCTGGTGTCCATATGTCGAGGAGAATCCAGAGGGCAGGCAAGCCCACCGGGCTGCCGATCTGGGGCTCTGCCTGAAGAGACCCTGCTCTGGGCCAGTTACTGCCGGGGCTTCACCTCAGACCCCTGACCCCACGGCCACTTCTAGCCACACGAAGGCTTTTCTTGAAACAGCTTTATTGAGACTTAACTGACAGAATAAATTGTACACATGTAAAGTGTACAGTTAAATGCCCTGGGATATTGTCCACTCTTGACAGGCCTCTTGCCTCTGTCAGTGCCTCCTGTCTTGAGGCTTGCACACCTCAACTGCACGCTCCCAAATCCCCAGCTCGCCCGCCTCTTGGTGCCCTCAGCCACATGGCTGTGCCTCTGGGTTGGAGGAAATGCCCGTGAGGAACCTTGGCTCCAGTAGTGCTGGAGAGAGACTTGGCCACAAACGCCACCCTGAGCTGCCTGGGGCTGTGGCCACCACTGACCTTGGATCTGAGCTGGGCACCAGTCCCCAGCTGCCCGCACCCAAGCCGCTTGGAGATGGCCGTCCCCGACCTGGCAGGGGGGGGACCTGAGGGACTGTGAACCCTCCTGTGTGCCATGCAGGATTCACTTCTGGGCCCCCCCCCACCACACACACACACGTGTGGGTCACCCCAGACCCATGCAAGGTGCACAGAGGTGAGGCTGGGACTCACTCTGTCCCGCGAGGGCAGAACCTTGAACAGGTCGCTGTCCAGTGTGGAGTCTCCTCAGCGGTAACGTGGGGATGACGATGCCAGGCGGTGAGACGTGAGCCGCCAGGCAGAGCATCAGGATGAGGGCCACCATTCAAGTCCTCAGAGGCACTTGGGACCCACGGAAGGACACAGGGAGCTCTGGGGCTTGTGAGGTCACCTTGGACAAGCCCACCATCCCCGGAGCAGCCGGGTGCCTCGGAATTGAGAGCTTGGTGGCCTCTGCCTGGCGCTTCCTTCTGTCTCAACCACTGGGGTGGCTCAGGCTGGGGGCAGAGGGCACTAAATGCTTCCCTCTCACTGCAGGGGCGTGATCGCCACACAGAAACTGCACGCACAAACGGCGCATATTCATCACGTGAAATAACTAGTGAGCCTGTCCCTGTGGCTGCCACGTCGGGCCGTGCGGGGGGGCTGGGCACCTCACACAGCGGCGGGCAGGCGTGCAGAGGAGGAGCCCTGGGGTCTGAGCCCAAGCCCTGCTCCCCTCATCTGTCCTCCCTCGTGTTCCCCAGGGCCCACCTGGGGCTGCTGACTGGTCCCAACCGCTGACCTCTGCCATGCCCTTGGCCCTATCCCAACATACAAGGAGGAGGCCTGAGAGGAGATCATTCCAGGAGCCTGGGTGCTGGGTTGGAGGAGCCTCGGGGGCCTCCCGACGTGTAAGGACAAACCTATGGCCCCAGGAGGACACAGGCCCCTTTCTCCCAGACAGAGCAGGCTAGGGCCATGGTCACTGTTCCTGAAGACGCGTGGGATCCACATCTGCAAGGTTTATTTTTCCAGTTGGGGTGGGGTCAGGGGTCAGGAGTCGTCCCTGGGGTGGTAGATGTGGTCTCGATCCTCCTCTGGCCCCTGAAGCTCCTGGTGAGGTGGCAGTGACCAAGAACGGAGCCCTGCCTCGGCCTGGGCCTCCTCGGGCGGTGGGTGGTACAGGCTGTCACGGTCAGGCTCCGGGTCCCAGCTGGGCAGCCCCATGAGCTCATCGTCCCTTCCCAGAGAAGGGACGCCCCAGGGCCTAGGAGCACAGCTGGATCAGGTCCGCAGGTGCCACAGGAGGCAGCCAGCCAGCCCCAGTGAGGGCGCCCACCACCCTACAAGCAGCCTGGGGGCTCTGGGGATGAGACCTGGTGGGAATCTGCTCCCCCACCAGGGTCCCTGGTGGCTCTGTCCCATCACTCGCCAGAGGCCCCAGGGCCCCAGTGCCCAGGACAAGCATCGCCATCCCTCTCCCCCTCCCCACCCAAGAGCTATGACCAGGCGGTCCCCATGGGACCCAGACCGAAGGGTAGGCATCCTCACCACATGCCTGAGCCGCAGGGGGCCCCGAGAGGTTGCAGCGTCCCCAAGGGTGTCCCTGAGAAAACATCCTGGCCCAACACAGATGCTGCCCCGGCCACAGCCCTGGGCCATGGAGACCCAGAGAGTTTGGGCAGGAGTCCCCACCAGTCAGATGTCAGGCACTGTATCCTCTGGCCTGGCAAGGTGTGGCCCCGGGAGAGAAACCAGCCGAGGTTGCCTCGTGTGGATGCAGGGAAGCAATCATGGCTTAGAAGTGGCTCTGTCTGAGGCCACAGCCCTGGGGGGTGAGGGGATAGCCACCCTAGGGGATCAGTCTAAAGCCCTCAGACCCCGTACTCTGCTCAGTTTCTGACAGATCCCATGGGGTCCCATGCTGGCTGGAGCATTGCCTCCTCCTGAAGGAGGTTTCCCTTCCACCCACCAATGCCCTTAGCTTGGGGCCAGGGTCCAGAAGGGGCAACAGCAGGGGAAAACACAAGGGTCGCTGGGGACACTCACTCCTCTGTGTCCTGCTCAGGGGCCCCAACTTTGCCTTTGGTCTTGATGAGGACCTGGAAGGAAAGGATCACAGGTGTGGGCTTTGTGCAGTCCACAAGGGGTCCAAGGTCAGGGGACACCTGGACAGAGATGGCTCCAAGGCCCCTTGGACCGCACCTGCCAACTCCACCCCCTGCCCCGCCTCCTCCAGGGAATGGATGGAGGCCATGTGGTTACTAGAGAGACAGGACAACCCCTGGGGCTGCATCTGGACCCCCCCCCCCATCCCCGGCTGATGGCCGGAGGAGGGGGTCCAGTTCCTCTGGGCCCAGCCCTCTTGTGGAGGCCAGGGGAGTGTATGAAACAGGTGACCCCGTGGAGACCAGCTGTCACTTGCCGGGAAGGGTTGGGCCTTCCCAGGTGTGCAAGTCTGAGTGGTCTTGACCCAAGGCGGGGGTGGGGGGGGGGGGGGGGACACAGCACAGAGTGCGTCTGAGCAGCGATGCCCAGGATGGAGGATGTGCTCTGGGGTTCACAGTGCCAGTGAGCGTCACCTAGGGCCCCTCCTCTGCCTGGGTCACTTAGGCATCACTGAGCCTTGCTTCTCAGACCCCGCAGAGGGGCACGCTCCCCCTCATCCTTAGGGTCCCTCCCGGTGCCCGCAGGGCCACCCTGCACAGAGACCTGCAGTCACATTAGTGCCCTGCCTTCTCTGTCAAAGGCCAGCTTGGTGCCCTTTCTTCACATTCCTTGCTGATGGGGCAGGGGCTGGGCAGAGCAGCCCACACATACCTGGGGCTTGGAAGCCGAGTCTGCCTCCCCCAGCAGCAGAGCCGCCAGGCTGGCAACCAGGAGGAGCCTGAAGGGACCAGAGAGGAGAGTGAGAGGTAGGCCGGGGCTGCTCCTCTAGACAGGACAGCCAGGTGGGTGGCCTGGTGTCACTGGCAATGTGGGTCCCAGCCAGGGAGGCCTGGGGCCAGGTTCACAGGTAGTTTATTATCTCCCCATCTCACAGCCCAAGGACACACAGGCACAAAGAGGTGGGATGGCCACAGGCCCACACCTGCCCCCAGGCCCCCTCAGACCGGGTACCACTGCACCCCACGTTCTGGACGGACCCCACGCTACCGGCCCCGGCCACCAGGTGGACCCTTCAGCTCCCAGCCTCTGTGCTGGTGGCTGCACGTGGAACCACACGCACCTCTTGGCCAGGGAGCGGTGTGCGCTCACAGCATCCTCTGCTTAGGTGCCGGGGGGCTAGGACTTGGGGCGAGGCTCTCGGAGCGCTCAGTGCCCACGGCACCCCTGAAGCTATGCGCCGCGGCTCCCTCAGGCCCCCCCAGGTCAGAGCTGTGGGTGCACAGTGGTGCCGGTACTGGGCAGGAAGCCCAGGAGGAGGCAGGTGGGATGGGGCACTCTGCCCCGACACATTCAGCCTGACCCCGAGGGAGGCCAGGATGGCCACCAGGGCAGAGGAGGTCAAGGACCAGCCCCAAGCAGGGAGTCCGAGGAGCAGCGGCCAAAGATAAGAGACACAAAGGAACACACGCAGGACAGGTGATCCATGAACCCAACAGCAAAGGTCCTGGAAGCCTCACCCAAGATGAGCAGGAGAACAGGGGGCGAGAGAGACTGGCGCAGTGAGTGTGTGCGCGTGTGTGTGCGTGTGTGGATGGTGTGAGGGTGTGGTGCGTGTGTGGATGGTGTGTGTGGATGTGCGTGTGGATGGTGGGAGGGTGTGATGTGTTCGTGCGGTGTGTGGTACGTGGGGGGGGGGGTTGTGGGGGTTGTGCATTTATGAGCATGTGTGTGCATGTGTGTTGTTAAAAAACAAGACAACAGGCCCAGACTGGAGTCGCTCACGCTAAGCCCCGCGTCACCAACCCGAGGCCTGACAGGTTAGGCTCCCCCAGAAATGGATCCTCACAGCAGTGAGGCGGGAACCGCCCAGCCCACACGGGGTAGGTCATCTGATCGGCCCCCGCTGTCCCCTGAAGAAGAGCGACCCACCAACCCGCCTTTGCTACCGTGACCTGCTCGTCCGCTCCTTCCGCCTCTAAGTTTTCCATCGCGACCGGCCCGTCGAGCGCCTTCCTGTCTGCTGGGTGGGACGCCGCCCAATTCTAACTGATTGTGCTCAAATAAACTCAAAATGCTTCATATGCCTCAGTCTATCTTCTAACAGGCTGTGTGTACACAGGGCTCTTCCCGGCGCTCTGGGAAGGTTTCCTTCTGTCTATGCAGCTGGCGGGGTGACAGGCTGGGCAGGGCTGGGAAGGGCCAGGGAGCTCGGGGTCAGCAGGGGCATCAGATCAAGGCTTCCTACAAGTTGCCCGCCCCTGTAGCCCCAGACTCCATCCCCACAAAGACCTTTGCTTCTCTGAGTGGCTCAGCACTTTGGGGCTGAGGCACACCTCGGGAGCCAAAGGGCAGGGGTCCCCAGGCAGAGGCAGGCTCTAGTGCTGGGCAGGGGCTGAACTGGTTGCCTGCGCCTACGTGTCTGGACACCACACCCACCGGCGCGCTGTCCAGCTGAGTCGGGGAAAGGACTTCACAGGACAGGACACGACGGGGCCCAGGGAATGGGGACGGCAGCGGTGAGCATGGGGTGTCCCGGCTTTGGGGCCCCCATCCTCTGCCAGGAAGACAGCTCTGGACCCCAGCCCTAACCCAGCGGCCCACCTTTCTGCAAGGAGGCATGGCCTCCGGTTCAAGCTGGGGTCCCAAGAAGAACCCCACCCCAGAACAGGAGGGCAAGGGGAGGGCTCTGGCTGAGAGGAGGAAGAAAGGGGTCCCCCACAGGAGCAACAGAGCCTCTGACCCCAGGGCCCGGCACACACCCCAGCTGCCAGGCTGACATTCCCTCAGGGTAGCATCTGACCCCTGCCCTCAGCCCTGCCAGCATCCAGCCTCCTCTTCTTGACCCAACCCTCCCTTTTGGGCAGTCACAGACGTGCTGCCTCCTACCTCCCACCTCCAGGGTGACTCTTGGGTCAGGGGACACCCCAAGGGACAGGTGTGCTCACAGGGGTGGCCCTCAAATCGGGTGCCCGGACGCAGACAGCAGATGGGCCACAATCTCGGCTGGCTCTGGAGGGAGGGCTCGACACCCTGGGGGCTGCAGCCACCACTGGCCTGAGGACAGAGCCGAGCCTTCCTCCCCCCGCCCCCGACCCTCTCCCCTGGAACCAGCCTGAGTGGCTGCACAGCAGAGCCCCAGGATCGGGTGGCGGGTCTGGCCTCAGAGGGATTGGGCATTACCTCCTCATGCCGCAGTCCCCTTCTCAGTGTAGAGGGTGCTCTCGGGGACCTGTAGTCCCAGATCCACGTAGACAGTAACTCAGACACTGGGCCCGCGCCTCCCCACCCACGTTTCTCAGGGTTTTATGGCCCCCATGTAGGCGTGTCTGGACAGAGGTCAGAGACCAGGGTTCCCAACTGCACCGGTGACTGGGTGCGCCCAGCTGGCTCCCTGCGACCTGTCAGTCCCGTGGCCTTCCCACCACCCACTTCAGGGCAGATCTGACACAGCTCTGCCTCCCACACCAGCCCCCACCCCGGAGTCTGCGTCTTCCTGCCCGCTCCTCCTGGTCTGGCCACCCACCAACAAAATGTCCTGACGTTGCAGGCCCGAGCTGCGCGCCCCGGGGGCAACGGACCCAAAACTGGGCTGACTGGTTGGCTGGAAGCTGGAAAAGCATCCCAGCAAACCCCGCCCCGGCCCTATGGGCACTCTGGGCACAGGCCCCCCCCCCCCCCCCCCCCCGGAGCTGACTTTGCCCAAAGACACGCACAAGGGGTGGGGCTTCCCACAAGTCAGGGTGAGGACCGTTAAAACCAACCACGTCAGGGCTCTGGAACCTGACCTGTGGCACAAGAGCAATTGAGAAGTGGGTGCTCCAGCAAGCTGCTGAGCCCTGGGTATGAGCGGAGGGCGCCAGCGACCTCGCAGGGGGCTGCAGCGCCCTGACCCTGGGGCGCCGTGCCACACACAGAAGGAAGCAGGGCACAGGTTTAGTGCAAGGGAATCACTGAATGAACCAACAACAGCCATCTGCGGAGGAAATACCAGAATCCAAGGTGGTTACCCTCTACAATCTGAGACAGCCAGTTGTTTTTAAACAAATAGACTTGACGTTTTGAGTAATTTTAAGGTTAGAGAAAAATCTAACAGAAAGTACAAGTCCCATGGGGCGCCTGGGTGGTGCAGTCGGTTGGGCGTCGACTTCAGTTCAGGTCATGATCTCACGGTTCGTGAGTTTGAGCCCCGTGTGGGGCTCTGTGCTGACAGCTTGGAGCCTGGAGCGTATTTTGGATTCTGCGTCTCCCTTTCTTTTTTTTATTTCTTTCTTTATTTTTAATCTTTATTTTTGAGAGAGAGAGAGAGACGGAATGTGAGTTGGGGAGGGGCAGAGAGGGAGACCCAGAGTCGGAGGCAGGCTCCAGGCTCCAAGCTGTCAGCACAGAGCCCGACACGGGGCTCGAACTCGAAATTATCACCCAGGCGCCCCTCTGTGTTTCCCTTTCTATCTGCCCCTCCCCTGCTCACGCTCTGTCTCTTTATCCTTCAAAAATAAATAAAACGTTAAAAAAATTTTAAGAAAGTAGAGTCCTCCACACCCTGTGCTGTTCACGCATGTCTCCCCCACAATTAATATCTCGCATTAGTATGGCACATGTGTGACACTGATGAGCCAATTAAAACACACATTTTTGGGGAACCTGGGTGGCTCAGTCGGTTAAGCATCCAACTTCAGCTCGGGTCATGATCTCAAGACTAATGAGTTGCAGCCCCTCGTCGGGCTCTGTGCTGACAACTCAGAGCCTGGAGCCTGCTTCGGATTCTGTGTCTCCCTCTCTCTGCCCGTATTCTGTCTCTCTCTGTCTCTCAAAAATAAATAACAAACGCTAAAAAAAATTTTACAAAACACATATTTTTCAACCAAAAATCCGAAGGCAAAGAAACAAGAAATGTGTGGCCAGTATTTAGGGGAAAGGGGGTGACAGAAAGTCTCTCTGAGTGGACCCAGACACTGGATGAGTGGAGAAAAAAATGAGTGGAAATCAGGCTTAAAGAATTAAAGGAACATTTGATGAAAATGTCTTAAGTAATTTTAATAAACCGAATTTTTTAATGCCATTTTTTTTTTTTTAATTTTTTTTCAACGGTTTTTATTTATTTTTGGGACAGAGAGAGACAGAGCATGAACGGGGGAGGGGCAGAGAGAGAGGGAGACACAGAATCGGAAACAGGCTCCAGGCTCCGAGCCATCAGCCCAGAGCCTGACGCGGGGCTCGAACTCACGGACCGCGAGATCGTGACCTGGCTGAAGTCGGACGCCCAACCGACCGCGCCACCCAGGCGCCCCGCTAAACCGAATTTTTTAAAGAATCAAGTGGAGATTCTGGAATTAAAAAACACAATAACTAAAACTTAAAAATTCACTGGAAGGTTTAGTAGAAGACACATTTAAGTACCTAATATCTTTAAGTCTGATCAACTGTCAAAGACAGATCCATAGAAATTATCCAATCTGAAGAGACCAAAAAAAAGGAGAAAAATGAACAGCATCTCAGAGACCCGTGAGACCACAATGTCAAGCACATGCATACACACCGTTCACGCATGCACACATGCACACGTGTACCCTACGCGCACACACCATGTATACACACGCGTATCTCATTCACACGTGCAGCGTGCATACATGCAGACACACACACACGTACACATGTATATACACACCAGACGTACATATACATACAGATACATTCCCAGAAGAAGAGGAAGGAGAGAAAGGGGCAGAAAGAATATTTCAATACACGACGGCAGAAACATTCCAAACCTGATGAAATGCATTTACCATAGATCCAGTAAGCTCAGTGAGCCCCAGATAGGATACAAACAAAGACACAGCTAAACTGTTGAAATCTAAAGACAGAGCAAGTCTTGAAAACGGCAAAAGAGAGGTACCTGGGGGGCTCAGTCGGTCAAGTGTCCGACTCCAGTTCCGGTCATGATCTTGCAGTGTGTGGGTTCGAGCCCCGCATCGGGCTCTGTGCTGACAGCTCAGAGCCTGGAGCCTGCTTCGTATTCTGTGTCTCCGTCTCTGCCCCTCCCCTGCTCACGCTCTGTCTCTGTCTCTCAAAAATAAACAAATGTTAAAAAAAATTTTTTAAATATATATAGAAAGCAGGGCGAGAAAAGCACCCCCAGAAGAGCACCCGCCATCAGACCCACAGCTGACCTCCTCCTGGAGACGTTAGGGACCCGCGGGCGGAGTCCCAGAGGGAACAGCAGCCCTTTGGTGTGACCGCGCAGGAGAGGAGAGCGCTGGAGGCTAGCGCCACCCTTAGTCCACAGGCAGCCGAAGACGTTACAAGGAAAACTAGGGACTACGATTCCTCATGAACATTGACAAAAATTCTTGATAAAATATTAAAACACATAAAAAGGAATTTATTTTAGGAATGCAAAATTGATTTGATATTCACAAATCAACTGATATGTTACACTATACTGATAGAACAAAGAACACATGGTCAAGATGCAGAAAAATAATCCGCCAGAATCCAAATCCATAAGTGATAAAAACTTCCAACTAGAAAGATGTCGGATAGTGGACGTCGCATTTCAGTGACAGATGGTGGATGGCTTTCTCCTGAAGAACAGGGATAAGGCAAACATGTCCACCCTCACCGTTTTTTAGCGCTGTCCTGCCGATTCCTTTTTTTTTTTTTTAATGTGTATTTATTTTTGAGAGAGACAGAGACAGAATGCGAGTGGGTTAGGGGCAGAGAGAGAGGGAGACAGAAGCAGAAGCAGGTTCCAGGCTCCGAGCTGTCGGCACAGAGCCCGGCGCGGGGCTAGAACTCACGAGCTGTGAGATCATGAGTCGTTGGACGCTCAACGGACTGAGCCACCCAGGCGCCCCTGTCCTGTCAATTTCAAGCAGCACAACCCGGCAAGAAGAAGGAAATTATGCTTGAATTGGAAAGGAGAAATAAAGCTGTCTTTATTGCAGATGATGTGACCCTGTATTTAGAAAGTTCTAAGGAATACAAAAAAAAAAAAAAAACTAGTAGAAATAAGTAAATGAGTTTAATAAGACCTCAGGATATAAAATCAATATACAAAAATCAATTGTTTCTACATACTAGCAATGAACAATTTTAATGAAATTAGGGGAAAAGCTCATTTATGATAGCATTGAAAATAATAAAACACTTAGATTAATTTAACAAAAGCAGCACAAGACTAGTGCTGAGAAAACTGCAGTTCTAAATGGACGGAGAGGTGTCCCAGGTTCACGGACTGGGAGACTCGGTTTTGTTAAGATAGCCATTTTCCCAAAATTGATCTACAGACTTGGTGCAATTCTTGTCAAATTCCTAGCAGGATTCTTTGCAAAAATCTGCAAGTTGATCCTAAAATTTATGTGAGAAGGCAGAAACTCAGAAGAGCCAAAACAACTTTCTAAAAGAATGGGCAAAACTGGAAGGCACACACTACCTCCATTTCAAAACTTGCTCTCATGGCACAGTGATAAAGGACATGCCAGAGGCATGCGGGTTTGTACACAGAGCAGTGAGGTGGAATTAAGGGTCTGGAAGGAAGCCCATACACGTATGGACAACCAATTTTTGACAAAGATGTCAGAAACATTCAATATGGAAAGGTTAGTGTTTTCAACAAAAGACACCAAGACAAGCAAATACCCACATGCAAAAAGACCCTAAAAGAACTTAGACCTGTAACCTACATTGCACACACAAGTTAACTCAGAATGCATCACTTAAAAAAAATTTTTTTGAGAGAGAGAGACAGAGCAGGGGAGGGGGCACAGAGAGAGAGGAAAACAGAGGATCCGAAGCAGGCTCTGCGCTGACAGCAGAGAGCCCGATGTGGGGCTCGAACACATGAACTGCGAGATCATGACCTGAGCCCAAGTCGGACGTTACCTACTGAGCCAGCCAGACACCCCTTTTTTTTAATGTTTTATTTATTTTTGAGAGAGAGAGAGAGCATGAGGAGGTGGTGGGCAGAGAGAGAAGCGGACAGAGGATCCGAAGGGGGCTCTGAGCTGTCAGCACAAAGCCCAATGCGGGGTTCGAATTTATGAACCATGAGATCATGACCTGAGCTGAGGTGGGTGCTCAATCGACTGAGCCACCCAGCCGCCCCCAAAATGCATCATTCCTTTTTTTTAATTTTTAAAAAATGTTTATATTCGAGACAGACAGAGTGTGAACAGGGGAGGGCGCGAGAGAGAGGGAGACACAGAATCGGAAGCAGCTCCAGGCTCCGAGCTGTCAGCACAGCTTGAACTCACGAACTGCGAGATCATGACCTGAACCGAAGTCGGAGCCTAACCGACTGAGCCACCCAGGCACCCCAAAACATCATTCTTAAATGTAAAAGCTACAATTATAAAACCTCTAGAAGAAAAAAATGAAAAAATTATCATTGGCTTGGGTTAGGTAAACAGTTCCTAAGTATTGCACCAAAAGCGTGGTACCTAAAAAAAAAAAAAAAAAGGATACATTGGACTTCATCAAAATTACAAACTTTTGCACTTCCAAAGATACCATCAAGAAAGAGAAAAGACAAGTCAGAGACAGAGAGACACTGTTTGTAAATCATATATTTGATAAGGGACTTGTATCCAGAATACATCAAGAGTTCTTAGAAGTCAATAATAAGACAAACAACCCAACTGAAAAGCATTAGGAACACTTGAACAGGTATTTCACATAAGCTATGTAAGGTTCACAACATAGTGAGATATCACTCCATGTCCTAGATCAGCGCTAGGGACAGAATTGTTCCTCCCGAAATTTCTTATGTTGAAATTCCAACCCTCAGCACCTTGGAGTGTGGCTGTATTTGGATATGGGATCTTTGAAGAGATAATTGAGTTAAAATGAGGTCATATGGGGGGTTCAGTGTGCCTGACTCAGTCAGTGGAGCACGTGGCTTTTGATATTGGGGTCGTGAGTTCGAGCCCCCGAGTTGGGTATAGAAATTAAATAAACTAAAAAAACAAACAAACAAAAAACCCCAAAACAAACAAACAGACAAAACCAAGGTCATATGGGTGGGCCTAATCCATTCTGACTGGTGTCCTGAGAAAAGGGAGTGAGGACACAGACACACATAGAGGGCCCACCATCCAAAGACACAAGCCAAGGACAGAAGCCTCAGAGGAGACCAACCGTACCCACACCTCGATATCAGGAACTAAATCCGACGTGTAGCCACCCAGTCCATAGTGCTTTGTCACAGCGGCCCTAACTGACCCATGCAGATGGCTGTTATAAAAAGACAGGCAGTAACAAGTGTTGATGATGAGGGGGAGACTGGAGCCCTCATACTTTGCTTGTGGGAGTGTAAAATGGTGCAGGCCCTCTGGAAAAGTTTAGCATTTTCTTAAGTTAAATGTAAACTACCACCTGACCTAGCAATCCCACTCTTAGGTGCCTACCCAGGAGAAGTGAAGGCCTCCGTCCACACGAAGACACGTAAGACAACGTTCAGGGCAACGTTGTCAACAACGGGCAGAACTGGAAACAGTCCGGATGCCCATCAGTGGATAAAATGGGGCCCATCCATACCACGAGGTACTATTCAACAGCAAAAGGGGATGAATCACTGATACCTGCTGTTTTCCTTGCCCTCTTACACCAGCTGGGAGCCAGGATGCGCAGCCTGACCCCAGCCAGGGGGTCCCGTCCCCCACAGCGCCCGGCCTGACCCCAGCCAGAGGAGCCACAGCACCCAGTCGCTGCGCAGACGCCTACTGAGCACTTTCTCTGGGCTGCGGCACAGCAGTGACCAAGGGTGACAGGAGGGCCCTAGGAAAGCCGACAGCCCAGGGGTTTTAGGCAGGGAGACACGAGGAGGCTCTGCTCCGGGGACGTGGAGGCCAAACCAGCCGCGCCTGAACACAGCCGGCCGAGGGCAGCAAGACGGCGAGTGTGAGCACTGACCAGGGTGGTGGGGCAGGGCCTGGACACCCTCAGGTGAGGAGCAGCCAGGGCTCGGCCCGCCAGGGCGCCTACCCCCCTGCAGCGAGGTGGTGTGAGCGTGTGAGGTGTGCGTGTAAGGCTATGGGGGAGCCCAGGCCCAGCTTCGATTGGGGGGGCACCGTGGGAGGGGAGCGGCTGCAGCAGACGCAAGTACTCCCTCCACCAGCGTCGCCCAGGCAACAGCAGCCTCGCTCTCGGCTCGGCCCCTCCCCCGCCCCGCCCCGGCTGCGAAGCGTCTGGAACCGCGTCCTTCCTCCGCACCCTCGTCCTGCGACCGCGTCCTGCAGCAGCTGCCCGTCGGAGCCGCCTGTGAGCCATTTCCCCATTTCTCCTGGTGGAGCGGGGGGAGGGGGGGCGAGTGTGCACGGGGCAGTGTGCACGGGTGTGTGAGGTACGTGTGCGGGCGCGTATGCAAGGTGCGTGTGCAGGGGTGGGAGAGTGGGGGGGGGGCACTGCGGCTGAGCCGATGGCGGCCAGGCCGAACCGGGGTCTTCCTTTGGGGTCTCTGCTGACGGAGCGGGGGTGCTGACCCCAGGCCTCCCGGAGGATCGGGGGCCTCCGCGGGGTGAGCCGCTGCCTGGACCTTCCAGAAGAACCCTAGGTGTCCAGCCTTGCAGAGACCCGACGTGCTGCCCGGATCCCCCACCCTCAGCAGAGCAGGGCAGCTGGGTGGGGGTCGTGCTGGTGACCGCAGCCCCTCTTCCCTGCAGATCTGAGAGAGCCATTGGGAGCTGGGCGTCCCCTGGGTAGGGAGGGGGCGCCAGTTGCGTCTGAGGGTGGGGGAGAGCAGGGGGGTGGGAGAAGCAGCGAGGTGGAAGGCGTCAGACGAACCAGACCCCGGGGAAGCGCTGCTGGCATCGAGAGCGGGGTGGCTGTGGCGGGGACAGGCGCGCGGAGGGGTATCTTTCCAGAACCACCTGCCGCAGACCCAGGACGCGGGGCCACAGGTGGCTGGGATGCTGGACCAAAGCACCGCTGGGTGCGGACGTAGCTTCCCCCAACTCGGGCCTCGCGGGGCGGGGCTGGGGCCTGCAGTCCACAGACCCTTAGACCAAAAGCCAAGCCCACGACCCGCCCGCAGGGCATCTGGTGGGGCTGCGGCTAGGGCAGGGGCGGGGGGCGGAGGCCCGTGCGGAGCGCGCGGCGCCCTGCGCCCCGCAGTCACATGCACGGCCGCCACGCGCAGCACGCTCGTGCCCAGCCCGCACAAGCGCGCGCCCGGGCGCCCCGGCGCGCACCTCTCCTCGTGACGCAGCACACCGCGGGGGGCGGGGGAAGTGGGGGCGCCAAAGCGAGTCTGTGACGCACGGACCTGCCGCCCGGCTTCGGTCGGTTTTCAGCCGAGGGCCCCTTCCCCGCCTGGCCGTCCGCGTGTCCGTCCACCCGCACGGCTCATCCGGTACCCCTTCCCCGAACGTCGGAGAGGAGCGTGCACGGCCCCCATCCAGGAGGGCACAGCGGTGGGGGGGGTGGGGGTGGGGAGCGGATGAGCTGCTGGAGAAGACGCAGTTACGGCGCAGGGTGGAGTGAGGGGGGCAGTGGGAGCAGCAGGGGCGACCCCCCAATTCCACGGAGTTCTGTGTCTGTCGTGTGAATGAGCCCAGCCAGCCTTCCCAGAGGGTCCCCAGGTCTCAGCGACGGAAATAAATGTTCGGGGGGAGGGAGTCCCACATGCAGCCCAGCCCCCTCCCCAGCATTACGCCTGGTGGGAGGGGCACGGAACCAGAAGCGGAGGGTCTAGAAGGTCCCAAATGGCTCCTTTCCTCCGTGAAAACTTGTCGTCGCCAGGCTCCGTTGCCATGGAAACCCGCGATGACGTAACCTGGACGTCACACCGCGTCGGAGGAGTTGGAGCTTAGGTTTGGCTCCAAGAGGACCCCAGAGGCGGAACCCCTTATAGGGAGAGGCTTCCTGTGGGGAGACTGTGCAGACCCCGCACACACCCGGCCTTCCAGCGGGGGTGGCCAACCACAGATTGACGGGAGTGCGGGAGGCGACACACTGTGCCCCTCCGCACTCTCCTCTGTAAATCGAAGGCTGATGGGGGGGGGGGGGCGGGGCTCCGCTGCTAGAAGGCCCAGGCACACCCTTCCCGCCCCCACGAAGCTTCTCTCAAGCCCTGAGCTCTTGTTGCCCCCACCTCCCCCCGCCCCCCTCCCCCCGCCCCCGGCTCTCCTGTCAGTCCCTCCCTCCGTGGCCCCTTCCCAGCGCTTTGGAGCCACATTTCCTTCCTTGCACTGGAAAGCCCGACATCTCTGTTTCTATTCTGATGGTCCCTTCTCCATCTCTGCCTCACCGAGCGCGGACGTGGTCTGCGTGGTCCTCCTGCAGACTAACCAATTGGTGCAAATGTGCCCCAGGCGGATCCCCTGCCAAGCCAGACTGTCCTCAGGAAAAGCCCTCCAGCAGGGGGTGGGAGTGGGGGGCGCTTTGCCGTCCTGTAAGGGCGCAGTGAATCCAAGGCTCGTAAATCCAAGGAGGAGCCCCAGCTCAGGGCCCTAGTAGGACCTCCCTCCCCGGGGCGCCCGGGAAATCCACGATGGGGGCGCTCCTGTCTTGCCCAGCCGGCTGCTTCTCTCGCCAGCCCCACAGAGCTGCTTCCTGGCCACGCCTCCCCCGGTCCTACACAGCCCCGGCCCCCTGCCCAGCACCTCGCAGGTTCTCCATCCTGGGCATCTCTCCGCCTCTCTGCCTCTGGGTAGGGGCTCCTCCTCTATATTCCCACCCTGACTGCTCACATCCAGAACCCACAGCAGGGCCTGGCCTCTGGGGTGTGAGACTGGCACCTGTGGGCCTGATGGGCACCTGCGCTGGTGGGGCTGTTCCAGGGAGACGCATTTGGGGGTGGCGAAGTCACCCTAGGACAGAAGTTTGGGGTTGCAGAGGCACGCAGTGTGTGTAGGGTGGGTGCTGGCATTGGCGAGGGAGGGCCCCATGCAGTGGCAAGGGTAGGAAGCACAGCCCCTGGGGCTCCGCCCTTCGTCCTCACAAGGAAGAGGGTGGGGAGACAGCCAGGGCACAGTTGCCAAGGGACTCACCCTGTCTGCTCAGCGGAACCCCAGGGTCCACATCCTGGGGGAGGGCATGGGGTGGCCGTGCCTCTGCCATCACAAGAGGTCATAAAACAAACGTGCAGCCTAATAATGTAACAGAAGGGCACCCCAGCCATCCACCATCCAAGCAAAGACTAGAAATCCCGACGCAGCTCCCCTCCCCGACGGGCACCGCCTCTCAGACTCTCCAGACACAGGAGCAACGATTGGTCCGGGGCCCCCAGAGTGCGTGTCTCTAAATGCCGCCGATTGGTTCCTAAAGGTTGCAGTTGGAGTTCTCTTACTATCGAACCTTCCTTTGCGCGCGGCTTCTTTTGGCCACCGTTGTTTTGTGGGACTCAGGGCTGCTCTTGCGTGAAGCTGTGACCGGTCACTTCCGTTGCTCCAAGGACTCCGTGGTAGGAACACCCCCATTTATTTACTTGTGTCACTCTGGGTGATGTGTGGTGCTGTGTGCACATTCACGCCCACCCGTCCTTCTGCTGGGTGTCCACGCTGGAGTGGGGGCTGCTCGGCGTCGGACGTGAGTGGGTTACGTGAGCGGACGCCACCCGTGTGGCATCTCTCCTGGGTCCTGACGGGCTTCAGGGTGTCCCCTTAAGCTGGTTCTAATTTATCTCCCTCGGGGACTAGTGAGGGTGAGCACCTTTTTAGTATTCGTGGCCATTGAAATCTTTTTCTGTCCATTTTTCTATTGGGTTTATCTTTTTCTTTACCAACTTGAGATGTCCGTTTTATATTTTGGTATCTGCCCTGCGTTGGCTTCCTCAGGCCGCTGTGGCAAATTACCACGAGCAGGTGGCTTAAGACAACAGACATGTATTTTTCCATCGGCTCTGGAGATGAGAAGTCGGAAATGAAGGTTGGGGCAGGGCCGTGATCCCTTTGAGGCTCTAGGGAAGATCCTTCCTGCCTCTCCTGGCTTCTGGCAGCCCCACGTGTTCCTGGGCCTGTGAATGCATCCCTCCAACCTTCTCATCTGGACCTGAGCATCTCCCCGTGTGCGTCCACATTTCTCCCTTCTGTAAGGACACCAGTCATTGGCTTAGGGCCCCTGCAGTCCGGTATGAGGTCATCTTAACTCGGTTACATCTGCAGAGACCCTGTTTGCTAGTGAGGTTACATTCACGGGTGCCAGGGGTTAGGGTTTGAATGTACCTTGTTGACGAGCCCACAAGTCCTTTGCCAGTTGCATATTGCAAACATCTCCCAGTCGTGCTTTCTGTTTCCATTCTTTAAAGCTGTGTTTTAATAAGCAGAAGTTCTTAACTTGAATGTAGCCCTTTGATGGCTAGTACTTACTTGTCATACTGAAGAACTCTTTCCCTCCCCCAGACCAGGAAAACATTCTCCTGTAGTGTCTTCCAGATGCTTTCCCAGCTTAGCTACATCCACATGGAGTAGATTTGTGTGTGTGAGGTGGGGTTTCGGTGCCTTGCTCTCCATGTGGACACATGTTTATCGAAAGGCGGCATCTCTGTCATAAATCTGTGGTCCGTGTGCACAGGCGTGTGTATACCACGCATCTGTACCACAAGGCTGCGCGACTGGCTGCACCTGGCGGACGAATCCTACCCCTCGGTCATTTTCAAGGGGTCACGTGTTCTTGTCCCCTTGGTTTTTATATAAACTTACGATGCCGGGCATGTTCACACACAAAAGAATTCTTTTGGGCTGTGGATTGGGTGTATTGGTTCTACAGATACGTTTGGAGGGAAATGATATTTTTAAACATAGAACCTTCCCAAATCCATGACCATTTCCTACCCCACTTACTGAAAGAATTTAGGTCTCCTTCAGTGTCAGTAATGTTTTGATTGAGGTTTTCCATGATTTTCGCATTAAGTCTGGTCCTGAGTGTTTAATATTTCCAATACCGCTTAAGTAGAATCTTTGAAAAGCTTATTTCCTAATCTGTTGTCACTAATGACCCCTGAATACCTTGGATGACCCTGCTGGCCTCACTCTTCAGCCTTTGTCACTTATCTGTAGAGTCTCGTGGGTGTTCTGCACATACAAGGTGCTTCATCTGTGAGCAATGAGAGTTTGGCCTGATCTCGTCCAGGCCTGTTTTCTCTCATTCGTTTTCCCTGCCCGACAGCTGGCTAAAACCTCCTGCGCTGTGATTTATAGAACTGATAATAACAGGCCTTGATATCTCCTTCCTCACCTTAAAGGCAAAGCTTTCACTGTTTACACTGTATAAGGACAGCCTAGAGGTTTTCGTGGATAACCTTTATCATCAGATTAAGGAAGTTTCCTTCTGCCCTTAAAGTGCTAATAGATAATTAAAATAATAAATGTTGAATTTTATCAAATACTTCTCCAGGTATTATTGAAGTTGATCAGGTGATTTTTCTTCTGTATTCCTTATGGTGAAAAGACTGATCACTTTTTTAAACAAATATTTATTTTGAGAGAGAGGGGCAGAGAGAGAATCTCAACAGGCTCTGAGCTGTCAGTGCAGAGCCCGGCGTGGGGCTCGAACTCACGAACTGTGAGATCATGACCTAAGCCAACGTGGGACGCTTAACCGACTGAGCCCCCCGAGCAGCCCTTCCTTTCTTTGTTCTTATTTATCGGTCAGCCTAGAGGTAAAATCGTCTTGAGCTCCTGAGATGGGGGTGGAGGGGGTGGGGGTGCTGTACGCTCCTCCAGGCGCCCCCGCTGTCCTCAGCTGGTCTTCTGTCTCTCGTCAGGGTATTCCAGCCCTACTACTGTGCTCTGTGCAGTTAGCATTTGGATCTTCTCACTGATGTCCTTTCTGTACCTCTTCCTTACTTCCTGCATCTCCAGGAGGTTTGTCAGGTAGAACACAGGACGCCCAGCTAAACTCGAATTTCAGACAAATAACTTTTTGATACGTCCTGTTTTGCATATTACATGGGACATAGACTTCAGAAAACTTCCATTGCTTATCTGAAATTCAGATTTAACCAAGTGTCCTATATTTTTATTTGCACAGTCTGGCCACCTTACTCTCCAGCCTTCTATCTGGGATCATTTTCTGTTGAGCACGTAGCTGCCCTTGGAATGTGCTGGAATGTGCTAGCAGGTTGGCTAGCTGCCGGCTCTGCCGGTGTTGTGTGTCTGGGCACTCCCTGGTCAGAGGCAGCACCCCTTGCATGGCTCTGGGACCCAAAGGGAGACCAGAGGGCAGGAAGGGACTAGAAGCCTATGGACGAACACACCCACTTTGTCCTGGGAGATTGGCTTGTCCCGGCCCAGGTGTGAGGAACGCCGGGGTCAGCTGGGGCCCTCTGGCTCCTGCAGCAGCCGGCATGGACGTCTGCTGGGTGCTGAGTGGCCAGTAACCTTGTGTCTACTCTGCGCAGGACGAGGACCACCCATCACCATGGTGAAGCTGGGCTGCAGCTTCTCCGGGAAGCCGGGCAAGGACCCCGGGGACCAGGATGGGGCTACCACGGACAGCGTCCCTCTGATCAGCCCCCTGGACGTCAGCCAGCTCCAGCCACCATTCCCGGACCAGGTGAGGGCCTAGACCAGCATGAGGGGGTGAGGGGCTCTTCTCAGCCTGCCCTGTGCTTAGAGGGCAGTGGGGTGAGTTTTATGCAGATGTGGCCTCCCCCAACGTGCAGGAGAGCCAGCAGAGGTAGAGCCGGGCTGGACCAAAGCCCTAGTCGGCTATGGGTGATCCATGTGACCCGATCAGCTCTCTGGTCACCCAGAGTCACCCTTTCCTCATCCGTGAACGGGGGTCACTGTGAGGACTCCTACAACATCTTGCAGACAGTGCCTAGTCCATGGTGCTGCCCACAGGCGCTCAGCAAGCAAACAATTCCCATCCTTCCCTGAGGGCCTGAAACAGGGTCCTGGGGCAGGTGACCGATGGGGACCCGCTGTCAGGAGGGATGTGTGAGAAGCAGGGCTCGGCTCCAGCGTAGCCGAGCTGACTAGCATCAGGACTTGTCCCAGCAGGAGGGAGGGGGCAGGCAGCTGAAAGCTTTTGTCTGGGGGCCGTGGGGGTGGGAGCACCTCCCAGTGATCTGGGGGGGGGGGGGGCAGCAGCCGAGTCCGCCACAGGTCTGGATCTGGTTCTCAGTAGACACGTGGGGAGGCTCAGTGCTCACCCCTTAGGAGCATTCACAAAGCACAGGACTATTTGCCTGTGCCCCAGGTGGTAGGGGCCTCAAGACTCTGGGAGCCGAGGAGAAGTCAGGGTGGACTTCCCGGAGGCAGGAGCCAAGCTGTGGAGCACCTAAAAGGGAAGCTCCTGGCCTGGCAGGGAGAGCTGACTGCAGCCCCCAGACTAAGGGGCTCCCTGTGTGGTGTGGACAGGCCCCAGGGCCGCCCGGCCCAGCAGGCTTTTGGCCTCCACCTTCCGTTGGCCTCAGCTTGTAGCCAGTGGAGCCACTAGGCAGTCCTGGCAGATGGCCAGCACCCACACCACTGCCGGGGAGCTGACCCCTGGGCCTGACCCCGCCAGTCCTCCCGGCTCAGGGTCCTCCTGGGCCATCTCTTTCCGCAGGTGGTTATCAAGACACAGACAGAATACCAGCTGTCCCCCCCGGACCAGCCAAAGAAGTTCCCCGACCTGGAGGCCCAGAAGCTGGCCTGTAACCACCCTGAGGAAGGACGCAGGGTAACCCAACCCTCCCGGGCCCATGGTGCCCAGCGGTCAGTTCCATGGGGAGTCAGGGCAGGGGAGATGGCGAGGAGGAGGCTGCAGGCCATGGGTGGCCACATCTGGGCCAGGTGGGCCGGGACCTCTTGCTCACTCGCCTGCTCTCAGGAAGAGAGAGAGACAGGACACCACCCCGTTCAGAGGCCTTCATCCTGCTATGAAGTGGATGAGAACAGCATCTGCCTTCAGAGGGGCTCCTGCCATGAGCCACCCTGGGCCCCACCTGCTCCTGCTGTGTGTCCATTTTCCCTTAGTGACCCCTGGGTTTTTCTAGGTACTATGGAAAGTCACTTATGCTATATATCTAGCTAATATTTTCACCCTTCCTGTTTTTTTAGCTCTTAAGTTCACTAAATGGTTTTGGGTTTGTTTGTTTTTTTTAATCATTTTTTGCACACCATTTCTAAAACCCTTTATTTTTCATTAGTGACACCTGTCATCTCCTTTCCTCCGTTGTTTCTGAGACAAAAGCCAAACAGAAGCGAGAGGGGCTGTGTGAGGACCGCCCTGGTCTTTCCAACAGTTTCACACCCCCCTCCTCGGGTCTCTCTCCTTCCCGCAGCTGCCCACAGCGCGGATGATCGCCTTTGCAATGGCGCTCCTGGGCTGTGTCCTGATCATGTACAAGGCCATCTGGTATGACCAGTTCACCTGCCCCGACGGCTTCCTGCTCCGGGTAAGGCCTGGCCAGCTGGGTGTACGGGGTCTGGGGTGGGGCAGGCAGCCGCGACCTTACTCTGCTCTGCTCGGGCGGGGGCGGAGGGGGGTGTCCCTGTGGAAGCACGGAGGTGGGCTGCCTCCCCTCCGCTTCTCGGGCCACGCCTAGGGAAGACCCCTGCGGCCCCGCCCTGATCCGCCCCCTCCCGCAGCACAAGATCTGCACCCCGCTGACCCTGGAGATGTACTACACCGAGATGGACCCCGAGCGCCACCGCAGCATCCTGGCGGCCATCGGGGCCTACCCGCTGAGCCGCAAGCACGGCACGGAGACGCCCTCGGCCTGGGGGGAGGGCTACCGCGCCGTCAAGGAGGGACCCAAGGCGCCCACCCAGGCGGGGGCGGCGGCGGCGGCCACCGAGCCCCCCGGGAAGCCCTCCGCGCCGGGAGAGAAAGAGGCGGCGCGGAAGGCGGCAGGCAGCGCCCCGCCCCCGGCCCCCCAGTGATGGCCCCTCCGCACCTGCAGCCCGGGTAGGTGTGCTCAGGCGACATGGGGGTCGTGGGCAGGGCGGGGGTCCGGTGAGCTGGAAGCCGGGGGACGGGGTTCAGCCTGGCACCTCTTCCCACGCAGGTGGGCGGCGAGGGGGGACGCGGGCCCACCTCGCAGCGCCGGCTCTCGCCCCTGCTTCCCTCTGTCTTGGCAGCGCCCCCTGCCGGCACCTGTGACCGCCCTCGCCCGACGCTCTCCCATCTCGTGGTCGTGCCCCTGCTTCCAGGACCCCTCGCTGACGCCCCCTGCCCCCGAGCTTGCAGCTCTGTTGCTTTTCTCTAAGTAAAGATTCATATCCACCTGGGCCTCTGTTTCTCCTGAGCCTCCTTGGTCCCGCTGACCTTTTCCCTGCCTTCCCAACCCCCGCCTGGGTGAGCGCCCGCTTCGTGTCTCCTCTGCTGCCTGGAGGAAGCCCCGAAGGATCCGGAAGAGCAGCAGCCACCGTGGGGGTGGGGGTGGGGGCAGTGAGGCAGCCCAGGGAAGCGGGAAGCCGCGGCCACGCAGGGAGAGGGGGAGGGCCAGCGCCCGGCATGCACAGGCCCACCGCTGCCGGGCTGCAAAGGAGTAAGTTCGCCTCTATCCAGGGCTGGGCTCCAGCCCTGACTGCTGCTTAGCCCTACATCCAGTGAGGCCCTTCCGCCTCCTACTGCCGGGCCTGGTCCTCACACACCTAACCGGTCTACCGGAGCCTCTGAATCCCCTTGTTCTGGGCAATCGCCTCACACAGGCACAAGTCACTGAAGAAATGAGCAAATGCATGGTTCCAAGGGGCCCAGGCCTCTGGAGAGGGGATGTGAGCCCATCCCTGTCTGAAAGGGGTCCCCACTCCTGGAGCACCCCTATCTCCCATTGCCTTGGAGCTAGAGGGGTGGTGGGAGGTCTGAGGATGTTGGAGCTGGCAAGAGTCTCTTCACCCAGCCCCCCCCCCCCCCCCCACCACCACTACAGCACTTCGAGGCCTCAGGTCTGTTCCCACCAGGTGAGAGGTAAGCTCGGGCCCTAGTACCAAGGGCTGGGGTTAGAGATAACAACCTTGCAGGCTCATGCAGCCAGAACTAGGAAGGAAACAGGCATTTTCTGCACTGAGCAGTGTCAGGTGACATGGGGGGGGGGGGGCCCTTTTTGGCCCTAGTGCAGTCCTGTGAGGGGACACGAGGGCTGGGCACTCAGACTGAGTGTGGGACCCTGACCTCCAGCCTCCAGCCCAGGGAGGCAAGGTGAGGGGTCTGAGTGGCTTTGGACAGCAGGCAGTGACCAGGAAGTGGATGAGACAGGTGTTTGAAGGAAACCACGGACATGCTGGAGGCCGGGGGGAGGGGGGGGGGGCTTCTTCACATCAGCCCCTTCCCTGGGTGGGCGGGGCTCAATCTCAGGACTCTGGGATCATGACTTGTCCCAAAATCAAGAGTCAGACCCTTAGCTGACTGAGCCACCCAGGTGCCCCTCCATTGACAATTCTTGTCTGAATCAATAATACTATATTTTCCAAGTGGCAATTATCTAAATTCAGCACTTTTCCTACATTTAGTGGTTGACATTCTATTGGCTTACTGTAAAGAAAAGATTTCCCTTGCCCCCCTTTCCTCATTTATTTACATCAGTGTGACCCATACTTTCCCGTTTTATTCAACAGGCGACAATCTGTTACCACCACTATTAATTCTTATGTCCACATGTTTCATTCCGGGCTGGTGGAAGGCATCCTATTGACGTGCCCTCATCAGTCTCGGGCGCTTCCTAGCTTTCTGGAGCAAAGATGCTCCAGGCCCCTCTTGTGCTAGCCACCAAGATCTGGGTGTGGTTGTGGGTGTGGCTTCAGGCACATTCAGTGGAGAGAGCCGGGGTGTGATACATACATACACACATTCATCCGCACGCAGTCCGTATTTCCCTCCTCCCTGTGAGTGCACGTATACACCTGTGCACGTGTGTGCAAGTGTCTACACCTGTACAGACACAACCCACATTTGATCAATACAATATATCCATACATCTATGGACTATCTATGAGTGCACCTACGACGTACACGAGTCTCCAGGCGTTCATACCGATACTTCTAATCCCACCCCAGAACCTCGGGGTTTATTCCAGCTCCCCCTTTCCTCGCTGATACCTCCATCCTCCAACAGGGAGAAACCTGGTTCCTGTTTTCCTCAATATACTTATTTGCTTAGTCTTAGAACGCACTGGAATCCTTTTCAGAAGTGGTAACCCATACCATGGCACAAGTAAGCGTGCAAACTAGAGTCTGGTGCTCGTTTAGAGTTCTGTCTTTAACTTGGGGATTTACAGTCAAAATGCTGTGTTCAAGTTACGCGGTTTCTTCTTCACATCAGTGTGGCTGTGTCACTCCTCTGAAACATAGCGGAATCGCTTTGTACTACTAGCACTGTTTCAGGGTCCTTCTCCCATTTGGCTGATTTTATCCTATCATTTTTAGCATGTAAAACGTGAACACGGCTCCAAACGGTGTGTCCCACCCCCGAGGGAGATCAGTCTTCGTTACCAGCTCAGCCTGTCTTTTTGCACAGATGCACCTGCATTGTATTTCTATTTGACACTTTTCACTAGAAGGATTTCTTTTCCCCACACAAACAACAACCAAATCTCCAGTCCCCCAGTACCAGCCGGTGTCCTACAGTTCAGTGCTATGACACCTCTTCCTCAGCGCCGGCACAGACCCCACAAGTGAAGGGCTCAGCCTCAAGAGCCCGCTCCCGATTCCGACGCCGGTCACAAGTATTGGGGCCTCAGGCCACATGCATTTCTCTCCAACTCAGCTACCGATTTGGGGACCCCCTCTTCAGAGTTGATAACTCAGTATAACTACTCACAGAACTCAGGAAAGCACCTGCTAGATTACTGGTTTATTATAAAGCGTACAAATCAGGGACAGCCGGACGGAAGAGGCATAAGGCCAGGGGTGGGCCTAGGAGCAGGGAACTTTCCTGCACCTGGGTGTTCAGTCTGGAAGCCCTGGGAATCTCCTTGCTCTAACTAGTGCTCGGCGCCTTCCCTGTCACGCAGGAAATGCCAAGGGTCTCAGGAGCTCTACACCGGGACCCAGGACAAAGGCCAAACACATGCTTCATCCGAGCACATTCAACTAACAAACACAGAAGGTCATGCCACACGGTGCTCATGCGCTGTCCTCGTTCCTGTCCCAGCTGCGGGCTGCTCCGCCACACGGGGCTCTTTACCGGGTTTACGGTACTTTGCTGCAATGAATAATCGACGCGTGTGCGGTTTGTATCGTGGGGAACTTATGTTCAAAGCAAATTCCTACCAGTGGTCTTGTTGGGTTAAATTTGTTTAATTTATAAAATTATAACATCTTATAATTTATACTTATAAACTTAAACCAGTGTCAGGGACACGAATTCCCGTCTTCTAGCTGGAGTAAGAATCACACTGCCGTGAGATAGATTAACAGGAGGAAATCAAACTTAACGATGTACGAACAGGAAATCCACATAGACCTGGAAATTCCAAAGACAGGCGAAAGGAGGTACACATGCCGTCCTGAACCCAGGAGGAGGGGGTGGGGGTCCGGGACGTCGAAGGAGGGAATGCACTTCACAGCGAGATAAGAGAAACAGATGTTGGTAATTAGATGTTTGCCCCACCAGACAGATGAGTCACTCCGACAGAATGAATCTCGGTTAATAACCCTTATTCTGGGAAAGACACCCCGCCCCCGTTTAGATTCCTGCATGTGGTTAAGGGAAGGACAAAAGTTTCTCTTGAGCCCACAGGGTCTCAAGTGCCTTCAGCTCAAAACCATCCACAAGCCAACGTGGCACATTCTGGAGAGGTCTGTCCTGAACCTCCCCAGCTTTCCCAAGCTTTAAAGCTCCATTTAAAAGCTTGCTTTCAAATGTAGTAACTCTTGTGTGTCTCTTCACTCATTCTTTAATTTTCTTTTAACTTATATATTTGATATATAGTCAGTCTCTAATTTTTGTTTTAATGTTTATTTCTTATTTTTGAGACAGAGAGAGACAGAGCATGAATGGGGAAGGGGCAGAGAGAGAGGGAGACACAGGATCGGAAGCAGGCTCCGGGCTCTGAGCCATCAGCCCAGAGCCCGATGCGGGGCTCAAACTCACAAACCGTGAGATCGTGACCTGAGCTGAAGTCGGACGCTCAACCGACTGAGCCACCCAGGCGCCCCAGTCAGTCTCTAATTTTTAAAGACATTTCACAAACGTGATAAAGTTAATTAGATGCCCTGGGTATTTCAAGCTCTAACCATAAATTGATACAACTGATTCCAACCTATAAACAAAACCTTTACGAACATTTGTTCACTACTCACCATCTAATAACAACGGAGTCAGAGTCAATCAGATCTTAAACTGGAATTCTCTCACACATTCTAAAACGAAAACCTTAGGTTATTGAGATTAACTTTCAACCTTTCAAATTAAAACAAGTCGTTTATGCTACATGAGCGACGAGCACAACTTCACAACTTGACTCGCCCCAGGACCTCTGGGCAAACCCAGCGGGGGTTGCAGGAGCCTCTCCGCACCCTCCCCGCATCTGTGTGCACAACTGCCCAGAGCACCCCATTCTCCCCAGGAGGCTCCGTGACAGGGTGTGCAGGTCCCTGCCAGGCCCCCTGCAGCGGGCCCGGCTCCTGTCTCAGGGTCCCACACATCCTCTGGGTGTCCTTTCAACTTTGTTCTTACCCAGATTTTACAGAAACCTCTTGCAAAAACCCTTTCCCGAGCTGGCCGCCCTGGAGTGGGACCGCAGGCTGGCTCACTTCAGGTGGGCCTGGGCTTCAGGGGTGCCCAGGACATACCCCCCAGAACCCTCTGCCAGGTTCGCCACCTGCTCACCGTCCCGTCCTAGGCTCTGCCCTCGGGGAGCCAACGCGGACACTCTCTGCACTGTTCACCCGTGGGTCTTGTCCACGGCGTGTGGCGCCAGTATTGGGGAGACTCGAACCCACAGCCCGGAAGGTCCTTCGTGAAGAAACTAAAAGAGGCTTTGTTGATAGCGTCAGATAAAATGTCCAAAAGTTAAAACAATTCTTACAGAAACATAGAACGTGTCCCAAGATCACGGGCTCCCACAGGCTGGCGGGACTCGGGGAGAACGTGAGGAGATCTGAGCTCAACACAGAAAGAAACCCTGGACCCTCAGGGGCCCAACTGGGCAGAGATGCACCCGGGCGCCGTGGCATTTAGGGCCGTCCTTTCGCTGGACAGACTGCGTGCATGACCCGAAGTCCGGGGCCGGGCAGACCTAGGTTGTCAGACGCAGTCAGCTCTGCTTCCTTCGGCTGCACATTCGGCAAGAAGGACACATTAGCAGGGCACGAATTCTGTTTCTGTTCGGTGGGCTGTGGTTTCCACCATGACAAACACCAAGCAAACACACGGGATATGCACATGACACGCACATGCATGCACGCGCACGCACGCACGCACGCACGCATGCACACACAATGCGCACACGCACGCGCCCTCACGCAGACGCACACGCACACGCACGCACGTACACGCAATGTGCACACGCACGCACACGCGCTCACGCAGACGCATGCGCACACACGTACACGCAGACGCACACGCAATGCGCACACACATGCACACGCGCTCACGCAGATGTACGCATGTACACGCAATGCGCACACACACGCAGACGCGTGCACGCACACACATGCGCACAAGCACGCGCGCACGCAGAGACACACACACACACACACACACAGGCGCGCGCGCTCACGCAGACACGTACGCACACACAATGCGCGCGCACACAGACGCACGCACGCTCACGCAGACGCACGCGCGTACACGCAATGCGCACACACATGCACGCGTGCTCACGCAGACGCACATGCGGGCACGCACACACACACAATGCGTACACGCAGGCGCACACGCACACAGACACCCACCGGCCCCATCGGTGTGCTGTGCGTTATGCCCCACCCCCAGCACCTGTCTGTGTGACTACCCTCTCCCCACTTGCTTCTCTCACTTCCTCTCGGTTCTTTCCTCAAGGGTGTTTCAAGGTTAAATGCCTTGGCCCATCAGGCAACCCCCCCCCCCCACACACACACCCCCCCCCCCCGCCAAGGTCGGGCCTAGGGACTCGAGCGCAGGATCCCGCAGGTGGGAGGCCACTTCACCAGTGCTACCCTCCCAGGAGCCGGGACACCTCGGCGCGCCCACTCATGGTCCCAGGGCGCAGAGCACCTGCCGCAGCCAGGCACCTGCCGGTTGCTGTGGAGAAGAAAGGTGAGTGTGTGCGGGGCAGACGGTACCGGAGGGAAGCTCAGCTCATGGGACTGACTCCACGCTGCAGTCTGCCGCAGCCTGGACTCTCGCGGTGGGACCCCAACATGGGACCCGCAGTGGGACCCCCATGGTGGAGTCAGAACATGTGCTTTTCCCGACGGAGGACTGGCTGTGTACAGCAGCTGGGGTTCGGCGAGACCAGCGCCTTAGTGAGGTGCTCCCAGGACTGGATAGAACCTCGGCCCCTCCCTGGGGTCCCCAGGCCCCAGCACACCTGAGGTCACCCACTAAGAACGAGCCAGGACAGATCACCAACGCTTCGCGAGGCATCTCAGGAGATGGAGGTCCCAGGAAAGTTCCGTGTCTCCTCCCTCACCTGCCCAGGGGGTACACGTGTGTGCTCTGCGGGGCCGGCTGAGGGGCTGCCCTGGGGTGGACAGTGGAGGTGGGGCACGCAGTGGCCTCCCCTCTCTCCACGTGGAGACCGCTGCTTCTGGGCGCAAAGGTGTGCCTGGGGGTGAGAACTCCGGCAGCCTGAGGACAGGGCCCCATCAAACCCCCTGACCACCGACTGCTGGCGTGGGTCAGGACAGGGGTCAGGGCAGGCAGCGTGACTTGGGACAGCCCTGTGTCCAGGCTGCTGGGAGGTCAGCTGGGGTGCTGGCACTCTGGAGCCACAGGCCTGGATGGTGCAGTCCTGGGGATAGATGCTGGCGGGCATGGCGGGGGACGGCCAGCTCCAGACCCTGCTCCACAGCGGGCGCTGGGGGTGCCGTTCCCCCCCGGGTGACCCCCCTGTCGGCCTGACACCGCCGGACCCCAGCAGAGGCTCAGAATACCGAGCCGGCAGGATCTGAAAGAGACTTGGATTTCCCACAGCTCGAGGAAAAGATCGACGATCCTGCAAAATGGTTCCTGTAAGGGCTCCCAGGGGCTCAGTCGGTTGAGCCTCTGGAGATTTCGGCTCAGGCCACAATCTCACAGTCCATGGGCTCAAGCCCCGAGTCGGGCTCTGCGCTGACGGCGTGGAGCCTGCTTGGGATTCTCTCTCTCCCTCTCTCTGCCTCTCCCCTGCTCATGTTCTCTCTCCCCCTCTCTCTCTAGCCTTTCCCCACTCTCTTTCTCTGTCTCCCTCAAAATAAATAAGACTTAAAAATGGTTAATTTAAACCTTTTCTCTTTATTGTGCTCACAAATGTGGTGTTTCATGACTTGAAGTATCATGGCCTTTTGAAGGGACAGGCATCTCTTTTTGTCCTTCTGCTGTCTCTGGGCCGCACAGCACCGTGGGGGTAGGAATACACTGTCAGCACGTGGTTTGCCCGAGGAGTGGAGGGGCTGTGTGTACATGTGGGCACCCGTGCACACGGCTAGGCCTCAGCCCACAGGCCCCCAGCCACTGTCCCCCGGGGTTTCTGTCCCAAAAGGCCTGGCTGGTCACCTAGCTCCATGCAGCGTTCGTGCACCTGCTGGCACAGCCACGTTCTAGGCATCGAGCGGATCCACGGCCGCAGCGGGTGCAGCTGCTGTGGCCTAGAGGAGGCCCGTCGGTGTTCGTGGGGGCCACCTGTGCCCAGAGCGGCAGAGCGGGTATGGGTGGGCCTGCTGTGTCGTCACCCTATGCTGCAACTGTGGGGCTGCTCCCGGGAGGCTCTTTCTCAGCCTGGGGCCCAGACTATGCCCCCTGCTTCGGACATGGCCGAGACTGAAGGCCTCTCAAGGTCCATCAAGGTGCTGGGACCCCTTGGAATGGATCCTGATGCCAAGCACTGCCCCCAAGAAAGTTCCAGCGCCCAAAGCCACCCAGCGAGCCCTGGGGTTCACAGGACCATCCCCTACTTGGTAGTTTCTCCTATGTCCTGGGGTCCTGCCTTGTGCCTTTGCTTACACTGTCCCCGTGACCAGAGCCCCTCCCTTTTCTGCTCCTCTCAAGGGGGACCCTCCCCGTGCAGTCCTGGCCTCGGGACACAGGTGAGCAGTCCAGCCTCTGTGTCCAGTTAACACGTGTTCAGTGTGTGCAGGCTGCTGGGTGGTGAGCTGTACTTTTTTTTTTTTTTTTCAACGTTTTTTATTTATTTTTGGGACAGAGAGAGACAGAGCATGAACGGGGGAGGGGCAGAGCGAGAGGGAGACACAGAATCGGAAACAGGCTCCAGGCTCCGAGCCATCAGCCCAGAGCCCGACGCGGGGCTCGAACTCACGGACCGCGAGATCGTGACCTGGCTGAAGTCGGACGCTTAACCGACTGCGCCACCCAGGCGCCCTGGTGAGCTGTACTTCAACAGATCACAAGACCTGCTGTTCTTGCACAAGACAAGTTGAAATAGAGAAGCCGGTTGCTCACAAGTCCTGGAGGAAGTGCACGCGCGCCTGCAGAGACCACGTCAAGGCAGGGTGTAGACAGGATCTGAGACTCCGGCCTCTGCCAGGGTCTCTGGGTGGAGTGCTTTGGGTTCCTGAGCTAGGACCACATTGGTTCGTTCAAACCAAAAGAGCGGGGTTTTGGTAAGATCCATGGTGCAGGGTGGGGGTCTGCTCTAAGGGGTGCGTAAGAGGAGGTCTTGGGAGGCAGGCACACTGTTGGCTGTCAGGGCTGCTAGGGAGTCAGAGCCGGGACTTCATTTGCTTGTCGTTTGGTGGCTGTGGTCTGGGGCCTGCGCTCATGGGAGAGACAAGGGGTGGCATCAGGCCCCGAGGGCCACTGGTCACACAAGATGGATGTGAGGCTGCAAACCGGAGCAGCACCTGGCCGCGGGCGGAGGGCTCCCCAGGGCTGCCGGGAACACCCAGCGCCAGCTTCAAATCTGTCAGATCACCTGCCAGCTGCTCTTTTACAGACACAGTGAGCTGAGGCAGTGCCCCGGGGCCACTCCTCTTGTCTGAAGTCCTGCCCTGGTGTGCTGCTGGGGCCGAGGGTCTGCAGACCCTGACTGGGGCTCACAGAGGCGCGGGCGTGAGGTGCAAAGGTCTCACTGCTGGGGTGGGCACGGGGCAGGTACAGGGTGGACACAGGGTGGGCAGACACAGGGGCAGGTACAGGGCGGACGGACACAGGGCTGACACAAGGTGGTCACAGGGCGGATGTGCAGCTTGGCCAGGACACTAGCTGTTGTGTCCCCATATCCAGAACCAGTTCACATTTCTCAGGTTCTTGTCTGCAGAGGCCTCTCATTCTCGGGAGGAAGATCGTCTGCGCCAGGCACTGATCTCCGGATGGAGGACATGGCACCAGCAGGTGGCGCCGCGGCCCCAGGTCTGATGGGTGTCCATGCTGAGGAGGAACGGAGGCCTCCTGGCTTCCAGCCAAGGATGGCGGCGGCGGCCCCACAGGCCCTCGGGGTAGACAGTGGGGGGGGGGGGGGGCGGGGGAGGCGGGTGTGTGTGTGTGTGTGTGTCTATGTGTGTGTGTGTCGCCCCGGCAGTGAAGGGCAGACGGCCCCCAGTCCTGGAGGCTGGCCTGGCCTCCTCCCTCCATGCTCCAGTCTGAGGGGCAGGTGCCTGGAAGGGCTGCTCGGGGCGGGGCCACAACGAGCCATCGGGTTCTGTCCCGGCCCCTGGACGCCAACGAGCCGTCCAGAGAGAGACAGTGAGCATTTCCTCGGAGGAGCAGGCCGCGTCCTGAGGACACCTGGGGTCACAGGCCAGCCTGCCGCTCTCCCCAGCCCCTATCTGCCTTCAGAGCAGGCTGCGGGGTCCTCGGGCTGGTGTGGGGCCCGCGGGCGAAGGTCTTGGCCACAGGGGAGGGTCCCCTACGCACCTCATTGAGGCCTGGTCCGCAGGGCCAGCTGAGGGGCGTCCAGACGTCCGACGGCGCTGGCGTCACACGGGGTTAACCTCACGCCCCTGGTGCGTCTGCAGCTGCAAGGACACGAACTGGCAGAAGCACAGGCCCAGCTCGAGGTGGCCGCGGGCTCTGTGCGCCTCGTCGCAGGCGGGGAAGTACGCGTGCGCCACGCAGCAGGCGTAGCTGCAGGAGAAGCGCAGCAGGGCCTCCCGGAACAGGGCCTCGCCCTCCGCCGCCTCCAGGAAGACCCGCCTGCAGTCGCCCAGCAGCACGTACACGAAGTGTAGTTTGTTCATGGTGTCGCAGCCCATCAGCAGCGAGTGGGGCGCCAGCAGGAGGTTGGCCTCCCCCACCCTGAGCACCAGTTCCTGCATCATCTTCTTAGAGAACCTCCTGAACCAGCACAGGGTGTTGACTCCTAACACGAAGAAGAGGGGGCAGAAAAATATGTTGGCAGAGATGAGGAAGAAGCGCTGATCCGGGGTGTTTTCCAGGAGGCCCATAATCAGGGGCAGGGAGATCAGGGACAAGGCCACGAGAAACAGGAAGACGGCCAGCGTGACCCTGCAGCCCAGGTAGCGGAGGCAGGACCTGGGGGACCGCACCCCGTTGAGGATGCCCACGGCTCGCTTGTACACCTCGGGGTCCTCCAGCACCTCCTTCAGGGGGTCGGGGACGCTCAGGGTGCTGAAGGTGCCCACCTTCCACGAGGGCAGACTGTCCCTGTTGACGCAGTTCAGGGTCAGGAGGCTCTTCCCGCTGTACAGGGAGGCGGCGGGGCGCCAGGCGGGCAGGGAGCGGGCCAGGCAGTGGTTGGGCATGAGCAGGAGCTGCACCACTTTGCGGTAGAAGTGGCTGTCTGCCGCCTCCAGGTATGTCAGGTGGCTGAGGTGCAGCGGGACCTGGCAGGGCCTCAGCAGGACCGGGATGACCGGCTTCCTCTCCAGGCAGGAGCCGAAGAGCGACAGGTCGGCCTCCAGGAGGCACCACCGGCTCTGCACGAAGTCCTGGCTCAGCACCAGCAGCACCTTCTGGCTCTGCTGGATACACTCCGCCATGTTCTCCAGCACATTCCTCCCCGGGGTGAAGTCCCGCTCGTGCAGGCAGACCTTCAGCCCCGCGAGGTCCGCCTCCAGGCGGCTGATGAGCCCGTGGGTCCAGGTGGCGTCCACGCTGCTGTAGCTCACGAACAGGTGGAACTTCTCACTGGGCCTCAGTGGGGGGATGGCCAGAGCCACGCCTCCCTCCCCAGGGCCAGACTCCATGGGCACCACCTGGGAATCCAGCCCTGGGAATCCGCCTCTGGTCTCCGGAGAAGAAAACCACCCTCAGGCTGCAAAAGATCAAGACACACGGACTGATACGGGATGGACAACAGCGGAACTGAGGTCGAGAACCCGCAGCACACGGCTCGGGGAGCCACAGACAACCCCGGTCACAACTGGCCCAAACCACCAGCTTTCCTACTTACTGCCCGCCCCCCTTCCAAGGCAGGACCCTTCGGAGAAAGCCAGCACGTTCCCTTTCCCAATCGCAAGGATGCCGCTGCTCTAGCTCCCCGCCCCCAGCCCCCAGCGGGGTGCCTGAGCCCCCTTCCACTGTGGAGTCTCCCACTCCCCTGCCTGCCTCTGGGTCTCTGCCACACCCAAGTGTCGTGGGATCCCCCGATATGGTGCGCTGTAAGGAATCAGCCTCGCTGTTCTCATCTGGGGCATCTTCCTTGATGTCCACTAGACATTGGCTTTGAAAGGGTCGGGGCACAGAGTGACCGCATCTTCCAGCCCCTTCTTTCTCTTCAGTTGTGTCTCACCTGGTTACTGGTCCTGAGGGATTGCTATGTTTATGTCCCCAGAATTGGTGGAAGCCCTAACCCCCAGGTACAGGGAGATGATTAGGGCATAAGGGTAGAGCCCCATGAATGGGGTTAGTGCCCTTATAAAGAGACCCTCAGACAGCACCCCGCCCCTGCCACCAGTGAGGATGCTGTGAGAAGGCGCCACCTGCAAGCCAGGAGGTGGCCATCACACCAGCACCCAGATCCCAGAATGCCAGCCTGCAGACTGAGAAGTGACTGTCTATTGTTGAAGCCCCCAGACTGTCGTGTTGTGTTCCTAATTTTTTGTAACGTTTATTTTTGAGACAGAGAGACAGAGCATGAGCAGTGGAGGGGCAGAGAGAGAAGGAGACACAGAATCCAAAGCAGCCTCCAGGCTCTGAGCTGTCGGCACAGAGCCCGACGCGGGGCTCGAAGTCACGAACCGTGAGATCATGACCTGAGCCGAAGTCGGACGCTCAACCGCCTGAGCCACCCGGGCGCCCCTGTCGTGTTGTGTTCTGGAGCCCAAGCAGACTAAGATGGGTCCGCCTCTATAACGTTTGCTCTATTGCTCTAGGAAGGGCAGACGCTTTCCAGGAAGCACTAGAACTTTCTCCATGCTGCCTGAGACCCTCACATCGAGATCCCAATGCTCCAACTCAGTGAACAGAGCTTGAACTGCGGCCACCAGAGGCCCGTCTGCTAGTGTCCAAGGAGGCCCACAGAGCACTCGCTGCTGAGACCCTCTCATGTGCCGACGACCGGCCGGCGGCCCTGCCAAGGGGCCTCGCCCGCTGGAGCCCTGCACACCCCGTGTGGCAGCTGGTCAGTGGCTGTGCTGCCACTCTGCCAGGAAGTTCCCAGCTGAGACCCGTCCCCTCTCGGTGAGCAGGGGCAGGAGAGCCCAGAGGAGGACCAGGGAGCAGCTCTGGGAAATGGAGGTGGGAGAAGCCCGGCTGCCCACTCCCTGCTTCCACGGGGCCCCCCACCCCTACTTGCTCTACCAGCTGGTCGGGAAGAAGGCACCCGCACAGTGTCGACAAGGGGCTCCTCCCGTAGCGTGGCCAGCACAGCACAGCTGGAGCCTCTGTAAGGGGCCGCGGTGCCCACCCTTCCTGGCCAGCAAGCCCTCCTGCACGGGCACCATCCCCACACCACCACCCCCGCTTCCAGGTGGCACGGCTGAACGTCAGGTGGGCGAGGCTCTGGGGGACGCATCTGAAAGCCTGGTCTCACAGGGCTCCCCCTCCATGGAGGGCTGGCCGCCCCGCCCCTCCCACGGGCAGCCTGCAAAGTGGGTGAGGGTGTGCGCGTGTCCGGGACGTGCCTGCACCCGCTCCACGCTTCCCCGGCAGACACGCTTGACTTACCTCGTTGTTAAATGCTATGACTCAGACACTGTTCTGGGCATTGAGGGTCTCAGCCAGCCAGCACCGGCCACCCACGCCGCCCACTCTTCACTGCAGTCCGGGGGAGGCCTGGGAGGCAGCTGGGGACCCTCCCCCAGTGCCGTCCCCACATAGAAGGAAGTTTGCAGCCAATACTTTCTAGGGGCATCTCTGCTACAGCACAAGGGGCGAGAAACCGAAAAAAGGAAGCAGATTGAGGAAGGCCCCTTGTGCAGAATGGGGGTGAGGGGTGGACAGGGAGAAGAGGCAGAGCACTGCCCCTTCTGAGAAACCCAGCTGGGCCTCAAGGTCTGGAAATAGGGGCAAGATGGTCAGGGAGCTCTTGAAGTCTGTCTGATGGTGATGCTGAGCACTTACAAGGCCCCTCTGCCGGGCCGCTGGGCTTGCCGGCCGCCCGGCCAGGCCCTGCGGCTGGAAGGAGTGACGGGGAGGGCCGGGTGACCGGTGCCTCCTGGTAAGGTTCCCCTAGCAGGTCTGGCCAGGGTGGGGCGTGGGAGTGCATCCTTGAAGGAAGGGGAGACCCCAGCTGCTGGGCGACCCTCCCCAAACAGCCACGCGGGGCTCAGGTGACTTCCCCTGTTCCTGCCCTCTCGGGCGGAGGGGGTCAGCCTGGGAGCCAGCTGCGGCCCTCCTGCTGGTTTCCCAAAACCCACCCACACCTCGCACCGGCCCCTTCACCAGTTCTATTCAGCAACCCAAGGGAGAAGCCATCGGGGTCCCTGGGGGCCCCGTCCCCCTCCAAGACCTCCTCCCACCTGGGCCAAAGGTGTGTCTCCAAAGGCTCCTCTCCAATCTGAGCCATCACGTGCATGTGATCTCTTAAGAAAATAGCTATTTGAACTCACCCCTGGTGAAGACAGTCCCTCACGGACTATTTTGTTCCTGGAAAAGCAGTGACACCCAGAATTGATGAAGCTGCCTGGTGCTGATGATGCCGGCGAGGCTGGCACACCCCGCATGGACCAGGGGCCGGCGATGTGTCACCACAGATTCGGAGCACAAGCTGGTAACCACTCCAAGAGGCACGGAGGAGGGGTCTGCCTTTTGAGGACAGAATCCCCCAGAAAAACCAGCCACAGGCCCAGCTGATGAGATCGTGCCTGAAATAACAGAACTTTGAGGGGCAGGCACATCCAGTGATACCGCCTTCAGAGGACAGAGATTTTCCCAACAACAAATCCTTTGAGGGGCTCACCTCTCCCTGCACATCCTGCCCCCCCCTCCCCCCAGTCGGAGGGACACTCACCCCTCACCAACACCCAGTCTTCAAAAGCAAGGGTGGCCTGGGGAGTCTGCTGCCCAATGAAAAGAAGCCTCTGGCCTCCCTGCCTGTGAGCAGCGGGGGGCTAGTGGGGGCCAGGGGTAGTTTCCCCTTGCAAGCACCAGCCAGGGAAGGAGGGAAGGAGGGGGGGAGGGGGAGGGAAGCACGGAGTGAGGGAAGCTGGCCAGGCTGGGAACACAATGGCAGGAAGTAGATCCAGGGAAAGCTATTTGAGCCCCTGGGAGGCGGGAGACACCGCTGCTCTTTGCTCCGGGCTCCTGTGCCCAGGAGTCGGGCGCTGGGGCATGACTCCCGGGCACTCAGGGCAAAGCCAAAGGCTGAGGTTGGTCCTCCTGGAAGGGCTGTGCGGGAGGGGGCCCTCGGGCAGGTGGGTGTGCTAACCGGAGCCCTCTCCTCTCGGCTGCATTCCTGGCTGGGTCCAGGCTGTAGCGCTTGAGGACCACCACCTTCCGCCCCGCACGGTCATGGACCCCCACCCCACATTACTGCCGCGTTTCCGCGGGCGGTCCCGGTCCCAGAGCTCATTTCCGTGCGGCAGCCAGGGCAAGAAAGAGGGTCACGGCGAGTGTTTAACACACCGCACACTCACACACCGGCCTCTGCTGAGGGGGCCCCGCTGAGCCCAGGCCCAGCTCGGACCGCGGGTCTCCAAACCCAAGCTTGGAGGGATCGGGGAAGTGGGGGACGTGGGGCTCAAACGCTGGCCTCCTCCCATCCCCCCACCTTCCTTGTGAACTCTGCTTCCCTATCAGACGACCCTCTGCTCCTTACCGGTTCAGCGCCATGGGCGGGGGGGGGGGGGGTTCCCGCGGATCCCTGGGGTCTCAGAGCATCATGACCACGGGACCTCTGCCCCCACCCCGGAGTTCCAGTTTGGGGCTGGGCTGGGCTGGGCTGAGAGGTCAGCTCCTGCCAAGGACCAAGCTGGGCAGGGCCCTGCTGTTGGGGGGGTGGGGGAGGGAATCCCAGTCCCGCCCCGCCTTCCACCCTCGGCCCGCCCCCTCCACCCCCACTCCGGGCACGTCATCGGCGTCCAGCACCAAAAAGGGCGGTCTGGACACGCGAGGGAATCGGGGAGGTGAGTGGGCTGGGGCCACAGTGTTGGTGCAGGTTCCAGCGGGTGAGAACCTCTCCAAGGGAGGTGACCGTCCCGCCCCTTCCGGGGCTCCTTTCAGCCTGGTCACTAGTCAAGGGTCAAGGCTACTCACTTAATGCAGACCCTAGTGGGTGGGCAGGGCGGGGGGGGGGGGGGCATGCCTCCCTCCCCATCACCAGTCAAGGACCCTCTGGGCCGTGGGCAGTGGTCCTTGGGGCCTGGTCAGTGGCTCAGGCAACATTTCCCTCGTAACAAAGCTCTCGACCACTCGGGGCAGGGGAGTGACCCCCTTCCCTGCACCCCACTCAGTTCAGACCGCGCCCCCACTGCCCCCCCTGGACCTTAGCGACTCTGACTCTGCCGGGAGCTCTGCTTCCCGCTCCTGCCTGGGCTCTGGTTTCCTGACTCTGTGCCCTGCCCTCGGCATTCTGGGAGGTTCCCAGTGGGCTGTGAGGCTCTCTGGGCCCGTCCCCGCTCCTCACTTGTCTGTATCCTCATTGCTCAACCCACAACAAAGTACCACCCTCCTCCCTCCCCCCTCTCTGCGCCTGGTTCCAGTTTACTGATTATCCAAGCTCTGTTTACAAGACTGGTAGCCCTAGAAGTGGGGGGAAGGAATGAGAGCAGAAGAGGGGGGTGGGGGTGGGGAAGAGGGCCGTGGACAGCTGCCTCTAGGGGCAGCCTCCCACAGGTAGGGACGCCCCGGTCATCCTGGGCCTGTGCTGGTGGCTGGAGAGGAGAGCAGAGGGAGGAGAGAACCCTGTGCTGGAGGAAGGTGGCAAGAAGGCAGGTGTGGGGCTCAGAAGGTGGTCGTTAGGCTGCTGGCCAGAGTCCGGGTGGTGATGTCACCCCAGCTCCCCAGGCCGACGCGGGCAGACACACTCAGGGCCTCCAGCTTAGCACTGACCCCCAGCCTGTCCTTGCAGCCAGACCTGACTCCCGAGTCCTTAGTGCATCCAAGGGCCAGCCGTCAGCCCTTGTGCACCCCTGAGCCCAGTCTGGTGGGAGAGATGAGTCTGCACATGACCGCATCCTGGCATCCTAGGGCCCCCCACCCTCATGTTAGCGGGGACGGTCTGGAAAGCAAGTCTGTGCTCCCAACACTGGAGACCAGAATGTGCAGGGCTGGGACACAGAGGTGGGGCTCCGTCTCACCGGGGTGGTCCTGCTGGCCCTGGCCCCGTCACTTGGTGATCCCATCATTTCCCAGCCCGAGGTTATCGAGCCTCTGGGGGGGCGGGGGGGGGGGCTGGATCGATCAAGGAAGAACCAAACTTTTAAGGCTCCATGTGACCCAAGCTCTGCCACTTACTATCCACGTGGCCTTTGGACAGACCCTTAAACCCCCGGAATGTCAGATGGCTCAGCCAGAAAGCACAGACACTGCCTCTCTGAGGTCAGAGACAAGTCTCTGGCCACACAAGGCTGCAGGGGGCTTTGTGTGACCCAGAGTGCCTGGGACTTTTGTTGTTTTATTAAACGTGTTGCCCACACTTTAAAAGCAGGAAGTTGGCTGACTGATCAGGATTTCTAGCTTCTCTGAAGCTCTTGGACGTTCTGGCAGGCAGGGCCCTCCTTCCTCAGTGCGGCCCTCCACAAAAAGGCACCTAGAAAGTCTGGAACCTCCCTGGCTGCACAGGAGCACACAAGTGTCCAGGGAGAAGGGAGCTGAACCCCGAGGGGAGCACGGCGGCCTGGCTGCAGCGGCCCACGTGCGTTTGCCACCACAGGGGCCAAGAGCGGCTTCTAGTGGCCCCGCAAGGTCAGAAGACGGGACGCCAAGCCAGGCCAGGGTAGAGCCGGCAGGGGGGCCGCCACAGGAGGCTGGGCCCCCAAAGGCTGGTGTCGCGAGAGGGGCCGGACTGGACAGAGAATCCCCCGCAGCAAAACAACCCTGTGGGTGCTCTACAGCCTGTCACCCCCAGCTGGGAGTTTAGTCACACACGGAGCTACGCAGAGGGTTGGGTTTTCATTTGCTGTGTGGCTCAGCAAGTGAGTGGTTCTGGGGTCCCCCACAGCAGTAGTGAAGTCTCTTCTAGAAGAACATAGCTCTCAAACCAGACTGCACAGGACTCCCACGGCTGAAACCACATGACACGAATGCCACGGTTACGGGACAGGAGAGGAGACAGTCTCCCCCAGCAAGATGCCGCAAAGCAACAAACTCAACCATGCTCAGAAAATGGAATTAGAGAGCTTCTTGGTGGCATCTGGGAGGCGGCGGGCTGCTCCAGGATGAACTTTCCCGACTACCGGCTGCCAGAAATGGGGAACTCAGACTCCATACCTTTTATGAGGAGCCTGTGGCCACAGAAGTTGCTGCTGATGCTCTGGGTGAAGCGTGGAAGGGTTACGTGGTCCGAACCAGCGATTATGCTTGTTACGCTTTCTCTCTCTCTCTCTCTCTCAAATAAAAAACAATTTTTTTTAATGAGATTTTTCTGGGTCGCCTGGGCGACTCAGTGAGTTAAGCATCCGACTTCGGTTCAGGTCATGATCTCACAGTTCGTGGGTTCGAACCCCGCATCGCGCTCTGTGCTGACAGCTCAGAGCCTGGAGCCTGCTTTGAATTCTGTGTCTACCTCTCTCTCTGCCCCTCCCCTGCTCACACTCTGTGTGTCTCTCTCTGTCTCAAAAATGAATAAACATTTTTAAAAAATAAAAAATAAAAATGAGATTTTCTAAGAGTAACAAATAAAAAAAAAGAAAAAAAAGAAAATGGAATTAAAGATATTAAAAATAAAGTGTGTGTTTAAAATTTTATTTTAAAGGGTCCGTGCTGTCAGCATGGGATTTTCTCTCTCCCTCTCTCTGCCCCTCCCCTCTAGTGTTCTCTCTCTCTCTCAAAATAAATAAGCATTAAAAAAATTTTTTTTCAGAAATAAAAGAATTGAAAATACAAAATAGCATCAAAATGCATTAAAAACGAATAGAGAAATTTGAAAAGAATAAAATAGAACTTTTAGAAAGAAAGAACGTATATTTTTGAGAATTAAATACTCAGTTAAATAGCATTAAACACAGCTGAAAAAAACAGGTTGGGATGTGGAAGAAATAGCTGAAGAAATGATCCAGAACTCAATACAGACAGAGATAAGAGATATAAAGTGGGGTTTAGGAGACCAAGAGATAGAACGAGGTCACACATAATTTTAATTGGAGTTTCAGGTAGAAAATAGGGAAATGGCAATATCTGAAAAGGTAGCAGCTCATAACTTCTCAGAATTGATGAAAAAAGTGGACCTGTCTTTTCAAAAAACACAGTATATCCCAAACAAAAGTAGACAATAGAAACAGTGTGTTCGACTTCCAAACTACTGGGGGGGGCGGGGAGGGGATAATTTCTTTTTCAAAAGAATATCTAAAGGAAATCAGAGAAGGAGAAAAAAGAAGCAAAGATAAAGTGGGACAATAAATAGCACAAAAACAATCACACAACGACGTCTATCAGTAATTATATCACATATAAGAATATATCGGCAAAAAGAGATCTTCAGCAGGCTAACAAGTAAAATCCAGCTGTTTACAAGAGAGCCACCTGAAACATGAAGATGAAAAGCTAGAAGTGAAATGATGGGAAAAACATACTTAGCAAATGCCATTAATGGAAAAGGAGCTGGTGTAGCTGCGTGACTATTAGACAGTCTAAACATCAGCACTTAATTTGTTTTAATGCTTATTTTTGAACGAGAGTGGGCGGGGGAGGGGCAGAGAGACAGGGAGACAGAGAACCCCGAGCGGCCCACAAGGAGCTCAAATCCATGAACCGTGAGATCATGACCTGCGGCAAAATCAAGAGTCGGAGGCTCAACAGACCGAGCCCCGCAGCCGCCCGACGTCAGCACTTTATTGGAGACAATACAAATCAGTACTTGATGATAAGGAGTCAACTCACCAGGATGATATAATAATTTTAAACTTGTAAGCACTTAACAACATGGTGTCAAATTTGGTAAAATAAAACTTGGCAAAATTAAAAGGAGAAATTGACACTCCGTTTTCAGAATGGGGCTTGAAAGGTGCTTTCCTCTCAGCGGCTGACAGATACGTGTTTGTGAATGCATCTACGTGGGGAGGGGCATGTGTGTATGTGCGTGTTTATGGTGTGCGTGCGCTCCTGCTGCATGTGTATTGTACATGAACCTGGCGTGTTTGGGGAGGTGAGTTTTTTTTTTAATTTTTTTTTTTTAACGTTTTATTTATTTTTGAGACAGAGAGAGACAGAGCATGAACAGGGGAGGAGCAGAGAGAGAGGGAGACACAGAATCTGAAACAGGCTCCAGGCTCCGAGCTGTCAGCACAGAGCCCGACGCGGGGCTCGAACTCACGGACCGCGAGATCATGACCTGAGCCGAAGTCGGCCGCTCAACCGACTGAGCCACCCAGGCGCCCCTGGGGAGGTGAGTTTTGAAAGCTGGAATAGGGCTAAGGAGTGGAGCCCTGTGGTCTTAACCCAGGCTCAGCCTGCAGAGTTTCCCAACCTCATCCTGGTCAGTAGGCTCTTCAAGGGGAGGGAAGGACGTGGCACGGCCCTGGGTAGGGTGGGCACCCCTAACTAGGATGAAGAAGTGTCTGGGCTGTCACTGCTGAGCCTGGATCCCCATACAGCTGCCTTGAGGGGCCCAAGCCCTGAGGGATGTGACATCTCATAGATCCAGCCAGAGGTCCTCTGCGGGGATGCTGTGAGAGGGATGACACAGGGACTCCAGGAAGCCTCTGTTGGGGTTTGGGTCTTCCAACCTCAGTTTTGGAGGTGACAAATGGCTCTCAAGTGCATCTACCCTGAGCTGGAGACTGGGCAGCCACTGGGGGGAATCTTAGGACACCAGGCCCCTTGTGGGCAGCTGTGGGGGCACGAGCTCTTTGTGGTGGCCAGGGCTCGGGGTGGGGGGAGGGTGGGAGCAGGGAATGGCAGCTAATGCGTGATGGGGTTTTTCATGGGGACGATGAAGGTGTTCTGGAATTAGTCCCTGTGACAGTGGCACAGCTGTGTGAATACACTAAAACCCACTGAGATGTATACTTTGAAATGGTACATTTTAGGCTATGTGTGTATTATATTTCAACTAAAAGTAACCGAGATGGCACAGGGATGATGGGGCTGGGGCCGCCCACTTGTAACCAAAGACCGGAAGCTCTAGTCACCGGCGGAGGAGAGGTGCTGAAGACACTGAAATGCAGCCGGGTCACCCAGGGGGGCAAGTGCCACCTGCCCGGGGCCAAGCTGGGCGTGTTTTCTGGAAATAGAGCCGTGAGAGCCCCTGCACCTGCACCACCACCCCCCGCCCCCCAGCTCAGGGCTGGGACTGTGATGATCCTCTGCCCCCCCTCCCCCTTTGACCTGGAAAACCAGGGAGGGAGCCAACACTACTTCCAGTGCCTCCCATCCCCCTTAACCATTCTCCCCTGAGGTTGGCCACCCATCACCTCTCCTAACTTCTCATTAAGGCTGGACTGGAGACCTTGGCTGCTGCTGTCTGAGCCTCTTTGAACAGTGTCTGGACAGCAACGGGCTCCCCTGGTGTGGGGGGGACCCTGCTGACTCCAGCAGCCGCTCCTCTTTTGCCCCATCGCCCCCAGGGCTCTGGCCACGCCAAATGTTCCATCTCTGTGTCCCCACTCTGCCAAGCCTCCGTCCCCTCTGCTGGGCACCCTTCCCCTCTTTGCTTCCAGATTAGCCTGTGAGTTAGGTCCCCACCGGCATCGCACCCTCCCCGGCAGCCCCCAGCACGTGCCTTCTGGCTCACAGGCCCTACCTGGCCGGACAGTGTCTGTGGTGGCCGTGTGTCCACCCCAGCCAGCTGGCCGGCCAGCAGCAGCGATGTTTGGGGAGGGAGGGAGAGAGAACCCAGCTCCGGTCAGCCCTGCACACGACAGGCCGCCCGGCCATGGGTCATCCACACCAGGACTATGCCCGCTCCCGCGTGCAGCTCGAGGTCTGCCCCACCCACCCCAGAAGGAATCCTTCCAAGGCCTCTAATGTGGAGGCGGCAGGGGAGCCCGTGCCTGGTGGGGGCAGGTGGAGAGGGGCCTGTGGGGACCGGGATCAGAGTTTGTGCGGGCGCCCTGCTCCAGGCTAACCTGCGCCCCAGAATGCAGAGAGCCCCAGGTAGGTGGCCGTCCCAGAGCCTGGCCGGAGGGGGTCCCCGAGGATGCGCAGCAGGCCCTGGGGCGTGTGCCCCCTTCCACAGTGGCTCAACAGAAGCTCCGGCTGTGCATGGCCAGGCCCGGCTCTCACTTCCTCTCTCACTTCAAGTCCTAGCAGGATGTCGCCACTCTGCCCTCCGTCAGACATTTCCTGTCCACCAGCCGGCAGGCGAGGTGCCAGCTTTGTGCCAAGGGGGGTCCTGGGTGCTGGGATCCCCGGTGGCTGGTAGAGGACGGGCGGCCCACAGTCTGGGCTAGCTTGGCCAAGGTTCTTGGGGTCACTCGGGGCGCCGGGTGTCCTTGCCTGCCACAGCCACAGGGGCAGTGGGGGCACCATGTGGTCACAGCCATGAGACCCAGGTCACGGCCGTGGGCAACAGGAGGAGGCCTGAGGTTGAGGGGTCCCTCTTCGCACTGGCCCCTGGTCCTTCCTCTTGGGGAGTCCTCTCCAAGGACTCACTGCAAGGGTTCAAGCACATCTCCTGCCCCACTGAGATACCATGTGAATGTATATAGCCCTGAGTCTGAGGGTGGGGCCAGAAGGAGGGCAGGCATGGCGGCGGGAGGGGGGGGGGCGGGCAGAAGGTCAGAGGGCAGTGAGCATTCTAGGCTTTCCTTTTCAGTGGGCACCACGCAGTCCAGATGCACCCCTGGGCAGTTTTGTACCGACCAGACTGCCAGGCTCGAATGCCATAGGAACGCGGCTAGCCTGCGTCTAGGTTGAGTCCAAACTCAATCTTAGAAAAGCCAAAAAGAAAGAGCTGGAAACGGCACCAGTCCTCCCCTGGGCGGGGCCCCTGAAGGGGAATCAGGTGATCCCACGAGGCTTCTCCTGTTGCACAGAAAGCGTTGTGACAGCCGCCCCAAGAGCCTGGTGGGTCAGTGCCCCGCGTGAGGCCAGCACACCTGCCCGTGGTGTTTCTGCCCCTCCCCCACACCAGCGAGAGGGGAAACACGTCTGCCTCCTCCGAAGCTGAACTCTATGCCAAGGAGCGCGTGGTGTGGGTCCAGTCGGACACGAGGGCACGCCCTCCCAGACCCAGCCTCCACTAGCCACTCTGCCTTGCTCCCCGACTGGGTCCTGACCCCTGCTGTGTACGTCACTCTAGAGGTTGGGGTGGCTCTACCGTGTGGGGAAGCCGGGTCCTGTCCCCACTCTGGCTTGGCTGGCAGAACCCCATGCTCTCTGGGCTCAGTATCCCCATAAGTGGGGACGTGTCGTCAGACTCTGGGCCTGCAGCCTGGTGCTGGGCACACAGGGCTCTGGGGCTCCCATCCCCCAACTCAGGAGCAAAGGTACCCAGGCATGGTGTCTGCTTCTGCTCTGACACCCCTCCCTCTCTCTGACATGCCCTCGGGAGGTCAAAGCCTGGGGCGTCTCCATCTTACCCCAGTGACCAAGGTCAGGTGCCTCCTTCCCGGCAGGCAGTGTCCCCTGTGGCAGGAAGTGACCTCCTGAGCCAGGAGACCACAAGTCAGACCTGACACTGGGCTCTGCTGCACAGGCCAGGCCCCAGGGCGCCTCGCCACCCCTCACGCTCACGTCTGAGCCCAGAGGAAAAGCTCACATCTGCTCCGCGTCAGCAAAACATTTCTTTTGACTTCTTTCCAAAGGGAGAACAATGGCTCACACAGAGGACAGAGATCCTGCCCCAGAGCTCGCAGTGCAGTGGTTGTGGCCGGCTGCCGGGGACAGTGAGAAACTGTGTCCATGTTAATTGGTCTCCCACTCCGGTGGCACAGTAGGGTTCCTGAGGTGGCTGTATGGTCCCGGTGGTAATTCGCTAGTTTAGGGCAGACCTGGATGCTCCTTTCTTCCCTTGCTTGTTCCCTGAAGAGGGTCTGGAAACAGGCCCGGCTTAGAGCCAGCCCCCAGACTCAGGCGGGGTGGAGAGGCCAAGCAGGGGCCACGTCTCCTTGCCCAGATTGTCCCCGAGCCCAGGACGGACAGCTGTTGAGGCTGGTTCCAGATGCTCCTTCTGTGTCTTTCTGGGTCTGCGGGTCCAGGGACGGGGGCCTTCAGGACCCCTCAGTTGCTCTGCTCAGCCAGGCCGGCAGCTGGACACTCAGGTGGGGAGCTGGGGTCAGGTGCCCCCAGGCACAGCAGCTCAGGACCTCAGAGCAAGAGCAGAGCAGGGCCGGCCCACAGGGTCGCTTTCCAGCAGGCAGGGGACCAGTCCCCAGCCCAGGACACCATGCCCTACTGGAGGATGTCCCCTGCCCCTGCCTGGAGCCCGAGCCACCCGATGCCCACCTGGTTCCCGGGAAGCACCTGTCTCCGGGGCTGCACAGACCTGTCGGCTCAGCGTGCTGGCGAGGCCACATCCTTACGAACAAGCTGGGACTGCAGTGACGCGACGCTGGCTGTTGTCCGAGGCAGGACGGCCTGGCCTCGCCCCACCTCAAAGGAAATCGTTCGACAAAGTTCCCTCTCCCCAAGGCACATGAGGTGGTGTGTGAGCCCATCTCCGAGCCCCGTGTGGGGCTCATACTGCATCATCTCTGAGCATCGGCAGACCGAGGCCCTCAGCTGCCCACCTCCCCAGTGCCCACCGCCCTGGGGAGGAAGGGGCCTGAGCAGCCCAGACCAGGGGGGCCTGCCTGACACACGGGCTTCCACAGTGTGCCTGGTGCCAGGGCGGGAGCAGGAGACACAGGGAGAGGCATGGGCATACACACAGGGCTGACCCGGGGCCTCCGGTGGTCACCACAAGTCAGCCATGCCAGGCTACATGCATCTAGCTTCATCAACCTGCCATGCTTTATGACACGATTTATATATAATTAATAATATATTAATTAATTGTTGCCAAATGTGTTTTAAGTATACATGCGATACAACTGTCTCTTGCTCGAGCAGACACGCTGCTGTCACGGGCTGTCCACACGGTCAGGAGAGGCTGCATCTACAGGACACCAGGTAGTGATGGAGGGGCCAGTGGAGGTGGGTGAACTTGAGAAGACCACCCTCCTCAGGCAGGACCTGTTGATCAGGAGTCCCTGCACCTATGGCCCCTCCAGGCAGGGTCTGGTTCTCCTAAAACAGGATGGTTGCAAGCCCCCGAGGGCCTGGGCAGGACAGTGTAGAGTCCCCAGCCCGGCCCTTCAGGGGGCCATTGTGGGGAGGAGGGCCTGATCTGAGGCCCCAGGAGCCCCTGAGGCTCCCCCAACCGTTTGAGGTCAGTATGCTGTGCTCCGAACAGTGTTCCCCGGAAGCCCAGGAGCTGAGGCCGTGCACCTGAGCCTGGCGGAGTGGGCCTCACATTGCCACCTGGCTGGAGCTGGGGAAGGATCCGTGCTGGGGAGGGTCTCCGTGGAAGAAAGCGCTTCTGGGTGCTGGAGTTCGATAGCAGTCGGGGTCAGAAGCAGGGGGAGAAGGAACCAGGAATGGCCAGGCAGCTGCCATGCCCCCCGAGGGGGACAACAGACTCCAGAGGGGACAAAAGAGGGGGACATTCCCCCCGCCACACCCATGGAGACGGCCGGCCGGCCAGCCACGAGTCCAGTGGCGGCCACAGCAGGGCAGGAAGGGCAGGTCGGAGCAGCTCCTGGTCAAGGCTCCACCAGACCCTGGGGTGGGGGTGTCCCAGGGACGGGGTGTCGCACGTGGCAGCCCTACCCTGCGTACAGGGGCTGAGCATCCTCGGAGCTGGGCCTCCTGCCACCCACAGGCTCCCAGGGATCTGGGCAGAGGACAGGTGCCCCAGGCCCAGCACGGTCTGAGTGCCCACCACCCTCAACATTCATTCATCAACCCATGGTTGCTGAGCGCTTTCTGGCTCCACGCCGAGGAGCACCTGGCGAGCACAGGAACATCCTCTCTAGTCGGGAGACAGAGAAAAGAGAGGGCTCATCCTACAAGTGGTCCTAAGGGCTGAGAAGGACAGGGGATGTGGCCACTGGTGACCAGGGGAGACCTCCCTGGGAAGGTGACATGGGGCAGGGCTGAGCACACAAGGGGGCCCGAGGGGACTGTGGGGCCAGGGGGCTAAGGTGAGCCTGAGTTCCAGGTGATGGCCTGGCATGAGGGGCACAGGTGGTCGTGCTCCCTCGGGGAGCTGCCACAGCTGGGGGGTGGGGAACCAGGGAGCCAGGAACCCAAGAGCCACGGTCCCTTTGGAGGCCCTACAGGAGGCAAGGGTGACGGTCAGCACTTGGTACGCCTTCGTCGGGTCGGCCTGAAGTTCACTGGTGGCCGCGTGCCCCAGGGGCCCAGATTTAGAGGCGCCTGCGGCCAAGTGGCCCCTTCTGATCCAGGGCCTGGATCCACTCAAGGTGGAGGCTGGTGCTAGACCTGCGAACCACCTCCTGGGGACCCCATACAGGGGCCCCCACCCTGGGCAGAGGAACGGGCCAGGCAGAGAGGCCCCGAACAGCAAGTGGGGGCAAGGGCGCTGCCCTGCAAGGTCCCCGGGCTCGCCTGAGCGGCAGGTGCGTGGTGTGTGTGGAGAGAGGGGCGAGCCACTGCCTGGGAGGCCTTCCCAGTGACTGGAACCCACGTTCTGTGACGCTCAGCTGAAGGAAAGAGGAAGAGAAAGGAAGACCCCAACCTGCAGCTAGCAAGCGAGGCCCAGGGGAAACGGAAGCCGGAAGCTGCAAGCGGGACCCCATCCTAGGTGCGAGGCCCCGCGAGCAGGCTCCGCTCTGCAGGGCCCCTCGAAAGCTGCCCTGCCCCCACCCCGCTCAGGGGGAGAAGGAGCCATCAGGGGCTGGTTCCCAGGAGGCCAGTCGGGTGTGGGCTACTGATAGGCTATGGCGGCGGGGTCCCCTGGGCCGCGTCAGCCTAATGGACACCATCTGTCCCACAGACCCGAGTCACCTGCCCTGCCGTCCCCCGTGCCCCCCACCCCCGCAGCTGACACAGCAAACAAGAATCAGCCGCTGGAAAATGATTCCAGGACCCAGGGGCTTCTGCTCCACTGGCCAGCCAAGCTGGCCCAACAGGTACAGACCCCTCCATAAAGGCCAGTGGGCTCCAAGGTCTGGGAAGAGCTGCCATGCACCCCAGCACACAAGCCCACCCCGGATCCCAGCATCCTTCCTGGGTCCATGAAGGGAGCGTGGCTGGCTCTCACCAGGAAGATGGCGACCAGGAAGATCACTGACTACAGTTAGCTGTTCTGAGCAGTCTGGTAATAGAGCAAGGCCAGGATCTGATGTCTGCCTAGGAGGTCACTGGAGCCTGAGTCCAACATGAGTGGTGGGGGGAAGTGGCCTGTGGGGAGACATGGCTCAGGGTTGAGAGGCTGTAGGGAGGAGAGCAGCATGGGAGAGTGGGCAGGGGCACATCCCGCGCAGAGGACAGGGTGGGCAGGGATTCAGGAGTGGCCTGAGGGAAACTTCATTCTTTGAGCTAGCAAGAGGAGTCTGTCTCCTGGGCTGGGGGGGGGGGGGGGGGGGGGGGGGGGGGGGCTGGGCAGCACTTGTGCAGAAGCTTCTGGAGCAGCCACTGTTGGAAGGCCCAGGAAATTCCAAGGGGCTGGAAGTCCGAGAGACTGGGCCCCACCCAGGGCTGCCTGTTTGCCCAGTCCTGGGTGGATACGCTGGTGACAAGCGACCATTGGGTTTCCAAAAATCTGTCTGAGGACTCACTCAAGTCCTGTCAGAAGGTGTCCCCTGTGCTCTTTACCACATGACTCAGTCCGAGAGTGTTGCCTGACCTCCCAGAGCCCCTGGAGACTAACCCCCAACCCAAACCCCAGGGCAAGAAAACCCCTTGTGTGGCCTGGGGCTGGGGGTACGGCCTGGGGTTAGGGGGATGGGGGGTGCAGCCTGGGGCTGGGGGGTTAAGGGGTGCAGCCTGGGGCTGGGGGTGCAGCCTGGCACTGGGGGGGGGGGGGTGCAGCCTGGGGTTACAGAGCTGCTTGGTGAATCCTACAGAGTGTCACCTGGTAGCCATGGGGCCCGAGGACTGCTGGCTGGGAGCGACCCGGCAGAGGCAGCTCGGACCCTGCCCCCACTCGTGGGCGGAAGAGGCGCGGGGCGGGGCGGAGCTTCCCGGAGGCGCAGGCCCCTCCCCTGCTCGGGCCGCCTCTCGTGGGGCGGAGCGGCTCCCTCCCCCCACCCCCACCCCCCGCCCCCTCCCGGCGCGGGGCCCGGTTTAATAAAGTTGAAAAGGAGCTGGAACCCGGCGGCCAGACGGCAGCCCCGTGCGCTGGGTGGGAGCGCTCAGGGCACCGCGACGCCGGCAGGCCGGCCGGGGGCTTCACAGGAGCAATTACCCCGGGCCGGCGGGAGGCCAGGGAGGCCCGGGGCCGCGGGAGAGCTGGGGAAGGACCGCGAGGCCCGGGACTGGCCGCCCCCTCCCCACGGAAGCGCGCGCGGGAGGGGCGGCGACGGGGTCGCCCGTTGAGTGGCGCGGCCTTTGTGCCGGCGCTGTGAGCAGCTACACGCTCAGAGCCCGCTCCCCGGTGACGTATCAAAGAGCCTTTGACGGGGAGCCCCCTGGCAGGAGGGCTCACCTGCAGAGACGCTCTATAGAGCCTTTGAAAGCGCAGCAGCTGCCAGGGGCTGTCAGCCGGGCACCTAGAGGGACAAAGAATGGGGGAGCTGGCCCCTTCAATGAGAGGCCACTTGGAAACAGCAGGCATGTGCCAAGCCCGCAGACTGGGAAAGAAAAGTGCTCTTCATCGGGGACTCGGTGTTTGAAGGGGACCCTTTCTCAGCCTCAGCGCCCTCATGTGCATGACAAAGGGGCCTCGGGGCACGGGCCTGGAGGCCAACAGTCCCAGCGGGGCGGCCGGAGCGCTCAAGTGTGGCCGGTGCATGCGTCCAGCGGGAGCTGGGCCCTGCTGCCCGGCCACAACCCAGTCATCTCTGGGCGCTCTCTGGTCCCGCACTGCAGGACGCTCCTGCAGGGAAGCGGGTGGTGGGCTCCCATCCTCCCCTGGGAGGTGGTGAAGGAGGCCCAGGACTGCAGCCTGAACATCCCCAGGGCTCAGTGCCTGCCTGGGGCCAGTGCTGGGGGTGTGTGAGGCTCCGGTCATCACCATCCTGGTTGGGGAAGCCAGAGCTGCCTCTTCTGGAACGTGGAGGGGAACTTGAGGCAGGGGAGACCTTGTGGCCACAGCATCCCTGAAGCAGAGATCCTGGTTTTCCTTCACCACCCGAGACTGCCCACCCGAGCAGGGGCCAGACAGCAGCCCAGGCCCAGGGTCCACACATGCCCAGCCGCCTCCCCGCCTCCAGGACTGCAGAAGAAAGTAGGCAGTCAGACCCACTGCCAGAAATGTCAGCCTTAAATGGTCTTTTAGACCAGGATTAAATTAGATACTAGATTGTCAATTACCCTCCATTTTCGATTGTTTTCAAACTTAACAATTCTTGGGCCATGAATTGTCCATAGATGCACACAGCTCATTCCCTGGTGTCTTTGATCAAGAAGAAAACATCCAAGGCCCCTACATCTCTCTGCAGAACTCCCAAATGCAGCTCCCCTGTGCCCGTCCCTGCCTGAGGGTGAGGGGTGGGGGTCCTGCTAAGGTCTCATCAGTCCCCCAGGCCATGCCACCAGCACTGGCATAACCTATGAAGCACGAATAGAGAACTACCTTACTGGTGTGGCCACCTGAACTTCCTGCCTGACCCTGCACACCCCTTCCCCCCTTTATTTACACCAAACCCATGCTCCTAACATCAGTTTTCATGACCTCAAGATCCTATTCCCTTTTCTGGCCCCCTCCCACAACGCCACACTCATTGGCCTTGCCTCTGTCCCCAAAACACCCCTGGCATTAGAGTCTCTGCTCAGATCTCACACTTTGCGTTTTCCTAACCACACACCCGATGCCCCTCTATTTGCCACAGTGACTTGAGGGCTGTTGGGGGATGTGTTCCCTGCCCTAATGTCTTCCCTGAACGTGGGGAGTGCACTAGGGTGACTGGTCTCTCAATGCCCCTCATTTACTCTGTCCCTGGAGAGGTTGAGGCTTGCCCAGAAGCCCCTGTGGAGGACAGACTGGGCCCAAGTGGCCCAAGGCTCTCCTTCCCCTTGACCAAGCATGGGCTGGGGCACTGAGGGAGGGCCAAGGAGGCCACCTCTTTCTGGGGCTGGTCTGTTCGACTCTCATACCGGGGTACTGTTCCCACTTGCCATTTTTATGAACGTAAGTGGTCAGCTTGGAGACACCACGCCTTTTCATGTACTTTCTGAGGCGGGAGCAGTGCTCTGTATAAACCAGAATTCCAGAATACCCCCTAAGAACCCTAATATCTCTCATCTGGTTTGGACCCACCCAGCCCATCCACCTGTCAACTTGTCCTGAAGGGCTCAGGGCTCAGGTAGGGGACTGCTCTTCTGGCCTGTCACCAGGGCCAGCCTCAGCTGGGACTGCTGTGTGTGGCCTTCCTCTGGGCCTGCAGGGATCTGAGGCCGGCAGGATCAGGCCGGATTACAAGCCCCAGAAGCTTCCGCCCAGCGGGCTCAGAGATGTGAGCAGCTTGGCCGTCGTGGCTGCAGGGAGGACAGGCATGTGTGCAGGACTCCGTGGAGGGCCCCTGTCTAGAACAGAAACTCCGTGGCTGGAAAATTGCCAAAACTGAGGCTGCGTTTGTTTTGAAAATTAATGTACTTCAATGAGGAGAATTCAGCGAGGAAAAACGTCCGCACTTGAAGCCGTGGGATTTCGTCCCCTCTTCCCATAGCTGAGGGGTTTTCAAGGATTGCACTCTGGCCGTGTTTCTTACTCCATGGCTGTCCGTCTGAAGCCAGTGCCCCTCAACAACCCTGGCTCCCCTGAGGCCCCATCCCCTGGGATTTACAGGCCTTCCTCAAACCACTTCCAGCTTCTCTGGGCTGCTGGCAACCACAGGAATGAAGTTTGGGAATCGGGGTTTCAGCCCTGAATTCCAGGCCGGCAGGACCCCCGATGCCACTGCCTAGTGGCCCCTCGGTGGCGTGCTGCTGGCGTCAGACTCGTCTGCAGTAGAGAGCAGGGAGGCTCCGTGGACTGGCCCTGAGCACAGCCCGCCATCCCCAGGGCTTGTCTCCACAGACCATCAACCAGCAAGACCCCCACCATCCACAGAATCAAGCCTGCAAAAGCTTCATCAACCTCTAAAGCCACACACTGGGTGAGCCTGAAAGATGGGAGAGAATTACTACAGAAGTGTCAGGCACTGTCTGTGCGGCTCAGAGATTAAACGTTAGTGACCCCGTATCTGGGAAATGATTAAGAAACTTTCCACAATCTGCCCAAAACAACATGCCCTGTGGGCCTGGGCCATTTATTACGCAGTGAATATGGTGTTTGGGCAAGCAAGGAGCAAGGTCTCAAGTGACCATCAGAGTCCTGGGGCCTCTTGGGTAGCGCTGGCCCAGCAGACTTCCCTGGGCAGGGGCTGCCTGCCCGGCTTCCCAGTGTCCATACACAGGAGCCTGGTCCAGGGCTCCAGTGCCATCCTCCAGGGACAGTGGCCTCTTCATAGCTGGCTCAACAAGGGGAAGGGGACGTTCCTCTGGTCCAAAAGAGGTGAGGCTCTGGAAGGTGAGAGAGGTAGGAGAATAGGTGTCTGCTGTTTTGTTCGTTTTTGTAAAACCTCGTCCTTCCCTGGGGATTCCTGGCCCTGTTCAGTCTCTCTGAAGCTTGTCCTGCTTGGGGTCTTCCTGGGAGCTGGCCCAGCCCCCAGCCCGTGGCCTCCGCAAGGACGCGCTGGGTCCTCGGGACAAAGGAAATCAATTCCCGGTTCCCCCGGCAGCTAAGTGACTCGGCTGCCCCCAAAGCGATTTTCACAGCCAGGGAAGCGCAATTGTATTTTCCAGCTCATTAACCCGGCGCACAAAGCGCCGCAGTCCCCGGGCCCGGAGCACGGGACCGCGGATTCCAGAGGTCCCTCCCCGCCTGGAGACGCGGCTGCCCATTGTCCCCGAAATGTACCGCCTGTTTATTCAGGTCCTTTGAACACTCCTTCCGCATTGTGTGGGCACGCCTGGGAGAATCCTGCTCAGCCCAGACGAGGCCCCAGGCCGGCGCCACAGACAGAAACTTAGATCCGACCTTCACTCGTCAAGGTGCTCCGGGCTCCCTCCCGCAGGCCCCGCGGTGGAGGGGGGTGGGGGCGGTCCGGGCGGCTGGGGGGCGGGGCGAAGGCTTCGGGGAAGAGGAGCACGTGGCCCCAGCCCCACAAGACCCTCTAACTCTCGAGGGGAGGGGGCCAGGCCCAGGAGGACCCCGCTTTCTCTCCCCGGGTGGGGTCTGGGATGTCACCCGCTCCTCACCCCTGCTACTGAGCTGGTGCCCCAACAGCGGCCGTGCGGTCCGGTGGGCTCACAGAGGCCCCTCCAATAGTGAGCCGGCTGGGGAGCCCCAAAAGTCTGCCTAGTATGGGCCAGGGCGGCCCCACCTCGAACGCCACTCCCCTTCCCCACCCCCATGGGTGAGCGGTGGGTTCGGCAGCAGGGGAAGAGCCCCACGCCCATTCTTCCTGCAGCACCAGGAAAGCGTGAGGCCTTGAACGTGTGGCTTTGCCCAGTGCCTTCCCTCGTCTTCTGCTGGGGGGGCGGGGGGGCGGGGAGTGGGAGAGGGGGTAGGAGAAGGGAGGGGGAGGGAGGACGGGAAGGAGGGGGAAGGAGGAGGGAGGGGGGAAGGAGGAGGAAGGGGAGGGAAGTGGGGGGATACCCTCCAAGCTGTCACTTCCTCTGCTGCGCTGGGGGGGGGGGGGGGAGGAGGGAGGAGGAAGGAGAAGGGAGGGGGGAAGGAGGAGGGAGAAGGGAAGGGGAGGGAAGTGGGGGGTACCCTCCAGGCTGTCACTTCCTCTGTTGCTTCGTCCGCATTTCCACGGGCTTCCCAAGTCTGCAGAGTCCACTCACAGACCACATGGAGGCAAGATGGGCCCAGGGCGCCCCCCCCCAGGCCCCAGCCTCGGCCCTCTCCTCCAGGCGCCCCGCTGTCCTGACAGCCCCACAGCCGGTCCCCGAAGGCCTCCTGCCTTTCCGGCCGCTCCCACCAGCTCCTTCCCAGCCAGAGAGTCCTGACAAAGGGCTCTTCCCCAGACAAACCTTCGGGCCGGTTTGCATTTTCCAGAAATGGCCCCAACAGTACGTGCTTTTGGGTCCCCTAGGCTCTGGGTGGGCCTTTTTAACACCCAGGAGAACGCTGACCTGACAGTCAGTCCCTGCCGCCGCCCGCCGACTCCCCAGCCTTCTACCTGGTTCGTCCGCTACAGCACCGTGGCCCCTCCCCCGCGGGTCCCCTGCCCCCTTCCCCAGGGGCACAGTGGCACAGTGGCCCCTCCCCCGGGGTCCTGGGGCCCCTTCCTGTCTGCGGCCCTAGCCTCTGCCCGCTCTCTGTTGCAGCTTCCCCGTACCTCTAACAAGCCAAGGACTGCGCAAAGGCAGCCCGGCGCGGCTTGCCCAGACCAAGACTGACCCTCAGCTGGTCCCAGACAGGAGTGAGCACCTACCCTGACGGCTTCCTGTGGTTTCTGCTCTGAGCCTGAGGGTCGGGGCTCACGTGAGAGGAGCTCAACGCACTTACGCTAGGGACGAGTTTCCCATAATCTCCAGTGACTCTGCAAGGCAGAGATTTGGTATAAGTCCTAAGTGCCAAAATCTGGACGCTCGTGCAGTATTCCTTTATGAGGCCTTTCTTGCTCTTGTGGGACCCACTGAAATGGGGGCAGAGCCCGGCCCTCAGGCCGGCCCGCTGCTAAGATGGGAGAAACAGGAGGGCACGGGGTGAGGGCCAAGGCCAGCTGGCGCTTCAGGGCCCCACTGGGGCTGCTTCCTGCATGAAGGTGGGGGTCCCACGGGGGAGGGGGCCTGTGCTGCCGGTTCGCCGCCCCCCAGCACTCCGGGGGTGTGCCATTGCCCTCTCCCCTGTCAGGGGTCCTCCCGGGCCACTCTTCGGGGGCCCAGCCCTCGGGACCTCCTGCTCCCTCTCTTCACTGGCGGAAGCATCACTCTGGTTCCACCCCAGGAACGTCAGTTCTTTCTGCCACATCTCAAGACCCGATGATAATCGTTTCTTTTGCATCACCTCAAAAAAAATGGCTTCTATTGTAGCTTAAACTACACACACTCAGGAGTGGCACTGATAGTCTTCTGAGACCCTACTGTGGCAGGGGGTGGTCAGCAAGAACGACATAACCTGAAGATTCCTAGGTAGGCTGTGATGAGCTGTGGGGGAGCCAGGACAGGTGGAGAGACCACCTGGGCAGGCACCTCTGAGTCCTGGCTGACTCCTGCACCCCTGGGTGTGTGCCAGTGGACATTGGCAAGGACCGGGCCTCAGGGACTCACCACCACCTGCTAAACTGGCTTCTCCCACAGCACCCATTTAAGCCCTGCAAGCTAGAATCTCTCACATGTCTCATGGAAGGTGCCCCCTAGAGGTCTCTGTGACATTCTGGGATGTATGTAGTTCCCACCAGCGCTGGCTGCCTCATCCCTGACCTCACCCATGTAGGTGCTAACCTAGAACTTGGTCTTGGTGACTCCACTTCTGGCCAAGATGGAGCCACAGAGACAGAGTCTACCGCCCTACCTGAAACATTCAAGGGGTCGATAAGATACACACAACACACCTGAACAACGGTTCCAGGCGGTGAACACGAGGCCATGAAGGACAGCCCGTTATTCAGAGACAAGAAACAAATGAGATGAGCCCTACAATCGCCCCAACTCGTGGTTGGGCTCCTGGGGTGGGAAAGTGGAGATGGGGGGCCAGGCAGACAGGAGACTGGGGTCAGCAGCACAAAAGACCAAAGAAGGCAGAGCTGCACAGAGTGAGGGCTCCAGAGTTCTTCAGCGGCCCCCCTCTGAACTCAGTCGAGAGTAGATCAGTGCACGCACGTGGGGTTGTGGATAGAAACATTCCAGAGTGTTAGAGTCGCACCTGACACTCAGTTCCCACCAGCCAGATGGAAAATCCCATGATCCACGGCGTTTGGGGAGGGGGACAGGGAGCCCTGCCTCAGGGGAATAGTCCTGGATGAGCACTGCTCCAAATCTGCCTGAGAAACCTAGAAGGAAGATGTGAAAGGACCACCTGTTGCCAAATAACTTACCCATATCCCAGAGCAAAACTCAAGGGCATTTATAGGAATGTGAAACCGTCCAGCACTCAACAGGGTAAACTCCTGAAGTGCAACATCTGACAAAAAATTACCAAGAAGCAAAAAGCAGAAAAATGTGAACCTTAATGGAAAGAAAAATCAAATCATAACCGACCAAGAACTGACATGGATGATGGACTTTGCACAGCAGTTACCTCAATATTCCGTCGTTTCACAAGTTCGGTGGAGACACGAAACACATAAAAGAGACCCAAATAGAACTTCTAGAGATGAAAACCGCAACGTCTGAGATAAAACAAAAACAAAATACAAATAAACACTCAAAAAGATTAATGGCAGAACGGACATGTAGTGCTCAGAACTAGCTCTCCTCCCACAAAACAAAAGGAGCAGAGGAAAAGATAACTTTTTGAACAGTGGAGCCACAGAACAACTTCAAGAGGCTGAAGATACATATGATTGGAGTCTAAATGAAAAGGAAGTCAGAAAAAAATTTGAATAATGGCTGATAAGTTTCCAAATTGAATGAAAACTATAAACCCACAGATCCAAGAAGCTCACCAAAAACCAAGCACAAGAAACATAAATAAAAATGATCCCCAAACTCACCATAACCAAAAAGCTCAAAACCAATGATAAAGACAAAATCTTAAGTGACCAGAGAGAAGACACCTTATGTATACGGTAGCAAAGATAACAAAGGACAGTGACAGATGTCTCACTGGGGACAGTGCAGATAATAAATGCACTATATCAAAACCCGTTGAGTCACAATTCTATACCCAGGAAAATATCTTTCAAAATCAAAGTAGAAATAGACACTTTTTCAGACATACACAACCTGAAACCGTTCACCAGCAGACTTGTACCATAAGAAATACTAAAGTCCTTGGGGCATCTGGGTGGCTCAGTCGGTTAAGCACCTGACTCTTGGTTTCGGCTCAGGTCATGATCTCATAGTTCGTGAGTTCAAGCCCCATGTCGGGCTCCACTCTGACAGCATGGAGCCTGCCTGGGATTCTCTCTCTCTCCCTCTCTCTCTCTGCCACTCCTCTGCTCTCTCTGTCTCTCAAAATAAATAAACTTAAAAAAAATTTTTTAAGAAATATGAAAGTCCTCATGCAGAAGGAAAGTCATAGCAGATGTAATATAAACGTACAAAAAACAGTAAAGAGCACCAAAAATTGTAACTATGTGAAGGAATGCAAACTTTTTTCTTATTATTTAAATCTCCTTAAAAGATAACTGACTATTGAAACAGAAACGATATCAATATAGTATGGGGTCTCTAACGCACAGAAGCGAAAGGTATGACGACAATGGCACTAGGGCCTGGAGGGAGAAATGAAGGTACCGGACACTATTGTAAAGTTCTTATACTAAACACAAAGTGGGATGATGTCACTAGCAGGTAGGTTGTGATAAACTGAGTGTGTTGCTGCCAATCTTCAAGCAGCCACTAAAATAAGAGTAATAAAAAAGTTATAGCCAATAAGCCAACAAAGGAGATACGCTGGAATAATAATAATAATAATAAAAGTCAATTGATCCAAAAGGAAGAAACACTGGAACAAAGAACAGATGGGAATTTATAGAACAATTAGCAAGATGGTAGGTTTAGGGCCCTTGGGTGCTCGGCCAGTTCAGCGCCCTACGTCGACTCCTGATCTCACAGTTCGTGAGTTTGAGCCCGGCGCCAGGCTGGCTACTGTCAGTGCAGAACCTGCTTGAGATCCTCTGCCCCCCCTCTCTCTTCCCCTCCCCCGATCACTCTCTCTCAAAATAAATAAATAAACTTATTTACTATTGGGTTCTTTAAAACATATTTTTAAAAAAGACGATACAGGGGCGCCTGGGTGGCTCAGTCGTCCGACTTCGACTCAGGTCACGATCTCGCGGTCCGTGAGTTCGAGCCCCGCGTCGGGCTCTGGGCTGATGGCTCAGAGCCTGGAGCCTGCTTCCGATTCTGTGTCTCCCTCCCTCTCTGCCCCTCCCCCGTTCATGCTCTGTCTCTCTGTGTCTCAAAAATAAATAAAACGTTAAAAAAAAAAAAAAAGACGATACATTTAAACCTTAGCACATCAATAAGTACACCAAACGTAAACAGTCTAAATACCCAATTAAGAGTCAAAGTAGGGCGGCGGCGGCCCAAGATGGCGGAGCTGCAGCTGGACCCGGCGATGGCGGGGCTGGGAGGGGGTGGCGGGAGCGGGCTGGGCGACGGGGGTGGCCCCGGCCGCGGGCCCCCCAGCCCTCGCCCCGCCGGCCCCACGCCCCGCGGGCACGGCCGCCCTCCCGCCGCCGCCGCGCCGCCACTGGAGCCGGGTCCCGGACCGCCAGAGCGGGCAGGGGGAGGCGGTGCGGCCCGCTGGGTCCGGCTGAACGTGGGCGGCACCTACTTCGTGACCACCAGACAGACCCTAGGCCGGGAGCCCAAGTCTTTCCTCTGTCGCCTCTGCTGCCAGGAGCCTGGCAGCCACTGACGCCTCTGCTGCCAGGAGGACCCGGAGCTGGACTCGGACAAGGACGAGACAGGAGCCTATCTGATTGACAGGGACCCCACCTACTTCGGTCCTATCCTCAACTACCTCCGCCACGGGAAACTCATCATTACAAAGGAGTTGGCTGAAGAAGGTGTTCTGGAAGAAGCGGAGTTTTACAACATTGCATCTCTTGTGCGGCTGGTTAAGGAACGGATACGGGACAATGAGAACAGAACTTCTCAGGGCCCCGTGAAGCACGTGTACAGAGTCCCGCAGTGCCAGGAAGAGGAGCTTACACAGATGGTCTCCACTATGTCTGATGGTTGGAAATTCGAACAGCTAATCAGCATTGGATCTTCCTATAACTACGGAAATGAGGATCAGGCAGAATTCCTCTGTGTTGTCTCCAGAGAACTCAATAATTCTACCAATGGCATTGTCATAGAGCCAAGTGAAAAGGCAAAGATTCTTCAGGAGAGAGGATCTCGGATGTAAATTCCAGATTCTTAACCGTCAAGAGAACAAGCCGGCAGAGCACTTGTGAAGTTAAATCTTGCTCCTGTACAGTAACCGAGCTCCTGCAAGGCTCGGCTGAGCCTGGCCCCCCAATGGAGAAGTGTTCTGGTCAAAACCAAAGGAACCCCTGCCTGCCCCCCACAGGAACCTGAAGACAGACGCACTTCCGGCTGCAGAATACCTTTTCAGAAACCTGCTTTTGTCTTCTTAGCCAGTGTTAGATCAAATCCTTACCACAGCAGCTGGGCTGGGCTCCCAGTGGGGGCCTTTACGGGGCATGCGGGGGAGGGGAAGAGGAAGGCCTAGCTCCTCGTACAGGCCTGTGCTCCAGGGACGCTGGAGCAAACGCCAGAGGATCGTCCCTGGGCCGTGCCGTGTTTTTGCCTGGGTGCCACGTTGGACGTTGGCAGCCGCTTTGTAACACTATCTTCCCCCTCTTCCCCGCACCCCACACAAATGCAGCAGGTGCCAAGGATTCTAGCTTCAGTTCGTCAAATTGAGGTCTCGGGTAAAGGATAGATCCGCAGAATACCCCATATTCCTGTGGACGAAACCTCTTCGAGAAAGGGGAGGACGGGGTCTCCGTGGTTGTGGGTGGAGGTCGGGGATCGCCGCTCTGGGTTCGGGGCACTCAGCTGCTACCGTGTTCGTCCTTGCCTCATCTGTCTCCGGCAGCCCGGACCCTCCAGTAGCTTGCTTGCTCCTCAGGTGGAGGTTAGAGGCAGGCGGCATCCCACACCGCGTCACACACAGAGGGGCACTTAGGGAGGCCATACCCTCCATTGACCCATCTTCCTTCCCTGGCTTTCTGAACCGGACCGAAGATAAAGGGACTTTGGATCCTCTGATGGCTTGGGTGGGGACGGCTATTTCTTTGAAAGTTGCCAAATGTGTTCTATTGTAGTACCCAAAAGTGTCGTTATTTCTGTGACTGTCTCTTGGAAATGCCTTGACTGAACGTTCGATCTTTGTCCGAGTCTCCTGGTTTCTAACCTTGGCAAACCTGCCCCGCAGCCGTGTCCGTGACGCCGCGCCAGCCCCTGCAAGGCATATGTGTTTGCTGGGCAGTCCGAGGACTCCCCGCGTCTCTGAGCCCGACCCTTTACCATCACTTCTATCTGCAGAGTGCCGTGTCCTCGAGAATCAAGTGCTTGTTTGGCCAGGGAGGGGAGTAAAGCCCTCCTTCAGGCTGGGACCACAGGGCTTGTATCTGGACCTTCTGTCTGCGCTTTTGAGTCTTAGTGAACAGTCACTGAACGCAAAGGGCTGGAGAATCCTTGTTCTTCCCTCGATGACTTTTCCCAGTGTGGCAAATGGCCCAGAGGAGGGGAAGGCGCCTCTGGGGCACGCTGCACCTGTAACAGCCACTCACGTTGGTCACTCCTGGTTTCCTTCACAGTGAGGTTCCCTCTGCTCCACAGCTCAGTGCTTACTAGGGGGGTCTGGGGCCATGGTTTTTGGAAATGACTCACAGACGGTGCCAAATGTCTTAGGAACTCATGACCTGCCTGCGTGCAGATGGCACAACTCTTCTCCGGATCTCACTTTGACCTTATCTCTCTGTGTGTAGAGCAGGATAGAAATGTGTGTACAGGGGTGTCTGCTGCTCCGTGTGTGTCTACACACCAACGTGAGCGTGCGTGTTGACATTGGCCCCTTGGACTCTGGCCTGTGCCCACGATTTCTACAGCTATAAACGTTAGAGGAACTTCTACCTGCGGCAAAAGCAGTCACCTTTCAGAGACGTCGCAGGCATCCTCCTGTCATCTTTCGGAAAGCACGAGATTGGGCGTGGAGGAAAAGCTGCTCAGACCTGAGTAGGACAGAGGACTTCGGAAGACTTGCTCTTTGGCCAGAAAAGTAACATTTGACTCTAAGGAGGGAAAGCAGCTTCATTTGGGACCTTGAGCCCAATCAGATCTGCTTTCCCTGGGGCATGCCTGGGCATCAGCCCGTGCTCCTCGTGCTTTTTGTGCTCCTCGTGTTCTTCGTGCTCTAGTGCTCCTAGTGCTCCTGAGCCTGCACGAAGGGGTAAAGTGAGGCAGGCCAGAGGGCAGAGGTGGCAAGCCCCTCAGGAACGCATAGTCTTTTCTCTTTTCAGAGCCCCACAGTGGATCCCGTAGAAAAACTGCTGAGCCCCTCACTCGATGCTCTTGAGAAATTAACACAAGTGACATTTCTGCTCCCCTAGAGGGCTGGCTTTCACGAGGTCCCCCTCCTTCTGGCAGCCCAATGACAATTGTTCCAGTGCTCCTGAGTCTGAGGGTGATTCAGTTCTTAAGGTTTCTGGAAAAGTATTCGCCCCAGCCCTTTAGGAACCAAGTCAGTATTTTTTTTTTTACTGAAAGCCTTCTGGGAGAGCCCAGCTGATTACTTCGGAGGGAGGCCTGGCCATCCGTCGGTTTGGGGGTGTCACGTGGCCAGGGACCCACACTCTCTCCAGCAGCCCAGTGCTGCCAGGTGGGGAGTGTCTTCCGTCTTCGTGTTGTGCCCAGGCCTGAGGCCGCGGGCGACTCAGGCCCAGCTCACAAAGCAGCCTGGCCTCTCCTAGGAGATGCCACACTAGCACGCTTCTGTCTTTCCTTCAGAACCTGCTTCCTCCTTGGCAATGAGGCGCAGCCCAACCTCCTCTAGAGCGACTTCGTTTCTGCAGTCTTAACTGATCTCAGGGGTGTCAGCGAGGTGTAGGGGAGGAAGGGACAGAGATGCTGGGGGGTGGCCAAGAGGACAACCACATCCTCCGACATGGCCTTTGGCGCAGAGGTTAGGGACCATGCCTGTCACTTGTGGGTATTGTTTGTTACTGTTTGTGTATTTGAATAAAGTCTGAAATGCTGTGACCTTTTTTTGTCAATAAAGACAAGAAACAAAAAAAAAAAAAAAAAAGAGTCAAAGTAGGTAGGGGCGCCAGTGCAACTGCAAGCAGCCTACACAAAGCACTTTTTAAAAGTTTATTTATTGATTTTGAGACAGAGATAGAGAGAGCAAGTGGGGGAGGGGCAGAGAGGGAGAGAGAGAATCCCAAGCAGGCTCTGTGCTGTCAGCGCAGAGTGGGATGCAAGACTCGAACCCATGAACTGTGAGATCATGACCCGAGCCGAAATCAAGAGTTGGACACCTAAACGACCGAGCCACCCAGGCGCCCCCAGAAAGCACTTTTTAAAGATAAAGACACAACTGTGTTAAAAGTAAAAGCATAGAAAAGATATAGCATGCTAACACTGGTCAAAAGAAAGCTGGAGTCTTTATACTAATATTAGACAAAGTTGACCTCAGAGCCAAAAAATTACAAAAATGAAGATCACATCGTATTGATAAAGTAATCAATTTGTTAAGAGGACATAACAATCTTAAACACTTGTGAAATGAACAAGACAGCTTCAAGATAATGTTAAGTAAAAACTGGTAGAACCACAAAGAGAAATCGAACCCACAATTATTGTTGAAGATTTCAATACTCCTCTCTCAATAACTGATCAAACAAGTAGGCAGAAAATCAGCATGGGTACAGTCGATAGGTGTGTTTCATCCAAATTGACCCAAATGACATTTATTGACCACTGTGCTCAGCAACAGAAAAATTCATGTTCTTTTCAAGGCGACAGAAGATTGACCAAGACGGGGGCGCCTGGGTGGCTCAGTCGGTTAAGCGTCCGACTTCGGCTCAGGTCATGATCTCACGGTTCGTGGGTTCGAGCCCCGCATCGGGCTCTGTGCTGACAGCTCAGAGCCTGGAGCCTGTTTCAGATTCTGTGTCTCCTTCTCTCTGTGACCCTCCCCCGTTCATGCTCTGTCTCTCTCTGTCTCAAAAATAAATAAACATTAAAAAAAAAAAAAAAATTTTTAAGATTGACCAAGACAGACAATATTTGGGGACATAACATGAGTTTCCATACATGTAAAAGGACTCATGTTAAAGTGTGTCTTCTGACCACAATGGAAGTAAACTGAAAATCAATATAGAAATATCCTTGGAAAATCCCCAAATACTTGAGAACTGAATAACACACTTCTAAGTGACCCTGAGTCAAAGAAGAAATCAAAAGGGAAATTAGTATTCCAAACTGAGTGAGAATGAAAACAGCATAACTGGGGTGCCACTAAAGCAGTACTCAGGGGAAAATTCATAGCACTGGATGCCGTACGAGAAAAGAAGAAAGGTGGGGCACCCGGGTGACTTAGTTGGTTAAGCGTCTCACTCTTGATTTTGGCTCAGGTCATGATCTCACGGTTCAGTTCATGAGTTCAAGCCCCGAGTTGTGCTCTGTGCTGACAATGCGGAGCCTGCTTGGGATCCTCTTTCTCTCTCACTTTCTCTTTCTGTCCCTCCTCTGCTCATGCCCTCTCTTTCAAAAATAAACTTCAAAAAAGAAGAAGAAAGGTTAGAAAATCTATGACTCAGTTTCCACATTAAGTAACTGAAAAAAAGAAGAGCGAACAACTCAAACCAAGTAGAAGAAAGGAAGCAATAAAGATCACAGTGGAAATCAGCGAGAAACAGCAGGCGATGAATCTGAGAGCTGGTCGCTTGAGATCAACAGCATTGTTAACCCCAGGCTGCCCACAGAGCCGGTGGCCACGACACCTCCAGGGTTCAGTTCACGTCCACGCCACCGTCCGTCTCTGTTTGGCCTGGCCTGGAGCATGTGCCCCACTGCCCATGTGCTGGAAACCCTGGGTCTAATCACTGTCCCCTCTGGGGCCCCGCGGCTGAGTGGAGCCATGGCTGGAGTGGCAGCTTGGCTCCCCTGGTTTCTAAAACCATCCCACACCCTTGTCTTTGCTTGAGCGGATTTTTCCCCTCCCCACTGCCCTTTTTTCAAGGATCACCAAAGAAAAGTTGTTAATCCTCAAAATGAAACAAATATCTACAATTCAGTCATCCTAAACAGCATCCTGTCAATATCCACAAGCTTCATGTGATTCCCACAGGCCCCTGTGCTCTCGGCCCGCAGCTGGGGCTATACAGCTCTTTCCGCAGCAGGGGGAGGGTTGCGAGGGAAAGTGGGGTTGTGGGGGTGGGTTCTCTCTGCACAGGGGCAGCTTCGGCTGGCCGACTGCCCTGTGCCCCCGCAAGGCCCCCCGACCCACCCAGTCTCTGCAATTGGACCCCCAGGAGACAGTGCCCCACCCTCACTGGACACAGGCGATGGCCCATCGGCCGCTTCTCGGCGCTGAGCTCTGCCAGGCAGGAGGCTGAGGAGCAGGGTGGTCTCCTAAAGCACAGATGCCAGCTGGAGAGTCAGGGCAGGGCCACAGATAAGGAGGTGGCCAGGGGTCAGGTGCAGGTCACCGTGCGGTGAAGGAAGGAGTAGCAGGGTATGAGGAGAGAAGCAGGGATTCAAGTCACAGGCCCTCGTCCACCTAGAAGGTCAGTCTGTGTTTCCGTTTGCTTCTCCATCCAGGCTGGGCCAAGGCTGGCCGTGTGCAGTCTGATGGTGGTCTGGCCCCCTGGAGGGGTCCCACCTCCACGGACATCCAGGGCCCACGAGGCATCCCTCCCTGGACCTGCCACACTCCCCCTCCTCCCTGCCTGACCATGGTGACCACCATGTATGTGATAAGGAGTCGCGGCCAGGCCCCTGGCCCTGCAGAGATCCGCTCCTTCGTGGCCCAGGAATCCGAGTTTAGGGGACAGTGTCCCAGCAAGCAGGGACGCTGGCTGAGCATCTGTGGTAGCATTTCCCACTCCTGGAAGGACTGCCTAGCATTCCAGGGAGTCTTGGGCCAGGGTCCGGGCCACTGAGGCCCTGAGAGGGACGGGAGCAAGGCCTCCAGAGAAATGGGGAGCAGGGGGAGGTACACTGTGCACTTGGCCTGAGTCCTGCCCTTGTGCCCGGGACCCGTGTGTGCAACGGGTCATACCTGCTCATCAGGTCAGCCAGTGCCAGACCCTGGCCCAGGGTGACGAGACAGCCAGAGCCAGAGATAGACAGAGAGGCAGAGACGACAGAAAGACAGGAAGAGACAGAGAGAAAGTACACAGAGGCAGCATGTGGGGCTGACAGAACTGAGAGGGAGCCCCACTCCACTCCTCTGGGAAGCCCCGGAAGGGAGCTGAATCTGTCCTCAGAAACTCTGCCCCACCTGGCCCAGGCGTCCAGAGCCTCGGGCCCAGGACAGTTGGGTCTCGGGCTCACAGCGAGCAGCTGTGAGTGGGTGGACAGTAGCAGGTGCGCCTGGTTCTTACAAAGGCACAGAACCACCTGTCACCTGCCTTCTATCACCAAGTTTGGTCAGTCAGCGCCCCGGGCTCAGTTTAGCAGAGCAGTGGCCCCTGAGAGCACGTCCCCCCTAAGGGGCTGTGGAGATGGGGCCGGGCGGGCAGAGCTAGGGAGGCCGGGAGGGAGGCTCCAGGATGCGTCAGGGAGGCCTGGACCCTGGGAGAGGTGGCGCCAGAGGAAGGGTCCCCGCATGCCACGGGGCTCTGCTGCCGCCTGTGACCCATGGCTGAGCTGTGGAGGAGAAGCTGGGAGCAGCGCCGGGCCCGCCCGCCCGGCTCGCGGCTGTGGAGGGAAAGCATGGACCTCGCAGTCACACGGGGCCGGTTCCGTTCTGCCCGGCCCCCAGCATGGCACCTGTCTCTCTCTTTCGGTTTCCTCTCCCACAAAAGGCAGGGTGATGACAGGTGCCTTAGAAGACAGGTTGGACTCCCGACTACAGCTGTGACAGGTGACCACAAAAGGGGTGGCGTAAAACAGCGCAAACAGGAGTGCAAATGGTTCCCTGGGGCTAGAGTGAAGGGGGCGCTGGCTGCTGGAGCCCGCCCCTGGCTTCTAGAAGCTGCCCACAAGGCCAGCGGCGTCTGGCTGCATCCTTCTCACAGTGCGTGTCTCTGCCTCTCCCTTTCCCCTTCAAGGACGCTCAGGGTGAGGCTGGGTCTGCTTGCACGAGGCAGGATGGTCTCTGCATCTCCAGGTCAGGTGACTAACGATCTTAACGCCGCCTCTGCCCAGGGCCCTGCTGCGCTGCCCGGAGCTGGGGCTGCGATGTCCCTGGAGGGGCCGTTCTCTACTGCCCTGGACAAAGCTACGGGAGCCGGGGGCTCTGGACAGAGGGCTCGCTCAACCAGGATGGGCTTCTCCTCTGACGATCCCCCTCCGGAACACTCCCCTGAGTGACGTGACACCGGAGCGTCTCCAGGTGGACCTCGTGTCCCAGCTGCCCCCTTCTTGTGCCACTGCCGCTGGAGCTCACGCCAGTTGGTCTCCCTCTGGCCAGAGTTGTGGGGAAAGTGCCACCGGCGTCTGGAGCAATTTCCTAACAAGTCGAGAAGGAAAAAGTCAAACTCCAACACACGTGCCTTTGGGGAGGGGGTGTCCGGGCCCTTCAGGGTGGATGGGAGGCTGTCTGCCATACTGCCGGCGACAGCGACACAAGAGGATGACGAACAAATGGTGGTTTCCAACAGGGCTTTTCCTGGAAGATGACACTGTGTGGGAAGTGCAGCCTTTGGAAGAGGCCCGGCAGCAGGTGGCCCCGTCCTTTGAGCAATGGTCCCATTGTGTGCCAACTGATTACCACCAGCTGCTATACGAGGGAAAGTCCGCTGGGGGTTTTCATCAAGGACTGGATGCGCATCACCAATATCCAAGAGGGGACGATGACTTTCTTCAGAAGAGTGACATCACGGGCTTTCCCTGACCTCACGCCTGTAGTGGCCAACACTCCCCTCCGCCAACTTTTGTGAGCAGCATTTCTGCTTCAGTCCGGTGCGGTTCCGAACATGGCCATATAAACCCTACGGAATGAATCCCTTCTCAAAAATCATCTCATTACACTGATTCCCCCACGGGAGCTCCTAGCAGGGCCTCCAAACCTCCGGCTCTGTGATTGCCACTCATTTCTGCGAACTAAGGATGTGCTCATTGCCTCCGAAGTCAGCACCAAAAGGAGGTGGCCTTTGCCTGACCTTTTGTCCCTCGCAGCTCAGAGTGGGAGCAGATCACTATGGGAGACAGCGCCACTCAAACTGGGAAGAGGTCTGTCCAAGCGCGGGGTGAGGTGGACAGTCTGTGGGGTTTTGCCACCCTCTCAGGGGCACACCTGCGATGGGGGCGGGGCAGTGGCCTCAAGAAGGGCCCACAGGCAGAGGCTGTTCCCGGCCTCCTGTTCACACAACACGGCTGGCTGGCCTGCTCCTGGGCTGCTGGGAAGCCAAGTGACCACAGTCAACTTCGGCCCTCCTGGTGGCCGAGGACAGCATCCAGTCTTTCTTGACACATGAGACATGGGTTTCTACGTCCAGAGCCACTACACTGACAGAAACGGGGTCCCCTGTCAGTCCACCCCCTGTCCTACTGGCCAGGCCCCAGGGGTGCGGAGGGTACTGTGCTGCATTGGAGACCTGTTTGTGCGGAGTGTTGGGGTCTGGATTTTCACGTCCAATCCTGGACACGCCCCCCCCCCAGCCTCCAAATCTTTCCTCCCTTCTCTGCCACCTTGCTGGAGCCCATGCCTGGCAAGGGCCCGGTCAGCACCGGCCCGGCCTTGCCCTGCCAGGGGGGACAAACTCCAATTTGGACACCACAGGGGAGGGCGAGACTTTCTTGGAGGTTGGCCCTGAGACCCCATCCTTCTGCCCGGGCCAGCCGAACCACAGCACAGACTCCCGCTTCACCCCCCCAGATGCCACCTTCAGAGTGTCCTGGGCAGACATGGGGCAGGCTAGGGCGGCTGGCTGTCATCCTTATTAAAATTCTTCTTCAAACACTCCTGGGAGTGGCCTGCTGAAGATAAACTACCCCGAGAGAGTTCTTCACAGAAAGTGCTTTAATGATGCAATTATCGTCATTCAACTCGGAACGTCTTTATTACGTTAGAAAGGGGCAATCCGTCTTGGTTTATAGAAGGCGCTGGCCTGGCCCCAGACACCGGACCTGGCCCTGGAGCCTGGTATGAGAGCCCTTTCAGCCCCGCTTCTAAATTTGCATGGAGAAAACACTTTTTAATTGAGTTTCTCTGGCTGAGCCAGACAGTTAACTGTCCCCCAAAGCTGGATCTCATTAAAGCAACTTTGGTTTTTCAAAACTAAAAATATGCTGATTCACACTGCTGTTTCTGTGCTCTGGGATGTTAACCAGACAAGAAGTCGGTACAGCCCAACCCATCTCATAATCTGTTCCAAAACTTCAGGGAGACACTGCAGACGGAGGGTTCAGTGTTATGGCACAGAAGGCTTTTCAACCAGATTTGGTCCAGTTTGGGAAAAAGAATCTGAATAAGCACAGGTCTCTGTTGGGCCTCTGCTCCCACTTCTCCGAGCTGCGAGGGGGGGAGGGGGGGAACCCTATCTCCCCAGGAGCATCCCCCGCCCAGGAAGCCCAACCCACCGAGGCCCCTCCCCGCTGGATCTTGCCCTGGTCCCAGGTCTCAGTGGGCCTGGGAAGAAAGTGCTGAGCTGAGCGGGAGAGCCCAACAGTAAACACCCAGTGACCCAGTGACTCTGCGCTTGTCCCAAGCCCTGTGACCGAGTTGGTAAGAGGTCGCCCCGCCCCCCCCCCCGGCCCCTGTGCCCAGGGCCCTTCCACCCGCACCGATGGTGGCTCCTAAGCCCAGGCCGTGGGACACTCGGGCAGCACGACAGGCGGCCCCTGCCCGGGAGGGTGCTAAGCAGCTACAGGTGCCTGAAAAGCCACCCAGGGCCAAGGCGACTTCAAGGGGACAGAAGCAGAGTCGCCAGTCCGGGTTCGGGTCCGTCCTACGCGGCCCCCAGGGTTCGGAGAGAGGGCCCAGGGTTCCAACTCTCGGCTGGGGCGCAGCAGAAGAGCGGCGGGGGAGCCACGGGGCCGACCCCGCCTCTGATGGCGCCGCGCGCTCAGCCTCGCAGGAACCGCGCGCGGTCAAGGCCGGTGTTCCCACGCCAGCTCCACCGAGGCCGCGCCCGTCGTCGATTCCTCCGGGTGGGGGAGCCGAGGCCCGCTCCACGAGCTCCCCGGGTGCCTCGGCCACCTCCTGGACCGGAGGAGCGCGGGCCCGGCCCGCAGAGCTCCGGGAGAGGCTGGCGGGCGCTGGGATTGGGACAGGGGCACGGGGTCCCAGGAGGCTGGCCCACCCCTGCCTGTCCCTTCGGCCCTCCCAGGTCAGCGAAGCCAATGGACACCCAGGCTCGCGCGGCAGCGGCCGCGGCGATTGGATGACGGCGCATGAAAGGGGCACCGCCTTCTTATAGGGTTCCGCGGGCGGGGGTGCCGCCAAGCCCGGGTCGATCGCGCCGCGAGCCACCTCCTCGGCGCGCCGGCCGGGCCTCGCCAGCCCTGCGCCCGCCTGACGGCGCATGGCCCCGGCGTCGCTCAGCATGAACCCCGCTGGGCTCCAGACGTTCGGCGGGGGGCGCGCGGGGCCCGGCCCGCTGCCCTTCAGCGTCGAGTCGCTGCTGGAGGCGGAGCGCGGGCTGGACGCGGGGCCCACCGAGCCCCGGGAGGAGAGGCCACGGGGCACCGCGGAGCCCTGGGCCTGGTTCCCGCCGGCCGCCCGCTCGTCCTCCCCACGTAAGTGCCCTGTCTCTCGGTCCCAGGCAGCCAGGGGAGCCCCCGCCCCGGCCCGCGCTGGGAGGACGAGGGCGGAAAGGCCGCCGGCGCCCCTAACTTCGCCAAGTAGCCACTAACGCGCCTGGCCTGCGCGCAAAGAAAGGACCGAACCCACCCGGGCCCCCTCGCGCGCGCCAATCCGGACGCGGAGCCCGAAGCCCTTGAACCCGCGGCTTCTTGGCTCAGAGCTTTTCCGGCGCCAGCGCCCCCCGCCCCCGTCCGTCCCCGCGACGGTTAATTCCCGCTTCCCCAACTTCTCGCCCCAGTGCTCGCCGCTCAGTTCTTGCGGCCACCTCCCGCCCAAGCCGCTCGCTTCTCGGAGTGAGCACGGTCCTCCCTCCCTGGAGGGCAGACCCCGAGTCCAGGGCCCCCCGCCCCGTCCCCCTGAGGCCTGCATCTCTTACCCCAGTGCTTTCTGGGTCTCGTCGTGCCTCAGGGCCGCGACCGCCACGCGTAACCGGGCTCTGCCGGGGTTCGGAAGCGTCGGCAAGGGGCGCGCGCTGCTGGCGTCGGAGCATCCGCTTTGTGCTTGTCTCTCCTCCCAGGCGCCCCCAGCCCTCCGCCCTGCGCCCTCCGAAAGCACAGGACCAACCGCAAGCCGCGGACGCCCTTCACCACCGCGCAGCTGCTGGCGCTGGAGCGCAAGTTCCGCCAGAAGCAGTACCTGTCGGTGGCCGAGCGCGCCGAATTCTCCAGCAGCCTGAGCCTCAGCGAGACGCAGGTCAAGATCTGGTTCCAGAACCGCCGCGCCAAGGCCAAGCGGCTGCAGGAGGCCGAGCTGGAGAAGCTGAAGCTGGCGGCCAAGCCGCTGCTGCCCTCCTTCGCCCTGGGCGCGCCCCTGCCCGGCCCCCCGGCCGCGTACGCGGGCGCAGCGGGCTCCCCGCCGCAGGCGCCAGGACTCGTCGCCGCGCCCGTCGCTGCCTACCGCATGTATTACCTGTCCTAGGGCAACGGGGGGCTGCGACGTGGGTCCCAGCGCCAGCGCGCCGGCCGCGTCCGTCGGGGCGCGGAACTCGGCCCTGGGTGGCCTCCCGGAGGCCTTTGTGTCTCATTTTTCCGTTTTTGTGTTTCCGCCGTCGTCGATACACGTGATGACCGATGCCTCGAGCGCACTCGTGGGCACCTTACACACATTTTAAAACGGGTGTTAAAAACCCCGTGCCTCCCACACTTCCGTGAAAAGCGGTGAATGGTTTCGTGCAGCGCCCTCGGAGCTTCCCGTTTTGTGCAAACCGTGAGGCGTCGTGGGGTTTACTCCGCGGCGCGCTCCTGCGCCCCTAACCCGGCCAGCAGGGCGCTCAGAACTGGCTGCGAGACTGAGGCCCGAACCGCGGGGGAGACAGTTTGGAGCCAGGGCCTTTACGTGAAACTTACCAGCTACGTCCCCGGATGAGGTCTGGTGCCGTCCCGACCACATGGAAACCCGCACGCCCACTTTAGGGACCCCCCACACTTACGGTTTTCGTAGGGCGCGCCCAGCAGCCTGCGGTGAACTACCGTCTGGGGGCGTGCGTGGGGTCCACGTGTGGGGGTGGGTGCGCGCGAGGGCGCTCGGCCGGGGTGGGGGAGCCCGCGGGGCACGTCTGAGGAGGCGGGATGAGCGGGACCCGCGCGGCCCACCCTGCTGCTTTCCCACCAGCAGGGTTAACTCGGGAATCGGGCGCCGAGTGAGGAAGAGGACGGTCCCCCGTTTGGACGGACTGCGCGGCGTCCCCAACACTCCGCTTCGCCTGGTGGTGGCGCGAAAACCCACAAGGCCCGCTTTCCGCTCGCTGCGGCGGGGGGGGGGGGGGGGTTGGGGGAACGAGGGGGGCCGGGGGGGGGGCCCGCGGGGGCAGCCCCCCGTCCGCCCCCCCAACCCGCCTGCAGCCCGTGGGGCCCAGACCGCGGGCGGGGGCTCCAAGCCCTGCCCCCTGCGAAGGCTGCCCGGGGAAACAGCGCAGGAACCTGCCCAAAGTCCCGTTACCTGAACCTACCTGTCAGTAGCCATCATCCTAGGTTTCTGGGAAAACGAGAACTCACGATGGATTTAAAACAAAAAAAAAAATTTTTTTTACATTTATTTATTTTTGAAAGACACAAAGACAGAGTGTGAGTGGGGGAGGGGCAGACACACACACACACACACACACACACACACACACACACACACAGAATCTGAAGCAGGCTCCAGGCTCCAAGCCGTCAGCACAGAGCCCGACGTGGGGCTTGAACCCATCAACCATGAGATCATGACCTGGGCCGAACAAAGTGGGACGCCTAACGGACTGAGCCACCCAGGTGCCCCGCAATGGATTTTAAAGGGACACCAACCCAGTTCCTGAAGTGCCAGCTGCTGAGGTGACCAGTGGCGACCAGACAGGGCCAGGAAGCCCCTTCCCCTTCCACCTCCCCCGTGTGCACCACTGCCCCTGCAGTGTGCTGTTTACACTCACAACCCAACTCCAGGCACCATCCGCAAGGACACAGGTCTGTAAATACACCGGAGAGGGTGGCTGGGGGCCATGGCACACAGGGAGCTCACTGAGGGGCGAGGGGCCATGCCCCCCAGTCTGGACACTCCCTGCGGGCCAGCACTTTGATCTTCTCAAATCTGAAGTACCTGAAAGTCAGGGCCAAATCGGACAGCCAGACAAGGCTCACTTAGCAAACAGTTTGAGGATCATGGTGGTCATTTGAGATACTCCAAGGCAAAGCTGAGCAAGACACCGACACAAGGAAAACCACCACGAGGTGCCCACCGCCTGGCATCTGTCCACCGTCCCTTGGTCTCCACCCCAACGGTGCTCTCGCCACAGAGCACGGCTCTGCACACGCAGCTCCCAACTCCACCCACACAGTCTGGCTGAGCAGCCCCAACCCAGTCAGGAATGCTCAGTCAGCTTGCTAAGGTGTCTCTCCATAACCATTTCCGACCCAAGATGCCTACCTGGGAGGTTCTCTGCCCAGGTGTCCTCACCGAGCTGGTCGACAGCCCTTTCATCTGACCAGGGCTTGGCACACAGACCACCCAAAAGTGAGCAAAGCTCTGTGCCCCCCCGCCCCCCCGCCCCAGCCAGGTGCCCTTGTTCCTAGGCAAGGCTGAAGCCAGCTTGTGAAGACCAAGACTTTCTGCTCTTCTGGAAAGGGGTACTGCCCCGGGGCAGATGTCTGTCCCTCCTCGAGACTTCTGCTGCCTGTCTGCATTCCCAGGGAGGACTTGGGTCCCTGCATGTCCTGGCCCGGACCCCAGCTGTGTGGACCTGAGGCCCTCCTCCAGCCAGTGTGTCCCCCATAGGAGGTCTTGAGCTTGCCAGAGCAACTTGGAAGGGCTCATCCATCGGGAACATGCACAGAGGCCTGGGGCCTCTGCCACCCCAGTCTCAGGACCCACATCCCGGAACTCCAGAGTCATGCCCCACCCCTGTCTGTGCCCTCTCCGTGCTTCACACCCAGGCGCCGCTGGTGGACTCAGAGACAGCAGCCCTGCCTCTGGGAGACCAACTGGATGAGGGGGACACGCCCCTTTGAGGGTGCAGGGGACAAAGAGAGGGTCGAGCTGTGCAATGGCACGGACTGTGGGTGACCCCTGGTAGGGCCAAACCAGGGGGTGGGACCATGGAGACCGCAAGCCTGGGTGTCTCATCAGTGTCATTAAACAAGTGACATAACAAATAGGCCTGGCGGTCTGGGTGACCCGAAGCCCTCTGAGCCCCGGGAGCCAACCCTGAGGCTCCAAAGTCAGGGTCCTGCTGGCGCGGTGACGGGGTTCCGGTCCAGGCGCTCTCAGAGCCCCTGCTGGGCACCTACAGTAGCTGCAGGCACCCCTGCAACAGCAGTGCCTGCTGGGGTCAGAGGGCGCTGCCCCGGCCCCGGCCCCGGCCCGGCCCCCAGGTCCTGTGTCCGTGGGCCCCCAGGGTGGAGCGGGTCAGATCCCAAGGACCACAAGGAAGCAGTCTGGAGGGCAGAGGTTCCTCGTGGGCTTCCGAAAAGGCAACGCTGGGCACTTCTCAGGCTGGGTCATGGGACTGGTGTCTACGGTCCCTGCCAGGACGTGCGATCTCACATGTGCTTTTGTCCCTATGAGCTGTTTCCTAACAAGGAAATGCTATTTTCTGTCAAGTAAAACGATGGACATGTAAATACTAACACAATTTCTGCATCGCCTGAGTTGCCCTGTGACCTGCTCCGTGGACCCACCCCGGTGCTGGGCAGGCTCTCCTGGACTGGGGCACGGCCCCAGCACGGCCCCAGGCTCCGATCTGCGCGTGCTCCCCGGCTCCAGGATAGTATTTCCGAGGATGTGGGCTGTGCTGGTTTTCTGATGTGATAACACACAATGCTAGTCAGATGGCCTAAAAGTTCTGGGACTTTCATTTTGACCTTTACTGTTTATTTATTTATTTTGAGAGGGAGAGCACAAGCTGGGGAGGGGCAGAGAGAGAGACTCCCGAGGAGGCTCCCCACTGTCAGCTAGAGCCTGACATGGGGCTCGATCTCATGAACTGTGAGATCAAAACCTGAGCTGAAATCGAGTTGGACGCTCAACTGACCGAGCCACCCGGGTGCCCCTTCATTTTGACTTTAAAAGAAGTGTCGTCTCCTTCACCAAAATACGGGGTTTTTGCTATTTCTGATATTCTCCATTATATGCTGTATTCCGTGGATTAGGCCATTCAGAAAAATAAGCGTGTAGCAATTCGCCTGAAATGACCAGCGTTGCAGGACATCATGGGAAGCAAGGGGGAGGGAAGCGTGTCTGGGGTGCGTGTATGAAAACCACACCAAAGAGCTACACTCTTCCTTGAAACACTGAAGGTGCTATTTGTTCTGAAGGCTGTACTTTGAAAATTTGTAGACTGCGGAACGATGCACTCACCCTGCCCTCGCTGAAGCCATTTTTGCAACTCGGGATGGTGCGTGCAGCTCCCGGAGGGAGGGCCCCACGACCCCAGGAGGCCATGGAGGGAGGCCACGGACGCCACGGGGCACGAGCCGTTCCTACTTTGTTGAAGCAATTGTTTGGGCTTGCTGCTAAACGGAGCTGAAACTAAACACCGCACACACCTGACCCTTTTCTTGTTTCACTGGGCAGGTGACCGCCTCCAGCATAAGGGTGCACAGAAGTTGCCAGAAGGGGTATCTTTGCCTCATTCTTGATTTAAAAAAAAAAAAAATTAACGTTTGTTTATTTTTTGAGAGACAGAGACAGAGCATGAGCTGGGAAGGGGGCAGAGAGAGGGGGGATGTCACAGATTCTGAAGTGGGCTCCAGGCTCCAAGCTGTCAGCACAGAGCCCGACGCGGGGCTTGAACCCTCCAACTGTGAGATCGTGACCTGAGCCAAAGCCGGCCGCCTAACCAACTGAGCCACCCAGGCACCCCCACCTCATTCTTGATTTTTAAAGGAAGTTGTTTTGTTTTTTTTTTTTTTTTGTTTTTTTTTTGAGACAGAGAGAGACAGAGCATGAACGGGGGAGGGTCAGAGAGAGAGGGAGACACAGAATCTGAAACAGGCTCCAGGCTCCGAGCCGTCAGCATATAGCCCGACGCGGGGCTCGAACCCACGGACCGCGAGATCATGACCTGAGCCAAAGTCGGAGGCTTAACCGACTGAGCCACCCAGGCGCCCCTAAAGGAAGTATTTTTAACCCCACCACAAGCATGGTAGGTGTGGTGGGTGTCTTGAAATAGCTCTTCCAGGCGACTGTCGTTCCATTCCGCAACTAGTTAATAGCAAGTTTTTTCCTCCATGAGTGTTGTCTTTTGTCAGATGCTTTTTCTGCACATATTGAAATGATGATATGATTTTCCCTTCAGGCTGTTAACGTGGTGTATTACAGTAACAGATTCTCCAGTGTTGAGACAAGTGTGAACTCCTAGAATAAACCCGTGGAGGGGGGAGCTTTTGACACAATTAAATTAAAAAAAAATCATAAAGATAATAAATGATAGACTGACCACATAACTGTAAAGAACTTACGTACAACAAAATACCATAACATGAAGTCCACAGCAAATCAGGAGAAACATGTAAGGTGATCTGCTTGGGGAGAGGTGGCAGGGTGATGTCCTGTCCTCTGCTTTGCAGTGCCGCAGGAAGCCTCTGGGGCACCGCCCCCCCCATCTGCCTGCCCACTGCCCACCTGCCCACCCACCTGCTGTGGTCTAACTGGACCACTTCATGGAGAGGTTGCCTCATCATCTCTCCAGGGTCGGTGCTGCTCCCTCCCCCCACCCGGGGGCTCAGTGCACTTCCCCTGTAAGCACTCACTATGCCCGCCCAAGGGCCTGATCTCGGTTCTGTCTTTCAGAGTCCAGAAAGAAAGCTGTTTGCCTCATGCTCCTTCCGAGCAGCCGGGGACAAGGTTTGGGTGGGTGTGAGCTTCTCACCAGTTGCTGTGCTTGTGGGAGTGTGAGGGGCTGCCCTCGGGACACGATGACCCGGAGCTCTGGTCCTTGAGGCTGGTCCTGTCCACACCTGCCTTGGCTTCCTTTTCCTCCTTTTTACTTGTCGAAGGGGGCAAGTGCGTGTGCACGGTTAGGGTCATCGTGCCCCTGGCTCCTGGTTTCAGCAGCTATCTACCCAGGGTCAGCCTCGTTTCATCTCAGCCCCAAACAGTCCTCCCTCCCAGATCATTCTGAAGCAGACCCCAGACATCATGTCATTTCCTTCACGAATATTTCGGGAAGTACCTTCTAAAGACTACTTAGGAAAACAGCCGCAGCATGACCACCACAGAATAGCGCTGGTGCCTGCCGAGTGTCCAGCAGCGTCCAGGTTTCCCAGATTGCCTCGCGATTTCTTTGCTTTTTTACTTACTTGTAAGACTTTTAATTTTTATACTTAAATCTCTATACCCAATGTGGGACTTGAACTCACAACCAGGGATCAAGAGTCGTAGGCTCTTCTGCCTGAGCCAGCCGGGTACGTGTTTGTTCTTTCAAACAGCTTTATGGAGACAAACTCACAAACCATACGGTTCACCCATCTAAAGTGTAGGATTCAACGCTTTTCAGCAGATTCACAGATGTGTGCAGCCTTCACCACGGGCAACTTCAGAGCATTTCCATCATCTCAGAAAAAAACCCTGTATTTTCTGGCTATTCCCCCATTTCCGCACAATCCCCAGCCCTAAGAACCAGTAACCTCCTTTCTCTATATATGTCCGCACACTGGGCATTTCTAGAAATGGAATCATAGAATACAGGCCGTGTGTGTGTGTGTGTGTGTGTGTGTCCTTTGTTCACTCAGCATGATGCTTTCAAGGTTCGTCCATGTTGTAGTAAGTGTTAGTGGTTCATTCCCTTTTCTGGCCAGTGTTTCATTTTATGAATACACCACGTTTTGCTTACCTGTTCCTCACTTGAGGGACATGTGAGTTGTTTCCATCTTTTGGCCATTGTGAATGATGCTGCTGCAGGCATTGGTGCACAAGTTTTTGGGGGGACGTGCATTTTCATCTCTTACGCGTATACCACTTTCTTTTGCGTGTGGATGTCCAGTTATCTCGGTACCATTTGTTGAAAAGACTACTCTTTCCCCACCAGTTGAGCACAAGTATGTGGGTTAATTTCCGGATTCTCAATTCACGGGGAGGCTGGCCCTGGCCGCAGGGTTCTCCCAGCGCCTAACGCCCCACCTGCCACGCAGGAGCCCCTTGGCTTCTCACCCCACCATCAGCTCTGAGCTGATGGCCGCTGGGGAAGACGGCCCTGGGACCTCTTGCTGAGCTAGGAGCGTCAGCGACTCAGGTGCTACATCCTCACCCCCCAGAGGCTCTGTGGCTTTGTAAATCTTTCCAAAAACTGAGCCCTGCAAACAGATTCCCCACGGAGAGCTGCTGCCCGTTTCCCTACGCAGCTCGACCACACAGAAGTCACGGCTGGAGACCGTTATGGCAAATATCTACGTATTTATACGGCACATCCTCAGGACGGCCCTGCATAGGGAGGTGGCATGGCGGGCCATTTCATTCACCAGAGCATGTGTCGGGAATCCGTGGGTCTGTCACTGCTTCTGCCGTCACACAGTTGTTCAGCGACACGGAGCTGGGCTGAGATGGAGGGTGGCAAAGGCCTGAGTCGGAGGGCGGCCGCACCAGAAGGCGAGAGAAAGTGCAACACTGACGCCCCATCCTGCGAAAGGCCACCGCTCGCTCAGAGTCAGCTCAGAGTTCTGTGGCTCTCCGTCCACGTTGTCACTGGTGTCCCTTTTTTTTCTTGGTGCTTTTAAATCCTCGTGATGCACCTTGACCGAAACAGATGGTAGAAGGTATTCTGAAAGAGAAGAGTCGTCTCCGTACTAAACCATTTCTTTTCCCAACGAGAACCCAACTCATAAAATAGCGTCGTGAGTTTATTCTGGCGAGCTCCTTCTCTTCCACTTTGAGGAACACTTAGGACAGGGCTGTCCCTTCCTGAGATGCCCTGGGCCCCGGGGTCAGCTCCCTTCCTACACCTGGCCATCCACCTCAGACCCGCTTCCACCAACACACTCTCGCCTGGGAGACTCGGCCAAGAGGGCCGCTCCTGACACGGGTTCCAGGCCCAGGCTTCCTGTGGCCCACCATCTGGAAGGAACCCTGACTGCCACGGCATCCGGGACCCACTTGCAGGCCAAAGGCTGGGCGGCTGCACGAGGGCAGCTGGGGGTGAGAGTCTACTTATCGGTTTGCACTTATTGGCAATTTCTTTCCTTCTGTCCTGTGTCCTTCCCAAAATTAGACTCGAAAACAAGTTTAGCCCAATAAGAACACAATTAGCAATAGAAAAACAGATCAGTAGATCATAACTTCGGCAACGACAGCCAACGTTCCTTCCATCCCAGTTTAGGCCACGATGCAAGGGGGGCGATGGTGCCTTCCCTTCCGGTGCCTCAGGGCCCAAAACAGGGCATGCGCAAGACACAAAGTGACTCGAGAGAAACAGAATCGGTCAGGCTCTCAACTCCTGCTGAAGCCAACACTCCAACCCTCTTCTCTCAGGGAGACTACTGCCCAGGGCCCAGCCCAGCATTCTCCTCACAAAGCACATGCTCACAACCTGCCCCAGAAGGATGCCAGGCACTGACCTGTGGCCGGAGGTCCGCCGCTCGCCCACAGGTTCTGGGAGGGAGGCCGCGTGTTCAGAGCAGACTTCCATGGCATCCCCTCCTGACTGCTCCCCGTCATCCCCCGGAGCTTCTGCGGATGCTCTTACAGCGGCCCCGGGTGTGGCTGGGCTGTGGAGACAGGGTGAGTGGTGGCTCCTGTGGCCCTGTCTTCCCCCCCAGACTGACCACAAAAACACTACTTTTCTTGCAAAAAAAAGTTTTTTAACTGTTTTGGCAAAGCATACTTTCCAGACTATTGGGACAAGCACAAGGGTTACAACAAAACCTTAAGTGAATGGTCATGTGACAGATGCCACGTTTGCAAATTTAGTGACAGTTACACCTCATGTTTTGAAAAAAGTATTTTTGTGGTGCCACGTGGTAAATGCCTCCCAAGGGTGCCCGCTGTCTTTCCACAACCACGAGAAGTTTGCTAATGTTAACCTTGCTATCGAGTGTCGTCCCCAATCCCTATTCAATCCAGCATTGTAGGACTCCTTTCCTTGAAATGGTCCCTCCGAGAGGAGAGAGTCACCTTACACTCAGAACCTCGTGACTCTCCTGTGTTGCAGTGGGCTCTCAGACTCACAGTACTTTAAGAGCAAAGTCCTGCTGAGGACTACTAGCCTGGTAACACTTCGACACGATTCCCAGGATGTTCTGACGGACTCTGCCAAAGGAACCAGTTGCAAGAGGCAAAGAGATACAAGTTTAAGAATGACTCCTGATGCATTTCCCCAGGCTGTTCTGAGCAGTGGTGGTAACAAAATGGCTTCATTGTCCAAGTTACCAACCAGACGAAGAGCTGGAGGGTCTGCGTGAGGGGAGGGCCTCCCAGCCTGGGACAGATTCCCAGAGGGCCAGGTCAGCAAAGCAAGTGGGGCTGCAGCCCCCAAGAGGAGATACAGGTAGAGCAGAGAATCAGGTGACATTCCTAGGTGCCCCAGGGCAGACAGCAAGATGAGATCCCAGTCATTCCCAACAGGGCCAGCAAAACCATCCCCTACTGGTTTCACTCCTCCTGCCTGAGAACTCCCCACCCGACAGCACCCTTAAAGTCCACACACTCAAAACGCTTTTCTAAATTCAGGGGCCCATCCTGAAGCTTGGCACGTGCACCACCTCGCGTACCCTCTGCTTTTCTTTGGCTTATCAAATCGGAAGTCCGCAGGGTAGAGGTGACATCTCACCAGGTGATCTTTCCTGTCTTTGCTGGTCTTGAACTTCTCTGCACAGCCTTCCACCAGGCACTGATACTGAAACAGAAACAGTGTCACCTCCATCCTGACTCACAGAGTCCCCGCGCACCTTGCCCCTGACCTCCAGCTGGGAGCAGTGTGCTGACCCCCCCCCCCCCCAGCTAGGCAAACAGCTTGGGGACAAACCCCTCCTCCGCCCGAGATGACTGCCCTTGGCCCAAGGAACATGGACACATCACCCACCATGTCCTGCCTTTCAGACAGGATCTGGAACAGTGAGTCATGCCACTCCAGGATGTGGACGTCCAGCAGGTGCACTGAGGGGAAGGCCCGTCTGCAGAAGGAGCAGACGTTTCTGTGCAGAGTGTGGTAGTGGTGCTCATAGTCCTCCAGGCTGTCAAACACCTGGCAGCAGCCTGCCACCTGACAGGTAAACTCAGGCACCCTGGCAAAGGAAACCACCTTGTGGGAATGCCGTCCTGCTGATGACAGAGGACCTTACGCTCCCAACTGACACCTTTCCTTTAAGCAGTCTGATAAACGGTAAAGCTCTGATGTTTCTTTGGCAATCCCAAATTCTAGTTTCTTAACAACTAAATTTTCACAGACCGGAGAGGAGGGAGTGAAGCCAGAACAGAGGAGCAAGGACGGTGGTCTGGCAGAGGGTAGGGTGGAGGATCACCCAGGAGCGAGCGGGCTGGATCCAGGGAGGGGGCAGCGCTGGGCCCAGAGGCGAGTACCTGGGCCTCTCCGGCGCCTCTGTCACCTGTGTGAGCACGTCCTGAAGGTAGAGGTGTCGCAGCACGTCCCCATCCTGCAGGAAACGCACATCATGGGCGGGGCCGGTCTGCCAGCCCCGCCCCCGTCCGCCCCGCCCCCATCCGCACGCCCCATCCACGAGCGCCCCGGCCCGTATCCCCCGCCTCGCCCGAAGCCCCATCCGCGAGCGTCGGCTTCGTCCCCGCCCGACGGTCCCGCCCCCAACCGCGAGCGTCGGCCCCGCCCACGGCCCCCCGCCCTGCCCGCCGGCCCCGCCCCCGCCGACAACCGCCCTCTCCCTCCTGGGCTCACAGACCTCGAAGAACTCGTGCTCCCGCGGGAAGCGTACCCGGCGCGCCGCGAAGCGGAAGGGCGGGGCTCCGGCCGCGGGGTCCCGCTCCACCGGCAGCGGCTCGGCCGCCCCGGGTCCCCCCGCCAGGCGGGAGTGCAGCGCGGGCGGCAGCTGCATCGCCCTGCGCGCTGGCGGCGCCACAGCCTGCCGGCCACCGTCCGCGAGCCGGCCGGGGCGGGGCCGGAAGTGACCTCGCGCCACTTCCGCTGCCGCCGCGGGTTTCGCTGTGAGCTTAGGCGGACCGGCGCCCGGACGCGCGGTGAGTCCGGCCGCGGGCGGTGGAGCCTGAGCCTTGCGAAGGGGAGGCGGCGGGGCTCAGTCTCCCTTCCCCGCGCTCCGCCGCCGGCCGTGCGCCGACCGCTCAGGGGCGCACGGCCGGCGGGCGTCTCGCCCCTGGACCCCGCGCTCGGGTACGGTGCTGGCCTGTGCGCTGCCCCACCGACGGCTCACGTCCCAAACTCTAACCGTGCGGCCTCCCTGCTGTGAAGACTCCCACCCCTCCTCCGCCCTCATTACCCTCACCCTTGTCCACGCCGCGTTTGCCTCCCACCTGAAGGGCTGGCGCGGCCTCTGGGTCGTGCTGGTCTCCAGACCAGTAACCAAACTGGAGCCAGAGTGGTCTTTGCAAAATTCACGTCCTACGGCAATGCTTCCTTGTTTAAAGCCCTTCGGTGGCTTCCCGTTACCTTAGTCCAGCGGCTCTCTCGTAGCCTGTCAGGCCCTGCGCGTTCCGCCTGCCTTTCTAGTCTCCTCCCTCCCATCAGCTTCTGAGGTGCGCAGGACTCTGTGCCCGGTGCTCAGTGCCCGCCGGTGAAGAAAGCAGAGGACGCCTCTGCCCAGCCGCGGACACGGCTGCCTACCTGGTGAAAGTTACCTAGTTAAAACAGCGATGGGTGATCCAAGGGACGCAAGGACGCTTGAGACTTACTGGGGGGGGGGGGGGGGTGCGGGGTGGCCATGGCCGGACTCCCCTCCTCCCCCAGGTACTTCGGCGTTGATAGGACCTGTACACCCATGCGTGCAATATAGTCAGGAAGTGAGGTAGTGTTTCTTTAAAAAATTAGAAGATAATTTTAGAGCTGTCATTTAAAGAGCATAATAAAAATCTTTTGGCTCCTTCATCCTGGAAGTAAAGGCTTGTGGCCCCATCCCCGGTCCGTTTCACAGCTAAGAAGAGCCCTGGACAGATTCATCGCTTATGCTTTACTTTTCTGTCTCTGAAAAAGCATCAGGGCTCTTGACCTTTTTTTCACAAATTTTGTTTTACAAGCCCATTTGTGCAATTAGTTTTTTTTTTAATTTTTATTTTTTAACATTTATTTATTTTTGAGGCAGAGAGAGAGACAGAGTATGAATGGGGGAGGGTCAGAGAGAGGGAGACACAGAATCTGAAGCAGGCTCCAGGCCCCGAGCTGTCAGCACAGAGCCTGACGCGGGGCTCGAACCCACAGACTGCGAGATCATGACCCGAGCCGAAGTCACACGCTCAACCGACTGAGCCACTCAGGCGCCCCATGTGAGGATAGTTTAGAATAAATGTTCACGTTGGGGCGCCTCGGGGGCTCGGTCGGTTAAGCGTCCTACTTTTCAGCTCAGGTCATGATCTCACGGTTCATGGGTTTGAGAGCCACTGTGCTGGCAGGTCGGAGCCTGGAGCTGCTTCGGATTCTGTGTCTCCCTCTCTCTCTGCCCCTCCCCTGCTCACTCGCTCGCTCTCTCTCAAAATAAATAAATATTAAAATAAAATAAATACACATTCACTTAGATGATCTTTCTTCTGAAGCCCTATCTCCACCTACTTGTATCTGGGGGACAGGTGTTTTCTTTCCATGGTAAACGCAGTGCCCTTGCCATCTAGCATGACCTTGTAGTCCATCCATCATAGGACACCTAGTCTAGCCATTATAGGACAACCCACATTCCTTAGGAAGCCTTGTAGAATGTAGAATGTGTGTAAAACCGATTGCCCTGAGATTCAAAGAGGCCTCAGCGGAAGAGTTCTGTGTTGTCTTTTCTGTCTTGCTTGTGGTTTGCAGTGCCTCGTTCAGGCTCTTCTGTGATCACTAAGGTAACTGATGGTGACTCAGATCCAGTTTTCCTTTGGTAAAACCAGCCACTTCTCCAGTAACGTTTCCTCGTGGTCGGCCCTATGTAGTAACGGAATTTGTTCCTGCTTGTCTAGTAACAATACCATGGGAACTTACTCCGTATGGGCCCTTTGGTGTTCTATCAGGATGATTTTATTTGATCTCCGCAGTACCTCTATGGGTAGGATTTACTACTCACCCCTTGGCAGGAGAAGCCTAGAGAGATCAGGCTCCTTGCCGAGGACCTTACAGCCCAGAACTGGCCAAGTCAGGGTTCAGACTGCCTGGGACTCCGCAACCCATGCCCTGCTGTGCCTCATGCCCATAACTGGTTATTGTGAACTCCTCCTGATTTTAAAAGTGTGTGCTAGTGACTTACGCACCTGCTGACGCTTAACCGTTCTGCTTTTCTGTTTGAAGATTCCCTGACTCTGGCCAGTTTTCGATGTTTAGCATGAGTTGATGATATTTGTATGTGCGGAACTTGTTCTCTGTCGCACAAGGTTAGAGTCTCACTTGCCCAGTTGCAAATTAATATTCATTAGTTAATTAGCATATGGGTTGTGTGCTATGTCTACTGCTCGTTTACCTCAGGCCTCGTCTTCACTAGAGCTGTTAGCACAGTTTTGTTTTTTGTAGACGGCTTTCCTCTTAGCTTTAGGAGAACATATTGTTGATGTTGTTTCAGAGCCAAAACTATGAGTGAGTTTCGGATTCACCACGACGTCAATGAGCTGCTCAGCTTGCTGCGTGTCCACGGAGGGGATGGTGCTGAGGTCTATATCGACTTGCTGCAGAAGAATAGGACCCCATATGTCACTACCACTGTATCTGCACACAGCGCCAAGGTGGGCCCCGTCCTGGTGCGGCACTGTGTGCACTGAACAAGGTGGGCCCTGTCCTGGTGCAGCACTGCGCACTGGACAAGGTGGGCCCCGTCCTGTTGCTGCACTGTGTACACTGGGTAAGGTGAGCCCTGTCCTGGTACAGTGCTGTGTACTAGGTAAGGTGGGCCCTGTCCTGGAGCAGTGCTATGCACTGGACAAGATGGGCCCCGTCCTGGTACAGTGCTGTGCACTGGACAAGATGGGCCCTGTCCTTGGCACAGTTTGTGCACAAAGTTCATAAGCTTCCTGACTGAGCAGCCACAGCATTACCAGTGCAGATGGCAGACAATACTTGTCAAAGGCTTTTCTTGGACCAGGAATTCTGCTCAACTCCATGCTTCTGATGCTTCCTCATAACGGCCCTTGTTACTCACTCTGTTGTACAAATGAATAAATGGTGGCTCAGGGAGACTGCTGGGCTGTCACCCTGACCTCAGAACCCAGGTTCTGAGTCCCCTGAGGAAGGAGACTCAGATATTCCTCTGGATGGAAAGGAAGCTCCTGTATTAACTGCATTGCAATCCCTCTAAAGCAGGTTTTTCTGTTTTTATTCAAATAGCATATAATTCAAAATTACGGATCTTCAGTACGAGATAATTTTGAAATTTGTTTTTAGAAACACTCTGTAAAGCTTGTATTATTTAAATAGCTTGATAATGGGGCGCCTGGGTGGCTCAGTCGGTGACGCGTCCAACTTCGGCTCAGGTCATGATCTCGCGGTCCGTGAGTTCGAGCCCCGCGTCGGGCTCTGTGCTGATAGCTCGGAGCCTGGAGCCTGTTTCGGATTCTGTGTCTCTCTCTTTCTTACCCTCCCCCTGTTCATGCTCTGTCTCTTGCTGTCTCAAAAATAAATACACATTAAAAAAAAATTTTTTTTTAATAAATAGTTTAATAATGGCACAAGGATAATTAGAAAAATTCACTGAACAGACAGACTGGGAACACAGAAGTGATCTTAATTTATTACAAGGGGAGCACCATAAATCAGTGAGTGAACATAACCGCTGAGCCTATCCCTGGTTCCAGAGGGAATAGAGTTAAATGCGTAAACTTAAAAAACATTTTTTTATAATGTTTATTCACTTTTAAGAGAGAGAACACGAGCTGTGGAGGGGCAGAGAGCCCAACACAGGGCTCGAACCCATGAACTGTGAGATCATGACCTGAGCTGAAGTTGGATGCTTAACCTACTGAGACACCCAGGCGCCCCAATGCATACATATTTTTTAATGTTTATTTATTTTTGAGAGCGAGAGAAAGAGACAAAGTATGAGCAGGGGAGGGGCAAAGAGAGGGAGACAGGCTCCAGGCTCTGAGCTGTCAGCGCAGAGCCTGACACGGGGCTCAAACCCCCAGACTAAGAGACCATGACCCAAGCTGAAGTCGGACACTTAACCGACTGAGCCACCCAGGAGCCCCTAGAGTTAAATGTGTAAAGTGAATGCATAAACTGGTAGAAAGATCTAAATGGTCATTTCCTGATCTCAGGCTGAGGAAGCACACAGGAGGGAAATTGTGGGAGATCATGGGTAGGTTTAATGAGATATTTTGTTGAGTTTAAGTTTTATTTCAGGGGTGTATGATTATTTAACCTACCTAATTTCACTGTTTTGGTTTTCGTGTTTAATTTTCTGGAAGATTTAAAAAAATTTTTTAACATTTTTTTAACTTATTTTTGAGACAGAGGCAGAGCATGAGCAGGGGAGGGGCAGAGAGAGAGGGGGAGACACAGAATCCAAACCAGGCTCCAGGCTCCAAGCTGTCAGCACAGAGCCTGACGCGGGGCTCGAACTCACGGACTGCGAGATCATGACCTGAGCCGAAGTCGGGCGCTTAACCGGCTGAGCCACCCGTCCGCCCCTGGAAGATTTTTAACAGTTGTTTATTATTGTCACTAAATCTTTCATGTTTATGCTTTTGAGGTTAAAATAGCAGAATTTTCTCGTACTCCAGAAGACTTTCTAAAGAAATATGATGAACTGAAATCTAAAAACACAAGGAACCTTGACCCACTGGTGTACCTGTTATCGAAACTCACGGAAGACAGAGAGGTAATGGCCGTGGACTCATCGAGAGTGTGATGCGTGCTCCTGACGGAGCTTGTGTGTGGAGCTGCTCTGATTAACCTGTTCTACGCACGTGGGTTGGCTCAGTTGCGACAACACATCGTGAGTCTGCTGTCGGACGGCACCTTTCTGCTCGCCTGCAGCACCCAACACGGGGCTCCTTCCCTGCCTTGTGCTAGCAGCACTCTGGTGTACCGCAGGGGTGTGTCGGTGGTGCGTCAGGAGGAACAGTAGCTCATGTTGGCGGTGCCCCTGGGAAGTTTGACCGCGGTTACCCCTGTGGTTGGAGGGTTTTGTATTTCGTAGTCTCACGCAGGGGTTTTGTCTGTTTTGAATGGGCATGTTACTTGTGACCCTAAGAAAAACACCTAGCGTCATGTCAAGGCCGGAGATGCTGTTGCACCCGAGGGCGTCTGGGGATGTGCTTGGGCCTCTCACTCCTCAGGCCCAGGGTCTGGAGAAGGTTGTGGTGCCACACCAGGCATGTTTGACCGTCACACAGAGGGAAGAGGTCTTGCCACGTGCGGGACGGGAGACTGGCCGAGTGTAGAGAAAAGGCTGAGTTGGGAACAGGGTTTGGGAGTTGGCTGTCAAGCGTCCGCGGGATTATCGCCCTCTCTGAGCATGTGACACCTCACGGCAGAAAACACGGAGAGACTGACTGCGGCCCACAGACTCGGGAGTTGCCGCTGCCCTCCGTGGGTGGCTGGGGTCAGGAGGGAAGGAGGGGGCCTGGCCGTGCCCAGCAGAGCACAGGCGTGTAATGTAGGGTCTCGTGTGTTTTCAGACCCTGCAGTACTTACAACAGAACGCCAAAGAGAGAGCCGAGCTCGCGGCCAGCGCTGCAGGCAGCAGCACCAGCGGCTTCAGCGGCCCCGCCACGGCCTCCAAAATCTCCATGCAGGAGCTGGAAGAGCTGAGGAAGCAGCTCGGCAGCGTGGCCACAGGCTCCACGCTGCAGCAGGTACTGCACCCGCCGTCCACGGGCCACGCCTGCGGGAGCAGGTGCGGCGATGGGGTGTGTGCGAGCTAGAGAGGAACGTGGACGTGGAGGGGCCGCGGCTCGCTCCTGATGGGGACCTAGCTGCGTGGGGACGGCAGTTCTGACGCACGCTGCAGGTCAGAAACGCGAGGCCCTGCGTCACCCGCGCCGGCTCGCCTGTTCTGGGCTCGCGTGTCCGAGGCACTCGTGTGGGTCTTGCCCTGTATACTGTGATTCTCCGTTTCCATCCATTAGGTTTTCACAGTTTGTTTCTTAAGGTTGTATTTTGTAGATAATTTCATCTACGTTGTGTTATCTTCTGTGCTTACTGTTTTTCCTTGCTCTTGATTTCGTGTCCTGCCCTGGTCACTTGAGGGACAGCTGTCTTCTCAGGCTATAACTTCTGTGGCTTTCAAGCTCCCTCAGAGCTGCGTCCCCACGAGGGTCTGAGCAGAGCACGTGCCTCTTGAGCACCATGGCTCTGACACATGACAGCCAGTGCCGGTGGGCGTGTCCTATCAGCACCTCCCGTGTCCCCACACTGCCACCCCGTGTGATCGACGAGAAAATGGTCTGCACCTGCCTCTCTCCCTGGCCACCTTTGAGCTGGCTCTCCTGACAGCCGGGCCACCTCGGCCTGCCCTGGTCAGCTTCTGGTGGCTGGTTCCGCAGGAGGACTGCTGCTCCGGGCGTGTCGGGGGTCGGCCTTTCCCTGGGTGGATCTCTCCTCTACGCCCGCCCTTCTCCAGCTGGCTGGGAGGGGCGGGGGGGTGGCCTGGTTTCCTTGACCCATCCGTGACCCATCAGGTCGTGACTAGACCTTGTGTCTCCGGGAAAAGTGACGGGGTCCGTGTGTAGTTGTCCCCAGAAGGGTGCAGCCTGTTGCTGGTGTTGCTGGTTTACCTGTGGGTCCTGCACAGACTGGGACCCTGACAAGAGGCTGGGTTCCCGTCTCGTCCCCAGCTCCTCACACTGTGACGGGCGTGGAGACAGTCGTTCCGCTTCCTCATTTGCGTTCAGTGGGCGATCTCTCCAGTGCCGTATGTGTTAGCGTTAAGCGTTTGTACTAAAAGTATATATTTTTTTTTGTTTTTTGAAAACACCCTCGCCAGTCTCTGGAACTGACAAGAAAGTTGCTTCGAGATAAGCAGAACAAAAAAAACTCAGGCCAGCGCCTCCCCGTCTTTCCACCGTGGGTATACGACAGACCCACCCTCCTTGGGGACTTCCTGCCTGGCTCAGGCGTCAACACGGACATGGCTGTGCCTATAGGTATGCGGTACGTCTGTTTCTCACATCTGCGTGTGTGAGCGGCGTGGGGCACCGTTCTTCCTGTGCTTTTGTGCTCAGGAGCGCCGAGCTCTTGTGTCCTCCCTGTGTCTGCCCTCCCCGCCCCCCACCCTCCTCTTCCAAGTGCTCCCATGGTTTGCTCCTGGGTCTTTTCTGATTGTTTCCCTCTCCACAGTGACCTTTTAGTTTGAAGGAATCATGCCCCTGTTGTGATCTCAGGTCTCTATCCCTAGGATGTCTCCCTGAATTTTGGCTCATGGGGCCCATTGTCTGCCGCTTGTGTCTCCCGCGGGGCTCCTGACTTGCCCTCTGGTGTCCCCGCTCCTCTCGTGACGACCGGTGTCGCTGTTTGTCAGGTCCTGGAGCTGGGGGTGGCCCCTGTGTTCATTTCCTTCCCGCTGCCCCAGCCTGGTCCCGGGCCCAGCCTTCACCAACCCTTCTTGCTCACACACTGTCCTGCCCTCACTGGCTTGGGCCTCTACCTCCCCAGAGTTTTCTGTGCTGAGGAATGTTCTGGATATGCTGTATCCAGAACGTATGGTGCCATCAGCTGAATGGAGCTCGTGGGCATTGAAATGCAGCTAGTGTGGCTGAGGAACAGGTGTTTTGCTCTCTTTACTTGGCCCAGGTGGCCGGTGGCACGGAGCCTCGTGTCCCGTCCCTCCTCCCTGGGGTGCTCTCCACAGTCCCAGAGCTAGCGGCTTTGAGCGGCAGGGGTGTGCCCCACGTCGCCTCTGCAGCGACTCCCCAAACCCTGGCGAGCCACAGAGACCCTGCTGGATCGTTCTCCCGGCCGCGGTTCGCGGTGCAGCGTCCCCTTCGGAGCAGTCCCTTCCTATCTCGCCTGCCTCTCAGCAGCACGGCTCGCGGTGCTCTCTCCCACACGTGGGCAGGGTGCTGGAGGGGCAGGGTGGCATCTGCCCCTGAGGCCGAGGTCCCCTCCCTCAGGACCAGCTGACCTGGCGCTGCACCCCTTAACCCCACTGAGAGCGTGCGCCGGGGCTCTGAGTGGGGTGACGCTCAGGTTTCAAGTGAGCGGCAGCCGAGGCTGGTGGCCGTTCCCGGAAGACGGCCCTGCTCACGGGGAACGGGAGCTGTGGGTGATCTTGTCGTGGCGGGCTCGTGGAGAGGAGCCAGAGCTCAGAGTGCGCCTCCGCGTGCCGGGTGACCCGGGCCACAGACGGCGGCTGCCTGCTCGGAGCCCGTGTCCCGCGCGTGTGGTGCAGCACCACCCTGAGCCGCCGGGCCCCGGTTTGGGGCACCGTGGGGCCGACACAGGCACGCGTGGGGCCGGCTGTGCGAGGCTGGGGTGGGGGGCGGCTTCGTGGAGACACCTTTCTGCCGCTGCTGCCTCTGGCTGCCCGCGCACGGCGGTCTCTCCCGGCAGGTGTTGTTGGGGGGCGCGGTGGGGGTCGTGTCAGGGCCCGTGAACCGAGAGAGGCAGGGGGCTGCCTGGGTCAGGAGGTGTTTGGCGGGCGGCCCTGGGGATGGCTCGCGACTGTCCTTCGGTCCGCGGCGTGGTTGTGAGGGGACCGCCTCATACTGCGCGTACCCGGTTTTAAAGTCTTTGAAGAAAATCTTTTTGTCGCGCCGCAACCCAGACTTGCTGGCCGTGACCAGTGCTGTGGGAACAGCTTACGGCAGAAGTGCTCCTTAATTCCTAACCACGTCCTTTTAAGGCCGGGCGTTTATCTGAGTGGGAGTTTTTCTCCGCCCGGGGCTTTAAGGCTGTGGCGCACCGCTCCGGGGCCAGTCAGGTCCCCGTCAGCCTGGTTCTCACGCCCGTGAGCGCTGGAGGGCGTAGCACCGGGGAGCCGGTGGGGGAGGGGGGCGTGCCGAGGAGATTCCGGCGGGAGCGGGGACCCTGGACGCGAGGCCACGGCCCAGCGGTGTCCACGGCCCAGCGGTGTCCACGGCCCGCAGGCACGCTGCCCCTGACCGCCCAGGAGTCGGCTGTGGTGGAGGACCTGCTCTACGTGCTGGTGGGTGTGGACGGCAGGTACATCACCGCCCAGCCTCTCGCCGGGAGGCAGAGCCGCACCTTCCTCGTGGACCCCAACCTCGACCTGTCCATCCGGGAGCTGGTGAACAGGGTCCTCCCGGTGGCTGCCGGTTACTCCACGGTGACCAGGTGGGCGCCCGCCTTCCCAGGTGCTCCTGATCCCTGCAGCTCAGTCCTCGCGCCCCAAAAACAAAACCCCAAGAGCGCGCTTGTCTTGTCGTGACCGGGTTTCACTCCTGGCACGGTCCCGAAGGGCCTGGGGACAAGTGCAGGGGGCTGGTGTCTACAGGTTCCCTTCAAGGGTAAGAGCTTGAGTGGGGAGGGGACCCAGAGCTTGTGACATCTGATCTGAAAACTCAGCCTCACCTGCTCAGGTGCCCTCTCCCTCCTAGGTTCATTGAAGAGAAGTCTTCCTTCGAATACGGGCAGGTGAACCACGCCCTGGCAGCCGCCATGAGGGCCCTGGTGAAGGAGTACTTGATCCTGGTCACACAGCTGGAGCAGCTGCAGAGGCAGGGCCTCCTGTCCCTGCAGAAGCTCTGGTTCTACATCCAGCCAGCCATGCGCACCCTGGACATCCTGGCCTCCCTGGGTACGTGCCTGCCCTCCCGCCCCCGGGGACGTGCCGGCCCTCCCGCGGGAGCATCGGCAGGACCGGCGTGTTGTGCGGCCAGAGCCCGCGGGGCGTCAGGTGTTAGTCTGTGGCAGGAAAACTCTGGAAGCTCTTCCTGATAGGCTTTAGTTAGCGATCACAGCGTTACGGTTTGAGTGTGTCCCGCGAGAGCGGCACCTGTCCCCGGGAGACCGGAGATGAACTGAGGCCCTGGCCTCTCGTGACATGGCCTCAAGCGCCAAGGGCACCCCCTTCGCCGCACTGAGCGCCACCTCCACCTCCTTGCAGCCACCTCGGTGGATAAAGGCGAGTGTGTTGGGGGGTCAACCCTGAGCCTTCTCCACGACCGGAGCTTCAACTACACGGGGGACAGCCAGGCCCAGGAGCTGTGTCTGTACCTCACCAAGGCTGCCAGCGTGCCCTACTTCGAGATCCTGGAGAAGTGGATCTATAGAGGGATAATCAACGACCCGTACAGGTAGGCTCGCCGGGCCCGAGGAGAACACCGGTGAGGTACGCGAGGGGCACACGCCCACACGAGCCCCGGGAGGCTTTATCTTGTCGAGCGGAGGGCGTCGGAGTCGCCCTGAGCGGCGGCTCCTGGCCTGAGCTTCCTTCCTTCCCAGTGGTGAGACTCGAGCGTTCCTTCTCCGCATCACGCGTTTAAATACGTAAACGGAGCTTGGGTAGCTCACGAAGGAGTCTATTGTGTTGAGGTAGATTTCTTAAAATACTTTAAAAATAAGTCTGTGGCTGGGGTAGTGTTTCTCTGCTAATGGTGCAAATAACAGTCTGAGGGGAGGGCCTTACAAGGAACACGATTTTATTTTATTTTTTATTTTTTATTTACTTATTTTTTTTTAAATTTTTTTATTTTATTTTTGTTATGTTATGTTTTTTAACGTTTATTTACGTTTGAGACAGAGAGAGACAGAACATGAACAGGGGAGGGGCAGAGAGAGAGGGAGACACAGAATCTGAAACGGGCTCCAGGTTCTGAGCTGTCAGCACAGAGCCCGATGCGGGGCTCGAACTCACGGACCGTGAGATCATGACCTGAGCCGAAGTCGGACGCTTAACCGAATGAGCCACCCAGGCGCCCCAGGAACACGATTTTAAAATTGTGCCTCACGCGGGGCGCCTGAGGGACTCGTAGGTTGGGCGTCCGGCTCTTGGTTTCGGCTCAGGTCATGATCCCAGGGTTTGTGAGTTCGAGCCCCGCGTCAGGCTGACAGCACAGAGCCTGCTTGAGATTCTCTCTCACCCTCTCTCTTTATTCCTCCCCTGCTTGCACTCTCCCTGTCTCTCTGTCTCTCGCATAAAATAAAGTTTTAAGTAAACTTGAAAAAACAAGTTGTAAAATCCTGCCTTGCGAGAGCGGTATCTGAAGCAGGTGTGCTGGGGTCGCGCCCCTGCTGTTGGGGTCGTGCGTTGTCCGTGTCTGTGATGGAGGGAAGTGCCGAGTTCCCCTGGGAGGGGTGGAGGTAGAGGTCCCCCTGTGGCCCCGTGGCCCCGGGTCTTCTCCGAGCCCCTGGTTGAAACAGCTGCCCCCGGGGGTGTGGGTGGGTTCACTGTTGCTCACAGCCGGGGACCGACTTGGGTGGGGGGGGGGGCTCTGGTCGGCCAGACCCCGAGAGCGTCCGCTGTGCCTGCAGCGAGTTCATGGTGGAAGAGCACGAGCTGCGCAAGGAGAAGATCCAGGAGGATTACAACGACAAGTACTGGGACCAGAGGTACACCGTCGTGCAGCACCAGATCCCCTCCTTCCTGCAGAAGATGGCAGGCAAGGTCCTCAGCACAGGTGAGCCTCGCGGCCCCGGTGTGCCTCTGCCTGTGGCCTTGCCGTCACGGCCCCGTACCCGGTGGCGCCTTCCCTGCCTGGCGACCGTCCCGTCCGACTCCTGTGGCTCTGGGTACTGTTGCTTTGTGCCCTGACCCTGGGGGTTTGTCTCACAGACGCCTTTTCTTTGCCACTTCGCTTCTAGAATTCTGTTATCACTGACAGGAAAGTTGCTTCCCTGCTCCCAGCTGACCCCAGACGCGGGGCTTTTCCACACCGGCATCCCGCTCTCCTGTTCTCTGTGGACACAAGCTGGGCATCCTGTAAATTAGCCCTCATCCCATCCACCCGGGGTTTGTGGCGGGCTCCTTGGTTTGAGGCTCAGTCCTTTGGGGCGGCCCCCACATCAGCAAGTACTGGGTCCTGTCTGAGTGGCTGCAAATGGGAGGCTCCCATGGCCCCCTCCTCTGGTGTGATCATTTGCGAGGACGGCTCACAGAACTCAGGGAAACGCTTTACTCTCTAGATTACCAGTGTGTTATAACGGATACAAGCGAACAGCCAGGTGAAGGGTCCATGGGGCGAGGTCTGGGCAGGTCCCGAGCACAGGGGCTCCTGTGCCTGTGGATTTGGGGTGCGCCATCCCCGTGTGGATGTGTACCCCTCCCTGGAAACTCTTCAGACACCTTGGTTTAGGAATTTTATGGAGGTCCCATTATGCAGGCATGATTGATGAAATGATTGACCGTTGGTGATTTATTCAGCCTTTCCCGATCCTGACCTCAGTGGGCGGTGATGACGGGGTTGGGTCCCCTGGCCACCAGCCCTCACCCTGAAGCTGTCTAGGGAAGCTGCCGAGAGTCCCTCTCTGGCCTGAACTCAGGTGTGGTCAGAAGGGGCTTCATGAGTAACAAAATCCCAAGAGTTTTAGGAGTTCAGCGCCAGCAACCAGGGACAGAGACCAAAGATCTGTTTCTCACTGGGTTGGTCTCATACCATGACAGGAAAACAGCCGAGGATGCAGGCCTCACTGGGCCAGTGATGGTCCTGTCGCCATCACATGGACTGACGTACCTGACACGCTGCTGGCCGGGAACTCGGCACTTTGGTTCTGGGAGCTGTGCTGTCTGGGACGGGGTCGGAAGAGGGTTTAGAGTCTCATTCTCTGAAATATTTTTGAAATTATTTCTGTGTTCTTAGAAGATCTGGAGAGTCCAGCCTGTTCTAGCACTTAGCGCTTCTGTGCTCCGTGGGTGTCAGTTGGTTGTGTTTCTCTGCCATGTGTAGAGGGTTGTAGGCTGTTCTCAACCTCTCTTTCCAGTTCTCTAGCTACTGTTTGGGTTACAGCATCCGAGGTTCAGGTCTGTGGTTTATTGTACTTACGGTGAAAATTTTAATTTGCTTTCTCCCTGTCTTTTCAGGAAAATATCTGAATGTAGTCAGAGAGTGTGGCCACGATGTCACCTGCCCAGTGGCCAAGGAGATCATCTACACTCTGAAGGAGCGGGCATATGTTGAGCAAATCGAGAAGGCTTTCAACTATGCCAGCAAGGTCCTGCTGGCCTTCCTGATGGAAGAGAAGGAGCTTGTGGCGCACCTGAGGTGTGCCGTCTGTCCTTGGCCTCCTAGCTCAGCATGTGTAACCATCGGGGGTGTCTGACCAAGGCCACAAATTAACTTTTAGTGGCTCTGTCCTATTTATGTAAAAACCAGCACACTGCCAGGTTGTCCTGCCTGAGAAGACAGCCTGAGAACCTTGCACATTTGTGACCCTGCCACTGTGGTCCTAACTCCCCGAGGCCCAGCAGGGCAGTGTCTGCCTGCGTCACCTTGTCTGCAGTGACACAGCCTCCCAGTCTTGCCCCCGGCCCCACCAGCCCCTTCCAGGCGGCATAGCCGGGCACAGAGTTCTTTGCCCCTGCCTAAGAGCTGTTTGTTTCCGTTTGTTTGAAGCTGACCGCCGGTCTCCCCTTTCTAACATGTTTCCTGGTGTGGGGCGCTGGCCATGTGTTTGACACGTCCTTCCTGGGCCGTGTGGCCCCTCCTGGCTTCCCCCTGTCCCCCCGCCGCCCCCATCATCAAAACCGCTGGTTCTGGTGGGAGCCCTTTGCAAGCACGCAGCTCTTCCTCGTCAGACGCCTGCCTCTCCGAGTCCAGGCCGCTGTGCGCGTCGGCCAGTCTTCCCGATGACCTTGCGTCCGCCCGCAGGTCCATCAAGCGCTACTTCCTGATGGACCAGGGGGACTTCTTCGTGCACTTCATGGACCTCACCGAGGAGGAGCTGAAGAAGCCGGTGGACGACATCACTCCCACCCGCCTGGAGGCGCTGCTGGAGCTGGCCCTGCGCATGAGCACTGCCAACACGGACCCTTTCAAGGACGACCTCAAGGTGGGCTGGGGGTGAGGGGGCGGGGGGAGCACCTTTCAGGCCGCTCCCCGTGTCCCGAGAGCTGGAGCAGCTGCCTGAGAAAGACATTTGAGGTAAAGACACGGGAGGAACCAACTCTTGACAGTGATACCCGCAGCCCGGGTGTGCGCACGTGGGTGTTTTATGGTAAATGCAGCACAGTGACGTTTCCTTGTCTCTAGCTTTCTCTGTTACGAGAACGCACTGTGTGTGGCGTGCGGCACGCAAAGCGTGCGTCCGTCAGCTGTCCCGGTAAGGCTTCCGGTCGGCAGTAGGCTCTCGGTGGTCGGGGGAGGGGAAGTCAGAAGTTGCACGTGGATTTTCAGCTGAACGGCGGGTTGGCGCCCTGACCCCCGACGTTAAGGGTCGGCTGTGCTGTGTTTCCAGACCCACGTACCTTCTCTTTCAGCCTGAGCCTGGCACCTGCGGTAAAGTTGTAAATCTGGAGGGATTCAGGCCTTTCTGACTTCACGGTTTTTCATTTATATCGTCAGGTGTATTTTAAATGATCTCTCCGTACGTTTGTTTTCCTACTTTGGTGGAGGAAAGACGCCTACTTTTTGAGTGGGGGTCTCTTGGCAGGCGCTTGTTTTGCAAGCTGGGCTCGGAGATGGAGTCCACCGGAGGGACTTGCTTCTCCGGCCTGTGCTGCGGCTGGATTGGTGCCGTGGTCAGGACTCGACGCCATTCTCTCTGTCTTTCCCAAGATTGATCTGATGCCGCATGACCTCATCACCCAGCTCCTGCGGGTTCTGGCCATCGAGACCAAGCAGGAGAAGGCGATGGTCCATGCCGACCCCACCGAGCTCACGCTGAGTGGCCTCGAGGCCTTCTCTTTCGACTACGTCGTCAAGTGGCCCCTGTCGCTGATTATCAATAGGTGAGCGTCGGTCCTTCCTGACCCTTCCAGTACTAGCTTCTCTAGACCTTACAGCAGGTCTGCCGGGAGGAAGGGACTGGATCCGCCCGGCACCTGCCTTGTTCTGCAGAACGTCCAAGGAGCCTCCACACCCATTTGTGTCCAGGGTGGGCTGCCTGGCGCCTGGCGGCCGGAGTGCAGAACCGCTTCGGTGCCGCCGAAGCCCAGGCCGCCACCTGCTGCGAGCCTCATGAGCTCTGGTGCCGCCCAGAAGCCTACCTACGCGCCTGTCTCCTCCCGCTCCCTGCAGGAAAGCCCTGACCCGCTACCAGATGCTCTTCAGGCACATGTTCTACTGCAAGCACGTAGAGCGGCAACTCTGCAGCGTCTGGATCAGCAACAAGGCCGCCAAGCAGTGCTCCCTGCACTCCGCTAAGTGGTGCGTCTCGTCTGCGCGCACGCGCTCCCCTCTTGCAAAAAGGCAATTTGTCGCACACCTTTGTAGCTTATAGATCCGTGACATGTTTCACGTTGCGGAGCAGGGCCACTGCCGACCGCGGTGGCCACTGGCTCTGTCCCTCGGCCGTCTATGCAGACTTGGGGGGGTCGGGCCCGTTAGCGTGAGCCCTTCGAGGTTTGGGGGCGTGTGCTTCCTCCTGCTGGCTCACACGCAGCTGCTCACTGTCGGCCAGGGGTGCCCCACAGGCTGGTGGTGTTCGTGCCCGCGTGTGGGCCCCCGTGGAGGGGCATGAGCCCGGAGCAGACGCCCTGACGACAAGGCGGGTGGCCCCCACATGCTGTAGATGCACCGACTCCCTGTCAACTGTGCTGAAACCGTCTGCTCGCTCAGGTTTGCCGGCGCCTTCACTCTGCGGCAGCGGATGCTCAACTTTGTTCAGAACATTCAGTACTACATGATGTTTGAAGTCATGGAGCCGACCTGGCACGTCCTCGAGAAGAACCTGAAGTCTGTGAGTCGTAGCTTGGCGTGTCGGAACGTTGAAGAGGCTCCAGCGGGTTCTTGAGGAGGGAGCGTAGCAGGTCAGGGGTCAGGGGTGAGAGCAGCGCCGGCCGCAGGCTGATGGGGAGGAAGCGAAGCCCTCCGCACACACGAGAGGCTTCCCTACGAGCACGGTGAGGGTGTGCGTGTGCGAGAGCAGGCGTGTTGGGGGTGATGTGTTGTCCCTCAGAGGCCACAGGGTCATCTGAAAAATGGCGACAGACCGGAAGCGTGCAAAGCTGCAGCCGAAGCCAGGCCCGCGGAGTCCGTCTACTTGCGAAGTCGTTCCCAGAGTGAAGGCCGGGTCCTTCTCTCCGCACAGGCGTCCAACATCGATGACGTGCTGGGCCACCACACGAGCTTCCTGGACAACTGTCTGAAGGACTGCATGCTGACCAACCCGGAGCTACTCAAGGTGTTCTCCAGGCTCATGTCCGTGTGCGTCATGTTCACCAACTGCATGCAGGTGCGGCCACCCCACAGCCCACTCGCCTCCTGCCATCTGTCTGCAGGGGTGCTGCTCTGAGTCCCCTTCCGCCGGTATGGGCCTCTGTTCTGGGCCTTTTTCTGGACACCTGCTGTTCTTTTTGTCCGACTTGAGCTACTTGATTCAGTTACAAGCAGCTGCCCCAAAGTATTGGCACAGAATATAAGTGTTGGAAGGCAGAGGGGGTGAGGTGGGGGTTCACTGGGGCTCCAGGGCCTAGGGGGTCTGAGTCGGTGGGGCCAGTGGAGAGCGTGCGAGGTGTTGGCCAGCCTCCAGAGGACAGGAGCCTGGGAACTGGTTCCTTAGACCTCTCGCGGTCACGTGGGGCTCCATCGGGGGAGAAACGTTCTTCAGTCAGTCAGTGGACCAGCCCTCGGGCAGGCGCCCGTAAGGTCACGTGGGCACAGCAGACACCGCCTGGCTGTGCGGAGGCCCACCCTTCACTTGGGCCGGGCGGGTTGACGCTAACAGGAGCGTTTCTTTCTGACCCCAAGAGATTTACGCAGAGCATGAAGTTGGACGGTGAGCTGGGCCGCCTGATGTTGGAGCATGGCACAATGCTGGGGCCGCCCACGGAGGCCGAGCGGGCGGAGGAGCGCACCCGCAAGGAGCTCGCCAGGAAGGTGTGCTTCGTCCGGCACCGCCGGGCCTGCAGCTTAGCAGGCGCGCCTGCTGCCGCCCTTCACTCTTCTTTTGGTTAAAAAAGTTTGCTTTGAGTTAGATATTAAATATGAGTCCCAGAGAATCTTCTCGCTCGACTTGTCCAAACCTCAGCCCCTCTGTGCTTGAGGGCAAGGCCACGGTTCCCCCAAGGGGAGGAACGCCCAGGTGTGGGCGCCCCTTGGAGGGCCTGGCACACAGCAGGCGTGGGGCTGTGGGCCCTGCCGTCCTTATGGTCAGAGCCCGGCCTTAACTAGAGGGGCCTCCTTGGAGAGGATGTCGGGGCATAGGCCCTGCAGCACCAGCCCAGGCCCCTGCTCCCGGGCCCCTGGGTCCGTTCCCTCCACTGAGAGGGAGCCAGGAGAGAATGCTGCATTAGCTCGAAAACCTGAGTTGCAGAAAAAACACCCCAGGCGGGCGGGTCTACTGCTTGCGCGTGTGGGTGGGAGCAAAGCAGGGTGCCAGCTGCCCAGACTGTGTCTCTGTCCTGGGGTCTCGGGAAGCTTTATGTTGTCCTAACTCTTTCACCTTGTATCACGCAAAAACTTGCCCAGATCCTTTCTTCTATTAGAGATAAAGGGACAGGGAAGCTGAGCTGGTGAGAGCAGTGCCGAGGCCGGACTGGGGGCGCTCACGGTGCCCAAACTTGTCTTCTAGTACCTGGCTGAGCACGTGGACGCCCCGCAGCTGGCCTCCAGCTTCGAGGCCACCATCAACAAGTTTGATAAGAATTTCTCAGCACATCTGCTTGACCTTCTGGCCCGACTGAGCCTCTACAGCACCAGTGACTGTGAGCACAGCATGGCCAGCGTCATCTCCAGGTGGGTGCGTCATCTCCAGGCGGCTTCCCGCGTGGCCACGGGCGCGATCCTGTCCCTGCCTGATGGGACTCCCGGGTTTCCCTCGCCGGCTCCCCCTTCACCATTGCCACGCAGCCTTGGGCCACCTCAGGAAGGTGTCACTGAGGCAGGGTCTGCTCGGGCGTGAGGGTGTCTGTCCTTAGCCTCCTATGCGTCACCCCCTGAAGTCACAGACGGGCGTGCGTAGCGGTTCGTGTTCACTCGTGTGTGTGCGCCAGCGTGTGTCGGGCTGCCCCGTCAGTGCCCCCATAGCCCTAGGCTATGCACGGCAGCCGCGTCACCCCCCACCCCCTGCCCCCATTTTCAGATGAGCAGCCAAGGGGTGGCCACGGGAGGGAGGATGGGACCGGGGATGCCATTTCTGCCGTGGGCTGTGAGCACCCAGTGAGGGTCGTGGCGGCACGCACTAAACCCGCCCCGTTTGGGCTCCTGACTCTGTCTGTGCCTTGTCACTCTCGGGTGGTGGGGGGTGGGTGTGGTGGTACATTCCTGGTGACTCTGGGAGGGGCCCCGTGGGAAGGGGGACCAGCAGGCCGCTCAGCCAGTTTGTGGTTCTGGGGCCGTCAGGTTCCCACTGCCCGTGAATCCTGGACACACAGCTCTTCCGAAGGGAGGCAGTGGCTCAGCTTCTTTCCAGGAGATTGAGGGGGTGTCCCTGCCTGGGAAGGTGTCCTATGTTGGGCATCGGATGTCCTAAGGACAGGGCCTGGGACGCTTGTTGTTTAATTTTCATGTGTGTCTGAGTTCTGGTGTCAGTATTGCTTGAGAAAGCGGAGGCCGGATGGAGCCTGAGGCCCTCGTGTGGGTGCGTGTCCCTCGCACCTGGTGCAGAGACCACCCTTCCCCCTTTGTGGGGCGGACAGGCTGCCCCAGGGAGGGCGCCTCTGCACCTGGGGGTGCAGGAGCCCAGCCCCTCTCCTCCCGCAGACTTGACTTCAATGGCTTCTACACGGAGCGCCTGGAGCGTCTGTCTGCAGAGAGGAGCCAGAAGGCAGCGCCCCAAGTGCCCGTCCCACGGGGCCCCCCGGCATCTGCGCCCAGGGTTGCCGTCACCGCCCAGTGAGGCCAGCAGGTGTTGCAGAAGAATGAGTTCAGAAGCCATCACGTGAATGAATGTTGCTGAACCACATGTGTTTGTGTGTGTCGTTACTGTTTAAATATAAAATCCGAGGGGCGTCTTGCCAAGCTGCTGTCATTGCTCAGGGCGCTAGGTTCCCTTCACAGCAGCCACCCGCACCGGGCCGGGTGCCTCCATAGGTGTGTTTGTGTGAGTTCTTCTATTGAATAGGGTGAGTTTTTAAAAACGTTTTTGTTCTCAAATAAAGACAAAGTGAAGGACGCTTGGGTGGCTCCGTCAGTTAAGTACCTGACTTTGGCTCAGGTCGTGATCTCACCATTGGTGAGTTTGAGTCCCACATCAGGTGGGGACGTGTCCCAGCTCTGGGTGAGGATGCGCCCTTTTCTCACTCCCTCCCTCCCTCTCTCTGCCCCTCCTGGGATTTTCTCTTTTTCTCTCTTTCTCTGTCTCTGGCCCTCGCTCACTTGGGCACCTTCTTTGTCTCAAAAAAAAAAAAAAAAAGGTGAAAACACGCAGCATTTGAGCAACTTCAGGATGATTATCAAGGTCTCGCAGGGACGAAATCCAAGCCTGGTGTCCAGGTGGGCACACCTGGTGTCCCGGCAATCAGCAAGGCTGGGCTCTGGGCACCAGGGGGCAGCACGGTCCTTGTCCTGCCGCAGGACTGGGCAGGAGGGTGGGGGAGTCCTGAGGAGCACCCGCTGAAGTGCAGAGTGGAACCCATAGGGCGGGTTCGGCCCTGGGTGGCACAGCTGTGACCCCCACCCCACTGCTCCCCACTCTAGCCATGCTGCCCACCCGCCAAATGCCCTGTGTTGCTGTCCAGACTCGGCTCTGCCTGCCTGCTGCAGGGGGTCTTGGGGGGCAGGTGGAAGGGGCCGGAAGCAGGCTCCTGGAGGCAGGGTGGTGGGCACTCAGTCCGGCTGCTGCCTTGAAGAACAGGCACCATGGAGGGGGTCCAACTCACAAGCCACAGACGTCTTTCTTGTCCAGGCCGCTGTGTGTGCAGTGGCAAATACGCTTATCTGCCGCCAGTGTTACCAGAGCCCTGGTGTCGTGCTAACCTCTTACCGAGCTGAGGAGCCCACTGGCCCTGGGCTTGCCGCCCTCGTGCCCTGCCCTGAGACCCGGAAACTTTGTGTCCCCGTCCTGGGCTCTGGGCAACAGGCTTGCCCGCTACACCCTAGGGTTGCCAGTGGTGAGGGTGGGACAAGAGGAGCCTTGGCGGCAGCGGGGGAGGGGAGGGGGGTCCTGTGTCGGAGGAGGAGCAGACCCCTGCTGGTCTGGCTGCACATGGGTGGTCTGGTCTGCTGGCCGAGGAGCGAGTGCGTCTGCGACAGCTCTGGGTTTTGCCTTTACAGGGACTGTTGCCTGTTAATTTTTGTTCCCAAATAATTGCACAGCTAAGGAAGAGAAGTGAGCTCACTGGGAAGGGGGGCTCACGAGCCTCCCTGATCGAGCTGTGTGTGAGCACAGGGACGGAACCCACACGTCCAGACCCCAGACCGTCTCTGTGTCTTGCTCTGCTCGCGGGGGCACGGGCCCCGCCGCCACCTCTGCCCAAGATGCCTCAAAGCCCGCCAACCCCTTGCTGCTTTTCCTTTTCTTTCCATTTGCTTTGGGGGAACTACTGGGCTGTGAAATTTTGACCTCTGGTCTGGGACTGCCTGGGGCACCACACCCTCGCCCAAGGTTTGGACTTGCACTGATGTGCACCATTTCAGGAAGCCTGTCCAGAACGTGGCTCCAGGGCCACTGAGCTGAGGGCAAACCCTCTTGGATTAGCGGCAGATGACAGGGACCGCCCTCCCTCCGCCCCGCGCCTGCCCGCCCGGGGGGCCAGGTCAGCGTGGGGGCCGGCAGGGCAGGAAGCGGTACTGGGTCCCGTGTGGGCTTCTGTTCTCCAGGAAGTCCGAGGGCACATCCGCACCTGAGCACCCCCCAACCTCTGAGCCTTACTCAAGCCGCCGCCAGGCTGCAGGACGAGCCTGGGCTCCTCACCTGCCCCCTGGAGGGTGCAGACTTGCAAGGGGGGGCCCGGCTTGGCCCGTTCGCGGCCCCCTTCGTTAGTGCCGTCCACGTTTACGACGTTCCTCCTTGTGGACACCAGAGGCCGTTCGGGAGCCCCCCTCCTCGTGGACACCTGGGGCCCAGGAGTAGACGCCGTCCGGGCGGGGGACGGGGGCCTCCCCCCGCGGAGGCCCAAGCCCCGCCCCTCCGGCCGTCAGAGGGGCCGATAGGCTGCGGGCCGGGGGCTGGGCTCCGGGGCGGGGGAGGGCCCTTCCAGCATAGAGCGCGGCGGCCAGACCGAGTTTCGAGCGCGGGGCTGTCCCCAGTTCGCGCTGTGTCCTGGACCTGGACCCTGGACCCCGGACCCCGGACCCCCGACCCCCTGTACGCTCCCTGTTCCCGCCCCGGACGCCTGTGTGCGTCCCCCATGCGCCGCCTCGGACTCCCGCTGTTCGCTCTGTGGCTGCAAGGTGAGTGCCAGGGCGAGGGGCTGTCCCCAAGGCGAGGGGCTGTCCCCTGGCCGTCTGCACCCCGCCGAGCTCTGGAACAGACCCAGCGGTTGGGCGCTTGGAAGGGAGCCCTCAGCTCAGAGCCCTCAGGTGACAGGCAGAAACTTCAAAAGGGAACCAGGGAGAAGTAGCTTAGGGCGTGTCGCCAGCGCTGGTCCCGCCAGCGCTGGTCCCGCCAGCGCTGGTCCCGCCAGCGCTGGTCCCGCCAGCGCTGGTCCCGCCAGCGCTGGTCCCGCCAGCGCTGGTCCCGCCAGCGCTGGTCCCGCCAGCGCTGGTCCCGCCAGCGCTGGTCCCGCCAGCGCTGGTCCCGCCAGCGCTGGTCCCGCCAGCGCTGGTCCCGCCAAGGATTCAGGGGAAGGTGGAGAACCCCATGGCCTACCCACCCCGGGGCCTTGGGGTGAGTGCCCACTCCCACCTGGACTCCCCAGCGTGGCAAGGAAGGGAGGACCGAGGAGCAATGGCCTGGGGCTGGGTATAGGTGGTAGTCTACCCCGCCCCCCCACAGGGGACCCACCTCTGGTGGGGGGAGAAGCCAAGTGTGCTACTGGCCCCAGCCCTCACGGCTGCTCCTGGGAGCTTTCTGGGCGCTTTCTGGGCTGGGGTGTGGTGGTGTCCCAGCCCCCCAGGCTGGAGGGGGTCATTTCTCTGGCAGGCAGGGCCCCTTTCTTCAGGAGGTTTGCGAGATAACGCTTATGGAAACACTTGGCCTAACACTTTGAGAGAGACACAGAAAAGGGTGTGCTGGTGCTCCAATTCTGGGCCTCACCCCCACTCCCTGGGCTGTTTGTTGTCGGATACCTGGGAGCTTCTAGATTTGGGCTGGGTGAACGGCCTGCCAGGCAGGCCAGTGGGCTCTCCAGTTAGGCGCAATTATGGGAGACATTGAGATGGCAAGGAGGGCCCTTGTGCGCCCTTGGACCCAAGGGAGGGGAGGGGACGTCTAGGTCAGCCCTGGGCTCTGAGGGAGGAGCTGTCCTGGCAGCCAGGGCAGGGTCCTGTGGCCTCTGAACCCAGAACCTGACACCTGGTCCTTGGGCAGCAGAACTGGGTCTCCAAATCTCTGGTCCCTGCGCTGCTAGAGGACTCCCCCAGAGGCAGAGATACAGACCCACCACAGGCCTGCTGACCCCCTTCTCTCCCACAGTGGCCGCCCCCAGTGTCCCCCTGCCCCATGTGGAGCAGTACGAGGTGGTGTGGCCCCAACGTCTGCCACAACCCCGTGCTCGCCGAGCCCTGCCCTCCCACTCGGTAAGTTTCAGCCAGGGAAGCTGGCCTGGGGTCCCTCCTGTAGTTCCCAGTGGGCCCAGCCAGTTATGAAGAGGCAGCCTGTGGGGCTGAGGGCCAGGTGAGCTTCTGAGAGGGCTCACAGCCCTCCTGGGCCTCCTGGACTGCCTCCACCCCCAGGCCTCACCTTCCTACTTCCTGCCTCGCCCTGCCCTCTAGTGGGTGGGGGTGCCTTTCAGGAACCCTGCTGGCCCTGGCCACGCCCCAGTTTCACTCAAGGGCTGGATCCTCAAATCTCTCCTAGGCTAGAGGGGATGGCTCACCAGAGGCGTGTTTATGGTGACACACCTTTGTGAGGCATCTGGGGCTGGCCTGGGGTTCCCCAAGGCTGCCTGGGGGCATTCTTAAAATCCACGTGGGTGTGCCTGTGAGTGTGGAGACCGCCCTCTCCTGACCTCAGTATCTGGGAAAAGCCTTCCTCCACCCCGGGCCCTCATCCCACCCTGGGGGCGGTTCCAAGGTCAGCGAGGTCAGCCGCCGGGGCTCTCCCCTGGGGTGCCCCCTCATGGGCCCTGCCCCCACCTCCTCTGCTGCAGTGGTTCTAAGGGCAGCCTGGCAGGGTCATGTCTCTGTCTCCCCTCCCCCTGCTTCCCGGGGAATGGGATCCCAGTCATTACCCTTGTGTGGACCGATGGGGAAAATGAGATCTAGAGCCCCAACCTCCTAATACCGGCCTGACTCTGAATGACCCCGAGGCCTCCTCTGAGGGTCTTTCAGGTTTCAGAGTACTCCGGACTTGGGCAGCATCCCCACCCAGCCGAGCTCCACTGCCCCCAGGTTTGAGGTGGGGTACACCCCTCACCCTGGACCCCTCCCTCTCCCCTGCCTCAGGACCGGTACCCGGACAGTGTGAGCTATGTCCTTGGGGCCCAAGGGCACAACTTCACCCTGCACTTGCGGAAGAACAGGTAAGTGGAGGCCGGGCCTGCAGGGTCTCAGCACGCCCACGCCGGTCCCACACATGCCCCCAGCACCTGGTGGCTCTTTTCCAGGGAGCTGGTGGGCTCGGGCTACACGGAGACCTACAGCACGGCCAACGGCTCCCAAGTGACGGAGCAGCTACAGAGGCAGGTACAGGCCCCTGGGCGGCGCCCCCCAAGGACGGTGGTGGGCAGAGGGAGCACAGGGCTGTGCACCACTTACCCTCCCATCTCCCGCAGGATCACTGCTTCTACCAGGGCCACGTGGAGGGGCACGAGCATTCTGCCGCCAGCCTCAGCACCTGTGCCGGCCTCAGGTGGGTGGGCATTGCACACCCGGGGAGGGGGGTGTCAGCACATCAGTGCCTCAGCCCTCCCCCACATGCCCCAAGGAGGTAAACCGAGGCCAAGGAAAGCGGGGCTTCACATGGCAGCCTTTCTGCACACGGGTGTCTGTCCTGTTAGAAGTCACGGGTCCCCTAAGCTATGCAGCTCTCCTAGGGCTGTGGGTGCTGTCCCCAGTGTACCACTTCCCTGGGGGGCCTGTGTCCTCGGGCACCAGAAGGAGGCCTTCTGTCCTGCAAGGGTTTGTCCTCCCCAGATGGGCATGGGGTGGGGGGGATGTGCTAATTTGGAACCTGCTGGCTTCCTTCTGCCCTCAGGGGCTTTTTCCGGGCTGGCTCGACTGTCCACCTGATTGAGCCCCTGGATGGGGCCAGTGAAGAGGGGCGGCATGCGCTGTACCAGGCAGAGCACCTGCAGCAGAAGGCCGGGACCTGCGGGGTCAGCGATTCCAGCTTGGAGAAGGCCTTGGGGCCTCGGATCTCAGCAGCCTTCAGGCCCCGGGTGAGCGGGTGCCCCCCCCCCCCACCAGCTTCATCATCTCCCGTCTGCTGGGGCTGTGCGTCCCCTAGACTGCAGTGTGGTCAGCTGAAGCTGAGTGGGGGTTCTGTCCACCATCCCCATAGTCAGGGTGTCTCCGAGCCGTCCCCTTGGCCAGTGGGCCTGGACCTGGCTCCACCGGCAGCTGCAGAGATAGCTCTAGTCTGCACTGGAGCCTCCTGGACGGTCCCCCCAGGAGTGAGCAGGGGGCCGGTGCCAGCTCCAGGTCCCTGGGACAGGGTCGGTATGTGAAGACTGGGCCTCGGTCGGCAGGGCGGTGGCTGGGGCGGCTCACCAGCTTCTTGTGCCCCCAGAACTGGCTGCTGCCCCGGGAAACCCGCTACGTGGAGCTGTACGTGGTCACGGACAGTACAGAGGTAGTGCGGGGTGGGGCGCGGGGGCGGGGGCGGGGGCGGGGGCAGGCCAGCGGGCTGCGTGCACCTGACGGTCTGCCGTCCTTCAGTTCCAGCTGTTGGGGAGCAGAGAGGCTGTACGCAGGCGGGTGCTGGAGGTGGTGAACCATGTGGACAAGGTGGGGGCCGCTCCCTCCCAGCTCAGTAGAAACCCTGGTTGTAGAGATGGGGGGGGCACGGCCAGCAGGTGGGACCGTGGGCTAGGTGAGCAGGGAGTGGCCTCTGTGTCTTTGGCCCTTGCTGTCCCTGAGCTTGACCAAGGGGTTCTCTGCCCGAAGCTTTATCAGGAGCTCAATGTCCGTGTGGTCCTGGTGGGCCTGGAGATCTGGAACCACAGGGACGGGATTCACGTGAGCTCCCAAGCCGACACCACGCTGGAGAACTTCCTCACCTGGCGGGCGCAGAAACTGGCGGGGCGTTACCAGCACGACAACGCGCAGCTGATCACGTATGTGGGCCGTGGACGCAGAGAGCTGGGCCCTTGCAGCCAGGGAGGGCTGTGTGAGAACGAGGGGCACGCGGGAGGGAGGCGGCTTTCAGGGCATCCACGTCCACGCACGCCTCTTGTTTCCAGCGGGGTCGACTTCACCGGGACCACCGTGGGACTGGCCAAGGTGTCGTCCATGTGCTCCCGGGGCTCAGGGGCTGTGAACCAGGTGTGCAGGGAATCTGGCCTAGGCTTGCTGGCTTCTGGGTGGGGAGCCCGGTTCAGAGCTGGAGCGGAGTGCGTGAAGGGGAGCCCCGGGGACCTAGGTCCACATGCTCGTCCCCGAGCCATCCACATGGGCTGGAACACCTGGATGGCCACCTCCCCTGGAGGATGGGTTGGAGCTTTGAGAAGCGTGGTTGGCAGGAGGCCGCGCCCAGCACCCAGCCTTACCTGGGGCAGTGGGGGTGGGGCGCGGGTGGGGGTGGGGGTGGTGCAGGCAGCACCAGCCAGCACAGCCTCTCCCTGTAGGACCACCACCAGAACCCCATCGGTGTGGCGTCCACCATGGCCCACGAGATGGGCCACAACCTGGGCATGGCCCATGACGAGAACATTCAAGGCTGCTACTGTCCCGTGCCGCGGGAAGGTGGCGGCTGCGTCATGGCGGCCAGCATCGGGTGAGGCCCAGGTCTGCCTGCGGAGCGGGGTGTCCCAGTGCCCCCCACCTGCACCCCCTGACAGAGTCACCCCCCTCCCCCAGCGTCAAGTTCCCCAGAATGTTCAGCCAGTGCAGCCGTGCCGACCTGGAGCTGTTCGTGGAGAAGCCCCGGACGGGCTGCCTGGACAACGCCCCAGACCCTGGCCGGCTGGTGGGCGACCCCGTGTGTGGGAACTGGTTCGTGGAACGTGGGGAGCAGTGTGACTGCGGCCCACCCCAGGTACACAGGCCCCCGTCTCCGTCCTGCAAGCGGGGGCGTCCACGCCTGACCCACCAGGTGCCCTGCGCGCCACAGCCACACGGCAGAAAACGCTCCTGTTGGCTGACACCCGTCACCACCCGCAGGGGCTGCTGGGGAGGGGGTCCTGGGGTCCACCTGGAGCCCGCTCTGACCTTTGCTGTGTCCGGCCCTGCCTGCCCTCCAGGACTGTCGGAACCCCTGCTGTAACGCCACCACCTGCCAGCTGGCCCACGGGGCCGAGTGTGCACAGGGCGCCTGCTGCCGGGAGTGCAGGGTGAGTGCGACACCTCCTGCTCCAGCCCGGCTGTGCCCGCAGGTCAGCGGGCGGGAAGGGCCCCGGGTACCTGCCTGCCAGCGCGGGAGGCACGGGTCTGTCTGCGGGCCTGTGTTCCCCAGGTGAGCTCTGCTCTTCCGGGCAGGTGACACCCGCCGGTGAGCTGTGCCGTCACCCAAAGGACGCGTGTGACCTTGACGAGCACTGTGACGGCCGGCAGCCGGGGTGCCCAGAGGACGCCTTCCAGGAGAACGGCACACCCTGCCCGGGGGGCTACTGCTACAACGGAGCCTGCCCCACGCTGGCCCAGAGGTGCCAGGACCTGTGGGGGCCAGGTGAGGCAGGGGACCCCAGGCCCACGGGCGGCCGCGGGTCCTGAGCGGGAGGACTGACCTCCTCCTGCCCCCACAGGCTCACGGGTTGCCGTGGAAAGATGCTACACCTACAGCATCTCGCCCGACTGTAAGGGCGGGATCCCCCTTGGCCCCAGCAGGTGAGCGGTTGTAGCCTGACTGCCCTGGGTCCGGGACCACAGGATGTCCCTGTGAGCAGGGCTGCCCGGGGACCGAGTCAGGGGGTTCTCCGGGGGGCCCAGCCTGCCTTTCGCTGGAGTACCCATCAGTGGACCCCACAGCCTGTCCAAGGGTTCTGGACCTCGTTTCCCGCAGCTCCCCCGGTCCTCCTAAGGGGGGTGCGGTCAGCACGCACCAGACAGGAGACCCAGCAGAGCATGCATGTTCCTCTTGCACAGGGTCAACAAATGTGGCGTCCTGTACTGTGAGGGGGGACAGAAACCCCCAGAGCAGAGCTCCTGCACCCTCACCTCCTCCTCGGCTGCTTGCCAGGCCCTCGTCCTGGAGGAAGGCGTTGGCTACGAGCCAGTGCCTGAAGGCACCAAGTGTGGCGAGGAGAGGGTGAGCGCCCAGAGCCCCCCGACCCCGTTTGCTGGAGGGCACATCAGCTGGCTGCAGCTTTTAGGGGATTTTGAGGGCTGTGAGCCTGGACGTGTCCCACATGGCAGTCAGGCTGCTAGACCCACAGGTCCTAAACTTGTGTGTGACCCGAGGACTGTGCGCAGGGACTCTGTCCTTTGTTCGTGTGGTTTGTTCACCTTTCTCTTGGGCAAGTCCCCCCAAGGCACCCACCGCACCCCTAGAAGGGTGGGGCCAGTCCTCTGGCCCTGGTGGGCTGGCCGGCCAGCTGGCAGAGGGCATATACACCAAGCCTGGATGCCGGGACCACAGCCAATCTCCCCCAAAGCTCACCGGGCAGGCTGTGGGGCAGCGTCAGCTGACGTTAGAAGTTGGGGTACAGGGGCTTGAAGCAGCCCTAGAATGGCTGCCCGAGGAGACACTCCCTGCCCTCCAGATTTGCTGGAAAGGACGCTGCGAGCACCTGCAAGTTTACAGGTCCAGAAACTGCTCCGCCCAGTGCAACAACCATGGGGTACGTGAGTCCACGGGACATCCCGCCACCTGCCTTTTGGGGCTGAAGGAGACTGGTAGGCGGTGCTCAAGATGAGCCCGGGTGAACAGGGGACAGGGCCAGCGCCCGGGGGCTGAACAGCAGCCGAGGGACTGAGCTGGTGGGGATCTGGGCGTCCCATGTGAGCACTGAGGCCCAGGGCAGTCGTGCTGGGGAACCTGTGGGCTGCTTGTGGTTGAAATGACCCGCTGTGGAATGTGGCTACTGTGGTCAGCTCTCAGTAACCTGTGTGGTGATGCCGGGACCCAGAGCTTGAAACAAGGGGCTGGAGCGCCCCCCTCGGGGGCTCCCGTCTCAGGGAGGCCTGGGGGTGGGCCCCGAGAACAGCCCACAAGAAGCTGCCCGGCCTGCGCCTCCCGCGCCTGCGGTGCTGGGAAGCAGGGCCCTCCTCTGTTGTCAGCATGTTCCCTCGGCCTTGGTCGTGGCAGCTCGTGGGTGAGCTCGGCCTGTCCTCCATCAGTGGGGGCCGCGGCAGAGCCCCTCCTGGGCCTGAGGCCTGGCCCTGACCCCCACTCACCCCCAGGTGTGCAACCACAAGGAGGAGTGCCAGTGCCACCCGGGCTGGGCACCACCCCACTGCACAGAGCTGCTGCCCTCCGTGCACACAGGTACGTCCGGCCGCCTTGGGGCCCGCACGTCTGTACAACCTGACGGGGTCCAGACCACATGGGCAGGGCTGACAAGGACACCATGTGCCCACAGGTCCCTCCGGGCATTGTTAGATTCAACCCCACGCTTTCTGGGCCTGTGTGGCCACCTGGGCCCCAGTGAGACAGACGAGAGGCCCATCCTAGAGGGAGGGCACAGGAGCAGTGACAGGAAGCGCTAGCCCCTTTGCCGGGTCCTCAGCCCCCTTCTGAGTCTGTGGGCCCCCACTGCCACCGTGTCTTCCTCTGCAGCAACCACTGTGCGTGTAGCCGGCCACAGCACCACCCCCTCCAGGACCTGGCCAGACCTGGCTCATGTCACTGTGGGCCCGGGGCCAGCTACCACTAAGCCCTCCAACTCATCATCTGAGAGCCTGGAGTGCTGTTGTAATGTACTGGGTCTCTGTGCTGAGGGTCCTCAGACAGGCCCTGGGCTCTAGGGAGGGTCCCAGGGTTCTGGGCTCACTGGCCCTCCCAGCCCTCACTACCCTCTTGACATCTGGCCTTGTGCACCCCTCCAGGGTCCAGGAGCCTCCTGATGGTCGTGCTGGTGCCTGTGGTGCTCCTGGTGGCTCTGGCCCTCCTGGCAGGTGCAGTCATCTACCGAAAGGCCTGGGGCCGCAACCCTTGGGGGTGAGCCTGCTCTGGGGTTGCAACACACACGTTGTCATGTGCAGGGAGACCTTCTGCTCACAGTTGGGAAATGCCCGCTGCTGTTTGAGGAAGAAGAAACATAGCCCTTCCCGGAGAGGGCTTTGGGGCCTCTGCCTCTCACTGGGTGGGGGGAACAGGTGATGACCTTTGGTGACAGGTGGATGGTCTGCCCCTCTGTCCCCCCACACAACCCCTCAACCTCTGCTGGCACCGGAACACGTGGGATGACGTGGGCTTGCAGAAGCCGGCCCGTACCAGCCAGGGTCCGAGCTGCCGTGGGACCTCACCCCACTTTGCTGGGTGCAGGACACGCCAGGAGCCCCTGGGTCCCTGGGTCAGACCCTGAGGCCAGGACACACTGACCAGTCTTGCTTTCTCCCCAGGACTGCAGCACCCAAGACCGCCATTGGGCTCTCCAACCCCCTGTTCCACGAGGGGCGCGGTGTGCCAGCCAAGGGTGGGGCTCCGGGCCCCCCCCACCACCCCAGCCAGCCCGCCAGGCCCGCGGTCCCCAGGGCGACCCCCAAGCAGCCGCCCCCTGCTGTAAGCATTGCATCCCACTGTCCCCGATGGGCTTTGGAGGCCACCCCATCCCTCACAACAGGGCTTAGAGCTGGCCCGCAGAGCAGAGGCAGGCTTTAGGGCCTGCAGTCTGAGAACCTACGTGAGCCAGTGACAGAACTGGAGCTTGAACTTGAACCTGAGACTCTTGGCCTCTGCACGGTCAGTCAGAAGGTGTTAAGGCCCAGATCCCCTCCGTTGCTGTCCACCTCCTCCGAGCCCCCTACAAGGCTGAGGAAAGGGAGCATGGGAGGCCCAGCCGGGCTCAGGCCTTGCTGAGCAGCGGGGTGAGGGAGAGCCCTCCACGCACACTTTATTCTTCCTCTGGGAGGGGCGGGAACCTTGGGTCCTGCGCTGGGAGCGCAGCTGGAGGCAGGAGCCCTCCTGTGAGACCCAGGCTACCTGTCCGTTCCCTCCAGCCTCCAGCCGCCACGTCCAAACCCCCCTCCACAGTTCCTGTGTACACCTGGCCGCCCCCAGACCAGGTGAGCAGCGGTGGGCCCGAGCAGCCAGGCCATCTGGGGACTGGATTTGGTGGGCAGGGATCTCAGGAGGGCTGATGGCCCAGCCCGGAGGGACAGCACGAGTGCTAGACCTGGGGCCTAGGTAGGCGAGCTCGGGCCTAGTCTGATCGCTGCCCCTCCTTCCCACCAGCTCAGACCTGCTCCGCCTGCCAAGCCCCTCCCTGAACTGAAGTCCAAGCAGGTGAGAGCCTCCCCCAGCTACACCTGTGCCCCTCGCTGGTGGCAGGGGCTCCGTGGCCAGTGTCTGCGGTTTCTCTGCGTAAAGCCCTTGGCGTCCCTTTGGAGCTGACGTCTGGAGATGCTCTGAGATACATAGTCGATTACTCCTTCCACTGTGACCCCCGTGTCTGTGTCTGTCCGTGGGCCTGCCAGCAGCAACCATTACTGTGGCGTTTGCTTGATGGAGATTCTTTCTCTTTGTAACTTTTTAAACTAACTTTAGACTTAGAGTAAAGCTGCAAAAATAGCCTCAGGAGGGACTTTGACAGGAAAACGGGGGCAGTTGGGACAGAAAGGTTTCTGGCCAAGGAGTGGTGATTGGGAACGGCACACCCAGGGTCTCCCCTGGGGATGGGTGACCAGTGCCCACCCCTACCTCCCCAGGCCTCCTCCTGAACCTGACCAGCACACAGATGCAAGTTTTAGTGAATTCTTGGCTTTTGAACTTCCCAAGACCCACTTTCTGGCAATTTAAGAGCTTTTCTTGGGAAACACTGGGCTGGGAGGGGTGGGGGCAGGGATGTCGAGAGAGAGGGGGAGGTGGTGATGGGCCCAGGAATGGGGTTCTGCCACGTTTGGGCTTCATGCTGCCCACGGTGGCAGCCACGGGTTGGGGGCACTCTGCAAGGTGCACAGGAGCAGGGCAGACCTGGGGAGCTTTGCACCAAGGGGCTGTCAGATGGTGTCCACCGTCTGCTGTGTCCTCCAGGTTGTCAAGCCGATCTTCCCACCCCCGATGCCACCGGTCAAGCCTGGGGCTGGAGGAGCCCATCCTGGACCGCCACCACAGGTGAGCCTCTCACACCCAGGGCTCTGGGTAGCAGGGTGAGCCTCTCCCCCACCGCACTGCCCTGACACTGTCCCGACACTGTCCCTGTCCGAGGAAAGGAAAAGTTAGGGGCCGTAGATATAACACCCACTTTATACTCGGTCAGAGGGCGGGCTTTTCCCTGACCACCACTCCTACCGGCTGCGAGTCTGCCTTTTCTTCCTGTTAGTACAAGTGAGAAAGTCTAACGGCTACAAGACGTCAGCTGTCGGTCTTATGGCTTGCGGCCCTCACTGCTGTCACTGCACCAGAGCCACTGCATGTTGCATGAGCCGAGACCTGCATCTTAAGAAATGTGAAAGGAAGTGAGATTAAGTTGTGCTCCTGGCGAAGCTGGTGGATTTCGGCATCGGTTCTTTTTCCTCCTCCCAGGGCGTAGTCGGTCCCAAGGCTGCTCTGAAGCCACCGGTGCAGAGAAGGTGACTCGGGTGCCAGGCCCCCGCCGCAGCGGGGCAGATGTCCTTCATGTTGAAGGGACCGGGCCTGCCCCGCTCTCTGTCCCAGGGGCCGGGTCGCTGTGAGAACTGCTAACTGGGCCGGACTCGCTCTCCACCCCCACCCCCACCCCGCCCGCCGTGCCCCCTGCCCGGATCCTCGCGCTCCCCCCACCCCCACCTCCGGGCTCACTGCCCTCCGCCCTCGGAGGGGCCGGGTCCGCTGTGAGAAGTGCCAACAGAGTTGGCAGGGCCGGGACCCCGAGAGGCACCTGCGGCCCCCGCTGCTGCTCTGGAGGCCCCTGGCGCGCCTGCAACCGACACCGCAATGAAAAGTGTGTATTTTATGACAGTTATTGATCGAGTTCTCAATGACGCGAGATTCTTATTAAATCGATGAAAGAGTGTGTGCTCAATAACGTGGAATTCAACTGATAACACGTAAGGGCCCTGTGCTTGTTAAAATAAAATGAACACTGGAAAAAAAACGCCAAAATCCTACCTTTTCTCCCACCCAGACTTTAGCCGGAAGTCCGCCGCCCCCAGGGTACCGGCCGGGGGGCGTGGCTGGCGACCCCCCCCACGGCCCTCCCCTTCCGGCCCCAGGCCCCCCCTGGGCGCCGTCTCCCGGCAACCGCCCCAACAGCCGGTCCCGCAGCCATGCTGGGCGCAGCGGGGCCGACCCCGCGGGCCTCGCCACCGCCGCTGCCGCCCGGCGACCTCCGCGGCCTCTGCGCCTGGCTGGACGGGCTCCCGCTCAGCCGTCCCAAGCGCCACCTGGCCCGGGACTTCAGCGACGGCGGTGAGGGCCGGGGAGAAGCCGGGGACCGCCGGGGGTGCGGGCAGGGGGCTTAGGGGGGTGCCTGGCCGGCCGTCAGCAGGCTCCCCGAAAGGAAGGAAGACACCAGAGCGGGGGGCGTGACGGGCGCCGTGGAATGGAGGGGCAGGACGGCTGCACTGCCGGCCCCTGGAGGAGGATGAATGTGGCCGAGAGGGGCCGCCTTTTGGGGGGAGGTCCCCTCGCCTTTCAGCATTCCTGGGGGAGGATGCGGGCAGCCTCAGGGTTCCCTCCAGCAGCTCCTCCGACCTCAGGCCGGCTCCTAGCCCGCCCCCCTGGGGCACCCACACCCTGCTCCGGAGGCCCCTGTGACCGCTCCCCCAGGTCGAGGGCCCTCCCCGGTTCTCCTGCCATGGGAGACGGATGTGTAAGGAAAGGAGGGGCGCTAAGCTCGCCAGGCCAGCCCACCTTGCACCCCCTGCCCCCTCCAGTGATGCTGGCAGAGATCGTGAAGCACTTCCGCCCCCGGCTCGTGGACCTGCATAACTATGTCCCCACCTGCAACACTGACCAGAAACTCAGCAACTGGAGCATCCTCAACAGGCAGGCTTCCCGCCTCCCTGCCTGTCGCGTCGGAGCCCCTGCTCTGCGAGGGCCCTCCCCTCAAGGCTGGCCTGGGTGGGCGGCCTCTCCCCTACCCTCCTGGGCTCTGGGACAAGCTCTTGGGCTGTTTCCCTGTCCGTGTGTGTCCCCCTGTCCCCTGGGGTCTCCCCATCAGCACAGACTCCCAGGGGCTTCCGCCCAAGAGGACTTGGCCGGCACCAGTCAGCTTGAGAGCCACTCAGCAGGGCGTCAGTCAGGCTCCTGCTGACCACACCTCTCACTTCCTGACTCCGCAGAAATTGCGGGTGGACGGCCGGCTCTGCTCCAGGCACTGGAGACACTGAAGTGAATGGGCCCCTGTCTCCATGGGGCTGGCAGTACAGTGGGGAGACAGATAAATAAGGAGATGTAACTAGCATCAGTTGTAACGAGTGATATGAAGGACCAGGACCCTGAGAAAATGAGAGCAGAGTGAGGTGTGGGTGACCTAGGGGTGCAGTGGGGAGCAGGCTGCAGAGTCCCTTAGCCCCTGAGGCTGGATGGGGAGGGGAGCTCAGGCTTCCCCGGAGACTCTGGAGGGACTCTGGAGGCCAAGGCCACCACGTGGCTCAGACCTGGCTCGGAGCCCGGAGGGCTAGAGGGAGCACAGGGCTGAGACCTGGGCAGATTGTGCTGGGATGGGGAGGCAGGGAGAGGCCACTGCTCAACTCCAGGGACACAAGAGGTCAGTGGCTCTAGCAGTGTGTGTCAAGTCCCAATTCTGAGCACCTTGGAGGGGAACCAGCAGGACCTCCTCGCAGGGCCAGGGGGCACTCAGCCCAGAAGGCCAGCCCTGCTGCGAGGCCCAGGCTGGGACACCCCTGGCCTGACTGCTCTGGTCCCAGAGGGGACAGCTGGGGGCAAGATGGCTGCTGGGCTCCTCTGGGTGCAGGGCAAGAAGGGGCTCCAGTCCCAGCCTCTCCCCTCCAAGGAAAGCCAGACCCCCCGCCTGGCCCTACAGGTGCAACCCTGAGGGCTGTGGCCCCGCTTCCTTCGCAGGAAAGTCTTTCACAAGCTGCGTTTGTGGGTCTCAGAGACGGATATCCGAAAGGTGGTGGCCAACACGCCCGGAGCCATCGAGCCCATCTTGTGTGCACTGAGAGAAAAAGTGACGGATGGTGCTGCCCACCAGTACCTGCTTGACCCGGCCGTACGTGTTGGTACCTTTGTATGGTCTCTGACCCTGCTGTGTTTGTCGTGCTGGGATGTGACCCAGTTATCTGTCACGATAGTAAAATCAGGAACCAGGTGGTGATGAAGGCCCTGGTCCCCACGGCCCTGGCCTGCGGACCGCAGATACCTGCAACCCTCTGGAGCCCTCAGGCCTCCCAGCCTCACCCACCAGGGCCATGATAACTCCCTGTGCAGAATCTTTCCCGCCCAGGCCAGCCCAGCCCGGGCTCTCTCCACTCCCGTTTGCCACCCCCGACCCCCGGTCTGAACAAGGTCAGCCTCTCCTCGGCCTGCCCTTACCATATGACCTTTAAAATGTTTGCAGGGCCCAGGACCCTCTGGCGGGATTGCTGACAGACCACGGGCAGAGCTCACCGCCTCTCCGCACACTGGTAGTATTCCACATCCCCAGATTTGGAGAACTGAGGCCCATCAGAGCCTTCCACGAAGGGCTGCGTCAGAGATGAGTTCACACTCCGGGAGGGCAGGGGCATCCTTGCTCCCAACGCCCCCCAGGCTGCAGCTTCCCAAGGGGGGCCCGCAGGCCTGTCTACACCCCACGCAGGTGCCGTGCCGTTCAGGGACATCCAGGCTGCATCTGGCTGAACTAGGCCAGACCGTGCCTGCATGGTGCCCTCTGGGGCTCCGTGCCCTGCCCCCACCCCACGTGCTGCCATGGGGCAGGATCTTCTGGGGGAAGGGGGGCGGACCCCAGATAAACATCTGCTTACCCCTTAGGCTTGCCGGGCCCCATGGCGCCCTCCAGTGCGAAGACCCCACAGAGTCCGAGGACTCCAGAGAAAACAGGCCGCTGTGTGTGCACGGGGTAGGCCCCTGTCTCTTGACCCGTCTGCTGTTCCACCTTTACCCCACCCCCCACCCCCCCAGCCTGTGGGTTAAAGGCTGGGTGTTTGCCTTCTAGTTGGGACCCAGCTGGTGGACCCTGGGGGCACCTGGACTCCAGAGTGCAGCAACTACTGGAGGAAAAGGAGCAGGCACTGGCCCTCCTGCAGGAGATGGTCAAGGTACAGTGACCTGGGTGCCCCAGATGCCCAGATACCCCCCAGGAAGGGGAGGGACTGGTTGTAACCGTTATGGGGAGGTGCTGCCCCCCACCCCCGCCTTCTTGAAACTTGGACTCAGTATGAAGTTTGGCAGTGCTGGGAGAGCGTGCATTTAGTTTTATTGTCTAGAAAACAGCTTAATTATGGAACGTTCCAAACATACCCAGAAGCGCAGAGGGGTATGGTGGACCTCCAGCCCCCTATGACTTGCCGCCCAGCCCTGCCGGTTACCAGCCCTCGGAGCCCACAGGGGCTTTGTGGACAGTCACAGGCGCCACCACCCAGAAGTGCTGGATCGCAGGCCCAGGGTCTGGGGGCACTGAGTCGGGTAGTAGGGCTGAGTCAGTGCAGGGCTGGTGGGAGGTGTGCAGGCCACCCCAGTCGGGTCTCAGCGTGAAAGGGGCTGTCAAGAATTGTGAAGACAGCGCAGTTCCCTAGCGGATGCCCAAATGTCGATGAGCTGTTTTCTTGAGGAAGCAGGAAGGTGATATCATCGTGCGGTTTGAGTTTGCCAAAGGGCAGCAGAGAGGGAAGTGATAAGCAGAAATGGAGCTGCTGCCGCGGTGAGGTCACCCTCGTGCCCACACCCGTGGCACGGTGGATCCTGACTGCTGCACTGTAGGGCGCCTGGAGGGAAGGTGGCCGCACTCGGCACGGTCGGACGCTGTCCCCGTGAGAGAGAGTAGACTCGGGGCGGGGGGTGCGGGGGGTCCTGGGAGCAGCAGCTGCGGGGCCGGCAGGAGCCCCCCGTGTCAGCTGGAGCAGGACGTCCGTCACAGTGGACTGCGCTGGTCAGCGTGTGGCCTGGTGTCGGCGTGGGGCCACCGTAGCCGGCTGCAGGGGATGATGGCGTGCCGCGGCGTGCTGGCCCACGCTGTCCAGCGAGCAGGGAAGGGACTCGTCGGCTGAGACGCCAGCTGCCCGCCTTGACCGGCCGGAGCCATCTGTCCTTAGTTGGGGCATGGGCTGTCACGCCGTTGACCTCACTTTGGAGTTTGGGGGCAGACACGGTTTTTCACGTCCAGCTATTTCCTTTTTCTGGGCTGCTCGGGCAGGGTCTGTGCTTCCAGCAGGGAAGGTCTGTGACGTGGCTCGGGAGGGCACCCCAGGCAGGACAGCCTAGGGAGGGGGTGTGGAGCCTGGTGCTTCCTCCTGCACGAACACGCGCCCAAGAACGTTTGCTTGGCTATTTCTTGTTTTTTCAACTTATTTATTTTTTAAGTTTTATTTATTTAAGTAACTCTGCACCCAGTGTGGGGCTCGAACTCATGAACCTGAGATCAAGAGTCACCTGTTCTTCTGAGTGAGCCAGCCAGTCACCCTTAGGCTCTTAACATTTATTTATTTATTTATTCATTCATTTATTTATTTATTTATTTATTTATTTATTTATTTATTTATTTTTGAGAGAGAGAGAGAGCACAAGGAGAGGGGGGCAGGACACAGGATCCAAAGCGGGCTCTGCGCTGACAGCAGTGAGCCCCACGTGGGGCTCGAACTTATGAACCGTGAGATCATGACCTGAGCTGAAGGCAGAGCTCAGCCGGCGGAGCCCCTCAGGCGCCCCTGGCTATTAACTTGTAGAAATAAACGTTGCACACGCTCCCCAGATGCAGTGCATGCATTCAGTCAACATTAATTCCGCAAGCATGCTCTGAAAACCTGCCAGGGGACCAGGCAAGGCTTTTCCGTTTGCAGAGGGGACAGGCTGGGGGGCTCCAAGAGGCCTTGCCAGCTCTGGCCAGCCGGGAGCCAGGAGTGCTCCAGAAAGGGTGAGGCAGGAAAACCAGCCCCTCCCATAACCACCCCCCTTCTTCTCACGTCCCGCCCTCCCTCACGCTGTGCTACTGCTGGGAGCCCCGAACGCTTGGCCACGCAGCTCTGGCACCCAGCGTGCTGCTTTCGGAGACGTGTGCTTTCCTGAAGATTTTGCAGATGAAGGTGGTCAGGCTGGAGCACCTGGTAAAGCTGAAGGACCAGCGGATTGGAGAGCTGACGAGAGCCGGGGGCGAGCCCCAGTGACCAAGAGTGGCAGCGGAGAAAGGCTCCTCCGAGAGGCTCGAGGGGCCACCCCTCCCAAGTCCACTAGACCTTGGACTCGGGCCCACACAGAACTCCCCCAGACCAGGGGTCCTTCTGCTTGTGGCTGTGCGCTGTCCAGCAGGCGCAGAGCGGGGACACCCATGTACAGAGTGCTTCAGGGGGCCTTGGTGTGTGGACATCCACGCAGTGGAGGCCGGGGGTTCCAGCCCACCCCAGAGACCTGTTTGGATATGAAGACCTGGTCTCGTTCCCTTGAGCCCCTGAGGTGTCCTGTCCTCATTGTGTCTGTGAGCACAGAAAGTTCCGGTCTGTAGGGTGTTGCGTTGGTGTAGTGGCAGGGGAGGGGGGTGGCTGGGCCAGCCAGCAACATCCTGTGTCAGCCAAACCCAAGTCTCATGGAAGATTCTATGTGTCGGGAAGGGCCATCCGAGCTGCTGTGCAGGCGCTGGGTCGGGGTGCCTTGCAGAGACCCCCAGATGGACTGACCGGTTCCTGCACTTTGCTTGGGAGAGTTTGGGGGTCAGGATGGAGCTGGAACTTGACCCAGCATCGCCGTGGCCTTCTCCCCATGGGATAGACCCTCTTCCTGCACGTGGGGCCCTGTCCCTGGGTCAGGGACTTCGGGGCAGTACGCTGGAGGGGACAGGCAGGGGGTTGCATTGTCCCGCCGGCTTCTGGGTCCCGAGCCCCTTCGGGGACTCAGGAAGCTGCGTCAAAGCCACAAACCACCTCCAGGGTTTGAGAGTCAGCAGAGCCCTGAGTCAGACAGCCCATGCCTCCCTGAGTCAGACAGCATGTCTCTTGGCCTCTGAAGCCACTGAAGCACGCACGGGTCAGGGCTTCAGGCTCAGAGGGTGGGTCCGAGGCTACTGTCGAGAGAACTGGGGCTAAACTGCTTAGAAGCACAACTGAGGCCAAGGATTTGCTCCCCAGCCAGGAGGCACGTGGAGACTCCTGGGTCAAGTGGTCTTGGCCAGCAACCAGGGCCCCAAGGTGGGCTGGGGCAGTGAGGGGTTGGGGGGCATACATCCAGGAGGGGAGCCATTCTGGAAGAGCCCTCTGCTGCCAGAAGGGCCTGGGAGTGGCAGTCTCGGAGGTCTCCCGTGCAGCCTGCCCCTGGAGCACGAGGGTTTGGGGGGTCCAGGCCTCAAGTAGTAAGGCTCCTAGACCTCAGTGTGGGGGCGTTCACAGCTCAGTTGGGGGGGGGGGGCTTCTGCTCAAGGGTCCAGACCCCACCACTTGTGGGCATCTGGGCTACAGATGTCACTTGCTTGTTCCTGGTGTCCGGCAGGAGCCAGAAAATCTGCCCAGAGATGGGGGCTCCCATGGCCTGGAGCCTGAGTCAGGACAGGCCCAGGTGGCTTTAGACCCCAGGCCTGCTCCTGCCCGGGCCCCTGCGGGAGCCAGGATGTGTGTGTGTCGGGGGGTGCTTCTGCACTCTGCTGCTTCGGGGGGACAGCGGGGGGACTGCCGATGTGCTCCAGGGCCCAGACGTGTGCGGACACGTGCTCACTCATGAGGCTGGTCCTTTGATGAAGCAGGGCTGTGTGTGTGCCTGGTCACACCCACATGCTCACCGGTAGAGGTGGCCCCAAGGGCTCGAGACGGAGATTGGAGCCGGGGGAGCGTGGCTGGAGGTGACGGTTTTGCCCTGACGGGAACCTGTCCCCCGCAGGGACCTGGGAGTGGGCCCTGAGCATCTGGTGCCTGGAGGTGGGGGCCGCTTGCAGATGAGGACCCCAAACACAGGCCCAGCTTGCTGGCCTGCAGATGGGCTTGTGGGCTGGACCTCGGCTGCAGCCTCGAGAGGGTCAGCCCCACGGCTGAGGGGAGAGGCAGGGGGCTGACCAGGGGCCAGGGGGGCACAAGGCAGGGAGACCTCTGGGTGGGGGGTGAGGGCCCCACCCTGGCTGAAGGAGCAGCTCAGCCTTGTGCCACCAGCACAGGCTGAACCACCCGAGGTGAGGGTCCGGGTTCCCAGGGGCACATCGGGCCAGATCTCTGGTGCAAGGGCCCAAAGCCACCCTCTGGCTTAGCCCAGCTCCTGGAGGGACACCCTTTCCCCACCACGTACACCCCGGACGGCAGACCTAGTGGACAGGTTGACGGGTTCCGGCAGTAGGTTCTGAGTTCCTCGCCGTGGTTGGAGCTGACTCAGGCCTGGGCCGGACAGTGATGGGGGAAGCTGTGAAGCCAGGCCCTCGGGTTCCCACTCGCCCCTCCAGCCTGTGTTGGATCCTGGGCTACCATGTATGGGAAGCCCTTCCCCAGCAAAGACCCCCAAACTGGAGCTCCAGTGAGGGCACCCTTGGGGGCTCCCTCTGGTTCGGCAGCACCCATGATCTTGGGTGGCTGTGATGTCACAGGACTTCCTGTGACCAGCTTGCGTCTCTTCTGTGGGGTTGGGGTGTCGTCCAAGGCACTCCACGTGGGCCCCCAGGTCTGGAGGTGGGGTGGGGGTGGAGCCCCTGCAGAGAGCAGACCACCTGTGCCCGCTCAGGCCCTCCCCGGTGAGCTTGTGGCTGGGGGTGCAGGTGCTGGAGGTGATGGGAGGTGCCACAGGCTGCAGAGTTGGGGGCTCCCTTAGGGCCTGCGCAAAGCTGATGACAAGTGAAACATGAGGGTGCCGCTGTGGGTCCCCCCACCCCATTCTGTTTCCCCGGGCCCCTAGAGCAACCTCATGGTCAGGCCAGCACAACATAGCCCCAAGAGGCTTCTGGATCCTTCTGTGGGGAGGTAGGACCCTAGCACAGTGCCACAATTCCCTCTGAGGGTCCCCATCCCAGTTCTGGAGGCCTGCACCCAGGCCACAGGGTACTCCCCAGGGGACTACAGGGCTCTCAGGACCTGGGGTCTGAGCTGCCGGTTGGATACGGGCACACACACCTCGGGGGCTGCCGCAGAGGGCCAGCAAGATGGGACGCGGCTGTCGCGCATGGCTGGGCTGTGGGCTCCCGCCTGGGTCTGCAGCCCCACCAGGAAGCGGAGGTGACCTGTGGCCTCACCGCCGGCTGCTCGCCGTGGCTCAAGGCAACGGCCTGGATGAGCCGCAACTCCAAGGACCCGTGTGGAAAGCCTGGCCGTGACGCCTTGATGACGAAACAGGCTGTATGATAAACATCATGCGTGAGTGACACCAGCCAGGTGCCGTTTCCCATGTAGCCCTAGAAAGGACGGAGCCTGGGGTAAATTTAGGACAAAATTGGAAGCCAGGTCAGCCCCCCCCGCAGCTGCTCTGTGTCTAGTTCACGGTTTCACTGCTGAAGCAGAGAGCAGAGAACCGTCCACGCCCCCACGTGCGCAGGTGGCCTCCTCGAGGCCCAGACGCCATCAGATACCAATCCTTCCAGTTATTCCTGTGTCAGGTCAGATGCACCTGACACGGAAAGTGCTAGAACCAAGTGAGTGCTCGAGAGAAGGGATCCAAGCTAACAAACGCCTTCATCTCTGTGTCCAAAGATGACGCAGGGCAAGGGGGCTTCGGTGGTCTGAGTGCAGAACCTCTGGCGCGTCCCCTCTCGGGTCAGGTCCCCTCCCACAGCACCTCCCGGGGCAGCGGGTTCTGGGCCCGGAGGCGGTCCGGCTGAGCCGCTCCCCTCACCAGCCCTGGAGTCCCGCACACGCAGACCCAGGGTCTGGCCACGGGCTCCCAGCATTCCTAGTTGAGAGATTTAGGTCACTCCAGCTCTGTCCTGGACAAGCCGTGCACACCATAAAGAGTCATCTGAGAACGAACAAGAAGTTTAAAAGGAGTGCCACTGGGCGCCCCCAGCCTGGACAGCAGGAGGTGGACCGCGGGAGGGCGGAGATTCGTTTGGCAGGTCTTTCTGCGTGTGTGAAATATTTCGTAACTGTTAACACTCTTTTTTTTTTTTTCAATATATGAAATTTATTGTCAGATTGGTTTCCATACAACACCCAGTGCTCATCCCAAAAGGTGCCCTCCTCAATACCCATCACCCACCCTCCCCTCCCTCCCACCCCCCATCAACCCTCAGTTTGTTCTCAGTTTTTAACAGTCTCCTATGCTTTGGCTCTCTCCCACTCTAACCTCTTTTTTTTTTTTTCTTTCCTTCCCCTCCCCCATGGGTTTCTGTAACTGTTAACACTCTTAAAGGGAAAAGCCTAGGATGCACAGAGGTGTACGTGGGAACTGACGGTCAGAAACCCACCGGCTGAGTGTGCAGCCGGGCGTCACTGCGCGGCACTGACCCGCCCCTGCCTGGCGTCAGCCAAGATCGGGGAACATCGGGGGTGGCTTGAGTTTCCCCAGCCCACTTCCTCATTCGTACAATGGGGAAGTGCAGGTTCCACCGGGCGGGGTGCCCCGCCACCTGCACTGCCCCACTCCCAGCCCCCATGGGCCGGCCCAGGGGTGCCCCCATGTGGTCAGTGTGGAAATCATGCCTTGTTGACGCTTAAAAATGGGCCATAGGCTGGTAGGGTTTGTCAACACCTGCAGCTCTGGGCTTTGTTGGCCTGCATGCCTGGCCTTCCCATCGCCTTCCCACGTCAGCCAGAGACCGGGGAGGAGAGGTCGCCGATGCCTGAAGGAGGTCGGTGGAGCGGGTGGTGGGAGCCCCCGTGTGGACAGATACCCCCACAGACTGCATGGCCTGCACTCCAGGGGAGCCCCCTGCCCACGGGCTGCCTTCTGCCTGCTCACGAGTGTATATTTTCATAAATTTTGAAACAATGAATCCAACTTTCTCATCCTCTTGAACACAGGGTTCCTTCCCAGATGTGTTTTTTGAGTGAGTGCCAGAGGCTGGGGAGGCACTGGACAGGGTGCTGTGGGAGACACGCCTGGACAGGGCGGGGTGGGGGGGAGCACAGGGCTGCACAAGCTCCTTTTTCCTGCAAAAACCCTCTCCCTGCTGGCCCTGTTCCAGTCCAAGCCCTCCACCCGCACCCTTGTGGCTCTGGTCCTCCAGCGGCAGAGGGGGCTGCAGGCAGGAAGGCGGGGGTACCAACCAGAAACAGAGCAGGGACCAGGAAATAATCAAAACAGGGGCATTGCAGAGGGGGTGGCCAGGGAAGCCCACTAAGACTATGAAGAAAATGTGGGCGTTGGTGGTTCACACAGGGGAGCAGAGGGTCGGAGGCCCCGGAGAACCGGGGTCAGGGGGCTCACGACCTATAGCCTGCGGGCAAGAGGCTCAGCATTCTGTCAGCGTCCTTGTGACCACAGTGTGTTAGGGCCTGGGGGCTGAGAGACACCTGGATGCCCCTGATTGGACAAGGCCTGGGAAGCAGCAGCAAAGGTCTGAGCTGTCTTCAGGGAGCCAGCAGGCCCGGCTCCGAAGGAAATGTTAGCACAAATGTCCTCAGCATCACTGATGAAGCACATTCAGAATTCCAGAAAACAGGGAAAGTGAGTGGGTGCTTTTACTAAAAGGTCATAAAGCTGTTCTCAGGCTGAATGAGAACCCCAAAGTGCAGGGCTCGCTTGGGAGGTTCAGACGTTGCACGAGCTCCTCAGGTTGTGTTTCTAAGCTGGAAAGTGGTTGCATGCGTGCCCTTCATAGCATTTAAGCACAGCTTTTTTGCAGTGTTAAGTATTTTGTAACACTTAAAAAAGACTTTTAAGTTTATTTGTTTTGAGAAGGAGAGCACAGGTGCACTTGCTTGAGAGGGGGAGGGGCAGAGAGAGAGAGAGAGGGAGACAGAGAATCCCAAGCAGGCTCCCCGCTGTCAGTGCAGAGCTCCACGGCAGGGCTCGAACTCATGACCCTGAGATCATGACCTGAGCCGAAACTGAGAATCGGACGCTCAACCGACTGAGCCACCCAGATACCCCTTAAAAAACATTTTTAGGGAAAAAAACACCCAGGGATGCACAAAAGGTGTGGAAATGTGAACTGACGATCAGAACACATTGTTGAACAATCTGCTTTCATAAAACTACCTTATAAAGTTAAACTATCAAATTTAGATCAAAGCTTTAGATAACTGCAAGCAGCCAGTTAGACCAGTTGTGATGGGCTAGAGTTGCCTAGAAATGAAAGCACAAATGAACATTTAGGAAGAGAACTTGCCGGACAGCGAGCGTCCCCGTGTGAGGCCCGAGGCTGCCTGCAGACCGCCCGAGTCTCGGGGACCCCCCCCCCCCCACCGTGGGCACCCAGGAAAGCACTGGTGCTGAGCACGGAGGCCAAGTGATGCCTGGACCCAACATGGTGACCGGGGACCGCCTCGGGGCGGCACACGGCGGTTTCTTCTCTGTGCTGCTCACGGTTTCCGTAATAGCCACGTCTTGTTCTATAACTGGGAAAAAATGAAAACGATGGTTCTGTTAAGCTCGCCTTGGAGATGCAGAAACCTGCTGCTGCTGCCGCCTCCAGTCTTCTCAGAGACTCTGCATTTTTTCTAGAAAAGAGAAAAATGCTCAAAGACCCATTAAACAAAGTGCTCAAAACGGTCAGGTGTGGACCTACTGCCCCGGGGCCCCACCCCACCAGGAAACACGGAGCCTTGGGGCCAGGACGTGTTTGGTGGGGTGTCCCGGAGGGTGGTCCTGCCCCAGGGGAGAGTGGGGACCCCAGGTCCAGAACCCGGCTTGTTCTCCGAGGGTCTTCGCCTCCTCCCCTCCTCCCGCGCGGTGAACTAAAGGGATACCCACCCTCTGTGCCCCTGACTTCATCCTTCAAGCCAGCCTAGTGGCTAAGAGGGCGTGTGGGGGCCTCCCTGGACACCCTCATGGTGACAGCTGCCTGGGTGTGCCAGACCCACGCCTAGAGTCCTGGATGGACCTGGTTGGCACTGTGCCAGGTTGCCCACCCTGCCCCCTGCAGGCGGCCCATGCCAGGTGGCTGGCTGATGGGTGTTGAGCCCTCCCTGGGCTCCCGGAGGAGAGCCCACCCTTCTAGGCCGGGCCCCGGGAGAGACCAAGCGGGAGTGAGCGTCCCTCCGAAAGACCACCACAACACCTGCTTCCCCGCTCCTGGGGTCCCCACCCCACTCAGGAAGGGCTCACCCTCCCACAGTCTGCCTCGAACTTCCCGATGGTCCCTTACCCCTCTACCCAACGTCCTGGTGGCCCTAGCCCTGGGCAGTTGCCCTGATCACTCCGTCTTCACGGCGTCCTCACGCCCCTGTTTCACCCTTCCCCCCACCCCCCCCCCACTGTGGGGAAGAAGGCAGGGGCTCTGTTCACTTGCAATTTCAGGCCCAGAGGCCTCCGAGCCCTAGTCCTCGCTGCCCCCACACGCCCTTCACCGCCCCTTCCCCCGCAGGGCCCCCAGACCCATCGGTGCTCACATGTACTCACATGCACACCCCAAGTGTACACACGTGTGCCTGCACATGTGTAAGTGCACACTCATCCCCCCAGGCCTCTGTCCTTTCCTCCCACGGCCCATGGTCTCCTACCCAGACTGTCTGGACTGGTCCTCTCCCCGTGACCCAGAGCCACAAGGAGGAAGGCACAGGACTCCCACCCGCGTGGTCCTTACCCTGCAGCCAGGACCGACAGCCCCAGCCCCTTCCCCAGATCCAGGGGCCACTCAGCCTTTCCAGCTGCCACCCAGGGCAGGGGTCCCTGGGGAGATGGTGCCCCACAGCCCCCCCCCCCCACCCAGCCCAGCCAGGCAGTTTCTCTGTTTACAAGGAGAGCAGGAAGGGGTCTCCTGGGGCGCACCTGGAGCTGGGAGACTATTGTGTCTGACCCTGGCTGGCCCTTGTTCCTGAACGCTAAGCTCACCCTACTCTTCTGGGCCTCGGTTTCCCCTCAGCAAAGCGGGGCCTAGGACCAAGGCCCCATAGGCCCAGCCGGAGCTAATGGAAGCAGCGAGTGGGTGGTCTGGGGCTGGGTTCCCCAGCATTTCCAGTTCCTAGCTGACCTCCCAGACTTCCGCCGAGGGGCCTTGGGTAGAGATCCTGAGCCGGAGCCTGAGGGAGGGCATTTCCCTGTGGGTCAGCTGGCCTAGGACCCGAGGAGACAATGAGAGAATGGCAGTGGCCATTATAGGGGCAGGCTGGAAGGTGGCAGGCCCCTCTTCAAGCCCGGGGGGAGAGCCCCCTTCTCAGTGGGAAAGAGGCCCCCAGCTCCCAGGTCAAGGAAATTAGGAACCGAGCTGGAGTCAAGGTGAGGAGCTGGACCTGGGCTCAGTGAGCCTGGTGTCTAGACCCAGGGGGAGGAGGTGGGAGGGGGGCGGGCCAGGTGTGTGCATGCACGTGTGCGTGTGCACATCTGTAGGACAGGCTCTGGGCTATATGCTCAGAGGTGGGGCTGCCTGGCCAGCAGTCCCAACAAACTGGGCCGCAGTTTCTCCACGGGTGGGGGGTCCCGGAAAGGCCAAGCGTGCCTTGGGAGGGGCTGTGTGCGCAGTGGCCTTGGAGGGCAGAGGAGCGTTCCCATGGCTGGGCCAGTGTTCCGATACGGCATGGGAGAGAAGAAAGAAAATATCAAGAAGCCACGATTATCTCCCCCGGGGAGGGAGTCACAGGAGCAGCCTTGAGCCCTGACGCAGGCAGGCAGGGGCCTCGGGAGCCTGGCTTAACCCTTTGCTCCCCCTCCCACCTCCTCCCGCGGGCCCGTCTGTCCTCCTGGGAACCTCCAGGCATGGCCCCCACCCAGCTGGCACCCTGCACAGCCTGGCCCGGAGCACAGGTTCTGGGGACCCAACACGCACAGGTGGCTTCCTAGGGGGTGCCCGGGGTCACGGGAGCCCCCAGCGGAGATCACACTCAGGAGACCCGGAGACCAGGCGGCCCCAGGAGCGCAGGAGTCTCTGCCCTGGTGCCTCTCCCAGCCCAGGGCTGAGGGCGGAGACCCACACTGGCTTCCTGTGTAGCCCACCCTTTGAGCCCTCATCCCGGCCGTAAACGGGTTTAGGACACCCAGCTCAACGCCAAGCCAGATGAACGAAAACGACCCATGGTGACGATGTCCTCTGCCCTGCGGAGCTGCACCGCGTGTATCTTTCCCCACACCTCTGTGGAAGGACATTCTGGTTCTAGGGGCATTGGCCCCCTTCCTCCTGGCACACACCTGGGGTAGAGTTGCCACTTCGCAGGCACATAACATTTAACCTCCAGAGGGGTTGGCCATTTTCAGCACCTCCACTGACAGGTGGGGAAACCGAGGCCAGGGGAGGCAGCCGGCCCAGCTCACTATGAGGCTGCAGTCCAGGCCTCAGCTCTTCCTCTGTGGAGGGGCTGTGAACGCCGCCTGGCACCGGCTGGAGCTCTCCAGTGGATAAGAACCCAGGAACTGCAGTGAATCCAAACAAGCACAGGGCAGGCTGGGGTGGGGGCAGGCTGGGGGTGTGGGCAGGCTGGGGGTGAGGGCAGGCTGGGGGTGTGGGCAGGCTGGGGGTGTGGGCAGGCTGGGGGTGTGGGCAGGCTGGGGGTGAGGGCAGGCTGGGGGTGAGGGCAGGCTGAGGGTGAGGGCAGGCTGAGGGTGAGGGCAGGCTGGGGTGGGGGCAGGCTGAGGGTGCGGGCAGGCTGGGGGTGAGGGCAGGCTGGGGTTGGGGCAGGCTGGGGGTGAGGGCAGGCTGGGGTGAGGGCAGGGTGGGGGTGAGGGCAGGCTGGGGTGGGGGCAGGGTGGGGTACAGGGCAGGATGGGGGTGGGGCAGGCTGGAGGTGAGGGCAGGCTGGGGTTGGGGCAGGCTGGGGGTGAGGGCAGGCTGGGGTGGGGGCAGGGTGGGGGTGAGGGCAGGCTGGGGTAGGGGCAGGGTGGGGTACAGGGCAGGATGGGGGTGGGGCAGGCTGGAGGTGAGGGCAGGCTGGAGTGAGGGCAGGGTGGGGGTGAGGGCAGGCTGGGGTGGGGGCAGGGTGGGGTACAGGGCAGGATGGGGGTGGGGCAGGCTGGAGGTGAGGGCAGGCTGGGGTGGGGCAGGCCGGGGTTCAGGGCAGGCTGGAATGCAGTGCAGAACAGGGGGGCAGGAAGGTTGGGGGTGAGGGCAGTCCGGGGTGCAGGGTAGGCTTTGGTGCTGGGCAGAACAGGGGTGTAGGCAGGTGTGGGTTGAGGGCAGGCGGGGGTGCAGGGCAGCTGAGTCTGAGGTCTCCTTGTCCCACAGACCAGCAGGCTACCCTCTCAGGGATAGACTGGGAGAATCCAGCAAGGGTTAACCTAGGCCGGCTTCTGGGGGCTGGAAGGGTGGTCTGAGCTGAGCAGACAGCAGTGGGAGCGCCCCCCCCCCCCCCAGAATACAGCACAGGGAGGGAGTGCGAAGTCTTGAAGGCCACCCCTTATCGCCCCTCAGCTCAGTGCCAAGCACGTCCTCCAGGGCCAACAGGGATGTTTTCTGTCTTGTAGGCAAAGGGAGGCCCGGGCCCAGTGTGTCTGGTGTCACAGGGGACTCTTGGGGTCTACAGTGCCCAGGGTTTGACTGGACCTGGCAGAGGGCACCGCCCCAGGTCATAGGGACCACGACACTGTGCCCACGACGGCATGGACTCCAAGGAGCTGGCAAAAGGAAGGCTTCCTGGTGGTGGCGGCTGCCTAAAGGGCCCAGGAGGGCTGTGAAGAACCCACATGACTTGCAGCCCTGTCCCTTACCTGGTGTCCCTGGAATCCAGCCTCAGTGTCTGCCCATCGGGTACTGTCCTCACCACTTGAGGAGCGGACTGTGCCTGGCGTGCGGAAAAGCCTGACCTGGGGTCCCCCGGCCGGGCAAGAGCCAGGCTGGGCAGCCCAGGGTGCAGGGAGGGGCAGGCCGGGCAGCCCAGGACAGGGCGGGCAGGTGGCGTACGCTTGTCGGGCAGTGCACGGCCCCAGCATTCCCCTGCGGGGACCCTCCTGACAGCTCCATCAGGCTGTCTCTGCATCCATTCCTTCACCTCCTGGAGCCCCCAAACACACGCGTGAGGGATGCTGAGACCCAAGTGTCGGGCTGTCCAGGGGCCACGGCCAGCTGGGCTGGCTGGAATCGGAGCCCCCACGGAGCATCCGGCTCCCCACAGCGGGCGGCGGAGGGGGGCTCCTGGGCACAGCATCTGCCACCGAGTCACTGCCAGCTCCCTGTGGCTTTCCGGAGACACAGACAGTGGACCTGGCCCCTCCCCCCAGCTAGTGGGAGATCAGACACCCCACCATCAGGACAAACCCTTTGGCTCCTTGGAACCCCACTTGGAGGGAAGGCGGCTTGGGGGGTCATGAGATGACTGGAGGGGGCCGTGGACACCCAGCTGTGGGCAGGTTAAGGGGTCCGTGCCTGACATTGTCTCTTTATACCTTTCTGGACCTTTATAGGGCTTTATAATTAGCAGGCATTGATTTATAACCAGGAAAACAAGTCTGAGAAACCAAGTGGCAAAGTCCCGATGTTTTGGACCTGGGCAGGGCCTGTCCCCACCCCCACCGCCCTCTGTCTCCCTGTCTGTCTGTCTCTGTCCCTTGCCTCTTGCCTCCTCCTCTCCTGAAGACCCACTTCCAGGAGCCCAAGGTCAAGGGTGACAGTGGTTTCCCAGAAGCCCTGGGGCAGGTCTGAAGGGGGAATTTGACCCTGGGTCACAGAGCAGGACCCAGGACACTGTTCCCAAGTTTCACAGAGAACAGTGGCTGGGAGAGATGGCCCCTGAGTCACCACTGGGCTGGGGGGCCAGGGGCGAGGAGGGGCTTCACCCATTAGCCCCAGACTCAACAGGCGCTCCCGCTCCAGCCGGCGTGAGCAGCTGTGGGGGGATTCCTCCCTAAGGTTCCCCCACCCCGGCCTCCTCCCAGAAGAGGATGGGGGCCGACACCTGCTTTGCCTCCTTCCTCATCACGGGCTCATCACGGGCTCACGGAGCATCCGTCCCCCACCACCCAGCTGCTGGCCTCTGCGCCTCTGTGCCCATCAGCCCGCGGCCGAGGCCCGAGGCCCGCCAGCACGGGGGGCACCATACCCTCCGGAGGCCAGGGGTCTGCAGCTGTTCAGGCCCACCCCTCGGTCCAGGCCACCGTGGGGTGAGTCGGCAGGGCCCAGACATGTCCACGGGACGCTGATGACTGTGCTCACGTGGGGCTGCTGTCCTGTACCCCCTGTGCCCACCGCGGGGTCCTGCCTCTGCCCACCCAGCGGCCAGTCCAGCTAGAGGTTCATGGGAGTCAGCCTCCACCCCCGCCCTGCGGTCGGGGAGAGCCCGGGGGCTGCTGTGTGCGCACAGGCACCCGCCTGGACACGTGCACACACACAGACACGCACATCACCCCTCTCCTAGGCAGGTGCCCTCGGGCCAAGGATCTGAGAGCAGGGCAGTTCAGCTCCTGCCACGTGGAAGTATGTCCCCGGTCAGCGCCTGCCCAAGTTGGGGGACAGCTGCATCCACACGGGCGAGTGTCCACCGCTCTGTTCACAGAGCTTGCTGACTGTGGGGAGGGACAGATGTGGCAGCCTGGGTCTGAAACGGACACTCTTCTGGTCCCCACCTGTTCCCCAGGGGAACCTATGGTCCCCTGCCCTCCCCTCGGGCCCTGTGCTGTCAACATTACAAGTGCGTGTGTCTCTGTCCTCGGTCAGCGGTCCCCTGGGCCATGTCCCTCACCTGTGTCTGCATTCTCGCCCCCCCCCCCCCCAACCCCACCACTGCAGAGCTCTGCCTTCTCCAGTCACCCCCCGGGGGCTCAGGAGCAGAGCTGAGCACACATCAGGTGTGTGGGGCCCTGGGAGAGCTGACCCACCTGACCCTCTGGAACTTGGTGCCCAGGGCCCGGGGAGGTGGGGGGAGGGGCCGTGCACAGTGAGGCCCTGGGCAGGGAGGGAGGGAGAGGGGAGAGCCGTGCGTTTTCCGGGCCCTGACGCAAGCAGTAGCTCTTTGGCAGATAAGTACTGGCCAGGGCTGGCCCGGCCCCAGGTCCCGAGCCAGCAGCCCCTGGGCCCCGTGGGCCTCGCCGCCCTCCCGCCCGCCCGCCCGCCCGGCTCAGCAATGCGCTCAGAGAAGGTCTTTGTGCCCCAATCTCGCAGGTGCGGGGGTGGGAACGGGGTCCTTGGCTCAGCTCGGCCTGTGACTACATGTGACAGCGGCTGCTGTGTGCCCTGCCCCAAGGTCTCTGCCTCACATAAAAGGGGCAGGCCGGCTGGCCGAGGCAGAGTCAGCAGAGGGGCTTTCCTCCTGCTCCATGCCTCCGCTGCCCACTCCGGCCGCCCAGGACTGGCTAGCTCCCCGACCCTCGTCCAGGACCCTCGCCCAAGAACGTTGCCAGGACTCTCACCCAAGACCCTCGCCAGGACCCTCGCCAGGACCCTCGCCCGGGACCCTCGCCCAGCACCCTCGCCAGCACCCTCGCCCAGGACCCTCTCCAGGACCCTCGTGAGCTGCTCGCTGTTCCTTTTTCCTATGCATATACTTCTTTGAGGGTCAGGCCTAAAGAGGTGTAAGGCATGGGAAAATGGGGCAGCGAGGTCCTCCCCCACCGTGGAGCTGCTGCCCTCCTTCTTCCCTGGGGGACAAGAAGGCTGGGTAACGTTGGCTTTCATGTGCGCCCTCGAGGTGTCCGGACCATGTGGTCAGGTCCTGCCCCTGGCTGACATCTGCCCCCAGGGCTCAGGACACCTGCTGCAGAGGATGCCATGGTGATTTCTGCTTCCTACCCCTTCATTATAGTTTTGTAATCATGGGTGTGCGTTGATTTTCTGGCCAGAAATGTCAATAAAACTAATTTTGCGTGAACTTAAGTGTGACGTAGTTCTGACAATCAGAGTTTAAATCAAAGCTGCTGCGGCCACACAGCAAGTGGGGTGGGGGCACGAAGAAGCTGCCGCGGCCTTGAAGGAACTGAGTGAGAAATCGTGGATGTGAAGGGAGCGAAATGGCTCCCAGGCTGGGAGGGTGCAGCCGGCTTTCTGAAAACCGGGGCCAGCCGGGGCAGGTGTCCCCAGGGTGCCTGGGAGCAGATGGCGGGGTGGGTGGGCCAGACCTTGCCCGCCACTGGCCCCTCGGGTCAGGGTGGGGGCCCTCGTCCCAGGAGCCTGTGGTCTCAACTTCCTGGTGTAGCAAAATGGACAGAAGCCCTGCTGAGAGGAGAGCTTAAACAATGATTGTTGGCCTTTGTCAGCTAATCGGCCCAGCAATTACAGGCGCCCCTTTATCAGCCGTGGACTGGGCCGGCCTGTCCCTAATCTCATTTGGTTGTCCTTCCCTCCAGGACCACTGCCTCCTGGGAAGGGATGGGCTGGGTGGGTGGCAAGGCAGGGCAGCCTCCAGGAGACCCTCCCAGTGCCCGCTGCCCACCCCCCCCCCCAATGGTGCTTGTCCCTGTAGGTGGGGGTGGGGCACTGGGGGCTGGCTCCTGGTTCCACTCTGTGTGGAAGCAGCAGACAGGGCTCAGCTTCTGGGCACAGGGAAGGGGGTCCCTCAGCATCGTCGCAGCTAGAGGTGGGGTCTTTGGCTGACTGGGGGTCACACGCTTCACCCCAGCCCTGGGGTGGGGGCCCCTGTCGACAGCATGGAACTGAGTGGGCTGCTCCTTGCGCAGGGAGGACGGTCCACTGGGAGGTGGGGCAGAGCCATCCAGGTCCAGCCAGCTGAGGAGCACCTGAGGCAGTCCCGGGGCCAGGACTGAGGCTGGAGAGGCCCTCAGAAGCGCCCACCAACAGGTCCTCAGTCCTGGGGACCTTTTCCCCCCGGGCAGTGGGGCGGGGCTCCGGGGACCCCTCCCAGTACCTTCCTTGGGGAAGGGGTTTCTGTTCACCTGTTCCCTTGCCGCTTGCAGATTTCTGCGAGCTGGACCTGAGGGCACTGCTGGGCGATGAGGGACTCCTGGGGACAGCCCCTCCTCTTGCCCTGGGCGCCGTGAGATGGGATGTACGTGGACACTGAGGGCACTGCTGGGCGATGAGGGACTCCTGGGGACAGCCCCTCCTCTTGCCCTGGGCGCCGTGAGATGGGATGTGCGTGGACAGTCAGTGTCGCAGCAGAGAGAGAGCTGCATGTTTTCACCCTTGTGGGAGTGCGGGGGCTGCACTGGTACAGCAAGCCCATGACTTCCACTCTGCCTTCAGGGTTGTGGGGGTGGCCCGACTGAGAGCCCTCACCCCTGGGGCCCACCGCCTCTGGTCTGGACGTGCCCCCAATCTAGCCACTTGCTGTGGTTTTAGACGGAGAAGTTCTCAGGGACAGAAGCCCCATGTCCACGGACCCACCACCCGGCTCCACAGCCAAGATGTTGCGTCTGTGCTCTGTGCTCTGTTGTGTTGCCCTTGAACCCCGTGAGCGAGAGTTGCAGACATGGGACCCACAGATCATCACTGTCCCTCACCTGGTCCTGTGAGCAGAGACGGGTGGGCCAGTCCTGGCAGACCGGAGGCCTCCCTGCCTCACAGCTGTGCTCATGTGGCTCTAACCAGGGTTCACCTGGATGGCCGGGTCTCCCTGCCCCTCTGACAAGGGACTTCGGAGAAGCCCCGGCTGATGTCCGTTTTCTATCAACAGGAATTTAGGTTTTTGGCAAGACTATTTCATAGGTGCTAGAGTGTCTGAGCCACAGGGGGTGGAGCCCCTGCCCTTCTGAGAGGCCACGCCTCTGTAGGGGAGGGCTTAGGAAGCATGTGTCCTTCTGTCCACATCCCTAAGCCCATGGGGACTACTAGTCACGAAAGCCATTCGGGTTACAGGCAAGACCAGGCAAAGGCGTGTCCACTGCTCAGAAGTGAGCCAATGTTTCAAACATGTGATGCCCCAAGCTGGGCGAGTGGATCCTGGGCACACAGGAGACAGCAGACCCACCTGGTCGTACAGAACACAGAGCACACAGGTCACACAGGACACAGGATACACAGGTCACAGGACACACAAGTCACACAGGACACAGAGCACAGGGGTCACAGGACACAGGACACACAGGACACAGAACACAAAGGACACAAACCATAGAAAACACACCATGACTCAGTTTTCCCTGGAACAGCGGGCAATTTGGAAGTAACAAGGTAGGAAGACACTCAAGTTTTAGGGGTGTCGAAGGCAGCAGGTGGGTTTGAACCAGAGGTTAAGACAAATGAAAACACGAGCCTGAACAGTGTGTTTAAGTCCTGACCACAAGAAATCCTGGGTGGACAGCATGACAGGACAGCAGACGTCCCACTGCTGCACAGCAACCCCCAGGAGGGACACAGAGTCCCTACGGGATGGTTCGGTCCACCAGCGCCTATAACTGGTCCGTGGCTTTGCCGCCCCTGCCAGAGTTGGTTCTGGTGCCCGGGCTTCCGCTGCTGAGACTGGGTGGAGAAACTCTGGGCCGAGAACCCGCCTAGACAGCAAGCTGGGCCCTCGGGCTTCAGCCTCCTTCCTTGCAGGCGCCCAGGAGGCCAGACTGCAGCCCTGCCTGGCCACAGGGAGCGCACAGGGCTGAGCCCCGAGCCAGATAAGACACAGGTCTGGACACGCTGTGAAGAGCGGAGCAGCACACAGCACGGTGCCCCGCAAGACGTGGCCACGGAGGGACCTTCCACGTGGCAGTGGGCAGAGCCACCATCCCCGTTCCCTTCTGGCTTCCCACTTTGGGGTCACTGTTAGCACGGAACCCAAACCCCAAGGTGATAAAAACAAACATCTTCACTTGGCCCGAATCCCTCCGTGGTTTCCATGGTTACACCAAAAGCTTATGATCATACAGCACAAGAAAGTATCCATCCTGACTTCTAAGATTTTATTTTTAAGTACTCTCCACACCCAATGTGGGGCTCGAACTCACAACCCCAAGACCAAGAGTCACAGGCCCCACCGACTGAGGCAGCCGGGTGCCCATCTTTATTTTTCCAACACTTTCCATTGAATAAATTACCGCTGTATCATATGCTACAAGCCTGACACTTGGCGAGTCCACTTTTGGCACTGGATTCTGTTGGCTGACCCATCGTGTGTGGTTCCTAAACTGAACCTGCAGTAGTTTCCAACGAGGGAGTGGCTGTAAGAGGTCCTAAGGAAGGTCAGGGTTCCAGGTCCCCCCTGTGGAGACCCAAGGCTCACGCCAGATGTCACGGTAACAGCAATCGCTGGTGAGCGTCTTTCCAGGGAGATACCGGGCACAGTTCCGCACACACCTACTGTGTCTGTGTCTGTGGCGGTGTGTGACACGTTCCAGCTGCAGGCCTCTGGGCCACCATGCTTCCTCAGACGGCATCCTTGGTCTGGGGCAAGGCACACAGGCCCCAGGGACCCCTGGACAAAGCTGGGCCCAGTGTGTGCACCAGGCCCCCAGGGTCTGGGAGGCAGCACACTGGAGGCTGTCTGCTGCACGAGGCCCACGTCAAGGCCAGGGAGGCTTGTTCCACTTGGCAGAGGTCCCAGAAGGAGCCAGGGGGCCATCCCAGAGCCGGAGGCCCAAGCGGGGAAGCCCAAGGGTACAGTGGTGGTAAGCTACTGGCCAGGGCAGAGAGTGGCGGGCAGAAAGCCACTGGCGTATAGAGCGTTCTGGAGAAAGGGCAGCTCAGCTGAGAGTCCTGGAGCTGATGCTTGTGCTTCATGCGGCGGTTCTGAAACCAGGTTTTTATCTGTGGGGGAAACTAGATCAGAACAAGGGCGAGAACAGCCACCGCCCTGGCCCATGCGTCCCGGGCCCCTCACCTGCACTTCGGAGAGCCGCATCTCCCGGGCCAGCTTCCGGCGCTCCAGGGGGCCCAGGTAGCGTTGGTGCTGGAAGGCGCTCTCCAGGGTGCTGACCTGCTCCGCCGTGAAGGCCGTGCGGACCCGGGGCGCCCGCCCGCTGTCGGCCTCCTTCCTCACCCCTGAGGAAGGACACAAGGCACTGAATCCTTTAGGATAAAAGTGCCACTCACGTGGGACCTGCTCCCCTAGCTCGGAAGTGCCCCAAGCTCTGTGGCCACAGGGACGAGAGGAAAGTCTGGGCCCCCCTCCTTCACTTTCACTGCTCTGCTGTCCCTTGCAGTCCTTGCACAAATGTGGATGAGGGGGCAGCCCCTCCTCCCCTCCCAGCTCAAATGTGGGAGGGTGGCCAGGATGGGAATACTGGAGAAAGAGGATTCTGGAATGGAACAGCGGTTCTGATGCAGCCCCTCACCCTTCCACTGGGGCACGTGGTCACTTCCAGAAAGGGAGCCCCACACATCCTTCCGGAAAGCAGTTCCTCTGGCTGCTCACAAGGAACCTGAACCCAGTCGGCAGTAAGGGCTTGGGGCCGTGGTCACAAGACCCCCAGTCTCCCCTGCCACCAACCATGCGTCCGTGGCCAGTCTGTGTCTATCTAAATCGGCGGTGGCAGATGGCACTAAGTACCCTGTGTGGTGAGGAAGGTCACCTGTCTTTTCTCAACACATGTTTGGCCAGAATGTCAGATTTTACCAAGTCACTTTGAACACATACCTGGGAGAGTGCAACAAGACAAGACACGCTTTGCTTTGGAGGTGGGGGTGGGGAGAGTGGAACTAGTCAGTGTGAAAGATTTGATGACTTGGTTGGCTTTTTTGAGGTGGGGGGGCTGGTTGCAGAAAATAAATTTAAAATTTCACTTCATGGAAGTATAAACTTTTTCCATAGGATTATTTAAACTTTTTCAAAAATGAAGGGCGCTCAGTCAGTTAAGCGTCCGACTTCAGCTCAGGTCACGATCTCATGGTTCTCGGATTCGCTCTGTGCTGACAGCTCGGAGCCTGGAGCCTGCTTCCGATTCTGTGTCTCCCTCTCTCTCTGCCCCTCCCACACTTGTGCTCCCTCTCTTTCTCTCAAAAATAAAAACATTAAAAACATTTTTTAAACCTTTTCAAAAACGAAAACTTACAGATAATATCAACCCCACTTTGACTAGGCAGGGCTTTAAACTTAAAAGCAATGATAAAGTCACAAAGACTAAAAGAACAAACCAGGTTTCCTGAGCAAATGACAAAGGGTTAGACCAGGTTTAGGAAGCCACCAAAACCTCCAGGAGCCAAGCCACAGAGGCACTGGAATCCCTGTGAACCGAAGTGCCAGGGCTGTCCCCGACCCAAACCTGCAGGGGCTCCAGGCTGCCTGTGAACAGGGTCAACTCTGCATGCCAAGCCGAGGCGCCCAGCTTTGAGGGGAGAAGCACAACGACCCCTCTGAACCCGGCAGGTTTCATTTAAGACGTGCGTCCAGAGCCCTGTGACTCGGGTAGAACTGCCCCCCCCCCCCCCCAGACTTGCTGCAGAACTAGAAAGTCAGTTGCACAAAGGCACCAATGTCGCAGTCAGGGCTCACAGGACAGGAGTTGCAGCAGCGGTGGGACACAGTCCACAGGCAGTCAGGCCAGGAAGAGGCCAGGGGGTCAGCCCTTCTAGGAGGTGGGGGAGGAAGAGGAGCCCCTGGGACTTGAGGAGGGAAAACCCCCGTTGCGGCTTTCGCCTCCGAGAGGAAGTGCTTACTTGCCGGGGGGGGGGGGGGGGGGGGGGGGGGGGGGGTCAGGTGGAACCTCAAATCCCAGCCCCCACCTCCAGCCCCAGTACCCAGGATGTAGTGGGGAGTGTTAGGGCCTCCCTCCTCCCGAACCCTCCAGGCTCCCGTCCCAGTCTGGGAAGAGGGGAGCACCCTCCCCACCCATCCCACACCTACCAGCTGCAGGTGTCCCTGGCGCAGACACTTCCGAGGGCTTCACCTCCTCCACACCCACGGTCTGGGGGAGCTCCCCGCTGCTGGACACCCTGGCTGGAGCAGACAGGCTCCCCCAAGAGAGTTCAGCGGGCCTGATGGTGTGTGCCGGCCCCACGTGGCTGCTCCGGGAAAGCCAGTCCACTGAGCCAAAGCTGGACGGCTTGACGCCACTGGGCAGGGTAGAGGAAGGAGACATGGCTGTAGGGGGCAGACTGTGGAGGTGAGGCGCAGGGTCCTCCGAGGGTTTAGCAGGGCTGAGCTGCATTTATGAGCTCAGGAGGAGGGAGGGGCAAGCAGGTTTGCAAAGACCGCTCCAATCCTCCCCCAGCCCAGATAAGTAGCACCTAATTGCTTCCAATTCAGAGGCACAAAGAAGGCCATTCACACCTCCCCCGGCTCCGAGATGTCTGGGCAGGGGCGGGGCTGTGTCCACCAGTTCGGGAAGTGGTGCAGGTTGGGGACTTGTCACATCTTTTCATCTCCTCCCCCCACCCCCCAGCTGGCCTAGGCTTGGGGAGGGTGACGATGGCCCCCCTCGCAGCCTAGCACTCCTGCTGGAGGCTTGTCCTCTCCCGAGGTTGGCCCTCCAACCTGCCCTTTGGATCTGCATTGCCAAAGGTGACAGGTGTGCGCACTTGAGGGAGAGGATGCTTCAGGTAGGGGGAGTCAGCATTACTGCTCCCAGGGCCGGGTGGGCTCCCAGGCCAGGAGTCCCCTGCCTCTGGCTGTTTGGGTGGGATCCCGGAAGGGGACTGTGACCAGGCGGCGGGCCGCGTAGGGCTGCCCGGGGAGAACCCTCCGGTCCCAGTTGGCCCTTCCCTCTCAAATTGTACTCGGCGCCCCCCCCCCCCAACCCCATTTCGCCCCAGGCTTCACTTTGGGGCCCTTGAGTTGGATTCCAGTGACAGGAAGGAGGGGCGTCTGCCCGCCGAAGGCATGGAGGACCCTGCGGGGAAGGACGGGGGGAGCCACTGCCCTCCACTGCAGCGCTGTCTCCACGGTGGCCGATGCAGGCCTCGAGCTCCGGGAGGGTGCAGGAGTGACTGGGCTGCACAGGCCTCCCCCGCGGGCGCTCCAGCGAACCTGCCGGGGCCCTTCGGGGTCACGGACCCCGTCCACCTTCTTCTCCCCCCCCCCCCCCCCCCCCCCCCCCCCCCCCCACGCGTCTGTCTCCAGGACACGACCCCAAGGACCAGCCCGAGCCGCGTTCAGGGCGACCCGGGGCAGCGCGGCGGGAGCACCGACAAGCGGCGTGGTGGCCCTAGCCCACAGGCCGGCCTCCCGGGGGCGCCGGCGCCAGCCTGGGCGGGACCGCCAGCCTCTACGCCCGCCCCGCCCTGCGGGATCAAAGGCCCCTGGGGCCTCGCGGGGATTAACACCCCCAGCCCCGCCTCCCGAGCCCCCCCTCCCCCCGGCCGGGCTGGGGGGTGCGGGGGCGGGGGCTGGGGAGACTCCCGCGGGCACAGCGGGAACCGCCAGGCGCTGACCCCGGCCCGCGAAGGGTCAGAGGAGGAACCGCGACGCGCCAGCGGCAGTGAGCCGTCCCGCTACCTGGGGACAGAGGCCCCGCAGGTGGGGGCCCGCACCGCTCACGGGGGCGGCGCCACACAAACCCGACCAAGGGAGACACCCCTCCCCCCCAAGACTGCTCAGGCAGCGCGGAACTGGCCCCAGAAGCACCTCGAGAGAAAGAGGAACGCTCGTGGGGAATTCGTGTGTGGTGCGCTCACAAGCGTTAATTGATGAGATGCCAGAATTCGCGCACGCCACCCCGAAAGAGCGCCACACCTTTGCAAACCCAGTTTTCTCGTCTTCATTTCCAGTCTTTCAGGTCCCCCCCCCCCCCCCAGCTCTGCTGGGCGAGTCCTCACTAAGGGGACCCTCCGGCCCACACATTCCCAGCTCCCGGCTTACACCTTCCCCTACCTGAACCACCGCCCCCCCCCCCCCAGCCCCCGCCGCTGCCAGCTGTGCCTGCGGTGGACCCTTCCTCCAGCACCTCCCTGGGCTCAGGCCCCCTCTCCCCTCATCCGGAGCTTGGTGGTGCTTCTCCCCTCCCCGCGGCCGTCGGGGTCCCCCCTCTCCCCGGCATCTCGAGCCAATGACGAATGTGTCACCCTAACCTCAGCTTCCTCACTCTGGGGCTGCAGGCCCTGTCCCTGCGCTGATTCGGGGACCTACGTCCCCAGGTCTGCTGCCCCTCTGCCGTCCTCCGCCGCCTGCCTCCGAGGCTCGCGATCAGATGCGAAGTGGCCTTGGCTCTGACCGCTGACCTCGCCACTGAATCCCGCACCTGCTCGCCTCGGAGACGGGGCTCCCCGCGCGGAGTCCAGTCTATCACTCCAAAGTCCTGGCAGCCCCGCCCCCAACTCGCGTCCAAAGTCCCCATCCCCCTGACCGGACATTCCTGGCCTCAGCCCCCCGCCTGGGCTCCGGGTCCACGGTGTCCCGCCGCCCAGACGCCTCCGCCCCGCCCCGCGCCGCAAGGGCCAACCCGGACGTGCGGCCGACGGAGGCCGGCCCCGCCCAAGACCCCCTTCTCCACGCCATTAGGAAGTGGGGAGGAAGGGGCGGGTGCGGGGGGACGCCGGCTAGTCCACTGCGGCCGCAACGCTGCCCTTCCGGTCCCCAGACTCACTCCAGCGCCGCGTGGCCACCCCAGCCTCTCGGGGAAACCAGAGCCACACCGCGCGGCCCGCCCGCCACGCCCCCACGTCGGATCACCCACGGGGCGGCTCCTCCCCTTCCCTCTCCACCCCTCCCCCTCCTTTTGCCCCCCCCCCCCCCCCCCCCCCCCCCAGACTTCCCTCGACGGCCCCCTGCCCTTCAGACGCCCCTTCGGCCGGCCTCCCTTCCCGTGGGAGCTCCCTGACTTCCCTGTTTGTGCTTCGGGCGGAAAGAACCAAGGTGTGAGCGTGGGGCACTCAGCTGGGTAATAGTCTGGGAAGAGAGCAGAGTGGGTGGGGTGTGGGATTCCCAGGCTGCAGGTGTGATGAGGCAGAGGCCCCCTCCCCCTCCCCTCCCCTGCCCACCTCGGTGGAGAAGCGAGTTAGTGTCAGGGCCAAAGGACTCCCGACCTTCCAGCTCTGTTTACAAAGGCAGGTGGGAGGGGGACGCGGGAGTTCGGAGAACCGCAGGGTTGATACAGGTAACTATCTGGTAGAAGATATAACCAGAAAACCAGGCGGGGTTAATCAGGTTCCATTGCATCAAAAGGAAGTGAGACCTACTGTTGATCTCTTTAGGGATCTGACGTTTTTGGGGAGGCCGGAAGGGCCCTTGAAGGACTATGTCAGAGCCGAGGGCTCAGAGAATAAGGGAAGGAATGGAGTGTCCGCTGGGTGTCCTGAAGGTGAAAGAAATTAGACTCACTGTATAGGCAGGAAAACCCGCTGGAAGGAACAGTGGCTTGTCGCATGTGGGTAAATGGCCAATGCTTGCACCCCAAGCAGACTCCCCACCTACTGGTGCTGGGCTGCATCTGGGTGTGAGGCCTGGGAAGAAGACCAGGACCGTCAGACTCAGGTCCGTGCCTGGGACCCAGCAGGGCTTGGGTCTGGGCCAGGTGAGGAAGGGAGTCTCACGCTGGCAGAGCCACGGGTAAAGCGGAAGAACAAAAAACATGTTAGGATTTCTCTGGATTCAGATAGCAAATGACAGTTCTGGGAGGCACTAGCACACGGATGTGAATAGTGAGCTGCCTTGCTGGGCATCATGGGAAACAAGGTGAGGGCTGGCAGGGGAGACTTCTGGAACATTGGACTCACTGTTGGATTCGAATGCACTTGTTTGATGGATTTGACAAGTGTCTGGGGGAGCTTGGCTGCCGCAACAGGGCACCACAGACTGGGGGCTTAAAAGGACATTTCTTCCCCTGGCAGCTGGAGGTCCAAGATCAGGGTGTGGTGCGGTGGGGTTCTGGTGAGGGCACCTCCTGGCAAGCCGATGGCCACTCCCTTGCTGTCCTGTCTCAGAAAGCACCAATCCCAACGACGAGGCGCCGTCCTCAGGACTGAGTCCTGTCCCAAAGGCCCCGTCTCCTGACACCATCACATTGGGGGTTAGAATTTCAACATACACATTTTGGGGATACAAACATCCAGTCCATAATACAGAACAATATGGCTTCTAACAGAACAATTTAGCAGCAGAACCGGTGTGGAAGGTTAAGTAGCAGCCAGTAATATGGTCAAAGCGGTCGGCCTCCAGGGTGCAAAACCAGAGGAAGAAATCACAGACACTGAACCTGGAAAGAAAGGGGGAATTAGGCCTCTGGTAAGACTGAAGGAATATAGGAGTTTATCTTATCTCATTATAAATCATATGAAGGATAAGCCAATTTACCAAAATCTTAGATATGTGTTCTTTGCGAAAAAAATGATAGGTCAAGATCACTCAGACCTGTTTGCTTTGACTTGGAAAAAGATGCAGGTTTCAGAGCCCCAGCAGAGTCCAAAAGCAGCAGGTTTGAGAATGTTCCAAAGATCAATGTAATTAGGGAAACAAGCGTGGAAGAGACAAGAATCTGGACGGACAGACAATGACAGTCAAGAAGATGACAATTTCTTATTTTAAAAAAATTTTTCATTTATTTTTTTTAATTTACATCCAAGTTAGTTCACATATAGCGCAACAATGATTTCAGGGGTGGATTCCTTACTGCCCCTTCCCCATTTAGCCCATCCCCCTCCCACACCCCCACCAGCAACCCTCTGTTTGTTCTCCATGTTTAAGAGTCTCTTGTGTTTTGTCCCCCTCCCTGTTTTTATATTATTTTTGCTTCCCTTCCCTTACGTCCACCTGTTTTTTATCTTAAAGCCCTCATATGAGTGAAGTCATATCATATTTGTTTTTCTCTAATTTTGCTCAGCATAATATCTAGTTCCATCCACGTAGTTGCAAATGGCAAGATTTCATTCCTTTTGATCCCCGAGTAATACTCCGCTGTATATATATGCCACGTCTTCTTTATCCATTCATCCATCGATGGACATTTGGGCTCTTTCCATACTTTGGCTATTGTGGATAGCGCTGCTATGAACATTGGGGTGCATGTGCCCGAGAGGACAGGAATTTCAAACATGAAGTTACGAAGGAAGTTTATCTCTGTTAAATTTTTTTATTTTTATTCATTGATTGATTTTGAAAGAAAGCACGAGTCAGGGAAGGGCAGAGAGAAGACAGAATCCCAAGCAAGCTCCAAGCTCAGCTCAGCCCGACTCGGGGTTCAGTCCCAGCTACCATGAGATCATGACCTGAGCCGAAATCAAGAGTAGGACACTTAACCGACTGAGCCACCCAGGCGCCCCAAGTTTGTTTTTTTAACTGTTAATTTTTAAAAAATGTTTATTTTGAGAGAGAGCGCAGGGGAGGGGCAGAGAGCCAGAGGGAGGGAAAGAACCCCAAGCAGGCTCCCCCAGTGTGGGACTCCCATCTCAGGAACTGTGAGATAGGGATCTGAGCCGAAATAAAGAGTCGGGCACTTAACTGACTGAGCCACCCAGGTGCCCCAATCTCTGTTAAGTTTTGAGGCACAACTGGACATCAGAGAGAGTGCAGGTACCAGAGCTAATTACAGATAAGGAGTGTCGAGCTATTCGGGAGTAAAAAAGCAGCCCCGCACATTGATAGGGTTATTTGCCTACTTGTAGAAAAATGCATTTAACATTGAGGTGTTCTCTTGTAACCAACAGATTGATCACCAGATAAAGGTTACTTCACAAGGCCCTGGACAGCACTGGTCCTTGACGGATCAGCAAGATGTGAAAACACTCCTTCTGGTTCCAGCCCCAGAATGCAAAGGTGCTGGGCTGGGCTGGGTGGGCGGCCCCGAAGCTGGGCGGAGAGGACCCTCAGCCACAGAGCTTCTCCGGCTGAACTGAGGAAGGGCACAGGCGATGTGCACAATCCCTGGCCCGCAGGGCAGCACAGAACAGAATGGCACGACGGGGAGCTCCATACTAGGCGGGTGGGTCGCCCAGGCAAGGAAGCAGTTGGGCACGACAGTCACTCTGGCACCTGCCAGAATGCGTGCTGTAAGAATGGTCGTTGAAGGTGCACACTGCACAGCCACTCGGGTGGCTGCTATAAAAAAAAGTCTCTGCGTCAGCGAGGATGCAGAGAAACTGGAACCCTTGTACACGGTTGGCGGGAACGTGAAACAGTGCAGCCATGTGGACAACAGTATGGAGATTCCTCAACAAACTAAAAACAGAGGGGCACCTCATTGGCTCAGGCGGTTGAGCATCCGGCTTCGGCTCAGGTCACGATTTCGTGGGTTTGAGCCCCGCATGGGGTGAGCTTGAGCCCCGAGTCAGCACGGAGCCTGCGTGGGATTCTCTCTCTCGCTCTCTCTCTGCCCCTCCCCTGCTCATGCTCTCTCTCTCTCTCTCAATAACAAAGAAAAAAAAAATTAAAATTAAAAAAGAAATGAAGGGTATGAATCTGCTGTCCAGGGGCTCCTAGGGAGAGGGCACTAATCTGAGGAGTAGTCCTAGGAGACCCTGCCCTGTGCTCGTGGTCAGGCCCAGGGAAGGATTGCTAATGGCCAGTGAAAGCATCGCCACTGTGGCGTGTCTGTCCCGGTGCCCAGAACCAAGCATAAGACATGCACATCACAGAACAGGGTGCGGACACGCCTCACCTCACTGACCCACAATATAGCCCCGGACGAAGGGGAGGGACAGCGAGAAGGGATTTGGGAATCTTTGGGGCATCCACAACAGCAGGTTTAAGGAACAGAGAACCCGGCCAAGCAGCTGGGTTGAGCCAAGGAAACATGAACAGCCCAAACTCCCTCCTCAGGCTGGAAGACACGGAAGATGGGCAGAGAAGGTACGTTCAGGTTCCTTACTCCAGCACGAGGGGCCTGAGGAGGCCATGGGATGCACCCCATTTGTAAGGTGGGCAGTAAGGCAGATGGGTTTTCCGAGGTGCCTTCAAGCCTCTCAAACTCGATGACCTCCACAGATTTCTTTCAGCCACAAAATAGCCTTCCTCCAGGGCAGAGGGTCCCCGGGCATCACCCCCACCCCGGGAGGCTGACATATTTGCCCCAGCCTGTGGTTCTGACCTTCCAGTGGGAAGTGGCCTGTGGGGTGGGGGCGGGGGGGGGGGTAGGTCTGCAAGCTGGAATCACCCCATAGCAGGTTTTTGGCAGCCTAGACACTCTCAGGGATCATAGCATAGACAGCATCGTGAAGCAGAAGAAAGTGTGTCTTCAGGGAGGTGACGCTTTGAGTCACTTTTATGGTTTTGGTCTCACAGAGGCCCCAGGACCTGCCATAAATATACAGCCACGGGTGGGCTCAGCTTCTGGGGTCTGGGAGACCACTCCTGCTCCCATTTGGGGATCTCTGCAGGCCAAGGGTCCAACTGGGGTCTCTTCTCCAAAGATTCCTGAAAAGGGCTTGGGGGAGGGGCTTTACCCCCCACCCCCACCCCAAGCCCCAGGTACTGCTGGAACCTTGGAACACAGGGCCAGCAAGAACAACTATTTAGCTTTGTGGCCTCGGGGCAATCACTTGTCCCTGAAAAGAACCCCTACTTGGTGGAACTGTATTGTTATGCTGGCCAGTTGCCTCGGGCTACTTCCTTATCTCCCCAGGGCAGGAGCACCTCCCGGCCCACCCAGTTCTCATTCGTTGGATCCACCGAAAGAGGGTGGGGCTCAGTTACTACTTGGAAAATGCTCCCAGGGCAGTTTTGGTCAAGTCTCAAATCTGCAGGACGTGGTCCTCGGCCAAAGTCTCAGAGCCTGGGCTACCCACAGCAGTCACTTCCCCAGGGACAAAAGGAGCCCCTCTACTGGTATGCATTGGCTGTCCTGTTGCCAGCTGCCTCTAAGGAGTCCTGCTTTCCAGAGCCCAGCCAGAAGGTTTAGGCCTGACTGGGGTCAGGGTGGGGCTCTGAGCACACCCTACCGGCAGCTCTGGTCAGGCTGGGGGAGCGTGCCCACAGTGGAGGAGACCCTCTAATGCCCCAATGGCTCAGGCAGAGTCTGGTCACTGCTATTTTCCCTGGGGGTCCAATCTCCCCCTGGTCCCGCTCAGTTGGGCTCCCAGGGAGGGCAGAAAATGCTCACCCACCAAGGCTGGGCTGGTGCAAAGTTCTGGCGGGCAGGGTCTGGGAGGCTCCGGGGAAAGCCAGTGTTACAAGGACCCCAACTTCCCATTCGATGTGCCCTTGCCTCCTAGGGAAGGTCCTAGTCAGCATCCCAGCACGCCCCAAGGCACAGACAGCCCAGGCCCTCCACCCCCCACCCCACAGGGAGACATTTTAACCTCCGCCCGATCTCTGCAGGCCGTTTTAGTAGGGACCACTCCTATCTAACACAAGACGTGCACGCGTTCACAGAATTATATCGGGAAAAAAACAATCTTTTTATTGAACATACCTAGACTTGGAGTAGGGGAGGGCCGCAGGATGGGGTCAGGGCGGAGGGAACGTGATCGTACAGAAAGGATCGGGGCAGCCAGGCCTCAATCTCGCGGGTCGGCCAGGACGCCTCGCTCGGCGGCGGCGCTGCCTAAGATGAAGCCGACGGCCAGGGACACGGTCTGGTCGAAGGAGCCGCGCAGCTGCTCCACGTGCTGGTTCAGGGTCAGCAGCTGGTCGCGCAGCGGACCCAAGATGGCCACGATGTCGCCCAGGTGCCCCAGGGTCTGCAGAAGGGCGGCGTTCAGCGACGGGGGCGCGGACTGCGGGGGCGCGTGGTTTTCGGGGCGGCCGGACGGAGAGTCGGGGTCCTCCCGGGCGGGATCTAGGGCCGGCGGCGGCGGGGATGCCGCGGCGCGGAAAGGCGCGTGGTCCTCGGGGCGGCCGGGCGCGGCGGCAACCGTGGAGAACGCCGTCGGGGAGCCGGGAGCGCGCGGTGCGTCTGCAGACTTGGGCGGCGTCGGGCTGAACCTCAGCGTCCAGGCAGGGTCTGCGTCGGGGTCGCGGGCGGCGGGCGGCGGTGGAACGTCTGGAACGCGGAGGGGGCGTCGGGCCGGGCTCCGGGGCCTCGCCCGCCGCGGCTCTTACGCCCAGGGGCCCCTGCTGCCGCCCCGGCTCCCCCACCCGCCCCCGCCCCCGTCCCCGCTTACCCGGTCCCGCGGACGAGAGGTGCGCGGCGGCGGCCGCCCGGCGGCCGCGCGGGGGGCGCCCGGGCCCCGGGGAACGGCGGCGGCCGCGGCGGTGCCCGTTGTCGCCCAGCAGCCCCATGAGCTCGCGGATCTGCGCATCGAATGGCCCGGACGGCTGGCCCTGGGCGTCGCGGAGCTTGTCCTTGAGGAACTTGTAGCGGCGGCGGCACTGCGCGGGCGTGCGCCGCACCTGCTGGCGGGCCAGCGCGGCCGACACGCGGCGGTAGGTGGGCAGCGCCTGGCGGCGGTCGAGCAGCAGCGCGCGCCACACGGTCGGCTGCAGCAGCGTGCCCAGCAGCAGCTCCGTCTCGCGGGCGCTCCAGGGCGTGCGCTGCGCCGAGCCCGGGGACACGGGCGACCCGGGGAGCCCGAGGGACCCGAGGGACGCGGGGGACGCGGGCGCTGCCAGCGCGCCGGGCGAGGCGGGCCGCCGGGGCGGTGTCCCCGGGGCGCCCCCGGCCGGCCGCAGCTCGGGGTCGGGGCTGGCCGGCGACGCCGGCGCGGGGGGCGCGGGCGGCGGCGGCCGCCGCGGCCGGAGCAGCATCCCGGGGCCGGCGGGGCGCGTGGGGTCGGGGCCGCGGCCCGAGAGAGGCCGCCTGCACGGGATCAGAGGGTGCACGCTCGCCGGAGAAGGAGCGGGAGCCGGAGCCCGAGCGAGAGCCGCGAGAGCCGTCGCGGGTCTACGCCGTACGCCCCCGCGCGCCCCGCCCCGTCCCGCCCCGCCCCCACCCAGCCAGCCGACTTCAACTTGGGCTGGCCCGGGCCCTGGCCAGGAACAAACCACAGCAGCTCTACTTTTTAAACTCTGGAGTTGACGAACTAAAGGATACGGCAGCTTGCCCGAGGCGCGCAAGGTTCGATTCGTTTTTACGCATGTGCCGTGCCCTTTCACCGCCGCGCAGACCTAGCCGTGGAACATTCCAGCTCCCAAAGGCGCCCCCGCGCCCCTCCCATTTGCCTCAGGCGCGTCCCCGCCAGTGGTTCGCGGAGGCGCTGGTGTTTGGGCCCCGCCCCCACCTGCCGTGGTTCTGGTGTGAGCACCGAGGTGTGGTCGCCGCTGCGTGCAGCCAGCTCAGGGCAGGATCTGCTGAGTTATGACCAGAGCTCAGAATTGGTGTCATAATTCATTCTCTCTCTCTCTCTCTCTCTCTCTCTCTCTCTCTCTCTCACACACACACTTCACGGGAAAAAACTGCTTTATTCTAATAACTACCCTTAACATCAGATTAATAGAGAGTATTGAGCATTTCCTCCTGCAACCAGGAAGAAGACAAGGATGCCCCAGCATCACTGGTTCTATTCAACATCATTCTGGAAGTGTAGCCAGAGCAATAAGGCAAGAAAAAGGAGTAAGGTTTATAAAATTGGAAATGAAGTAAAACCATCATTATTTTCAGGTGATATGATTGTAAATGTAGGAAATACAAAATGATCTGCAACCACATTATTAGAATTAGTAAACGAGTTTAGCAAGGTCATTGAGTACAACAATAAACAAAAATCAATTGTATTTCCATATACTAGCTATAGTCGTTTTTACAACTTTTTAGTTTGGGGTAATTGGTGGCACAGAAGGGACTGGAGACCCTGTGCCCCCCCCCGCCCCCCCCCCCCCCCCGCCAGAGGAGCGTCTCGTGGGACCATGGCACCTTTGTCAAAGCCGAGGAATTCACGTTGGCAGGACACCATTGACTGAGCCACAGACTTGACTTGGGTCTTAGCAGGTTTCCCAGAAACAAGCCTGTTCTGTCCCAGGACCCGGTCCAGGGCACTGCACCGCATGCGGTCGTCTCGCCTCCTCTGTCCCCTCTGGACCCTGGCAGTTTCCCACTCTTGTTGTCCACGTTCTGGACACTTTGAGGACACTCGGTGCTTTGTGGGTGTCCTTCACCCTGGGTGTGTCAGATGCCTTCTCATGATGAGCCCGGGCTTGTGGGCGTTTGGGAAGAAGACAGACGTTGCCGGGGTGCCCGCCACCTCTCCACCGTCCGGTCGCCAAGTGCACCCCACACGTGGGGGTGAGCGGGCTGCCCTTTGAGGGGGGTGGTCACGTGTTGTTTGGGGCTCTCCTGTAATTCTTCCTTATCAGTGGACTCGTGCCGTCCTGCATGACAGGGTGCCGTCCCATGCCATCAGCTGGAGGCGCCCGGATCGCCCCAGCTCTCTTTCTCTTTCCCTCTTGTCCTGTGTCCATCTGACATGCCCCCCACCCCCAGTACTTCTCTGCTTTGTGGCGCTACCAGAGACTTCTTTTTTTTTTTTTTTTTTTTAATTTATTTTTTTTTTGGGACAGAGAGAGACAGAGCATGAACGGGGGAGGGGCAGAGAGAGAGGGAGACACACAGAATCGGAAACAGGCTCCAGGCTCTGAGCCATCAGCCCAGAGCCTGACGCGGGGCTCGAACTCACGGACCGCGAGATCGTGACCTGGCTGAAGTCGGACGCTTAACCGACTGCGCCATCCAGGCGCCCCCAGAGACTTCTGATCATCTTGTGCTTTCCCCACTCCAGCCCTAGAATCAAGCAATTTGCCATTTCTCCAAAAACCTGTGGTTCCTTCTTTTGGGGAGAGTGGTATCTGGAATCCAAGATCTGGATACGGGTGTGCCTGTTGCTACCGGGGTGTCACTGCTTCCCAGCCACTGGGTCTCGGTGGGGAATAGTTTCCCCCGCCCAGGGTATATTTGTTGATGTCTGGAGATGTTGGCTGTCACAACTTGGGGGCTGCTGCTGGCATGTAGGGGGTAGAGACCAGAGGTGCTGGGAAACACCCCACAGTGCACAGGATGGCCCGTCCACCCGGCGCATCAGTGGGGCTGTGACTGGGCTGTGTGCTGGGCCCGTGGAGGGTGAGTTAGGAAGCCTGTGTATGTGCACCCGCCCACGTGTCCACACCTGGCCTCCCCACTGGCTTTGCTGCAACTTCTCTCTCTGACAGCGGGAGGCCCCGGCTCCCTTATCTACAGCTTACGTATTTATGGATCAGCCCTAGTGTGCAAGGGAAGTAGCTTTAGGATTGCTGAGCCGAGTTCCCCGGAGAAGTCAGTCCATCGACTGGGTGCAGGCCTAATATGGTCTTTGGCCTCGCAGTTTCCTTTCAAAACACTGTTTTCCAGGGAGACTTAGGTCAGCCCCCCAAAGGGGTGGGAGGCAGCTGAAGACACCGGGGCAGCTCCAGGCACAGTGTGCCCGTGCGAATCCCTCCCGCCTTTAGAGCAAGCTTCAGACAGCAGTAGGAGCCACGGCAAACGACCCCAAACCACCCGTCTGGGGGCTAAGGCCGGTGGGCGGGCCAGCTGACGGGGTCCTCTTTCACAGAGCAGACGACCACCTCGGCGTGGGGAGCCGTCTGCCCCTCAGCACGCAACGAGGAGCTGCGTCGTGCGCCACGGCATAACCATTGACGCTGAGCAGTGGCCGGCGCTGGCCCTGTTTGGTTATGCCGCTGATTCCGTGGTCAGAGCTAGGACGAGGGTTCGGGCGGGCTGCTGGGCGTTCCCTTGGGACTGGGGCGGGCGGGTGTGGCACCGTTTCCGGGGCCCTGGCCTGGCTGTTTGGGGCCCCACAGGCCTCTAAGGGGCATGTGCTGGTGCCCGGGCGGCTCCGGGGCCGGCCGGCCGGACGTCTCTCCTGTCTCCGCTCCGTCAGCTCAGGACTGCTGCCTTGGGCCTGCTCCAGCATGGTGGTCTCGGGGTACTGAAACGTTGCCCGTGGTGGGGCCTTTCCCCAGAGCACGGATACACCGGGCCAGCCTTCATCGGCATAGGAGTGGACTGCCCAGGGTGGGGACCTGGGAAGCATGGCTAGCTTGGGGGCCTAAGGGGTCACTGGTTGTCAATTGTCCTAAAGGAAAACCTGTTGATTTGATTAGACCCAGTGCAGTGGAAGGAGATCCCGGTCCTCCTGTCTCAGGGGGGAAGAGAGACCAGGGTTTAGTGATTTTAAGGTGGGTGAGGACCCAAACCACCCACCCACCCGCGACTGGGACACTGGGACCCACCCGTGCAGCCACCGTGCGCGGTAACGTGACTCTAACAGGACGCTCTTGCCAGGCGGGGGACTTTACCCTTTATTACAGGGACTCCCCGGGTGGCTTTTCCACAGAAAACAACCGTGTATGTCCCCAAATTCTTCGAACCCCTGGTCTCCTGACCCTCCTTTCGCGGTGTCTGGCAGGACCCTTCCCGGTGGCAAGCAAGCCTCAAGGAACATCCCTGTCTTGCCCTGGTTGAGGGAGGACCCGGCCGTCCTGCCCTCAGGCTCAGGGTGAGGCCGGCAGCCTTCGGGTGGGAACCGGCTGGGGACGCCCAGTCCGTGGCAGAACGAGCTTTGTTTGAGTGGTTTGCAGGCAAACGCTTCCTATGGCAACGGAGAGACCGCGCGCTCATGGGCCCAGCAGTTCTGGGGTTCCGCTCTGGTGGGGCTGGAATTAAACGAGTTGGCAGACCTGGCCCTTCTCCGTGCCACCCAAGGACATACTGGCTGTGGCCGGTACTTCTCGCCCCCCGGTGCCTTCGTGAGCACCCCTGAAGTTGTCTTCGTCCGGCCACGGAGGAGCCCACGTGACTCCTGGTGCGAGTGTCAGTCTGGAGACAAGCCGTACGGAAGCCATCTTGGTAGAAATGACTTTATTTAGAAATCTGTACCAGTGACATTTGGGCGACATGCAGACGATCGCGCTTAAGCTGAAAGCCCAGTCACTTCCCCGTGAATAAACTGTTACGGTTGGAATGTTTATTTGCGCCAGACCCGCAGTTTCAGGCTCTGTGACACCACCTTTGTTAAATTCAAAATCTGAAAATGTAAGTGTAAGTGTTGTTTGGTAGAACATAATCCTCATATAAAAGCCAGAAAAAAACCCGAACTTGCGTGGCGGGGAGTGCCGAGTTCCTCTTATATTCCGTTTAAGCAGGACCTATGTGTCGCAAATGAATTTGTGTGGGAAACACATCTTGACATTACAAACTCCGTATTTTATCACAAGTAACTGTTTTCCCAGAAATACTAACAGCTGGTTGTTCTAAAGAATCTCCAATTCTGAGACTCTAGAGAACAGCCTTGGGTCTTGCAACGCTGTGCAACCTAAGATCGGTGGCGCCTGGGACGGTGCCGGGGGGGGGGGGGGGGGGGCCTGATCTCCCCGTGTGGGGGCCGTGACCACACCTTCCTGGTCCCTGTACACCTGGCCGAGGGGGTCTTCTGGCCGCTGAGCAAATGCTCAACACCAGCTGTTTGGAATCCAAGTCTCGGGGAAGAGCTTGGTTGCATCCAGGCGGCGACCGTCACCTCCCCCGCGGTTCTGACGTCACCTCCTCCGCGTTCTGATGTCACCTCCCCCACGGTTCTGACGGAGCGCTAGCGAAGGCAAGCTGTGAGAGCCCGGGCGTAGGCGTGTGCAGCGCATGCTGGCTGCTGGCGGCAGATGGACCTGGGCCACAGGCCTGAGGCCCCCAGATGGGGCTGGGGGAGGCTCTCAGGGCCCCTGAGGCCTTGAGTCGGCTTTGGAGCTGCTGTTTGTATCCTGTGTGCTTTGCTAGGAAGCAGAGCCTCGAGGGCCTCACCAGGAACTGCCCTAAGGGGTGGGGGTTGGGCAGAGGCCGCGGGCACTTGGGGGGCTGCCGGTGTGGAGCCGTGAGGTGCTCCCTCACCAGCAACCAGAGGCGGGGCTGCCTGCTGGGGCAAGGGCTGCAAAACTCAGGCACCCCCACTTGGCAGGAATGGGGGTGAGCTGAGCTGGGCCCCTAAAGGGGAGGTCTGGAAGGAGGGGGTCAGGGGAAGGGGATGTGGAGGAGGTCTGGGGGTAGGAAGGGGGAATTTGGGTGTGGGGGGAGGTCTGGGGGTGGGGAGGGAGAATTTGGGAGGTCAGGGGGTGGGGAGAGGGAGGTCTGGGTGGAAGATGGGTATAGGTGTGAGGTGTTGGGGGGGGGAAGTCTGGGATGTGGGAGGAGATCTGGGGGAGGTCTGGGTGGAAGGGAGGGGGATGTTGCGTGTGGGGGGAGGTCTGGGGGTGAGGAGGAGGAGGAGTTTGGGGGATGGTCTGGGGTTGGGGAGGGGGTATTTGTGGGGTTAGTAGGCCTGGGGTGGGGAGCGGGAGGTTGGGAGACAGGGGTAGGTGTGAGGTATGGGGGAGGTCTGGGGGTGGGGAGGGGGGTTTTGTGGGGTGGGAGGAGGCCTGAGGGTAGGAGTGTGGGCCCAGGCTGGGGCTTGGGCCACTAGGAAGGAAGCCTCAGGGCCCCAGGGGAAGGTTTCGGACGCCCCTGGAGCCTATGGTTGGCATGGGGGTCAGAGGTCAGTTTGGTCCTTGGTTGCTGGGCAGACATAAGCTGGACTCAAGAAAACAATGCTCTGAGTCAGGGTGGGTGGCTGTGGGGTTTTGGGGGGGCGGGATCCCTGGAGAGTTGGCAGGGAGCGGTTTATCTCTAAGAAGTATAAATGGGTATGTGGCTCCTGGGGAGTTAACTTATTCTATTTTTGTGTTAATTTTAAAATACAGTTTTAAACTAGCAGCAATACCCCAACCTCCACCAGAGCCCCCATCCTCTCCCTCTCGGCAAGGCCCTCGAGCCTCCACCCCCCAGAGCCCCCGGGCATGCACCCCGACGCCTCGGCTGGGCCCTGGCTCCTGCACTGGGGGTCCCCCGTCCGGGGCAGCAGACGCTGGGCTGCACGGACTTCCTGGGCCTGGACGGCAAGCGGGCGGCTCTTTTCTGCCCCAGTCCTGTCCTCGATTTGGCATTCTCATCACATCCACCGTCCCGTTACTGGAACGTGGCTTTCATTCTCCGTAACTTGTCCTGGATCTTGCGGGAGTGCTTCTCGCTGGTGATCTGGTGGAAGGAGGCCCTGTTGTCGGCCGCCAATGTGGAGATGTCGGCCCCGCTGAAGCGGGCGATTCTTTGCTTGAGGTAGGACTGCAGCTTGTGGTCGGGGGCGAACGTGTAGGGGTTCTCCTGGAACGCATGGACCTGACTCACCACCTTGGCTATGTTCCTGTGTCGGGAGAAGCGAACCGTTAGTTCGCACGAGGCCGCGGCTTGGGAGTTCCCGGCGTGTCACCGGAAACGTCTAACCCAAACCTCTTCTGGTATCAGCTCTGGGTGAGTTTCCGTATGGATTCTGACGGCCAAACCTCGTTTCGTTACTCAGGCCTGTTTGTCTACCCACACTCCCATCCACCCCTCTGCCCATCCGTCCACTTTTCGTCCCACAAACATTTACTGAACGTCTGTGTCGGGTCTGGTCAGTGCTGAGGGTTCCGACGTGAATAGACCCCAGTGTCAGCCATCGAGGGCCCGCAGAGGAGAAACGTGAGGTAGGGAGATGCAGGGGCCACTGGGCACATGGTCCCCCCAGCTCTGCGTTCAGGGACATCACCTGACAGCTCAAGAGCCACCACCGTGGGGGCATTTACACCCCGGGGCTTGGCTGACACTGTGGAGCGGGGCTTGCCTCCCCTCAGAGCTGCACGTTAAACAGAGGCCACACAGCCCCGGAGGTGGGGGTGGGGGTCGTCCAGGAAAGGGGGAAGCCGTGGGCTCCAGGCACGTCTTCCCGTCGCGACTGTGGACGGAGATGGTCCAGTGTAGGGGACCAGGCTCTTGGATCCAGACGTACAATAGAGTTAAGAAGAGGCCTCATTAGGTCTCATCCCCTGTGCCTTCTGGATCGTGGCCTGCCATTCTGCTGACATGGATTAACGTGCACTGTGGTGTCTCTTAAGCACTTTTTAAGTTGGTGACCGAAAGGAGGCCTTGCACATAGCAGGTTGGAACCGCTGGGCTCCAAGGCCCCTGGGCCGTGCCTGCTGAGGCCCGCCCTCCACCCTGAGTGCAGCTGGACTGTGGTCTGACCAGCTTCCACCTGACTGTGCACGTGGCTGGTGTGGAGAAGAGATGGGAGGAGAGCAGGGTGGGTGTGAGGCTGGGGGGGGGGGGGTTGTGTGGGGGGGGTGGGTGCAGGCCCACTGGAGAAGGGCTGGCCCGGTCCTGAGACACGCGGGGGCGTCTCGGAGGAGGCCCGGAGCTCCCAGGAGAGGTGGGCTGGAGGCCCGGCTTCTCCGGGCACGCTCGCATCCTCCGGGGCAGAAATGAGCAATGGCCCGCTTTGGCTGGGACTGCCGCGGTGGCTTTCACAAGCGGCCCCCGGTCTGTACCCCCCAGGCATGCCGAGCGCCCAGGGGTGTCGGGCAGGGGAACCACGGCCCCGCAGGAGCGGGCTGTGTAGACAGCTCTAGGGCAAGGGGCCCATGGGGCCGTGGGGAGCAAGGCCCTCACCTGAGCTTGCTCCATCTGTGGGCCCCGTTAGTCATGGTGAAGCCCCCCGTCTCCAGCTGCTGGATGTGCATGGCCAGGAGGCGCGCCGAGGGCAGAGTGGGCTGGGCCCGGAAGCGCCGTCCTTCCATAAGACACAGGCTGTCGCTCTTCAGGAAGACCTGGGGGCCCAGCCGGGGGCGTGGGCAGGGGGAGACAGGTGAGAGTCAGTCCAGGGCCCTCAGCTCAGCCAATCCCCTGCACGGGGCTGCACAGCACTGATTTACATCCAATCCAAAGCGTGCCTGGGATGACTGGACGGGGGTCGGCGGTGCGGATGTCTGAGGCTGGCAGACACGGGGGACCCGGACATCCAGCAGAAAGCCGCACGCGTCCCGCTGTCGTTTCCTAACCTACTCTCTGCCGGGCTCCAGAAAACAGCCAGGTGACCCAGCTGCCCAAGTGACAATAAGACCCAGGCCGGCCGGCTTCAGGGACCTGTTTCCGGTGTCAACCAAGGACACGCAGCAGCCCTCCCGCCCTGCAGGGGGCCGGGCCCGGGGTGGGGGCCGCGGGGCCTCTGCTCCTGCTGCCGCATCTGGGGAAATGCCCACCGTTCCAGCGCTTCCTCGTTTCTGATCTCATGAGCAAGTGCCTCTGTACTTGGGGAGAAGCACCGAGGCCAGAGGGCCAGCTCAGCTCGGTCTGGTCCTCTGGGCACCTGTACCCTGGGCACTGGCCCCTCGGTCTCTGCCCAGCTGAGTGGCAGAGGCCTCACGGGGAGGCGTGCAAGACCAGGCTAGCCGGGCTGCTCCACGCACGACTCTGAGGGGGCCGTGTGGCCTGGGGGCCACGATGCAGACTCTGCCCGGTGAGCCCCGCGGAGGTGCACACGGTGCGTCCTTAGGGGAAGCCCCAGGTGGACAGAAGCTGCCAGAAGCTCAGGCACAGCACCAGTACCTCCACGGCTTTCAGCTCTTCCATGACCTCTGCTATCTTTGCGGGTAGAATTCTCCAGGCCTAAAAGAAAAGCACAGTGAACCCCCGTGGCCGTGCCGGTGCCCACACGCCCGCCCCTGGCCAGCACCCCCCGGAGGTGACTCACGGGGGACTGCCTCACTGCGAGGTGCTCCAGGCCGCCCAGGATCTGCATGGCTGTCGCAAAGTTCCTTTGCTCGTAGCAAGACTTCGCGATCAGCAAAAATTTGGACAGTAAATTCACCTGCAACTGAAACCAGAAAATGACACGTTCGGTGTGTTCCGGGTTAAGACGAGCCGGTAGATAGCATCTGAGGACCCGTTAGAGTAACCCAGTACCAGGGCACACAGGACAGGAGGTCCACCACCCATGTGGGGAGGAGGCAGGTGGGCTCAGGTCTCAGAGGATGGCTGTGAGGGGCAGGAGGACGCTCATGACTCGGAAACACAAAACGAAAAGGCAAGCACCCAGTAGGCACGAAGATGTGGAAAGAAGTCAGCCTCCCTTCTCCAAAGCAAAATCTATCCCGGGACAAACCTCTGCTCTAGGAGTGAGACACACGGGGCAGGGGGCACAGCTTTAGGACCCGGAAGGGCACCCCGGAGCCGATGCATCTCGTGGCCAAGAGCAGCTTCTCATCTGCCTGGCGCGACTCCACTGCAGGAAGGGCTTCAGCGCCTGACCAGGGGTGGTGGGTCCACGGGCCCCACTGCTCCTCTGCGGGTGGCCAGTCAGCAGATTTGGCAAATTCACCAGATTTGATAGGAACACACGGTGGGATTCTCTTTCCTAACAGCATGTGCCATTTCAGAGGCCTGAGGTCCTGGGTTCATGGACCCACAGATAGCACTTGGATTTCACACAATTCCAGAGGCTTCTAGAAGATTCTAGAGAATTCAGCTGACCCCTCATTTCAGAGCTGCCTCACCTTATAAACTGTCACCAGGGCCAGGGCCTTCCTTCAGGCGGGAACAGTTGCCTGCCTGTGGGTCCCAACCACATGCCTTTCCACTGGACTTGACCTTGTCTGCGGTGATTCTGATGCCATCGAAGGTCACACAGATGGGCCCCTGGAGCTCATCCACCACGGTGGCCTCCCAGCTGTCTGGCCTGAGTGCTTCTTAAAGAGTCTTGGAAAACATTTACTCGCTCATACTTTTTAAGTTGACATCCCACTTTTTTCTTCATATACTTAAACAGATGCAAAATAGGGGTGCCTGGGTGGTTCCGTCAGTTGTGTCCAACTCTTGATTTCGGCTCAGATTTGTGGGATTGAGCTCGGTGCCAGACTCTGCTCTGACAACACGGAGTCTGCTTGGGATTCTCTCTCTGCCCCTTCCCTGCTTGCGTGTTCTCTCTCTCAAAAATAAGTATTTAAATAGATGTGAAATATGTAATTTCCAGCACTTTCAGATAAAACTGTTCCATCACATTTTTGTTTGTAAAAAAATGTGGTAAAAAATATGCAGTAGAAAATTTACTCTTGTAAGCACTCTTAATAGAGCTCCGCAGCGTTAGTGACACTGGGTTGTGTCACAGATCTCTAGAGCTTTCTTCTGGTAAAACTGAGGCCACAACTGTCAAACAGCTACGCCCATCTCCTGCCCCCACCTTTCTACCTTCTGTCAGTGTGGCTGGAACACCCCCAGAGATCTCCTAGAGTGGAATCACAGCATTTGTCTTTCTGGAACTGGCTTGTTCCCTGAGCATGACGTGCTCCAGGCTCAGTCACGCCAGAGCCTGTATCATGACTTTATTCCTTTTTTTTTTTTTTTTAATGTTTATTTATTTTTGAGACAGAGAGAGACAGAGCATGAATGGGGGGAGGGTCAGAGAGAGAGGGAGACACAGAATCCGAAGCAGGCTCCAGGCTCCGAGCTGGCAGCACAGAGCCCGACGCGGGGCTCGAACTTGTGAACCACAAGATCATGACCTGAGCTGAAGTTGGACACTTAACCGACTGAGCCACCCAGGCACCCCGACTTTATTCCCTAGTGTGGATAGGCCACATTTTGTCTACCCACTTGTCCGTGGATGGACCTTTGGGCTGCTTCTTTCTCTTGGCTGTTGTATTCTGTCACTTGGAAAATTACCTGAAGAAGTCGAAATGCGGTTTTGCCTTCAAACCCACCATTATTCACCTAAAAAAAGTCAACAAGTTTTTCTTGAAGGTGACAAACTCCACACCGTTCCTTGTTCTTCACCTCGTACTTCCATTCCGTTTTCCCCAGCGCGTCACGTGCGTGGGATGCATGCTGTCCCCAGGGCCCCGCTGCATTCTCTGCCTCAGAATTTGAATGTTGACAGTTTTCTGTGACCACAGTTGACAAATGGAGAAGCCGGTCTTCTGGATTGTTCTGACATTACGGTAAATAACACACAACACGTGAAACAACGCATACGTCGGAACGTGACAAACACTTTTGTCGAAGGTTCGCGTGCAGTTTCCTTGGAAACACGTCCCCCGATGAGCCGCACAGGCTCTTGTCCCCGGTGGTTCCTGCATGCGGCTGAGTACTGCCCGTGTGAATGCTTCTGTCTTTTGCTCGTGGGGACACAGGGCCCGTTTGCGACAACAGGGGGCGTTCTGCCCCCGTGACACCATGATCCCTACTGTCCTTCCAGGCTGGGTGCCCGGGTGTGCGCCCAGAGATCCGCTCCATCGTGCTGACCGCCGGGCCCGCAGAGGTGTCGTGCCGCCCCGTGTGGGCCTGCTGGGCAGGCACCCGCAGACTCGGGACACCGAGCTCACCTTCCCTCTCAGGCTGGGAGGGGGCCTTCGTCCCTCTTTTTGGGGACTCACATAGGGATGATCCTGGGAGGGCCGTGGAGTGGCTGTGGATTGTCCTTGGACCGGTCCTTGGAAGTCCTCGTGAGGACTAACCACACAGGCCCCTGTTTGAAGTCCTGGTTTAGGGAAGCTACGTTCCGATGTCATGATATTTGTAACGTCGTGGATTAGAACAGACCGGGTAAGCCCAGGCTCCCTGTTCCCACATCTTGGAGAAGTGAGGGCTAATAAATCTCTAAAGTGCGAAAATTCTCCCCGACGGGGGAAAATGTAGAGAACTCTGCACTTGCTAATGGGTCTTGGGTTGCCCTGTGGGTTTTGGGGTCAGGGGGACGCAGAGAAATATTAAAAAAAGAAAAGAAATTGCAGACAGGTGCTGGAATAGACCTTTCTGTGCTTTGCCATGTGATGGGGGGGTGGTGGCCCCTGTGGGCTCAGGGGCGGCTCCGGGGGCAGAACGATGGCGTCCCCCACCCCTGAGCTCCCCTGTCATGCTCAGCCCAGGGGCAGCGGTGATGGGGATCTCGCAGGAGGAGCCCTATGTTTGGGCCAGAGTTTGCCCTCAGGTTGCCGCCGCCTGCGAAGCGGTGGGAATCCGCCCACGGGAGGAGCCCTTGTGGTCCCAACCTCATTCCTCAGCATGCCAGTGTGGCAGTTCAAGTGGGCAGGACTCGGCGATGCCCCGTGCCAGGGCTGGCCTCAGGTGGCAGGAAAGCGGAGGCCTTCGGGATGCACCGGGGCCCGGGGACTCCGTCCTCCCCCAGCCCCTCGTGAGTGAGTGGGAACCCGGAGGGAGGCGCCAGCTCTGAGGCAGGTGACTGTCCCTCCTGGCCTGCCTGGTGCACTGCCGGAAGGAAGCAGGTGGGTTAGTTCAGGCTGAGAGACCGGCCGTCAGGGGGAAGGCTGGCGGGGCGTAGAAGGGGCCCTAGGACGGCAAGACCTTCACCTTGACTGGACCACTGACCCGTTTTGTTTATCCCACGAACCTGCTGAGAACACGCACTGTACTGGCTGCAGGGCTGTGACAGGAACCAAGCTGGTCCCCACCCTCGAAAAGTTCAGGTTAGCGGGAAGGCCGGGAGTCACAGTTCCCAGCCCTGTGGCTGCGTACGTGAGTGTGAGAGGGAGTGGGTGTGAGAGGGAGTGTGAGTGTGTGGGTGTGTGTGAGGGAATGAGCACGTGGCTGTGAGTGTGTGAGGGGGTATGTGTGTGAGGGAGTGCATTTGTGTAAGACTGCACGTGCACGTGTGACACTGTAGGTGTGCACAGGCACACACGTGGAAGTTGCACGGACGAGGGGCCGCCACAGCGCTCAGAGCCGGTGCGCATTTGCGGTGTTAGGGTCGGGGTGTGACAGACGGTGCCCGGCGGGCGAGCCGGGTGGTGTGCCTGATGCTGTCGACAGAGGCTGTGACACGGCTGTCACCCTTGCTCGGGCGGAGTCTGAGAACGTGCGCGGAGAACGGATGACTGGGGCCCCCCGCGAGGCGCCGCGCCCTTGCGTCTACACCCTGGCCCTCCTGTGAGACGGGCACCCACCTTGGAGGTGTGGCTGGTCACGATTTCAGCGGCCACCCAGGTGCTGACGTCGTCCGCACTTCTCAGAAGCTGCAGCAGGTACTTGTCCTGGACGTAGTTGGGCAGAAACAAGCTGCACGTCTTGGCGGTCGGAGGCTCGGAGGAACTGGCCCTGGAAGAGACAGGCATGTGCATCCCGGCGAGGACGTGCGGCCGCGGGCCTGCCCGGGCCCCCGGGGCCGCAGGGGGCTCTCCGGACCCGGGTGGGGCCAGCAGGATGGGCTCTGCGGAGCGGGGAGCGTCTGGCTCCGAGGACGTTTGTGACATCGGCGTCTCCCTTTGGCCAAGAGTGTCCACGAGACACTCAGGGGAAGCCCCCAAGCCCCTGCCACCAGCCGTCTGTCTGTCCCAGAGCTCTGGGGTGACGCCCCGCAGGTGCACACTCACTTGGGGATGGCCACGCTTTTGTCCATGACGCCCAGGGCCCGGGAGTTTAAGAAGTGGACGGGATGGCACTTTTGAAACAATTCCTGTCGGAGACAAGGACGCGGATGTTCAGGGCACCTTTCCCAGGGCCCTCGTGGACAAGGCAGCATCTCTGGGGGCCTCTTTGCCCAGCCGTGGTGACAGCAGGTAGGATCACTGGGTCACCATCACCACCTTCACCCGCCAAGTGACTTGGGGCCCAGGATGGCGGGACACCTGGGGGCGGGGCTCAGGGCGCCAGGAAGGAGGAGGCCCACAGGGCGCCCTCTAGCGCTCGCGAGGCGGGAGTGTCAGGGACGCCGCGGGCACTGGTGGGCAGGGGGAGGGGTGGGAGTAGGAGCAGAGTCGGGCCTTTCCAGAGCGCAGCCCCCCCGCCAAGTTCACTGCCCTCCGCACGTCCGCCCAGCAACTCCAGAGAGCCAGCGAGGGCCCCCCGCGTCCCTCCCCGTGGCGTCCCCGCGCCAGGAGGGCCGGCCCCGTCACCTGCTGCAGCAGCGTCAGCTGGGAGAAGAGCTGGTGGGTGCTGTACTCCGTCAGGAAGTAGGGCCCCTTCTCATTGGCCTTGGCATAGGGGCCGTAGAAGTCCTCGAAGAAGCAGGGCTTGGGCAGGGCGGACGCGATGGTGTACTGGCGCTCCTTGTGGTGGGGCAGCGCCAGCCCGTTGCCCCGGGACAGCCTCCAGGGGAAGCTCTGCAGGGCGAGGTCAGAAGGTGCTAAAGGGGCGGGAGGAGCAGCCCCGAGGGGAGGGGGTGGGGGTGGGGAGGACCAGGAGGGCTCCAGGCCCTTGCTCAGAGAGACAGCCGCAGAGCCAATCTCTCCCACCCACCGCTCTGGGACACCTGTCCTGGTCATTTCAGCAGGTCCCCCCCCTGAAGTGTGGCGCTGTCCCCATATATTATGGGCAGGTCCCTTCAGACCCGGCCCCCATCCTAGGCCATTTCCTGGCAATGATTTATTCCACTCATCAGGAACGTGAGGTCATCTGAGCACCTGGCCGGGGCCCCTGCACTGTCCTCGTCCAGGGCGAGGACGGGCAGGAAGTGCCAGCCTCACAGGGCCGTGCGTGTGTCTTTACATGTGTCCACACGTGTGAGCGCACAAGCACGTGTGTGAATGTGTGTGTGCATGCGTGCGTGCACTGCGTTCTCTGGGCTGTGCTGCCTCTGCCCCAGGAGACCCCCCGTCCCCCCAGTCCGGGAAAGGCCCCCACCTTCCGGGAGATGCCGTCTTCCGAGAGCCTCTTACAGAGGGCGTTGAGAGGCCTGGTGTCCTCCTCTGCCTCCTTGGGGCCCTCCAGGTCTGTGCCACGTGAGGTGCCCTCGGCCCGCCGGTCAGTGCCCACCTCCAGGAGGCCCAGCAGGTGCTCTGCAGAGCCGTCCAGGGGCAGGATCTGGGCAGAAGCACAGGGTGGTCACTCGTCACCCAGACAGGGCTGGTGGCTCTCACCCCGAGTCCTGCCCACGGGCACGCGGGGGCTGCCCCGGTGCCGGCTCTGGCCGTGCTCACCTTGGAAGAGAGGAAGTCCTCCAGCCTGCCCAGGAGCCCGGAGTTCCGAGTGAAGTCCACGGTGTAGCAGTCTTCCAGCCAGGCCTGCAGGAGGCAGAAGCTTCGCTTGTAGATCTTGGTGAAGGTCGAGGTGGGGTCCTGGTGAGCCCTGGAGGCAGACGGCAGAGACCTAAGCTTTACCGGGTCTGTCTGCTGCTGGGGGTCACGCACTGCCCAGCAAGGGGGCGTGAGTGGGGTCTGAATGTGGCTCTCCTTCGAGGGGTGTTTCAGCCCTATCTCGCCTGTGTCAGGGGACAGAAGAGAGAGGCCGTGGCCGCATAGCTGGGCCTCGGGCTCGGCGACTCGGGACAGGGGCCTGCTGCCTGTCCGCCAGCCTTGCCTGGCGCCAGTCCTGAGGCACCTGTCACCCCTGCAGCTCGGGCTGAGATGCCAGGGGTCTGGCACACGGTGTGAGCGCACGCCACGAGAGGCAGAGTGGGGGCCTGGCTCCACACGTGCAGGAGTAAGGGGTACGGAGGTCTCCCCTGCGAGTCCCCGCCCCAAGGAGGGAGGTGATGGCTGATGGGCCAGGCAGGCGCAGGGAGCCTGTGGTGACGACAGGCCAGGTCAGAGAACAGGCCAGAACAAGTCCATACATCCTTCACTGACTGCAGTCCTGGGTTGCCTATGCGCTGCTGCTGAGGAGGGCTGAGGGCCTGCAGGACAGCACCCCCCTCCCCCTGTGCCCCCACCCAGGCCACCTGCCCCTGCCCCCACCCAGGCCATCCCCTCCCTGCCTCCTCCATTAGCATCGGTGGTCTCTTCTGGCCACTCTCCCCTCCTTTAAAAAAAGCTTTTTTTTAAAAAATGTTTATTTATCTTAGAAAGAGAGAGACAGAGCGTGAGCGGGCGAGGGGCAGAGAGACAGAGAGACGCAGAATCCCAAGCAGGCTCCAGGCTCTGAGCTGTGAGCACAGAGCTCGAACTCAAGAACTGCGAGATCAGGACCCGAGCTGGAGTCTGACACTTAACCGACTGAGCCACCCGGGTGCCCCAGCCACTCTCCCCTCCTGCTGCTCCCTCCCTTCTCTGGGCTCCTCCTCCCCTCGCACCCTCCCTCTTGCTCTGCCTTCTCCGGCCGGGCACAGCCATCATCCTGGCCAGGGTCGGCAGGGCCCCCCTTGCCCTTCACAGCCATTGACAAGGCGCCACGGGGTCCACCGTGCGTCTGTGTGGCGCCTCGTGGGCCGGGCCGTACCTGGACAGGGTGCTGTTGATGCGGTCCAGCAGGAAGTGCAGGAAGTCGTGGGGGGTGCAGAAGTAGCGGAAGGTGTACAGGAACTGCTGCACGTAGCCCTCCAGGAAGGCGTCGCTGGGGCGGAGAGGAGGTGCTCAGAACACTGGCAAGGCCAAGGCTCGGCCCCGCCCGCCCGCCTCCTAGCTCCATCTGTCCCCCACCCCGGGCCGGGCAGGCATCTCCTCCCCGGAGACCTTACCTGTGCTTCAGGTAAGCGGGGAGGGAGGGCCCGGCTCCCCACAGCCCCCGTTAGCAGTTCTGAGGTAGATGTGAGAGAGAGAGCATGTGAATGTGCGTGAGCGAGAAGGCGTGTGCGTTCCGCGTGTGTGAGCACGTAGATATGCGCGGCCCTTGCCAGGAGAAGCACTTGGAGAAGTAAAAGGTGTGTGCGGGTATTGGTAACGTTAGGGACTCCCAACCATTTCTGGCGGGAGGACCTTCTTTAACATCGAGTTTTAAGGCACCCTCGCTATCCGCTTCTAGAACCTGTTTGGGGGGACTCGTGTGAGCAGGCAGTGACCCCCGCCCCCAAACTGGAAGTCACTACATTAGAAAGGAGAGCTGCTCGTTGTGCCCCAAAGTTCTCAGTTTCTTCAGGGCAAAACCAGGTAGGTGAGGGAATGAGCGTCCCCTGCTCGCAGGGGTGCCCCAGGGAACCCCAGGGCGGGCGATACCATGCAGGTCAGTGACTGAGTCCCAGAAAGAAAGGTGCAGGGGTCCTGGCAAGGCTCCTGGAAGGGGCTTCGGGGTGGAGGCCTGGTGTCTGGAGGGTGAGGGAGCCTAGCCACCTGGTCACCCTGGGGCTCCTGGGAGATGGGGCTGCTGCGACCGGGGTCAGGTCCAGCCTGCCCCACGAAGGGGGTGCCTACGGGGTCTGAGCAAGGGCTCTCCCCTTGTTGGAGGTGCTGTGCACGCACATACACAGCACGCCGCGTAATACCCCTCAACACACACACGCACACCCCCCCAAGCACACACACACCCCACACACACATGCACACGTGCACATCTCCTGTATTTGCACGGCCAGCCCTCATCGGGCGCGTGGTCAGGGCTGGTCGGAGGACCCCCGCCAGGGGAAGTCTCCCAGCACAGTCGGGTACAGCCCACCTCGGGAGAACATGGGAAGAGGCGGCCATCCCGGGAGGCCCAGGACGCCTCTGCTCTCAGGGTACTTCCCTCGTCCCCTGACAGCCCCCAGTGTCCCCTGCTGACACCTGACTATCAGTTCTGGGACCACCACAGCCTTCAGCTCAAAGAGGGCCCCGGGGGCCCCCAAGTGTGTCACGGGCCCCCCAAAGCCAGAACCGGGGGAGGCCTCCACCATCGTCTGGGAAGGTAGTCTGTACCCAGCCCTGACCTGCTGGCCCCCGTGGCGTGGGCCGGGCCATCGGGTCAAGGGAACCTGCCAGGAGGCCCTGTGCCTGTACCAGGGGGACACGTGGCTGTGCCGATGGACAGGGCGGGCACAAGGGTGGAGGGGCCAGGGGGCGGCCCGGGGATCCCTGCGAGCCTGGGTGTGAGTGGACTGGTCCTCCATGCTGCGGGGTGAACGCGCCCCTGTGCGCGGATCAGTCAGAGTGTCTGAGGCACCAGTGCAGGGCTCTGCCGAGAGGCGGTAGCTGCAGAAATAGTTCAATGAGTGGCTGAGACCAACCGCACTGGCGGTCCCTGGGGAGCCACACGATTAATTAAGGGGTGTTTTGACCCGGCAAAGCGGATGGAATCCAGGCAGGTCTCTGAGGCTCCCGTGTGTGTTTAAATTCAGAAGTCCCCTGGGCTGTTCACTGTGCATCCCACATCCCCTGTCTCTCTTCCAAGGCACCTGCCCCGGCACGGCTGAGACCCAGACGCCCAGGCCTACAGGTGCACGTCCAGCCAAGAGCCTGGCAAAGGAGGCAAGCGGCCGCTGACACGAGGCAGCTTAAAGTTCTGATTCAAAATTTTCTAAATTAAAAGAAGCGCCAACCCATCTCCGATGAGGCAAAGACTTTGCTCACCTCATTCGCCTTCCGGGGGCCTGTTTCTTTGTTTCCATCTCCCTCCTGCTTTCAAAAGGCACGCAGGGGCCCAGGGGAGCCCACAGTCCCCCCCACCCCCCCAGGGGCCGGGGGCTGCACCTGGAGTAGAGGTAGGCCATGAGCCCCAGGGGCGTGCCGGCCTGCAGGACGCGGGCCTTCCTCTGCCTGCCGCCGCGCGGGTGCTTGCTGACGTTGTAGAAGATGAGGGACGAGGACTCGTCCAGGGGGCTGAAATCCAGCGTGTCGCAGTGGGCCGCCGAGATGTTCACGATCACCGGCAGGGCGCAGGGCTCCAGGCCCCACCGCTCGGCGTACATGACCTGTGTGTGGGGTGGGGAGCTAGCTGCCTCTGGTTGACCTGCTGCCACCGGGGGCTTGCAGGACACGGGTGCTGAGTCACTCTGCATGGCTGTGGCTTCTCAAAAATCGCGGCACGTTTTCATGATTTTTTTTTTCCAGGGACTGATTTCCCGGGTATCCATCCACAAGAGCATGAAGGCCTCTTGAGGGAAGGGGAAAGATGGGAGGGGCAGGGATGGGAGGGGGCAGATAGGGGAGGGGCAGGGATGGGAGGGGCAGAGATGGGGGGAGAGATGGGAGGCGGCAGGGATGGGAGGGGGCAGATATGGGAGGGACAGGGATGGGAAGGGCAGGGGTGGGAGGGGCAGAGGTGGGGGAGAGATGGGAGGGGGCAGGGGTGGGAGGGGCCGAGATGAGGGAGAGATGGGAGGAGGCAGGGATGGGAGGGGGCAGATAGGGGAGGGGCAGGGATGGGAGGGGCAGAGATGGGGGGAGAGATGGGAGGCGGCAGGGATGGGAAGGGCAGGGGTGGGAGGGGCAGAGGTGGGGGAGAGATGGGAGGGGGCAGGGGTGGGAGGGGGCAGATATGGGAGGGACAGGGATGGGAGGGGCAGGGGTGGGAGGGGCAGAGACACAGGGGGACTTGCCTGAAGATACTTCTTGACCAGTCCAAGGAACTGCACCTTGCACTTCATTTCTTCCAGCTGCCCTTTCAGTTTGGACAACATGGTCTTCACCTCGGAACCTGGGGGCAGGAAGAGGTGGCACAAAGTGGTCCCCTGAGCTCCCGGGGGGTGGCCCCCTTTGTCCAACTCTGTGCTCTGGCATGTGGACACGCAACACTACCTTTGTTTCGCTTCTCTTTCTGTAAGAGCTTCTGGTAGAACTTCAGAGTCTTCCGGTAGTTTCTTTTCTCTATCATGAGCTGCTGCTCCAGCTCCTAGTGAGGAAAGAGCCCGTGAGCCCAGGCGATCGCCCTCCTCCCTCTGCAGGAGGTGCTGGCGGCCCAGGCTCCACTCACAACAGGCTTTCCGTCTGTTGTCTCGAAAGCAACTGCTCAGCAAGGCCTACACAAGATGCACACACGGAAAACACGTTAGCATGCAGGGACACACACGTGAATCATGTGGAAGTTCTTGGGAGGAAAGCTGTCAAACAGCCACAGAAGGACTATCTGTGCCCGCGAGCTGGGTTGTGAGGCCTTGTGCTCTGATGCAAGGACACTAGGAAATGTGAAGGGAAACCGCGCTGAAACAGCGGGGGGAGGCCAGCAAGGGAGTTCTCAGCCCACCGCCCGGTGAAGTAAAGACCCAGCAGGGACCTTGCAGGTGGACACACTTCAGCACCCCGCAGGAGGAAGGAAGGTTTCCTCCCGTCCTGGCAACAGTCCAGCCAGTGAGAGGTAGTCATGGCCCAGCCAATGAGAAACTGCCAGAGCCCAACCAAGGCGGGACTGCCATAACCCAGCCAATGAGGGGCTGCCACAGCCCAGCCAATGAGAGACAGGGATTCCACTGAGCCACTTAAGAAGATTACAGACCGCCAGGTCCCCAGCAGCCCCCAGGATCCCCGCAGAGGAGGGGGTTGGTGGACAGGGTCCACAGCTTGGGCCTCACCCTATCCCTTTGCAACCCAGGCCCTGCCTCCTGGCCTTGGCTCCACCCCTGACACCTGCCCTGGCCCACGGAGGGTCTGTCCTTCTGGAGGGTTCTCCAGATACTACTTCCGGCCGGTTGGGAGGGGGCCTGGCGCATGCCTACCGCGTTCCTGGTCCTGGGAGGGGCCGGGGGGGGGGTGCACTTGCAGCCCGGGGGGGTCCCTGCAGGACCCCCATGCGACCCCGCACCTCGGCCCCGCTGCCTGGGGGACCCCAGCACGGAGTCCCTGCCACAGACTCGGGGCGACTGGCCCCAGTTCCTGCCGCAGCCCCTCGGCCACCCTGCGTGGGGACAGTGGCCTGGACGTGTGGACGCTGCCGCCTGCGGACCGTCCAGAGGGCCGCGGTGCCAGCGGAAGTTCCGCTGGGTCACGTGTCACTGCCCACCAGGGAGCCCAGCGACAGAGGTCTCCGCTCCCTCTAGGAGAATTTGCATCTTCAGGGAGAGGAGGCGCATCCTCCTGGGAGGGTCCACAAGGGTGCTCGCTCCGAGGGGCAGTATCCCCCTGGCTCTGTCCTCCAGGGCAGACAGTCTGGGTTCTTCTCTTACACAGAGGGGGCAGGAAAGGCCGCAGGGCAGGCCCGCTCAGGGCAGGGAATGTTGGAAAGGACCAGAATCCAGATGTGGCCCCTCCCTTCAAGGAGGGAGCTGACAGATACAGCCTGGCCCACTGCCCCCACCTGGCCAAGCCCAGGGCTGAGGAGGGATGTGACCGTGGAGCAGTGAGGGGTCCGGAAGCCAGGCAGGTCCCTGGGAGCCGGCCTTGAGCGTGGGTCTCCAGCTGGGGCTGTGGGGTGACTTTTCCTGTGGGTGGGCACAGTGAGGGACCAGACTGGGGCCGGGGACCAGCGAAAGGTAGGTGTTGGCTCAGGGAGGTCTCAGACTCCCTGGGAAATAACTTCCTGTTAACAGCTTCAAGGTGGCCCCAGGGCCCTGAAGCGGCCACACTGACAAGAACCTTAATCTGAAAGTCAAATACACTGTGGTCTTCACTTGGGGACATCTAATCACCTCAAACCCAAACAAGCTTTCCCCTGATCTTATCTAGCTACAACTATGGACTTTGCTTTATTGGTAGCATTTATTTCTGTATGATTTTGTAAAATAAAAAATGCAGGTGATATTTTAATTTAAATATTTGAATCCCTTCTCTCTGGTGGTTTTACTGAAAGGAGGTTCACGTGGCTGTCTTCTTCACGCTGCTATGTTAACGACGGGGTGGCAACAGCCACAGCAGATGGTAGGAGCCTCTAGGCCCAGGGCAGCTGGGGGGCAGGGGCCGTGCCTGGTGTTGGGGAGTGTGGTGCAAACACAACCACATGGCCCTGCCACATCTCGGTTGGTCAATCAGATCCCCCACGGCCTCTGAGTGCAAGCTGCCGAGGGCAGGGGAGGAGCCACGCATGGGGAGGAGGTCGATTTAGACCTCGAGGGGAGACCCTCGAGGGCAGGGGAGGAAGCCTGCCGAGGGCATCTCGAGCTGCCCCAAAGCTGCCGATGCACCGTTTGGCTGGGCCTGTGTTTGAGCAGAGCGTGGGATTTGACACCACGTGGTCCCGGGTCCAAATCTTCCTCCCCTACTTGACAGCTGGAGGCCCTGGTCACCAGCTGCCAGGGTGTGGAGGAGAACGGGCCCCCAGGGTATGTGGGGGCAGGACTGAAGTGCGCCTCGACGTGGGAGCCACTGGCCGTGTGTGGCAGCTCTTCTATTTAAGTGGTGCGAAAATGTCAATTCCTCGGTCACGTGGGCCACACCTCAAGGGCTCAGTTAGCCACACATGGCTGGTGGCTGCCCTGATGGATGGTGCAGATCTGGAACATTTCATCATTGACGGCAGTCCCGTCAGATGGCACAAATCTCCACACAGCGGCAGATGCAGGTGGCCCCGCAGAGCTGTGTTCGCGGAGGACTCCTCTTCTGCCTTCTGGGTGTAGGGACCTGAGTGTCTCTGCCCTCCATGCATGCTTCTCTGTGACCTTGGCTTTCTGATGATGCAGTGGCCCCTGCCGGAGAGGGGAAGGATGGCCTGGGCCCCGTGTTCCAGGACTCCCCCCACCTTTTGCGTGGCTCAGAACAGCCATGGGGAGAGCACCCTCTGAGGCCACCCTGCATGAGGCCCTGTCCAGCCCTGTCGCCCTCTTGCACACTTGTCCAGATGCTGATAAGACCCCTTCTCCTGGAGCGGGTTTGTGGGCACTGGGGCCGATGGGTCACACACCTGCCAGAACGGGGTTCACGCGGTCTCGTCCCAGGTGAGCGTCTCAGCAACCTCAGGTTTTAAGGTTGGGTGTGAAGTTTGTCAGTAACACCTCTCACGCTACTGAACTACAGACTGGTTCTTTGGAAAGGACCATTTTGACTGATTTTAAACTAAATCTATGTGAATTAAAATTCACACAGAACGGATGATGGAGAAGAAACATGGGAGCCGGGCAGCACGGCCATGGCCACACTTGGCAGAAGCAGAAGGCGTCCTGGACCACGGGCTGAGCCGGACTGGCTGCGTCTAAATAAAACACCCAGGATCATTCGAGGTTAGGCGTTTCCCCTGGCCGAACCCAAGTGAGGGTTTTTTTCATCACACACCATGGCCTTTGATTTACACAGGCCTGAAAGCTGGCCAGTGCTGGGGAGGAGACAAAACCACAGTCGGAAGGACGCTGGAAAACCCAGAACTTGTAGGCAAAGAGAGAAAAGAGGGATTGAAAGAGCAGACCTACGCCGGCTGACTCCATCTTGTTCTGTGTCCTTCACGTTGAGTGACTATGTCCCCGACATGGCCCCTTTCTGGGAAAATTGCAGAAACCTCAGACCACGCCTCCTCCCCTTGAGTAACCTCCCGTTCACCCGTTCAAATTTCCCGATCAAAACACGCCCGGCGACCTGCGTAACAGGACTCCGACCCTTCCCCAGCCAATCAGCTGAGGCCACGGCCATTACCTCACCAACTGCCCCTAGACCCCTATAAAACCTTTGTGCTTTTGAAATTCGCTCTCTCTCCCGGCATCTCACCCCTGCCTCAGTGCAGGTAGGGGATGGAGCTTGAGCTAGCTTGAATAAAGGCTCTTTGCTTTTGCATCGGACTCGGCTCCCTGGTCTTTGGGGATCACGAATTCTGGGCATAACAGGATGAACCGAGATCAGCACCATTCACCTCAGCACTGAAAGCAAAGCCCGTTTTAACAGCAGGCCAAGGGCAACAGAGGACCTCCGCGCTCCGTGTGCCGCCTCAGAGATGCTGTGGCCACGCGGAAGGCGGGCTCCCAGCCCCCACTCGTGGCACGTGCTGGGGCGCCAGTCGGCACGCGCTGGGTGTGCAGGTGCTGCTGTGCGGTCAGGGACGGACGGAGGGAACATGATGCCCTCTGGTTGACCCCCCACCCCAACGCCTGACCTGTTGCACACTCGCTCTGTTTGGGCAGCAAATGTGGAAGTGTGTCTAATGGTTGTTTTATACCCTTCGAGTTTGTCTGGGTCTCCTGTTTTGAAACAGACATGGTGGTTCTCAGAGAGAAACGTGAAACTGGCGGCCTGATCCAGCCCACCCAGGATGCAGACAAGGGCACGGGAAACTCACCTGGCGGCATTCGGGTTCCAGCAGAGACGCCTTCCCGGGCGAGCAGGAACAGAAGGGAAAACACGTCACTCCACAGCTTCCCTCAAACTGCCTGCTTCCTGCAGACCGTCCCCCGTGGGAGCCGCCCGCCGAGGGCCGCGGGACCGGGCCCCACTCTCAGTGGTGGCAGGCCCGGGGAGCCTCGTCCCAACCACAGGGTCATGGTCCTGATAAGAATGGACGCGGGCGCCAGCAGCCTTCTGGGCTGAGCACGTCTCCGAGCCCACTTTCAAGAACAGTCTGCGCACGGTGCATGGGTCACCCACGCTCTCCAGTGGGTGCATCTCCCTGCAGGGGGCCACCACCCCGAAGACAACACAGAATTGAGGACAGGGCCCCGTCAGCCTGGGCCAGGCACTCGCACAGGTGAGAGCCACCCTCTGTGGCTCTGAACTCAACGGGCTGGATACAGGGCAGCCGGTCCATAGCCGCCCAGCAGGCGTGGCCTGTGATGTCAGAGGACATGACTTGTGACCGCAGAAGGTGACCTCCGACACAGGCGGCGCAGCTGGACTTCTCATCCCCCCGTCCCCACAGCTGTCCGGGGAGTCGGTGTGGGCACCGCGAGCCGCCCTGGCTGCCACCCTTGTCCCCCAGGTCAGTGGGGCTCCTGGGTCGCGGTCCCGCTGTGGCCAGGGTGGTGGGATGGTGGTGGGTTGGGCTTGAGGGGCGGGCGAAGGGGGCTCCCCAGGGATGCTGCCCGTGTCTTCTCTGTCACTCAGAGCTTCACCTATGGTGACATCTGCAGGTGTCAGTTCAGGTCCCCGGGACCGATGGTCGTCGCTCCCCTTTTTTTCTCAACTAATTTTAAAATTTTTATTTAGAAATTTTTTTGTGACAAAATAAACATAACATAAAATTTACCATTTTAACAAATTTTCATCGAGCTGTTCCGTGGCATCCAGTGTGCTCACCCCCCCATCCCCAGGACTGTCCCATCCTGGAAGGTCTGTCCCCCATCAGACATCGGGTCCCCGTCCCCTCCCCCGTCCCTGGCAACCACTGTCCTCTCTCTGTGGCTGTGAACGTGATGGCTCCGGGGACCTTGCGAGGGTGGAGTCACACCGGGCCTGTCCTTTTGCCTCTGGCTTCTGTCACTGGGCATCATGCCCTTGGGGCTCCTCCACGCGTGACGGGTGTCTCCTTCCCGCGAGGCTGGGGGACGTCCCACTGTGCGCAGATCGTACATCTTCTTTATCCACTCGTCTGCTGATGGACACTTGGGCGGCTCACACCTGCTGGCTCCTGGGAACACCGAGCGAACGCGTCCCCTCGAGACCTCGCCTCCGGCTGTTCCGGGCGCACAGACGTGGGGCTGCCGACCCACTGATAATTCTGTGCTTAGGTTTTGGAGGCATCTCCAGCGTTTTCCGCGGCGGCGGCGTCATTTCGCGTTCCCGCCAGCCGTGTGCAAGGGTTCCAGCTTCTCCTCGTCTTCCCAACACGTGTTCCTTTCTTTCTTTTCCAAATTCCGGTACGGGCCACCCTACTGTGCGTGAGGTGGCGCCTCGCTGTGGTTTCGATTCGCTTTTCCCTCACGACTCACGACGCTGAGCAACCTTTTCGTGAGTTTGGCTGTTTGTGTGTTTTCTTCGGAGCGATGTCTGTGCAAGTCTGTCGTCCGTTGTTCGGTGCTTGCGGAGTCCTCTGTGTTCCCCACATACTCTGGAGCCTGAGCCTTTCTCAGACGTGGGATTTGTAACTGTTTTCCCCACTCTGTTGGTGGCGTCCTCTGATGCGCAGGTTTTCATCTTGATCAAGCCAGTGAATCTATTTTTACTTCTGTTGCCTGTGATCTTGGTGTCGTGTCCAAGAAATCATTTCCAAATCCAGTGTCACCAAGCTCCTCCCCTGTGTTCCTCCTTGGGTTTTAGCTCTTGTGCTTCGGTCTCCGACGTTCTGGCTAATTTTCGAAAGTGCTGTATGGTCCGGGCCCGACCGCTCCTTTGTGCAGCCAGACACCTGTTTTCCCAGCGCCATTCGCCGTGCGGACTGCCCTCTGCCCTCTGCCCGCCGGCCGGGCCTGGCGGCCTGTCAGCACTCGCGTCGGCGGGGACTTGTTTCGGGCTCTCCATCCTGCCCCACGGGCCTGTGCGTCTGTTCCGTGCCGAGACCACACGGTGGGGACGGTGGCAGCTTTGTGACAAGTTCTGAAACCAGAGGTGCGGATCCTCCACTTTCGGTCTCCTTTGTCGCGATCGTTTTGGCTGTTTGAGCTTCCTTGAGATTCCACGTGAACTTAAGGGTGGGTTTTCTATTTCTTCCAGAAGCACCGTCGGGTCACTGCTCTCCTTTCGGGTCAGCCACCTGTCTCGGTGCGGACGTGTGGGTACGCGCCACTTCGAGTCAGAAAACAGATCCGCGTGGTTCCTTTAGTTTCCACGCGGAAACTCAGACTGCTGCCGCTCCGGGCGCCGGAGCCCCGTAGCTGCTTCCTCGGACTTTGGACGTCTCCCGTCTTGTTTCGTCATCTCCTTACTTTCTGGCACGAGATGCCCCAGCTCATCTTCACGCGTCCCGGGGTCGGCGACTTCTCCCCGGAGCCCCGGTCCCTTTGACTGGAGGACAGTGTGCTCGCTGCTGCTTCTGGGCCCTATCGGCAACACAGCTGGGAAGTGTGCACGCGTGAGTGTTCCGTGAAGCGTGTTTGTTCCTCACCGCCTCCCAGTGCTCACGGTCTGTGGGTTCCTCTCATGGGGACGAGCATTGGGACGCTCAGGATCCTGTGTCGGGGGAAGCTGTTCCGCTCTTGGTGACGAGGCCTACGCTCGTCTTGGGGTGTCGTGAGCCGTGACCCCGTCGCTGGTGCCCGCTCTGTTCTCTCACCACCTGTGCAAGCCCCGTACCCTCCGTTTCCCATGACCGGGAGTCTGATGTGGCCCACAGTCGTGCTGGCAGCTTCCGCCACGTGTAGTCTGTTCACTTTCTATTTCTGGGAAAGGCCCCCGCGGGTGCAGAACCAGGGCTGCCGGGGCGAGAACATCCAGCAGCTCCAAAGCGCAAATACTCGTTACAGAAAAGGAAGTGCGAGCGAGGTCTGCAGGCCCCCCAGCGGAGGGAAGGGGACCGTCGGGCCTGGGAGCTGTCCTCTCTGCCCGCGGCACTGGACTCCAACACAGTGGTGTGGAGCTTCCTTGTGGTCCCAGAGGAGGGCGCCCTACACGGGGGCCACCCTGCGCACCGGGTCCCCACAGGAGGCCCCCAGCGCACGAGGCCAGGCCTCCGAGTCTGTTGCCTGAGGCGGCACATGCAGGGCCTGCGGCACGACGCCGGGAGGAGCGGCACGGCTCCACGGGGCACGGCCGCCGTCCACACGTGCGTCAGGACCAGGCAGGGCCCGTCCTCTGTCTAGCGCAGGGCTGAGCAGTGCAGCCAAGTTGAGGCAGTGGCCGGAGGCCAGCAAGGCGAAAACACCTGGGAAAGGTTCAGATGGTGCTGTGAGGGCCGGGGCGACGCAACGTTTCTGGGGCTTGTGCTTGGAGGCCAGAGGAGGTGAGTCAAGCAGGGGCGGGTAGAGGCGCCAGGGCAGGATGCTTGAGCGCTGACGGTTCCTTCCCGTCTGCTGGCGGGGGGGGGGGGGGGGGGTCGCACCTCGTGCGCCTCCGTGGGAGCCCCTGGTCCCGGGGGGAGGCTACAGCCCAGGTCAGAGCGGCTGGTTATGTGGAACCTCGGGTCCAGATCTCTGGGGCTCTGCCCTCACCTAAGGACTGGCCTGGCCTGACCACTCTCAGGCTTGTGCCCTCCTGTCACCCTGCTGGCCCGGGAGGAGCCTGGGCTGCCCTGACCAGGATGGCGCGGGGGGAGGGGTGGGCTGCTCGCAAGGGAAGCTCAGGCCGGGCCAGATGGAGCCCGGGGCCCAGGCTGAATGGACTGCCATGGGCAAGGCGCCTACGGCACTTTTCTCATCACGGTGGGCGCGCTGCCCAAGGGGCAGGAGGCTGCCTGGGGGGAGGGAGCTGCACCTGCCTGGCCCACCAGCGACACGGCCTGAACCCAACTGTGGTCGCCCTCACGAGGTCCTCTCCCGCCACGCGTGGCCCACTTGCCCAGCTCACAAAGAGACAGAAGCCATTTCCTACCCCAGATGTGGAGGGGGTGCCCAGACCAGCGGGGGCCACTGGTGGCGGGCGGGGGCCACGGAATAGGGCACGGGGAGGGGCTCTGTGCACACCATGCCCCACTGCCTGCCGCCACGCGGGACTTGCACCCCCTCCCCCAGCACCGGGCAGCGGCCCAGGACTCACCGGGCTCTGGGCGTCGGCATCCATGGCCCCACCAGCTTTCTGCCTTGCCAACTCCTGCACGTAGCTGTAGACGTCGGCGCCGAAGCAGTCGGCCTCGTAGAAGGCACTGCACCAGCCGGGGCTGCAGCTCTGGAGGTCTGCCGGGCCGGGGTTCACGGCCAGGCCGCCGTCCTTGGGCCGGGGCAGCCGGGCCACTGCCTCGGGGCCCCCACCCTGCTGCCCGTGCTCTCCGGCCTCCGGCTGCTGTTCCCGCTCGGCTTTGACCGACTTCTGAGGCCGGAATCCCACCTCAAAGTTACCCCGTGAGAGCTCGTCTGCGTCCACGTCGGACAGCGGCGGGGGCGGGCAGGGGGCTCGGCTGACTCGAGCGGTGGCCGGTTTCTCCTTCCCTGCACAGGAGAGGACGGCCACCCTCGAAAATGCAGCTCGAGTGGCAGGGTCCATCACCAGCTCTTCACAGAGAAGCTGATTGCGCTCAGACGAGCCCCTCGAGACGGCAGGGTGCCCCCCTGAAGAGGGTTCTGAGGGTTCAGGGCAGGGGTCCTGCCTCCCAGGAGGATCCCTCAGATCCCCTCCCAACACGGGCTGTCCCGGGGTGGGGGAGGAGACCCCTGGGTCGTGAGCTGCTTGTGTGTAGATGAGGAGAACCAGAATGGACGGAGGGCCAGCAGGGCGCTGGGGGCCCGGTGGGCGCCCTCACTTTGCTCTCAAACTTCCTGGAGTGCGCACGCGGTAGAAGGGTGGGGTGAGGTGCCTGTGCTCGCCACCTGCTCCGATGGCCGTGACACGTGTGATCACAGTCACGCAGCCTGACTCCTATAGCCATGCCCCACTCCCATGGGATCCGTGAAATTACACAGCTAACAAAAAAATTACCAGCTAACAATCCAGGAAAATAACCCTCAGACTCTTTAACTGGCACATGTTTCCAGGAAAGAAGCAAAGATTTGTCCCATCACCAGGCTGCTGGCCAGCGACTCCAGGAAGCAGAATGTGACCCCGGCCCCCAGTGCACTGGGCTCCTGCGTGCCACCCACCTGCGGGCGTGGGAGAGCCCCCTCTTCCTGGCACAAGGTCCCCAGCTGGCGAGCCCTGCTCTGGGTGCCTTTGAGAGGACACTGGGGTACCCCGGGGCAAAGGGAAGCCCCTCCTGGAATTACCCAGCCACACCAAGAGAGTCAACGTGGACCCCGCCATGGAGAGTTTTTGCCCCAATGGAGCCCATGTCTTACCCGCCCCGTGCAACGACGGCCTTTTGCTGGACAGTGAGCAGCCACTTGGAGCGCTAGTCCCGTCACCCTGGGGCTGTGACACGGCCTCCTCTGAAGCGCTGCCATCAGAGGGAAGGATGCTTCAGACGCCCCTGTGGCCTGGCCCGTCGGCCCCCCACGATGCCACAGCTTCCCTGCACTGCCTTCCAGCAGGAGTCTCTGGGCGGATGTGCAGAAGCCCCCAGAGCTCACCCCACGTAAACACACCTGGGCTGCAGTGGGGGCCCACCGGTGACCTGGCCCTCCCCCCTCACCACCCCCCCCCCCCCGCCGCCCAACACGCACCACTTAGCAGAGGCCCCACCCAGCTTCCCGAGGACACCCTGACTGCGGGCCACAGGCTGTCACAGAGCACCCTCCTTCCAGAACAATTAAGGGGCCCAAATAATTGGCACAGGGCTTTCTGGAGGTCAGTGCTGTGAGAATGCGGGGCGTTGGCTGCCTGTGGGCCTGTGAGTGTTGGGACCCGGGGCGGGGCAGGCACGGGTTCGGGGTGTTCAGCAGTGTTGACCTGTCTGCACGGGGTGGGCAGTGAACACCGCAGGGCGGTCTCGCAGCTCCCACTGCCTGGTGCAGTCACGGGGACGGGGGCGGGGAGGGCTGTGGGTGTGCCTGGGGCTCAGGGACTGGGTGTTGGGGCATCGGGCCTCTCCAGGCACCCCCCACATCGCTGTGGACAGTCCTCCAGGAGGGGGTGGGCCGGCCCCGGCAGAAGAGCAGCAGGGCAGTCTCTGAAGGGGCGGGGGGTGGGGGGACAGCACAGGGAGGGTCCCCATCCACCTGCTGTCACCCAGCGCTGACCCGTTCCCTGGGGGGCGTCCTCCCCTCCGGGCCCCGGGTCACTCTGCCTCCTCGGGCCGGTACCTGAGCAGGGGCTGTGCCTCCCACACTCTCTCTCCCTGCCCACAGGAGCCCGGCGCCCGCAGGGTGGGCTGCAGGCCTGGCAAGGGGGACCCTGGTGGACAGCCGAGTCTGGGGAGGGTGGAGAGCTGGAGCCCAGGGGGGTGGGAGGGGGCGCAGGGAAGGCAGCCCGGGGCCTAGAGGAGGCGGAACAAGGCCCCAGGGTGGGGGACTCACTTCTCCGGGGCCGATGCCCTCCCGTTCACCACGTGGAAGAGATTGTGCAGCAACTGTTCCCCCCAGTACAGGTCACAGAACTTCTCCGAAATGGCCCCACAGAACGTGGCGTAGGTGAGGTCTTTCAGGGCGTAAATGTATTCCCCTGGGTTTGCAAAATGACAGCGGCCAGTTACCACGTGGGAGAGCACCTTCCGTGCTCCCCGCTCTCCAGGGCGGAAGGAGCTGGCAGGGGGCCGGGCGGGGGCGCCAGGGCTCTAAGTCCCTCTTCCTGCCTAAGACTCTGCTGCCGGCCGAATCCTGGGGGGCTCAGCTCTGCCCCCTGAGCTCTTGGTGCAGATGGATGAGTGGGGGGCCCCCTCTTTGTGACGACCCCAGTTCCCCCTTCACACGGGCCCCCTACAGTGTACTGCGTCCCCCCATGGCCTCTCCCTGGTCCTGGGGCTGCTCCGGGGAGCCCTGTGGTCCCCCCCGTGATACCCATGATCAGAGCCTCCAGCCCGTTGTCCAAGTAGCCGTCAAAGGCAAACTCCTCTTGGATGAGGCGCATGGCCTCCTGCAGCGACGGACAGGCCGTCCTCTTCGGGAGGGGTGAGGCGTCCACACTGGGCGGACAGAGCTTGCGGTCTGATGGCAGGGGCCGCTCGCGGTGACTGTCTGGGGCCTGGTCATCCTGCTCTGGGACCGAGGTGCCCTTGGGGCTGTCTGGACTCGCCTTGGCCAGGGAGGGGTCCCTCGGGGCTGACGGGGGACCCCCCGGCTCCTGGTCTGGGCCCTCAGTGGCCTTGCTCCTGGGCGGCTTGGCTGGGTGACCCAGGTCATGGCGGGCTGCACTGGACCCTGGGGGCCGAGGCCTGAGGCCCTCGGAAGAGGCTCCAGGCAGGGCTACCGGGTCTGGCCCTTGCTCCGTGGGGGGCACCTGTGCCTTCAGGGGTGGGACAGCCGTAGAGGATGCGGGCATCGCTGGTGAAGCCTCCTCCGGCGGGCTGGCCGGGGCAGGGGGAGGGGTGCAGGGGTTCCCCTGGCCCGTGTCTCTCGGCACGGACTCTCTGAGAGGCTCTGGGGCTGCTCCCTGTGGCCCGGCACCCGGTACCAGCTGGTCAGGAATCTTCTGGCTGGGGGCTGCTCCATGGGTCTCGGGAGCCTGCTTCGCAGTGCCCTCCTGGTCCCTGAGAGCACAGAGAGAAGGAGAGAGCGCTGAGGAGGGGCTCGGGGACCCCGCCAGCTCCGGGGTGGGGCTGCTCACCTGGTGTCACCTGCATCTGGTGCCAGTACAATGGGCTTGAAGTGTGTGGCTGCCGAGGTGAAGGCGGCCGGCAGGGAGGCGGCCGCTTCGCAGCAGGAGGGTTGAGTGGGCACGGGCCCCTGCACTGCCACCAGCCTGGTGTCTCCGCCGACCTGAACAAAGCCTGGGGACAGACTGCGCGTGAGTGCGGGCCCCGACATGCCCTGGAGCAGCTCCCACCTCTGCCATAAGGTGCGCTGGCTCCTCCCCGCCCCCGCGGGTGCTGCACCCCTCCCCCCGTGGGGCTCCAAGGGGACTTTGACAGGCCTGAGGCGGCCGGGGCCAAGGGTGGCAGAGCTGGGAGCCATGGAGAAGGCCACGGATGGGAGGAGGGGCTCTTCTTTGTGCTGCAGGATGGGGGTTACCACCCGGCATGACAGCCAGGCTGGGGGGAAGACGGGGCAGGACAGGAGCTGGGCAGCGGCACGTGGATGTGGACACGGGAGCGTGACAGGGCCGTCAGACCAGAGGTGGACAGCCAGGCCGCCAGGAGGTCCTGGACACCCTGCTCCGGGGCCCCGTGGTGGCTGCCTGTGGGTGTCCGCTCAGGGCTGGGGGGTCAGCAGCGGGGGTAGCCGTGGCGTCGGGGGCAGGAAGGGCCAGGCCCTGGCGGCTCACCTGAGCTGGGCCCGGGAGGCGGCATCGCACTGGGGTTCAGCTCCACCACCGAGAGAGCGTTCTGGAGGCCGATGGTCTCCTCCTCCTGGTCAACCTGAGGCAGAAGAACAGGATGGCCCCAGTCAAGGTGAATCCAGGGGCCCGGCGGTCCCGAGTGGATGCCGTGGGGCGCTCCCCGACTTTTCAGCGGAGCTCTTAGCTGGCACTGGCTCACACACTGGACTTGTTTCTCTCTCTATTTATTTTTCAGATTTTATTTTTCAGTTATGTCTCCACCCAGTGTGGGGCTCAAACGCACAACCCTGAGATCAAGAGTCCCCTCCTCCCCCGACTGAGGCAGCCGGGTGCCCCCTGGTTTGCTTCTCTTTCCAATGGGAGCCTTGGGGGCGCTTGCTTCCCAATTCAACAAAGTGTGGGTAGGTTTCTAGGGCACCGTCGCTGCGGGGGAGTGTGTGTGCCTGTCTGCCATCCACGGGGCCCGCCGGGCCCGCAGGCCCAGGAGGCTGACAGCCACCTGTGCCTGAGGGTCACTGTGGGGTATGCCCCCCCTTTCCTAAACTCGCTCTCCACCTGCACAGTAAACAGCGAGAACAAGCGTCCTCGTCTCCCCAGGGCCCGGGCCCCAGCACAGAACCGAGGGGGCTTCACACACACTCTGCAGGGCACTGTCTTACCTTGCAGGTGGACGCCCTCAGGTGGGCTAAAATCTTCCTGCTGTCCATGCCTCGCTGAAGGAGGTAAGTGCTGCATATCTGAAAGAAGGAGCCCCGTGTCCGGCATCTGGGAGGCCGCAGGCCGGGCCCACGTCACTCCAAACGTAGAGGGGAGCACGCCTTGGGCAGGAGCCCTTGAGAGAGTGCACAGCGGCAGGGAGGAGGGCCTGGGGGCTTCGTGTACAGGAAGCAGACCCCAGCCTCGGGGAGCCGGGGATGAAATTCTGCAGCCCCACGTAGAAGGAATAAAGGCTGAACAGAAATGCCCCCCACCCCTTGCTGAGGGGCTGCCTCAGCGCCGGAGAGGAGGGCACAATGACACATGACCTTTCCAGCCTGTCCCTCTAAAGACTTCAAGAACAGGTGATGCTACAGAACCACAGAGGAGTTAGGGGCAGACCAGTCAGCTCCCACATGCACAGACAGCAAACCCCAAAACTGCAACCTAAAAAAACAGGCAAGAGAAAACTTATGTAGACATTTCCAATTAACTGCAATTTGACCCAGGCAGGCCCGAGTCCTCGGTGACCTTGACAACAAGGCAGTGGCTGCTTGCAGGACAAATGTGGATGGGGCCCAGGCAGGTTTGAAGCCAGCTGTCTGTCCCCGCGTCTGTGCGTGTGCCCCGCCTGTGCGTGCACAGGAAGAAACGCTCTGGGATGGGGGGTGGACCCTGAAAATGCAGCTGACCCCTGGGAACTGACTCTACAAGCTCAAACATTCTGATATTTGGGGAGAGAATGTCATGATGAGAACGTCTACTTTTCATCTGGGGTCATGGACGGTATTGACAGTGAAGATTAAGAAAGATAAAGATTCTTTTTTAAGCTACCGTGTAAGCACCTTCCCTCCCCCGGAACACCTAGGTCATTTCCTAACTGCTGGCGGGAGCCCCAACCAAGCCCTGCACAGAGGCTGGCCAGCCAGAGTGCGGCTTGGGGCGGCCGAAGTCAGGGACGGCCCCGACCCCTTCGGGCTCCTGCCTGGAAAACCTCAGTTTGTTCGAGCCAACGCCAGGCAGAGGCTATGCCCTCCTGCCTTAGAGCAATTACTATCAAAGGTCACGGCTCTGAACCCCTCCTCCGCCCCTGTGGGGCGTATGTGACTCTCACGACCCAGGACGGTCTTGTTCAGGGGCTTATGCCTGATCCCCCAAAGCTCGACCGTCAGGAAGGGTGGGTCCTGGCTCCCAGCGTCCGTGTGCTGGTGCTGACCCGCCCCGGGGCAGTTTCCGCTTGTGTCCCCACTCTCCCCGTAACCTCCAGCCGCCTCCGTGCAGATCTGGGGTACAGCGCAACTCCTTCCCCTGCGGGCCGTCCCCCGGCTGTCTGTCTGTCTGTGGCTGCTGGGTAGCGTGTCTGGGCATCGTAGCTGATGTCTGAGTGTCTCTCTTTGACACAGGGCTCCTCCTCACTTGGTGAAGCAGGGCAGTCAGGGGCAGAGGAGGCCAGCACAGGGCTTCTCCCTCCACAGGTGGCCTTCCTGTGGCCTCTCCGTCACTGAGACAGTGGCCCAGTTCCCCCTCAGGCGTCCAGCTCTTGCTGGCAGACGTGGGCACTGTTGGGAGGGTCAGGATCCGGCCCCATCAGGCCCCCGCCCAGTCTGGAGAGACCAGAGGGGAGGCCGAGAGACCCTCAGAGTTGCTGTGGGAGGTCGGTTGTTGGGGAGAAGCCTCTGTCCCGTCTGGCAGGGCATGAGGGCAGGGGTCGGGCTGGCCCCAGGACATTCCCCACCCACCCTGGCCCGGCGAACCCACGGAGACAATGGGGTGGTCCGGGGGTGAGCAGCAGACACCGTCTACTGCCTGTTCACAAATGAAACCCGTGGCCGTCTGTCCAGCGCCCACTCTTCCTGGAAACAAGAACCCGTGTCCCCTGTCGGCCATCGCTCAGGCCCTGGACTGTGAGCTGGGGTCCCGACCGCAGTGTGGTTACCTTGATGGCCTCTGCCGCACACGGCCGCTCCTGGGCGCTGCGTCTAGCCATGTCCAAGAGGAGGGTCTTGAGCCTGCGAGGCAGGGCCAGCTTGTGGTCTCGGGGAACGCTGAACTTGGCTGCCGTCCACAGGACCGCAGCCACACAGTACACGGAGGCCTGGGGGGGGGGAGGGAAAGGCCAGCCCTGCTCAGCAGCACGTCCCCACCCGGGGGTCCCCCAAGGGCACCCGGGGCGCCAGCAGGACGGTGGCTCTGATCCGCACCCCCGGTTCGCACCTCCTCGGAGCTTGGAGGTCCGCCAGACCCTGAGTCAGATCCCTGGGGGAGCGGGGACTGGCCTGGGAACCTGCGTGCTTACCAAGTACTCCCGGGTCATCACCCTCAGGTGTGAGCAGCCAAGACCTGAGGCCTCCGTGGGACCCTCCCACCTTCCGCTGTCCTCAGGCAGCTGGAGGCCGCGGCTCGGGGTTCAGAGGCCAGGAGCCCCCCAAACCAGCAGTGTGCTGCTATTTAGCAGCAGGTTCTCTGAGCAACAGCACCTTCCTCGGGCACCTGGGCGGCTCTGGCGGTTAAGTCCGGACTCTCTCTCAAAAGTAAATAAACGTTAAAAAAAATACCCGTGTCTACACACATCAGTTTACTCTAAACGTTCCTGATGCAAATGATGGGAACCACACAGTGTAAAAAAGAGGGTAAGGTGTGATATCTTTTTTTGTCAGCTGCAGAGAGCCAAGGGGTGTCACCGGACGTGGGCACTGATTTTCCAGCTCTTGTACCGGAAGTCACACAGGTGGCCCGACAGGCGTGCTGGCTTCGTTTTCATTTAACTCAATGGGCGGGATGAGAGCGACCCGAGGAAGGCCCGGTGCGAGCTTCGCTGCTGTAAGCCGGCTGCTGTCCCGCCACCAGCAGTTCTGGAGGGTCACGGCAGGCGCGGAGCACCTCTGCGTTCAGCTGCATCGTTAACATTTCCTCCGTCCCCTCGTTAAGTCTGTGCAGCTGACCAGACCGCGTGTGCCGATCTCCCCAGTGTGGACGCTCCCGCGAGGCCACCTTCAAGCTGCTCAAGTGGTGCCAGTGCGCGGGGGCAGGGGCAGTGCCAGCGGTGCCCTCCAGGAGCGCTCCCACCGCCAGGAGCACAGGCCACCGTGCACGACAGTCACGCATGAATGAAATTATCAGCTGTAGATACTTATGAACGTTTTTAAAAAGCTAAACCTCTTATTTTGAGATAATTATGGATTCACATACAGTTGTAAGAAACAGTCCAGAGAGACTGTGTACCCCGGACCAGTTCTGCATGATAGTAACATCTTGCAAAGCTGCAGGACAACGTCCCAGCCAGGACGAGGCATCCACACGATCAAGGTACAGAGCGCTTCCTGCATGAGGCAGGGCAACAGCCCTCAGCCACGTGTACTTAATCCCTGGCAACTACTAATCTGTTCTCTGTTTCTTTAATTGTGCCATTTCACATAAATGGAATTACACAATATGTGACCTTTTGGGATTGGCTTTTAATTAAGTGGAGATCCTTCCAGGTTGCTGCCTTATCAATACCCCGTTCCTCTGACTGCTGGGTAGCAATCCATGGTGTGGATGGACCACAGCCAGTTTTACCATTCACCCCAGACAGACATCTGGGTTGTTTCCAGTTTGGGGCTATTCTGAGTACAGCTGCCGTGGTCGTTCGTGTGCGTGATTCTGTGCGGACGTTTCATTTCTCCAGGATAAGCACCCGGGAAGGCAGTTTCTGGGCTGCAGGGTGGTCAAAGAATCTGCCGAGCTGTCTCCCGAAGGGCTGTGCCGACCACGATGAGCGAGAGCCCCCGCGGCCCCACATTCTGGCCGGCACGCGTGTGGTCGGTGTTGGGTTGTCGCCATTCCAGCCGGGGCCCAGGGGCCGCTTCCTGTTTTGCAATCCCAGGTGCCACAGGAGGTCGAACATCTTCCACATGCTCCTTAACCACACTCTGTCTTCTTCCGTGAGGGTCTGCACAGACCTTGGGCCCACTTTTTAACCGGGTTGTTTGCTTTTTTATTGTTGAGTTTTAAGAGGTCTTTGTGTGTGCTTTGCAAATATTTTCTATCAGTTCCTGGCTTGTCTTTTCACTCTCAATAATATCTTCTGTGGAGCAGAAGTTTGAAATTTTACTGAAGTCTAACATCAATTTTCTCTTTCATGGATCATGATTTTGTGTTGCGCCCAGAAGTTGTTGCCAGATTTCTCCATTATTTTCTAGGAGTTTTATGGTTTTGCATTTTGCATTTAGGTCTGTGATCCATTTTGAGTTAATGTTTGTGAAAGGTGCAAGGTCTCTGTCTAGATTCTTTTTTTTTTTTTTGCATGCAGACTTCCAGTTGTCCCAGAGCCATTTGTTAAAGAGACTGTCCTTTCTCCACCGAATTGCCTTTGCTCCTTTGTTAAAGACCAGTTGACTCTATTTGTGTGTGTCTATTTCTGGGCCCTCTATTCTGTTCCATTTATTTGTCTGTTCTTTTGTCAACACCACCCTGTCTCGACCATTATTGCTCTACGGTAAGTTTTAAAATTGGGTATTGTCAGTTTTCTGACGTTCTTCTTCTCCCTCAATATTTGCTGGCTGTTCTGGGTCTTTTATCTCTCCATACATACTTTAAAATCAGATCGTTGATATCCATGAGTAACTTGCTGGAATTTTGATTGAAATTGCATTTGATTTATACATCAGATTTGGAAGAACTGATACCTTAACAGTATTGAATATTCCTATCCATGAATATGGAATGTCTCTCTATGTAGGCTTTTCTTCCATTAGGGTTTTGTAGTTTTCCGTATAGATCTTATACATATTTTGTTAGATTTATATATAAGTAATTTTTTTTGGTATGAATGTAGATTGCATTGTGTTTGTAATTCCAAAATCCAATTGTGCACTGGTGGTAAACAGTAAAGCAACCGACTTTTGCATATTAACCTGCTATCCCGAAATCTTGCTATAGTTGCTTATTGGGGTGCCTGGGGGGTCTTAGTCAGTTAAGCGTCCAACACTCCGTTTTGGCTCAGGTCGTGATCTCATGGTTTGTGGGTTCAAGCCCTGCATCTGTCAGTGCAGAGCCTGTTTAGGTTTCTCCCCTGCCTCTCGCTCTGTCAATATAAATAAATAAATAAACTTAAAAAATTGTTTATTAGTTCCAGGAGATTTTTGTTGATTCTTTGGGATTTTCTAAATAGGCAATCATGTCACTTGTGAACAAAGACAGTTTTATTTCTTCCTTCTCAATCTGTACACATTTTCTTTTCTTGTCTTACTCCATTAGCTAGGAATACCAGTATGATGTTGAATAGGAGTGGTGAGAATGACATTCTTGAGTTTTCCCCAATCTTAGGGGGGAAGCATCTAGTTTCCTCACCATTAATTATGTGAGCTGTAGGTTTTAGTAGATGTTCTTTATCAAGTTGAGGAAGTTTCCCTCCATTCCTAGGTTGCTGAGAGCTTGCATCCTGAATGTGTAGTGAATTTCATCAATAGCTTAGCGTCTATTAACACAAACACAACTTTTCTTCTTTAGCCCATTGATGTGATGTGTTAAATTAATCGATTTTCCATTGTTGAGTCAGCCTTTCAGGCATGGAATAAATCCCACTTGGTCAGTTTTTAATTTTGATGAAGTTCATTTTGCCCACTTTTCCTTTTGTGAAAAATGTAAGGATACTGCTTCTGGTGTCAAGGATGAAAGCTCTCTGCCTGGCTCTCCATCCCAGAGATTTTCTTGGATTTCTTTCGTCAGCATTTTGTAGCGTTCAGCATTCAGTCCTGTGTGTGCTTGGTTAGATTACATGTAAGTATTTCAATTTTTGAGTGATTGTACATTTACATAAAGTTTGTATCTTAATTAAATTTATATTTATATGTATATTTCAGCTAGGACAATAGAAGAAATGATTTATTGTACACGTTGCATTCTGAGTACAGGATTAGTCCTGAAAATCACAGATCCAGGGCAAAGGACCAAAAGGGACTGTTTTTGTATGAGCAAGGTGGGTCTCTCAAAGGTGGTTGTTGCAATCAGATGACGATGGATGTTTCTAGATCCATTTGTTTCTGAAACAAGATCTAGAAAGTAGGTGTGCAGTCCAATAATTGTGCCAGTGTCCCTGGCCTCTGGCTTTCCTTGTTTCCCCTCCCATAGCTTCCATGGGTGCACAAGTTAGTGGTTTACTTGAACTTCTGCCTCATCGTTCTTCTTTTATGCTTCAGCCTGTGCATTTACTTCTTCCTCCACTTGGTTCATGGCCTGGAGGTTTCTGAGATGGTGCTAGTGCTGAGAGCACGCACTGTATTTTTAATTTTGGAGTCTGCATGTTCATTGCTAATATATAGAAATACAACTTAGTTTTGAATGTTTATCTTATATCAGAACTCACTTATTAATTCTAGGAGTCCTTTGGTAGATTCCGTGAGTTTCCTTGGAGTTTTCCACATAGACAGGTCTTCTGTGATGGTATTATTTCTTCTTCCTGGCCTTTATGCTTCCTACTTGCCTTTTTTTTTTTTTTTTTTTTTTGCATTATTGTAGTGGCTACAGCTTCCAGCAGTATGTTGAGTAGGAGCAGTGAGAGTGGACATCCTTGCTTTGTTCCCAGTCGTGGGGAAAGCATTTAGTCTTTCCCCATTGAGTATGATAGCTATAGGGTGTGTGTGTATGTGTGTGTGTGTGTGTGTGTGTGTGTGTGTGTGCGTGCATGTGTGTGTAGATGCTTTTTATTAAGCTGAGAAAGTTTCTTCTACTTGTATTTTTCTCAGGTTTTTGTTGTTGTTGTTATTATGAATGGGTGTTGAATTTTGCCAAATGGTTTTCCTGCATCAATTAATGTGATTATGGAATTTTTCTTTTTTTAGCTGGTTAATATGTTGGACTAATTGATTTTCAAATACTAAACCAGCCCTTTATCCCTAGAATACCCCCCCCCCCACTTTGTCATGGTGCATAGTTTTTATATATTGCTGAATTCTAGCTGCATATTTTGTTAAGGATTTTTGCCTTTATGTTCATGAGAGATGTTGCTGTGTGTGTGTGTACAGATGCCTCTATCTATCTATCTATCTATCTATCTATCTTTCATCTATCTATCTACATTGACAGTATATATATTAGCTTAATTAAATATATTGGGAAGTGTTTTCTCTTCTTTTCTTTTTTGGAAAAGATTGTGTAGAAATGGTAGTAATTTTTCTTTAAACATTGAGTAGAACTCCCCCGTGAAACTGCTGGGCCCAAAGATTTATTTTTTGAGACCTTTAAGTGTACAAATTCAATTTCTTCAATAGTCGAGGGCTGTTCAAAGATCTATTTCATATCGAATGCATTGTGGTAGTGTATGATTTCTGAAGAACTGGCCCATTTCATCTAAGTTGTCGAATTTATGTGTGTAGACTTATCTGTGGTATTCCATTATTCTTTCGATGCCTGAAGGGTTTGTCGGGGAATCCTCTGTGTCATTCCTGATATTAGTAATTTGTGTCTTCTTTTTATTGTTGTCAGTTTTGCTGCAAGTCTTCACATTTTGTTGGTCTTTACCAAGAACCACCTCTTCACTTCACTGTTTTCTCTATTGTTATTCCATTTTCATTGATTTCTGCTCTCGTCTTCATGACTTCCTTCCTCTGCTCTGGGTCTGTGTTGCTCTTCTTCTAGGTTCTTGAGGAGCTTAGATTACTGACTTGAGCGTTTACCTCTTTTCTCACATATGCAGTTAGTGCTACGAATTTCCCTCTTAGCCCTGCTTTGGCTGTATCCCACAGTGTCAACATTGGCATCTGTTGATTGTCTTTTTTCATTAGGTTTGAATCTCCCTGGTTCTTGGTGTGGCAAGTGACTTTTGGTTGAAACCTGGACATTTTCATGTTGTAAGCCTCTAGATCTTATTTAACTTGTTTTACCTGACTTTCTCTGACAGCACTGTCCGGAAAAGGAGACACCATCTTGTTATTGCCAGGTGGGGGCACAGTCCAGGTTCTGTATTTGGCCTCAACTGACACCTGAGGAGGGGGATCCTCTTTGCTGCTGGAGGGGGTGGGAATCCTGGCTCCCTGTTGGGCCTCCGGTGCCACACCTCTGGCCGGGAGGGGTGGGAGGACATCCTTTCTGCTCCTCACCTGCCTCCACTCCCAGCACGAGGTAGGGGTGGCCTTGTTGCCGCTGGGTGATGGTGGGAGTTCCAGCTCTCCATGAGGCCTCCTTTGGCAACACTTGGCCTCGAAGGGCATTTGCTACTGCAGGGGGTTGGGTGCAGTGGTGGGGGTCCAGGCTCCCCACATACATGATCTTCACCGCTTAATGGGCAGGGGTCCTTGGAATAGACTGGTGGGGGTGCTCAGCCTCCTCTGGCACCGCCTGGGTAGGCCCGCCCCTCTCCTCACCCCTTCCTCTGGCTCGAGTGCAGTACCTTTGCCTCCACGCATGAGGCAGAGAGAAGGAGCAGGGCCCTTACCACTGTGCCCTCCTCAGCCCGAGGCCCCGGCCAGGCTGCCTTCTGCTCTCTGCCTTGCACACTTCTCACGTTTGTTTTAGGGATGCGGGGTTTCTAGCTGTACTTAGTCGGGGAGTAGGGAAGTGGAGTTCTACCTTGGTTTTGAATATAATTTACTTAATTTAAAGTTTGTATAATTTAATTTTTGTTTCATTTTGTTATTATTTTTTAAAGTGGGCTCCATGCCCAACGTGGGGCTTGAACGCACCACCCCAAGATCAAGAGTCACATGCTCCACCGACTGAGCCAGCCGGGCGCCCCGTAAGTGTGTACAATTTAATTTTTAATAACACTCTGTTTAACAAATGCCTTGTAAATATTCCTGAAAGTTCAGCCCTGAGCTCTCTTGAGCCAACACATACCGCCCAGAGCTGTCCATGCAGAAGCCCCCGCCCTGCCGCCCTCGGGAGGCACCTGCTGGGTGGACGCTGCCCAGGCCAGGAGAGCCAGGGCTGGGGAGGCGACTCCTGCACTGGGGGAGGGCTCCCTGACTCCCCCTGAGTCCCGGTGAGGGGCCCATGCCTCACCCCCAACCCCAGCTCTCTGGGCAGAAGGGGGCGCCACCGAGGGTGTGGGGCAGGAGGCCCTGGGAAGGGACGGGAAGGCCCCAGTTACCTTCTCCGTCACCAGCTCTTGGTCTGCAACTTCAGGAGCCAGAAAAAACGTGTCGTAAGTGCCTGAGAGAGAAAGGCCCAAGCTCTTAGTTTCCCTTTCAGCCTTGGGGGTCTGTGGTGGAGCACAGCTCCTGAGGGTGTCCCCGCGTACGCACCATTGGCAGGGGGTGGGCCGAAGAGAACGGCCCCGTCCTCGGCCACCAGCACGGAGTCCAGGCACAGGTATGCTGCAAGAGAAGGTGGGGTCAGGGTGGCCAGACTCACCGTGGGGACCCGGCTCTCCCGGAAAACCCGCAGTGGTGTGCTCAGGGTGGGGCAGCTCCCCCCCCAGCCCACAGCACCCCGCCCCCGCCCCCAGTCTCCAGGGAGCACAGCACAGGGGCCAGAGGCTGGACAGGGCCCGGGGAGGGCTCTTCGAGGCTTCCCCGGGCACATCAAGCTGGGAACTGCAAGCAGCTCAAGGAAGAGGAGGGGCACGGGGGGGACATGGCCCAGCACCCAGCGCTGCCCCCCTGAGGGGCCCCCGTCGAGGCTGCACCCCCAAGGCCTGGGGGTCACAGGACCGGACAGCAGACCTTCTCCTCATCGCCCTCCCCAGGACCTGGTAATCTCAAGGGCTGTCGGCCACCACGCTGTCCGGGAGGGCTGTGCTTCAGGGGGCTGCGAATAGGGGTAGTGTCTGAAATCCCCCCCTCTCCCTGGCCAACGTTGCTTCCTTGGGGACAGTGTCGCCCCATTGAGGGGATGTGGGCCATCCACACAGCTCATACTCTGCCCTGGGCCCCTCTGGTCCTGAGACCAGAGCAGACATGTCCAGGGCACCACTGGCTCACAGTGGGGACACAGCCGCCTGGCCCCAGGCTGGCCCCATGGCCCAGGTGCTCCTCTTGGTCTTGGCCTTGGAACATATCGGGGGGCGGGCTGAACATGGAACCGCAGGGCAGAACTTCACCTGGGTGCTCGCTGTGTGCACGCAGAGCACTGAGACACGCGTGGGACAGAGCCCAGAGCTCATACTCCTTGAAGGGCCGGCCCAGCTGGCACAGGAGGTCCTGCAGGGAGATGCCCTGGTGGGGAGAAGTCACATCTCAGTGAGAGTGGGTACGTGGGGTCAGCTCAGCCCACCGCTGGGGGAGGGAACTGGGCGGGAACCACCTCGAATCAGGGTGGGATGTGCCTCCCACACAGTGCGCTCCTGACCAAGTGGGCCAAGTCCCCGCATGGACACGAGGGGGGAGGGCGTGAAGGATCAGAACCCTGTGCCCCTGGTGGCGATGTCAGACAGTGCAGCCGTGTGGACAACGGTGTGGCGGGTCCTCAAGATTAAACACAGGATCACCACGTGATCGGGCGATCCCACTTCCGGGCGCCCCCCCCCCCCAAACTGAAAGCGGGGCCTCAGACAGACACCCCCATGTCCACAGCAGCAGATTCACAGGAGCCCACTGGTGGAAGGGACCCGAGTGTCCACCGTGGACGAGCGGGTGAACGCAGCGGCCCGTCCACACGGCACAACGTCCCCCAGCCTCACGGGAGGGAGACACCTGCCATGGGGCAGATGAGCCCTGAGGGCGCGATGCCCAGTGACAGAAGCTGGACACAAAAAGACAGGCCCAGTGTGACTCCACCCTCGCGAGGTCCCCAGAGCCATCACGTTCCAGACACAGAGGGCGGATGGTGGGCGCCAGGGGCGGGGAGGGGATGGGGACCTGATCGGGGACAGACCTTCGGTTTGGGGGAATGGGAGAGTCCTGGGGATGGAGGGTGGGAGTGGCTGCCTGCGGGGTGACCGTGCTGGGTGCTCCAGACCGCATGCTCAACGGGTGAGAGGGCAAAGTTTATGTGACACGAGCTTTGCTTCACCCCCACCGTCCCTGCTACACACGGAAAAGTCCTGGAGTCAGAACGCACTCCGCTGGAAGGTAGTTTGCCACTTCGAGGCCACGGGAAGAGCTAGGACCACAGCCCCCACACTTGGGACACAGAAGCGCACGCTCTAGGGAAGGTTCCAGAGGCAGTGTCTCCACCCTTGACCCCGCTCCACGCGGGGTGCAGCCGCCTTGCTCCTTCTAGCCCCGTTTCTGCAGTGCCCGGCTGGCGGCCCACGTTCCGGGAGCGGTGCACCCCAAGCCTCCTGCTACATGTGGGGATTGAAGCAGCCAGCTCTGAACCCCGTTCACGCTCCGCAGTGGAGATCTGGGTGCCCTGATGCCTGGGGTGGGGGGAGGTCTGCGTGGCCCTGGTCCCACGGGGCCTCTGGGGCAGGGAAGCCTCGTGGTCAAGACGGCAGCTGGGCTCCCAGTCCGCCCTGCCCCTCAGTGGCTGCCCGCCCTCCGAGAGGGTGCATGGCCACTCTGTGCCTCGGTTTACCCATCTGGAAGGCGGGCCGTTGTGAGGCTGTTGGGCAGGGGAAGGTGAGCCAAGTCCAGGGCTAGGGCGTGTGACTGGAGCTCTCTCTGCACAAGCTGGTGTGGAGGTCGGGCGGACGCAGGAGGCCAGTGGAGGCCGTGTGAGCCGAGTGGGGACACATGCGTGTGCACGTTACGCACGTGTCAGTGCACTGGGGTCGTCAGGACAGACACTTGCCTTACGGTAACTATGTTTTTTACGTAAATTACCCTCGGGTCCTTACCAGGATATGAATACAAATATAAATCACAGACTCTTGACCTTTTGTCCTTTGGGTCAACAGAGCGTGGTGGGAAACACGGCCTTTGGTGCCCTGGTGAGGGCCCAGCGCTGCCCTGCAGCACACTGGCCCCCTAGGTGGCTTTGCCTGAGGACCTCATGGGGACAGAGCGTTGGGGACGGACCTGCTGAGCCCAGGTGTCACCACACAGAAGGGCCTAGGGCCGCAGGCCCCTCAGAGCACACGTGGTTCAACTAAACACAGTGCAAACTCCCAGAACGGAGATGCCTGTCCGTCTCAGCAGATGGGGTGCAGCCACCAGGCCTGGGAGACCCCAGCTGCCCTGGGAGACCCCGTCCTGACAGCTGCACAGAACCCCAGCATCGATGAAGATCTGAGGGCGCAGGGCGCCACGCTTGACCCGTGAGCAACCCCAACTCGTGGTGTTAGTGCCTGACGTTGAAAACAAGCCTCAGGGGGAGTGCCAGGGTTTGGGGGCGGGGCGCCAGGGCTGGGGGGTGGAGCGCCAGGGCTGGGGGCGGGGTCCCAGAGGTGGATGCCCCTTCTGGGCCTGATGCTGCCCCGCCTCCCCCTGCGGAGGCAGCTCCCTGCGCATTGTTTGCGTAAGAAGAGGTGGTCTGACAGGCACGATGGAATACTCCTCGGCCACCAACAAGAATGAAATCTTGCCATTTGCAATGACAGATGAGTTAGAGGGTATGACACCAAGCGAGAGAAGTCAGTCAAAGACAGGTACCCTATGGTTTCATGCGTGTGAAACTTGGGAAACAAACAGATGAACATAGGGGCAGTGGGGCGAGAAGACAAGAGAATGAAACAAACCACAAGAGACTTAAAAACGGAGAACAAACCGAAGGTTGATGGAGGGAGGTGGGTGGGGGATGGGCTGGATGGTGATGGGCATTAAGGAGGGCGCTGTCTGGAGTGAGCGCTGGGTGAATCACTGGGTTCTACCCCTGAAACCCACGTTGCGCTGCATGCTAACCAACTAAAATTTAAATTAAAGAAGATAAAAGAGCATTACCCCCCAGGCAGGGGTGTGCCTCTTTGGAGAATGCGCGGGGTGCTGCGTGCTGGGTGAAGCCAGGTGAGGCCTGGGCGTGTGGGGTGCTCTGTGGGACGCCCCCCCCGCACCCCCAGGGGGGCCACAGGGGAGGCTCTGGCCTGGCGTCACTGGGGCCACGCCTGGGGCCACACCTGCGGCAGGGGGAGGCGGTAGTCACAGCTTCCGTCAGAACCCAGGTAGCTTGCATACAGCTTGCACATTCCTGAGCAGGGGTGAAGGCTGACTCCCTTCCTTGTGGTAAAGGACCAGCAGTGGATGTGTGTGTTGTGTGCTGCCCCCCCCCCCCCCCCCCCCCCCGCCCCAGACCCCGGGGCTCCGCGGGAGGAGAACCGCGTCACCCACCTGCTCTGTGGCTGTGCTAGCCGGCTCCCCAGCTCCGTCCAGAATCCCCTCCTCAGCCCTGCAAGTCCCCGGTTCTCCGCCTGCATCTCCAGGGGCCTTGGGTCGGGGCGCGGGGCTTTCCTCCGTGGGGCCCCAGCCCGGCGCCCCAGACGCCCCGTCCCCACCTCTGCCGGCGCCTCCGGGTCCTCCCCGCCGGATCTCGGGCTCCTGCTCTGGCCGCAGTCTGGCCGAGGGCTGTGTCTTGTAGCTGGAAAGGCCATTCATCCCCTCCAGAAAGGGCTTCCTGGGGTCTGGAGGGAAGAGCTCCGATGGGGGCAGCTGGGGGCCCAGCGTCAGGCAGAGGGCGCTGGCCTCCGGGCCGTCGGGCAGGAGCCTGGGGAACGTCTGCACTTTCCTCAGGCAGCTCCTCTCCGGGTCACCCAGGGGGCGCTGGGCGTCCAAGACGAGGCTGGCCAGCCGCTCTCCGTTTCTCACGGGGGCCGACAGTAGGGGCTTGGAAGGCAGGGCCGCGGGCTGCTCCGGGGCGCCGTGGGCTTCGTGGGCGGGGCGCTGGGCCGGGCCCTCTGGGTCCGCGGTGCGGCCCCCGGGCTGCTTTCTGGGCCCTGTGCTTCCTGTCGCCGGCCTCCCGCTGCAGGAGCTCTCGCTGACATCTGGGCAAAAGCAAGGAGATTGCTGTGGGGGACGCGGCCAGTGACCCTGCGGGTCACCAGAAGGGATGGGGATTCCTCTGCTGCACTCCTGGGTCCCCCACTGCTCCCCCCCACATGCGTCACCATCTGTGTGTGCGCGTGTATATGCCTCCCGTCTTCATCCACCTCCTTGATCACAAAACCCAGCTGATTCTAAATACTGAGACTGCAGAGGGTCCGGGCCACGTCCCCAGCCTCCTTGAGCCCCTTCAGGGTTTTCCCAAGGTCACCCAAGCATCTTGTCCAAAGAGCCTTGGCTTTCTGGCACAATTACATAGTGATGTTCCCCGAAGGAAGACACTGAATCTGGCTGCAACCCTGCCCTGTCCTGGTGCACAATGTCCCCCACACGTGTCTGTGTCTGTGTGAACCACGCTACAGACACACGGCCCCTTTTGTGGCCTGCAGCCCGCGTGGTGGTGACCTCTCTCTGCTTCGCTGTTGGAGCCACGCCTCAGGCCCGTGGTCCCCGGTGCGGCGGGTCCCTCCGGCCACACGTGCCTCCCCCGAGGGCCCTCCAGGCTCCTCGCTTCAGGCACAGGGCAGAGCGATGCGGGCATTTGTTCGGAAGGCCACCTGAGACCGTGCCAGAGTCTCACGTGAGCTGAGAAAGTCCCAGGTGCTTCAGCAACAGCTTCCATAGCAGAGAAGCAACGGGCCTCAGAGACACTGCGTGGTGTTGGCAAACGGAAACGAAGAGTGAAATGTCCCCGTGTCCAGGGACTGACCTGCTCACAGACTAGGACAGAGACAAGAGGCCTAATACCGGTCACTTCTCACCAGGACCTGGGTTTTCACCCCCAGCCGCACGGGGGTCTGCAAAGCGTGCACAAAGTGACTGAGAGGGTGAGTGTGTACGTGTTGATCTGCGTGCACGTTTGCACAACGGGTTTGTATGTGTGGGAGAGTGCTGTCTTTGTGCACAAGTGTGCATGCTTGTGTACGAGGATGAAGAGGTGTACGACTTTGCACTTTCATGCGTGTTAATGTGAGTGTGAACACGTGTGCTTGTGGGGCACACGTGGTCTGTTTGCATGTGTACACGTGGGTGTTTCATGGTGTGAGAGTACAGAGGTGTGAACACGTGTGTGATCTGTGCTGAGACCTGTGCACGTTCACAGGCACGTATGTGAGTGGGTACGTGCAGGCGTGCGCACGTGTGCGTGACCATCTGTGCGCATGTGCGCGTACGTGTGTGCGTGTGCTTACCTTGAAATGCTCCGAAAGACTCAATGGAGAGCACCCTCCTCCCGACGGCCGAGAGGCTCCGGCACAGGCGGCAGGAGGACGTGAAAAGCATCTTCTTTTCACACAGCGCTATGATGCTCTGCAGACATGTGTGTGAGCGCCTCAGCCGGGACCGCTCACCACGAGGAAGCCCTGTGGCCGACAGCCCGCCCGCCCGCCACATCTACTTTCTGGCATAAAAACACCCTGTGTCCTGGGATTACGGGAAACCAGGAGATTCTGTTTAGCCCACGAGAATTATAAGCCACGCCTCTTCATAATAACAATGCATAATAAGAAATCAAGTTCTGGTTTAAGCAAAATGCAATGCCACCGAATCCCAGGGGGAGAGCCCGTATGACAGAGGGGCGAGGTATGGGGACAGGAGGGTCCCGTGGGTGTGTGCTGGGGCATCGGGGCCGTGGGGAGGGTCTCAGGTCTTGGCCTGGGGGTGAAGTGCGGGGATGGCCGACGAGTCTTTACCTGGAGGTCTGGCCGGTCCCTGGGGTTCTCTGCCTGCATCTGGCTCAGTAAGGCCTCCAGGTCCTGGCTCAGCCTGGGCTCGGGCTCGGGCTCGGGCTCGGCCACATACTCGAGGGCCGCCTTCAGCGTGGCCCCCAGAGAGTAGATGTGAGCCTGCGGCACCAAAGAGCCTGTCGGTGCCGTGGAGCGTGGCTTGTCCCCACACGGCCTCTGCTCCTCTGGCCAGGAACGGGTGTTTTCGGGGACCACGCCTGCTCTGTAGGGCCGGTGCAAGCACGGCCAAGGTAGCGCCTCCCCCCACCGCGGGGCCCCAGGCGCGTGGGTGTGGGGCCTGTGCTGGCCTGGCTGCGCCCACCGGTGCCCCTCCCGGGCTCCCGGCTCACCCCAGCCCCCACCCAGGGTGCACAGACGCTAGGGTCCCACCTGTGAAGGCTGCCGTGTCTCTGAAGGGCGGAGTCTTCTATTTTTAAACCTGCATTTCTTTCATTGTGAATGAGACTGAGCATCGCTGGGCACGGATTTAACTTTTCCTCTTTCTGCCCACTCGCGGACTCCCTACCTCCACCGCGTCGTGGCCTGTTTGGGGCGCACGCTTGGCGCACTGGGGATCGGACTCCTGGTCTGTGTGCCACACATATGTTCTCTCCACTTGTCACTTAGCTTTCGACGCGGTTCGTGCAGTTTTTGACATTCAAAGCTTCCTTTGGTTTTAAGTTTTTACTTTTATTTAAGTAGTCTCTATACCTAAGGTGGGGCTCGAACTCACGACCCCGAGACCGAGAGTCGCACGGTCCTCCGACTGAGCCAGCCACGCGCCCCTTGACCTTCATAATGTCTAAGGTTTAATTTGTGAAATCAGACACTTTTTCTTCAGCTGCTTCTTAGGAGGAACCTCCCTAACCCGAGATGATAAAGACAGCTTGCTTTTGTTTCCTCCAATATTTTATAATTTGTACACACCCAGCTCTGATCCATTTGAAGTGTGTCAGAGTGCTGGCATGCTGCAGGGTCTGGGCTTCTTTCCCTCCTGGTAGAGAGCACCCCCTGGCACCATTTAAAGAAGATCCCACCCTCTGCTGCTGAGCCACTGCCCGTCCCGCTGGCTCCCCTGGTACCCTGAGAACCAGCTGGCCTCTCCTCCTGTCCTCCTGTCCAGACGGTGCTATTTTAATTATAGTAGCTTCAGAGTGTATTTTCACATCCTGAGGACAAGTTGTCATTCCTTTTTTTTCTTAAAAAGTTTGATTATTTTCACATTTGTCAGGTTTTAGAAAACAAATATAAGTTCTCCTATTCCCATTGAGAAAACAAACTAAAAACAGTTGGGATTTTATTGTAATTGCACTGACATGGCAGAGTTCTTACAAGATAAAATGCTTAGGATGTCACCAAGATGGCCACCAACATGTCCCAGGGCCTGTTCCTCAACAGCAATTCAACCTCCGTCCATGGCCAAGAGCCTCTCTGTGGGGGTTGTGGGAGCCAGTGTCTCGCACCAAGGGAACCCGGAGGGAGTGTCGCCCACCTGTGTGTCAGGTAATAGGCAAGACAGACCTCGGTCCTGGCTGTGGACCCTAGTGCTGGACTAACCGGGAAAAAAAGACAAGACTCGAATTAACAGAATCGGAAGGGAACGAGGAGACATTACAAGTAACACCACAGAAATCCACAGGATCTTAAGGGACTAGTACGAACAACTGCACGGCAACAAATCGGATAACCTAGAAAAAAGTGGATAAATTCCTAGAAACATAAAACACACCAAGACTGAACCATGAAGACATCGAAAATCTGGACAGACCATTACTAGAAAAGAGATTGAATCTGTAATCAAAGACCTCTCAACAAAGAAAAGCCCAGGACCAGATGGTTTCCCTAATGAATTCTACCAAATATTTAAAGAAGAATTAATACCAATCCTTCTTAAATTCTTCCAGAAAATTAAAGACAAGGGAACACTTGCAAACTCATTTTGTGAGGCCAACACTACTCTGATACCAATACCAGATAAGGAACCAAAAGAAAACTATAGGCCAATATCCCTGATGAACATAGATGTATAAATTCTCAGCAAAATGTCAACAAACTGAATTCAACAACAATCATAAGGATCACGCACCATGGTCAAGTGGGATTTGTCCCAGGGTTGCAAGGGTGGTTCAGCACCTGCACATCAGCCAACTTGATGACGACATTAGTAGAATGAAGGATGAAAATTGTACGACCACCTCAGTAGGTGCAGCAAAAGCATTTGACAAAATTCAGCATCTTTCATGATAAAAACTCTCAAGAGACTGAGTGGGGAAGAAACATATCTCAACATAACAAAGGCCGCATGTGACAAGCCTCCAGCTAACATCACACTCAACGGTGACAGGTTGAGTCCTTCTCCTCTAATATCAGAGCAAGACAAGGGTGCCCACTGTCCCCTCTCCTATGCAACACAGCCCTGGAAGTCCCAGACAGAGCAATCAGGCAAGAAAAAGAAATAAAATACATCCAAATCAGAAGGGAAGAGGTAAAACTGTCTCTATTTGCACACAATATAATCCTACATACAGAAGAGCCTGACGAGTCCACCAGAACCCTGTTAGAAGGATCAACAATTCCGTAAAGTTGCAGGACACAAAATCCATATGCAGAAGCCAGTTATCTTTGGTCCACTAACAATGAAATATAGGAAAATAAATACAGAAAACAATCCCATTCACAATAGCGTCAAAAACATAATTAAGAATAAATCTAACCAAAGAAGTGAAAACTTTGTACATTTAAAAGTTTAAGACTTTGGGGCACCTGGGTGGCTCAGTCGGTTGAGCGTCCGACTTTGGCTCAGGTCATGATCTCACGGTTTGTGAGTTCAAGCTCCGCATCAGGCTCTGTGCTGACAGCTCGGAGCCTGGGGCCTGCTTTGGATTCTGTGTCTCTCTCCACCCCTCCTCCACTCACGCTCTTTCCCTCTCTCTCCCTCTCTCTCAAAAATAAATAAACATTAAAAAGATTTAAAAAAAGTTTAAGAACAAAAAAGTTTGGTGAAAGAAATTAAAGAAGACACAAATAAATGGGAAGAGACGCCATATTCACGGGCTGGAAGAATTCGTATTGTTAAATTTTTGTATTGGTATTGTTAGTACTTTTAGAATTAGTATTGTTAAATATTTGTCCATACTACCCAAAGTCATCTATAGACTGAATGCAATCCCTATCAAAATTCTGATGGCATTTTTCACAGAAATAGAAAGAAATAGACCCCTAAATAGCCAAAGCAATCCTGAGAAAGAAGAATAAAGCTGGAGGCATCACATGTCCTGATTTCAAAGCTATAGCAGTCCAAACAGCATGGTACTGGAATACAAACAGACACACAGACCAATGGAACTGAATTGAGAGTCCAGAAATAAACTCAAGTCTATACAGTCAACCAATATTTGCCAAGGGAGCCAGTAATACTCCATGGGGAAAGGACAATCTCTTCAATAAATGTTGGGCAACTGGATAATCACCTGCGGAACAAAGAAGCTGGACTATCTTGCACCACTTACAAAAATGGACAAAAACGAACTCAAAATGGATTAAATATTTAAAACAAAAATTAAAGTTTTTTTTTTATTTGAGCTGTTGAAATTAAAATAGCAATGCAATCTCACTGGAACAATTGGAACATTACTGCACAAAGATGTATAAAAGCAAAGATAATTGATCACCTTTCCTCCAATGCTATTTCAGTGATAACAGTGTGATATGCACTCTTGTTCACACATGAGAAAAAAAATTAAAATAGGCAGAATCTCAGACAAAACCAGAGAATCCCAAAGTGCTTGAGACTTTTCAGCAAGATCAAAGCCGACCAGAATTACCTTCTTTGTTTTTTTTAACATTTATTCATTTTTGAGAGACAGAGAGACAGAGTGTGAGCAGGAGAGGGGCAGAGAGAGAGGGAGACACAGAATCCAAAGCAGCTCTAGGCTCTGAGCTGTCAGCACAGAGCCCGACACAGGTTTCCAACCAACAATCTGTGAGATCATGACGTGAGCTGAAGTTGGACGCTTGATGAACTGAATCACCTAGGTGCCCCCAGAATTATCTTCTTTGGATTGAATCTTAATATAGAAAGATCTAGACTGAAGGCTTGGGGCTAGAGTCAGGCAGAGGTCACAAAAGGGCACCAAGAGAAGCAGACCTTGAGGATTTAGTTCTAGACAATTAGCCCTGAGCAGAATCCTAGATGCTATACATTTGGATTTCTCAATTTTGATTTTCTTAACCAAGCTTCACAGAAGGAGGCATATGGTGACATGGCAATCAGTGACTGCCATGTATCCTTACGACAGCTCTTACCACCAAAGTGTATTTAATATGATGTTTTTGTGGGCATGATTATATTGTGGAAAAATTCAAAAATCAAGAAGAGAAGAGACATGATCCTGACTGTCAGAGCACAGGAAGAGAAGTCATGGACCAAGGGGCAGATGAACAAGTAAACAATCAGCAGAATGAACCAAGGACTTAATAGCGGTGTGTGCGGAGTGGTGTGGGAGGAGGGTCTGGTTCAGGTGTATTTTTGGACAAGACGGGCCTGGAGAGGAACATGCAGCGACCTCTGCCTAGTGCCTTTGCCGAGGGAGGTGCTGGAAGGAAAACTAATTTCTCATGCAGAGATACATTTCAGTATGAATCCCATGGAGCATGATCCCACAATGCCCAAGTTATCTCTTTGGGGCTTTTGACTTGCAATGTGCTATCCAAATTGTGAGATCACAAATACCATCAAAGCTACAAACTGTATCTGTCTACTCCATGGGAGAATTTGAGGAAATAACCCTTCTTTCTTCCCTTCCCTTCCTATCTATCTATCTATCTATCTATCTATCTATCTATCTATCTATCATCATCTCCTATCTACTCATCAATGATTCATCTATTTATATAATCCTATGTATGTATGTATATACAAAAAATGGATTAAAGACTTAACATAAGACCCCAAGCCATAACATTCCTAGAAGAAAACACAGGGAAGAAGCTCTGAGACATTGGTCTTGGCAATGAGTTTTTGGATGCGACACCAAAGCACAAGCAACAAAAGAAAAAACAAATAAGTGGGATGACAGCAAATAACAAGCTTCTGAAGAGTGAAGGGAACAGTCGACATAATGGAAAGACAACCTACAGAAAGGGAGAACATATTTGTAAGCCACCTGCCTCATAGGCAGTTCATATCCAAAATATATGAGGAGCTCAGACGACTCAACAGCAAGGAAACAATCTGATTAAAAAAATGGGCAGAGGGACTGAATGGAGGTTTTCCCAAAGAAGACATCCGGATGGCCGACAGGTGCCTGAAAAGATGCTCACCATCACTCACGATCAGGGAAACGCAAATCAAAACCACACCTGTTAGGATGGCTATTATTGAGAAGGCAAGGGGTGATATGTGTTGGTGTGGATGTGGTGCTGGTGGGAATGCAAACTGGTGCAGCCAATGTGGAAAACAGCACGGCGGTTCCTCAAAAATTAAACACAGGATAACCCTATCATCCAGCCATCCCACTTCTGGGTACATGTCCAAAGGAAGTGAAATCAGGCAATCGAAGAGCTGTGTGCACCCCATGCTCACGCAGCTTTGCTTACAAAAGCCAAGAAGTGGAAGCAGCCTGTCTGTGTTTGGAAGAATCAGCAAAGAAAGGAGCATCATTCAGCCACAGGAAAGGATGGCCCGTGAAGGCATTAGGCTGTGTGAGATAAGTCTGACACAGGAGGACAAATGCTGGGTGCTCTTACTTCTACGTGGAATCTAAAAAAGCCAGACTCACAGAAACAGAGAGTGGAGTGGAGGTTGCCAAGGGCTGGGGGTGGAGGAAACAGGGAGATGTTGGAGACAGGACCGAAACTCACGCTTATAAGATGTGTAAGTTCCTGGCATCCAACGTGCAGCTTGGTGACTACAGTGAACAACACTGTATTATACACTTGAAGGTTGTTAAGAGAGTAGATGCTAAGTGTTCTCACAACCAAAAAAATGGTAATGACGTGATGGAGGTGTTAATTAACCCTATTAGTAGTGTGAATCATTTTGCAAGATACAAATGTATTAAGTCATTCGTTTGTACGCAAACTTGTGCAACGTCATACGTCAGTTATGCCTCCCAAAAGCTGGGGCAAACTCAGATGCAGGGATGGGGTCTGTCTCCTCCTTTTCTCGCATCCTATTTTCTTACCTTTGGAAAAGCGGTTCACTTTACATTTCTATCCTTCCTGCTGTATTTACTCCGGACTTTCTATAGTTGTTGTTGCTGTTATAAATGAAACATTTTCCATTTCATCTCTAACCAGTAATTACCAATACAAAGAGAAGCTACTTATTTTTTTGGGATGTATCTTGTTTCTACCTGGCCTCTGAAGCCTCTTATTCTGTCATTTTCCACTGAAGCCTCTTAGACTTCAGGCCCACAGACTTGCTCTCTACAGACAAGGCAATCCTGTCCCCTGACCCCACACACCAACCAGTGTTGGCATCCCGCTGCCTGCTTGGGCCCCCATGTACATGGCTGAGCTGCACTGATGACTCCCAAATCCATCCACTCTCCCCATGCCCAAAGCTGGGCCGCTGGGCCACTACCCCACCTCTCACAGAAGACATTAGAACTCCCAGCCCTGGTCCCCAAGAAGAGGGCAGCCTTCTCTCTCTTTTCACACACTGACCATGTCGATCACACCCCGGGGCCCCTGCCTGGGGTCCCACACAGCCAGTGTCCAGGGCTTCCTGAAGGGGCCAAACTTAAGTCAAGGGGCTTCAAGGACTCGGGCAGATGCCTTGTTTTAGGGACCTTGCTGGTTGCTAATGCTTGGCGTAGAAGGAGAGGCAAACCCTATGAGGCCCTACCTGTAGGACTCCAGCCGGGACTATGAGCTGTGGGGGTGCAGTTCTGCCCACCACCCTCATCACAGCTCTGAGAATAAAACCTGTCTCTGTGCCTGCAAGGCCAGGGTATCTGCTTCTGCCTTTACCACTCCCTATTTCCCTTCAGGAACACTGGTACCCATCTATCCAACCACCTGTCTATGGTCATCCATCTACCCACCCACACATCCATCCATCCATCCATCCATCCATCCATCTACACATCTATCCATGCATCCACCCACCCACCCACCCAAACATCCATCCATCCACTCATCCATCATTCCATATCTTTTAGTTTGACAATAACTCAGCAAATAAACTTCTTATTGGTTGTTGGATGACACTGTCCATGACATACTGGCCAATATCAGCATCTTTGCCACTCAAGCATTTTTGCACATTTCCTTCTGTCTTGGAAGCCCCTCCCAGGTCTCAATCTGGTGAACCCTACTCACCCTTCAGGTTCCAACCTGAATATCACTTTCTCATAGAGTGGCCTCCAGGGACTTTTGACCTGGCTGGGGACCCTGTCATCTCCTTGAAAGGCCCCATTCTCCTCTCTCAGGACCCAGCCCACTGCCTACATCAAGTCTATCCCCTGTGAAAGACCATGACTCCCATGAGGCAGGAGCCCATCTGTTCTGTTCACTGTGAGGCCTGACATACATGTCTGTGGACAAATGGCAGTGGGCAGTAATAGTGGGTGGCGGATGTTGAGGTCATCCTGGCTAGGCTCCACTGGAACCCGAACATACTCAGGGTGATAAGGTCCAGAGAAGACTCCTGTAGCAGTCGGGGGCTTGCCTGGGGCAGGCCTTGAATGTTGGTCATGGGTCATAGTTTTAGCTTTTGGAAACTAGCCCATCTCTGGGGTTTCCTGAGCAAGGGTTGAGATGTTCAGAGGATGGTCCCAGGAGGGCCAGCTTCCATGCATCTTGGGTTTTAGGGAGACTGAAGGGTCAGCCCAGCAGTGGGTGGGTGGTGGGGTAGGGTCACAAGGGGGAATTCAGTATGAGGACTTGAGGACTGCTACCTATCTTTGTCCTCTCTCCGGGGCAGATGTGGGGGCAAGACCAGGCCGGCAGGGGCTGGTGGGCAGCAGCATGAGTTGTGCCAGCTACAGGTCTGGAAGGCGTGTGGTGGGCAAGGGGATGGGCTCAGTCCTGACATGCCCAGCAAGTGTTCCAACGGGCTGCACCCGCGCAATAGTGCAGAGACACAGAGGTCAGGGCCAGAGGCGTCTTGGTGCCAACAGCAGCAGTGGCACGAAGAAAACACATTTGCCACCATGGTTCCTATGGGCAGGGGGTTGCCACCCCAGGACGCAGGCAGGAGCAGGTGCCTGGGCAGGCCTGACGAGCCCATGTGACATGTGCAGTTATTCCTGGAGACCTGGAGACCTCCAGATGTGACGCTTAGGGATGTTCTGACAGCCCCAGGAACAGGCACCAGCATGAAGCTAATACAAGAGTAGAACAGAGACCCTGGAATCACAGGGCTGATGGGGGATGCATGGGACCCCATGCAAACACGGGGACCAAGGCATCAGTGCACTCTGCAGTCCCCTTTCACGTGTCAGGTAAGAAGGATTGTTTGCTCCATGGACGGAAAAACAAAGAAAATCACCTATCACCCGTTGGGAATTAAGATAACTCAGAAAACAAGACTTTTCATTATAGGAAGATTTTAGAGATGTGAAGCATTTAAGACTTGGGAACCCTGCTTGTCACTGTGGACAGGCTGGGTTGTGGACTCTATCATGGACCCACCTGGCCCTGCACCCCATAGGGTGCTGCCATGCTTGTGACATGTGTGTCTCTGTATGTGTATTACACCTCAAAAAAAGGCAGAAAAAACTCAACCCATTCTCGTTGCCAAACAACTCATAGGCTAAAGAAGAAATCCCAGTGGGAATTAAAAGAAATACTTAGAAGTAGAAAATACTGCAGATGCTACGAGGCAAAGCTTGCAGGATGCAGCTAAACCCATGTTTTGAGGGAAATTCATAGCCTTGGATATAAATGTTCATATTAGAAAGGAAGATAGGCTGAAGACAGACGAGCTGAGTGTCCAACTTATTTTAGAGAAGGAATACTTACCAAACTCAAAACAAGGAAAAGAGAATGGAAAGTAGAGCAGAATCAGTTGAAAAAGAAAATGAAACCACATCAGGAAAGATCATGTGGTGTAAAGTGGGCTCTTTGAAAAAACTAACAAAGTAAAACCCCCCAGTGCGACTGACAAGTGCAAGGGAAGAGAATTTAAATTATCCAATGTCCCACAGACAGTGCAGGGACTAAGAAGGGACACTGTCTACAACCAAACGCTGATGACTTAAAAAACAATTAAAAATGGGTACATTTCAGAAATATTCAGCTTACCAGAGAGCTGATTCAATGAGAAATACAAAATAGATGGACCCTGTAACTGTTAAAAATTGAGCAGCACTGAAAGAACTTCCTTCAAAGGGAACAGGTGGCCCCATAAGTAAGTGGGACCGGCCCTCCAGGAGCGGTGTGCCCTGTTGTTACATAAACCCTCCCAGGCAGGGGCAGGGGCGCTCGCACAGACTGAGAGGGCCCTGCCCCCAGTACCAGTCGGAAACGGCACAAAACCCCAGAGTAAGCACCAGCAGACCCAGTGCAACAGTGCACCAAGAAGATAAGACAGCTGGCCTGGTTTCTCTAAGCAGGAAAGGATGAATTGACATTAGAAAATAAATGCGTAAGTATTAAAAATCTCAATGATCAATTCAAAGGGTGCAGAAACATTTTCGTAAAGCCTAAGGTACATTCGTGATAGGACACGGCACAGAAGGCAGGCACGTAGCAAACGCCACCCTGGCTTTTCCCCCCAGAAGGGGAGAAGCAGCACTTTCTGAGCCCCGTGTCCCTGAGGCAGGATGCGGGCCCGCTACACTGTGCTACCTGGCACCTTGCTGCGGCTCCTGTGGGCACAGAGCAGGATGGGAAGGGAGACGTGATGCAAAACCTTTGCACAGGCTGGTTACTTCGCCAACCTGGTTACTTCGATAGAAAAGCTAAAGAATCTGTAAGTTATGGGAAATAACGAAAGAGTTTAGCAAGGTGGATGGACATAAGATTGAGATAATAAGTGAGTTGTGTTTCCAAAGACTAGCAACAAACAAGCAGAAAAATGCAATGACAAGATGACCATCAATTTAGAATAGAAGCAGAAAATATCCAGTTCCAGAGCACAAACTAATAAGTGATATTCAAGACTCCTACAGTGAAAAAATGTTACTGAGATCTAAATAAATGAAAAGGAAGAAGTGTTTATGGAGAAGAACTTATAACGACTGAATTCTCCCCAAAGTGACTGACAGATTCAATAGAGGTGTTTTTTTAATGTTTATTTATTTATTTTGAGAGAGAGAGAGAGTGGGGGGGGGGGTGGTAGAGAGAGAGAGGGAGAGAGAATCCCAAGCAGGCTCTGTGCTGTCATCACAGAGCCCAACGTGGGGCTTGATCCCATGAACAGCGAGATCGTGACCTGAGCCGAAACCAAGAGTTGGACACCCAACCGACTGAGCCCCCCAGATGCCCCTTGATTCAGCAGAGGATTTTGTGGAACCTGATAGCTACTTCTCAGATTGACGTGCAAGAGTGAAGGCTGAGCAGAGTCAGAACACTTGAAAAAGGACAGGGGCGGGTGCCCAGCCGGGAGGGCTGGGTCTGGGGCAGGGGCCGGGAGCACGGAGCCGGGAAGCCCACCCTGCTGTCCAGAGCTGGGTGCACAGCGGCTGTGGCCAGCATCGGGGTTGGCAGGTCCAGGAGCGGGTATCCACAGGGAAACGCATAAAACCGGGCCCTTACCTCAGCTACAGAAAAAAGTCAATTATGTAGAAATTATGAGCACGTCTCTGTTAGCCCTTGGGGGTGGCGAGGTTTCTTAAGGTACAACAAGTACTAACAACGAGAGAAAACATGAATAAATTTGACTATATTAAGGCTGAGAGGAGATTATACTAAGGCAGGAGACCTCCAAGGGGCCCCTCCTGGGGCGAACGGTTTTCAGGGTGACCGGGTCATGCTCTTTGCCGCCTCTGTGTCGTGCGGTCCGAGCGCACCCTGGACCTTCCGGGGTATACCCGCGGTGCCATCGCAACAGGCCGCACGCTGCCGTGGAAACCACGCTGGCTTCCACAGAGCAGGGCGCTACGGGGCTTGCAGACGTGTGAAACAGCCCCACTCTTCTCGCTGTTTTCTTGGGAAAATGCTGCTATTGCTAGTAGAAATACGGCCTGTGTGTCAACAGTCAGCAGTTTATTGCTATTTTTAAGTGAATTACTAGGTAACCGCTTCCCACGTCTCAGCCCTTGGTCCACACCACGGACCGGTAGGCGTAACCCGCACAAACAGGAGCTCTCTGGCTCTGGCTGCTCTGCGATTTGCAGGGGCGTAAAGGGGTCCCGAGAGCCAAAGAGGCTGAGAGCCGCTCGCCGCCTTAAAGACGGTGTGAAGACAAGTTACAGGCGAGACCTTTACGGTCCCGGCAAGACGGCGAGACTCTGAAGAAAAGCACGGGGAGACGGGCCCGCGGGCGGCGGGAGCGCACGTGTGGCCGCCGCGTCGCTGGGCTCACGCCCCGGAGGAGCTGCGGCCCAGACCCACGGAGAAGGCGCAGCGCGGGCGGAGGGGCTCGCTACTTCACAGGGTGACAACGACAGCGCGCGTGGTCCGATGACTCTTCGTGGAAGTGCGTAAAAGGAAGTTCCAGAGGATGGCACGCATCGCAGCTGATGCTCGTTTTAGAATGTAAAAACAGCGCGAACGAAACGATACTGCTTTTAGGCACAGAACCGCGAGGGGACAGGGAAGGAGTGCAGGAGCCTGGCCGGCGGACCGGGGGCGGGGGCGGAGGCCATCACTACTTTCTGGGCTTTAGTGTCGCGTCCAGTCCGGATCTAAAGATGCAGTGAAGGGGCGCCCGGGTGGCTCAGTCAGTTCAGCATCTGAGTCCAGCTCAGGTCATGACCTCGCAGTCCGTGCGTTCGAGCCCCGCGTCAGGCTCTGTGCTGACACCTCAGAGTCTAGAGCTGCTTCTGATTCTGTGTCTCCCTCTTTCTCTGCCCCTCCCCTGTTCCTTCTTTCTATCTATCTCTCTCTCAAAATAAAATAAAATAAAATAAAATAAAATAAACATTAAAGATGCAGTGAAAAGGCAGAAGCCTGTGCACAGACCAGGGACGGGAACGGCCACAAACAGAAGGGCACGCGGGCCTGGTGCTGACCCTTCAGGGAAGCCAGGGACCTGACCCACCAGCGACTCGGGCCTGCATCCTGCTGCCAGCGGAGCTGGGACAAGGGCCTCTCAGCGAGGGGCTGGGTTCCAGCTTATTTCAAAGGAAAATTGGGCACAGGAGGAGCCAATCCTAAAACTCTCATTTGGGGGTGAAAACGTAGCCTAATGTCACTAAGCCAATGTGTTTTCATCTACAGTTTGAGTTTGTAACTAAACACTTACTTGTTAACAAGTGATTTCGTTTTCTCCACTGTCTTAGGGGCCGGGGCTCTGCGGAAAGCTGGGCTCTCCGGCCCTTCCTTCGTGGCCGACCCGGACCTCCCGCACCTGCACACAGCAGGGCCCCGGGGTCCATTCTAAGGATCGGGGGGGGGGGGGCGCCCGGGGGGCCTTGGTGATGCTGGCCCACAGCAGCCTGCTGTGGCTGCTGCTCCCGCTGGGGACTGATGCTTCAGAGGCCACGTGTTTCCTCCGGGTGCCACGACCCACCCTCCGCTAATTCTCCCCGAGAAACTGTGACTCCCCGCCAGCCGCCACTGCCAGTTCCAGACGCTTTTAGCAAGTTAAATCCAGTAAATTCGCACTCGGGAGACATACCCTACAGCTGTCATGACAAGCGCGCATCCAGACAGCAAGCCATCACCAGAGCCGAGCTGCCCCATCGGGACCCTGAGTCTGACAAAGGTGGGTGTCCCAAGACAGCCCCCCCGACCCCGCACAGAGGTGCCCCAGCCCCAGCGGCCTGGCCACCCACCTCAAAGGTGTTCCCGGTCACATCGAACTCGGGGGGAACGAAGGCACCCTCGGGGTCATCTGGGGACGGAAGAGAGAAGGCTCTGGTCACACGCCCACGACGCCCAGGGTGAAGAGAAACCCGCCAGCCCGGAGGGAGGCGCGTCGCCTCCTGCTTCCCGGGGGCCGATGGCTCTCTCCCGACCCCCTTCTGTCCCCGCGTCCCTGAGGAAACAGCGGTTGAGAGGGAAAACTTCACTCTTCACTGTGAAGTGTGGGGAAACGGTCCCGAGGGCACAGTGGCGGGGAGGGGAGGCCACGGGAACACTGGAGGCAGACGTCGGGCGGCCTCCTGTGCCCGCTCCGATGCCCTCTGCACGTGCAGGACCGGGTGCCTCGGGGCTGGCGGCCCCCGGCTCGTCCCTGCGGGGACCGTATGGGCCGTGCACGAGGGCCCTCCCGCCTCCTTCTCCCTCAGCGGTCCTCGGGGCTGGAGAGCCCGCCAGGGGACCGGGGAGGCCCGGGCTCCGTTGCTCCGGGCCGGCCCAGGGCGCCCGTGTCCGCACTGTGCCCCGAGGCTACCTTCCGCCCCCGCTGCCCCGCCGCCCCGCCGCCCCGCCGCCCCGCCCCGGGCTCACCGCTGAGGAGCTCCATGAAGCACACGTTCCCGCTGGCGTTGAAAGCCAGGGTGTCGGGCGTGATGCAGAGGGTCTGGAAGATGGCCGCGTGGGCGACGCTCCTCATGGACAGGCTGCACTCCAGGCACACGGCCCACGCTTCCTGCTCGCTGAGGCCGCTGTCCCGCAGCGACAGGATGTCGGCCAGGGACACGTTCTCCTGCCGAGACAGGCCGCGGCTCAGACGGGTCTGGGCACGGGCCCAGGCCGCCGTAGGGCCCCCTCCCCGGGGAAGGCCCGGCACCCCCACGTCGAGACCGATTCCAGGCAAGCAGACAGCACGCGGCGACGTTTCACTTTACGTCGGAAACAGGGTTGCAGGCAAAGGCTTTTTAAGGAAAAACAACAAACCCAGAATGTCACCCAGCCCACCGTTCCCTGGATGCCAGAAGCCACGGAGTACTTGGCAAAATGACCAGCGTATCATTGGGAACAGGTGTTACTCCTGCGGTCGGGACCCAGCTCTTTGTCCCAGTAATTCCGGCCGCCCCACAGCCCGCTGGCGGAGGCACCCGGCCCACAGGCTCACCACCCGTGGCTCGGTGGGCACGCCGAGGGCTTTCAGGTCGTCAGCAAGCCGTGGGCACCGGTGGAGACGAGCCGACGGGTACAAACGCACAGTGTGCGGGAAGCCCGTAGCAGAGCAGGTGCTCCAGGCAGTCCACGGAGGACCCAGGTCAAGGGGCTCTCTCTCGCAGGCCACACCCCAGGCCTCCCTGTGCCGGGCTCAGCGTTCACGTCTGACTAGACCCCGCTGTGACTACGTCACCAGCACGCACACACGCACCCCGAATGTATGCACGTCGGACACCCGCACGCTGTCAGACACGCACACACCTCCCTTGTGCGTGCACGCACGTGGGTTTACACCAACATGTGCACTCACATGCACACATGCGAATCACCCATGTACCACCACGCTCAAAAAATGAGTTGATGTGTCCTCAGCGGTCAGGCATATGCCACACAGTCTCACGCACGCTCAGATACCCACACTTTCACTTAAATGCACACCTGTGCAATCCCGAGTCACACACACCCACATACATTCACACATACGCTATACACACCCTCACACGTGCACGACATACCTGTGTGCACACACTCAGACCCATACATGCACCCTGAGTGTGCACACACACACTGCCACACGTCAGACACCTTGGATCTCGAGGCCCTAATCTGGCCTGCTGTTCAATGCCCTAGTCACCTCTGTGCGTCTGTGGGACTGTGTTCCACTGGCCCTCGGGAGGGAGGAGCTCAGGGAGCCAGGCTGGGAGCTGGAGCCTGCAGGAAGCATGTGCGTGGGGTCAGGAGAGGAGGTGGAGGGTAGGGGAGATGGTGTAGAAGACAGACGGAGCCCCCTCCTTCTCCAGCCTCAGCTGCCCAGCCCTCCCAGCACACAGGAGTGTTCTCCCCATGTGGCCAAGCCCTCCAGGCCTGGAAAGTCTCCTAGCTCCTGCCCTTGAATTTCCCCCATTCGTATTGCAGGAATCCCCACAACCACAGACAAAGGGGACAAAGAGCTTAAGCCAAGAAAGAGAAAGAGAAGGAAAGAAAGAAAGAAAGAAAGAAAGAAGAAAGGAAAGAAGGAAGGAAAGAAAGAAACAAAGAAAAAAGAAAGAGAAAGGGGAAAGAAAGAGAAAGAAAGAAACAAAGAAAGAAAAAGAAGGAAAGAAAAAGAAGGAAAGAAAAAGAAAGAAAGAAAGAAAGAAAGAAAGAAAGAAAGAAAGAAAGGAAAAATCAGGGAGTGGCCCCCATGAGCACCTTGGCCAAACCTCTGGGGTTCAGCAGTGCGGGTGACAGGAGGGGACCCGGGCCTGGGCTGCCTGTGCCCACGTGACTTGGCACATCCCACCATCTGCTTCCTCCTCAGAGCTCAGCACAGGTCTCCACGTCACTCCCCAGGCCCTTCCAGCTCTTTCTGTGAGGTAGATGGATGAGGGAAGGGCAGCCAGCCCATTGGAAGCTGGTTCAAGAAGACGGGGCCACGGGGTTCACCCACATCCAAGTCAGAGCTGCCAGCCAGGTTCCAGAAATGCGTGCGGCCCTGTGATGAAGGTGGTCTGGGAGTTTTCAAAGGAGAATGAGGGCACAAAGCAGAGCACAGGATTAGACTCGGGCGTGGAGGAGGCTGGCAAACCGGAAAATCTGAATTTCCCAGCCTCTGAGGTCCACGGATGAAAGGTCTGTCTGATCTGGCTCAGTCTAGGGCCCTCGCTGCAGCACGTGGGCTCCCCAGGACGCAGGAGGGCCCAGTGATGCTCGTGGGGCCTCGTTAAAGAGGCGTCTTGGCAGTGTGTACGTGCACACACAGCACACACGCGTGCACACGCACATGCACGCGACCACACAAGTAGACACACACTAACCAACAACCCAAAGACTCTGGGTTTATGCTCCTGAGGAGAGTGAAGCCCACGGCGCGAGCGTGAGCCGGTCCCCACCGCAGGCACCTTGTTGATGCTGTGCTCGCGGTGTCTGCACAGGCTGCAGGCACCAGCTTGCGCGGCTGTTGACTGAAAGTGCCGCCAGGAGAAGGGAGCCCAGGTCGGGTGCTCCCCCGGGGCATCTCACGGCCCAGAGCCTGACTTCCTGTTCAGGTCGAGGGCCCCCGGCCCAGCTGGAAGATGCCCCGTGAGTGGGGAGGCCCCTAACCCCCAGTGCCTGTTCACGGTGGGAGCATCTAAACGGTGGGGTGCGGATTCTCTGTGCGACTTTACGGGGTGGATTCCGTGGGTCATTGCTTCCGGCACACGGCGGAAGCTGCCACTCGCGGACAAGATGCTCTCGGCCCCTCCAAAGCCCAGCTGTTGCAACGGGAAGGCACGATTCAGCGGACACACGGTTCCAGGGCGGGGCTGAGATGTGCCGCTGGTTCCGATATACCAGCATGGTGGCGGGGGGGTCACCAAGTGCTGGGGGACCCTGACCCATGGCCTCCCTGGTCACCTGTCCTCTGGGGCCTGCCACCCACCCTTCCGTTCCACCTGCTCCAGCCCCGGCTGTTGGAATGACCCTCCCTTGCCTGAATCCACGGCCCAAGGAGGGCAGAAGGGCCGAGGCTTGGCTAATGGGCCGGGCAGGGGTGAGAGACGGGGAAGCCCATGCCAGCCACTCTGCTCCCTCAGCGAACATCCCCACCAGAACCCCCAGCCACCTTGACAGACAAGAGCCACATGGGCGTCCTGCCCGTCTGTGCCCATCTCCGGGTCCCGCGGGCTCTGAGCCTTGCTGCCAGGTGGGCCCGGATCCGGATACCACGGGCCCCAGGGCAGGACTCGCGGCTCCACTGGCCGCGGCAACGTTTCGGAAAGAGGTGACGGGCTGGGAACAGAAACACCGGCCGCAGCTCCCACTGATGCCTGTCTGTAGCCCCCCGTCCAGCACAGCCACAGACCCGCACCCATGAGGGCCTGTGACAGGCCAGAGGGTTCGTGGCCTCCCACACCGCAGCCGTCCCCTGCCGTTGCCAGCGTGACCTGACCTTGTCGCTGCTGGGCAGCCTCTGGTGGCTCTACCTCTCGGGTACAGACCCAGACTTCAGCGCAGGCCCAGAAGGTTCTTCAAAACCCAGTAGAGCCCACAGGGCCTGGAACCCCACCCCTCACTGTTGGCCAGCAAGGTGCTGCCTCGGCTGTGAGCAGGCCTGTGAACTGTCCTTCCCTAGAGATTGTGCAGACACAAACCCTGTCCCGTCCAGGCTGGGAGGAGGGGTGCTCCTCAGGGAGGCTGGTCCCCAGGGAAGCCCCTCGTCAGCCACAGGGCAGGGCTGGCTTCCCACCTGACGACCCTTGTCTGGTTATAGCAAAGTGGGTCCATCCAGGAGCTTCTGTGCCTCGAAGACCCCCCCACCCCATCAGAGATAACCCTGTGAGTCAGGGTTACGTGGGGACCCACAGGGACCGTGGATGGTTATTGTCCATTTCAAACATACTCTCGTATGTTACTTTTCTCAACCCTGGAGCATCGTGATGGGAACCCCCAACACAAACCCAAATCATTGCTGAGGACACTTGTGGACAATCTCGGGGCCTGCTGGCAGCTTGGAGGAAGCTGGGGAGGTCTGCATAGTACCCCGTTGGGGGTGCTTGCCCTAAAGCGCCCCCCTCCAACTCCGGACTGTCACCCAGCACGAAGCTCTCCTCACCTCCCCAGTCGCCTGCTGCTCTGTGTCGTCTGGGTGGGGTCATCACGTGGACCCGGAGGGCCCAGTGGGAATATCTGTTTCTTCACAGGGCACCCACAGCCGTGGGTGCCTCCAGGCAGCACAGGCTGCCCCCCACCCACCTTCACATCCCCGGGCCCAGCCTGGCGCCCGGTGCATGGATGCTGGGGAGATGCTCACAGAACCCGGAAGGGATAGGAAAGCCCCCTACACCGCAGGGAAGTCTAGAAACCCGGAGATGCCCTGCCCCGGTGCCAACTTCACCTCCAAGTCTGCCCTGTCCTTGTCCCCTGGAGGCTCCTGAGGGCGACATCACCTGCCTCCAGAAGGCCTGGCATCTGCCCCTCCGGCAGCCGCTGCTCTGCCTGGTCCCTCATCCTGACCTTTGCTGCGACCAGTGCAGCGGGACAGGTGGGGCGACAGCCCCCAGGGCCTCAGACCCGCTCACCACGGGCCCGGGGGGTTTGCAGCTGAGAGAACCCTCCGGGGCACACACCCAGAGTGGAAGTGCTGGGACGCTGCCACCAGCAAGGGGGTCTGCCACCATGCCTGTCCCTGCTGACGTGGCCACCATGCAGTCTTCCAGTTCTTGCCATCTAGCACTCGCGGACAGGTGTTCACGGCGGTGTATTTTGCGTTCCTTGATACTGATGAGGTCAAACATTTTTCATGTGTTCACTGGCCATTTGGATTTTCCCTGGGGTTACAACCAGGGAAGGACATTCCCTGGGGCTCGTGGGGAGTCCTGGCCTGTCGTGCAGTCTGTTGTTATAATCAGCTATAAAAATGGTGAATTCCCATGTCTTGTGCAGTCTGTCCATGTCCTGGGTCTGGCACCCACCACCCCTCCATGGGTGAGAAGATGCCCCGTGTCTTCTCTGTCCTGGCTCTTCCCGGGGTTTCCGTCAGTATGGGTGATGTTGCAGTCTGGCTACCCCCTCACCTTACACGGGATGGCTTTTCAGGTGCAACCTGACGCCATAATGTTAGCAGGTACAGTCACACGACTCTGATGGGGATTTAAAACCTTCAACACCAACCGAGTTGAATGTATGCAGGAAGCATAAAGTCTGGATCAGGTGTGTTCACAGGCACAGGACATTGGTCTGGCTCCAAGGCTTGAGCTGGACAGGCTTCCTATTTTACGGGAGCATGCCCAAAGACGGTGCCTGTCTCCCCCAAAAGGTGAAAGAAGTTTGAAGGGCTCATCTGAGCTTTCCCAATGGATGCTACTAACCCAGTGGCATCCCACTTCATCTGGAGGCCTCGGTCACAGGACGACGGGAACCCCGCAGCCGTATGCACTGTGCACAGCTAGGGGGCTGCTCCAACCCAGAGGGGCACCAGGGAACCCTCCAACCCAGCGAAGGCAGCAGGGCCACGGGGGTACAGGCCGTGGGCGGGGATCCGGCTCTGGCTCTGAATCCCGGCTCTGCTGTTGTTTGTTTGTTTGGCACGAGCCACAGGGCACGAAGGAGGCCCGAAAAGGATGGGGTCGCTGATACAAAGATCCACGTTCCCCATCTGCTTTGGACGGTGACTTAGGAGGTGAGTCTTCTAACAGACACACTGAAATGTGTCCTCTGGGGGAGGTTTTGAAGGCTGTGGGCTGGGCGCACCCTTTCTTTTTGCATCAAAGCCATGGAAATGCCCAGAGGTTTATTTATTCTCTAGCTTTCCCTCTCTGCAGCCTTGTCTCTCACCAAATCCAGGCCACCATGGCGGGGGGGGGGGGGGGGGGGGGGGGGACACACCAACCCTTGGGTCCGGCCTCAGCGGCTCTTGGCAGGCCAGCCACGGGGTTCCCACAGCAGGCTCTGCTCCCCAGAAGGACAGGGCCACCATGTCATGAACCCTGCCCTTAACAGCCAGCCTTCTTGCAAAAGTGTGTGTGTGTGTGTGTGGGGGGGGGGGATGGCAGGCAGAAGGCAGAGGGCCCTAGGGGCTGTGGCTAGGTCCTTAGGAACCCCCTTATCTGCTCTAGGAGGGTGGTGGCCGTGTCTAACTCTTGGCCACCAGTCTCGCCCACGTGGGCACTGGAGGGTCCTCATCAGCAACATGCCGGTTACAGCCCGTTCCGTGGATGGTTGCATGATGCCAGGATCCCTCCACAGTGAGCACAGAAGCCCAGGGACTGGGGCATCTGCCTGCTTGGAGGCTTGGAAGGCCCTCCTTTGCCAAGACCCCAGAGCCTTGGGTCTTCCTGGGAGTGGCTGCCTTCTCGGGGGGCCACCTATCACATGGAGGGACCCGGCTTGTTGATTTGGCCCCAGGCCTCAGCCTGCGGGTGCCGTGGGGAAGCAAGAGGTGCAGGCAAATCGGTTCTGTGGGCACCTGTCCAGTTAATGACCAGAAGCTCTATGTGGCGGAGACTGCTGGTCCCTCTGAGCCTTGGGAGGGGGGATGCTTCGGGACTCGGGATGCCGGGCGGAGGCCTCTGCTGTTCTGTGTGCAGGCGGCGGCCCTCAGTCCCGGGGGCTCCCCCCCACCCAGCTCCTGAGCAGGCCGGCCTGATTGCGCTCTGCTGGCCAGTGCCTCCCACTGACCTCCCAGGGTGCCGGCAGGGAGGAGGACAGTGCTCCACCCCCTCCCGCTCACGACGCCCCACCCCACACTCATCCATCCAACGTTTATAATCAGGAGCCCCCACCCTCCCCGCGGAAGGACCCAACTTCTTCAGTGACCACCCACCCACTGCTGTCCCGTGGGGCTGACATTCCAAGGGTCCTGTCCTCTCAAAGCGAAAATGTTAAGGCTGACGGGGCGTTGCTGAGAGCGGCCTCCAAGACCTGGGCCAGGGGCAGGGGTCCTGGGAGCCGGGGCACCCTCCCCCGTACTCTCCCTAGGAGCAGGTGGGGGGAGGCGGGGCCCACCGCGCCCGGGCTCACCTCGTCCTCCGGCAGAGTGGGGAGCGGCTCGAAGTCGTAGCCCGCTAGGTCCTTGCCGTCCTCCTCGTACAAATCCGCCACGGCCGCGTCCATGGCCTGCATCGTGCGGGCGCGCGGGGGGCGCCTCGGACTCGGCCAGCGCTGGGGCCTCGCGCTCCGCGCTCCGGCCGGCGCCCCTGCCCCGCCGCGCCCGTCCGGCCTGGGCCTTCCCGCGGGCCCTGCGCCCGGCTCCGCGCGCGGCCGGGCTCGGGCTCCGGTTTGGACTCCGGCTCCGCGCACGGCCGGGCTCGGGCTTCGGTTTGGACTCCGGCTCCGGCTCCGGCTACGCGCGCCCCGCCGCCATGGCAACGCGCCCGCCCCCCGCGGCCCCGCCCTCGGCGCGCCGCCCGCGCGCCTGCCGCAGTGTCACCCGAGCGGGGGACGGGGTGTCCGGGAGGAACCGGGGGTCCCGGCACTCGCCAGGCCGGGCTCACTTTGGCGGGCGCTTGGGCGCGACTGGGGTCTGCGCGCTCTCGGGGACTCTGTTCCTCGGGGACGCTGGCTGCTTCTGCAGCTGCACGGAGCCGGCGGCCTGTGAGCGGCTGGCACCGTTTGGGGCGGGGCCTCTCGTGTGGCCGGCGTCCTCAGCGACGCCACCGCAGGCTGCTGCCTGGGTCTGCGCCCACCTGGGGCCCCGAGGTCGAGGGCCGTGGCCCACTCCCAGGAGGGCTCTGGGTGGGACGTGGACCCTCCGTCCGCCCCCCCCCCCCCTTTCCTCCCCCCGCCGCCCAGGGGCGCGGCTGCCGCAGTCCTCACTGGGGGTGGCGGCTGCGGAGGCGCGCGGTTGTGGGGGGGGGGAAGGGGAGACGGGAGTGAGGGGGCAGGAGATCCGGCGGGGGCCGGTCTGGGCAGCTTGGGGTCTGGCCTTGCCTCCTCGCTTGAGTGAGGGTCTCCCGGATGCTTGTGCGGACGCAGGATTACAGCTTCATCCACACCTTACCAGCCAGCCTGGGGGCGTAGGAGACGCCACACAGCCCCTCCCCACAATTTGGCAGTCCTGCTGCCTCCTGATTAACCCCTCCGTCGCCCCATTTGTGGTCCAGTGGCTGGACTTTGCACAGCACCGGGGTGAGCCTTGCCCCAACCTGGGGCCTGTGGTTGGCAAACAGGCCGGCAAAGGGCCAGACAGCACCCCCTACCACCTTTTCCACGGGAGGGTGGGTGGCAGTCTCACCACCCTGGTGGACGTCGTCCTCGCCGGGCTCCCAGCAGAGCTCTGGGCCAGAGCCCTGGTAGGAGAGCAGGTGCTACTGGCCAGGCTTGTGGGTTTCCACATGTGCACATGTAGCCAGCAACCCCCCCCCCCCCAGGTGCACCGGCGGGTGCTCCCCAAATTCTCGCGTGAACGAGGCAGGTGTTGTGGCAAGGCCTGCCAAGTCCGAGCAAGCACTGGGGCACGGATTCCCAGCATTCTGTGCCCAGGTCAGGTCACTGTGACCCTGGGCCCTGGCACGTGACACCCAAGCATGCGAGGGCCATCCGAGTCACCAAAGAAATAGGCCTCAGGCTGGCAGCCAGGTGGGTGCTGGCCGACCTCACCCGCGGCAAAATGCTGATCCTTGAAGCCACCCAAGTCAAGCAGACTTGTGGGTGCCGCTCCCCACTTCTGGGGGTTCTGGGAAGCTCAGGGCAGCAGCCAGGGTGGGGTGGGTGGCCGTGGCTGGAGCTGCAGAAGCCAGCTGGCAGCTGTGCGGTGGGGGCCAGCTGGCAGCACCTAGGCCTCAGAAGGAGGCAGAGGGTGGCAGGCGGGCCGCTCCAGGCTCCGAGTCCACAGAGCTGAGCCCCCTGCCCGCGGGCTCCCCCTGGCCGCGCTTTCCCTTGCCGAGGGCTGGAGACGCCCTTCACCCGCCGCCCAGCGCAGGTGCCCCGTGCGCCCCCACGGGCTGCAGGGACCTCACGGGGGTGCGTGTGGGCTCTGTCACCTGGCTCCGCGGTGGCTGCGCCCCTGGGCCAGGGGTCAGGGGTGGGGACTGAGGCGCCGATTGGGAGGGTAAAGATAATCCCACAGCTGGGGAGCGGTCTTGAGTCTGAGGACACACGGTCTACTTGAGCAAGAGGTGCGTGCAGTTTGGGTGACGGACAGGCTTTGATGCGGCTCACTCAGCTTTGGCTGTTGCAGCCTGAAGGCGCCTAGTGGACACTTCCCGGCTCCTTGGTCAGACGGCTGCTCGGAGGAGACGGACCAGGGTGCGCGGGGTCGAGTGGCCGCGGGGAGGTCAGGGGAGGAGCTGAGGGGGAGTGGCAGGGCGGGGTGGGAGACGCTGAGGGGGAGGGGCGGGGGGAGGAGCCGAGGGGAGAGGAGGGGGCAGGAGCTGGGGCTGGGGGGGAGGGGCGGGGGAGGGGCTGGGGAGCAGCTGAGGGGAGGAGCCGAGGGGGGCGGGAAGACCCCCGTGGGACTGAGGCCACACTGCTATCCTTCCTTCCTTTAAAAGTTTGTCGTCATTGGTCTTGTTCAGTGAGTGATGTCACCCCCGCTGGAAGCTTGCTTAGTCCGAGTGTTTGCATAGAGCCGGCTTTTGTGGCCAGCTTTGGTCCAAGGAAGGATTTGGTGTTGGCTCTGTGTTTTGGTGCCTTAGACACAATAGATGCTCCGTTAATGTTGGATGAGGCATGATTCTTGACCCCAGAGCAACACACTTGGGTGTGAGGACATCCCGGTGGCCCCTGGATGTCCACTCGAAAATAGTTCCAAACTCAGGGCCAAGAGCCCTGGCGAACAGACCACTGGAATAGCCTCTCAGTTTTGGCCTCCATGCCTGCCCCTGCCACCACCCCAGTGTGCCCAGCCCATGCCCAGCCTTCTTCCTGAGGCCTCTGGGGTGATGTCAGAGGTCCGAGGCCATGACGTGGTGGTTCCCCAGCCTTCTCAGTGGCCTTCCCTGACCTCTCTACTCACTCTCTGCCCCACCTCACTTTCCCACAAGACTCCCCCCCCCCCCCCCGCCCCCCCTGCAGATCCTGGCCTGAGCTGCCCTCCCTGCCTCTGGCCTCTGCCCTCCGCCCTCCATGGACCTCCCTCCTGGTCAATGTCAGGTCAGGACACCCCTGATGGATGCTGTTTCCTGCAAAGCTCCGTGCTGACTGCTGGGCCCTTGTCCTACACAGACACTGGCAGGACTCTGCCTTGTCCTTCTGAGCTGGGCGTCTCCTTCGGATGGGGGCTCGCTTGGGTCTTGGGGTGCTCAGTCGGCACTCAGCATGGCCAGGCTGTGTGCTGAGGTGAGCGGAGTGGGGTCTTCTGGGTCCTGGCTCTCACTTTCCCTAAATGAATTCTGAAAAGCTGTCAAACTGTTTGAACATTTCAAAGTCAACATTTAAATTGTTAAAGAAATCACAAATGTAAATAATGCAAAGAATGTAATTTCTGGTGTGGTAAATATTGATATTTTGAAATAAAGCTGTTACTCTTGTGAATGTACCCAAGAAGCTAAATACCAAAATGGTTTTGCTTTTTTACACTTTTATTTTTAAGTAGGTTCTATGCCCAATATGGGGCTTGAACTCACGACCCTCAGATCAAGAGTCGCATGCTCCATCGACGGTGCCAGCCAGGTGTCGATACCACATGTCAGTCACTTAAGAAATCACATAAACGCGTTCTTTACCAGTCCAAAATCTTCATCATAGTATTTTCCCTTAAATTACAGACATCAAACTGTGGCCAGAATTGTATCCTCCTGTGATATCTTTTCATGCTTCATAGTGTCTGTAGACCCCGATTACACGTCTTTGCAACAAAAACGCATGTAGTGTTTCATAAACCAAATATTCAGTAAACTGGGGCGCCTGGGTGGCTCAGTCAGTTAAGCATCTGACTCTTGATTTCCGTCCAGGTCATGATCGCACAGTTCATGGGATTCAAGCCCTGCATTGGGCTCTGCGCTGACTGTGGAGCCTGCTCGGGATTCTCTCTCCCTCTCTCTCAGAATAAATAAATAGACTTAAAAACACCACAAATATTCAAGAAACAAAAACATTTAAATTTTCTTTTGTTTCCCGTGACCATAGGGTTCATTTTACAGTATGGAGTCTTTTGGGAAAGTAAACGACCATGTTTCTCCTGGGGCTGCAGGCAGACACCCAAGGGTGGCGGGCCACTGACATGGCTCCTGTTGGAGGGGCCTGAGCCCTCTTAACACTCTGTGGCTGCCACTGTGGCTGTCAGTCTGTGGCTGCCGCTTTGTGGCTATTATTCTGTGGCTGTCACTCTGGCTGTCACTGTGTGGCTATCACTCTGTGGATGTCACTCTGGTGGTGTCACTGTAGATGTCACTCTGTGGCTGTTACTCTGTGGCTGTCATTCTGTGGTTGTCAGTCTGTGGCTGTCAGTCTGTGGCTATCACTCTGTGGATGTCACTCTGTGGGTGTTACTCTGTGGCTGTTACTGTGGTTGTCACTCTGGCTGTCACTCTGTGGCTATTACTCTGTGGCTGTCACTCTGTGGTTGTCACTCTGTGGCTGTCACTCTGGCTGTCACTGTGTGGCTATCACTCTGTGGATGTCACTCTGGTGGTGTCACTGTAGATGTCACTCTGTGGCTGTTACTCTGTGGCTGTCATTCTGTGATTGTCAGTCTGTGGCTATCACTTTGTGGGTGTCACTCTGTGGGTGTTACTCTGTGGCTGTTACTGTGGTTGTCACTCTGGCTGTCACTCTGTGGCTATTACTCTGTGGCTGTCACCCTGTGGCTGTCACCCCGTGGCTGTCACTCTGTGACTATTATCGTGGCTGTCCCTTTTTCCATAAGGACACCAGTCATGTTGGATTATATCCACAAAGCACTGATTTCCAAATAAGGTCACACAGGTACCTGGAGCTAGGACCTCAACATGTCATTTTTGGGAACACAGTTCCACCCGCAACCCTGTCCTCAGAGCTGGCCCCGGGACCAAGAAGAAGCTGTTTTCGCCCCTGGGAGCCTGATTACTGCACTCAGAGCTCCGCTGGGGCCGAGAGCAGCGTGTCTGCCACCTGGAGTGCGGTGTCGGGCGGGCACACGGCTCGTGGCAGGTCCCCGTGCCGCTCTGGGCACATGCGGCCCTCCTTGACCCCTGAGCTGGCCGCGCGTGTCTGCGTTTCCATTGCTGCGGCCGGGAGAGCCTCAGAGAGCAGCCTCTCCTGGGCTACGGTCACGTGTGGCACAGCCTTCCCGGGCTGGAGGACCCCGGCCAGCGAGTGTCCTGCTGCGTGCAGTGAAGGGACAGATGTGGTGTCGCCCGGGGGTCGGGGGGGATCGCCCTGTTCGGCGTGGGCCGGTGCACCTGGTGGCCCAGGTGTTGAGTGGAGCTCCCGGGCGCCAGCGCCCCTCCTCCGGGCTCCAGAGCGCCCGGCTGCTTCCCGGGCGGGGCGGCCACTGTGCTAACTGCAGGTTTAATGACAAACCCACTGCGGCGTGGTAGCTTGTGTTTTCACCGCATGCCGCTCATGAGTGATTTCTGCCAAGGACAAATGCAGGCGTGGGCGGCTCTGACTCTGACATCTCAGCGCTAGCAGGTGGTGGGGGGGGGGGGGCGGGATTGCCCGCTGTGGGTTGGGGGCACCAGATGCCTCCTCTCCACGCCCCCCCCGCTGTTACATTGTTGGCACCTCTCCCCTCCCTCAGCTGCCCAGGATTCTCTGTAATTAAAAAGCCATCAGTGACTCGGTGTGGGCTTTGGGGTGCGTTTGGAGGGTCCCTGCGAGGCTTAGCCCTTCTCCGTGGCTGGGGGTTGGGTCTGTAGGCAGAGGAAGCCCTGGGCCTGGGAACTGGCACTTCTTTTCCTTGTTTCTATTCGTGGAACCGAATTTCAAATAGGGCTTTTTGTGGGTCAGTCTGCAGCCAGAGGAAGGCGGTGGCCGTTGTGTAACATAAAGTTAGCTCGCTCTCTCCAGGGCCCCCGGGCCCACTTGAGGCTTCTCTGGCCAGTACACTAACCCTAACCCGTTACAAACAAACATTGGTCTTTAAAAACCAAATTCCAGACTAAATTCAACTAAAGCCAGTTTAAAGGAGAAATCGCCAAGAGCTTTCTGGCTATGGTATTCCCTCCTGCATGGAGAGCAAAACTGATTTTACGCTGTGGGTCCCTATCGATGAAATGCTAAAATGCTACATCTTTCCCGGATGGATGTTTATGTCTCTTGAAAAATAACGAAATACTCCATTTCACTCACTTCACTGGGAAACGTTTCTCAGAAAAAGAGGAAAAGATCTGAGACTCAGATCCCGATGAACACGGCCTCCGGCAGGGAGCCAAGCCCCGGGGCCCCGGACCCTCGGGTAAGGCACACCCGTTCCTGCCATATTGGGGTCTCCCTCTCCTCTTTGCCCCGAACTCCATGCAAGTGTGTTCCTTTCGTGGACGTCCCGTGACCTGTGCTCTCCGGCTTTCCCAAAGCTTCTCAGGCCACGGCTTTGGCGACTTTTCTACAGAGCCCTGGGGCCGAGGCCGAGCTCAGTGGCCTTCTCAGGGGTCCCCTTCGCCCCCCAAACGCTCAGTGTTTCTCACGGGCAGGTTTGTGAATGGGCTTTTCCTTCTGTGCCGGGACTTCCGTCTTATCATTTACCCCGAAACACCGGTGGGTTCCCCCACCTTCGTCTGAGGGCTGTTGGCCATGAGGCAGGCACCACCTCCGTTTCCCGATTCGTCTCTTCCAGGGAGAGATCCCTTCGTGGCCTCCCGGGGCCTCAGGCTGACGTTCTCTGTTCAGGATGGTTCCATCCAGCTCTGGAACGAATTCCACGTGTTTATGAACATTCCAGAATGCCGTCTCCCCAGGTGTTCATAGTCACTTGCCTCTGTTTCTGGTGCATCTGCGGGAAGTGAGGGAACTAACCCTGCTGCCTTCAGCTTCCTGAGCTCAGGGTGCACGTCGTGCAAGAGGGTTTACCTTCAGGACGTGACTGAGGCCACTCCCCTCGTCCGGGACGCTGTCCCTCCACATTGCTCTGCCCACCCCCGTGCTGTCGGCCCTGGTGGTCGCTGGGGCCCCGACAGAGCGCGCTGTGAGGAGGGGCGTCGTGTGGGAACGGACGGACGCAGACAGTGGAGAGAGGCCTGCGCGGCAGGTGAAGCTCCGCCCCTCCTTCCCGCAGGTACGGGGCGGAGGCGGAGGCTGGCTGGGCCCGGGGTGAGTGCTGGCCTCGGAGCTGCTTCCTCGGAGCGGCCGGAGGGCTTTGCCGGCAGGGCACGTGGCTCACGGATGTTCTGGCAGAGCCAGGCTGCCGCGCCCTGACCGTGTGGTCCCGGGCAGGTCACTTGACCTCTCCGAGCCTGTTCACGGGGCTGACGTCAGCATTTGACGAGTGGCACGTGAAAGGCACGTGGCCCGGGGCTTCCGAATATACTTGGCAAAGGGCACGTGCTCCCCCGGATGAGAATGGCAGGGGCTGATACGGCGAGCGCACCGCGCGGGGGTCCCGCGACTCTCGTCTTGGGCAGAGACCCCAAGGCAGGCAGGGAGTGGGAGAGTCCCCAGAGGAAAGGGGGCTCAGGCGCCCTGCTGGAGGCTGGGACGCGGTCCTCGGCCTTCCCCACTCACTGCTCCTGAGCTGGGTGGGGGAAAGACCCGGGCAGAGAGGCGGCTGTCACTGGCTGACTCCTGACACTGAGTTGGTTGCTGTGGAGGTCGTGGGGGCCGGGGGAGAGCGGGTCCGGGTGGTCGGGCCGACGCCTGCTGTGACTTCAGTGTGTCTCCTGCCTGCTGACAGGGTCCCAGGGACCCAGGGAAGGCTGGAGGGGCCGCAGACTCTTGGCGGGCCACCTCCCCTCAGTGCCTCCCTCGCCGCAGCCCCAGCTCAGACCGTGAGACGTGGGGTGTGGCAGGGACAGCCGCCAGCACTTTGTAAACTCTTGAGTGTGGCGCGTCCTGCTGGGGCCCTCGGCCTCCTGGGCCTCGGGTCCCAGCCATGGGACAGGGACGGGGGGAGACCCGTGGCCTCTCCTCAAGCTTCTGCCTTCCCTGTGGTCTAGTTTCCAGTGCGGGGGTCCTGGGGGCCTGTGTGCAGCTTAAGAGGCGAGCTGGGTGTGGCCGTGTCTGCAGGTGGTTTCTGGTTCTTACCTGGTTCGCTCACTTTTTGCTGACCTTGTTCCTCGGACCCAGGTGGGTCACGCTGGCGGGGGGGGGGAGGTGGCGCTGCCCTGGGGGGCGCTCCAGGCCAGCACCCCCAGCAGCACCCGAGTGCTGCACGGAACCTGAGCTGGGGGAGGCAGCAGCAACTCTGTCCTGTCTTTTTTTTAAGATTTGGAGGCGGCTCAAAAGGGCTGTTGTGCATCAACTTAGATTTTTCATACATATGTGTATCTTTTTTTAGAGAGAGAGAAAGTGCTAGTGGGGGAGGGGTAGACAGAGAAAGAGAGAGAATCCCAAGCAGGCTCCACTCTCAGTGAGGAGCCCGACTTGGGGCGTGATCCCACGACCCTGGGATCACGACCTGAGTCAAAATCAGGAGTCCAATGCTCAACTTACGGCGCCCCCGGGCGCCCCCAAACCATCCCCTCTTAGTGAGAATCCTGCCAGCTAGTCTGGCCAGAACGCCGGCCGCGGGTTGGGCCCCTCCTCCTTTGCCGTGATGTGCCATCACCCGGCAGCCTCTCGCAGGGACCCTATTCGGTCACTTCAGCCAGAAACCGCTCCCCCTGACTCTTCCTTTCAGTGGCCATCTGTCCCCAACCCTGGCAGAGAGAGGAGAGCAGGACAGAGGCCGCGGCAGTGTGGGGGCCTGTATTCAGGGCGACTGAGTGGGGAAGGCTGGGCTGTATTCCAAATGCACCACCGACACAGGGGGTGACGGCCAAGGAATGTTGGCGGGGGGAAATCGCCGGGAGGAGACCTTGGGTCTGGGGGCTCTGGCCACACCGACCCCCCAGGATTCCTGCTGAGGGCGGCCCAGGGTGGCCAGGTTTGGAGGGCGGTGTTCTTGCTGCAACCGGATGGGCCCGGGGACGGTTTGGCCAAGGAGAGAACCTCCGTCAGACCTGCCCCGCTCCCTAGATTCCCGTCTGCCCATGCCGTCCTGGGGGGGAGCCTCACCTCTTGCCTCCCCCGCAAGACCCCGCCGCAGTCCACCCTGAATGTAAATGTCATTCAATGATTTCGCTTTGTCAGGAGCCCCCACTGTTGCCAGGGAGGGGCGTGTGCTCCACAGCTATCTACGGGGCAGCCCCTGGTCCAGGACCTGGTCAAGACCTTGCCCCAAGGGGACTCCGCTCCCCTGGTGCTCTTTGCAGCCATTGGCCACAGCCCCGTGTTTGGTGTCCACTTACTTCAACTCCGCAAGCATTTCTTGAGCACCTACTGTGTAGCCCACTTGCATTGTGCGGGACACACCCTTCTGTGGAAGGACAAGCGGCTTGGCCCTCCCCGGGAGGTCCAGCAGGGTCTACAGGGCCCGGGGTTGGTGGCGCTGGGGTCTCCTGCTAGGGACCCTCATCCGGGACGGGCCTTTGGGTCACCCTGGTCACCCTGGGCTCGTGACCCCACACCTTGCGACCTCAGACTGTCCTGCTGTGTGTCTGCAGAGGCTTCTTGTTGCACAGCTTGTGGGGTCCCACGTGGGCCCTGGTCCCCAGGACAGCGGTGGAGTGCGGCCAGGGGCTCCTGCCTCTGTACCTGGCCCAGTGAGGGTCTGCCTCCTGTCCGGATCCTGGCCCGAGCTCGCTGCCGGGGAGCTGGACCTTATGGGAGTGGACCAGGCCCTGGGGCTCTCGGATGCCTAGCCGTGGCCACCATTCAGCCTGGGCTGGCACCTGGGTTGTGCAGGGTCTGTAGTGGTCCCGACGGACCCCCCCAGGCCATGCTTTAGCGGCGGAGGAGCCAGGGGGCCACCGGGTTCCGTGCTGCATTTGGGCTCTGGCAGGCCCCGGCTCACAGGTCCTGGCTCTGTCTTTGGCCAGCAGCGGGACCTGAGCCTAATCCCTGTCTGAACACAGTAGGGAGGCTGGAAGAGTGAAGAGGAAGGGTGGAGCACCCAGGCCCACCCTGCCCTCCCCCACCCCCAGGTGTGGACTCATCCCTTGGTCTGGAATGTTTCATTCCTCCTTCCTGGAGGGCTTTGGGCTGACTCCAGGGCCCGCTTCTTCCCGTGAGAGCCCCCAGCTGCAGCCTGGCCTGAGCTGGCCCCCTCCTCCCCTCCCCTCCCTTCCCTCCTTCATCAGAGCCTGAGCTAAGTGGTTCAGGCCCAGCTTCCCCAGGCAGGAGGCGCAGGGAGCTGGCTAATGCCCAGGGTCCCGCTTTCTCTGGTCTGCCCGCCTCCTCTCTCCTGATCCCCTTAATGACGGCTCTGACCTGTGTGCCAGCTGCGAAGGCGCGTAAGGTGGATGGCCCATTACCAAATGCGGCGTGTGGAACCAGATGGAAAAGGCTGGAAGGCCCAGGGGCCCCAGCATTCGGGAGGCAGGATGGCTGTTGTGCCCCTTCCCCCCCCTCCCCCCCCCGCCAGGGTCCAGCAGCAGGGCGCCCCCGCACATCTGAGGCCCAGGAGACGTAACACGGCCACAAACTTTTCTTCATCCACTTTCACTGGTGACCCCTTCTGCCAGGGGCCCAGCACATCTTCTCAGGGTGGCCCCAGGTACCTCCCCACTCTGGCCCACAGTGAGCCTTTCATGTCCGTCTTTGGTCCAGTTCTCCCACCAGCAGCTGATGTCGTAACGCAGCAAGGCCCAAGTGTGGCCCCTGCCCCCCGCCCTCTCCCACACCCACCCTCGCCCTCCCCTGCAGTAGAATTGACAAACCCTGGGCTGTGTGTATTTAAAATGCGCGTGGATACATCAGGAGGCCAGCACGGGAGTGGGCACAGCCGTCCCGCTGGCCCAGTGGGGCAGGGGGTCCTCTGGGAGCAGTGGATGGGCTCAAGGGAGACATAGCGTGGGGAGGGATGTGCCACTGGACAGCCAGGAAGGACACCTGCACACTAGGAGCAGGAGGCCAGAGCAGAGGGTGAGGCCCTCCCTAGAGGACACCGTGGGATGCGGGGCACTGTCCTCACCGGGCTCGCCAGGTCCAGGGACGTGCGGAACAAGCAAGTGGGTGGCTCTGGGCTCAGCAGGCCTCCTCCAAGCACGAGAGTCCCCGAGTGTGTTCAGGCTCCTGTGGCAAATTATCAAGGCCACCAAGTTACTCATTATGCAGAAACTTGTTTTTTTTAAGTATTTAAAAAATGTTTATTTATTTATTTTGAAAGACAGAGACAGCATGAGCGGGGGAGAAAGAGAGAGAGAGAGAGAGAGAGAGAATCTCAAGCAGGATCCCTGCTGTCAGCACAGAGCCTGATGTGGGGTTCGATCCCATGAACCGTGAGATCATCACCTGAGCCGAAGTCAGACGCTTAACCGTCTGAGTCACTCAGGCGTCCTAAAACTCATTTTTTATCGATCTTATTAGAGTAATTTTCAATCTGGTTAGATTTGGACTAAATTGAAGTTGGCCACTTAGCCTCTGCACCTGCTTCTGAAGCCCAGATGTTCTGTGCAGAGAGCGCGTTCCGTCCCACCAGCCCCACGAGGTTTGGCTCTGTCCTCTGCACATCATCCTGCTTGAGGCCAAATGGAGAAGCCAGTGCTGGAGGGGTGGGTGGGGTGTTGGGGGGCCAGACTGCGACCTGGGCGGGGGGAGGTGCTACTCTGCTCCCAGCACTGCCGGGTCCCCGGCCCCACGGTGGGGGCCCTCCAGCCCCAGGACATAGCTGCCTGGGGACAGAGACTGACCATCCTCCCGCTGTTCCAGACCCCTGGTGCGGGGCTCAGACCTATCCACTGGGGCCCAGAGTCCTCCCCTGGCCGTCCCCCCATGTCAGAGCCTGGCCTCTCCCCCTGGGCGACACGAGCGCTTGTCCCGGACTCCTTCTTAGCAGCCCACACCAACAGTGTGCCCCTGAAGCTGGCGTGGCCCTCAGCACTGTCCGTGACGTCCCCGAGCGGCTGCCATGGCGGTGCCGTGTGATGGGGTCTGACCCACACCTGTGCAAGGGCTCCCACTTGGGTGCCGGGGGAGATTCAAGCCCCACGAGCTCCCGCCTGCGTGTGGAGACCCTCACCGGGCCCCGTCGCCTGCCGCAGTAACCCTGAGCCAGGCCCCTTCCCGCTCCCTCAGGCTTGCCGGGGGCGGTCCCCCAAGGCCACCGTGCTCCTGCGGGTGCAGAATCCTCTTGTGGGGTGTCATAGGTTGTGCTTCCGACCCAGGTGCCGGTGGGGGTTCCTGTGTTTGCAGAATCCACACGACTTCTGTTCAAAACCATCCTGTCTGTCTGCGGTGCTGGCTCAAATCCCCCTGCAGCCACGGTGGCACCAGGAGGTGGCTCCAGGTGTGCACGGGGCACGGAAGTGCAGTCTGCTCCGTGGGCTCAAATCTGGCCAAGGCTCGAAGGCTGTTGCTGTGCGACGTTCCGAGCTGCTCCCGAGACCTGGGGATCTTGGAACGGCCTGAGGTCGCCTCTGCCCACTGACGTGGGGACATGTTCGGTTTGGGGGTGACCCATGTAGAAATTGTGAGGCATCGGTGTCGTTCGGACCACTCTCCCTCAGGCGCCTGCACACACAGGGGACCCCAGGGCTTTGCTCCTGGTCTGTTCCTTACTCTTGATTGCCCACCTCACAGCACACGGCTGCGTTCTGCACAGCCTGAAGGGGCGACGTGGACGCGCCCCGCCTGCTTATGCCACCTGTGGGAGCTCGTGGGGTGTCAGCCCTTAGACTGTCTGCTCTGCTCTGTGTCCCGGGACCAGCCCGGCTGAGTGGGGTCCACTGGGACTCACACCAGCTCCCCAGCAGCCAGGGCTTCTGGAGGGAAATTCTTCCTGGCTCTAACCACATCCCTCTGCGGCATGAGGGGCTGCCACACTCCCCATCCGGCCTCCATAGCGCTCCGAGGTGGGGCGGTGGTGCCCTAGGCCAGCCCCTGGGGCAGGAATGGGGGGCAGGAGCCTGGCTGTGCCTGGGGGACCCCTGCAGGGAACTGGGCTCCCTTCTCCAGTGACCCCGGAGGGAGGGCCGCTGGCCCCGTGGGATGGGAGGTGGGGTCTCGGTGGGACCAGCTTCTGGGGGAAGATGGGCTGGGATCAAGCCTTCAGCCTGTGCATGTGCACATGTGTAAGCGTGTGTAAGCGTGTGTGCACGTGTATAAGCGAGTGGGCACACATGTGCTTGTGTGCGTGTGCCTGTGCACTGTGCCCCGTGTCCTTGGGGACTCTGGTCCTGTCTCCTGCCCCACCGTCCGGGCATGCCCACCCCTGCACATCAGACCTGGATGTCCTTCCTGACCTGTGGGCGGCAGAACGTTCTTTGATCTTGGATCCAGTGAGCAAAATTTTAACCCCAAGTGCCTGTTGGATAATAAGTCGTGTAATGAAACCTTCTGCCGCAGCCTCTGGGTGGTCGACACAGCCTGGTGAGGAGGTGAGAGGGTCACGTGCGGGTGGGCGGGCCCAGCTGCCCCGGGAGGCGGTGCCATCCTCAGAAGGGGCGGCTCTGGTTGCCGTGGCCCGCGTTGTCCCCCTCCCACCCCGGAACCCCTGCGGGTCACAGGGTGAGTGGCAGGATGGCAGGCGTAGCACGGGCAGCACGTGGGGCGGACACGGCCGGGCTGGAGCCACCACCTCTGTGTGCGGCCCCCATACGTGCCTGCCTGGGGCCCTGAGTGTGGGGGGCAGGTGGCCGCCCCAGCCCAGCACAGAGCCTGGCCCCTCTCAGAAGGCCCCCACCCGAGAGGCTGCTCCTGGGTGCCTGAGCTCACACCCTTGAGCTGATCCTTGTCCCAAGGTGGGTCCCTGAGGCTCAGGGCTACCCTTGACCATCCGGTAGAGTCCCAACCAAGCAGGCAGGGCATGGGGCAATGGGGTGAGGGGCAGGGCTGCTGAGCCCGGATCCCTGACCCAGCCCCCACCCCACAGAGCCGGCAGGGGCTCCCCAGGGGACCGGCGTCCAGAGGTGGCTCAGCAGGCCTTTCGGGAGAGTCAGAGAGCTGGGGGGTGCCTTTCGTCTAACTGTCATTGTGCCTGTGCTCTCCAGGCCCGGAACGCCAGCTATGCCCGGAGGAGGGCCGAGCCTCAAACCGGGCCTCCCAGGGTCCCGCGGGGGCAGCCGACCGAGGCCGCAGCAGATGCTGTCCGGAGAGCAGCGGCAGATGCACAGCCTGGCCCTGGCCGCCAGCTGTCTCGGCTCGAACCGCGGCAGGGATGTGGTCCAGATGTGTCTGGCTTCCAGAGGCTTCGCTGATGGGGAGAGCTTGGTGTCCCTCTACCCCGGGGGAGTGAGATGCACCCCCACGTGGCGTCGCTGTGTGTCTCACATGCTCTCTGGGAAGGGCAGGCACATGTCTCTCACACACGCACGTGCATAAGTGCACGCGTGCATGCTCAGACAACACACACCCAACTCTCACAACCCACACACGTGTACGTGTGGACGCATGCACATACTCAAATGCACACACAGACAGCACACGCCCAACTGTCACAACCTGTACACGTGTACGTGTGGACGCATGGACATGCTCAAACGCACACACAGACAACACACGCCCAACTGTCACAACCTGCACACATGTACACGTGCACACACACACGCTCAAATGCACACACAGACAACACGCGCCCGACTCTCACAACCCACACACGTATACATATACACACTCACGCACAAAGGACGGAGGTGACATACCACGAGACCAGAGACGTTGGATCTGGTTCCGACCTCCCGTCCCGCATCCTTCTGGAAGTGTGTTCCGTGTGGGGTGTCTGTGCTGCGGTGAGCTGTGGATTTATGCTCTGAGAACATTACATGCGGATGGGCTATGTCACAACACTGTCCCAAGTGGACTCAGGAGGCCGAATCAATACTGAAACACACGAGGTTTAATGTTTAGTGTTGAATTTCTTTGGTTTGAATGCGGAGCTGCTGGGGCTGCTGGGGGCAGAAAGGACCACGGTGGGTGCCTCCAGAGGACCGGGGTGTCCAGGGAGAACAGCCTGTCTGGGCTCCCCGGTCCCGGCTGGGTCCCGGCGCAGACGCGGGAGCCACGCACTGAGGCGGGCCCGCCCCCTCGCGGATGAGAGACGGACGCGGGTGCCATTAACCAGCCTCACAAAGGCAAACAGTGCAAAATACTGTATTTCGTGTGAGGTTCTGCATCTACAGCGTGTACACAGCACAGCGTCGGGCCTCTGGCTCCTATCGGCTACGGAAGCAGGCGAGCAGGCTGGATAGAGACAGAAACTGCCCGGCGGTCATCTGGTTGCCCATCTGGTTGACCTGTGAGGACACGCGGGGTTTGTGGCTGGTCCAGGACATTGTCAGGTTTGCAAGAATCCTGGGAAGCAAGGCTCCTTGTGCTCAGATACTGAGCGTTGCTGGCCCTGGGGACCCCCGACACGCCCCCTCGCCTCCCCGCGTGCGTTAGGAGGGCCTGCTCCTGGTGAAGCACCCCTGCCCAGACAGCGGGGCACACGGAGGAGGCACGGAGATGACGGCTATGCAGTGGGACCCGGTGCTCGGATGTCTGGGCAACGTGAACTCTGTGTGCACGGTGTGTGGTATGCGTGTACATGCGTGTGCACACGTGCGCGTATGTGTGCCGCAGAACGGCCGTGCACAGTCTCACACACGTGTTCCTCAGAATGTTCCCTTGCCCGGGGACGGGCCCCTTACTGCACACAAGGCTCACCAAAACCGAGTCCGGGCTTGTGCCCAGGTGCTCACGGAAATGCCAGCCCCTTCTTTTCGGGGCAGGGAACTTTATGGCCCCAAATGCCCTCGTTGGGGCGGGGTATGGTCCCAACAGTGGCTGGCTTTGACGGTCAAGTCTGCTGAAGGACACTGGGGCGTTTCGGAAGGCGCGGGCCCCCTCGAAGGCCCCAGCCGGCGCCCTGGAGAACAGTGGCAGCCCGCCCCCCCCCCGCCCCGGTTCCCACACGCTCCCGGATTGTGGTGACAAGCCCCGGCGTCCGTGACGCTCTTGGGCCTGTGGGGGCCGCAGGTAGGACAGGTGCTGAGCAGAGGCGCCAATGTGGCCTTCTGCCTCAGACGGTGGCTGGCGGAGAGGCTGGTGGTGACGGCCCAGGTCCAGAGCACCCTGTACCGGGCAGTAGCAGGCCCACCTGCGCCTTGGAACAAAGCTCGACGAAACACACACCGGCCACTGGAAGACGTGGGTGGCACGTCTTCTGCCGTGACCGGGCCGGTGGGGCAGATGGGGCACATGCCAGGCGCCGAGGGTGATTCCCCTGATGGAACCCCTGCTCTGTTCCCGGGCCGGCCCGGACAATGGGCACGGGGGTTGGAAAGCCAGTGACTGAGACACGGACGGCCTGTCTGACCTCAGGGCCGGTGGACGCGGAAGTGACCCACGGCGTCTTCCCGCGTGGGTCCTTCGCAGAGAAGGGGGTTGTGGGGGGCGACGTCCCACCGGCCTCACGTGGCGGGACCGCCAGGGGCTGCTACACGGTGGTCTCGTTCTTCCACGGCCCTGTCCGGATGTTGCCCGTGCCGTCCGCGCTGAAGGACAGGACTTCACACATGTCTCCCTGGAGCAGCCCGTTCTGGCCGGGCCCGCCGAAGGGCAGGGACTGCGTCCTCCGGAGCATCTCGAAGTGGGCCGGGCCGTGGGCCACCGCCCTGGCTGGCCTCCGCGGGCAGCCGTAGAGCGCCGTGTCGCTGCCCTCGGGCTGGCTGACCAGGGGGAAGGGGTCGCCCTGGGCGCAGCAGGCCAGCGCGTGTGCCCCCACCGGGCCCTCCAGCGAGCTGGGGGCGCTGTCCGTGCGCGAGCTGCGGGGGCTGCCGTCCGGGCTGGACGGGACGTGGTAGGCGCACTCCTGCGTTGCGGCCCCCGGGTGGCGGCCGAAGTAGGGGGGCTTAGTTCTGCCCTGGAGGCAGCCGTGCAGGTGCGGGTCGTGCCCAAAGGGGTCCTCCTCGTGCACGTGGACGTGGGCCGCGTCCTCTGTCGGCCGCTCACCGTGCATCTTGGCGCAGCACGGCGTGGCCGGTGACAGGCAGCTGACGTGGCCCCGGGCCGCCTGCAGGTTGGTCATTTTGCAGTGGCCGGCGGGGGGGGGGCCAAAGCCCCGCGGTTTGCCCGGACGCGGCGAGTCCCGCCGGCAGGCCACGGGTCCCAGTGCGTCCCCGTTGGTGTCGAGCGTGGGGTGGGCGCCGAGCGTGGCGATGCCGCGGGAGGGGCGGCAGGCCCACCAGCACTGCCACACGTCGTCTCTCTTGGCACAGTGGTGGATGAGCACGAAGAGCCCCAGCGTCACGCAGAAGGCGCCGTACAGGCAGCTGAAGATCATGTCCAGGAAGTGGCCCTGGGACACGGCCAGCGCCCCGAAGGTCCAGGTGGCCGTGAACAGGAACAGCGTGAAGGCGGCGGCCCGCAGCTGGGCCTTGAGTGAGTGCTCGTTCTGGAGCAGCGAGGCGGCCAGGGCGTCACAGGCGGGCGGCGTGCCGGGCGGAGCCCCGGGGCTGTGGCCGGCCTCGCGCATTGCCAGTCGCCGCTGCTCCTCCGCCCGCGGCCTGAGCTCGTACCTGCGCTCTGGGTGGCGCCGCAGCTGGACGTAGGTGCCCAGGAAGTACACGCAGGTGACCAGCGCGATGAAGGCCGCCGGCCCGTAGAACGCGCCCAGGCTGGGCTCCCAGGCCATCCAGCAGCTGCGGGAGGAGAGGGCTCAGTGAGTCGTGGCGTTGGGGCCAAGTGCCCGGCGGCCCCGCGGTCCCTGCCTCCCAGAGCTCACGGGGAGACTTTCTCTGCAGCGCGTGAGGCCTCTCACACGGCAGGGACGCAGACTCGGCCGTGCCTGCCACCCTGCCGGCACCCGGACCGCCTGCAGTTGGGGCTGTGGGGGGCCCACGCCCACCTCTCTTCGGTGACACCTTCTCTCCCTGTCCCGGAAGGCCTCAGACCCAGTGCCGGAGCCCCAAGGGAGCAGGGCCGACCTTCTGGGGGCACGACCGGAAGGGCCCGAGTGCCGGGTACTGCTCCTGACCTGTCCACGCTCTGAGCTGGCCCCGGAGATGTGGCCCTCAGTGTCCGGGAGGGGTCTGCTGGCGGGCGGGGGGGACATGTGGGGGGCAGGCGGTGGTCCTGCTGGGCACCCCCCACAGCGCGGTGCTCCGGGCCTCGGGGGGGTGCGGGGGGGGCTGGGGCGTCCTCCACTGACGGGGAGATACTCACTAGGGCCCGTCCTCATCCTCTGTCCCATAGTTCCTGATGTTCGTGGCGGCCGTGACCCCGCAGATGATGAAGGGCACCCCTCCGCTGATGAGGTAGAACCTACAAGAGGAGAGAAACCCGTTCATGGCCTGAGAAACCGGCTGAGCCCCCCAAGGACGACCTTGTTGTCCTAGCTCTCCTCCCGAAAAGGAGGGGCCCCATGTCCTTGACAAACACCCACCCAACAGGGGAGCCCCCACCAGAGCCGGCCTCGCTCCTCCCCCTTCCTCCTCTCCCTCCTCCCTCCTCCTCCTCCCCTCCCAGCATCTCCCCTCCTCCACTCCCCTTCCCCTGTCCCTCCCCGCCTCACATCTTTGTGCACCGCCTGGCAGCCTGGCTTCTCAGTTCCTTGGGGGGGAGTTCTGACCTGTGACCCCCCACTCCCCTCAGGTCAGGGACCCATCTGGATAGAAGTTGACCCCTATTCTGGGCCTGGCCTGGCCTTTTTGCCAGCGGGGCCTCAGCCAGCGGCTCCGTCTGAGGGCCTTCTAGTGCCCGGTTCAGTGAGCTGGCTCCTGGGAACGTGAGGAGTGGCCAAGCACACGGTCCACGAGCGCCTGGCCACCGAGTGCACCATAGGGGCCACGGTGACCAAGGCACCAGCTCATGGTGACCACAGGGAGCGGGCGCCACCCTCCTGGATGAGGGGAATGGCCTAGGTCCCAGGACTGTGGGTGGGAGCGGGGTGACCTGGGGACTCTGTGCCTCCCAGAGTTCTTTATGCAGAGAACACGTCCTTCAGAACGAGGACAGATACGGACATTTTCTGACAAAAATAAAACTGAGTGAATTTGTTGCCAGCTGACCTTCAAGAAATGCTGAGTGACGTCCTTCAGGCTAAAGGGCTATTACACCAGATGGAAACTCAAAAGAATGGAGGACGCCAGAAATGCCAAATGTTGGGGCAAATATAAAAGGTCTTCCTTCTTCTTGATTAAAAAAATATATGATTGCTTAAAGAAAGATTCTAATGCTGCCTAGGGGAGTTGATAATCCATGTTGAGTAGCAGATGCTGTGTCTTTAGCACCGAGATGGCGGGGGCACAGCCTCACGGGCGGGATCTCTGTATACCTTTCACATGGACGCGTACACCTGTCAGACCAAAGACAGTGCGGAGAGCTGGTGCACATCAATCCCCGCGGCAATACGAAACATTGATAGGGAAAAGTTAATAGATAAATTAAAATGAAATGTAAAACATTAAAAAAAATAATCCGAAAGAAGAAAATAGGACAGGGAAAGAGGAAGAGAAGGAAAAAAAAAGAAGTAAAAGCAGAAGATAGGTGGTGGAATGGAGACCTGACTCCGCCCAGCGTTCCGGGAGGGAATGCCCCAGCTCACGCAGAGGTGGGCCGGGCAGGTGCGCCACGGCATGCTGAGACCGCCCTGTCCGTGGCGGGAGCACCTTCCGTGCGGAGCTGCAGAGCCTCTGGACGTTGATGGAGACGGGGGCCCAGGAAGGCTGTGGCAGCCACCCTGATACCAGGGAAGAAGGGCTTCAAGGGGAAGAGTTGAAGAGGCCCGTGTTGTGGCGATATCAGCGTGGCTCACGGGAAGACACTGCGGGCGCACACGTGTGCGGCCCAAGAAAAGATTCAAATATGGGAGGCAAAAAGGGACACAAGTAAAGGGAAAGACAGACAACTCCAAAATCACGGCTGGCGATTTAAACTCCCCTCTCTTAGCAGTTGCTGGGGCAGCTAGGCGAGAAATCGGTAGAGAAATAGAAGATTTGAACAATGATATGAATCACTTCCCCACAAATGCTCTTCCTGGACCATCACACTCGGTAACTGACGACGCTCGTTCGTGCCCCGTACCCGCGGTCTGCTCACCGTGGCGGATGACGTGTGCACCACGAAACAAACCTCGATCAGGTTAAGAGGGTTGTGATCATCCAGAGCATGTGGCCTGACCTCCATGAAGTCCTATTAACAATTAATAACAGTGAGGAAACTAGGGAAACCGCAAATACCTGCAGGTGAAACCGCACACTTCTATATAACTCGTGGGTCTAAAAAGACGTCACGAGGGAATCTGGAAAACGTCTTAAACACGATGAGAAAGGGAACAACATATTTTTGGGATGCAGGGCTCAGAGGAACATTCATAGCAGCAAATGCTTCTGTGGGAAAAACAGGGAGGCCTGACATTCACTACCCAGGGCTCCACTCGACGAGGCAGAAAAGGAAGAGGGCAGGGTAAACTGAGTCACCAGAATGAAGGAGACGACATGGAGGAGAGCAGACAGCGAGCAATAGTGAAAAACAGCAAGCCAAGCGTCGATTTCCGCAGAAAATCGACAACCCTGTGCCCGCCTGCCCGGGCTGACAGGAAGTGGGGCCACAGAGAACCAGACTCCCATGGGGCGGGGACGGCGATTTGTAAACAGCCGTGGCCATTACTTCAGCAGCTTAGATGAAGTGGCCAAATTCCTTGAAAAAAATAGAAATCAGCCAGATCGAAACAAGAATTAGGAAATCAGAATACTCTGTATCTGGTAAAATGGTTGGTTCCAACATTCACAAACATCCAGCAGAGGAGATTCCAGGCCCCTCGAGCGTCAGCAGTGCGTATGGTCACGCGTCTAAGGAAGAGACGACACCGATCCATCTTCTACAGGCTTTTCCAGAAAATAAAGAAGGGTCACCTCCTGACTCAGTTTACAGGGCAGCAGAAGCCGGTAGGAAAACCAGACAGATGCATGAGAAAAGAGTGAATTGCCCTCAGTGTCCCCCTGAACAGACACAAGCCCCTCTAACAGTGTATCAGCAAATGGAATCAAGGACTTTATGCACAGGATAAAATATCACAAGTAAGTTTATCGCAGAAATGCAAAGCGTGTTCTTCATAAAATCGACGTAGTTCGTCGTGGAGCACAGTAGGGACATACGATTGGCTCGTAGATGCAGTAACAACACCTGACAGAATTTAATACACGTTCGTCATGAAAAATCTCAGCAAGCTCGGCCCGGACGGAGTCTCCTGGGTCTGCCGAGCGGCACGTAAGGCAGGGGCTCCGCGTGCCTCTCCCGGGCCTGCAAGCAGCCGGCCCAGGGGCCCGAGCGAGGCGGGTGGAGGCGGAGATACCTTGTGAGGTCCGGCACAGCACAAAAGGCGGGGCAGTGAGCCAAGCTCGGCAAAGCTGCGAGGGAAATGTCCCCGACTGCTTTCGATGGCTGGAGGAAAATGCCGCCGGTGAGCGTGTGCTTGGGGACCTGGCCTGGGGTCCAGAGCCTATAGTGCGGAAAAAGGCGCCGGCCTGGGCTGAGTCCACGGCCGGTTGGGACGCGTGACGTCATGTGACGTCGCCTGCCACGCCTGGCTGCGGCAGCTCTGCTCCCAGGGCTGACCAGGCTCGAGAGCCCCTTGGAACCTGCAGAAAGTCGCCGTCCCCCGAGCCGTGCCTCCACCCTCCACGGAGACAGAGATCCTGGGGTTCCGGCCAGGAGGTCCCCTTTAATGCACGAGGAAGTGCACGAGGTGACGTGGGAGCGCCGAGACGGGAGCAGCGTGGCGCTCGCCCTGCTCCAGCAGCAGTAGCAGCCCCCAGCGCGTCGCTCTGTGTCCTGGGAAGACAAAGGGGCCGCATTGCTAAGCTGCACCCACGTGGGTGGCTTGCCTTGGACAGCCCCCTGTGGTCCCCCCAGGCCAGTGTGGCCCCCTCGACTCCTGTCCAGCTCCAGTGGCCACAGACCATTCCCAGGGGACCCCTGGCTCAGGGGGACTGCGTCCTCCAAGCCCTCCTGGCTCACACATCCTGCAGGGTGATACAGCCCCCACTGCCTCCGGCCGGGCCCCTCAGGCCGGCGGCCGCCTCATCCTCGGCTGGGGCTCTCCCTGCCTCTGCCCGAGCGGCTCCAGCCCCAAGTCGCCAGCCCACAGGACCGCCGGGGAGCTGGGCTCCTGGTGCCGGACCGGCTGTGTGGGCAGAGGGTGCCGGTGGCCCCTCGGGTGCCCCACCTGGGATGGCCGTTCTCACTGCCAGCGGCGTGGGCATGCGGGACACCTGTGGGGCCCTGGCCATCCCTGAGGTGGGCTGCCCTGTACCAGCCTCAGCTCGCCCGGTGGCCGGGGACCCTTTGGGCCTGGTCACCAGTGCCCTCCAGCCACACCCGCCCCATAAGGCGTGAAGCCCAGTCCCATCTTGGGCGTCCCATCCAGCATTGTCGCTGACCGGCCAGCTCTGGTGGCACTGAAACCCCTGTTCACTGTAGGACGTCCCCTGATGTGACCCCAGGAGACACTGGCACGTTTAAGACCAGCCACGTCTCTGCGCTCTGTGTCCCCACACGGACCACACAGGGCAAGTCAGCTGGGATTCTGGGAGCTCACGTGGCTCCCAGGGACCAGACCTGTCTCTTCCTCTAGGGGGACGTTTTTAGAAAGAAGGGTGAAGCTGACCCTCCGTGGGACCCCAGCTGCCACCCCGAGGCACCACGCTGGACCCCGAGAGGCCCTTGGACACGCACAGGGCCCAGGGATGCAGGCACCTGGGGAGGAGGGTGGAGGGGGGCCCTTGCCCGACTGGCCTGGGCTCCCCCAGAAGCACGGGGACAGTGTCCCACTGAAGGGCAGATCGGGGAGCCCAGTGGTGGCCTGAACCAAGGACACTCGGCCCAGGGTGAAGCGTCACGCGGGGTCAGTGGAGCGGGGCACGTGATGTGCACGTCCAGGTATGTGAAGTCTGTCCCTGCCGCGGGCTAACGTTGGCCCCCAGGACGGGGTTGTGCCGCCTGCACGGTAAAGAGATTAGGGTTAGGGTTAGGGACAGATACAGGGATAGGGATGGTCCAGGTGACCCGGGTGGCCTGACATCATCACAGAGGTCCTCGTAAAGGGAGGTCGAGGTCAGACAGGAGGGAAGACGCTGCATGGCTGGCTGTGAGTCAGAGGAAGGCCCCCGACGAGCGTGGCGCCTCCAGAAGAGGCAAGACCACGTGTGTCCCCTGGAGCCTCAGAGGAGCCACCTGCCCTCACCTGGACGCGGCCCAGGACACCGGTTCCGGGTTTCTGACCACCAGGACGGTAATGAAATAGTGTGCTGTTTTAAGTCACATCAGGAGCAGAATGAGAGTACGGTCCCCAGCCACACACACCTCTCCAATGCCACCACCGCCACATGGGTCCCCAGCCACACACACAGCTCTGATGTCACCACCTTGCCATGTAGGTTCCCAGCCACACTCTGCTCTGATGTCACCACCGCACCACGCAGGTCGGGAGCGGGAATTACCGAGCTGGATGCGAAGGTGGGTTGGGGAGGATCAGGCTCGTTGAAGCGCAAACACGCTTCTAGCTGCTGTGAGCGGGAAAAGCTATCTGTGACACACGCGGCCACAGGCTCATGTGAGGCGCGTACAAGGAACTCCTCTAATTCACCGAGAAAAGACAGACGGCCTGACGGAAAATGAGAAAGGGGCTAGAACAGGCAGTGCACGGAGAGAAAGCCCGGTGCCCACAGGGAGCAGGTCCCAGCTGGGGCAGGGGACAGAGTGAGTCGAGGGCAGGCGGGCAGTGGGGGAGCCTGTGCGGGCGAGATCTCAGGGCCAGCGGGGGCGTCCGGGCTGCAGGAAGGGGCGGCTGAGCCGAGCCCTGGGCCCGAGCCCAGCTCAGTCGGCGAGACGGCAACGTGGACGTCACGTGGACGGTGCAGTGGAAGAACCAGGTAGAAACAACACAAAGCAAGCGACATATACACAGCTCAGAGTCCCTGCAGACAAAACTGGAGTTGGAGGGCTCACACTTGGCTGGTGAAGCCATAGAAAGAGACAGAAGTCAAGAGCCAGGACGGGGGTGTGGGCTGCAAGTGGGCACAACCCTGGAGGCGTCTGGCAGGGGAAGCTTCCGTTTCTCCCCCTGAAGGCACGTGACAAGTTTCGTAAGCTCGCACGCATGTTTTTGGCATTTTTTGGTGTAAATGTTCTACTAAAACAAGACAAACACTCCAGAAAGGAGCAGGTGTCTCCCGGAGCCGTGGCCCGGGCAGAGCGAGCGCGGCTCCTACGTGGGCACCTGACTCGCCTGCGGCCGACGGGAACCAGGGCTGAAGCAGGAACGAACCAGCTCCCGGGACACGGCAGAAGTCCAGGCAGCGGGCACGGGCTTTTAATGAAAGGGCAAACCCGGGAGTTCTGGAGGTAGAGACCAGAGAATGATCCGGAAGCCTGTGTCAGGGTCGGCCGAGGTCAGCAGGTGTGGCTGCGGCACAGTCCGACCCCTTCCACGATCCCATCCGTGGCTCACTCCCTCTCTGCCACCAAAGCAGCGCTTGTCAGTGGTGGCCCCGGGCCCAGCCACCTGGGGCAGGGGGCAGGGGGCATGGGGGCCGCGTTGATCTGCGGCCGGCTCCCCGGGGTGGTGCCTGTGCTGAGGGTCCAGGGGTCCACGGGGTCCACAGGTGTCTGTCTGCCTCTCAGAGGACAGGCAGCCGTGGACGCAGGGGAGCAGGGCCTCCGTGGCGGTGTCCCTCTTTGTGAGGGCCCAGGAGGATGCGTCTCTGGTGCCACACATCCCGCCACTCACCAGCATCTATTGTCAGCGATGCTTTGCCAGACGTGAACTTTCCTGCCACCAGCCCTGCTGAGCCGGCCTTGATGCTATAAACGGGCCATTTGAGGGCTCCCTCTGTGTGCGTGTGTGTCCAGCGAGCCTCGCAGCCTCCGGAGCTGCGGGAAAACCTGACCTTAGAACCCGGGCACCTGCCTCCATCCGTGAGCGATGCCGGACGGCGTCTCGGGGGCCACAGGAGAGACCGGGCACAGCAGACAGTTTCCCCGCAGCCCCCAGCCCCCGATTTCAGAGCCAGCAGGGGACACGTGACGGGGTCCCAACAGCCGGACGGGGGCAGTGAGCCCACCTCGCCCTCCTGGACAGTTCTGTCCACTGGCCAGCGGTACTTGAGACCTTCTTCCCCCACCCGCCCCAGCACAGCCAGAGGCACTGCCATTGGGCATGACAGTCACCAGCCTGCAGGTGAGTTGCAGGGACAGGAGAATATTTGGGATTCTCGGTGGGGTCCTGGCTGCCAGGCCCTCCTGGGTTCTGAAGGAGGAGACAGGCAGCTGTGGGAACGGGTTGGGGGATGGATGGGCTAGGAGTGGGCTGCAGCCTTGGGGGGGCGGCCCAGGCGGGGAGCCCGAGGCCCTGGGAGCCCGTTCGGACGCCCCCGGACGCGAGGAGCCCTTTGGTGCTCTGCTTGGCGGCCGTTACACCCTCGTGGCCTCTCTTCCGGGCGTCTTCCCTGCACGCCCCTCAGTGCCTTTCTTTGGCGGCTTTTAGTGCGTTTCCTCCCTGGACGGGCAACAAGTCTTCATGGAGGAGGCTGAGCGCTAAGTACATCCCGCAGGCCCTGCTGGGACGGAGCCCAAAGGGCCCAGGCATCCGGCTGAGTCCAGAGTTGGTGCCCGGCTTCTGCAGACTCTGAGCCCTTGGACGCCTCTCTCTCTTCTGGAGTGTGTCCCATAGCCTGCCGCTGACCACCAGGTGGACCCTGCCCGAGGGGACGTTCACACAGGCCAGGGAGGCGAGGGGCGGGAGGGGCACGGGAGCGTGGTCCCCGGCCCGCAGGCTGGTGCGGCCTCGCTCAGTCACAGAAAGAGGCCCAGGACCCCTCCGGGGGCTGACCACTTGGGTCTTCTGGACCCGACTAAACCACCCCCACGAGAGGCATCTCCTCTCCTGAAAAGCGTCCCCCAGGACTGCCTGGCCCTGGGGCCGCCCTGCGGCACTCAGGGAGGAGAGTACCCTCGATGTGCCGGGGGAGTTCGTCCAGGCGACGCGTGGGCACGAGGAGACGCAGCCCAAGTGAGCTTGAGGACCACGCGTATGCCGTGGGCAGGTGTGGGGGCTGCGGGACCCGGCCCCAGGCGCCACCCCGACCCGGGATCCATCTGAGAGACGCCCATCTCCGGGTCCGGTTAGCACTCCGTGCCACCAGATCGATGGTTTCGTCGGAGACCACAGAGCACTTACACACTTGTCTGAGTGTGCTGCTGGTAAAGCCACCGTGCCCTTGGAGATGCGCGGCACAGTCACCCACGGCTTGCTCCGACCGAGGGCGAGTGGCGGCGACAGCCACATGGGTTTGGTGCCTGGAGGGGGGCTGTTGACGAGACCCCGGGGCTCACGCAGAGACCCAGAGCAATGTCTATGCCGAGCACAGGGCACAGTGTGTGTGCACGCGACTCTGCCTGGGGTCCCGTCCAGAAATGTGCCCTGACATGTAGCGTGAGGCCGGGACGCTCCAAGATTCCGCGTAGAAACACCACAGTGCCGCCTGCCGGGACTCGCCCTGGTGGTGCCAGCCCCGGGGGCGCGTGGCCACTTCTGCCTGAGAAGCGGTCCTGACTTCTGAAGCTCGGCCTGTGAAGCAGGACCTCTACCCCCCCTGTGTGGCATCTCGGGGTCACCGGAGGCTACGGGCATCAGCCGGGGTGGGTCCGGCTCGGTTCGCCAACGGCCTTGGAGCCCCTGCCCCCATGCAGGACAGCCTCCCACCTGGGCCCTGCATGGGCTTCCTGGGGGCTCCCGCGGCCGCGACAAAGGGGCGGAGAAGCCGAGAGCAAGTGCCGATCTGTGCCGTCTCTCAGCATACACACTGCCGTCGCGGAAGGGGCTCCTGCAGAGGCAGCCCCGGGACCTTCCCCCCCACCGGGCCGGGCGGTCCAGTTCGGCACCAGCTGCATGTTGGGTGAACGGGCCAGCTAGCGCCTCTCACCACAGGGCTCGCGGCGTCTAGTGCGTGAGTGCCTGGGTTTTAGTGCAGCTTTCTTCAGGTAGAAACACTACCGGCAGGCTTTAAATAATAGTGACCTACCTTGGTGCACTGTATCAGAAAGGCCAGGAGAGGCTGCAAAATTAGGGCATAATCACAGGCAGCTAAATTGGGAACTGGCCCTGAGGATCTCGAAAATCACAGCAGGGAGGCCGGCTTCATTAGGAGACACCTCCCCCGGCCAACTGCGAGGGGCTGAACGTGTGTGTCCCCAGGCCCACACAGCAAAGCCCCACCCCCAGGTGATGGGGAGGTGGGTGCACTGTGAGAGTGGAGCCCTCATGGACAAGGTCAGACCCCAGACAGCCCCCTGCCCCTTCTGCCTGTGAAGCAAGAAGTCTGCTCCCACTGGAACCGAGTGTGCTGGCCCCTGACCCCAGGCGTCCAGCCTCCAGACTGTGAGACACATTTCTGCTGTCTATAAGCCTCCAGTCGGTGGCATTGTGTCAAGGCAGCCAGCACGGATGGAGACCTAACAGAAGGTGTGGAAGCCTTGAGAAGGTCTGTCTCCTGAGAGACCTTGCTGAAGGGGCTGAGTAGCGCCGTTGGGGGCACCACGGCTTCGGCCAGCACAGCACTGCTGCCCAGGGCGTGCACTGCTCTCCCCGCCACGCTCCAGCGTGCTCAGGGCTGACGCTGCTCCCGCAGAGCCACTGTGCGGGAAGTGAGGGGCTGTGGTCCTTAAATTGTCTGTACTGGTGACCGTGGTGGTGAGGTGGTGAGGCCGGCTGGAAAAGCACAGACGCGGGAAGAGAAGACATCTGAGTAGCAGTTAAAGGGATCCAAGGCAGTGACGAACGGCCCGCGGTGGTTTGGCCTGGAGCCCTCAGCGCGGTGCGACCTCGCAGACGTGGGAGCCGTTCATGAGTCCTGTTCTCTGTGGAGAAGGCTGGCGCAGAGAACACGCAGCATTGTTCTTGTCTCAGTGTTTCTGGGCCCGTCTGCCTTCTCTTACCACGTGCTCGGACATGAGCAGGGGCCGGCGGGCATGTCTGGGACACATGCAGCGCAGTCTGCCCGCAGCGGCCGGGTCCGTAGACTGGGCTGGGGGGCGGGCTGGAGACAGACTGAGGCAGAGTCAGGGACTGGGGACCACCTGATCTGGGTCGGGGGACAGGGACCATCAGGAGCAGCGATAGCTCTTTGACATGAATGGTGGGACGGGGAACACATGGGGGACATGGGGTGGGGGCTAGTTCCTGGGGACACACGGGGGACATCAGGTGGGGGTTAGTTCTTGAGGACACACAGGGGACGTGGGGTGGGGTTAGTTCCTGGGGACACATGGGGGACGTGGGGTGGGGTTAGCTCCTGGGGGACACATGGAGACATCAGGTGGGCTCCTGGAATCTGTCTGACACCCAGCCCTGACCCCACAGAGTAGCTGGCCTCTTGGGGCTGACCCCTCTCATCTCCTGTTGTCCCTCGCATCCCCTCTCCTCAAGGCCATCGCTTCTCAACACGCACTGCCTAGCACTGGTCTTGCCCTCCTGCGTGGGAAAGCCAGACCCTGGGGCTGGGACCCTGCACCCCAAGCTGAGGCTCTGAGTCTGTCCTATCCCCGAGCCACACCTCCGAGGCCATGGGACAATACTTCTAGTGAGATTTACCCCTTGGTTCCAGGCAGTGACATTTGGCAAGAGGCACGGAGGCAGCACTGAGGGACAGGGATGGGACTCACACTTAGTGCACGGCCACACCTGTGGGAACATACCAGAAGGGCCAGCGCTCTGGTGGGTGATGCCTGGGGCCGGCCACGGCCTCAGCCAAGGTGCTCCCCAAAGATGGAAGTACCCACTGGGCCGCAGCCCCACAGTGCCCCCCAACCCCACGCGGAGAAAGCCCACACGGCCAACCTGGCCTCGGGGGTTCAGCCAGCAGGCCGAGCAGTGTAACCTACCCCTCGAGGCTGCCCCGCCACACCTGCGCCCCAGGACAGGGATGAGGGTAGGAACGAGGGGCTGTGTGCTCCTGTCACTGTGATGGGGACCTCCCCCTGAGGCCGCCAGCCACCTTGGTCGAGCTGGAATTTCCTTCCCTCAGCTTGCCACTGAAGTGCACAGGTGTCGAGGGGACCCCCCACCCCAAGACCTAACCATATATGGAAATTAAACAGCACACTTTCATGCAACCAACAGGCCAAAAAAAGAAAAGGAAAAGAAAAAGAAAAAACAATCAGGAAAATCAGACAATACTTAAAATGAGTGAAAAACCCTGCAGCATGTCCAGACTCATCGGCAGAAATGTCTAACAGACAGACTAAGAGAGAGAAGACTAGAATTGTGTGGCAGTTCTGGCCCGAGCAATTAGGCCAGAAAAGAAGTAAAGGCCACCAGAACCGGACAGGAAGCAGGAAGCAGTCCCGGAGTGCCCGGGTCACGGTCGTACAGACGTGACCCGACGGGATCCACGGGAAAGCTCCTGGACACATTCAGCAAACCCCCAGGACGGAAGACCGCACGATATCCGGCTGTGTTTCTACTCATGAGCTAGAATCAACCCCAAGAGAACATTAAGGAGACAATCCCATTCACAACAGCATGAAGACAATGCTTCGGGAAAAGTCCTCCGCAGGCGGCCCGAGACGCGTGCGCTGAGAGCCAGAAATGTTGCCGACAGAAATCTCGCGGACCCCAATAAAGGGACAGATGTCCTGTGTTACTGCGTGATGCTGTGAATGTTAATGTGCCATGCTCTTTCCATGCCAGGCAGCTTCCATCAAAACTCCAGTGGCCGTGTGTGCGGAACTGATCCAAATATTCATGTGCAGGGGACCATGAGTAGCCAGACCAATCTTGAAACACAAGATCCATCTGTCCTCTCTGCCCCTGGAACCGGCCCTAACGGGAGGGTGGTGAGCCTGACCCCCGGAGCGGGGGCCTCAGTGGGGACTGTCCCCTCTGCTGAGTGGGGATCACCCCCGGGGCTCAGGCAGGAAGGAGAATCTGGCCTGAGATGTCTTCCACTCCAGAGTCCTGTAAAATTTTATGTGGCTGTGGTTTCCTTGAAATCTCCAAATGGGCTTGGTTTTCCCCAAGGCTGAGCAGAGGGGCCTGTGGAGCAAGCGGGCAGACCCCAGTGTGGGCTCTCAGGCCCCACAGACGGACTCCCCTGCGGCAGACCCCTTGGTGGCATCTCTGTGGCCAACTGGCCGCGGGGCCAACATAAGAAATTAGACAATCGGCCCCTTGTTTCTCAAAAAGCTGTGTGCTCTGAGTTCACACAGAAGGTTTGAACCCACAACTATTTTCTTTTTACTTCTCATCGGAAAACTTCAGAGGGAGGACACAGGGGCCCCCGTCTGCAGACCGCAGCACCAGCTCTGGTCGCTGCCAGCGCTGCCCGGGCCTCGCCAAGGGTCAGCAGGACGTGATGTGATGCTCTGCTCAGCATTCAGCATACGGTGTGGCCCGGGGGCCCTTCCCTCCCCAGAAGACTCCAGAACTACATTTGTGCTGACGTGGGCACACACAGGCTACTTTGCAGTGCTGGGCATGGGGTCAGGGGCCAGATAAAAGGATGCCTCCTGGGGGCCAGCAGGAAGAGCCATCACTGGTAAGAATGGCCCCGGCTGGTGTTGGGCCTGCAGGGTGAGCGTGGATGGCAAGTCGAGGGGCCTCTGGGAGGAAAAGACTTTGGCCCCCAGCTTCTGGGGTTCCCACCACAAGCCCCAGGCCAGGCGTGGCCCGAATAGGCAGCGGGGGAGGACGGGCCCTCCGCAGAGCCCAGAGTCAATGTCTCCACCCTCCTGAGTCTGAACCTGACAGAGGTCAGTCCCCTAGGGAGCTGTTGGGATCACATCGCCATGTCCCCCCGCCCCCCCAGTGTCCAGCTTTTTGCACCAAAGAAGGGGACGTGGGGGAGAGGTGCTGGCGGTTTCTAGGCAACACAACAAAAGGAGTAAGTATCTCAGAGTTATCTGTCTCTGTGACATGGCCAGTTCAGTGCATAGCCACCGAGCCCAGACCCCTCTAGACCCGGGTGCTCTGAGACCCTCGAGCTCATGGCCCATGGAACCCATGTACCCCCAGCCTCGGGCCCTCCGAGCCCACAGACCCCCACGACCCGAGGTTCCCTGAGTCCACAGCCCACAGAGAACAGGCCCACCGAGCCCATAGCGCCACAAGACCCCAGGCCCCTGGAGCCCACAGCCCATGGAGCACAGGCCCGTGAGCCACAGACCTGTTGCTCCTGGAAGCCCCTGGGAGTCTCGCTCAGTCACACGCGTTCTGAGGCTGTCAGAGAGACAAGTGCCAGAATGCTCCGTGGCCTCCATCTCATTCTTCAAAAAGCCAGGCAGCGTTTCAATCAATTATAGGCCAGGAAATTCATTTTGAGAGTGATTTTTAAACCCTGGGGATCTGGGGCCTCCCCGGCAGGAGAAACGAGGCCCTGAAGTCCTGCCTTCTGGCCCCTGCCCACAGCAGAAGCACCAGCTGCGTGGTCAGGGGTCTGCTAGCTTCCGAAAATCAGACGGTGTCGGAAAACCTCTGGGGGAGGTCACCTTGCTTATTAAACGATGAGGCATTGTTTTATCTGCTTCAAAATGAGTTCTTCTGACGGTTTTTAGGCGCACAGAGGTACTCCCAGGTGGCCCTTCAAATTAGGACCCGGACAGAGCTCAGCCCGAGGGGCTGGGTGTCCATGGCCCTGGGACCAGGCCACAACCTCCCAGGGACATCCGCTGCCCCTCACAGGGACCACCTGTCCACCCTGAACCTTCCCAGCTTGTCCAAGTAACAGTCCACTGGCTGGAGCAGGGGCCCCTCTCCAGACCCATCTGCCACCAGCCTTGAAAGGCCCAGGCCACGGGGTCAGCGACCTTGGGGTCAGCGACCGAGCCACCTGGGTCTCTCCCAGCTAACGAGCAGGTACCCTGGCTCACTGAGGCTCGTGAGTGAACTGTCGCCGAGGCCGGAGCACTGACCCATCACCCAGGGCCGTCTCTGCTGTAGCCCCAGGGGCGCAGAGCTCTCTAGCACAGAGGCACGCCCAGCCGCCAGGGGGACACATCGGCCCCCGGACCTGCCGATCTGGCTCCGGCTCTACTCCAGCACCCCGACATCCCTCCCCGGCACCCCACCTTGCCCCCAGCACCCGCCCCGGCCCTGGACACCTGTGCAGACCGGGTTGTCCCCGGACCCCGTTTCCCTTTGAGCCGGTGTGCCGAGACCCCCGGAAGGTAGACCAGGTGGCCAGGCGTGCGTGCTCGGTACCTGAGCAGGGGCTGCCTGGGGCAGGGCGGGGCCTTCTTGGTCACCTGCTTGTAGATGTTCCTGGCGGTCACCCCGATCCACAGCATGGTGGCCAGCGTGGAGTAGTGCAGCAGGATGCCCACCTGCGGGGAGAGGCCGGTCAGCAGCGCCTCCGAGGGCCGCCCCCCAGCGTGCTGCCCCGGAGACCGTGTGCCCCCCGAGGCCTGGGCCTGGGCCCTCCTGCTCCCTTCGCGTCCTTAGGATTCAGCTTGATAGTGACAGGGGATGAGCCCCGCAGGAGGGCACGTGGGGGTCTCACTCAGTGCCGATGTCCCCTTCACAGGGAGTTGCCCGGGCCTCCAGGACTCTGGAGCTGGTGAGATTTGTGTCCTGAGGAGACATGGGGCCGGGGACCCCCGGGCCTGCACACACGGTACCTCCCGGGCGGTCCGCGAGAGGCTGGCCCCATAGGTGCCCCTCCGTGCGTGCACAGTGCCCGCCAACGTGCCCATGGTCAGCCTGGCCCAGACGCGGGAACCCGAGGGCTCCAGGGAGGACGTCCTCTGGGCTGGGCCCCACACGGGTGCCACTTGTTGAGGGGCGGGCGGCCCTGCAGCAGGGGTCTCCCCATGAGGCTGGTGTTGGGGTTGCGTGTGACATAAAGCACCTCCAGGATCAGCCGCTGACGTCCGCTCCCACAGGCGCAGCTGCTGGTTGCTGTGGGAGCTGCTGGCCGAGCTTTTACCCCTCCCCCAGCACTTACTGTGTTAGCTAATCATGCTCTTCTGTCTCCACCTGCTTCTAGAAAACGAGGTTACCTACGAAGCAAGAACCTGACATTTCACGATGACAAGTAAATCATGGCTGTGATCGGAAAGGTGATTCTCTGAATAAAGCTAACATTGCATTATGATGATTTATTGAATCCGGAATTCAAGTTTCACTTATTAGAAAACCTCAAATAACCAAGGGGAACGGGATGGGTGGGGTGGGAGCCCCGGAGCTGTTTGTGGTTTCAGGGGCCTCCCTGCACACGCCTGGTGAGTGCCGCCTTTTCTGCAGCCTTTTCCGCGGCCTTTTCCGCAGCCTGGCCTGGGCCTCCTGTGGGTGCCCGCGTGCCGGACCTCACCCCAGCCTGGGAACTGGGGGGCAGGCACTCTGCACCTGAACCAGGAGGAAGGAAGGGGCGTGTCCGTCTGGCCCTCAACTGAAGGATCGTGGGCTCTCTGTTGAGGGGACTGGAAACAGACGCCGAGTCCACAGAGAAGCCCCAGGGTCAGCAGGGGGTGGGAAGAGCCGGCTATGCTCCCGATGGGCTGCTCTGAGCCTCGCCTGCCGGGGGGTTGCAGCCTCCCCCTCCCAGATGCCACTTTGGGCCGGACACGTGGAGAGGTCATAGGACCCCCCACCTCGGCTCGCCACCAGGACCGGCAGGCTGCCCCACTCTCGGCCCCAACCCGGCGCTGACGCACATCATCATATGGGGCCACTGGCGGCCGGCCGTTTGTGTTCACGATGTCACTTAGGACTTTAATGAGGTGCCCGGTCATCTTCTTGTTGCCATAGCAACCATCTGTTCTCCAGCCGACCAAGTTTCGGGCCACAGAGCATGAGTGTGAGCCACACCTGGATAGGGAAGGCTGGCGGGGGCGTCCCGTGTTCAGGTGCCAGGGTGGTCGCCAGCTTGTCCCCTGTCAGCGTGGGGGCAGGCCTGGCTGCCCCCTGGAGGAAAACCACATTTACCATGAATTGGCTTGTGGAGATGTGGAGGCTAAGAAGTCTGAGACCCGTGGCTCGTGGTGGGCAGGCTGGAGGCCCAGGAGACCCGACTGTGGCTCCCGCCAAGACCTATGTCCCAGCCTGGACAGGCACAGAGAGAGTCCCTCCTTCCTCTGTCATCGTCCCCAGGCCCCTGGTGGAGAGGATGAGCCCCATGATGGGGAGGGCACCTGCCTGAGCCAGCCCACCGGTTCCAGCACTGACCGCATCCACACCGCACGGACGCACCCAGAATGATGTCGGCCAAATGTCGGCCCCGTGATCAGTCAAATCGCCACATTAAAGCCAACTGTCCCGGCTTCTGACGCTGTGGTCTCCCAGCTGTGCCTCGTCAGGCCTGTCTCCTCTCCAGTGGGCAGAGGACAGGGTGTCTATGCTGGGTTACCCTCCATAACAGTAGCGACGTTTCTGTCTTCGTCTGCAAGGCACAGGCCCGACTCAGAGAAATGTCGGGGGAGTCACTTCAAGAATGCCACCTGGAGGGCTCGCTGGGGTTGCAGCCCCGTCTCCTCACCTGGGAGGCGTCTCCCATCTCTGTCCAGAGAACAGAGGTCACTGTTCTCTCTCGTGCACATGGTGCTCTCTGTCCCTCTTCCCCTGCCGGAAAGCTGGGCAGTGCAGCCAGAGTTAGCACGGCTCTGCTCGAAATTCGCGAATGAATGACCGAAGGTATCACGCCCCGCTCCCGGGGACACGTAGTCCGGAGGTCAGGGTGGGATCTACTCCGGAGCTCATAGGCTGGCTTCCCCCGACGGGGTTCCTGAGGATGGCCACCACAGGAGAATCAACCGTTTCTCACACTACCGTCATCACCTCTGCAGACCTTGCCTCCCCGGACCCTTCCAGGCCCGGAGCGCTCCCCGACCTGCCACGCTCCTAGGGTGTCCACCTGGCTAACGAGGCCCCTGGCCTCCAGGAACCCCCATCCAGGCTGGAGCATGGACACAGTTCCCGGGTTTCGGGAGGGGGTGGGCTCCCCAGCGGCACCGAGGAGCCTGGGGGGAGGGGGTGCTGAAGCCGGCTCCTCGCCGCCAGGGACCCGGCACAAGAGCCCTCGTTGGCCGAGCGCGACATCTCACCGCCCTCGGCGGGCTCCGCTCTTCGGCAGGCACCTCCAGGCAGGACACGGATTGGGTTTCCCGGGGTATGTGCTGCGGTTGTTGCCGTGCCTATCCAAAGGCTTAAGGAAGCGTGTCTGCCCCTCAGTGCGGTTTTTAGTCACCTGCTGGCGGCTTTGCTGCTGGGGCTCCAGCGTGGATGGCAGAATCCGGTTCTCGGGGGGGCGCACGGCCTGGACGGGGATTCGCAGGGAACCGAGCCGGATGTCAGGCTGCCTGGGCCCTGGGACGAGGTGCTGTCTGGTGGCCAGTGCCTGGAGCCGGAGCTCAGCCCGATTCTTCCCCATGCCACCCCTGCTTGAACAGCCTCTCACCCTCCCGCCCCAGGGTGAGTCGCTTGCCATCAGTGCAGGGGACAGGTCATTTTGTGTGCACAGACTGCCATCGAGGTCGCCACCGGTGCACCCGAGTGTCAGATAATTAGGCCTCAGCAGCTTCCACAGCATCAGTAAATGGTTGTAGGATTCACAGCAACAGAGGCTATAAGGGGAGCGACACGAGCGCCGTGGATGCCAGGCTGAGACCCTCCCGCCACGTGGCCCCGGCAGACACACACCACCAATGGCAGAACCGAAGAGGGGAGTCCTTGGTAAGATGGCTCTTCAGTCCATGGGGCAGCCCCCATCTGGCTCCTGCCTGGGGACTGGAGGTCACTGTCCACTTGGAAGTCACTGTCCAATTGGAGGAGACTGTCCACCTGGAGGTCACTGTTCACCTGGAGGTCACTGTCCACCTGGAGGTCACTCTCCACCTGGAGGTCACTGTCCACTTGGAGGTCACTGTTCACCTGGAAGAGACTGTCCACCTGGAGGTCACTGTCCACTTGGAGGAGACTGTTCACCTTGAGGTCATTGTCCACCTGGAGGTCACTGCCCACTTGGAGGTCACTGTCCACTTGAAGGTCACTGTTCACCTGGAGGTCACTGTCCACCTGGAGGTCACTGTCCACTTGGAGGAGACTGTCCACCTGGAGGTCACTGCCCACTTGGAGGTCACTGTTCACCTGGAGGTCACTGTCCACCTGGAGGTCACTGTCCATCTGGAGGTCACTGTCCACCTGGAGGTCACTGTCCACCTGGAGGTCACTGTCCACTTGGAGGAGACTGTTCACCTTGAGGTCATTGTCCACCTGGAGGTCACTGCCAACTTGGAGGTCACTTTCCACCTGGAAGTCATTGTCCACTTGGAGGTCACTGCCCACTTGGAGGTCACTGTTCACCTGGAGGTCACTGTCCACCTGGAGGTCACTATCCACTGGGAGGTCACTGTCCACCTGGAGGTCACTGTCCACCTGGAGGTCACTATCCACTGGGAGGTCACTGTCCACTTGGAGGTCACTGTCCACCTGGAGGTCACTATCCACTGGGAGGTCACTGTCCACCTGGAGGTCACTGTCCACCTGGAGGTCACTGTCCACTTGGAGGTCACTGTTCACCTGGAGGTCACTATCCACTGGGAGGTCACTATCCACTTGGAGGTCACTGTCCACCTGGAGGTCACTATCCACTGGGAGGTCACTGTCCACCTGGAGGTCACTGTCCACCTGGAGGTCACTATCCACTGGGAGGTCACTGTCCACTTGGAGGTCACTGTCCACCTGGAGGAGACTGCCCACCTGGAAGTCACTGTTCACCTGGAGGTCACTGTCCACCTGGAGGTCACTGTCCACCTGGAGGTCATTATCCACTGGGAGGTCACTGTCCACTTGGAGGTCACTGTCCACCTGGAGGAGACTGTCCACCTGGAAGTCACTGCTCACCTGGAGGTCACTGTCCACTTGGAGGTCACTGTCCACTTGGAGGAGTCTGTCCACCTGGAGGTCACTGCCCACTTGGAGGTCACTGTTCACCTGGAGGTCACTGTCCACTTGGAGGTCACTGTCCACTTGGAGGAGTCTGTCCACCTGGAGGTCACTGCCCACTTGGAGGTCACTGTTCACCTGGAGGTCACTGTCCACTTGGAGGTCACTGTCCACTTGGAGGAGTCTGTCCACCTGGAGGTCACTGCCCACTTGGAGGTCACTGTTCACCTGGAGGTCACTGTCCACTTGGAGGTCACTGTCCACTTGGAGGAGTCTGTCCACCTGGAGGTCACTGCCCACTTGGAGGTCACTGTTCACCTGGAGGTCACTATCCACTGGGAGGTCACTGTCCACTTGGAGGTCACTGTCCACCTGGAGGAGACTGTCCACCTGGAAGTCACTGCTCACCTGGAGGTCACTGTCCACTTGGAGGTCACTGTCCACTTGGAGGAGTCTGTCCACCTGGAGGTCACTGCCCACTTGGAGGTCACTGTTCACCTGGAGGTCACTGTCCACTTGGAGGTCACTGTCCACTTGGAGGAGTCTGTCCACCTGGAGGTCACTGCCCACTTGGAGGTCACTGTTCACCTGGAGGTCACTGTCCACTTGGAGGTCACTGTCCACTTGGAGGAGTCTGTCCACCTGGAGGTCACTGCCCACTTGGAGGTCACTGTTCACCTGGAGGTCACTGTCCACTTGGAGGTCACTGTCCACTTGGAGGAGTCTGTCCACCTGGAGGTCACTGCCCACTTGGAGGTCACTGTTCACCTGGAGGTCACTGTCCACTTGGAGGTCACTGTCCACTTGAAGGTCACTGTTCACCTGGAGGTCACTGTCCACCTGGAGGTCACTGTCCACTTGGAGGAGACTGTCCACCTGGAGGTCACTGCCCACTTGGAGGTCACTGTTCACCTGGAGGTCACTGTCCACCTGGAGGTCACTGTCCATCTGGAGGTCACTGTCCACCTGGAGGTCACTGTCCACCTGGAGGTCACTGTCCACTTGGAGGAGACTGTTCACCTTGAGGTCATTGTCCACCTGGAGGTCACTGCCAACTTGGAGGTCACTTTCCACCTGGAAGTCATTGTCCACTTGGAGGTCACTGCCCACTTGGAGGTCACTGTTCACCTGGAGGTCACTGTCCACCTGGAGGTCACTATCCACTGGCAGGTCACTGTCCACCTGGAGGTCACTGTCCACCTGGAGGTCACTATCCACTGGGAGGTCACTGTCCACTTGGAGGTCACTGTCCACCTGGAGGTCACTATCCACTGGGAGGTCACTGTCCACCTGGAGGTCACTGTCCACGTGGAGGTCACTGTCCACTTGGAGGTCACTGTTCACCTGGAGGTCACTATCCACTGGGAGGTCACTGTCCACTTGGAAGTCCTGCTCACCTGGAGGTCACTGTCCACTTGGAGGTCACTGTCCACCTGGAGGAGACTGCCCACCTGGAAGTCACTGTTCACCTGGAGGTCACTGTCCACCTGGAGGTCACTGTCCACCTGGAGGTCACTATCCACTGGGAGGTCACTGTCCACTTGGAGGTCACTGTCCACCTGGAGGAGACTGTCCACCTGGAAGTCACTGCTCACCTGGAGGTCACTGTCCACTTGGAGGTCACTGTCCACTTGGAGGAGTCTGTCCACCTGGAGGTCACTGCCCACTTGGAGGTCACTGTTCACCTGGAGGTCACTGTCCACTTGGAGGTCACTGTCCACTTGGAGGAGTCTGTCCACCTGGAGGTCACTGCCCACTTGGAGGTCACTGTTCACCTGGAGGTCACTGTCCACTTGGAGGTCACTGTCCACTTGGAGGAGTCTGTCCACCTGGAGGTCACTGCCCACTTGGAGGTCACTGTTCACCTGGAGGTCACTGTCCACTTGGAGGTCACTGTCCACTTGGAGGAGTCTGTCCACCTGGAGGTCACTGCCCACTTGGAGGTCACTGTTCACCTGGAGGTCACTGTCCACTTGGAGGTCACTGTCCACTTGGAGGAGTCTGTCCACCTGGAGGTCACTGCCCACTTGGAGGTCACTGTTCACCTGGAGGTCACTGTCCACTTGGAGGTCACTGTCCACTTGGAGGAGTCTGTCCACCTGGAGGTCACTGCCCACTTGGAGGTCACTGTTCACCTGGAGGTCACTGTCCACTTGGAGGTCACTGTCCACTTGGAGGAGTCTGTCCACCTGGAGGTCACTGCCCACTTGGAGGTCACTGTTCACCTGGAGGTCACTATCCACTGGGAGGTCACTGTCCACTTGGAGGTCACTGTCCACCTGGAGGAGACTGTCCACCTGGAAGTCACTGCTCACCTGGAGGTCACTGTCCACTTGGAGGTCACTGTCCACTTGGAGGAGTCTGTCCACCTGGAGGTCACTGCCCACTTGGAGGTCACTGTCCACCTGGAGGTCACTGCCCACTTGGAGGTCACTGTTCACCTGGAGGTCACTGTCCACTTGGAGGTCACTGTCCACTTGGAGGAGTCTGTCCACCTGGAGGTCACTGCCCACTTGGAGGTCACTGTTCACCTGGAGGTCACTGTCCACTTGGAGGTCACTGTCCACTTGGAGGAGTCTGTCCACCTGGAGGTCACTGCCCACTTGGAGGTCACTGTCCACCTGGAGGTCACTGCCCACTTGGAGGTCACTGTCCACTTGGAGGAGACTGTCCACTTGGAGGTCATTGTCCACTTGGAGGTCACTGTCCACTTAGAGGAGACTGTTCACCTGGAGGAGACTGTTCACCTGGAGGTCACTGTCCATTTGGAGGAGACTGTTCACCTGGAGGTCATTGTCCACCTGGAGGTCACTGTCCCCTTGGAGGTCACTGTCCCCTTGGAGGTCACTGTCCACCTGGAGGTCACTGCCCACTTGGAGTCACTGTTCACCTGGAAGAGACTATCCACCTGGAGGTCACTGTCCATTTGGAGGAGACTGTTCACCTGGAGGTCATTGTCCACCTGGAGGTCACTGTCCCCTTGGAGGTCACTGTCCCCTTGGAGGTAGGTCACTGTCCACCTGGAGGTCACTGTCCACCTGGAGGTCACTGTCCCCTTGGAGGAGACTGTCCACCTGGAGGTTATTGTCCACCTGGAGGTCACTGCCCACTTGGAGGTCACTGTCCACCTGGAGGTCACTCTCCACCTGGAGGTCATTTTCCACTTGGAGGAGACTGTGCACCTGGAGGTCACTGTCCACTTGGACGTCACTGTCCACTTGGAGGTCACTGTCCACTTATAGGAGACTGTTCACCTGGAGGTCACTGTGCACCTGGAAGAGACTGTCCACCTGGAGGTCACTGTCCACTTCGAGGTCACTGTCCCCTTGGAGGAGACTGTTCACCTGGTGGTCATTGTCCACCTGGTGGTCACTGTCCCCTTGGAGGAGACTGTCCACCTGGAGGTCACTGTCCACCTGGAGGTCACTGTCCACCTGGAGATCACTATCCACCTGCAGCAGACTGTCCACCTGGAGGAGACTGTCTGCCTAAAGGTCATTGTCCACCTGGAGGTCACCATCCACCTGGAGGTTAATGTCCACTTGGAGGTCATTGTTCACCTAGAGGTTACCCTGCCCGTGGAGGCCACTGTTCACCTGGAGACTACTGTCCACATCACAGGAAACTCTACCTGGAGATCGCTGTTCATTCTGGAGGTCACTGTCCACATAGAGGTGACTATCCACCTGGGCTGAGCTGGAGCCAGGAGCAAGGGGTGTGAGCGAGGCTCTGGAGGGCGGAGCCTACAGAGAGACTTGGGTGTGGGGCCGCCTGTCCTGGGCCAGGGCCGCACGGAGCAGCAGGAGGAAGCAGGTGCTGCTGGTGGGAAGGCCCCCTCCGAGCTCTGTCAGAACCAAAGGGCGTTTCCCCCCTTTTGAAGGAAAAGTCAGGTGAGGCCATGGAGTGGAAAGAAGGCCTTTTGGTGACTTGTTCTCAATGCTGCGATGTTCAGAAGCCCCTATTCTACCTGAGACGGGAGCAGAGCCTCTCGGAGTGAGCTCCATGTGGGGGGCAGGGCCTCTGCGGCCTGGACTCCCCAGCCACCTGCTCTGGTGCCAGAGCATACCTGGACGGCGGTGGCGGGGGGGTGGCGGTTGGCCCCTTCTCTGTGCTCCTGTCTCTGGGCCAGTCTCTGGGAGGCGGGAAGCTCCCGACCCTATTCCGGGGACCAGCACCGTTTGCCGGACGGGAAGCGTCCAGTTCGCATGTGACCAGACGCCTCGGAGCCACCTGGTCAAGCGAAAAGCAAAGTACCTGACACGATCCAGTGCTGAGCAGAATAGTCAGCCTCACGTGGCAAAAAGGCTGTAATACAGGTGCCCTGGATGCTGAACTACTCCCTCCAGGAGACACATCTGAACAAATACTCGAGTGTTTTTTCATAAACAAGACAATTATCATACATTTCCCTTTTGGTAGGAGCGGCGATAAACACTTTAAATTTTGTAGCAAAATGAGGGTGTGGATGGCACTCACCGCCTGGCACAGGATTGGGTATTTGGTGCGGTTCACGCCGCCGGCAAACACTGTGAAGGTCAGAGCCGCGTGAAAGCAGAAGTTGAGGAGCGTGTGCCGGCCTTTCCGGCTGATCCGGATGGCACTGTGGGAGACGGAGATGTCCCATCAGGACCCAGCACGCAGAGCGAGGTGCACAGATCAGCCCTCTTCCCCAGTTGCCATGCTCCGTCCACGTGGGGACCGAGCTGAAGACCCCCGAGGTGTCACCGAAAGAGGCCGGGGGAGCCCACCCAAAGGACCAGATGGATGGGAACACACAGGGTGTGTGTGGCGCCCTCAGTGTGTGGTTGTTGGACGTTTTTGTGTTAAATCGACTTGGAATGCTAGACTGGAGGGTTTTGAGAAATCTCGAACCTGGTCATTGGACAGATGCTGATACTGAAACCTGAGACTCTATGCCTTGTCTGGTCACAGAGCTAGAGGGTGGGACACACCTGGCCACACCTCCTGATTCCCAGGATGGAGTTCTTCTTCCCTCTCTGAGCAGATGTCTGGTACCTCAAGAAGAGGGCATGACTGTGACTGACTGGAAGCAAGACCCCTGTAGTCTGTGGCCTAGGACCTTGCCTATGGCTGTGACCACCTCCGTGACTTGGCCTCCCCCTGGCTACGGCCATGGTAGAGATTACTCATCCTATTCTTACAGCTGTAATGGTGGCCACAGTTTCTCCATGGCCTTGGACATGCCCAACCCTCTCCCCATGATCATGGCTTTGGACATGCCCAACCCTCTCCCCATGATCACGGCTTTGGACATGCCCAACCCTCTCCCCATGATCATGGCCTCGGACATGCCCAACCCTCTCCCCATGATCACGGCTTTGGACATGCCCAACCCTCTCCCCATGATCACGGCTTTGGACATGCCCAACCCTCTCCCCATGATCACGGCTTTGGACATGCCCAACCCTCTCCCCATGATAATGACCTCGGACATGCCCAACCCTCTCCCCATGATCACGGCTTTGGACATGCCCAACCCTCTCCCCATGATCACGGCTTTGGACATGGCCAACCCTCTCCCCATGATCACGGCTTTGGACATGCCCAACCCTCTCCCCATGATCATGGCCTCGGACATGCCCAACCCTCTCCCCATGATCACGGCTTTGGACATGCCCAACCCTCTCCCCATGATCATGGCCTCGGACATGCCCAACCCTCTCCCCGTGATCACGGCTTTGGACATGCCCAACCCTCTCCCCATGATCATGGCCTCGGACATGCCCAACTCTCTCCCCATGATCATGGCTTTGGATATGCCCAACACTCTCCCCATGACTGTGGCCTTGGACACACCCAAGCCTCTTCTCATCACTGGTTATGCCCACAGTCTAGGCTTTGCTCATGACTTTGATTATGGGCTTGATCCTGACCATGACAGAGACCCCTCCTCACATTTCACAGTGCATCTTCAAGTGATGCAGACAGCCCCAGGTCATTTCCCCGCACAGGCAGAGGTGGCCAGGAAACCAGCTCAGAAGAAAGACAACTAGATGCCCCCCTGCCCCTCCCCAGATTAAGAGGCACAACGAAAAGGTGTGTGAGGGTTCCGCGAGCTATGCTAACTTCCCAAGGCTGTGGGCCCTTGGAGCACCTGAACTGACCCTGGGCCATTGGAGGAAGTACCTATTTCACCCCTTTTGATAAGAACATAGGTGGCCCTGGTGGAGGCCTGGAGTGGAAGGGCATGGCTGTCCCTGAAAACTCGGCGGAGGATTTGGCCACGCCTGCCACGTAGGCAGGTGGTCCGTGAAGTACCTGCCAGGGACTTCTCACTACGTGGGGTGGGGAGGGTCTCGTTTCAGGGTTTGCATTTGAAGGTAGAAGCATGCAGTCTTGGTGCCGAGTGGGGCCTTACTTTTGGTGCACGACGTAAGTGATGACAGAGGCGAGGAGACAGAGCAGCATGACGGCGGTGCAGGCATACACCACGGGGTGCAGGAACTCCCCTGGGTCCTGGGGCAGGGAGAGCACGGTTTTCAAATCCTGGATAGAGCACAGAGCAGAACGAGTGGGCAACGTGGCGAGGAACTGTGCACCTTGTGGAGCCACCTGGCTCCCCCCGGGTCTGGCCTCTCCCCTGAAAGCGGCCGGAGGTGTCTCCTGAGTGGAGCGGAGGTTTGTGACGGGCGCCCCGCTTCCTCGGAGCGCGGCTGTCTCCCCAAACCCGCCCGCGCGAGGGTCCGGATGGAGCCGTGCAGATGTCCCGCCTCACGCGCATCAAGATCCTGCTTTACAAGATCCCCCGGGGGAATTTTGTGTCCAGCGAGTCCCTGGAGCCGACTCAGGTCGGTGGAGGAAAAGCGGTTGACGCGATAGGTCGGCAGGGCCCCGAGGCCCTCAGGACAGCACCCGCCTGGCACGAGATTTACGTGCCGGGACCACGTTCCCCAAACTCCAGCGACAGGAAAAACGGCCGCAAAGCGCACGGTCATGTGGGCGGGTTGGCGAGGCCTGCGCTCCAAGCTCCAAAGCCGGGAGGTTTCTGCCCTGGAGGAGGGGCCCCCGGTGCACAGACCCTCGTCTGCTGTGCGGGCTCCACGGGCTGGGAGTCAGGAGCCCTGGCCTCGTGCATCTTTGCCCTCTGCCCTCTGACCCCCCGAGCAACGCTGTGTTGTAACTCGCAGCGTCACAGGGAAGCCCTGCTGTGGACCGAGCCAAGTCCCCGGAAGCACAGGCTGACATACTTGTGCCCCATGTGACTAGTGGAGGTGGCTGTCACAGAGGTGATGGCCATCACAAGAGGTCATAGGGTGAGGCCTCGTTCGACAGGACCCATGTCCTTATAAGAGGGAGACTTGGACGCGACCTGCCCAGAGGAAGGCCATTTGAGGACACAGCAGGAAGGCAGCCGTCTACACGGCGGGCTATTTCTCATAGCCCTGTGACATCTGATCTTGAACTTCCAGGCTCCAGGACAGAGACAAAGACAATTCTGTATTTTAACCTGCTCGGTCTGGGGTGCTGGTTGCAGATCCCCTGGCCTCCCAAGGGGTTCTGGAGATGGACTCCCACTCCTTCCCGGGGCGCTGGTTACCTCCTCCCTCCCCCTCCCTCCCCCTCCCACTCACCGGGCACTTTAAGGCCCCTCCCCAGCCCAGGGTGCTGGTTGTGTCCCCTCCGCCCCCTTCCCCAGGTCTTGACCCCTCAGCTCATGTTCTGAACTGCGGGCTCTACCAGCATGGCCTTGGTACTTGCCAGGCTTGGGGGGCAGGTGAGGGCAGGTGAGGGCTGTGTCCATGGAGGCTGCCCTGGGGAACCCCGGGGAGACAGTGCTGAGCTGCCCAGCTGTGAGGACAGGCTGTGGTCAGGGTGGGGGTTCTGCAGCCTTGTCAGCAGCCGTGCCCGTGGTGGATGTGCCCACCCTGGGCCGTGTCTAGATGCGTGGTCAGCGCAGCGGGAGGTGGCCAGTGCTCCTCCAGGAAGGCGCCCAGCCTGAGTCACGTGGGAAATCGAGAGAAAATCGTCCTTGCAGGGCCCTTGGCCTCGCCATGGCCGGGAAGCTTCTATGTCCAAGAGCTCAACCTGCTTCATTTCCTGGGGGATAATCTCTTGTCAGTCCAGCTGAGATGAGGCCCTGGCCAGCCGGGGGACAGCCGAGGGCCACCCTGGTGTCCAGCCATGGCCTCTGTCCCCTGATCTGCTCCTGCCAGGGACTTTTCCAAGGAGGTCTCTCTGCTGCCATGATGACAGCAGATGGGATCCTGTCACCAGGGAAAAGGTTCCAAGTGACCTGGACACGACCCAGACTCCTCCCTGTCTGGCCGCTGAGGATCTAGCTGACTACCAGAGCCGGAAGTAGCACCCCTGGCCCAGCAGATGACCCGATGTGACCGAAGGAGGGGCACTGTGTCACTCGGCAGGCCGTGGGCTGGACACCGTGGTGATCCCCTTATGGTCCTGACTGTCCTTCGGCCAGGAAGCCCGAAGGGCAGGTGTGGACGTGCACAGAACACCGAGGACTCCTGTCGGGACGACTGGGGTTTCAGCAGGACCCGTGCTGCACATGTGGCTCCAATTCCCATGAAATTACGAGCCCAGGAGGAGAGACAGCCAAGGAGGCCGGCCTCAAGGTGACAGGGTTCCAGGGCCCTCTTGGGGAAGTGAGTGTCCTCCCTGATGCAGCTGACCAGGCCACCCCCCCCCCCCAACACCGAGGCTCAGCCCCGGGGGAAGGGTCTGCGGCCTGGGTCCCTGCAGGGCTACCCACCCTGGCCACTAACCCATGGCTAATGGAGGCTTCCTCCTAAGGTACACACGTCAGGCAGGCCTCGATGGCTGGGGCGGGCACCTGCTGGGCCCTCCATCCTGCAACACAGAACTTCTGCCCGTGTGAGGACAGGTTTCTGTGATGTGGGACTTAATTGCCTGTTGGTGAAGAAAGAACAGGTGTTTTTTGTTTTTAATTTTTTAATGTTTTTATTTATTTTTGAGAGAGAGAGAGACAGAGCACGAGTGGGGGAGGGGCACAGAGCGAGGGAGACACAGTATCCGAAGCAGCTCCGGGCTCTGAGCTGTCAGCACAGACGCGGGGCTCGAACTCATGAACCGTGAGATCATGGCCTGAGCCGAAGTAGGACACCCAACTGACTCAGCCACCCAGGCCCCCCAAGAGTGTTTTATAAGAAAGGTGGAGCAGGGCCGGGCGTCACAGCTGAACGGGCCTGCTGGGCTCCCGTTGGTGTCCCGGTCCACTGGAAGTGCTCACACACCCGGCATCCCAAGTTCTGGAGCGCTTGCCGTGCGTGATGGTGGGAAGGGTGCGTCCTGTGGCTCCGGAGAGCCCCAAGGGTTTGACACTTGTCACAGGCGGCCAGCGCCAGCTTCCAGCCAGTGGAAAATCACTGCAGAAGTCGAGGAAAGCAAGTTTCTGTGGTCAAATCCTGATATCGGATGATCTTCTCACGGTCCATTTCTTCTGAGAGTTGGACGCTGCTGACAGGTGTGGAGCGGGCCCGGCAGGCTCTCCGCAAGTCAGGCCTGATCGCGTCCCAGAGACGTGCCCGGGCCCTCGTGTGCATGATTAGTTCTTTTCACAAAGACGATGGCTTTTACCTTGGTGTCTAAAAAACACTGGCACTTCTCTTGGAGCCCCCTGGCTGCCGGGACCGGGTTCCTGTGCGCATACATGTGAGCAAGCCGCCGGCGGAGCCCGACCCAAGCGTGTTTTCTCACCAGTGTGCTCGGCACGCCTCGGGCTGAGGCCTGGGGTGGGCCCACACCTCTGGGGACTCGCAGTCCCTTCGTGCCCTGTCTTGGGGCTCCGTCACCACTCCCCCAGAGACCCCCGCCTTCCTGCCGTGTTCGCAGCCCTGACTCTTGGTTGGAGGTGGGGGCAGGGATGGCGGGAGAGGAAGGCGTAGTCTGCAGCGACGCCTGGTGCCCTGCGTCCCCGCCCTGCATGTGTGCCCAGGGTCGGAGAAGTGCGTCCGGTGGCCAGGACCCTCATCACAGAGCTTACGTTCGAGCGCATCCTACCCTCCAAGTCTTATCCACACACACTTCATGCTGAGCCAGGGGAAATGAGACCACCGTTCCCGCCACAGGCAAACGCGTCGGGAGGTCAGTTCGAGACGCAGCGTGTCCCGATCGCGGCGCCCGGGCCAGCTCACGCACGGCCGAGGTCACCCTGCTTCAGGGATGCGTTCCCATCCGAGGGCCTGGCTTTGAGCGAGGCAGCAAGGGAGGCTTCTGATCCCAGAAGAGCTGTGCCAAGTGAGTTGTCGCAGAAACAGAGCCTCACTTCCTTTCGGCTTCTGCTTTCTTCCTGCAAGTTAGTGACCAAGGGTGCCCTTGTACATTTTTAGAGATGACGCTTAAAACTCAAAGTAGGGAAGGCAAAAGGGAGACACCATTTTATATTTTAGGGTTCACACGTACACAGGTTCCTCCCGGAGGGCCTGCACTGCAAGTGTCCCACGGACAAAATCCTCGTGGTGTGCGGGGCTGACTCCCCGGGACACGTCCCTCCGGGGCCCTTCAGACCAGAACGGACCTCACGCCCGAGAGGCTGGGCTCAGTCCAGACAGCCGCTCCCACCGCCGTGGCCCCCAGCCCGCCGTGCCTGCTCACTGCTCTGCCTTTCCAAGCTGTGTGGCCGTGTCTCTCCTTCCGGGAAACCGAGGCTCCATCGTCCCAAGGGCTGGCCTGCGTCCTCCGTGGAGCCTGGAGGCACAGAGCCCTGGTCTGGGGTTTGCAGGCATTTCCCCTGGTCCTGAGGCTTACCCCCTTTTTATGCTTTATTATTATTTTAGTTGGGTGTGTCTTTTGGTATGTTTTGCAAATAAATCACCTAGACGTTAAGAGAGACAGGAAGGAAGGAGGAGGGAGGTCTTAAGTCAGGGGCCGGCCGCGGGGCGCAGGGAAGGGGCTCTGCCTCTCGGGCTCAACATTAGTGAGCGGACGGACCTGTCCTCTGAGGTCCCCTTGATGTCCCAGTGATCAGAGGAGTCCCCACGACGCCTTGTCAGCCACGGGGGGTGTGGCCGGGAAGGCAGAGCTTGTACAAAATGAACGTGGCCTCCCTCACAGCGACCACGCCGCTTGTCGGGTGAACCACGAGACCTACGCTGTGAAAGGAAACAGGAAGAAAGCACACAACCTCGGACAACCTCTTACTCCCTTCCAAGATGCCACCGAGCTTTGAGGAGGAAAGTGTGCGGATCACAGAAGGCCATGGGGTGCAAAGCAATGCCCGTCTGGCAGCTGCTCGGACGTGAATACCAACAGGGCCACTGTCCACACCTGCCCTGCTTGCTAATAGCCGTGCTGGTGGCCTGTGTCCTGCAGGCCCCACAGGGGAGCGTCCGGGCTGCATGTGCCTTCACGGTCCCGCCGGCACGCTGACAGCAGACGGGGCGCCTGTCCAGGAGGGAGGACAGAGCCTCAGTGTAACGCAGGCGTCAGCGTGGCCCCCGAAGCGCTTCCGCAAGACCGAGCGTCTTCACGCTCAGGAGCCAGAAAGCGGGTGGCTGGCCTCGGTGTCAGGGAAGCGGACCGCCAGCCGGGGCACACGTCTGGCTGGCGGTGTGAGTGCAGCAGTGTGGGTGGGCAGGGGCGGGCTACCCTGCTGGCCACAGCCTCTGGTCTTCCTTGTGCCCTGGGCCCCTGGGGCGAAGCCACGCAGGTGTCCGCACTATAGTCTCAGGGACACACGCAGGGAAGCGTTTGCAGCAGAGCGGCCCCCACGCTGGGCTGGGCTCTCCATTTCTTCTGGAGACTCTCCAGTGTAAACGTTATTTGTTAAGAATCAAAGCCCAACGAGCTGCGGAGATCCCAAACCCTCCGGGCAAGTGTAACCCGCCAGTTTTCACTGTCCTGGGCTGGCCAGTGTCCAGCGTCTGGGACCAGAACACAGTCACTGGGGACTGAAGGCAGAGTGTAGACGGGACGCAGAGTGGACATGGGGAGGGTCACCCAGCGGTGCTCAGAGAGGCCAGGGAAGCTGCTGCAGGGTCCCGCCCCCGCCCCCCCAGCCTCCTGCAACACCTCTGAGCTCACCCTTTGTCTGCAAATGACAGGTTCCATTTGCAAATAAGGCTCTAACCTGAGGGTGGAAAGCTGGAAAAATGCCAAGGGGGGGGGGGCAGCCCTGTTGGGCAAGGCACCCTGGGTCCCCTGAAAAGCTGGGGCCCCGGCCAGGCCGGCGGCCTCCCCAGGAGTGGTGAGCCTGGACGCACAACCTCTAGGCTGCCTGTCACCCTCCGGGCCGGCGAGGCTTGGAGCAGTGGCATGCACAATGCTGAGTCTTGGCCACAAGCCCGACCTTGTTTGGGCGTCTCGAGCAGAACAGGAAGGAAACGAACAAGTGACTCAGACAGACCCCCCCCCCCCCATGAAGCAGACAATCGGTGTGCATTTGAGTCATTGCTGGCGTCCAAGCCACGGCTGCTGCCGGCCACGTGTCCTGTGGCCATCGGCATTCCCTGCACGCGCTGGGCCCTCCACCACCGTCCTTCACAAACACACACAATGCATTATTTACCCGGCCACCAGCCTTCCCGGAACGCAAGCGGCAGCGGCCACATCCAGGCTACACGAGCCTCCGGGACGAGTCCCCTCATGGCCCTGCCCACAGCAGCCGTGCCCCCTTTTCTGGTGACAGAGGCGTCCTGCCCCCGTCTGCTCTACGTGCTTCCGAAGCCCACCCGCGTCTCCCTGCCGTGCAGCCCACTTTCTGATGGGAAGGGGCTGGCGGAGCTGCCCTGGGAGCGCTGCACACGACGGCCTCGGACAGGAGGGGCAGCGACCCCGGCCAGGGGCCAGGGGGGGCCTCCCCGGTCCTGCACCCGAGCCCTGGGGGAGGGACCCAGGTCCGTATCTCCTCCCATGATTAAATGGCTCCACATTGCAGCATGCCTGCCACTAATTAGTATGATCGACGCCGAGCAAGCCCACAGCAGAGCAGCCGGCGGGCAGCCCTGGACACCGGGGCCCGATGCTGCTAACTGGCCACGTGGTAACTCCACGGACAGGGGTGGCCGGGCCCCGCTGCCCGGGGGGCGCGTACTCACCATGAGCCCTGCGAAGCTCCTGCAGCCAGAGTGCGGACGGAGCGGGGTCGCCGCCGAGCCGATTATGTGGCACCCTCCTCCCCGCCGGCCTCCATGGCCGTCCCGAAGGTCAAGGTCCCACACAGTGGCTGTGGGGTCCAGCCCGGGGCCAGGGGCCTCAGGGCGACGGTGGGGCGGGTGAGGGTCACGAGGTTGTCCCCATCTGTGAAGATAGGGCACGGTTAGGGCAGGGCGGAGGGTCCCCGGGGCCTCAGCCAGGCGTCGCCCCCCCCCCCCCCCCCCCCCCCCGTGGCCATCCCACCCGGCCAGTCGGTCGGAGCGTCGGGCCGGGGGCTGCGTCGCCAGGGGCACGCGGGGGGCCTGCCGTGTCTGCCGGGCTCTGGTGCTGGCCGGGGGCTCAGGAGCCGCAGGGACCTCGGGCAGCCCTCCCGGAGCACTGCCTTCCCCACGTTGGGAGCCGGCCTCGGCTCGCCGCCCAGCACACGCAGCTCGGCCCCGAAACATGTCTGTCAGCTTAAGTCAGGGAACCGAAGAAGCCTCGACTCGCCGTCCCCACGATCGGCCAGCCCCAGGCCGGCAGACACAGGGGCCGGCGTCGCCCCCCGGACGCGCCATCTCCGTGGCGGCTCCGCGCCTTCCGCGGAACCCAAAGTTATACAGCATCTGCCTCCGGAACAGCAGGAGCCGCCCCAGCCCGCTCGGCGCTGCTGCCCGAGCAACGGCTGGGGGAGTGGACGCCGCGGCCGGCCGGAGGGCTCCGACCCTGCCCGCCGCGCTGCCTCCCTGCCCGGGCCCACCCGCCACGCAGCCCCGGGAAACGCAGCCCAACTTCTCACCTATTCAGGCAGAGGCAGCGGGAGCCCCGGCGCTGCGCCGCGCGGTGCCGACGGGCTGTGGCGAGTTCTCTGTGCCGGGGAGCAGTTTTCCATTCCGAGCTAGCAAGTGGAGTTATCAACAGATTGCAAGACTGCAGCCCGGCCACGGCGCCACGGGCACTGCACCGAGAGAGTGAGTCAGAGCCAGGACCCGCAGACATTCAATGCAATTCTCCGCGGGTGGCTTCCAGAGCTCCGCGTGGGGACCGCCAGCCGCCTCTGCGCCTGCTTCGGAGGGCGGGCGACAGCCGGGCACGGGGACCGGGCCGGGAAGCAGGAGCCGTAACCATGGGGATGGGGGAGGCGCTGATGGCGCTGGGCGGGCTGTGGCCCGGCTCCCTGCGGCAGGGCAGAATGGTTCTTCCCAGCCCCGCCGGCCGCCCGGCACACTGCAGAGCCGATTTAAAGAGACAACCGGCCAGGTTTTGCCTCCGCTTCCAACAGAATCGGACAACTCACATTAAAGCACTTCCCTGAAAGGAGGCGGAAGGAGGACTGGATGATTTCACTTTATTTTTAAAGAAAATCCTCGTCCGTTGAAGGCTCCAGGAACAGAAATGTGAGCAAGGAACCGGAGTTCAGAGGAATTCTCATAGTCCTTGTATTAAAATATTCTCAGATCCAAATTGCCTGCCGGTGTGGGTGGGCCGTGGCCTTGCACAGAGAGGCCCCTGCCCCCATCCAGGGTCCTGGCCCAGCCCCCCGTCGGGCCGGGTGCTGGGGGGTGGAGGACAGGTGAGACCCGGGGACGCGGGTGGGCTTTGCAGCCAGCACGACCCCTGTGAGGGCTTCTGGCTCTGTGCCCCCAGTCAGGTGCGGCTGGGGGGCCTGGGGACTGTGCTCGGCACACACGTGTGAGCGTGGGGGAGGCCCACGCTCTTCCCTCCCGGCTGGAAGGTCAGGACACTGGTGCCTGCTCGGGAGAGCCCCCCCCCCCCCCGATTCTGGAGGGCCTGGGCCTGGACTCTGGGGCATCACTAAGATTCACGACTTTCTCAGCTCGTGGCCCTTGCCTCTGGGGGCTGTGTTCCCCATGCTTCTCTGTGGATACAGTGATGAGGCCTGGGATTTGGACAAGGAATGTGAAAGCCAGAGGGGTGAAGAGTGTGCGGCAATGTGGGTGTCCGTCCCCAAGCCCTTACCCGCCCCAGCTTTCCGGGATTGCTCCCCTGGGGGTGGGGGGCCCCGGCTTTTGTTCTGGACAAGTGGGGCAAGGAGGAAGGCGGGAAAGCCCGCTGTGAGCTCAGGGTTCAGCCCAGACTGCTGGGCGGCCCCATGGGGCTTGTCCACCTGTCGATCCCTTCACAAAGACTGTCCACGTTCAGGGCATGACATGAACACGGGCCAATCCCTCACCAGGGCTCCCAGCCCGGAGATGGCAGAAGGGTGGTGGGAAGGGCACAGAGGAGGGGCATTGCTGGCGGCCGCCGGCAGTCTCTTGCTCTGTGCACAGCCTTGTGCTCTGTCCCAAGAGCCTGTGATTTGCCCTGGCCTCAGAGCAGAGGCGGTAGGACCAGAATCGGGGCCTCCTGAATCCCAAAAAGGCAGCTTCTGGGAGAACTTACAGAAGAGGCTATTGGGAGGCAGAGGACCGGGCCAGCCCAGTCCTGGACGCCCCCAGCAGCCCCTCTAGCCAGGCCTCAGTGCTGCCCTCGAAGGGCACGTCCAGACCCTGCACTCTGTGGCCTGCATCCAAGGGGCCACACCCAGAATCCACACCTGGGTGCAGGTGTCCCTCTGGAATCGCTGGGCTGCCCCACACTGAGGGCTGTCGGAGGAGCCTCATCGGAGGGCCTCTGGCTTTGTGAGGGGCAGCGCTACCCCCGCCCGCCCACAGCTGCCCTGCCATCGCCCCTCCGGGTGCCCGGTGCACAGCCTCAGGACTGCACACGGCAGGACATCTGTTACAGACCCAGGCCTGGGGCAGCAGGTGGGGGCGGGGCACGGCATCCCCTCACACATGCCAGAGGCCATCTGTACCCAGCACAGGGCAGCACAGCTGTGAGATGGGGAAACAGGGGCACCAGCGGTCAGACTCCCTTTGCTGTCATTCCACGGAGCCTGCCTGGTCGTCCCCCTGCCCCCCCCTCCCCCCCCCCCCCCGCCCCCGGAGGGTCAGGGACTGTGGGTCCAGGGCTCAGTGTGACCGGCCATTGTGGAGAGCCTCAGATCTTCTCTCTAATGAGACAACGTCCTCGGCTTGGAGAACAAGGAGGGACCCTGCTTGATGTGGCTGCACGGAAGTCATGGCACCATGCTTGCTCGGGAGGGACGTGCCCTCACGTTGCTCTTGGGGCCTCAGAGGATCGGGGCCACAGAGACAGTTGTCACATACTTCTCATCGCTCCCAGCGCGCCAAAGACTCTGAGTGAAACAAGTGTTCTAGGGCTCAGGCCTTCTTACGGCACCAGGCACTTGCTCCTGATACTTGCGGGGTTGGGGGGCGTGCCTCGGTTCTTTCCAGGACCAGCGTCTCCCCAGGGAGCTCTTGGCTCCGCTTCCTGCAGGAAGGCCAGGGTTCTGGCACATTCTGAGTTCAGGCCTCTGTACAGAAGGGCTCACCGCAGACGTGGGTCTGCACTCTGTCCGTGTGGGAGGCAACACTGACCTCCGGACGTCCAGCCCTGACCTCCTATCCACTGCCTGAGCTGTTCGTTCCACTGAGAGTGGTTTCCTTCATCTGGGGAAAGTTGCTTCTGACTCAGAGGTGGACGGCTGGGGCTTTCTGTGCAGGACAGTGGGACGACCAGGCCCCGCGTGGGACTTCCAACTAGGGGTTTGCCTAGTCAGGGAGCATAGCCCCAGGGGGCCGAGTCCACCCTGCTGCTCGGATGGAGCTGGCTGGATGCTTCTGCCGTGCTGAACGGCCAGTGTCCAGTGTCCTGGGTCCCTACGACCAGGGCACGTGCTTGGGGGGTGGCCTTTCTCTGCACCTGCCGGCTTCCGGAACCGGCAGCCATTCACGGGACAGGAGGAAACAGTCTGGGGAGGACGGTGGGGCCGCCTCAAGACCAGCCTCACAGTGGATGGAATCAAAGGGTGACGGACGGCTGGGGGTGTCAGCACGGTGACGGAGCCAGTACAGAGGGGCTCGGGGAAACTACGGCGCTGACTTCCCTCTGTCCGTGGGGAGCGCCAGCTCAGGTATTAGGTGGCTAGAATGGCTCAGCCCAGACTTGCCTCCTCTCAGAACATTTTGGGGACTTTTGCGGGTACCTGCTTTCCAGCCACCGCAAGGGTCCTGGTAACCCGAAAGCAGAAGCCCACGGTTGCTGGAGACGTGTTTCCGGGTGAGAGCGCAGCCTGGCCCTGGGGGGTGCAGGACGCCCGCTCTCGGCGCACTTAGCATCCAAGGCTCACGAAGCGGAATCAAAACCGGCTCTCCCGTTGCCGTGGCAACCAGCCCCGCCCCCTCAGGCGTCAGTTTGCATCTGTGCAGACCATTTGTAACAAAGATTTGCCTCAACAGATTCATTCTGCCCTGAAGTGGAGCCTAGTTTGAGACCCAAACAATGAAACTAACAAACTTGTCGGGCTCCCAGGAGGAGTCAGGCCCCTGACCAAGGCCACGGGGAGGTCACAGGGAGGCCACGGGACATTTCGTGCTACCTCCCATCTACCAGACCATTCGTAGTCGGCAGGCAGTGGAGTGTTTTCAGGTTTCACCTCTGGAAGGTGTCCTGCGGGGTCGGGCTCCAGGGTGGGGGTAGTCTGAGCAGGGCCCCCCCAGGGCTCCTTGGGCCCTCGCCCCTTGCAGACTCTGGGGAGCAGGCGGTGGGGGGGGGCACACAGCAGCCCCCAGGTTGCTCTTGTATGTTTAGTCTCGTCTCCCTCAAATCACATTTTCTCCCCCTTCTTAGTCTTCTGACCCCAGGGGTAGGACACACAGCAGCCACATGGGCACCACCCAGGGGTGCTGTCTGTGACCAGGAACTCAGGGAGCCGCACCCACACCTCCTGGGCTCGACGGTGGCCCAGAACCCCAGCCACAGGCACGGGGCGAGTCTGCTGGGGGGAACTTCGCACACAGCAGTGTGTTCGTAGGGTGAGAGCTGGTCACCTGGGGGTCGGGGCCGCCAGGAGGGGCGGCAGGGCACCAGCCCGGAGTTGGCTCCGTGGAGACGGGAGGGTGTGTGTCTCCTGCAGACGTGCGGCCGTCCTAACCAGGGCCTGTGTGTGGGCTTTTCCCGGTCAGACCACTGCTTCCCGCCCAGCTGGCGTCGCGTCTGCACACGGGACCAAGACAGAAGCGGGAACACCCAGGGCTCCGATGGTTTTACACCAGGACTAGTCCAGTTTCCAGACCTGAACAGTTAACCAGAAGTTAGTGCTTCCCGAAGGCTGTGGGCCGGCTGGGACGGGGGCCGGTGTCTTGGGGCCTGACACTCTCTGTGGGCCCAGGTTCCCATCTGGGGCCCCTGTGGGTGGGGGTGGCTCCGGGGGTCCCCTTCTACGAGGGCCGTTCCCTGCAGCCCCGTTCAGGGTGGCCGACGCAGGCGGAGCTCGGGGTCCTGCTCAGAGGAGCCTGGGAGTCCTGCCCCCTCGCACGTGCCCTCCGTCCAGCACCCGCGTCTGCTGCCGTCTCTTGTCACCCCCTGGTGCCCTGTGTCTGTGAGGGTCAGGCCCAGAGCAGTCCGTGCAGCGCCCGAGGGGATGTGTCTGTGCTGTGGGGGGTGCAGCCTCTTCCTGGCGACCGGCCCGGGAGATCAGCCACCGAGGAGCCCTCGACCCGGCTCCAGCCTCTTGGCCCCGCCGTCTGACCTGCTTGGCCTGCGCAGGTCCTGGGGCACGTGGCCCTGCCAGGCTGCCGGTCCAACGCGCCCCGGCTCAGCCCGGCCTCGCCAGCCTCCTCCTCGCTGCCGCCTGGTGCCTCCTGCCAAGGCTTCTTGCGCTTGGGCCAAAGCAATTTCACCAGATTAGACGTGGTCAGAAGCAAGTTGTTCCGCCTGGCAGTTCTGTTAAAATAATGATTTGTCTGAAAATTAATATTCCCGAGTCACTGGTTCTCTGGTATTAGCAGTTTTGGCACACCACAAGACAGTCTTCTAGTGCTTGATATCTTGAAGCATTTCTTCCTCTCCTTTTAAAATATCCTTAAGCATAAAAATAATCTTTATTTTTAATTTCCAACAGTTTGTCAGCCAGATATTCTTGCTTTAAGCTGTTGGAACAGCAGAGGTTTGGGACAATCTGGGCACCTAAGAGCGGGGCAGGATTGGAATAACACCTCACAGTGAGGCACGGAGTGTATACGTGTGCACGTGTGTGCAACAGTGTGCGTGTGCAGGTGCGTGTGCAGTGAGGCGGCCGAGAGCACCGTGGGGCACTGGTACCGGTGCCCGAGGCCGGGCAGGGTGATGAGTGTTGGTCAGCTTATTGTTTTGGATCCATACTTTCAGAAATTACCTTCTTGAGTCTATGTAGGTTTTTTTGGTAAAGAAAACCCCCAACAAAATCAGTGTGAACAATAACAAACGACGTGATGTTTTTATAGTTGTAACATTTAGATTTTTTCAATTAGCTCCTTATTGTGGTCATTTGGTCGGCTCCACTGTTTGCCTAGATCACAAAGCAGGATAGGAGACATAACTAAAATTAATTCTATACACACCAACCCCCCCCAAGGGATGAGTAGAAGGCAAACATCGTGGAACAAAGGCGGAAAGCCACTGGAATCCTGAGGAAGAACTCATGAATATAGTGAACATTTACCCAAACACAGTCCTACAGGAGGCAGGGCTTGGTGCTCTTGGATCTGTGCCCCGCGGGGTCTCTGATGACACCAACGTGGAACCGACCGCGTGCAGGACAGCGGGCACCGTGAGGACGGGAGCAAGGGTGGCCTTGCCAGAAACTCGCAGGCTTCTCGGGAACCGTGTCTGCTCGGGGACGGAACCACAGAGTCAATGCCGAGCCCCAGGTCACGCTCGTGCTCCAACGCACCTGTCGCGGCCGGGCGCCCGTGGCTCTGGCTGTGCTGCTAGGCAGCGCTGGTTTCCCCCCAAACTGGGAGTCCTTCTTTCCCAAGGGGGCTTGCTTCTCTGGCTCCCGGAAGTCTGTAAAGGCTCAGACCCTCATTAATTTCACAGTGCGTTTCACAGACAGTTATGTGACCGGTAAGCCCAGATGTTCTACGTCTTCCCGCTAGAGCAGCAGGAGAAGGAAAAACTCAGGAAAACGTCGGTGAGTGGGAGGTGGGTGGAGGAAGCAGAAGGCACACACGGCCGTCCGTGGCAGGAGGACCCCACTGGCGCAGCCGAGCTGCGGGTGCCGCCACCAGCCCGGCCCAGCTTGTCCCCAGCATCCCTGCCCCCCTGGACGTCCGTTTCTCTCTGTGGGGCCCAGGGGCCTCCCTCCCCTCCCTCGGCGGGGCTCATGGGCCGTGCTGGCCTCTTTCCTCCTCGCCCTCGCGCTGCCCCTGCCGATCAGCCTGGACCTGCTCCAGGCCCAGACCCACGGCACCTGGAGGGGCTTGAACCTCCCTCCTTGCGACCTCCTCAGAGATGCCCTGAGACCCCTAGGGCGGCCGGGGGGGAGTCCCTGCTGAGCAGGCTCACGTCAGCCTTCTTCCGGGCAGGCCGCACCCTTTGCCCCGGCTCAGGGGTTCAAGGCCCTGCAGAGGGCAGGATGCTCTGGCTCCCTGGGCTTGTGGGGTGTGAAGTGCAGGGCCTGGGGCCGCCCAGCAGTCGGGAGCTGTGTCCCCCGCCTCGACCTGACCTCGAGGTGCCTGTCCTGCAGCTGGTGACCCGGGGAAGTGATGGCCAAGCACAGACCGCACCGGGTGGAGAACGGGCCGTGTAGGCCCCGGGGCCAGACCTGACCGTCTTTAGGGAGTCTGGCCAAGGCCTGCAACGCCCAGGACCCCCGTGCCCCCTGGAGGTGAGGGCGCAGCATTGCAGAGACCTCCCGCCTCCTACTTCGAATCCCTCCATCCTGCTGGTTTAATCCTCTGTCACTTCTGAAACTCTGATAAAACAAGCCTTCTTAATCCTGGGTTTAATAAAAGATTCTCCATTGAGCAGTTTTCTCCAAATGCAGTTGGGACACAGCCGGATCCATCAATCAGGCTTTCAAGATGACTTCTGGAACCTGCCTCAGCGTCCGCCCCGTTCTCCGTTCCCGGTGTGGGTGCAGGTGCCTCCCCACGGCCCTGCGCACCCGGGTCCCGGGCCCTTCGTGGGTGGTGCGTGTGGGGGAAGGGCGGGTGGGCCCAGGTTGTTCCTGGACCAGACCAGACCCCTGCCCGGCACCGCCCAGGTCACTGTCATAAGGATGAGGTGCTTTGTGCCCGGGGGAGGCTGGCCCGTGTCAGCTGGTGGCACTTCCTGACCAGGAGCTCCCGTGGGCCCCCGGAGGGCCCAGCTGTGTGCAAAGACCACCGCCTCTGACCCCTCCCCCCCTCCCGGGCAGGCAGCCGCAGAGACCCAGCTCCGGGCCGGCCCCACACATGTGCATCGCCACCCCGATGGGGAAGGGATGGACACCAGACAGAAGCAAAGAGGACGCTGCACCTGGAATCACTCCCCAGGCAAGTGGCTGGACCCTGGTTATCTGTTGCTTAGAAAACTCAGGAAAAACACAGACTCTGAACATCTGCATCTCCTTCCGTATGGCCTCCCGGCTGCCGTCTGGGCGGTTAGCAAAACCGTGTGCTGAGACCCCCACGTGCACCAGGAGGGGTGTCGTGCTGGAAGGTTCCGAGCATCCTCTCTGGGCTTGGCAGACTGTGTTAGGAGAGAGACATTTTGGAAGGAGGATGTTAAATTGGAAATGAACCCGAAAAGCTTAATGTTTGGATTCTGTGAAGGGGATACTGTGGCTCTTAAGTTCTCGATGAGGCGTCAGAAACGTGTGTAAATCGGGTGGTTTGCGGCGAGGCTGATGCGTCCGTGGCCAGGCCCTTGCGTCCCCGGCAGGCGGCACGCAGCCCCCGGGCCTCTCCCTGGAGCCCCATCTTCCGTGCAGCGTGTCTGCGAGCCGAGCGTCGCTGCCTGGGGCGTGGCTGCCGCTCCAGACGGCAGGTCCTCACCCCTGCGGTCTGCCCCCCAAACTGACGGAGACCAGCTCCCCTCAGGAGGAGGCTCACGTGTGCTCTGCGTCTCCAGGTCTCCAGGACCCCCAGTGCCAACCTGTAAGCAGCGCTCCGTGACCTCTCTGGTCCTCCCCTCGCCGAGAGCCCTGGTCACCGGCCTCCTCTGCAGGCTCCAAACCAGGCCCATCTGAGACCCGGCCCGCCGCACCTGAACGTCCTGCCTCGGGAGGCTTCTCAGGGGCGGGGACTGACCCAGGCTCTGAAACTGGGAGGAGGCCTACTTCTGGGAGCACGTCACTTCTCCAGGCACAGGCCGTTGGTTCCCACGTCCTCCGCCAGCTCCTGGGGGTCCTGCCTCTCCTCCCACGTGTCAGAGGCGCTGAGCTCCCAGGTTAGACCCAGCAGGTGCCTGGTTCGAGGGCTGACTTTAATTCTCTCACAGAACAGGTTACTGCTGGCCACCTCTCCTGGCCACGGGCTCCATGCCCCAGGGGCCCTGCTTCGCCGGCCGTCCTGCCCCTCACGAGACCCACGCTCTCTTGGGCCTCTGGGGGCACTGTAAGGGCCAGGACCAGGGCCGCCGTCCTCCCTCCTCTCCTGCTGTGACTCCTGATGCCAGGCCCAAGCCATACCCCTCTGGACAGTCACAGGCAAAGGCCTTGCTGGTCATGAGAGAGAGACAGACGGACAGAAAGAGACAGAGGGACAGAGAGAGACAGAGAGAGAGAGAGAGAGAGAGAGAGACAAAGGGGGAGACAGAGGGACAGAGAGACAGAGAGACAGAGACAGAGAGAGACAGATGGGAGGCCTGGGGAGGAAACCTCCCTGGGAGGCTGTGCCCTGGAGGGGCCTGGGTGGAGCTGGAAGGAGGGTCTGAGAAGCCCTCCTACCCGCCCCCCCGCCCCCCCTCCCAGCACCCGCCCCGTGGCTGCTGTCACAGCCGAACTCGGGGTGGGGGGGCCTGGGGGCTCAGGCCCCTCAGAAACCTCTGCTCTGGTGGAGTCATCATGGCTGTCCTTGGAGGCGCCGTCCGTCTGTCCCTGGGCACCCCGACTATGTCCCGGCCTGTGTCCGGCCGGCCAGGCAACTGTCAAGTCACGTGCTCTCGGTGACGAGAACTCGTGTGCGGTTTGTGTTCTTGGCAGCAGACATCGGATTCACGGTAACTGGTTTCCATGGTGATGCATCGATCCTGGCAGGTGGTCCCCCCCTTATGGAGAGGCCAGGTCGCTCCTAGAGATGGGGTGCAGGGCCCTCCGCTCAGGTCTGGAGAGCTTGGAGCCGGTGGAGGAAATGGCTGCCGTTTAAGGCACGAGGGACAGCACTGGGTCACAGGGCTGCTGGCCAGCAGTCTGACTGTCCAGGATGAGCCAGCAGGCAGGGCTTCCTGGAGGAGGCAGCCTTTGAGCTGTGTCTTGAGGGAAGAATAGGACCTCACCGAGCAGGGAGAGACTTCGTGGCTGGCGGGGAGCAGGCCGGGCCGCTGTGTTTGCAGAGGTGGCTGGTCTGGCCAGGCCGTGAGCAATGGCACAGAGACACTCGGCTGACTGGACGTCTCAAAGGCCAGTGAGAAGGGAATTTCTCAGAGGCACTAGGAAGCTGCCAACATCTCAGGCACAGGACCCCTTCCTCCAGGGTGTGCTCTAGCCCAGGGCCCAGGCCGCCTGTCCCTCACCCCTGCCCCAGCCCACCGGGTTCACTGGGCTCTGCTCCCAATCATGAGGCCTTCTTAGAGGCTGGACAACAAGAGTCCAGCAGGAAGGCCTCTGCTCCGAGACCACACTCCACAGGGGCTGCTCCTGTCAAGGCTCAATCCCTAACCAATGGGGGCAGATTTTCACACCTTGCTCTGGGATGATTTAAATGCCCCGAGGCAAACACAATTAAAATCATCGAGTAGGTTTCTCACTGTTCTAAGAAAACATTGGATGCTTTTCTGTTTCTTCATTTGGGGTTGAGCAAACGTGTTGAGGGCTCAGGAGGCTGGTGGCACACTAGATGGAAGTCCCTGTCTCAGACCTTCCCAGCAGGGGCCCAGGGACAGGGTGAGCAGCGGGCAGGAGCTGAGGCCGGCCCAGGGCCGAGGACAGCCACACCCTCTCTGCACAAGAGCACAGCCCTGACTGGGCTTGGGCCCGTGCAGGACATGGTTGGGTCCCCCCAGGGATGCCCCGGCCGCTGGACTGCCTGGAGACCTTCGGGCCAAATCACTCAGACATAAATGAATGTGTTATTAGTTTTGGTCTGAAGCAGATGAGAGGTCAGTGAAGACTTCGCAATAATGAAAAACCAGTCACATTGGCCACAGGTGCCATTTATGAGAGATAGCTTCCACAGTGAGAAAGTCTCTCCTGTCTCCCGCTGAAGCCCAGACCCGGCTTTAGAGAATGACAGGAGAGTCATAATTGTCGTGTATTAATTTATAGAGCAAAGCACCTGGAAACCAGAGCCTCTGGAAATGCAGGGAACTGGCCTTTGTGGACAGATCAATGTGGACAGGCCTATGTGGAGGGGTTTATGTGGATGGGTCTATGTGGATGGGCCTATGTGTATGGGTCTATGTGGATAGATCTATGCGGATGGGTCTATGTGGACAGGCCTATGTGGACAGATCAGTGTGGATGGGCCTATGTGGAGGGGTTCATGTGGACAGATCTATGTGGATAGGCCTATGTGGACAGATCAATGTGGACAGGCCTATGTGGAGGGGTTTATGTGGATAGGTCTATGTGGAGAGGTCTATGTGAATGGGGAATGAGGTCTGTGGGGATGGTCTCATGGTGATGGGCCTATGTGGACAGATCAATGTGGTTGGGCCTATGCGGATAGGTCTATGTGAAAGGGGAATGAGGTCTGTGGGGATGGTCTCGTGGTGATGGGTCTATGTGGACAGATCAATGTGGATGGGTCTATGTGGATGGGTCTGTATGGAGGGATCTATGTAAATGGGCCAGTGGGGATGGGGCTGTGTGGATGAATATATGAGGCTGGGGCCATGGGAACAGGGCTTATGGGGGGCGGGGCTGGAATTTGGCTCCCACAGGCCAAGAGGAGGCTTTTCTGATGGTCGGACCTTGCTGGGTGCTGCCTGTCTAGTGGCCTAGAGTGCCAGGAGATTGCCACAGTCAGGACAGTGGGGTTCAGGGTGGTCCCAGGCCCCAGAGAGGGTCCCTCTGCCTGAGGCCACCTGCATTTCCCAGGGTGGGGTAGGAGGGCCCTGTGGGAGCTCTGTGGGAGTTGGTGCTTGGAAGATGCCTTCAGGCAATGCGGGACAAAATTCCCTCAGGCTGTCCCCAGGGGACACTGAAAACTGGCACCTTTGGCCTGGGGTGGGTGTCAGGGGACCACCACCTGGAGTCCTGGGGTCTCCTTCTGTTGAACAGAAGGAAGGGTCCCAACACAAGGCAACCTGGCCGGGTCTGGGGTCAGATCACTCACCTCCAGAGAGACCCCGAGCCCGGCTCTCACACACCTGGGGGTTCGGACCCACTTTCTACCCTGGTCAACTCCCAGGCCCTCCTCCCCCATGCTCCGCCCAGTACTCCCCACACCTGCTGGGGAGAAGACATCCCTCCAACTTGTCTGTCCAAGGCCAGCTGGTTGGCCAGCCCTCACCACATGAGCCAACTCCTTCCACTAAACCTCCTAGTATCTCCCACTGACTGCACATCGGCTGAAGCCTGGGAGCCCTGGGAGTGACCGGAGAAGTGACTGGCACATCTTCAAGGAAGGCCAGGGGTGTTCCTATCGCTGCCGCTCACAGACCGAAATCGGAGGCACCTTCATGTTCACGGGGTGGGTGGACTGGGCCAGCTGTGGTGCGCTCACATAAGGGGCCACGCGGCAGTTAGAAGGCGTGTGGCGGGCCACACGAGGCCTCCCACTCCAGGCAGGAAACGAGCTGCACAATTCCACTCACGGTTCAAGGGCGTCCCCAAGACAGGCCGGGACGGGGATGCTTCCACAGGTGGTGCTGGCGCCCCCACATGCCTCGGATCGCCCTGGAGACAGAACGCCATCGTGAGCACGTTATGCCCCCAAGTCAGGGCCGGCCCACCCCTCCAGATGGGTTCCCGGGGGAGAGAAACCCTCTCGTGAGAAAGTGGGGAGGTGCCTTGAGGCAGCGAGGGGTCAGGTCTCTGGTGTCCGTGCGCAGTCACGGCTGCGCTGGCCCGATGGGCACCTCTGCGGAAAGCCAGGTCCCTGACCCCAGCACCGTGAGGCGGGCGGTGAGACAAAGTGGCTGACGTCGTCGGGGCTCCGGTACCCGCCTGGAGCCCGTGGCTCCCTCTTCGACCGAGCGTTTCTCAGGCCCCAAATTCAAACAGCAGAATTATTTTTTAAGCGCCATCATATTCAACGTGTAGAAGCCACTGGCCCCTCAGGAGGTGTCTGCACTAGATGCAGGGACGGGAGGTGACTCTCCAAGGCCAGCTGCTTCTCTCTCTCGGCGTCCGGCAAGGAGGCCACTCTGCCTCTGCCCCGACTTGAGCCTGGGCTGGGGAAAGTGACAGCCCTTCTGTGCTGGACTGGATGTCCAGTTAGCTCCCTACTTTCTGTGCGGAGACAGTCCGCGCAGAGGCCAGGGGCATGCACCTGCTGTCATCACAGCCCTTTGGGGAACTGCAGGGAGCCGTCCCATGAGCCTGTCCATCTCGGCCCTGGGCACTCGGACGGCTCGTGGGCTGGACCCAGGGAGCCCTGTCTGGAGCGGACACACCTTCCACCTCCCCTGCCTGATGCTGCCGATGAGAAGGGGCAGCCCCAGCCCCGGGCACAGCGTGCAGGCCCCCTGCTTCTGTGGGAGGCAGGCTGCACCTCCGTCCTGCCCGCCCCCCATCCCCCGTGTCCTCCTCTGTGTCCACTGCCTTCCATCCTTCACGATTGGCTCCTCGTTGGCTCGGGGGGCCCGGCCACCTCTGCGCTTCCTGTCCTGCCCCTGCTGCACCTCTGCTGCCACCCATCAGGCCTATAGGGCACAGGGAACCCATGGTGACCGAGGGGCAAGATGGGCTCCCTGTGTGTGTGACGCCACGGCCATCGGAAAGCGGGAAATGCTTGCCCCCCAAACAGCTGCCTGCGGAGCCTGTGACGGACACACAGAGGCTGCCCCTCAAGGACCCCTGCCTGAAGAGCCCCCGCCTCAGCCTGGGCCCCAGGGGCTCCTGGGAGTGGGCACCGGGAAGGAGATTGTTCTGCACAAGGTTTTCACCAAGGTCGGTCTCACCTATTCTATTCCTTCTAAATTAGCTCTCTTCCCCGAAAGCCTTTGCAAGGACGCTCTGGGAGCAGTGGTCTGCGACTCTGATGGGATCTATGTTCCACCATCGTTCCCACCTGCTGCTGTCACCCCTGTAGGCTGCCGTCGCGCCCTCTCCCTGGGTGCAGACGCCGGCCCGGCGTGGACAGCGAGTTCACAGCCCCACCCTCCTATGCGGTCTGTCCCTGTGACCTTGGGCTCCAGGGCCTGTGCACTCAAGCCCCTGGCTTCTACGTGCATCACAGGGTCAACTAGGTGATGCTCAGGCCCGCTCCGAGCGAGTCCTGGCCTGTCTGGCAGCGCGGGCTTGGCGTGGCTGGTCTCTGTGCTGACTCGCAGTGGGGCTGGAGCGGGTCGGAGCTCGCCACCAGCCTGCGGCAGGGAGCCCATGCCCGAGGGACAGCATCTGGTCTGCGGGCCTGTGGAGGCGCCCCAGGCTCCTTACCTCCCACAAAGGCCAGGCTCGGCCCGGGCCCCTTCCTGAGGTTCTGGGACGGAAGGCCGCGGTGGGACCCCAGGAGGAGCCCTCTTGGGGCTCGCCATGGAAACCGGGGTCCCTCTTGTCCTCCTCCCGAAACCCTTTGCTCAGTGCTGTTCTGAGATGCTTCCCGAGGCGGGGTCCCCGAGACCCTCATGCCCCTGCTCAGAGCCATGCAGCCTCTCTGGTGTGGAGGGCCCAGCCTCGCCGCCTGTGCCCTTGGCTTGCCTGTGTCTCGCCTGGGCCCACCGAGCCACGAAGAGCCCATCCTGGGTCCTCTCCGTCTCTCTCTAATGTCTTAGCCTAATGACGTGACTGTGGACTCATGCCTCCCCACCCCCAGGTCGCAGAGCCAGGCCGGCACTGAGCCCTGCACCTGCCCTCAGACCTGCCTGTTTCTCGGATGACAGGGCCGCCCCAGGAGAAGCACTGTCTGGGCGCCCGCGATGGCCTCATTCTCTAAGAAGCCGTGTCTGCAGTCTGTGAGGACGCACAGATGGCAAGTGCAGACGCGAGCACCTGTCTTGGGGACAGGTTAGGAACCAGAGAAGCGGACAGAGCAAAACCAGGGCCCGGGCAGAGTTCGCTCCTTCTGCTCAGAGGCACGTTGTGCCAGCGCCCGTTCTGAATCCAGAGGGTCAGACCTGGGTGTCTGCAGGGAGGGCCACTGGGCTGTGACCTGGGGACAGGGCCTGAGGGTGGCCTCCTTCTGGTCTCTGGTCTCAGCCAGATGATCAGCAGAGAGCCCTGCCCACAGGTGCTCAGGGAGCCGTCACCTGACGCTCCAGCCCTGGAGGTTGGTCCAGGCCAGGGTCCGGGGCCTGCTCCCTGGGACGTCACCTGCCCGGTGCCCTCATCGCATGCCTGGTAGTGTCCACACCTGGGTTGTGTCCTCTATGGTGGCCAGGCACCGGGCGCTGTCCCAGGGGGCAAAATCCCTGACAAAAACCCACCTTGTAGATTTGTAGATGGCTGCACCCCCTTGGGGTTCCCTCGGCCTTGGCCGTGGTCGGTCCCTCTGTCTGGCTCTCCCTCCTGCTGCCCAGAGCCTGGCTCATCGCCAGACAGGGTCAGCTTACTGGATCCCATGGGATTTCCCCCTTTAGGAGGAGGAAAAGCCCTAGGAGGGTGAGCGAGATGAGCCCTGGGGGGCTCGGCCACTCTCAGGACACCGGCGGGGAGGCTCGCCTGCTGCTCCCAGGGGTTGCATCTTGTCCTGTGTGGTCACGGAAGTGCAGCAGTTTGTGGGGCGTGCTCGGGGCCCCTGGAAGGGTTTGCAGAGGCATGTGGCAGAGGTTGGTTGCTGAAAGCACAAGCTGAAGTACAAGGTGCAGGGGGAATCAGATGAGGGAGCGTGCCCTTTGCCAGGGTCCCGGGCCGCCCGGCACAGAGGGCCTAACCGTGGGCCGCGGGGGTGCGCCAGGCCACGGGATCGTGGCGCTGTCCCCAGGCGCACCCCAAGGCACAGACCGGGGAGAGTTGGGGACTCGGCGTCCGGCACCCTCTGGCATTAGCGAGCCTGCCTGGAAGCCGGCCTGGACGGCTGGGGGGGCCCCGCGGGGAGGGGACGGGCCCCGCCGTGTGTTCTCCCTCCTGCCCGGTCAGCCCTGAGAAATGCCGGCCTTCCGGCCTTCGGCGAGCACGGGGACGCTTCAGCCCTCGCGGCTCTTTCAAAGCTGCTCACATTAGCAGTGGGGGTCCCGGGAGCCCAGCACTCGACCCCCCACCCCCGGGCTCGACTCCCACCCACCTTCCCGCCGGGAGGATGTCGTGCCAGAGGCGCCCGGGAGCCACAGGCCCCGGGTCCCGCGTCACGTTGTCGACCGCACTCACCTGGCGTTATCCTTGCCCGTGAAAGGGGCCGTGGTTCCTGGAAGCACTTCTGTGGAGGCCGCCTCGAAACCGCCTGGCGAAAGCGGCTTCCGAGGGTGGCGTCGTCCGTCTGGATCTGGTTCCTGATCGTCACCGCCCCGGCGGGCTGGATGGCAGACGAGGCGCGGGGAGCGGGGGGAGCGAGCTCGGTGCGGTGCCGGCCGGCGAGCCACGGCGACGTGGAGCCGCCAGAGAGCCACGGCCGGGCGGACACGCCGCGTGGTGGGAAATGAACTCCCCACGTAAGAGTGGCCAACAGTCTGCTCTGTCCCCGGGCTTTTCCTTTCCCTCGAGTTTTACGAGGAACGCGTTCCTTAGGAGCGGCCAGGACACTCGGAACGTGGGCCGCCCTGCTCGCCAGCTCCAGCTGCCGTGAGCGTGGCTTCTGCTCCGTGGGCAGGCGGGTCTCTGGTGGCTGCTGGAAGGGCGAGGCCACAGCCACCTGACCTGGAGCCACCAGGAGGAGGAGGAGGACGTGGCAGGGCCGCCGGTGGCAGCGGGGCCAGGACGGGCCACCCCAGGGTCTCCCTCCCTGCACCCACGGTGCCTGGCTGTCACCCACGTCACGGCTGTTGCTGGGGTTTCTCCCCACGTTTTTATGGCCCAGTGAAGTTCACGGACTCAGTACGGGATCACTGAATGGGCAGGCGGCAGAGGACATTTGACCCCTGATTTGACCCCAAAGTTGCGTGCTTGTCACCGCCTGTGTGACAAGTCGGGGGCAGACGGTAAGAGTGGGGTGATGGCCTGGGCCAGCCAGGCCCAGGCATGTTCCGGCCACATGCTCAGCCTCAGGTCACAGGACGCATGTGGGAAGGAGAGAAGTTCTAGAAACAGGCCTGCCTATGACTTGCTCGTGGCAAGATCGGTGCTCAGCTCAGCACCGAGGAGCCGGCCAGGGTGGGTGGCCGGGCCAGGGCCCCATCTCAGACCTCTCGGCGACTAACCCCGGGCGCTGGACAGGGTGAGGCCGGGGCCCCCCAGGCTCTGCGATGCTGTGGCTCCAAAACGTCTCCTGAGTAAATCTGAGAACGTGTCAAGGCAAGGAGATACCTTTTGCTCATTACAGAGGCCCGGAGAGTCACAGATGACGAGTGTCATCCGTTACAAGCTTCTGGGTCCCCGGGCACGGAGCTACCCGGCAGCCAGCGTGGGCAGGTGGGTGGGCGGGCCACGGCCGGCTCTCCCCGGGCCCAAGACTATCCTGTCATTCTCGTGTCCGTGCGACCCCCTGGCACTGGCCTTGGGCGTGGGGGACAGGGACAGACAACCTGACGGCCAGGGAGCGGGGGTCCATTGAACTGTGTGCAGGATGGTGGTGGACTGAGCCCCCTGTGGCCGGCAGAGGAGACCTCCGAGCCTGTCCAGCTCCTGTGTGGGCTCAAGGGTGACCCTGTCTAGCTCACACCCCCACGCTGCTGGACAACGTCCCCACCCTGCAGCTCGCAGAGTCACCAAAGCTGTGGCATGGCTGAATACGGGTTGTCTTGACCTGCAGTGGGTGAACACAGCGACAGAGGGTGACGGAGCGCGTCCTATCACCCTGAGGCCCCGGTGGGCGCTCTCCCACTCTGCCACATTCCCAAAAACGTCCTGTCTCAGCCGCCCATGAATACCTGCAGCTCTGGGCCTCAGACCCCTCCGAGGTCCAGCACAGCCCCCCTCCCCTTAGCTGCACGGGCCCCACCGTTCCATTCCCCGCTACTGGAGACCCTGCAGGCGGGGCCCCTGCTGCACCCAGGACACTCAGAAGACTTGCGTGAGGGAGTGAAGGAGACCATCGTCCCCCACCAGCTCCTGAGCTCAGGACTTCCGTGCAGGCTGCAGACTTACCTACCGCAAAGCCTGACAGCCGGCGGCCTCTGCAGGGCGGCCTCCGGGCTCGCAGGGAGGGCGGCGTCTGGGCTTTGCCTCCCAGGAACTTCACTCGGGTGTGAGAAGTGGCGTCAGGCTCGAGGCCCTGCAGTCTCGTGCCGGGCCCGGCGTCTCCAGGCCAACACCGGTTAGAGTCTCCTCGGGTGCGATCTGACTTCCGCCGCAAGGCTTCGAATTAATGACTTGCTCGGTGGAATCCCAGGGTGTTTTGCAGTGTTCTGCTTTGATCAATGGTTTAAAATGTGCTAATAGGTCTATCTGGGTGTCTTAGCTGTGCGGCTTCTCAGGCTCCAGGATCACTGCCGTCTTCTCCTGCGGCACCTGTCCCACCCACACGGTACCAGGAAGGGCTCTCGTCGGAGATGTCAGCCCATCCCCGGGACTCCTGCCCACATGTCTGCACCGACGGAGCCTGGGGAGGTGGTGATGCTGGGACCCCTGTCACCCTGGACACCTGCCGTGTGTCTGTGGAAATGTACCCGGGGGGCATAGGCCCCGCCCTGCTCCCACTCAAGTGGGGACACTATGGTGCAGGTTTCGCCCAGAGGACGTGTCCGAAGGACTACAGGCCAGCAGGACTGGAGCGGGGCGGGGCTGTGCTGCTGTGCAGGGGGCTCTTCCCAGGCAGCCATACTCCACTGTTACTCTGCCCTTGGCACGATGGGGAGATGGGCTCCCTTCCCCAGACACCCACACTTGAGGTCAGGCTCTGGCTCCTTCCTGTCCCGAGGGTCTGGCCTCGGTCCATGTCTCAGGGACAACTGTCCAGTGTTGAAGGTAGACGTGGTCTCCTGGCTGCCCCAGGCCAGGACGGCTGCCGTCCGGCCCAACCACTGTGAGGCACCTCGATCTCCGGGCCCTGGTCCTGCTTAGGAGAGGCCTGGGTGGCAGTTGGGCTGAGAGTCTGGAGGCCAGCACCAGCCTGGGGCTGTGAGAGGCCTTGGAGGACCCAGCCCCCGGCTGAGGACGTCTGTCCCCAGGGCGGGGACACCAAGAGAGTGGCAGTGCTGGACCCTTGGTTCCTGGAAGTCTTGGCCGCCGTGCCCTGCCTTTCGACATTCGTCCACCCCGTCTCTGAAGCCTCAGTCCAGCAGCTGCCCTGGGAAATGCTGTTGTTCTGGGCTCGCGTTTGCTTCCCGAGCCCCGGGTCGGGGGGAAGGCACGAGAGCCGACATTTGACATTCCCGATGGCTCCTCCAGCCCCCGCCCCCAGGGACAGCATGATTAATCACAATATGCAAATGGCTCATTTAAAAAATCAATCACGCCAGGGTGGTTTGATTCATTATTCAGGACTTGAGGTGTGTGCACAGAATTCCTAAAGACCCACCAAATCAAGGACCCGGGCAGTTGTTTCTGAAGAAAAGACCCACGGTCTCGGAGGACAGTGCTGTGCCCCCCAACCCTGCCATCCTTGCTTGCACGGTATTTCGGCTTCCCCTTGTCTCCCAGAGATGTGGTGGGCTCCCAGGGCCCCGTGGCTGCGTGGGCAGCCCAGAGCCTGACTCAAGTGGCTGGTCGGCGGGGCCAGTGGAGTCTGGCCGAGAAGCACGAGCCGTCAGCTGGCCTCTCCAGACAGCAGACGAGGCCACGACACACGGGAGTCCAGCCCGCGACCAGATGCCCCAACCAGGCCCCGAGAAGCTTGGCCTCTGGCTCGGGCACCGTGTGGTCAGGCCAGCGCCCGGCCTCACTCCGCGCAGCTCCGGTCCCCCCTCCCTCCACCCCGTCCTCGGGGCCAGCTGCCCCGGGAGCTCCTTCCTTGACTCCCGTAGCCACACTTTGTTTATAACCAGATGGCCCGTGTTCTCATCTCTGGCAGGACAGTTGCCCTGTGACCCTGCACCTGCCACGTGTTTGAGCGGGGTCCAGGCGGCACGCCGCGTGCGAGCAGGACATAGCTGCGTGTGTTCACGGCAGGGCAGGCTGGCTGCAAAGACCCACTGGGGCCCCTGTGGCTGCCGAGTCGAGAGAGGTTTCACCTGGTGATACAAAGCAAGTGCCAGAGGACACGGCTGGGGTGGTTTTCTGACCCCAGCAAGGCCCCTGTCTGCCTCAGTGCCTGGTCCCAGTCGGGCCAGAGGGACCTTGCCTCAGCTTGTGGGGCTGGGCAGTGGGGAGAGGCGGGGGGTGACTGCAGGGCATATGGGGTCAAGGGCGTCTGTGTCTGAAGGGTTGGAGGCTGTCAGCTCTGGCTGCTGATGGGAGGACAGGAGAGGGCAGAAGTCTCCCGACCCCCAGCTGGCAGAGGTTCTGTCTCCGGAGATGGACAGCTACCAGGTGCCCTCAGCCTGCACAGGTGCACAGGTACACGCAGGCTCCGTGCCCAAGGCTCTGGTTCAGGACCAGCATCCGCACCCTCACCTGCTGTGGTGGGTCGTCTTTGGGAACGGCTGCAGCCTCTCCCCTGTCCATGCCTCTCTGCCACGGGCTCCGTGGTTCCTCTCACCCTTGAATCTGCGCTGCCCCGGTGGCCAGCTTTGGCCAACGGTCTGTGGCGGCTGTGATGTGATACCCGTTCTGGCCTGAGCCTCTCGGGGCCTGCGGCTCCTGTCCGCCGTCCTGGAGCCCTGGGACACCGCGAGCCCGCCGGAGCCGGTGGCCAGGGGATGGGGGCCTGCGTGGCGGGCACGAGCTTTTCCGGCCGAGGCTGAAAGCAGAAGCGCGAGTCCCAGCAGAGACAGGAGAGCCTCCAGCTGAGCCCTCAGAACCACGGGGCGTGGAAATGGAGGTGGTTTGAGCCCTGCTGAGTCTGGGGGATGTCCGTGTTCGATGCGTTCCTGAGAATTCCTCGCCTCAAATTGCAAAGAAGCCCCCACCCGGCTGGGACTTCACACTTGCCCACAGTCTGCCCTTCCAAGGAGCCGAAGCAGAGAGAAGTCCTGCTGGGTCCCCACGGGAAGCTGTCCGCCGGCCCGGGACCTTGGGCTGTGGGCCGAGGGACAGCCCCGGTGTCAGCGCCTCCCCCCCGCTGTCTGTGGGTGTCTGCCCGGTGACTGGGGACCGTGCAGCCCACAAGGGAAGCGTCCCACCTCCCACGGGGATTTGTGCTTCCAATGCAGGAGGAGACGGGTGGCGGGGGACACGGTGAAGTTTGGGGCTGACAGCCGGGGCCCGGCCTTCCCTCTGTCGTGCTTGCGATGAGCACTTTTTGCCTCCACACAGACTTTCATAGCTCACGAGCCTCGTGTCCTAGCACAGAAATGTGGGCTCCTGTCTACTGAGCAATCACTTCTTATCAACAGCAGCCTGTGTTTACCTCCAAGCAGAACAAGAATCACACAATTTAAATGCCTTTCGGAGCAGACCACATGGCCCTGGTGCCTTCCGTGTGCGTGTGGAGTGGAGTGGACAGGAGTCAGGAGGATACATTCCCTTGAAGGAATGTTCAGAGCAGGAAACAGTGACCCCAGCACAAGCTCTTTCTTAGAAGTCCTTGTTCCCTCCAGCAAAGCCGTGGGATGGCCTCCAACACGGGAACCGGCCCCAGCGCCAGCCTCCAAACATCACTGAAGGTCCAGGGGTCGCTGCCCAAGTGGATGGCTGAGGGGCCAGCCAAACAGACTCCCACCGTAGAGCCTGCCGCCTGGGCTCACTCCGGGTGCCGTACGTGGAGACTCCGTGGTCTCAGCCAGATTGTTCAGCCCCAGCATTTTCACCGTGTGCCCCCGCGGTGGGGATGTTCGCAAAGCCACCGGCAGGTTCTGCGTGAGGCTGAGCGGGACCTCAAGGTGCCCGGCACTGGGCGGGAGTTGGTGGTGGGGACGGGCTAGCTGGCACGCGAGGGTCGCTTCGGGGCCGAGTTAGGGCTGGCTGTGGGCCTGGGGTGGTGAGGGCAGACCCCAGCCCACAGGGCTTCTGGGGACGGGAGAGGTTTCAGATGGGGACACTCCACGAATGCCCAGGGCTGACCTAAGACCATGTCCTCACCTTAATTTAAGCAATTGTTCTCACTTACTGCGATTGTGTTGGAAAAGGAGACTGTTCATTTAAAACTAAGCAGCGTGCTGTGAGCATGTACAGGAACAGCTGGGACCCAGCCTGGGGCGAAGCGTTCTGTAGTAGCTGTCCAGGTTTGTCCTAACAAATTACCGTAAACCGGGGGGCTCAGAGCAACAGAAATCTACTCTCTCACAGCTTCGGAGGCCAGACATCCCAAATCAAGGCGCTGGCAGGGGCTGCGCTCCCTCCGGAGGCTCCGGGGGAGGGTCTGCGTTTTCCTGGTTGCAGCTTTAACGGCTGTCTGCATTCCTTGACCTGCTGGCTGCATCACTCCTCTCTGTGCCTCCACGGTCACGGTGCCTCCTCTCCAGTCTGTCTCAGACATCCCCATGCTTCCTCCTGTCAGGACCCTCGTCACTGCCCAGGGCCCACCTGCACAATCCAGGATGATGGTGTGTCAAGATCCTTAACCTACATCTGTTAAAGACCCTTCTCCGAGGAAGGCTGCACTCACAGGTTTTGGGGGCTGACACGTGCATGTGGTTTGGGGACCACCACTCTTCAGTCCTGGGGACCCACAGCCCAGAACGCAGGGGTGGGTGGACAAGCCAGGAGCTGAGGACCTGGGGGCAAAGCAGGGGCAGGACAGCCTCCCAGGGGATCCTGCCTCTTGAACAAGATATTCTTTTTTTTTTAAGTTGATTTATTTTGAGAAAGAGAGCATGTGCAAGCAGGGGAGGGGCAAAGAGAGAGAAGGAGACAGAATCCCAAGCAGGCTCCATGCTGTCAGCACAGAGCTGGACGTGGGGCTCAAACTCATGAACCTTGAGATCATGGCCTGAGCCGAAGTCAGATGCTTAACCCACTGAGCCCCCCAAGTGCCCCTGGATGTTCTCTTTAAGTTCATTTCATGCTGTAATCACCATGGGCACGGAAAGCTTAACTGAAATCTGGATTCATAGAAACCAAAAGCTTTATCATACTCTTGGTGTCGAGTCCTGGGACAGCAGACCCGGGGAAATGTCGGAGCAGACAGGACTCACTGCCCACCAGGCGGGCAAAGTCCACTGAGCTTGAGACCCGAGACCCAGACTTCCCGAGGGACCGTATGTTCACCCCTCCCGAGTCTTGGCGCCTCCCCACGATGGGCAGATGCGTGGAGCTGGGACGCTGGTTCGCCCCCACTCCCGGAACGGACAGGCTTCTTCTGACCTCTTTGCACCTGCCTCAGGGCCTCTGTCACCACGGTGCTGCTATGGCCCAGAAAGCCGTTTCTTTACTCTCCCTCTCGACAAGGCTGGCTGCTGTGGGGCCTCGACTTGCCCACAACTCGGCCGAGAGCCTGGCATACGAGGTGCTCAAAATGCAGGAGGCCGAGAACCGAAAGGCCCCACCTGGGAGAACTTAAGTGAGAGAGCCGTGCTCCTGACACCTTGTAATTACCGACCGGTGTCACGGGGCAGTCACTTTTCTCGACCCCAGAGGACAGGAAGGCTTCTGACAAGATATTTAAGACAACCTTCTAATTTCCCCCCAGTGGGTTTTGTAGACCCATTCTGCGGAAGATACTTGATCTCGGTGTTAATGGGGACATTTGGGTGACGCTTACGTGGAGGTGGAATCCCGGGAGCAGTGAGGACAGCCTGGCCCTCGGGGCTGCCTGGACCGCGGCGCCTTGCTGCTTATCCACGAGGTCTGCTCTCTGGAGCGCTTCCTTCCGGCCTCGGTGGAGCCAGTTAGTGGAGACCGGGGGGAAGCGCACAGTCCTGGGTCCCCGCGACTTCGGGGAGCCGGGTCAGCGGTCCCTCAGCTCAGGAAACACGAACATGCCCGGGATACGGGATAGCGCTCACTCGTCCCCTGAAGTTTGGTTCAGCATTTCTGCCGCCATTTTCTGGGTCACGACTTCACTATCCCTTTGGAACTTATTTTGGACCTGAAAATTGGAGATTGTCCTTGGGAGGAGAAAACACTCCTCGCTACGAGATTTTTTCTTCTTACTTCCCCAGTTTTGGAGTGAGCCATACAGATTAAATTCTATAATGTAGCACCACCTTCTTATACTAAATATCACTTTAATTGTTATATGTTGGCAGAAATGGAAAGTTCATCATAAAAGGTTTTCTTAACATACTCCGAAACTGCATTTACTTGAGACTAGATTGATTAAAAATTTATTAGCTTTTGTTTGAAACGCCTACATTTTAAAGCTCTCTTACATTGGGTAAAAGATTCTCTTCCCTCATTTACATACATTTTAAACATTAATGTGTTTCCTAAAATGAGAAGTTTTCTCTACGAAACAAAAATATGTTTAGCCTTTAAACATTTATATCCTAAAATAAAAATAAAAATTTGTATCTAAATGGTGTTTAAAACACCCTTCTTGGACTTTGGTTCTGGCCGTGCTTCCGTGCAAACTTGAAGGTTTGTTGAATTAACACAGTCGTTTCAATGCATGCTGACCTCTGCCCCGGCCCCGGGAATCTCTGAAAGCTGTTTGTGGTCCGCATCTCTTCTGTAGACGTCGTGTCGTGTGCCTGAAACAACCACTGGGCCCGGGACGCGGTGGGGCAGGCGCTGCAGGTCACTTGTGTTCATGGACGAAAGGGGCCGCAGGTCAAAGCAAGGACCCCGAGCCCTCCCCGCTGCCCCCCTCCCCCCACCCCCCCAACACGGAGCTGACCCTAACTGGGGCCGAGCCTGCCAGGAGCGCACTTGGACTCCAGGCGCAGCCACAGGCCACGCGCTCTGCGTGTGCGGGTCTCTCTCATCCATGGTGTGTTTCCTTCAACTGTAATGATTTAGTTGTTTCTACAAAATATGGTACATGCTCCTTCTTAAGAAAAATTCAAACTACACAGGAAAACGTTAAGAAGGCAAAACAATTATCCAAAATCCAACCACTCAAGGCAGATCCCCCTTGGCAGGTACTTAGAGCTAGAAAGACATCAGTTTTGAAAGCTGGGATGACACATACCCAGTATTTTCATAAAACATATAGAATACAATTAATTCTACTTAACTTTAAGCAAAGGGAAGTCGGTTGAAGTGGATCGGAGGGGACAGCACATCAAAGAAACGTCACTTTCCCGTAAGAGAGTCTTTGAAGACCCCGCAGTCCCGGGTCTCGCCTTGAGAGGCACGTGAGTCCTGATGGCTTTCGGAACCGCCACAGCTGTGAGACCCCGTGAAGTGGTCAGAGGGGAGCTGGCGTTCAGAACGAGCAGCTGAGGCCGAGGCCACCTGCCCCAAAGACACAGATGTCGTGGACTGCGAAGGGGTTCCAGTGGCTGAGTTTTAGAAAACCTTCGTGTCCCAGTTACTCCTGTGCGTTGACTGTGCACCCGTGTGCACACCTGTGCGTACACCCATGCACACACCCATTGCACCCCCGTGTGCACTCCCGTGTGCTTCCTCCAGCCCCTCTTCTGCATCCCTCATCTCACAACATTTTTGCTTTTCTAACATGCGAGGGGCACTGGGTGAATTCGTGTCCTGTGGTTCAAGCTCGGCGCATACAGGAGGGGCTCGAGCACGCACGTCCTGGCCCGTGGCTCCTCCACTCTGGGGTCCTCGCTCTGGCCTGGTCCCCTTCCACCCTGCCATGCGACATTCTTTCGGGGGAGCGCTGGGGCGGAGCGCCCTTGAGGCCTCTGTGTGTGAGGAGGCCAGGCGGCTGGGCGCCCACGAGGGCAAGTTCAGTTTTGCTCATTCTCTCCCCACCTTCTTTGTCGGTTCCACCCACGGGACCCGAGGGCCTCTACAGGAGGCCCAAGCGTAGCCAGAATTTTCTGTCCGTTCACATGATTTGCTTTTTCTGCCTGGATATTCCAACGATTGTGTCTCTATTCTTGAAATCTGATAACCTCGCCACGACAGGTCTTGGTCAGTAATTCTGTGTCACTGAATGTTTGAGGACACTGTCCACCGCGTGTTGCTTCGAATGTTTCGTATCCTGCCTGGCCTGGCCTCCTCCTCGGGAACAACTCAGCCAGTGGGTCCCCTCCGGGTTCCGAATGCTCGTCTCACTGAAACCGTTGGTGTGGTGGTTTGTGTCCACTGTTTTCTTGGTTTCTCCGAGCCCCTGGCCACGTCCCTGACGCTGTTGTGGCCACGCAAGGAGTGTCCATCTGTGCAGTGTATTTATTCTCTCTTCCCTTCCCTTCCTTGGCCGGCCCCTCCCCAGCCTTCTCCTCACGTTTCTGCATCAGCCTTATCCCTGGACCCTTGTTCTCCTTGAGACACTTGCCTACAGACAGAGCGTGTGGTACCCTGGAGGCCACGCTCTTCCTCTCTCTTGGGATGCACGTCCCCGCCTCCCCTTTCCCCCCAGTTGTTTTGCTCTTTGTTCCTCCACAGGTGGTTCCTGCGGCCCGGCTGGCTCCCGCGGGGAAGGCCATTCGCTGAGAAGCTGGGGGAGCCCCCACGACCACCTTGGTCTTCTGCGCAATGTGTCCTGTGCACAGTGGCCGCTTCTTTCTTCCTCTTGAGGCTGGCATGGGCCCAACTTGCAGGATCTCACCTCCAGGCTCTGGATGCCCAGCCCAGCACTCGTGGCTCCTTCCGGGCCCTCCTCGTACGGTCCCAAGGACATGTGGATTTCTCAGGAGGCCCCCCTCCTCCACGCGGGCCCAACTAGACTCTCAAGACCAAATTCTGGTCAAAGAAGAGGTGCCCTTGCCGTTTGGACACGCAGCCTGGTGTGGACACAACGGCATCCAGCCTGGTGTGCACGGCAGCTGAGGACCCGACTCGTGGTGTGGTTGCTGGTCTGCAGCGAGGCTGTGTCCCTGCCCGACTAAAGGGGCTCTTCAGTTTTGGCTCCGGGATTTTCAGTGATGTGGGAAGGGCAGACATGTGACCGACACCCCCCAGTCGTCCCCAGGAATTTCACATCTCCTTTAGTGCCCACCCGCTCCAGTGATCAGGAGCTCTGCGGGGGGCTGACATCTGCCAGAGGGGACGGAGGTCGCGGGACAGACGCACCGACCTCCCGGAGACGAGGAGTCACGATTTCACGGGGGGAAGGGAGCTCCCTCCTGCCACACACTCACTAGAGGAAGATGAAATGTTTCCCTCCTGTTCTCAGGGATGCTCTAGAAGTTGCTTTTTGCAAATTAGCTTGTGGGTGCACCGCTTCCTTGCCTCGGCCAACCCGGGGCCCCAGCACCTGACCCCTGGGGGCCGTCGGAGGCCACGCAGGACCGAGGGTCCAGCCTCAGAGCCGACGGAGGAGCTGTAAGCACAGGTCATCCCTCCCAGGGCGAGGCCAGACTCAGGGGCCACAGACAGCAAACCTGAGTGAGAGACGGTGAGGCCTAAGCACCTTGCTCCTACCCCTGCCCTGACCCCCGCTCTGGCCACTTGGCTGAATCCCCTGTAGATGCTTCCAGATGGACTTTCTTTCACTTACAAAATGGCATCTTGGCTTGGGCTGGGCCTGGGGGGTGCTCTCAGAGACTCAGGGCCCAGGAGCCCCTCTGCTCGGCCTCTGCTGTGCCCTCTCCTCCTTCCTGGATGGCACCTGTCCTCTGGCCTGCTCACCCTTGGAGGGATAGGGATGGACCGTTCTGATGGGGGACGACTGGGCAGAACCTAGCTGTCTGGAGTAACCCTCGTCCAGCTTCCAGCACGAAGGTATTTTCCTGGGTCCCTCTATCGCCTCCGAGTGGGCATCCTGCCTGTGCCTGGTGGTCTCTGTCACCTGTGCCCCGGGAGGCCCTGTGCTCCAGGACGGAGTCTGCTGGCCCCTCACCAGGCTGGTCCCCAGGTATCCCCGCCCCACCCTGGCTCCAGGGTGCTGGATCCGTGGACCTTCCGATCTTCTAGGTATTGGAAAGCCTCCCTGAAGGCTGGGCAGGGTGCAGGGGCCTGGGCTGTGCCACAGGATCGCTGGGGACAAGTGAGCACGCAGAGGAATGAGGGCTGTCCACACACCCACAGCGGGAGCCCCACCGTTCTGGACAGAGGAAAGCGCTGGAGCTCAGGCCGGGGTGGGAGAGAGTCAAGCTGGCTCCAGGAGGTGAATCAGGGGTGAAGGGGGGAAGGGGCGACAGGCGGAGGGGGGCTGGGGTGACAGGTGGAGGGGTGGGCAGGGGTGACAGGCAGAGGGGAGGGCAGGGGCGACAGGCAGGGGGGAACAGGGGTGACAGGTGGAAGGGGGCAGGGGTGATAGGTGGAGGGGGGCAGGGGCAATAGGCAGAGGAGCAGGGGCGGCGGGGGGGGTAGTAAGGGTGACAGGTGGAGGGGAGCAGAGGTGACAGGCAGAGGGGGCAGGGATGACAGGTGGAGAGGGGGCAGGGGTGATAGGCAGAGTGGGGGCAGGGGCAACAGGCAGAGGGGCAGGGGTGACAGGCGGAGGGGGGGCAGGTGTGACAGGCAAAGTGGGGCAGGGTCAACAGGCAGAGGGGCAGGGGTTACAGGCAGGGGGGCAGGGGTGACAGGCAGGGGGGCAGGGGTGACAGGCGTGGGGGGAGTAAGGGTGACAGGTGGAGGGGGGGCAGGGGCGATAGGCAGAGGGGGCAGGAGTGACAGGTGGAGGGGGGGCAGGGGTGATAGGCAGAGTGGGGGCAGGGGCGACAAGCAGAGGGGCAGGGGTGACAGGTGGAGGAGGGCAGGGGTGACAGGCAGAGTGGGGGCAGGGGCGACAAGCAGAGGGGCAGGGGTGACAGGTGGAGGGGGGGCAGGGGTGACAGGCAAGGTGGGGCAGGGGGGAACAGGTAGAGGGGCAGGGGTGACAGGTGGATGGGGGCAGGGGTGACAGGCAGAGGGGTGGGGAGGGGCGACAGGCAGAGGGGGAGCAGGGGCGACAGGCGGAGGGGGGGCAGGGGCGACAGGTGGGCAGGACAGCTCTGGGGGCAGTGAAGAGCTGGTGGCGCCCCGAGCGCAGGCGGCCACCGTGAAGACCACGGTGGCACATCCCCCGCCACAGTGGGTCCAGCGACACCAGGGCTGTGGGAAGTCGTCCAGGAAGGCCGGGCGGGACGGCGGTGGCCACCGAGGGGCTGGGCCTCCTGTCGGGACGTGGGGGGCGTCAGCGGACGCCGCACGTGGAAGCCACGGCTCGTGCTGCCGGGTGTCCCGCTGGGTGCAGATCTTCCGGCGCCTCCCGGCACTGCCGTGAGCGGGCGCTGGGGAGAGACTCTCGCCTCATCCCATTCGCCGTCCCCGCGGAGACCCGCCGAGAGCAGGAGCCTCAGGGGCAGGTAGTGAGACTATAAACGGATGGAAGGACGGGCAGAGCATCCCCGCCTGCGTCCTCCGCGTCTGCCCTGAATGGGCGGTTTTGGGGCACAGCCTAGGGCCGGACGGGCAAGCGTGAGGACACCGGCTGTGGTCCCCTCCCCCCCCGCCCCCCGCGCCCCCCGGGCAGCGCCTCTGTGGCCGCTCCGTCCTCCCGCCCACCTGCCGCCAGGCCGGGCCTGGGTCCCTCTGAGTGCGGCCAGACCGCACACTCGAGCTCCGAGGCGGCACCTGGAGCCAGCTTCCCGGGCGAGCGGGGCCGCGGGTGCCTCTGTGGTTCTGAACGCGCTGCCTTCACATGCCAGGAGCGTCCGCGGGCTCTTGATCCGCGTTTCGAAATAAAACGGAGCAGACTTTGCCGGGCATGATCAATAACGAGCGCCCGCGACGACGGGACACCCTTGGCTCTCATTAGAAAGTGCAGGAATTTTTAACAAACGTTTGCTGTCGGAGACAGAGACTGACATGTGCCGCGCGGGCTCCAGGGCTCCCAGAGCTTCCGTGAGACCGTGAGGCTGCTCCCAGCCCCGCTCAGATGTTGCGCTTTTAAAGTTTTATTTTTAACCGGAACATCCAACCCCGTGACGGGGCCAGGACAGGGGGCAGGGTCCCACCCGAGCAGACCGTCGGTGAGACAACCTTCACGCGGCTCCCGGCTGCCTTGGCCAGCACCCGACCCTGCCCGAAGGCGCTGGCCTCGCCAGGCCTTGCAGACGCGCCGTGACTCTGCCACGGGCCGCGGGGCTGCCGATCCAGAGGGTACCGGGGGTCCCCAGGGTGGGACACGGGCACCCCGGACGATGAGGTGTCTCTGACATCACATGTGGAAACCCAAGTCACAGGACGGGAGCTCGGCCCCCCCGAGGGTGACCACGGGGAAACCCTCCGCCCGCATTTCCCCCCCGAGGGGGGTCCACACAGTGACGGGTCTGGCTCGTGTGCGGCTGCGGAGTCGGAGGAAGGGGGCCAGCGTCTCTGCTCCAGAGCGTCAGAGGCGAGAGCGGCAGCCTCTGTCCCACGCGTGTGGCGCCCGGGCGTGAGGCCAGCTGGCGCTCTCGTGCTGTTTCCATTGCGGAAGAGGGCAAGCCGCCTGCTGGCTCCCCCGGACCTTCCAGTGTTTTCTGCAGAGCTTCGGGGTCCACTGTGGCCCCGGGCCTCCGGCGCTGGGCGGCGGGGGCCTCGTGCACAGCCCGCTGCCCCTACAGGACAGGCCAGGGGCCCTCCTCCGTCCCCACTCAGACGCCCGGAGCCCCCTCCCGACGTGGGACGGGACCGGCAGGGCGGGGCAGCGTCCGTCAGGTCAGTTGTCCAGAGACACGCTTTTCTGCACTTCTAGCAAACGCTGCCCCCGGCCCCGTATCCCCCGTGGGCCTGCCTGTGTCGGGGCTCGTTTTGCACAAAGTCAGGATTAGATCCTCGCAAGGATTTTCGGCAGAGGGTGTGCTTCCCCCGCCTTCACCTGGGTCCAGGGCCGCCCCCGCCGCCGAGGAGGCTGGGGGGCGGCCCCGGGTTCCTGTGCGGACCACAGACGAGGACAGAGGGTCGCTGTGCCCGACCCCACACGCCCCGAGCCTCTGCTGGCCTGGGACTCTGTGGGGGACGCGAGGGGCCCAGTCTGCCGGGGATGTGCCCCTGGGCTCCTCACTCTTGGGGACCAAGGGCTCCTCCTGCCGGGGAGAGACAGGCTGGCCACACTGTGTTCCTGAGGGGCACCGGGGCTGGGGTCTCTGGGAGGAAACCGTGTCCCCCCTGAAGCCCTGGCCCAGACCACACCCTCGTCATGGCACTCTCCCCGGGCCCCACACGCTCACTGCTGTGCAGGCCTTGGTGCCCAACGTGGTAGCCCCGGGCTTGCTGGTTCTCTGGCTGTTCTAGCATCTGTCCCCCGTGGGGACATCCCCTGGCATGTTCTCTCAGCCCCCGTCGTGGCTCTCCTTGCCCAGCAGCTCCCAGCTCCGTGCTCAAAGCGCCGGGGCCTGAAGTGGCCGCGACCCCAGCTCCTGCCCCACCTTCGTTTGTAGCAGCTGCCGGCCACCCCGCGCAGCCCCGCCTGGGTCTAGCTGGCCCCCCGCCCCCCACACGCCCGCCCGCCTCCTCCCCGCTCGCCCGGCGGCCCCTGCCCACGCCCGGTCTGTGCTCCCGCTCCGTGTCCGCGCAGCCCCGCCTGGGTCTAGCTGGCCCCCCGCCCCCCACACGCCCGCCCGCCTCCTCCCCGCTCGCCCGGCGGCCCCTGCCCACGCCCGGTCTGTGCTCCCGCTCCGTGTCCGCGTGGACTTCTCGCGGAGTGCCCGGTGGGTTCTCGATACGCTCCTGCTGATTTAATCAGCAGTGGTTAGATGTCCCCAGTGTCAAAGTGCTGTGAGTTCCCAGCCACGTTCCCCGGGAAAGGCTCCCAGACCACCGGACCACGCGTCTTGGGCCCCGGAAAACCTCTTTTTTAAGGGAACAGTTTCTGGCTTTATTCGCCCACATCAGGAACCAGGACACTCAAGGCCAGGCTTGCATCTGTGAGGACATCGCTTGCGCGTACCGGGGGCGTGTTCACCGAGCGGTTGGGGACGTCGTTCTTGCCATTGTCATGTCAGTTTTAACGTGATTTCAGTTTCTACTTTCGTAAGGAAGGGCTACATGTGGCTCTGTAGACCCGTGTCACCCATGAGGGCGATCATTCAAAACCCTGGTGGAATCGGGCTGTGGAGGCCACGAACTTCCGTGCCTGATGGTCAGGACCAGCTCGAGCTTCTGCCCCTCGTGTCAAGGTCCACGAGGTCAGATGACTTCAAGGGCAAGCCCGGTCCTGGGCGGAGGAAGTGGGCGAGGGGGCCAGGAAGTTACATCCAGGCAGACCCGTCAGGCCTGCGGAGGAGACAGGATTTTTGAGACACGCCATGAAGTCTCTACTTGGCCTCTGAGGACGACGGATCCTGGGAGGCTCCTCTGAGCTGTGCAGAAGAAGTTCGGCCAATTTTTCCCAAATACATCAGTGTCCTGACGACTCAGGGGAGGCTAATCTTCTGACGCTGCCTGATTATCTGATTAGTCGGCCTCAGGAACCGGCAGGAGGGCAGTGAGCCCCCACACCCCGGGCTCAGAGCTGACATGGCTGATGGATCCTTCAGCCAAAATCATTTGTCAAGTTCATTGTTCAGATATTTTTAGCTGCAGAAACCCAAGGTCACCCTAGCAACAACTGAGTTTCTGAATTTATAGAGAGTGATTCAAAACTTAATTCTGAGGAGGTAGTTCACAAGTCACTTTTTGTTCTGAGATCTGGCACCCACGACCGTGAGGGGAGCTAAAGGTCTGTCCGTGACCCGCTCAGCATTGGGACCCAGAAGCTTCCCGACGCACTGAACCCTACTTTTGAAGACAAACGTGCTAGCACATCAGGAACCCACACCGTGAGGCAGTGCTGGGCGGCGTGGGGAGCATCACTGCGTCTAACAGCAGGGTTGACACGTGGGACAGGGTCCCAGCCCCCAGGGCCAGGTGAGCCCACACACTTGGAAGGTCAGAAACCTGGACAGGAACCTCTCCATACAGCCCAGGGAGGGGCTCAGGGCGGAGGGGACAGCTCCCCGTGGGGGTCCCCCGGCCGGCCTCTGGAGAGCCACGTGGACCCCACGTGTTGTCCCGGCCTCTTCTCTGCTTCCGGGGCGCACCGTGCAGAGCCGACAGGCAAGCTCACCGCGGTCGGCCACTCCCCTCTCCCTGGGCCCGTGGATCAAGACGCACAGCACTTCCCGAGTATTTCAATCTCGAAATTGCTTCTGTGTGTGGTTGAGTTGCTACCGGGGCACATCACGGAAGAACTTGACCCCGAAGCCAGTCGGGTGATTTCGAACGTTGTTTGTTTGGAGGAAAGGACAACGAAGGTCACCCCCACCCCTGTCTGTGACCGCGCGGAAGCGGGACCGAACGTGGGGATGGAACCCAAATCCGGTGTCCTCACCTGCCTCGCGGTGTCCGTGGACACTGCTCTGTGCACGGCGTGGCCTAGGCGCTCCCAGACCTGCTCCTTTGGTGTCTCTGGCCCCAGCAGGCACCCGCCCCGCTGGCCGATGCGCGGCCCGCTGCAGGGCTCAGTCTCCAGCGGCCCCGGCCGTGGGCGTCTTGTCCTCTCCACACCCGGAGCGGATGGCATTCGTGCAGCTCGGTGAGCCACTGGCCCTCTCCCCTGCCGGGTTTGTCTCCACACACCTGCCGCCCCTGCGGAGCCCGTGCAGCCCGGGCCGTGGCCGACGGGAGGGCGCCCGTCACACGTGGGCCTTGCTGGGAGTCTGCACGGCCACATTCGGACGCGTGCACGAGTCAGGGCCACGCGCCGCCTGGCTGGGTTGGTCCGAGCATCTGGTTGGCTTGCTGGGCCTCACACACACGTTCCACAGACAGACTGGTGTCCTTCAAGGGCGCCTTGTTCCAGGCTGTCCGCAAATACCTGGGGAATGACCCACTGCTCCCTTTGAGCCCTGCACCTACCCCGGCCACTGCCACCAGCAGGAAGAGAAGGCGACTGTCCTTGACCACGGAGTCCCTTGTCCTGTCTGGGCCACGGTGACCTCCAACCACAGGACAAGGGACAGTGGGGTTTCCACTTGGGGTGTGAGGGGGCTCTTGGCCGGCTGCCCGAGTGGCTGGGACGCATCAGACCGCATCCTGGGGCCTGGCCGGCAGGCCCTCGGCCCCCGGGCATCTGGCCCCGGGATTCCAGGCTGACCCAAGCTCGTAGTCAGTCACCCGCGGGCTCGGCCCTGCCTCGCTGCCTGGGTGGCCAGTGTCATTGAACTGCCGTCCTCTTGCAGGGCACAGTCCGACTAGCCCTCGGCCCCGTAGGAGGCACAGAGCGGGCCGCCTGGGGGGCAGAGCGACAGACAACCCCGGCCAGGGCCCAGTAGCGCAGGTGCTGTCGGGGACACAGCAGGTGCGTGAGCACGACGTGTGTCTCTAGTCTGTTCTCCGGCCGGGGCCGTGTCAGGTGTGTGTGCAGGTGGCCGCTCCAGGCTCCGGGTCTGCTGCAGAGCCTGGGGCAATGGGACGCCCCGAGGCCTCAACCGTCCCCTGGCCCCAGGAGGGTGCCGACGCTGGGACCCCACGCCCAGGCCACCGCGGGGGGGGGGGTGGGTGCAGGTGCCCACATGCTGAGGGCCACCTTCCTCAAACCAGGGTGCTGTCTTCACGGCGGGATCCACACTCAGCACCGAAGACAGCCAGCCTGGAAGGTGCTGGAAGGAATCTCGTGAGAGTCTGTGATGCACATAGTTACCACACGCACAGAAAGGAAAACGTTTCCACCCAAGCGACCTTTGCCTTTTATCCAAATCTGCGAAATGTATTTTTTCATTTGTTCAGAAAGTGCGTCTCGCTGGGCAAACTCGACTGACGTCTGACATGAAGCCGTCAGAAGGAAGCTATAGCCTCGTAGCTCAATGAGCCGCACTGAACAAAAGCGAAGTCACAGGGGATCGTCTATAGATTTTACAAAAGCAAAATCGTATCTTTTCCGAGTAGAAAAATCCCTTTATTTTTTTCTTAAAAGAAAAAAACACTCTGCCCCTCCCCCACTCATGCTCTGTCTCTCTCTCAAAAAATAAATAAATATTGAAAAAAAATTAAAAAAAAAAAGAAAAAAACCCCACCTGTATAAAATCGTAGTGTTGAAAATCAGATGGACCATCCTGATTTTAATGTAGGGAGGAGGCAGTCAGGTCGGGAGATTCTCTTCTCCCCAAGTGAGGGTCCAGCAGGAGTCCACAGGGCACTGCCCAGTGTCCCCACGCAGCCGTCGCGTCCCCTCCTCCCTGCCGGTGAGTGAGTGAGCCGACTCCAGGATGAGCCACCCTGCCATGGCAGCGGGTGACGTGTGTGTGCACGGGAGCGTTCTTGTGCACGAGCGTGTGTGCACACGAGTGCGTGAATGTCTCGTGTGCATTTGTACACGCACGTGCCTGTGTCGTGCACATGCGCATGGGGGTACCTGTGCCATCCGTCTTTGGCATTTCGTGCGGGCAACTCTGCCCACCATCTCTGGGCCTCGCCCCCCCCCCCCCAGCCTCCGAGGGTGACAGCTGAGCTGTGGGGGGTGCTGGGGGTGATCTGGCACAGAGCACCCTTCTGAGGGCACCCGACCAGCCCCCTGAGCCCTGAGCTCGGTAGGTCCACAGCGGTGGCAGAGCCTGGGTGGCTCCTCCAGGCCTCGCCCTCTCACAGCCAGGAGAGCCCACGAGGGGACCGTCCCGGCTGATGAGGCAGCTGTTGTAGACGAGGGTCCTGCACCGTGACTCCGCCGGTGCTTCTCGTGGTCCCAGCGCGCGGGGGGGGGTGGTGGCGCCTACGGAGCTGGGGCCACGGGAGCGGCAGCCGTCCCTCTGGGCCAGCACTGGGATCAGCTCAAAACGGCAGTTCAGGGCCCCCGGGGGGTGCAGGCGGGGCTGGTCAGCAGACCTACCCCTACCCGAACGTGGAGGACACGCTTTTCTCAGCCCGGCCACCGCTCCCCCGAGCTTGCGCGTGAGCTCTCAGCCCAGCCTGAGCCCCGCCCCCCGCGTGTCTTTCTTGCTCTGCTGTGCATTCTCCCGCCTCGTGGTCTTTGTGAAATGAGGTGGTGAGTGTAGACAGCAACCACAGGCAAGCTCGCAGGCTGGCGGGCCCACCGGCTGGGTCAGCCTGGACTGGGAGCTCCTCGGGTTCATGCACAGAAGCCTCGGGGCGGGGGGCCGGCCCTCCTCCCGGGGTCCCTCGTGGGCGGGGCGGGGCATGGCCGGGGTGCTCTGTGCTTGGCCCAGAGGGCTCCAGAACCTCCCCGCAATGACCCCTGTGTGAAGAGTGAGTCCTCTGGAAGAAGGCAGCCGCAGGACTGGGACAGCAGCCCAGCCACCAGGAAGGCCTGCACCCCCAAGCCAAGCCCAGTGCCAGCCCGGATTCAGAGAGGGAGCAGCCGACCCACGGCAGTCAGAGTGGCTCTTTACTGTCTGGGAAGGTAGTGTTTCCAGTAAAAGGAAGGCATAAAAGCTGCCACATGAGGCTGGGATCACAAGCTGGCGTTGGGACACGTCCAGGCTGAGCTTCATTTCTGGACACAGCCTGCTGCCCTCTGCACTGTCCTGGCCTCCTGCCGGCTCCAGGTCAAGCAGGGGCACACGGCCACGTTGCAGCCCTGTCCAAATGTAAGAGGACACACTCGACCGGCAAAGCACCCGTCATGCTTTGGGACATTCCTGGATGTAGGGTGGTAGGGCCCTGGGGTCCTATTGTCCTGGTCCTGCTGTTCTCGCCGAGGGTCCCGGTTTACTGTGGGAATCAGGCATCCCAGAGGATACCTAGTAGCTGGCTCAGAGTGGTGGCACCTAAGCCTCTCCTAGGGCTCTCGTGGGCCACCCCTGGGCCTCCCCTGGGCTCTCCTGGGCCTCGCTTAGGCCTCCCCTAAGGGCTTGGCTTGGGGGTGCAGGCCTTCCTGGTGGCTCTGCTGCTGTCCCAGTCCTACAGCTGCCTTCTTCCAGAGGACTCATTCTTCCAGGGCCTCCCCTGGGTCTCCCCTGGGCCATACCTGGGCTTCCCCTGGGCTTCCCCTGGGCCTCCCCTGGGCCTCCCCTGGGCCACCCCTGGGCCATCCCTGGGCCACCCCTGGGCCTCCCCTGGGGCTCCCCTGGGCCATCCCCGGGCCTCCCCTGGGCCTCCCCTGGGCTTCTCCTGGGCCACCTCTGGGCCTCCCCTGGGCCTCACTTAGGCCTCCCCTAAGGGCTTGGCTTGGGGGTGCAGGCCTTCCTGGTGGCTCTGCTGCTGTCCCAGTCCTGCAGCTGCCTTCTTCCAGAGGACTCACTCTTCCAGGGCCTCCCATGGGTCTCCCTTGGGCCTCCCCTGGGCCTCTCCTGGGCCTCCCTGGGCCTCCCCTGGGCCCCTCCTGGGCCTCCCTTGGGCCTCCTCTGGGCCTCTCCTGGGCCTCCCCTGGGCCTCCCCTGGGCCTCCCCTTGACCACCCCTGAGTCTCCCCTGGGCCTCCCCTGGGCCTCTCCTGGGCCTCCCTTGGGCCTCCCCTTGACCACCCCTGAGTCTCCCCTGGGCCTCCCCTGGGTCTCCCCTGGGCCACCCCTGGGCTTCCCCTGGGCCTCCCCTGGGCCTCTCCTGGGCCTCCCTTGGGCCTCCCCTTGACCACCCCTGAGTCTTCCTTGGGCCTCCCCTGGGTCTCCCCTTGACCACCCCTGAGTCTCCCCTGGGCCTCCCCTGGGCCTCTCCTGGGCCACCTCTGGGCCTCCCCTGGGCCTCCCCTGGGCCTCCCTGGGCCTCTCCTGGGTCTCCCTGGGCCTCTCCTGGGCCACCTCTGGGCCTCCCCTGGGCCTCCCCTACGCCTCCCCTGGGCCTCTCCTGGGCCACCTCTGGGCCTCCCCTGGGCCTCCCCTGGGCCTCCTCTGGGCCTCTCCTGGGCCTCCCCTTGACTACCCCTGAGTCTCCCCTGGGCCTCCCCTGGGTCTCCCCTGGGCCTCCCCTGGGTCTCCCCTGGGCCACCCCTGAGTCTCCCCTGGGCCACCCCTGGGCCTCCCCTTGACCACCCCTGAGGCTCTCCTGGGCCTCCCCTGGGCCTCTCCTGGGTTCACTTGGCTGTGACTCATTACTGGTTGGCGAGGTACATCGTGAGCTGCCCTGGCTCCGGCTGGCTTCGGGGGTTCCCAGGGCCTCTCACACACGGCCACGCCTCTGGGGCCTGGCATCTCTGGCTACAATTGTGTACAGTGTGCTCCCTAGTCTCTGGGAGAAAATGCCTGAGCCTTCACCCTCGTGGGGTCCTGGGGACAAACGTGACGGGGGCAGTGACAACCCCGTGACCAGAGCCGGGTCCCCAGGCCCCTCAGAGCCTCAGGAGAGGCACGCTGGCCGGCCCCAGGCAGCAGGAAAAGTTAGCGGAGCAGCTTGGCTGTGGCTCCTGCCCCGCTGTGTCCACATGGCACCTGGATTGTGAAGAGCGGGGTGTGAGGGTTCGGGTCGGCAGCCCCGGAGCCTTGCCGATCGGGTTGTCGCAGAAGCCGGGTGTGGGCGTCTGTCCCAGTGGAAGTTGCCGGACACGTGGCTCCTCTCTGCCGGGGGGCCTGTCCCGGGACGAGGCACCTTCGCGGTGCCTAGACGCTGGGCAAGGAGACGTGTTTGCTCCCAGCATCTCTCCAACCAGCCATTCCAGAAGGTTCTTCCAACCCGAGTCTTTCCAGTTCTGAGTCCTGGCTGCTTGGACAACGCCCAGGAGGCGGGACCGTCTGGGAGCGCCCGGGTCTCACACCTGCTGGTTGGATTGTCAGTGTCTCGTTTTGCTCGCTCAGCAACACTGCTGTGTGAACTGCACACGCCTTCCTGCCTCCCTTCTCAGTGGACGCCTGCGTCTGCCTGGCCCTGGCCACGCACTGGCTGTCCCGGCGCAGAGAGGACCAGGTCCCCTAGAGCAGACACGTGGCCTGTGCACAGGGATGGCGGCCTATCTGTCGGGACACTGGCCGTTTTGTTCTTCATGACACTTTCCTGCCATAATAGCGTGACCCCAACGCTCTCCACACCAAAGTCTCTGTGATCCCCACACCAGAGGCTAGAGTTGATCTCTGTGACCCTTGTCATCTGTCTGCGCCACTGAGGGCGTGTGATGTCCGTGGTCTCCCCAAATCCCAGGACCCTCCTGCCTGCCAGGCTCGCTGCCCGGTGAAGGGGCCGCCCACACCTGGGCGTTTATGTTTAGAGGACAAGGTGCCACACACGAGGAGGGACCCACAGCAGCACGGGGCAGTGAGCATTTATATGATGCCGTCTGCATGCAGGGCACGAGGCAGGGGCCCCGACAGTCTGTTGGCTCCCCGCGTGTCCTGGGTGTCTCTTCCAGGGGCCGGGCCTCCGGAGGAGAGCCCGGAGGAGCCAGTCCCAGCTCATGAGGTGGAGTCAGATTCTACCTGTTGCTTCCAGAAGTTTCTGGGCCTCGCCCTGCCGACCCCCAAACTCTCTCGGCTTGTGCCGCGTCTGCCCTCTGGGTTTGCCTGTTCTGGGCTTTTCCCACAGCTGGGGTCACACACGGGTTCCGCCTTGGTGCCCGTTCCTCGGTCCCCATGTTCCTGAGGTTCCCCTCAGCTGTGGTATGATCAGCACCTCCGGCCGAGGCCAGTCACACCTCTCGAGTGGGCACCCCACGTTTGTTCCCCCACGAACAAACTGGCGTTGGCTGTCTCCAGCCTTTGGCCGCTGTGAACATTCAGGTACCAGGTTCCGTCTGAACGCCGGCTCAGCAGAGGACGGCCCCCGCGGCGGCCCTGTGCCAGGGTCGGCCGTATATCCAAGCGGAACGGCCGTCAGCGCCCCGTGTGCCCATGCAAGGGACCCCAGGACGGCAGGACGCAGGGCGGCTGGGTCAGACGTCACACGTTGTTGGTGCAGCAGGTCTGGAGGCCTCGCTGAAACAGGCTGGCTTGCTCAGGGGCCCCTGGAGGGACAGTCAGGGACTGGGGTCGGGGAGAAGGTACGGGCGATCACAGGCACAGGAGCCCACTGTCAGCTGATCCCATGGGCTCCGTGGGGCCACACTCACCCCTTTGCCCTGACCCAGATCGTGGGTGTAGGAGGCCCAAGCCGCTGTGGAGGCGGTGATGTGCGGGGGCCCCCGTGACCCCCGGACCCCTGGGCAGGGTCAGCTCGGATCCAGGGACGTCGCTATTCCGGAGCGGTCCTGGGGCCCCAGCGGGAAATGCCTGGTGAGGTGTCCCCCGGAGGGCCTCAGGGCCTGGTTGCAGGAGCGGGACTCGGGGCCCTGGGGCGAGTGGGTCGCCCACAGCGGATGTGCAGTGTGTGGGGTCACAGTCTAGCACAGGGAGGCCCGGGCTCCACCTCCCTCAGCTGGGGGGTCCCTGTGCCCGCAGGATCCCTGGCCCCGGGGCGCACAGCCAGGAGGAGGAGGAGGAAATGAGTGTGGGTCCTGGCCCCGCTCCGCAGGCCCAAGCCCGGATGCTGTGGCCCTTCCAACGATGTCCACGTGAATGGCCACGCATGTGAGACCCCCATCCTGTGTGCAGACCCTTGGAGCCGCCCCGAGCCCGGGAATCAGGCAGGTCGCTTGGCCTCTCCTGCCCCAGCTCCCCCAGCTGTCAAGCGGGGTAACGATGTTGCCCACTGGCAGTTTGGGAAGTCCTCTGGGTGACACGTTCCAGCGTTTCACGCAGTTGAGGGAAGACACAAACTCTTCTTTCTCATTTCTCCAAAGGTGAGCCCCAGCACGCTCCTCCCTGCTGAACGGACCCTCCCAGCCCCGGCCTGGGAACAAGGCCCAGAGCCTTCCCTGGGGACCGCGCCTGGGTGCTTGGGCTGGCCGTCAGGCCCACCAGCCTTTGCGGGGTCATTCCCACAAACCGTGCTCGCCCCCGAGGCCGCCATGCCTCCTCCTGGGATCTGTGGTCACGTGGTCCGGCCCAGCCCCCCCCGGACCACGAGGCAGCCCCCCCCCCCCCAGCCCGGAGGCCTCACCGCCAGGCAGGATCCCACCGGGAGCCCGGGAGCCCCTCGGGTCACCTGCCCGAGCTGGGTCCCGCCTCAGCCAGCGCAGGGAACCTGCTCACACAGAGGCGCACGGCCGCACCAGGAAGATGCACTGTTTTAACTAACCAGAGAAACGTGCTGCTTTTGCTTTTTGGTGAGTATTTCATTGGTCATGATATGGGCCATCCCGCGCGTCGAGGTGCTTTCTTCCTCCAGGGAGCTCTAGTGAGGTGCTCCTGACGCACCCTCTGTGGAGCTGGCTGCTAGTCTGGAGACAGAGCCGCAGGCCCGACGCTGGGCCGCGGGATGTTAGTCCAACTGACCCACAGGGAGGGTGGGGCCTTGTGCGGGGGCGTCCGAGCCTGAGGCCCCTGTGGACAGACAGGTGAGGCGGCACGTGGGGAGGGCCCATCTCACCGCAGGGCTTGGGTGCCTTCTCCCCCATCCCTGCCGGGGCCTCCGAGGGAGGGCAGGCCGTGAGGGGCGCCCGGCTCCCTCAGGGCCCCCCTGCAGACCCTGCCTAGTGCTGCGGACTGCGGCTCTCCAGACGGCCATCTCGAGGCTGCGTCCCCCTGACCCCACGAGGCGACCCCTGACCGCCTGGCCAGCGGGCCCAGTCAACCCCAAGTCCCGCCTCCCCAGCCCCCGACTCACAGCCTCCCCCTTCTCATCCCCGTGGCCGGCGGCACGACCTCGGCCTGGCCGCACCTCCACCCTGGCTGGGCCGGCCGGGTGATGTAGTGATTAGACCCGAGGGTGGTGGCCTGGCCGTGACGGCCAGAGGAGGAGCCTCGGTGGGGGCCGACACCCCACGCCCCCCTGAGGACCCTCACCCTTGAGGGCGGCACAGCTGGTTCTGGTGCCTCAAGGGCTCAGGGCTTGGCAGTTTTCCCTGTTCTGAGCCGCCCTCAGAACTCTGCCTGTCAGTTCTGGAGCTTTCCTCCTCTGGCCACGTGTTTTGTGACTCCTTCCCCCGCCCCGCTCAGGGCAGGTGTCCGCGCTGGCGGGTGTCGGAGCGAGGGCCGGGCTGTGGCATGTTCCACGTCAGCAGGACCCAGGTCACCTCCGCCCGCTGGCGGCAGGGAGTGGGCGGGCGGGGGGAGCCAAGCACACTGGAGTGCAAACGCCCATGGGGCCACGTGGTGGCGGTGGTTTCGCAGTGGCGCTAGCCAGCTTCCTAAAGGCCCGCGCTGCTCACGTCCCACCTGTGGCGACTGTTTCCTCCACAGTTTTCCGGATTCCCCAAACTTCTGCGTGTGCGTTTCTTCATGAACAGAGGGACGAGATGACGCCCTTCCAGAAGTCTCCGCCAGGACGGCTGGGCGCCTGCGGCACAGCTGCCAGCACCAGAGCCTCGCGGGCGTCCCCCTCCTCCCGCGGGATGTCCCCCGGCGCAGGGCGACCCCGGTCTAGGCAGCCGCGTCTAGGCCACAGCTTTGCGTGCGAACACTGTGGTCTAAGGGCGTTTTAGCCGCGTAGGGAAACGCCTGACCTCAGGACGCCCGTGACCCTGCTCACCACCCAGACCCGCGTGGGCACCGCACACGGCAGCTTCTTGAGTCCTCAGCTGCGTGTGTGCCACGTCCGCTCCCTGAGAGCATGTGGCCTCGGCGTGTCGTTCCTGTGGAACCGAGCGCCCGTCCCTGCCCAGCTGGGACCCATCGCACGTGCAGCTGAGACCCGGCTGGCAAGCTCCGTGCTTCTCCGGGTTGGTGGAGGGACGCGGTGCTCTCTCCCTCTCCCTCCCTGGGGCGGCCAGAGGCCAGAGGCCACTGGCCAGGAAGGAGCCATCGCCCCCGTCCGCCTGAGGGGCTGTCACAGCTGCGGACCTCGCTGACACACGCTCTCCTCTCTGAGCCAATTGCTAAAGGGCCTGAAACCACGATGTAAAAATTCGGTGTAGACCTTCATTGGCGGCATTCAAGAGGAGTGATCGACCCCCTGTGCAGTGTCACCTGGGGCGCAGCCGTGGGCTCAGGGGACTCGGCCACGGAGGCTCCTTGTCTGCAGGTGAAGCATGCGGGAGGTCAGACCCCCTAGGGGACGGGACAGTCACCTGGCCAGCGGTTCTCGGGTTGGGCCCCTGGGCCCGTGGTGCCACCTGGGGGCCCTCGAGGGGCTCCCCTGGGCCAGAAACTCGGGGGCCGGCCTGGCACTTCACGAGCCCTGGGCCCCGCACTCGCTCAGCTGCAGACGGACCCAATGAAGTTCCTTCTTTACCCGCGAGTCAGGCAGTGTGCCTGTGTCCACCGGGGCGGAGGGAGGGGGCGAGGGAGGGGGCGAGGGAGGCGGCGGCAGGAGGCGGGTCTCCCCAGGACTCTGGCCTTGTCTGCTCACTGGTCGCGGTGCCTGTGAAGGCAGGAAAGGGGATTCTCTTCCGGCAAAGCAGCGCCTTCCTTTCGCGCCAACCCACTTGCTTTAGCTCCGGTCCACGCGTGACACCCGCGGGGGCGGGCGCCAGGCAGCTCCCAACTGCGCGGTGAGTGGTCCGTCTCCATGTGGGCAGCTCGAGGGTCACGGTGACCTGGGACAGAGGAGATGCTCCACGGCTTCTTGCCTTTTGAGATGAAATCGTGTGTTGGGCTCAAAACCGGGAACGGGGGGTAAGGCACGGCCTCAGGCACCACGTGTTGAAGAATTCACTTTTCCCGAAGAAGGTCACAGAAGCTTCCCGGCCCAAGACAACATCTGTGCCTGACCTTGGCCACTAAGCATGTGGCACACCACGGGTCACGTCCACGACTGTGTCCACGGGCACAAAGGCCACGGTGGCTGGTGGGTGGTGACAACATCAGGGCACGATTTCACCATTGCCCTAACTGCCTCCACTCCTCCCAGAGGGGGCCACGCAGAAAGCGTGTCCTGTGGCAGAGTGTCTGGGTCTGGGGGGAGGCATCCGGTCCCGCCGAGTGAGCCCAGACACAGCGCGAGCTCTCGCTCGGGGAGGATGGCAGGCTCCTGGTCTCAGCAGATCCCCCGGCCGTGTGCGCCCGGGGAGGGTGCCTGTCACAGAGCAGAGGCGACGACAGGCTTCGGTGTGTCTGAAAAGAGCCGGTGGCAGACCAGTGGTTCGGGGAGCTCCTTCCTCTGGGACGAACCTGCGTGTCCCAGAGCCTGGCAGCAAGACGGCAGGCTGGCCCCCGGCCACACTCTGCACCCGCGGGGGCCAGGGACGGAGCTCTGGACGCCCAGGCTGGCTCGTGTGTATCCTGGTCGGGACGTCTCCACCTCATCAGTCGCAAGAACGCTGACCTGAGTGTCCCCAGAGCAGGACGCCTGGGCCGGCCGGCCTCCTCCCCCCGCTCAGAGCTCTGGGTTCACGCAGTGAGAGGCCCTCACCCACTGGCCTGCACCGCACGTTCTTGTTCAGGTGGCAGTCAGGAAACTCGCTTTCGAAGCATCCGGAAGCTGGTTGCAGACCGTTTCCATCTGAACCCCGGAAGGGACTGGAGAGGGTTTCGCGGAGATTTAGGGCCAGCCTCCATCCCGGACGCGGTCTGGCCGCACGCCCGGCAGGTTCTCGGCTGAGTGCTGCCCTCCAAGCTCGTGGCTCTGCCCGCGCAGCTCTGACCCTGCCCGGCCGAGGCCTTCGGTCAGGGTAGGGTGAGGACGCCCCAGAGGAGGCCGCGGGGCCTGGAGCCTGGGGGCCCTCACCCCGGGGACTTCTCCCCTGTTTCTGAAGTTCCTGATTTGCAAACAACAGTGGTGAAAATACCGCCGTGCTGACCTTCGTGTGCCACAGGACACAGTGGTCGCATGGGGGCGCTCTCTGCTGCCCCACGGACCAGTTCCACCTCCCGCTGCCACTCAGGCCACTCAGGCCGAAGCCACCGTCCCCGGAGCCTCTGCCCAGTTGCGGCTCGGGAAGAAGAGCCAGGCCGCTCGCGGGCGCCCCGACGGAACATACTCCTGCCTGTGGAACACTTGGCCCGAACTCGGAATCCTCGGAATCGGGGCCTCCAGTTCCTGTCTCGGCCGCCGACCCCACCTCGGCCCCCGAGAGGGACACTCTCCACCCCCGAAGGGGCTCCCATTAGCTGAGCGTCACCTAGGAGTGACCTAGAGCCCACCCACGAGGGGCCACGAGCGTGGCGGGGGCTGGGGGTGCAGGGGAGGCGGCCTGGCACACACACCAAATGCTGCTGGGCACCAAACGCCATGGGATCCCTGCCCGTCTGGCGGATGCGGCAACCGGAACCGGGTCTCGGTCTGCAGACGGGCTGGAGCCGGGGACAACACGGGGGCCGTGTGCCCTGAGACCAGAGGCCCTACCCCTTCCTCGTAACCACCCGTGAGCGCGCCGGCCCCGGGAGGCCCTGCACACCCAGCCGCCCCTCCCGCTGGCTTTCTCTTGTTCTTGGACATTTATTTTTGCTGTTTTCCGGTGTCTCCATCGGCAGCCGTGAAGCCTTTCCAGAACGAGCCAGCTTTCCATAGCCCAGCAGGCACACACACTCATTTGTTCCTCTTCCTGTTTGCTGGGCCTGGTCTGAGAGCTGCACAGACGTTAGCCCGTCCTTGGCTTTCACCCGGGAGGTGCTCTGTGCCTACGCGTTGGCAGTGACCTTGGTAGGCGACTCCGTGAGCGCGTCCCTGCTGCCCCCGCCACCTGTGCGGGAGCGCGCTCGGCGTGCGGGGCCAGGCTGCCCGTTCCAGGCGGACAAGGACCCAAGCTCGGGCCAGAGGTGCCCCGGGCAGGCTTCTCTGTCCCACACCTTCCAGGGCTCATGGAGCCACGTCCAGCGTGCCAGCCCGACGTGCAGCGTTGGAAGCCTCCTGCCCGCCTTCCAGGGTGGGTTTTGTGGAAAACCTCAAGCGATAACCCAGAGGAAGGCATGAAAGTCACCACGGCAGGAAGAACTCTAGTCTCCTAAGTAATTCCCTTTCTCGAGCAAAGCCTGTGGGAATGATGAGAGGATTTGGCGGGAGGGCTTGTGGAACAGCCCCTCAGAGATGATGGGGGTGGGGACTGCGGCCCATCCGTGGGGCGCTGGGCACCGTCGCCCGGGTCCTGCCCCACCTGAAGCTGCTGTTCCCACCATGCAAGGCCAGCAGCTGTCACCTGTGGCACCAGACATCCCGGCCGGTCGCAGATCGGTGGTCTTTACTTGTCCCCAGGGCTCCCCCACCCTGGTGCCAAGGACAAGAGGGGCCGTCACTAGGAGGAGGGTTCTTGGGGCTCGGGGGGAGAACGTTTCCCCAAATGTGGTCTTTGCCCAGAGACACACCTGACAGCACCCTGTCCTGCCTCGGGGACCCCTGAGGGCAGGGCCGGCGTCACGGGGCTGCGGCCTGGGCAGACACACAGGCCCGCACTCAGTAGGACCCCACGCTTGGTCTAATCTCTGCTGTTGCTGTCTTGAAATTCTTCATAAGTTTTTAACAAGGACCCCACATTTTCATCTTGCACCGGACCTCGAAAACCACATAGCCGGCCCTACCTGGAGGCCACAAAGGCCTGTCCCCTGGCCAGAAGGGCGGCAGGTGAGGGGGCCTCCAGGAGATATGGCAGGCACGGCGGGCTTCATGCATCCTCCGTGGGCCTCCTCCCCGTGGCCGGCCGCTCTGTGGGTTCTGTCAGCACCCTGACGAGTGTAGGGCAGCGGAGGGGCGGGTGTGAGGATGCCGGACCCCCTCCCTGCTGGGGCCGGGCCGCCTCTGCACCCCAGGGTGAGTGTGGAGAGTGGGTGACCCTGTGCCCTGGCCGCTCTCATGGTCCCACCGCCTGGGGGCTCCTATCCTGGTGCTGTGTGATCAGGGCCAGTCCTTGCCCGTCAAGTGGGCGTGGTGAGGTCTGGGGCCCTGGCTACGGTGGGGGTGGGGTGCATGTGGCGGAGACGACACCTCGTCTCCCACCCCCCAGTCCACGTGCTGGGAAAAACGTCCTGCTGTCAGGGCTACTTTCCGCGCACAAACAGTTCAGGCCTAGGGGCTCCTGGGTGGCTAAGTCGGTTAAGTGTCTGACTTCAGCTCAGGTCACGATCTCGCGGTCCGTGAGTTCAAGCCCCGCGTCGGGCTCTGGGCTGACGGCTCGGAGCCTGGAGCCTGCTTCTGATTCTGTGTCTCCCTCTCTCTCTGCCCCTCCCCCATTCATGCTCTGTCTCTCTCTGTCTCAAAAATAAATAAATGTTAAAATAAATAAATAAATAAATAAATAAATAAAGCCAAACAGTTCAGGCCCAATTGTGAAAAATGATTCCTCTATCTAGGCGGTTAAAACCCAGTAGCCATGGAAAATTCTCAGTGTGAGTCAGCACGTCTAGTTTATTGGCACTTTTTAGCAGGAGCGTTCTTTGTTTTTACTCCAAGGCAAAAATGATCCTTTTAAAACCTCCCTGAAAAGTATTTTGCGAGTGTACAAAATGCAAATCTAGAGAAAACCACAAACAAAACAGAAATAAAGAAAATAAAACCCAAGCAGCACTGCGTTCCTTTCCCCAAATGCAAATCTAGAGAAAACCACAAACAAAACAGAAATAGAGAAAATAAAACCCAAGCAGCACTGCGTTCCTTTCCCCAAATGCAAATCTAGAGAAAACCACAAACAAAACAGAAATAGAGAAAATAAAACCCAAGCAGCACCGGGAGGTTGTGCATGAGGGACACTGACACACAGCACAGAAGCTGTGTGTTTAACACCTTGTGGATTAACCATGCACAGTGTTAATGCTTTCGAACAGTAGAAAGACGATGTGGGGAAGGTGTCTCCATGTAATTTAGTATTACGAGGAGAGTAATTTTCCATTATGTCGACCTGGAAACGGGGGCAAACCAGACCAGACCCGGGCTCGAGGTGAGCAGAGGAGTTTCTGACATCTGTGGCAACGTGTGGGTGCCCACGTTGGTTGGCTGAGCCATTCTTCCTTTAGCGGCTTGGCAAGGCCACGCTTATGTGCTTCTCTGAAGGAGGCCGGTGACCTGGGGGCAGAGTGCCAGTGTGGCAAGCCTGCTGGCTGTCTGCTGTCTGTGTCCGGGCCTGAGGCTCGAGGCAGGGACGTTGGACTTGTCCCCAGACCAAAGCTTCTGGCCGTTCTCACCCTGGTCTAGATGGCAGGCAGAACGGAGGGATGTAAAAGCTTCCGCATTTCCTTATGAGGCTGTTTAAAAAAGAAAATTAAAACCCACCTGGTTGAACGAGCTGAGTTTACTAAGCTGTTTGGTGAGAGGGCTGAGCCCACTGTGTGCCCTCGGGCCCATCCCGCTGGCACTTAGATGGTCTGGTTGTCATCCACCACCCTTGCTGGGGGACATCACGCACCCAGTGAGCGAGCCCAGGGGACACTGGCCAGACCCTGGCATGGGGGACCAGGGCCCTGTTTCCAGTGGCCACTTAGCCACCACAGGGCCAGACCACATGCATCACAGCTGTGGACTCACAGACCTGAGACCGATGTTCAGGATGGAGAGAACTCGGGCCAAGTGTGGACACCAGAAGTACAAAGACAAGAGATTCCTCGGAAGCTGACGACGTAATCTGTTCTATGGAAACGCAGAGGACCCAGAACAGCTGGTCTTAGAAAAGAAAGTGGGACAACTCACTGCAGCCGCCAGGGCCCTGCGGTTCCTGCCGAGGACAGACGTGCGGGTCAGCGGAACACGACTGAGAGCCACAGATAAACCCTCATGCTTACGGGCAATTGATTTTCAGCAAAGGCACGGAAGCAATTCCAGGGGGGAAAGAACGGCCTTCTCAATACACGAGGCGGAACTGTTGGTCACCATGTGCGAAAAGAGGAATTTATATAAAAAGGATGAATTTGATCAGAATGGATCAAAGACCTAAGTGAACAAACTCAACTCATAAAGCCCTTAAAAAAAACGCGGGAGTGATACTCCAGACCTTGGGTTTGGCAGAGATTTCTTAGATGTGACACACAAAACACGAGTGATTAAAGAAAAAACTGGTCAATTGGACTTCAAAAGGCATCATTTTGAAAGTGACAAGGCAAGCCACAGACTGGAGGCAATATTTGCGAGCCATGTGTCTGATGACGGACTTGTATCCACCGTACATAAAGAACGTCTACAATTAATCAATAAAATAACCCAAATAAAGCGGACGAATACTTGAGCAGAAATTTCACCAAAGAAGAAATGGCACGGCCAATAAGCACACGACATGTCCTGACCTTGGCCCCACGGGCGGGTCGAGGAGTGTCCCTCCGGGTCCACTTAACGGTGTCCGCTTAGTGTTTGCTGAGTGGATCAACGAGAAAGACGTGGTTGAAAACAAACCTACAAAATAACCCCAAGGGAGCTGGGACCCTAAAGCCCATCTGCCGTTCCTGCCTGACTCCCTCGAACCTGCCAGATGCAGCGTGACTGAGGGCGTCAGCAGCCCACAACTCCCCATCAGCAAGTGGTGGGTTTACCTGCAAGGCCAGTGTGTGCAAGACACAGAGACAGACAGACAGAGTCACAGAGATAGAGATAGACAGAGACAGAGATAGGCAGAGAGACAGAGACAGAGACACGGACGTCTGCCCCACGCCTGCCAACACTTCCCTCACATTCTCTTCTCATCATCAAGGCCTCAGTGACAGATGCTGGCCCTGGAAGGTGGATCTCCGTGACTACGCCTGAGGTCTGTCACCAGTCCTTGGCTTTCCACTGTCAGCTGAACTCCCAGAAACAGTGGCATCGAGCTGCGTGTCCCCCACAGCTGAGTGAAAACTTGCGGTTCCTTCGAGCCGCTGGTGTGTGTGGGTGGCCAGGGACCCCGACGTGGGGCTGGCAAGGCGCCGCTGCCGCCAGCACCGGGCGAGGAGGTCCACGTGGGGCCATGTCGGGAACAGGCAGACCCAGAGGCGGGCGGCAGAGCAGTGGCTGATAGGGACGGGTTGTTTTCGGGGCCGTGAGAATGTTCTGGAACCAGATAAGGGGATGGCGTGCACGCTGAGAAGGTCGATTGCTCACCGCAAGGGGTGAACAGTGCCTGCGGTGTGGCTGTGGCATTTCCTCTCCCGGCTCCTGCCTGGCCCCCGGAAGCCCCCCGGGTCCCAGTGCCTGGCCCCGGCCTCTTGTCCCAGTGGCTGGAGGCTTGGCTGGGCCGCGTCCTCCCCCCCCCCCACCCCCCCGCCCACCCCGGGTGACTGCTAGGGACAGGATTCTTCAGCAGTGGGGTTTCTGTCATCCTGAGACCCATCCCCGCATTTTCTCTGCTGTCTCACGAGACCCCCAGATGCACGCTCTGCTTTGCTCGGCGCCCCTGTGCACTTTTGGGGGGGTTCCCCGGTACCCCAAAAGGTCCCCTGCTTCACGGCGCTGCTGGGCCAGCCCCCCCGCACTGCGGCCATCATTTCCGGTGCTGCTCTGCTCCTGGGCAGCCCTGTCTGGCTGGAGGGCAGAGCCCTGGTGGCCCCATGGCCATCCGCGGGCCTTTTCTCCGGGGCCTCTCGGCTTCTCCAAGGGAAGAATCCAGCCCGGTCCGCTCGCCGGCTTCTGGGCCCCGAGGTGGGGGACGGTTGGCTGCCGCCCTGGTCGCGGTCCCCATGCCCTCACCGCGGCCGCCGTCCTGAGGGCCACGTCTGTTCAGGATTCCTCTCGGGAGGAAGGTCGTTCCCAGGCAGGGAGGCCCCGGGGCCCCAGCACGGGTTGTTCGCAGACATTCTCTCTCCTGACGCTGCGAAGTCTTAGAAAAAGATCCCTTCTCCCTGGGGTGTATTCTGTTCAAAGTAATTAAGACCAAATTTAGCCCTCACATTATCACGCTTCTTCCTTCTTTTCAAAGTGTGTTGGAGCGTCGGTTCCTTCTGCCCAAGATGTGTGAGGGGGACACCTGTTTGCAGAGGGCCTGGAGGAGAGCTGGGGGGTGCGGCCCTGTCCTGACGCGTGTGGGGCACAGCGGGTCCCAGAAAAGCGACCCGGCTGCCCAGACCAAGGGTCACGAAGTAGGCGCATTCACGTGGGTCTGGGGGTCTCCCTTGGAGCTGTGGTCCAAGGAGAACCTCTGCTCTGTGGGCCACAGAGCGCCCACCCTGCAGGTCAGAGAGCATTCCGGAAGGCACACGTGCCAGTTAGGGCCTCCTTTAGCTCACGCTGGGCAAGCGGCCCATCGGGTCCAGAGTATCGGCTCTGCCGGGCTCTCCGGGGCTGGTGGTGGAAGCTGGTCCGGGGTCCTTGCGTCTCTCCCACGGTCTGGCCAGGGAGGGACTGCCTGCTCCTGTCCCGCGGGGGCTCAGGATGGCTGCTGCTCCCGTCCTTGTCGGGACGGGGTGGGGTGGGCGGTGCTCAGGACTCCTGCTGCTCCCGTCCTCACGGGGGGCAGGGGGGCCTCAGGACGGTTGCCGCTCTTGTCCTCGCAGAAGGGCCGGTTTCCCACTCTGTCCTCCAGGATCTTGGGGATCTCATCGCCACCCATCACTGGGGGCCTGGGGCTGCTCACCTCTGAGTCCCTGCGGAAGGGTTGCGGCCGCCCTGCGCTCTGCTCTCGGTAGGATGTCAGGGTTTCCCCACACTGGGGACGGGTCCACGTGCACAAGCCCCCCGGGCTGGCGTCCCGGGGACAGGGTCTCGTCAGCTGCTGCCCCTCCAGGGCTCAAGGGTCACAGGACACGCGCCGTCACCACACGGGTCACGAGGCACGCTACACCGCACACACTCAGAACATCTCCAGACAAGAATGACATTGATGGTGCCAGAGCAGTTCCGGGGGACAGCAAAACACACTGATAATGTATTTCTTAAATGTAAATGCTCTTTCTTTTTAAGCTGCTGGTTTTTTTCCACTTTCTCTGTTTTGATGACAAGTGCTAAGTTGCCCATCTCTCCCCACAAGTCCTATTTTGGGAAACTTAACCACAGCTTCCCATGATTATGAACAATTCTTCATCCCGATTACAATCTGCTGGCTTTGTTTCTGTGAGCTCCTTAGCACACACCGACGGGGGCTTCCTGCCTGGCGGGTGCGTCTACACCCAACAAAAGACCCCCCCCCCCCCGTTTGGAGCCACGTTCTGAGGTCACCCAGCCCCCAGGTCCTCCTGGGCCCCTGTGCCCAGCCTCTGAGTCCCTGCCCCGCACTCCGGGCCCCCGGGCAGCTCCCTGGCCAGGCTGCCTCGGCCCCACCCTCCCAAGGGACTGGGCTGTCACCACTGCCGGGTGGGTCCTTGGGCAGGGGGCGGGCAGGGGGTGGTGTGGTCCCATCTTGTGACGTCCTCCACTGCAAACTGCCCCGATGTCAGACACACATCTTCCAAACTACATAGACCCTGCTTATCCATGCTGTGTGCCACCCCCCCGCCCAGAAGGTAACCCCGCAGGCCTGGTGTCTGTTCCCAGGTGCCCCGGCAGGTGAATGACGCATGCCTGCTGGGGAGGGGCAGAGCCCATCCAGGGGAGGAGGGTCTTACTTTCAGACCGGACAAGAAGACAAACACGTTTGGCCTGCCTGTCACCAGCTGTCAGGACATCCCAGGTGCGTTAGAAGACTTGTCCCGTCCTTGGCCTCACGCGGCTCTGGGGGTGCCACTGTCTCCCACACCCCTGCTCCCGTGTGGGACCCCACACTGGCTGCTGCCAGGCGTTGGGGCCCGGGAGACCCCGGGGCCGGGCTGAAGCTGAGGGCCCTTGGCACACTCGCTCACACGTGCCCAGATTTTGTTGTGAAAACCACACAAGACAGCAATGACCTCATCTTTCCTTTTCCTTCCCTCAGGTGCAGCCACAGGACTATTTCGTTGCAGCTGCTGCCGAAACGAGTCCTCAGGCCCGGCTGCTCTCGGCGGGCGGTGAGGCTTTCCACACCCAGGCTTCCCTTCGCGCACCTCCGATTGCCCCTGAGACCCCAGTAAGAGCAGCAAAGTGAATTAAAGGGAAAAAGCACACAAATCTGCAAGATCAGAGAGAATGGGCTGGGAGGCACCCACAAAGTCTGTAGTTAGAAGGTGGGGAGACGCTGGCCCACGTGGGGAGGTGGGAAAGAACCAGGCTGGTCACGGAGCAGCAGGGACGGAGTGGGTGGACCACGCCTCAGGCGCAGAGACTCGGGGCCCAGGGCTCCTGGAACCTAGGAGGCTGGGGCTCATGTGAGGCAGGGAAGCCTCCAGACCCCTCCTCCTGGCCCTCCCCTGCCCCTGGTGGGACAGAGTGGCTCAAGAGAAGGAGCCTGCATGTGCTGGCTCGTGGGCCCCCCGCCATGTTATGGGGGCCTCGCAAGCCTGGGAAGGAGCCCAAACCTCTGGGCTCCAAATCCTAGACTCAGCGCCTGGCTCAGAGCCAAGAGCGGGCAGCTCCTCCAGACATTTGGGCAAAGTCAAGGCCGCGACATGAACGACAGACCAGATAGTGAGTGACACAGAGGGAACGGAGAGCAATCCGGGGGGGTGGTGGAAGCTAGGAGGGATGGTCTCTGGGGGATGGTCCATTTCTGCTGCTGCACAAAACACAGGAATGCGGACCGAGTTTGTCCTGGGCCTGAGACACTAGAACAGGCACAACAGATGAAACAGTGGTTTTCTAGAGCCTGCACACTGACCCCTAAGGTCAGGGATCCCTGAGAGACAGTGAGACCCACATGTGCCCGCTGACTTCCTTGAGGGAGTTTCTGGGCTGCAGACAGGGGGAACTGAGGCAGAGCTGGTGCCCCCCTCCCTGGCCCCGGGGAGATTTGGATGCTGCACAAAGGGAGACAGCCTGGTCCCGTGTGAGAGCAGAGGACTGGTCCGCATACTGGAGCCTGCGGTCAGGGACAGAGCCAGCCGAGAGGCATAGAGGGGACGGTGTCTGGTCCTCGTGTGGGCTTGGTCCCACCAGCCAGACTAGGAGGTCTCAGGATTCATGGGGCCCCGGGGAGGTACACGGTGGAAAATAATGAGCCCGCAGAACACACTACTCTGGTCCCACTTAAATCTTAAAAAAGCAAGACCCAAAAGGACCAAGTAATTTAACAGAATCCCAGAGCACAGCCCAAGGATATGTGTAAAGAAATACGAAAATATCAAACTCCCACCATGGTGAAATTTGCAACGTCTGACATCTGTTCTAGGATCCTTGGCGCGCAGAGGCGGGAACAGCGCCACCAAGGACTCGGAAGCCGTGGGAGGCCAGGAGCGTGCAGAGCCGCACGCGCCAGCCCCCGGCGCCGCCGAGAGTGCGGGGTGAGGCCTCCGTTTGAGACGGTCCTTATGGGGGGGGGCCGCTGCTGCAGTGCCTGCCTCCACCAACACCCAGCAGGGCCAGGAGCCAGCCGTGGGGGCAGGAGTGGCTTGGAGCCCTCTGAGGGCCTCCCCGCCCCCCATGCTGGGCTCTGGGAGCAGATGTCCCAGGGGACACCTCTACCAGGGACACAGAAGGAACCCACCAAACTCCAAGCTCTGACCCCTTGAGCCAAGATGCCAGTGAGCAGCTGGGCACCGTCGTATTGGCGGTGGGCAGCTCCTGGTCGCCAAGTGGTCGTGAGCCATCTGCTGTTGACGGGCAGAGGGAAAGTGGGTCTGGCCCCGAGCGATCCCCTGGGGGCCCCTTCACACTGCTGTCCTCAGACTTGATGCAAACACAGCCCAGAAGGGCACGGGGACCCTCACCCCCGGTGGGTCTGGGTCACCCCACCAGGTGAGCCCAGGCAGACGGGCTGCTGTGAACTGCGGGTTTGTGTCCCCCAGATTCACATGTTGAAGCCCTAACCCCCGGTGATGGTGTTGGGGTGTGATTAGGGCACGAGAGTAGAGCCCCGGTTCCACTTGCATCATAGAGCCCAGAGTCCCAGCCTTCTCTTGTCGCCAGATTCCCTAGGAGGAAACGCCAACTAGAAGGGAGTGGCGGTGGCCCCGCCGGGGCGGGTGGCAGGGCGTGAGCGGGACAGCACCCAGTTCCTGTCAACACTGTGCTCAGTGTATCGGGGAAGGGGGCCCGGGCTGTGAGGAGGGTTTGGATTCTCTCAGAGGACGTGGCCATCAGCAGTGTGGACTGGGGTGTCTGGGTCGAGCCCAGGTGCCACATCAGACACCCGTGGCCAGCTTGGTGGTATGTCTGCATCTGTCCGTCCGTCAGAAGTCACCGTGGAGGTTCGTGCGCATTCTCCGCTGCAGAGCCAGGCACTGTGGTCCCTCTGCACGCGTGAGCTGCAGGGTGTCCACAAGCAGCACCGGCCTGGGAAATGGGGGCCACGCCCTGGGCTCTGCGGGGTCGACCCACCCGGCCACAGCACGGCCACGGTCACGGAGCGTTCGCCCTGGGTCTCCGGGAGGGGTGACTGGCGGGAGAGCACGTGTGTCCCGAAAATAACCTGAGCAGAGTGACGTGGCTGGGAAAGGCAGGGGGCACCGCTGGTCGCGCTGCCCGGGGAAGTGCCCACGGTGCCCGCAGTGACCTGAGGGGTCTCAGCACGGCGTCCGTACCTCAGGGCAGCTTTTATAAAATGTCAGCAAAGCACCTTCCACCGCGCAGCCTCCCGCAGGCGGAGCCATCTCGGCACAGAGACCAAAGGGCTGGGGTCCCCTGGGCACCGGGAGCCTCCCGAGGATGTGAGGTGGTGTCTGAGGACCAGGCCCCACGAGGCTGAATCAGCCCTCCACCCCCTCCCGTGAGGCCAGGCCCGGCGCACCCAGAGAGCGTGGCCGGGGCACTGGGCCAGTGGGCACTGAGCCCCACACTGCGCAGGCTGAACCCCACAAGCTGCTCCTGGTCACAGACATCAGGGTGCCAAGGCCCGGAGTGTCACCTGGGGCCCCTCTGCGCCCGTGCTCTGGGTTTACAGGGCGGGGGCCCCAAGCAGGGGCAGGAGAAGGGTCTGGGGGCCTCCGGGCCTCTCCTTGCCCAGGGACCTGCTCTCTCCCCTCACCTGGAGGCGGTTGTGCCCAGAGTGAGGGCTGCACCTGCTTCTACTGCTGCCCTCGAGTGAGCTGGGCGACAGCACCCTGGAGAACAGGGACCCGTCGGGTGCCTGGCCAGGTATGGGCGCCCCCTCCCCTGGCCGAGCCCAGGCCCGCGGCCGCGTGGGCCTTCTCCGCGGGCTGGAAACAGAAGGGTTCGGCTGCAGCTTATCAGAAACGTGGGCTGAGACAGGGGCCTCCGGAGACACGTGGCCCCCAGACGGTGAGGAGGCTGTCAGTCCGCGCCTGGGACCCCAGGAGCCCCCGACCTGGGGGTGGGCAGGAGGCTGGGCTCAGTCATCCCTGGGTGCAGGACAAACCACCGCGGCTCAGATCTTCCCCGGGTCAAGGCGCCTGGGACACCCTGTCGTCCTCCAGCCCCACATCCAGGGCACCTCGGCCCCCCCACGGCCCAGGCAGGGCCAACACGGCCCCTCACCAGCCCCGGGTCTCAGGGCACTGCCCCTCGAGTCCGGCTCCTCTGCTTCTGCCCCCACTTAGCGCACCTCTGGTCTCTGAACGAGGACCCGTCTCGGCAGAAGCCCTGTTACTGTGTCAGGGATGGCCCCAAGCAGCGGGATGGCTGTCCCTGCTGTCTTAGCCTCACAGAGAGCTCCCTGTGGCCTCCTCAGTGGAAGCAGGCGGGCCGGCTCCACCTGTCGGTCACTCTCTTGGCTGTGGTCCTGCCCGGGCTCACTGCCGGCGTCCCTCGTGAGCGTTCCCGGCGGTGACCGTACCGCACTTGCTGTGCTGGGGCCTCCGTGAGCCGGGCCGGCCCCTCCTCTACGCCGGCTACCTGGAAGCGTGCGCTAAGCACAGCAAACGCGGTGGGGTGACGGCGTAATGGCTCGTCTGAGGTGTGCGAGGGCCTGGCCTCCACCCCCCTCCCGATCCAGCAAGCCCCCGACAGCCCCACGTGCCCACTCGGGCCTGGTCTGCCCACAGCAGGGGCCCTCGGCAAGGGAGGGGCCGGCCCGTGCCCTCGTTGGCTGCAGTCTGGTGGGTGTGCCGGGGGCCGGGAGGAGGGTGGTCACCCCTCTCGCATGTCTCCACCTGGCCAGGACCCCCCACGTCCTCGTCGGGAGGCATCCAAGGCAGCCAGGAAGGAGGCCCGAAACAGCCAGACTGACCTGGGGACGGGCAGCAAGGTTTGCCGACAGCGGCTCTCGGCAGGGACGAACAGCGAGCCGCGGGCCAAATTAATCCCCGTGGACTGATCCAAACTGCCTCAGCGTGACCGGCGCCGGGGCCGCCCGGTGGGACACACGCAGCCGGGCGGTGACAGTCACACGTGCTCACCTCCCCGCCCATTTCTCTGGGCAGAGAGGCCAGTGGTGCCCGCCAGCCAGCGCCTTGCCCGGCACTCAGTGCCCGTCGGGGCTTGGTGTGAGTGCCGGCCGCAGGCCAGGCGTGGGCAGGGCTGGGGTCTCATCTGAGGCCCCTGGGGAAGGAGCAGCTTCCAGCTCACGCGGCGGGCGGCAGAATTTAGGGGTCGCGGGGCCGGGGCCTCGGTTTCTCGCTGGCTGTTGGCCGCTGGCCCTCGATTCCCGCCTGTGGGCTTCCTACCACGTCCACGTGCTTCGTCCAAGTCAGAGGGGAACGGAGTCTCTTTGCAAAGCCGACGTCACCATCTGACGTAGCATAAACCAGAAGCGACATGCCATCACTATTGTCATATTCCACCGGTCTGGTCCCTCCCACTGCACGAGCAGTTTGTGTCTGTGAGCACACCTGTGCATCCGCGCTCTGAGTGTGCCCAGGTCATGCAGGGCGGGGGGCGGGTGCTCCTCCCCCGGGAACAAAGAGCATTTGTTTATTCTTGTCATAAAATTATGTCAATTTTCTTTCTCAAGGAATGCTAAAATGCTGTTGTTCTGTGTGTGCAACAGATTAGCTCTTGCTACGATGATGATAAAGCTACTAAAAAATTTCCAGCAGACCCCTCGACTCAGTATCAAAGGCCCTCCCGTCCCTTCTTAGACACTGACCTGTAGCTTTGTCATTATGCAGCAGACAGGGAGCGCACCCTGGCCCTTTTCCAGAGGATTCTTCGTGATTCTGGATCACGATGATCTTTTCTCAATCCTTTCCCAAGTATGATCTAATCCCTTACACGATACTGATGGATTTAGGTGGTTCGTTACAGTTTCCGGGGGCGTGTTCTTTTTGCAGAGCTCTGAGCATACTGTAAACCCATCCACGCACGCTTTGAACGACCCAAGAGAAGAACGAGGCCCATGCAGGGCAGGGGACAGGCCCTGGGTGGGGGTGTCCTGGTGCCTGAAGCTTCCTCTGGCACTTCCGACCCAGCGGTGCCCTGACCCCTGTTCTCCCGGCGGAGCACACGGTGGCCTCTTTACTGTCACATTTAATCTGATTCTTTGTCGTGGCCTGCTGTTTGTTCTGAGACCGTCAGCCGTGTCACCTACTTCTGGAGAATCTTCCTCCCGCCTTTCCTGCCCTGGGGTCCCTGCCGGGACATCTGCTCTGCTCGTGACAGAGCACAGGACAACCGATGGAGGCCGGACCCAGCACCTCTGCGCAATGACAGCAGCACAGGGGGACACAGCCTCAGCGCCACCCCGTCGTGGGGAACTGGAGAGCCCCAGGGCCCCCTGCCCATAGCCACAAGGCAGAGGGCGGGGAGGTGCGGCTAGGTCTGGTTGACCACAGGCTCTCCCACGCAGGTCCCAGGTCCCGTCCACACCAAGCGTTCTCCTGGGATCAGAGGGCCTCCCTGGTGTGATGTCTTGGGACGACGTTGTCAAATGCCGGCCTTCACCTTTGCACACACGGTCCCCTGACAGATCTATCCGGAATGTTCAGGAGTAATGCTTCCCCACAGAAGTGCTGGCGACTCACCCATCACCCGCCTGCTCCTACTTGTGTTTAGCTGGTGGCTCTGGACGCTGATTGGCCCAGCAACTCAGGGCTCCCACAGCCAGTCACCCGGGGTTCAGGGCGGCTGGCGCTCCCTCTGTCTGCCCACCTGCTCTCCAAGGTCTGGGACCAGCCCATTCTTTGTGCAATTAATCACAGTCTCAACTTTTTCATCAGAAACAATGCCCCTTCATGCAGAACCTAATCCCTCAAAATCTGCCCCAAAGTGGATCCCAACTGACCTGGGGATGGGCTGGGATGCTGTGACGGATGCTGTCCCTCCCCAGCCAGCAGGAGGACCCCTGGGAGGGGAACACCGGCCAGCCCTCCTGTCCGTGGGCTTCACTTCACCAAGGAGCTGCCATGAGGCTCCCAAACCCCCGGGAAGGGGTCCTCTGGGTGGGAGGCCGGGAGGGGGTCACTCCTGGGGGACCCGCCACGGGGCAGCTCTGCCTTCTCAGGAACCTGCAAGGCTCCCCAGAGCCTTGCCCTAAGCCTCTTACCTTAAATGAAAGTTAAGCCCAATGTATCATGGACGTAAACGTGAAGCGGAAAACTGTAACACTTTTAGCAAAACACGTAGAAGAAAATGTTTGGTATTGCTGATATTTAGGGCTGGGCAAACTGCTCTCACCCTTGACACGGAAGGGCGTCCCACGAAAGGGTGGTTGACACAGTGGACATCACCCACACGCAGACATCTGCTCCGTGAGAGACTCCGTTGGGGGAGGCACCCATTACAGACGGGGAGAGAACGTTTACAAACCCACACCTGACAGCAGACTAGCACGTGTCAAAGTCAGCGTAAACAACAAAGGAACACACGGTCCAACTATAAAACGAACAAACGCGCAGAGGGGCAGTTCAGCAGAGGGAAACACAGGCAGCAGATGAGCCCAGGAGATGTTCAATGTCGGCAGCCATCGGGAAAGGGAGAATTAAAACCGCCTCACCCTATCAGAAAGGCTGAAATACGAAATGCCTGTGCGGGCGGAGAGCAAAGGAGCCGGACCGTCACGTTTGGCCGTGGGAAGTGATCGGGGACGGCCCCGCTGGAAGACAGGCGGCAGTTTCCTAAGAAATTAAACATGCAATTACTGTGCGACCCAGCACCTGCCCTCCTGGGCATCTATCCGAGAAGAATGAAATCTTTGCTCGCAGGAAAACGCGTTCATGGATGTTTATAACACTTTATCTGTAGGAGCCAAAACGTGGAAACAGGCCTGGTGTTTCTCACCATCTGAGTGTTGGACAAGCCGAGACACCCTGAAGCGTGGGAAGCCGCCGGGCAGCAGACACGAGCTGCGGGGACGACCGTGGTGAGTCTGCAGGGAATCGTGCCCAGTGAGCAAAGCCAGTCCCCAGAGGTTACGCATATGACTCCGTTTACGTAACGTTCATGAAACGGAAAATTGTAGAAACAGGGAAGAGATTAGGAATTTGCAGGGTTGAGGTGGGAGCGCGGTGAGGGCACCCGTCGATGTGTGCGTGAGGGTGAGCAAGGGTGTGCACACCTCTCTGCGTGTGTTTTGTGTGCACGTGTGTGTGGATACGCCATGTGGGGATACGTGCATGAGTCACCTCTGCACGTGCGTGCAGGTGTGTGCAGGCGTGTTCACCTGTGTGCACATGTGTGGTGCCTGTGCCTCCCTGTCCCCCTCACTCACTGCTGGTGCCTGGCCCCAGACGGGTGACTTCCTTACACTCTGGGGCCAAAGTCCCTCTGGACACAAGCATGTCTGCAGCAGCACCGGGATGGGGGAACAGGGGCCCAATTCGGAAAGGGTTCATTTTACCCAGCGTTTCGAGACAGGTCACACGTGCGGCTGCAGCCTGCCCTGCGGGGCCTGGAGGCGCCGTGCCCGCCCGGAGTGAGCACAGGGTGCTGAGTCCCCGCCTGTTCACTGTGCTGCACCCCGGTGGCTGCTGGGACACGGACCGCGAGCTCCTGAACAGAGAGCCCCTCCGTGGGACGAACTTAGAGTATAACCCGGTTAACCAACAATGGAGTCACACACCATCTGCCGGGACCACAGCTGTCGTGTCAGGGAGCAAAGCCCGCGGTAATCGGGCTGCCACGTCACGGGCTGCCACTAATTTAGCTTTATTCACTCTCTCCCCGGACTGCCGGACGAACTATGGCTTACGTTCTAGAAACCGATTTCGTAAGGAAAAGACTGTTCCACCACAGTACGGCTGGGTTGTGTCTTGTGCCTTTCATACATTTAAAAAAAACAATGAAGACAAATCTGTCCCACTTCAGAGCCCAGAACTGTGAATCCCGGTACGTCCAGCCAGCAAACCTCGGCACAGAAAGCCCAATGGGGCAACTTCCGGGCATTCCTGAGACAGACGGAACCTGCCGCTCTCTCTGCGTGCGTCCCGGTCTGGCCTGCGTGGGTCGTGCTCCAACACTGAGGCTTTGCTGCAAACGCGTGACCGGCCCTGCCTGACGGGCCCTCACCCTCGGGGCAGCGGGCAGGGGTCGGAGCAGGAAGGACGTGGCTTTCAGAGACACCTGGGGGGATAAGGCTGTTTAAAATCAGAGAGCGAAACACAAAGTGACAAAGAAATCGCAGGTGGTCTGCTGGACGAGCACGTCGGCCTGTGAGAGTCCTCGTGACCCAGAGACCCCGCATCCTCGCCCACAAGGGCAGGTGCTTTCTGAGAAAAGCAGACGGCAAGTGCTGGGTGGGCTTCGTGAGGACGTCTGTCTCCTGTGGAAGGGACAGAAAGCACACGTCCCCCGGGGCGCCTGGGGGCTCGGTCGGGGAAGCATCCTACTTCCGTTCAGGTCGTGATCTCACGGTTTGTGAGTTCGAGCCCTGCGTCAGGCTTTGTGCTGATGGTGCAGAGCCTGCTTGGGATTCTCTCTCTCTCTCTCTCTCTCTCTCAAAATAAATAAAAAACTTTAAAAAAAAGAAAGCACCAGTCCCCTGCACAGTGAGGGAAAGGCAGGACCTGGCACCCACGGGGTCAGCGGCAGGGCCGTGACCTCACGCGCCGCCTGGGCACCAGCAAGTAGCCGTCGTTCCTCCGAAGGAAGGAAAGGAGCTGGCGCATCCCCTCTGCTGCCCGCGGGCCCTCACAGCCTGGTCTGCAGCATGGCCTGGCCGAGCTGGGCACTGGGCGAGCCAGGCAGCAAAGAAAACCCTGGACTCGGGCCGTGGGCCGGGGTGGCATCCATCCAATGTCTTGGCAACAACAAACTGGAACTGAATTTCCAGTCCTTAAGGTCCTGGAGGTGTCGTGCTTGGTATTCTTTTTACCAACAGTTAGAGGCAGATAACTTCCAGCCGGGCAGGGCTCAGCTGGGCTCTCACACGGTGGGATAGAGAAGGCCTGGAAAAGCCACAGGGGGCCGTTAACAGCCACACGAGCCCACAGAGTAGTGGGCGTCAGGGTCAGGTTGGGGTCAGATGGCAGAGAGCTGTGGGCGTCCGGGCATCCGGGTGCCCTGGGCACAGGGTTGCCCGCACGTCTCCCTCAGGCCTTGGGGGCTGAGTTTATCCCAGAAAACTCAGGAATTTTGACGACGCTCCTGTGCACACATTCATACAAACGGCCCATTAAACAGAAAACGAAGGCCCGCAGGCTGTCCCTCAGGGACCCCGGGACGGTGGCTCTACCCTGACCGGAAATGACTCACAGGAGGCCTGGCCCAGACCCCGGGCGCCCTTCCCCCCCGCCGGCTGTCCCTGCCCTGATCCTGCGCTGCCGGACCGCGTCCCACGGGCCGAATCTTGGGACTGGGGCGTCTCCAGGCCAGTCTCCGTCCTCCGGCTCAGCCGCGGCCCCGGAGTTGGGCGCGGGTGACTCTGGTGCACAGCACGCAGTGTGTAGGCGTGTTGTGGCATCGGAGGCCCTGGGGTAGGCTTCTGTCATAAAGCCTGTCGCTTTTACTTCTTTAAAATCTGACCCCAACGCTCTGGACGACGGGTCTTAGAACCCTCAACGGGCGTGGCGGGAAAACGCACACAGTGCAGAAGCCACACGGCTCCCGTGCTGCTGGTGCTGACACCCAGCGCGGTTTGACCAGGGCGGCTCGGGCGAGCGGGAGCCCCCGCTGAGTACAAGGCCACCGTCACTTCCACACGTCACGTGATGCCCCCACGCTCCGCACTTGTCTCCCCACGGGCACCGCACCTGCTACTTGCCTCATCCCGCACGACCCCCGGGGCGGTGCTGGCTTCGTCCCCGCTTTATAGGCGTGGAAACTGAGGCACGGAGAGCTGGAGATGCCCCCAGGGTTGCTCAGCTAGGCGGCAGAGCGACCTCCGCCTCGGCAGTCTGACTCCACGGCTAACGGTCAGCACCGCCGGGTCTGAGATCGGAAGTGAGATGAAGATTCTTCCCATAATGAGCTTGTAAATGGGGACTAGAACACGGTGAACAAAACTCCCCAAATCTCAGAGGCTTCCGGGGTTGCGCTGCCCACAGACTCCCTCATGGCCGAGGCCGACGGAGCTGAGTGGCAGGTGGGGCTTCCCAGTGTGCCCGGAAGGACGTGTGGCCGCCGTTCACACATGGTTGGCCAAAGCAGGTCAGGGGGCCACAGAGAGGAAGTGTCCGGGACCGCTGGGGGACAGCTGTCTGTCCGTCCGTCCATCTCATCTGTCTTTGTCTGCTCATCCCATCCACACACGCACACGCACACCCAGCAGCACCCATCCGCACACACCCCCCCATCCACAGATGCACATCCCTTCTGTGCACACCACACACACACACACACACACACTCACACGAGTGCACGCACATATGCACACATGCTTCTTATTTCTTCACAGTTGCAGATTAATGGGACCTTAGCCCGTCCGCAGTCTGGCAGTCACCACAGCAATTCACTGTTGACTAGTCAGGACGCCTCTGTGGCGGCATCACTAAACTAAACTAAGAAAGCTGGTCGTTCGCCACACTTAATCGGCATCTTTTTGAGAGGAGTTAAGAAGGCGGAGAGGTAGGGGGACCGGGATGTTCCTCTCAAACGCAGCTGTATCGAGGTCAGAGTACTTAGAACACCCAGGAAATCGATTGGTGGGTAGGCAGAATGATCTCCACAGTTGGAAGGAGACAGCCTGGCAGGATTGAGGCACGTGTATGTGATTTGGGGAGATAAGCTGGCACAGCCACGGAGGGGAGGGAACCCCTTCTTTGCAGAGACAAAAGGGACCAGCAGAGAGAGGGGCTGTGAAAGGGCAGCTTCCAGTTAGCACAAGAGGAAAACCTCTCTGGACTACGGACTGGGGAGCAAGAAATACAGAGACCGCGGGTTCTTTTTGTCATCAGCCTTTGGAGCTGAAACTCAGAGGCTTTGAAAGTGCTGAACTTTCTCCAGAGCAGAGCCGTGGCCCGTGCTTCTGGGGAGGAGGGAGCCGGCCCCAGAGTGCATAGCAAGGGGTAGTGATCTCTGGAGCGCACTGGGAGAGAACTTCCTAGAGTGCTTTGGGAAGAGGGGTTATTGCTTCCCAAGGACAAAAGACCTCCCCCGCCCCTCACCGCCTCCTCGTTGAGCCCGACCCGCGGGAGCGCCAGGATACAGGCGTGTTCCTCACAGCACGTCAGTCCGCGAGCTGCCGACGGTGGGAAGCACCGTCTCCCCGAGAAAGCCACTCGTTCATTGCTCATTACCCTGCAAGGGGTCCGAAAGGAAGGGGGTCAAAAACATCAGGATAGTAGATCTGCTCAAGGAAAACAGGCAATTAAATAAAAGGAAAGCCCTATGAAGTTCTAGTCACTAAATCATGTGCTGCATTTCCATTTTCCTATATGGCGATAAGTGAATAGAGATGTCTGTGGGGCAGACAATTACCTCCTCAGCGTACGTCTTAATAAGCAAGCACACGGGGCTCACCGTGGCCACGCCGACATTATACACATCGGGTTCCCGGGCTGTCATGAGCGTTTCTCCGTTCACCTTTTGTTGAAAGACGCTTATCAACTAGCTGGAGAATCTAGGGCGTCGCACATCTGGAAGCCACGGTCGTTGGGGAAGCAGGGACAAGGACCCTTGGGGACCATGAGTGGGGCAGGTTACCACGTGGTCTTGATCTCATGGGGTCTTGTGAGCAGGTGTCCCTGCAGCGGGAGCTCAGGGAGGGCTTCCCGCGGGAGGCGGTGCCACGGTGGGGCCGGTGAGGGTGGCAGCGCTTTCCGAAGCACAGCCCGAGGGTGTCGGTAGAATCGACGTAATCCCCGCTGTCGTCAGTGAACCACGAACTAGAACAACACGGCGTGTTCTGCGTGGCCCTGGTGCCCTCTGCCCTCCTCGGCTCAGTGTCCCCCACCCCACCGCCCCGGCCACAGGAAGGAGGAATCCGGGCCCAGGACATAAGCCCTCCTCATCCCTCCAGGGACACCCCGGCCCCTGGCATTGGCCTGGCAGTGGCGGGGGCGAGTCCCGATTTGCCAATTTCTGTCACGTAGGAACTTCCACCAAGGCCGATGGCAAGCTGCCAAGGGAAAACGAGATACAAAATTCCCGAAAATTCACAATGCCCCCCGTTACCTGCCCCCCGGTATGAGCCACTGTGAGCTGGTGTGGACTAAGTCCAGTTCACCACCGCTGCCAGACCTCCTGCGTCTCTGCACAGCCCTGCCCTCTCTCCGACACCCACAAAGTGTCCCTGTCCGCGGGGGTCTGGCTCCGCTCCCGGGGTCTGACTCTGTTCCCGGCATCTGACTCTGTTCCCGGCATCTGACTCCACCCCCTGGGCCGGTCCTTCAGCCTGGTCAGTCCCGAGGCCCTGACAAGTTGAAGGGCTGGACAGCTGGCAGGCTGTGACCCCTACCCTTTCGTTCCTCAGAGGCTGACTGGAGCAGGACTTGGAGCCAGGCCTGCTCTGGGAGGGGGCACAGCCCCCGGACCCTGGAGGCAGGTGGCAGAGGCCAGCGGGAGACCCTCGTCCGAGAAGGTGGGCTTGGGAGGGGTCTGGTGGCAGGAAGGCCAGAGCGAGCACCCAGGACAGCGTCCGCGGAGGGCGTACCAGCCCCCGGGAGTAGAGCTCCCCTCCTCTGACCCTCGGCCTGACGTTTAAGGGTTTCGGTAGCATTAAAAAAGAACACCAACGGTTCTTACATAAATGGTGGAGAATTGGATGTAATTGGATAAAGATGCTTTTGAAAATGTGTTTATTCAACCGACGACACAATCTGGGCAGGGTGCCATCCGCTCCGTCTGCCTTGGGGACACAGTGTGGGAGTGGCTGGGCTGGAGAAACGAATCCTCAGCAGCTAGGGGGCGTATACACCCACTCGTCTCAGGAGTGGGGAATGGAGGTGACCGTGGGGCTTTGCTCCCTCCAGGGACCCCGGAGGGGCCCCCCAGCCCTTCCAGCCTCCTCTGCCTTACGTGTGCCTCACTGTGGACACAACAGCCTCTGCCTGGGCCTCGACCGCCTTCTTTTCTTCTCCGCCGCCAGTCCCCCTCTGCCTCTCTCTTGGGGCCACTCGTCACTGGACTTGGGGCCCCCTAATTCCTCAATCACACCTTTAAAGAACCTATTGCCAAGCAAGGTCATTTTCCCAGGGGCCCGGTATGGGTGAGGACTTTTCAGGAGACACCTTTTAACCCACTACTATGTGCCATAAATATATTCTGCCGTCGTAAAAGGAAGAAAACACCAAACGTAGCATGACGCCTCATGGTGAGGACTCCAGTTTCCAGCCTCTAGAAAGCTCCCTCTGGCCTCCTGTCACGTCCACCGGTGATGCAGAATCGACGGGGCGGGTGCCGTCACGGCACACACGGGCCTGCCGGTGGGTCCGAGGAAGCAGCGAGGCCCCTGCAGCTGCCCAGCTTGGTGCCCGTCACTCAGAGCAGCCTGCAGAGCTGCTGCGTGCCGTCCTCTGGCCGCCGGCCGTGACACCCTGCTCTGAGTGAGTGTGATTGATCCCAACAGGGGACGTGCTGTGAAGTCTCAGAAACGCTAGACAGAGAAGTCAGACTCGGGAACAGGCAGCTTTACCGCAGGGCTGTGGAAACTCCTTCCGAACATGAAGCTGACGGAAGGTGTGCGGTAACGAGAGAAAACCTGTCGCTCTGGTTCAGCACACGGCAGCAAGGGGGGGCTGGGACCGGCTCAGCATGGAGCCCCGCACCCGAGGGCAGCGTGGGCCACGGGGTGCGTGGCTGTCCACACTCCCCCCCGCCCCCGGCCCCGGGTCCACTGAACCCATTGTCCCGCAGAGCTGGAAGCCTGCAGGGGGCGGTCCGGGGACAGGGAGGGGAAGGGTGCCCGCAGGAGTGTGGCTGCTAGCCCCATAAATGCCCCCCATGGAGCCCCACCCCTCAGTCCGCAGACCTGCGCCGATCCCAGTGCGGGGCTACCCCAAAGATGCCCCCGGGCCTTTACAAACCCAGCTGGGTTAGCGTTCCACCTCCGCGTCTGGCCACCTGCAAGACCGAAGCCGGACCCTTACCTCGCACCACATGCAAAATTTAATTCAAAACGGATCAAGGCTCTAAATGTAAGACCTAAACCAACCAAGCTCTTATAAGAAAACAGGAAAAAAGCCTCACGACACTGGACCTGGCGATGGTTTCTTGGCTATGATGCCAAAGGCACAGGCAACAAAAGAAAAAATAGATACATTTGACTTCATAAAAAACTTAAATTTGTGCATCAAAACACAGTATCAACAGAGTAAGCGGGCAACCCACACAATGGGAGAAAGTATTTGCAAATCACGACTCTGATGGGACCCTAATATCCAGAATACACAGCAAATTCCTAAACGTCAACAACAACAACAAAAACCTGCTGAGAATATGGGCAAAGAACCTGCATAACCATCTCTCCGAAGAAGATGTGCCCATGGCCCATGAGGCCACGACAAGATGGCCGGCTGCGCCAGTCACCAGGGAAACGCGGATCAAAACCACAGCACGATCCACCTCACATCCATGAGGGTGGCTGCGATCGAGAAAGCTGGAAAATGGCAAGGGTCGGGAGGACGTGGAGAGATTGGCGGGAAGGCGCAGTGGTGCAGTCACCGTGGGAACAGGGTGGGAGTCACTCAAAGGATTAACCGTAGAGATGCCATGTGGCCCAGCAATTGGACTTTGGGGTGTGCACCCACGAGAACCAAAAGCAGGGACTCAGACAGATGTCTGCACCCCTGCGTCCCCTGCCGCATTATTCACACGAGCTGAAACACGGAAGCAAAACGAATGTCCCCTGATAGATTAACGGGTAAGCAAAATGCAGCGTACGTGTGCTATGGAATATTATTCAGCCTTAACAAGGATGGAGGTTTTTCTACGACAAGAATGGACCTCGAGGACATGCTCGGTGAGATAATCCAAGCCCCAAAGGACAAACATCCTATGACCGCACTTAAAGGAGTATTCAGTATGGAGAAGGGTGGGTGCCGGGGCTGAGAGGGGAGAATTGAGGGTATAATGGAGTTATAATTTTACAAGATGAAAGGAGTCTGGAGAAGGACCGTTTGGGGCGGTTGCACAACATTAGGATGTATTTAGTATCACTGAATTGTACCCTTAAAGACTGTTAAGATGGTGAATTTTATGGTATTATTGTATCACAGTATAAAAAAGTTGGGAAAAAATCCAAACGTGTAGTAAGACACTTGAAATGTGTTTTCAATAAATGATATACGCATTTTTAAAAAGGACATGTAGTGGGGCACCTGGGTGGCTCAGTCGGTTAAGCGTCCGACTCCGGCTCAGGTCATGATCTCACGGTTCACGAGTTCGAGCCCCCGTCGGGCTCTGTGCTGACAGCTCGGAGCCTGGAGCCTGTTTCGGATTCTGTGTCTCCCCCTCTCTGTCCCTCCCCTGCTCACATGCTGTCTCTTTCTCTTTCTCAAAAATAAATAAACATTGAAGAAAGGAAGAAAGAAAGAAAGAAAGAAAGAAAGAAAGAAAGAAAGAAAGGATGTGTAGAGAAAAAATAACATGATACACATAAATCCCACCTGTCAGTAATTATATAAAATGCAAATGGGTTAAACCCACAGTCAAAAGGCAGAGGTCAGTGAAATGGATTTTTTTTCCAGCATGAAACCACATCTATTTATTAACTCATTTTCCTTAGGTCAGAAGTCTAGCAAAGTCCAATGGGGTTCTCTGTTAAATGGACTGAGTTTTCCGAAGAGTCTGGGAAAAATCCACTTCTAAGCACATTCTTGTCGTTGCAAACTTTCAGTTCCTTGCAGCTATTTGACTGAATTCCCTTTTCCCTTGATGGTTGCAACCGAGGGGGCACTTTCAGTTTCTAGAAGCCCCCTTGTCACATGGACTTTTTCATCTTCAAGCCCACAATGGCACTTTGAATCTTTCTCATGCTTTGAATCTCTGACTTCCTCCTGTGACCTAAGCAGAAAAAGCTTACTGCTTTTATTTTTTAAAACATTTTAATATATTTTATTTATTTATTAAAAAATTATTTACTGTTTAATTGACATCCAAGTTAGTTAGCATATGGTGCAACATTGATTTCAGGAGTAGATTCCTTAATGCCCCTTACCTGAAACGGATTTAAAAAAATTTTTTTTAACGTTTATTCATTTCTCAGAGACAGAGAGACAGAGCATGAGTGGGAGAGGGGCAGAGAGAAAGAGAGAGAGAGGGAGACACAGAATCTGAAACAGGCTTCAGGCTCTGAGCTGTCAGCACAGAGCCCGATGTGGGGCTTGAACTCATGGACCGCGAGATCATGACCCGAGCCGAAGTCCGACGCTCAACCAACTGAGCCACCCAGGTGCCCCCGAAATGGATTTTTTAAAGTGATCCAACTGTCTGAGGTCTACAGGTTCAGACACAGATAGATTGAAAGCCAATGCACGGAAAACAGATACCCTGCAAACAGTAGCCTGGACCGGCTGTACTAACATGAGAGGGAGTAGATCCTAAGACAAAAGCTGTTCCTCGAGACAAAATAGGACATTGTAAATGTAACAGTTACGAACGAGCAGACACCCGACAACCTATCTCTAAATACACAGAGCAAAAACTGACAGACTTAGAGGGGGAGATAAATGTTCAGTCTAAGAGCGGGCGTGTTCGGTACCCCACTGTCCACACTGTCTAGAACGGCCGGGCGGACATCGGTCAGGGAAGCGCAGGGGGAACAGCCCGGGGAGCCACCGGGGAACACGCCCCAAGAGCCCACGTTCTTCCCACGTGCCCCCCGGGCGAGCTCGGGAATTCTCCAGATTAGGTCATAACGTTGGGCCAAAACCAGTGTCAATGAAGTTAAGAAGGCCTGAACGCATACAGCGTGCTGAGACCTGACGGAAATTGAGCTGGTAACAGAGCAAATGTGAGAAATTCAGACCGTGTGGAGGTTTAAGAGAACACTCCTGATGAGCAGCAGGGTCCGCAGGGAGGCCCGAGGGAGCCCCACCGACATCACAGGGCCCTTGAGACGCGGTGAAAGCGGGGCTTAGGGGGCGGGGCGATTCTGCCCGTGAGCACACGTCTGAACAAGGAGAGACCTCCCAGGGCAGCACTTTCATCCTGCACCTTAGAAGCAGAAGCAGAAGGCGGGCAGGGACAGAGCCGAGGGCACAGAGCACGGAGTGGGGATCAGAACGAGCCGGGAAATCAGCAAATCCCAAAAGAGGCTCTTTGAGGACGGGGCTCAGATGGCTGGCAGGCGGTCTTGCGGCCAGGAACACACCAGGAACGGGGGCCCGCTGAGAATGACGTCATCTGGGTGGAAGCGGACACATCCTCCGAAAGACACAACGGCTGAAACTGACTCAGAGGAGAGAGATCGGAATAGAACCGTCACACACAAAGAGATGGGACTGATAACCGCGCAAACCTCCGCCGACCGGGGCCCAGGCCCCGGCGGCTTCCGGGGAATTCCACCCAGCGCGTGAAGCGGAGTCAATACCGGAACAGAGAGACGGCAAACCAGCCCCGATACGGCACGTTTGGCAGCGTCATCCGACCGATACTCGGAAGGCCCCGCGATGCGGCGGAGGGCGCGCTCCTTCCGCGGACACGCGCGGTGACGTTGAGACGCAGCCGACTTTGGGCGGGAGGGTTCCCCGGACGTCCAAACTGTGCAAGCGTGTTCTCCAGCTGCGACGGCATAAAACTAGAATTAGGAACATGAGGAGCTTGGGAAAATCCGCACCTATTTGGGCCCCACGTGACCTGTGAGTCAAAGAAGAAATCGGGAAGGCGATTAGGAAACATTTGGAACCGGATGCAACATTTCAGAATTTGTGGGAGGCTACGGCAGTGGCACCTGGGGTGCGTGTATCTCAGTAAATGCTTCCGTCGGAAATGAGCTCAGCTTCCTCTGTAAGAAACTTTAAAAAAAGAGGACATTTAACCCAGAGTAAACACAAAAAGGTAAATTATGAAGATCAGAGCAGAAATCAATGAACTAGAAAACAGGAAAACAACAAAGAAATCAATCACTTAAAAATTATCAATAAAATTGATAAACCTCCAGCTACATTGATCAGGAAGTGGGGGGGGGGGGCAAAAAATACTAATGTCAGGAATGAGAAAATAATTTAAAATAAAGGAAAGTAGGGGCGCCTGGGTGGCTCAGTCGGTTGAGCGTCCGACTTTGGCTCAGGTCATGATCTCACAGTTCATGGGTTTGAGCCCTGAATCAGGCTCTGTGCTGACAGCTCAGAGCCTGGAGCTGCTTCAGATTCTGTGTCTCCCTCTCTCTCTGCCCCTCCCCGCTCATGCTCTGTCTCTGTCAAAAATAAATAAACATTAAAAAAAATTTAAAAAAATAAAAGAAAGGAAAACATTGGAAAGTCAGAGTTCATACAGTAAGATGTTACTCTTGGAAAGTCACGGTGAGGTGGAGGAAAAGGTGAGTGACCGTGAGAGGTACGTTTGTAACACACGTGTCAGAGTGTGTGAACACTCTTGGCTCAGTGGTAAGATGATGCACAACCCAGTAAAAGTGGCAGAAATGGTTTCAACAGACACTTCCTTTAGCAAAGAACATGTACAAATAGCCAATAAGGAATTGACGGGGACATGTAAATTAAAAACGCTCTACGGGGCGCCTGGCAGGCTCAGTCGGGGACCCCTGATTTCAGGGGACCCCTGATCTCGGGGCATGTATTCGAGCCCCATGTTCCACGTAGAGACTACTTTAAAAAGAAACCCGGTACCTGGGGCACGTGGGTGGCGTGGTCGATTGAGCGTCTGACTCCTGATCTCAGCTCAGGTCACGGTTTCGCGGTTTGCGAGTTCGAGCCCCGCATCAGGCTCTGCCCTGATGGTGTGGAGCCTGCTTGGGATTCTGTCTCTCCTTCTCTCTGACCCTCTCCTGCTTGTGATCTCTCTTTCTCTCTCTCTACCGAAATAAATAAACTTAAAAAATATTTTTTTTTTTTTAATTTTTTTTTCAACGTTTTTTATTTATTTTTGGGACAGAGAGAGACAGAGCATGAACGGGGGAGGGGCAGAGAGAGAGGGAGACACAGAATGGGAAACAGGCTCCAGGCTCCGAGCCATCAGCCCAGAGCCTGACGCGGGGCTCGAACTCATGGACCGCGAGATCGTGACCTGGCTGAAGTCGGACGCTTAACCGACTGCGCCACCCAGGCGCCCCAATATTTTTTTAATAATAAAAAAAAGAAACCCAGTGTGTACTCAATAGCAAATCAACAGTAAAACCCTGACCGTCCTTACGAGCAGCTGGTCAGGATGTGGGGGATCTGGAACTCTCGTTCTCGGCTGCTGGGAACGTGCTCTGGGGAGCCCTTGGCAGTTTCCCGAACGCGGCCGCGCAATCCACCTGTCCCACCGCCAGGTGTTTCCCCGAGCAACGAGAACGCGTTCCCCTGCGGACTTGAACCAGAAGATTTATAGCAGCTTTTCGTCACGGTGAAAACTGGAAATAGCCCAGCTGCCCCCGCAGGCGAGGGTTAGGGTTAGGGTTGTGGCGTGTCCGCACGCCGAGTGGCACTGACGGGAGCTACGCCTGCTCGCTCTTGGGCGGGTGAGTCACCGAGACCCCCTCGTGCGGTGCAGGCCCGTGACGTCCCGTGTAGGCAAGACGGAGCCGCAGGCCGGAGCAGACCAGGGGCTGCCCGGGGCTCAGGGTGGGGCCGAAGTTCCTCGCGGGGCGTGGACGAGCGGGTGGGGTTTATAGCCACTGTGTCCCGATTGCGGTGCTGATCCAGGGGGCGCTCGTGCCCAGACCCGTCACACCTCACCCTCCCAGTGCGTGTGGGTCACCCTGTGTATGTCGTTCGGCGACAGAGCCGCTGCCCACAGATGAGTATCCGCTGTGAACCGGCCCCTGATGGCGGAAGCCACTTGCCTCCACCACCCACACGGTCTCTCTTCTCCCCGGGAAGAGAGAAAGGAATGGAACGTGCCGTCACGCCCGCTCGGACTGAATGGGTGTCCCCCAAATTCATATGTTGCAGCCCTAACCTGGCCTGCTGGGGCTTGAGGTGGGCGTTCCACAGTGACTGGGGTCGCATGGGTCACGAGGATGGCCCGTGACGCATCCGCGTCCCCGCGAGGAGACACCCAGGAGGGCTCCTCTCTGCACAAACGCGAGGGGCCGAGCAAGCACCGGGGGGAGGGGGAGGCCTGAGAGCCAGCGGCACAGGCCTCAGAGAAAGGCCTCCTGTGGGCACCTTGACCTCGGACGTCCAGGCTCCAGCACTGGGAGAAATTGTCTGCCGTTGGAGAGCTGCCCGGGCAGCAAGAACACCCCAGCTTCTCTGCCAGGAAAGGTGCCGCCCGGGACAGAGATGGTCAGGGACACCGACGTGCACCTGGACGGAGAGCGTCTGTGTAGGGACGGCAGTGGGACCAGAACGTTGGGCAGGGAAGTCCTCACGGGCCGGGCTGCTGCGCCCTCCGGGAGGTGAGCACAGGAAAAGCCCCGGCAGCTACGGAAGAGACCGTGTGGGCGGCACCTTCTCTGCGGTTGTTTTCATTCAGACCCTCCAGCTGAGCCCCGGGGAGCAGACCCTGGGCCTCCTGGGGTCTCCCGCGACAGCCGGCTGTCAAGACGACAGCCCCCCCAAGATGAGCTGCTTTCATTTTTATACCCAAAGTGTCCCAGAGGACACTTCGTTATCTGGAGGGTCTCCCCGAATTGTGTTCAACTCAGCGATGACGTGCGTTGAGATTTTTAATTTAAAAAACCACCGAAGTCATTTGTTTTATGAATACAACCCCCCTTGAGCCCGAGATGTATTTAAATGAAGAAGCTGCCTGCCAGATCCACCTCACAATTCGGCACCACTAAGAAAGTTTCAAACGGTGTGAATTTTCACATCGAGCGACAGTTAATAAACGGCTGCTCGGCCCTGAGTTTGCTAATGCTTGTTTTAAATAGAAGATGATGTAGGGATGTCAACCTGCGCACCGCGTATAAATGCCTGAGAGCTGCCGTCCACGAAACTGCCACCTGAGCCGGCAGGCCCACGGGGTTCACGCCCCAGGAGCCCAAGACTAGTATTCAAGCCAGACCTTGCCTACGACGCTCACCGCGGCGTTATTCACGACGACCAGACGCGGGAACAGGCCGCTGTCCACCGGCAGATGGCAATGGACAAACACAGTGTGGTCCATGCAGACGCGGGAACAGCCCGTGGCCACGAACAGGATCGAGGTGTGGACACCCGCTGCCACGTGGAAGGACCCTGAACACGCGATGCTCGGTGAGAGTCCAGACCAAAGGCCCAGTGTTGCTTGATTCCACTGAGACAAACTCCACCCCTCGGGGGCTCTGCTTCCCCAGACGCGGCGCTGGAGGGCAAGGGGGGCCTGTCTTGGGGTCTGCTCCTGCCCACCTGCATGGCCGGGGCCTCCTGGCCGCACACCCAGGGGCTCTAGTGGGGTCCCGTGGAAGCACCCCCCCCCCCACACCTGCCCCAGGGCCGCCCCCTGGGTCCAAGGGGAGGGAGTGTGGAGTCAGTGCTGGAGCCAGGAGGTCACAGGAGGTGTGGCCTGCCCCACAGGCAAGTGCCTCGAGGCCCACGCTCTGACCATCAAGGCACCGCCTGTGTGTCCCGAAGAAGCTAAGGCCGAGAACCCAGGGTCAGCAGGAACTGGTGCCCTGGGGACAGACTCTCAGCCTGGTGTCACCTCACAGGGGGAACCTCCTTCCCAAATGTGAGGGGTATACTGAGTCCTGACTCACATCCCAGCTGCGGCCCAGGAGGCTCCCTGGCCTGAAGCCTGGATCCCAGCCCTGGACCCCAGGCCCCGGACCCCTGCCCCAGACCCCAGTGCCAGACCCCAGACCCAGATCTCAGCCCTGGACTCTAGTCCCAGAAGCCAGCCTCGGACCCCAGCCCTGGACCTCAGCCCCAGACCCCAGCCCTGGACCTCAGTCCCGGACCCCAGCCCCAGACCCCTGTCTTGGACCCTAGTTCTGGACCCCAGCCCCAGACCCCAGCCCTGGACCTCAGTCCCGGACCCCAGCCCCAGACCCCAGCCCCTGCCCCACTAGCTGGGGGGCCTTGGTCTCTGTGGCCCCCACCTCCCTGTGTCCCCACTCTGATGACAGAGCTGCTTCCGGGAAGAGCCACAGAGAGGAACCCCGTGGTCTTGGCGGGTGCCTGATGGGCTGCCACCCCGCCTCCCAAATTACAGCTTGACCCAAGGCCTCCACAGCACGAAGCCTTGTTTTCAAATATTGAAGAGACGCAGTTAGGACCAACGCTAGCCATCGTCTTCTGGAATATTTATCCTCACTCTGGCCACCAGCCAGAGACACGGTGGCCAAAGAGCAGTGACCACCAGCACCCGCTAGCCCAGCTCCCGAGGAAGCTGGACCTTCTGCAACTGTCCTCTCAAGTCTCCGAGAACACCACCCCGCGGGCAGCCCCCAGGACCCTGAGGGCCTCACCCTCACCCAGACCGAGTAGAATCCGAAGGGCCTGATGCCCTCCGGGGGCCCCACTGTCGACGGTGGCAGAGATGCCCTGGTGGGGCCGGAGTGCAGGGAGGCCAGCAGCCAGGCTGTGACCCGGACGGGGCCAGACCAGGCCCAGGCCCTGAGCATTTTCACCACCAGGGTCTGGGCGCCACACTCGCGGACAGAAACAGCTCTCACGCAGGATGGGTCTGCAGGCAGGATCAGGGAGCCACGGAGAGACAGCTGCTCTCCCGGGCGTCTCAGCCCTGCACGTCACCCCAGCGCCAGGGGCGGCTGAGCCGGTGCCCGTGGGGAGGCCGGGCTGAGCAGGCAGGGGTGAGACCCCGCTCCAGGACGGGCCTGGCCCAAGGCCACCTGGGGACAGTTTTACTGGCACCCATTGGCGTTCATTTTGCCACTGGCTGTGGCACGGGCCTCAGGACCCAGGAAGCTGAAGCACTTACCATCTGACCCTGCACAGAGATTTGCAGTCCCCTGGGTTGGGAGGGAGGAGACACAGCAGGGGCAAGGGTGCCTCTGAAATCAAACCCGGCCCCAAGTCCTCGTGCGTCTGGCCGTGAGTCCCTCCCCGGTCCTGGTCCTCGCCGGCGGCCTCAAAGGACACATCTGCTTTTGCTCACAGGGTGCAGCCCCGGGGTCCACTCACGGCTTCGTTCCAGGCTGGTGACAAAGGACAGTGCCCTCCCACCTCCCAGGTTTGTGAGTTCACGGCTCGGCACGCCCGGGCCCTGCAGCCCCTGCCACGGCCCCCACCTGCGGGCTCCATGGCCATAAATACGGCAAATGGGGCGAAGGCACCTGCTTCTCCCCTCACCCTCCAAGCAGCCGCAATAAAACCCCTCAGAACAGCAACGCTCTCTTGAGAATTAAGAAAGAACATCCCTTATCAGTCCACAGTGGTTTAAATGAGACGTTTCAGTTTTCATAGCGAAGGGCTTCAAGCAGGTGGAGCGTAATCTGGAAAGCTACATGGGGACACAGCTCTGTAAAGGCAGCATCGCCAAGCACAGAACGACAGGCTCGAGCAGACAGACGGCCCACGGGCCCCGTGGCCCCACCACACGGGCCCCTTCCCCGCGGGAATGTCTCACTTCCCTGAAGCTGTGCCGTGTGGGGGTGGCCGTGCGACGTTCAGGGCTGAAACCGGCAGTTCTCCCCAGCAAACCTGTAGGTGGGTCAGCCCGCTCAACCTGTCACCGTGTCCCCTGCGTGTGAATTCCAGCACGATCCAACCCTCTGTGGAGACACGTGCTCGTGCACAGGCCGTGCGGGAGCCAGGTGCTCTGCCGGGGAGCCTGGGGCGGCGGAGAAGAGCCCCAAACGCGCACTCGAGGCCCTGGCTGCTCCTTAGCATGCAGCTTGTCCACCTGGCCTTTGGATAGAACGCTCCCGTCACCTCCCCTCTGGGCTCTGCCCCCTCACGCGGAGTCTCATCCTCCAGGGCTGCCCAGGCACTGCTGGTGACCGTCCCTGTGTTCTTGGTGCCTCAGCCTCCATGCTGCCAGTCTAGCCGGCACGGACCTGGGTTCAGCCACTGGGAAAGCATCACCCAGGAGTAAGCGCTCGTGAATCTCCTTTCGAGAACAGACCGGACATGGAAACGTGCAAGGGGAACCCAGAGACTCAAGGTCATGATCTGCACACAGGCCTCAGTCTGCTGCCCACTCCCCTTTCCGGCCAGCACACCCTACCCCACCTTTACAAGGGTAAGGGGAGCAGCGCCCCGAACCCTGAGTGTCGAGGTCGGCACTTACTGAGGCCACATGTCATTGTCACGAGACTCAGAGTCTCTGTAACTCACTAGGGCCTCACGGCTACTGAATGAAAGGATCCCCGGGGTTGACTCACGATTGTTTGCATTGGCTTTGGAGCAGAACTTCAGACCCACCTCTGGTCAGCCTTTAGAGAGACAGCCACAACATCACGCCAACCGGACGTGGGAGTGTGCCAAGCACTACTAACACAACCGGGCATGTGAGAGTTCTCAGGAAGGGTCTGCCACCACTCCCATTGCCTCTGTCATCCCTACCATTACGATTACCTCCGTCATGGTCATCACCACAACCAAGATCACCACCATGACTGTCACCATCATCACCACCATGATCCACACCACCAACCGTCAATAGTTGGTGGTTTCCTAGGTTATATGACCCAAAGGATACTTCTGGGACCTGGACGATGCAGAGGTTAAGAATTTATTGGAACACAAATGATTCTTTTATGAGGGAGAATGAAAAGACATTCAGCTCAGCTTCTGGAGTCATGTGGCTTCTGCAAACCTGCCCCAGCACACCTGCCATTGGGTTTCAGAGGGAGATCAGCACGAGGCACAGACGGGAGCTCCTTTTAATCAAATCATCCCAAAGCCTGAACAGCAAAGTGCACTTTGAACCAGTAGTTCCCACATTTTCTCTCTTTTTTTTCTTTTTCAGCAGAATATCCTTGATTTTCCTGAACAAAGTCTCAGATGGAACCCAGAACACAAAACTCACAGCAGAGAATCCCGGTCGACTGGGGCTCAGAGGCTCCTGGGCAGCATACCCTCCTGTGCCCCAAAGCCCTCCTGTCCTGTCCCTCGGCGCGCAAGCCCCTGGGCACGTCAGTGATGTCATACCAGAGCGAATGTGAACCCGTGGGGGCCAGAGAGAGCCTCACCCCACAGGGAAAGAGCGCCTCGATGACGCTTAGGGCCAGTTCTTCCAGCAGGGAGACTCAGAAGGAATCCCAGCGTCAGCCCTTCTCCTGAAGAGTTTATTGGTCATGACGGACCGCCCGTGGCGGAGACGCCGTGGGAGTCGACAGCGTCTACACCAGCCTTCACTCCCGGGACACGGCGTCCTCCCGCCCACGAGGAGAAGCCACACCATCAGAGGAAGCCCAGACAGATGCCCGAGGACAGGGGGTTTTGAGATGAGTACTGGTCCCATCCGTGGTCCTCAAACTCTTGCCAAATGAAGTCAGGTGTTGACAGTAAGAATTACATTTCCTCCGTTTATTTCCACCGAGTTTCCAGACAAAAATACCAGCTTCTTTTCCGGAGGCCCTTGTGCTGTTTGCCGTCAGGAGAGGAGGCTCCCCGGACAGAGACCGGGCGGTGGGCAGCCCGAGCCTCCCTGGGCAGCCTTGAGGCTGCGGGTGCCCCAGATGTTCCGCCCACCCGCCCGGTTCTGACCCTGGGGGCGGGGGTCCTTCCTGAAGCCCCCAGCACGAAGCTTCCGGGCCTCTCCACGGGGACAAGACAAGGACATTGGTGCGTAAGAGCTCCAGCTGGCAGGAGCCGCTACAGAGAACTGCCACACCGTGTTGCGGGCTTCCCAAATCGGCTTGAAACATCGCCCTGCTTCCGCATTTACTCCCCGGGCCACTGGCGGCGTTACGTGTGTCCTCCCACCTGTCCCCGTTGGCACGCGGGCCGTCTGCTCCCACGCGGCGATCAGGAGCGGAACGGGAACGTGGGGCCCTGTGGGATTTGCACCAGATGACTCCTTAGCGAGACGGCACCAGCTTCTCTGTCTCCTCCCCCGCCCTGCCTTCCCCTCCCCTCCCCTGACCTCCCTGGCCCTCCTCTCCCCTCCCTGCCTTCCCCTGGTCTCCCCCACCCTTCCCTCCCCTCCCCTCCCCTGCCCTCCCTGGCCCTCCCCTTCCCTCCCTTCCCCTCTCCCACCCTCCCCTGCCCTCCCCTTGTCCCTCCCACCCTTCCCTCCCCTCCCCTCCCCTCCCCTGACCTCCCTGGCCCTCCCCTTCCCTCCCTTCCCCTCTCCCACCCTCCCCTGCCCTCCCCTTGCAGCCACTGAGAATCCAGCTGTGTGCAGAGAACCGACCCCCAGGAGCAGCAGACCCCGAGCCCTGTGAGGGGCAGGCAGAAGATTCGCCCCTTGCCACTGATGGTTTTACCTGTGCCGCCCTCAGCAGACACCCTTACAGCTCGTGGATGCTGGGCCCCCCGGGGGCCTGCTGAATTCGCCCGCTCCCGCCTGCACCGTGTGTGGAGTCTGGGCCCCCGGGCCCACTGCAGCCTCGCTCCCCAGGAATGCTGATCGTCTAGACCTCAGTTCCCCTTGTTGGGACGCTGGGGCCCGCACCGCAGAGGGCCCTCGCGGGAGCACCTGTCCTCAGATGACATTCCTTGTTGTTTATTCCTATCAGCTTCCACAACCTCTGGAGAACTTTTTGCGGTCAGTTTTGAAGTGTTTGAGGTCTTAACAAAAGAAGCAACGTGAAAGTGCCCCCCCAGCATTCGGGGCTCCAGGATGGCACCTGGGAGCACTTCCCTGTGGTGCAGAAGCGATCGGAAGACGGGGCCTAGTGTGGCCCCCAGAAGGAGCTGAGAGGCAGGTTCAAGCCCAGGACAAACGGAGGTCACGCCCTCAGAAGTGAGAAGGACACACTTACCCTGGGGGCGGGGGGGGGGGGGGGGGGGAAGAAACCCGAGGTTGCCCTGGACCCAGACGCACCAGACTCAGCACAGTGTGAGCCCAAGAGGCTTCCCGGGGTACCACAGACCCGTGCGTCTCAGGAGGGCGGATTCTGAGTAAGGAAGAAACCAGCTGCTTCAGGGAGAACGCCAGCCTCCCGCCCGCCGCCCACCTGCCCCCAGTGACGGAGAGGCTGGTCCCGGCCCCTCCCACAGCTGTGGCTCCCCGGCCAGCCAGCGGGGACCCTCCCAAGGGCCCCCACCAGGACCAGCCGCAGGACACAGGAGGCGATGGCCTGCTGTCCAGTTCAGGGGACCCTCCTGAGCCCCCAGCCCCGACCGCCCGGCGGCAGGAGGCAGTGGCCTGCTGTCCAGGCGTCAGGACTCATCACAATCTGCGTGTTGACAGAGGAAAGTGCATGTTGAGATTTTGAGGTCACTAAGAGGGGCAGCCGGTCTATTTTTAACGAAATCACGCGTACCTTTCATAGACGAGAAAGAGGCTCACTTTTTTCCTGCTCTACAGTATCTGTCACTAATGGTCACGTCTGCTTCAAAAATCTAAGAAAAAGCTTCAGTAAAACTCAGTAATAAAACTCTGGTACATTATGTATTTATGCCTTTCTGAGTTGGAATTCTTTTCCAAAGCTGACAGGTTGGGGTTTTTACTATCTATATGGAAACCTTTTCCAAGACGTCTTCATAACAGGAAAAGGCCAGACCCCGTAGGCAGGGGACAGATGGCCCTGAGCTCCGCGGGGTGCTCCCTGCCCCCAAGAAAAGCAGCCGGAGGGGCAGAAAGGCTCCCGCAGCCGCACCCCCTGAGCCAGACCCCTTCCGAAGCTTTCTCCCCATCGGCCGGTTCGAGCTGGTCTCCTGGCACCTGGAGTCACCAACGCTGGTCGTGAAAAGGACAGCAGGGATCTCAGAAAGGGGGTAGCACCAATGGGGAGTGAGGAACCAGGGCCTCCACCCACGGCCTCGGGAGGTATGCGACCATCCCGGGGAACAGGGCACCAGCACAGGCCCAGTGGGGTCCCCTCAGCTTGGCCACTGTGAGAATCAAGGCCCCACCCCAAGAGCAGGGTGGACAGTCAGAAAGTAGCCCCCACATAACCACACCCTGGGCCTGGCCGAGAAGGGATGGGGGTGCGTGGGGGGGGGGGGGTCTCACCTCACCGAACGCAAGTCAGAGCAGGGCCAGGGCGGAGACCGCAGGGGCTCAAACGTCCACACCCCAGCACAGGGGCGTCCCCATGGAGGACAGCCCAGACGGGGTCTGAGGCACGAGGAGGTTCACCCTCTCCAGGCTGGCCCAGCGCCCCACCCCGCCCGAGTGTCCAGGCTGCACGGGGCCAGACGCTTGAGACAGGGCGCGGGGTGAGAGCCCGGCTCCGTGTGGGGGCGGGAGGGGAGCCGTCCTGAGAGGAGTCGGCGCACGCTGGGCCCCCGGGGGGTTATCAGGGCGCGGGAGGGGCTGCGAGGAAGGAGGGACGGTCGTGCCGTGTCCCCGGTGTCGCCTGAAGACACACTTCCTCGGGCACGACCCCAGGTGGGTTATAGGCCCACGATCCGGGGGCAAGTGGACGGAGGCTGGGAGGGTTAGCCCATCTCGCCGCTCTGAGCGGTCGCCGCTTTTCTTAGCCGAGGACGGGCCCCCCCAAAGGGACTGGGCGACGTCACACCAAGGGAAGGGGCTGGTGAGCCCCCCACACACACACCCCACAAGTAACGGTCACCACCGCTCACCTGGGCTGTGACTACCAACGACCCAAAGCCGATCCCGTGAACCCCACGCACCCACTTAAACCAGGCTTGCCCCGCCTCTCTTGACTCCAACAAAACCACGAAAAACGTGTCCAAACATGCTGCATGTGTTTCCATCAACGACACCTTCACACTTGCCCGTAGTAATAATCCACTTGCTGCTAAGAAAGGTAATAAAGTTTCAAATATTCTTGTCCAGCTGTGGAATTGGGAGCCTTTTTCTCCCACAAACCCCACCTGCCTAACCGGGACAGCTGGCAGGCCCAGCTGCAGCCCCCAGGGCAGGATCCAGAACCTTCCAGACACACAGATCCCAGCGTCCACGGTGACCACACGCACGGTGTCCTCCACGCTGGAAGAACCTGACATCCCTGAAACACTTCGTTCATTTCTGGTTTCTAATTAATTTTTTTTGGCTTTTTAAAATTTAATTCCGTCTCTCTTGTTGAATCAAAATAAACAGCGGGAGCTGCTAAGGGAATGGCCTTTCCCGGAATGTGTCCCTTGTCGGCAGGAGAGCACAGTCACTCGAAGGACCGTGGGGCCATTTCCACCCGCCCCGCTCTGGACGTGTGGCTCGAAGGCGTTTTGGTTCGTTATAAATAAGAGGGGTGTGCATTTTTTTCAGTAAAGGGTCAAATATTGCTCGTCGGAAGGTAGGCTTCGGGGGCGATGGTCCCCCCAGGCCTGCGGACCCGACGTGCATCCCTGTGAAAAACTCCCAGGATATACACGAAGCCCGAGCAGTTCAGAGACGTGGTGCGCAGGGAGTCTGACAAATCCCGATTTCGCGCCTGCGGTTGGCTCCTTCATAGCCCGTGCGACGCCCCTCCAGAGGAGCGGCCGCGGCCTCAGGCCGAGTGCACCTCCGCCCGCGTGCCCTCACTCACCTCTGCGAGGACACGAGCGACCTCACGCCTGTTGGCGGCCAGCGGGGGAGCGTCCAGCTGCTTTCCCACACCCTCCGTGGAGGTGCCCGACCCCAGTCCCAGCGCCCGACCTTTCCAGAAGTGAGATGCCAGGGATCCATTCTGCACGAGGAACGTCTCATTTCCTGGTAGATCTTCAAACCACTAGGAAACACAGTTCGCAGCACCCCCTCTCTGAGAACATGCAAATGTGTGGACGTCTACACCCCCGGCCCAATGCCGGGAGGGGGCGTCAGAGCTGAGGGCAGAGACGGGCCTGAGCGGGTCAAGCTTCACTTGGCGGGACACGAGAGATGCCGAGGGCAATGGCTTTGGGATCCACCCAACCGCGGCGCGTCAGTCTGGGGTCTGGGGACGTGTGTGCACGCGCGCGTGTGACCACGGAAACTAAGGCCTGTGCTCCGTGTTGCCTCCCAAGCTGATCGTCCGTATGGATTCCTGCTGAGGGAGCTGGACTGGATTCGGACGCACTTTCCAGCAGAGCCCCAGAGGAACGCGCTGAGAAGAAGCTGGTGCCACCTGCTGGTGTCCCCCCCCCCCCCGCCCCGTGTCCTGACCCACGTCCCCCGACCCGCACCACGCAGCCTTCCCCGTGTCCCTAAGGCTGGGCCACTGGGTTCGCAACACGTGGGTGAGGGGTCTTTGCAAAGCCATGCGTCCCGACCTCCTCTTTCTTGGCTGCGGTCCAGCCCCTGCCTGCCTCCCCCCTGCAGCTCAGGGCTCCCGATCCACAGAAATGCGGGCCTTTACTTTTGCACTCGTGCGGCCGAGCCCAGGATTCAGAACACAGCATAAACTGATAAAAATGGAGGGAAACTGTTCCATAAAATGCGTTTTGGATGGAGTCTGTGTATTTTAAAAATAAGATCTGCATTTGGCTGGTGGTTAGCAAGCTTTTGCAAATCGGAGTCTGAAGTGGGCCGCGGGAGCCCCCGGCTCTGTGCTGGTCCTCTGTCCCCGCTCTTCCGGGATGAGGGGGGCTAGGGCTAACCTTTGGGGGCTTTTGCCTTTGGGGTGCTTGTCCAGTTGCCTCCAGCAGTTCACTGAAAAGGGCTTCCTTCCTCCCTCGGATCGCCTTCACCAAAACCCAGTTCCTCTCCGTGCGGGTCTATTTCGGGGCTTTTCTTATGTTCCACTCAACTTGGCGTCAGTCACTCTGCATGACCACAGGAGGCAGCGGCACCCTTGGGTCTAAAGCACGGTTTTCTGTGCACCTGCCGGGGGTTGCGCTGCATCTGGGGACCAAAGACACACTAGACCAGCTACTTCCCCCCATGTCCCCCCGACCTGCCTCCGTGGCCGTGGCCGGCACGGAGGTGGAACCGAGAACAGCCCTCCTCCCCGCCCACCCTCCCTCCCAACCTCCCCCCCCCTCCTCCCCTCCCTCTCCCTCCCTCCCTCTTCTCTCCTCCCCTTCCCTCCTCCCCTCTTCTCCTTCCTTCTCTCCTCCCCTGCCTCTCCCTCCTCTCATCCCTCCTCCCCTCCCCTTCCCTCCTCCCCTCTTCCCCTTCTTTCCCTCCTCCCCTGCCTCTCCCTCCTCTCCTCCTTCCTCTCCTCTCTCCTCCCTCTCCCTCCTCCCTCCCTTCCTTCCTCCCCTACCCCTCCCTCCTCCCTTCCCCCTCCCTCTTTCCATTTCTCCTCCTCCTCTGCCTCTCCCTCTCTCCTCCCTCTCCCTACCTCCTCCCTCCCTTCCTTCCTCCCCTTCCCTCCCTCCTCCCCTCTTCCCCTTCTTTCCCTTCTCCCCTGCCTCTCCCTCCTCTCTTCCCTCCTCCCTTCCCCCTCCCCCTCCCTCCTTTCATTTCTCCCAATTCTCCCCCCTCAAAGCACCCTGGTGACATTTCCACAGCAGCTGCCGTACTCTGCAGATGCTGCTAACAGCTTCCTGACTATGGCAGTGACCCCCCCCCCCAACCCCCGCCATCCCACTGTGGCCTCCCTGAGTGAAAGCCCCTCACCAGGGCCCATGCTCCATGGGCTTGTCCACTCAGGGCCTTTCTGAAACGTGGGAGAAAACAGGTTCCACGTCTCTTCCGGAGGAAGGCTGGTTGAGAGGCTCAGGGGAGGCCCTGTAGTGACCTCTGCCAGGAGCCCCCTCCCCCGCTCCCAGTAGCCCACTCCTGGGCTGTCACGACCCCTCTTGGCTTTCACTAATGAGGACGGTAGCGGCGGCCCCAAAGGAGACAGTGGCAGGAGGCTCAGGGACACCCCGGCCCCCAGCCTGGCACCCACCCGCCCATCAGTAAAGCTCCTCCCCCCAGAGGTGGGGACGTGGAACTTCGAAGCGTCCCGCCCCCACCAGCTCTCCAGGTTTGCTCCCCTGTGGCTTATGTCCAGCTCCTAATGTCTGGTTTCACACCACTTGAAGGGTATCAGAAAGCAATACGCCTCCCACAGGAACTGCACAATTGACGCCCACCGATGATGAATTTACTTTCTTTCTAGTTTCTCCTTCCTGCAGGAACAAAATTAATTCAATATGCAGAATAAAATATTTATGCAAAGCTTTTTATTAGGTCTTGAACCACAGGATGAAGAACGAAAATATGCCCGAGGGCAGCGTGAATGGCCGCTCAGAGGATGGGCACTGGCGGGCCGGGCCGCCCGCCAGTGAAGGGAAAGGTCTGTAGACGCAGGCCGTCCACGTCCCGCCCCCCAGAGGTTCAAACGCGGCAATCCCCTGAGATCTGCAGAGAGGTAGCTCCTGCCCTTTGGGAAGTCACAACAGATCCGGCACCAAGAAGCCGTCTGTCCCCACAGGAGTCCCCAGGACACACACACACACACACACACACACACACACACACACGGCAGGTTACGCGGACCGCTGAGCTCCTCCTCTGTGCCTGCTGAGAGCGGGTCCTCCAGCCGCCCCAGAGCCGGGCCGGTGGGGAGTGGGGGAAGCGGGGCCTCTGCGGGGCGTTGTCTCTGCTGGCTTCCCCCCTGATCCAAATGCATACAGAGGGCCCGTCACAGAGCCCCGGGCAATTGTCCAGCCAGCAGCAGCCAGACTGACCGTTCAGCCCAGCAGCGGTTTTCCAGGTAGCCAGTCCCCACGAGCCCACACGGCACACGCCTTTGTGGCCCCTGCCCTGCCAGGTGCTGCCTGCTGACCACCGCAGCTGGGTAGGCTCCTGTCCCCCTTGCAGCCCCAGCCCCCAGTCGGAGGATGGCTCCTGTACCCCTCCCCCCCCCCCCCAGGGACAGCTCCTGCCTCCCTCCCCAATCCTCCCAGCTGAGGGATGGCTCCTGTCTTCGCCCCCTGCCCCTCCCACCACCTGAGTGACGGCTCCAGGCCTGTGCCTGTGCCCCTCCCCTCAGCCCTCCGCAGGGACACAGGCCCCTGCCCAGAGCTGGGCAGGGAGCACGTCTCTGTAGCCACTGTGTGTGTCTGCGCTCTCCTCTTCTCGAACCATTGAGAGGGCCCACCAAGCCCCGCAGCACGTCGCAGGAAAATGTGTCGCAGGGAAGGAGGTAGGAAAGCAAGAAGCAAGGGCTTGTTAGAAACACAACACACGGCACTGGCTCCCGTCACGTCCACAGCCAAAGCAGAGCAGAGGGAAGCGGGCAGCTTCCCGATCGGCAGCGTGCAGGGGAGAGAGACCCAGGGAGGGGCCGCTGGGGAGCACGGACGCCTGCCTCACACTCGGGGCTGGAGGCCGCGACTCGTCCTTCGGAGAGGACCGGGGTCCGAGAGGCAGAGCGCTGGGGTCTGGAACTTTGGCCCGGTCTCCTTTGCCCAGGGGTCCTTACCTGGCCCCTGGGTCCCCACCCTGGCCCCAGGGCTCCTCGCCAAGAGCTGTTCTCAGCACTGTCTTTACACAGAGACTGTGTGGCTTCCTCTTTGCTGCTCCCCAACCAATTTTAAAGTTTATCCACGTGCACGGAATTGGAAAGGGCAGATACAGGGCCATGGCGCGGCAGACACAATTTTCAATATTTTTATTTGCTTCAGAACAAACCTGAATGCCCGTTTTCAGAAGAGAGTTGACACTTTTCACCCTGTAATTGGAAAAATAACAATATCGAGCAAAAACGGTCTTGCCACAAACGTCCCAATTTTCAAGACAAATGACACTTTGGTCTTGAGATTTGCTTTGATTTCTCAAAAACATAATTCCAAGATAAATGCTTTACATGTCACTGAAAGTCCCCCCTCCAGCACCCGGAGAATTCTGCCAGCCGATGTGGGTCACCCCGCGTGACCAGGAGGGGTCGAAAACCAAGCCTCAGACTCTCACTGTGGCCGGTGCCCAGGCTGGAAAGGAAAATAAGGGTGAGACAAGAGCCTCGTCTCAGAAGCAGGAATGTGTGCGGGGGACGCACTCTGGCCGCCAAGTCCTGGACCCGCTGGGCGGTGTCGTCTTCAGAGACACTTCCTTGGCCGCTCCCCTCACGTCGGGAGCTGGGATTCAGACAGTGCAGGCTGCACGCACTTTGCTACAGCTGACTAAGGAGTAGGTGCAGCGGCCTTCGGGGTGGGGGTCTCTGCGCCCGCATGGAAACGGCCCTCTCCCTCCCCGCAGGGCGGGACGAGGGACAGGGCTCGGTTCTGCGGCCCGAGGGTCTCCCCTCATTCCGGGGGCTGTAAACACACTGCCCGCAAACCCCACTCCAAGAACCTATTGGAGCCCTGACTGCCGTCCGGACGTCCCTTGCCCAGGGAGGTGGCAGGGAGGCACCACCTGGCACCTCCAGGACCCGACTCTCGTCCTCGGTCTGCGGCCACCTCCACGGCTCCCCATCGGGAGGACCATGTGTTCCCCTGGCTGCAGGGTCCGCCTGTGCTTGCTCCTGGCTGCCCGACCCCTCCCCCGCACTCTGCCACTCACCCCAGGGCCTGTCCTTCCTCTTCCAGAAGGTCAGGGCCAGAGACACGAGCCTCACCACGTAACCTAGAGCCTCTCAGGCTCCCCCGTCTCCACAGGAGGGATGCGGGTGCTGCCCTATGATGCCCACCGCACCGAGATGCTGCCCAGGGCCCTGCCCTCTGCGCTGGTGGCCTAGGCACTGCGTCCCTGGGGATGGCGGGGCCCAGCTTGGGGTGTGCAGGGGGTTCCCCGGACGACCCGGGGGCCAGGCAGCCTTCCTTGTGCCGATTCAGCAGGAAAGAGGCCCGGAGAGGCAGGTCTGCATTAGCAAAGGCCAGGACAGGGCTTTGGGTAGACATGAGCATGGGGACACCAGGACTCTGGGGGGACCCCTGGGTCTCAGGCCGAGGAAAGGGGCTGGCGGGCCCCTGGGAGAAGTGGACACAGTGCGCATTGCGAGAGATGTCGCTGGTTATTACGGCTCCAATACTCATTCTTGTTCTCATTCTGGGTTTGAATTAATAGAGCAGTACAAAAATAAAGTTCAGTCCACCCACTTGGGTCTGCCTTTCAGTGGGCACAGGGGACAGACGGCGGTGGGCTCAGGGGACAGAGGGCAGGGGGGACAGAGGGCAGCGGGGACGGAGGGCAGTGGGCATAGGGACAGAGGGCAGTGGGCACAGGGGACCGAGGGTAGTGGACATAGGGACAGAGAGCAGCAGGCACAGAGGGCGGTGGGCTCAGGGGACAGAAGGCAGTGGGGACAGAGGGCAATGGGGATGGAGGGCAGCGGGCGCAGGGACGGAGGGCCGTGGAGACAGGCGGCTGGTGTCCCCGTTGCCCTGAGGGTAGGGTCACAAGGGCAGCAGGGATCACCTGAAGCTACAGGGAGGCTTCCAAGAACTACCTTCGTCTCTCCAGTGCCTGTGACCTCTTTGAGGCAACCCCTCGAGCCCCTCCCCACTCCCTGCGACCCCGTGGGACCCCAGCACCACTGCCCTTGGCTGGCAGTTGGGAGCGGACACAGTGTCACCAGGGGAAGCCGCGACCCTCTTCACGGGAGGCTTCCGGCCCGGGGGAATCCCAGCTGGAGCTGAGTGGAGACTGTCCCACGTCCCCTCCACTGGCCGGTCACGGTAACGATGGGGCCCTGGGAGGTGGGCTCTATGGAGATGAAGGGCAGCTTGCTCTCGCTCAGACGAACGCTCTGGGTGGCTCCTGGGGGGGTGGGAGCCGGGTTGGGGGTCCAGGTTGCCGCCCTCCCCGCCAGCAAGGCGAGAGGCAGACTCCCGCACGGAGGGAAGACTTGTGGGGCCCCACGGAGCACGAGGCCACGGGTGTGGAGGAGCCTCGCTCTGCCTGCACCGCGAGCAGCCCCCTCTCTCCCGCGGTGCCCACGGACGCGCAGCGGGGGCCGCTCCTGACCCCAAGGCCACACCCGGGCTCGTGACGGCCGCCGCGGTCCAGAGGGCTGGGTCCTTAAGGGGCCCTGGGCTCTGACAGGCAGTTGGGCCTGCAGGCGGGGTCTCCGTGACTCTCGCTACCCATGCGGACATGAGCGGCTGGGGACGTGGGTGTTGGTGTGCTGTGGGAGAAGGGGGTGCCCAGCTGTGCCCCCAAGCCCAGAGGCCACTTCTTAGGAGTGTGAGTCTGAGCACCTGCCTCCCAGTCTGCCCCCCGCTCTGTACCCAGTGCCCGAGGGGACTCCAGACAGGGACTTGATGGTGGGAGTGCTTGCTGCCCAGCTGGGAGCCGGCAGGCAGCCACCTCCACTGTCATGCCCCGGGCGGCCTGCTCCCACGTCTGGTGAGGTGGGGTGCGAGGGTGTGAGGGCAGCCCGAGGGGGGAGTACGGTGCCCAGCGGCCCCCCGTGGTCCACGCCAAGGTTCCTGTCTGGCCCATCTCCTGGGTGATAGGCAAAACTGCCAGCTTGGGGAGGCCCAGAGCAGGGAAGGGCTCCAGGGGGCTCCTAGGACCACAGGACCCAGGAGACCCTGTAGCCTGGATCTGTAGCAAGACCCTGGGGCCCTGGGGCCAGGCCGGTCGCCTGCAGAGGGAAAGTGCTCGCCTTTGAAAGTGATCTCTTGGAATGTTCCTGCACCCTGCTCAAGACAGGACACCCGGCCAGAGACACCGAGGGACTGTGAGGTCAACACTGGCACCAGGCTGAGGCAGACACGGCCTTGTGCTTGGGGACCCGTCCACCAGGAGCTCCAGAGTCCCTGCAGGAGCAAACGTGCATCTCAGGGGTGGGGCCCTTCCTGCCTGCGAGCCTCAGCCGGCACTACCCAGCCCTGGAATGGGGGGTCCCGCATCACATCACGTCAGGCCAGGGGGATCTTTGTGGCAAAGGAGGAGCCCGGGAGGGCCAGGAGCCGTCAGGGGCCAAATGCAGGCCTTGCCTAGAACGCGGCATCCCTCTGTCCCGTGCACCTGGTGTCTCTAGAGAGAAACCCACCGCCTCCCAGATTCGTATCCCGGCCTCAGCCTGTGTCCAGACGCTTCCTTGTCCCCCCAGGGCCCCTCGTGCCCAGGTTCCCTGCGTCTCTTGCAGGAAAGGCTTCTGCGTCGGGTCCTGACTTGCTCATGTGTAAGCTCGTGTCTCAGTGTTTCCAAGGATCTTCTAGAAGCAGACACTTTTCCTTCTCTAGAGGTTGATGCCAAAGGGAAGGAGGTCCATCCTCCTTCCCCCTAAGAGGCCCGTGCTGCTGTGGCCTTAAATAGCTCTGAGGCTAGACAGCTAGGAGAGGGTAATGACCCTGGACAAGTCTTATTTTTAAATGTATCTGCTCAGGTTGCAAGAGGAGGCCCGTATAATCTGCACCCGGGATGTTTACTGAGTCTGAGGGGAACCTTTGAAAATAAAGGAGGGAGGGAGTGGGAAGAAGAGAAGGAGAGAGACACAGAGAGACACAGAGAGAAGGGAGAGATAGAGACAGAGAGAGAAGAAGGTAGGGAGGAGCCCCAGGGCCAGCACAGATAGGAATGGGGCTGCCCCGGGCCACCTGGTGGCAGTCAGCATCCGCTAGGGGCAGAGGTCACCTGGTTGCCCACCCAGAGGGCAGCCTGACCGTCTGGGGTCCACGGAGCAGACCCTCAGGCCGTCCATGATCCTCCTGACACTGGAGCAGGTGCACCATGGAGAGGGCTCCGTGAAGCCAGCCCGGGTGGAGCTGAGCCATGCAGGGGGTCCGCACAGCTCCGGGGAGGGGGCTGGAGCCTGTGCGAAGCAGGCGGCGGGTGATTCCTGGCAGGCCGGCGTCCGTCCGAGATTGGGGGAAGCCCCGGGGCACCAGCGGCCATCGCAGGCATGGGCGTCCTGGTCACTGAGGCCCAGCAAGGGCATCTGGGTGGAAGACACCATACACGGCAGGAGGCAAGGTCATGGGTCACCTTTCCTGGGAGGGACCCACAGGGATTGCACTTGGTGCGTTTGCCACAGAGTCCTGACCCCGCAGGACGGGGCTGAGTCGCCACCAAGACTGTGGACCCCTCACTGCAGCCCGGGGCACAGTTCAGCACACCCTGCTCCCCAAAGCCTCGATGGAAACCATCCAATGTGACGGGCAGAGAGAAAAATGATGTTAGGAACGCACAGAGAATAGCAGCGTCATGTGGCCTAACACCCGTGCACTGGAGCCCAGGGGTCGAGGAAAAAGACAAGGGGGCAGGAAAAAACCTGAAGAAATAATGGCCCCAATTTTCCTAGATTTGATGAAGAACAATCATACGGATGGATAAGGCAAATCCAAAGGGAAATAAATGCGAAGGAACCACACCTTGTGAGGCTGGAAACTACAAAGAAAGAGAAATTTTTTTAAGTAGCTGGAGGAAAAACTTGGTTCTTTAGAAAGATTAAAACAATTTCGATGTGTCCCTAGGAGATGCATCGGAGAACAAAGCACAGGTTGCCAACGCCAGGAGGTGGGGAGGAGAGCCAACCACAGAGCCCCGGTCATTAAAAGGCAAATCGAGGGATATGAGAAGAACGTTTAGGTTGATAAAGCTGATCGCTGAGATGAAATGCAAAAACTCCTTGAAAAACACAACTTACCCAAACCGTCATGGAACAGAAGTCTGCACGCCAACCCAAGTTAAGGGTCATTCTGCAGACTGACTTGTGCTGTACAAGAATCTCAAGGGTAAGAAATATAGAGACGGGCTAAAAAAAACCTGTTCAAGATTAAAGGGGAAAGAAAATTCAGACTTCGTGAATATTTTATCGATGGAGAGCAAACCGAGCAGACTGAAAGTGGCCTCATTTGGGGTTTTCTTTGACAATTACCTCCTTTTGCTCATTCTCTTGCTTGAGCCGAGAGAGGGGCCCGCTGGCTAACACTGTCCCTTCGTCCAAGGGCACCTGAAGGTCGATTCTCATCGGCCCAGTCAGTGGCCAGTGAAAAGCACTTAGGACCTTGGAGGGGACACGGCTCATAAGAGAGATTATGAACATTGCTGTCAGGAGGGTAAAAGCTGTTTGTCAAAATACAATGACTGATGTGATCGATAGATTAATTAATTCAACTAAGTGGCTAAATTAGCATCAGATTCAGGATTGACTTTTCCAAGCCAATCTGGATTTTCATTTGCTCCCGAGTTACTTTCATGGGCACGGCATGATGTGATCACACGCACTCTCCCTTGTTCAGCTGGTAACTAGTCTACGGTTACGTGATTGTCCAGTCGACTCTGGCTAAAGGGTCCTAGATCTGTGCTGTAATTGCAGAGATTTTGCACTGAGTAGTTCCTTTTCAAGGAGGTTGAGGTGCGTTTTTTTTTTTGTTGATGCTTTTCCAAGAAACAGAGTCCCCAAGTTCCGATGTGTGGGAAACATTGCCCTCCGTTGAGGGTGCATGCCCGGAGAGCTTTTGGGCCAGGTGCCGACAGGCCTCCGAGGGTCGCATGAGCGCCTTGCTGCGCTGAACCCCTCAGGGCGACGCAGGGCAGGTCCGGCGTGAGGAGGCCGTGTGGCAGGCGAGCCTTCGTCCAAATCAGGCCTCCGTGTGGTGTCCGCAACCAGAACTTTAATGAGAGGCATTTCTATGGAAACAAAAGGAAAACAAGGGCTAATAGTTACTATCATAAACTCAATTTCTCAGTTTGGAGAGCAGCCAGTTGAGAACATTTCTGGCTTTGGGCTTCCAGCGTCTTTAGATGGTGGACTAAGGGTGGCAGTTCCATCGTGCTGGGCGCCCCTGGTTTGCAGCTCGAGGTCCCTGCTGGTGTCGGCAGGTGTCCCAGTGAAGTCTCTGAGAGGTCCAGGCAGAGGCAGGCAGAGCGTTATGCCGACAGGACCCGTGGTGGTAACGTCTCTGAAGTTTACAGCAAGCCGTCTGCCGTCATCAAGCTGTTGGGCCTTTGGGAAAAGGGCAGTTTCAGTGCCAGTGATTCCAAGTCAGGAAGGTGGGAGGGAAATCGGAAACATCAGTTTGGAGAGTTGTAGCCAGATAGCGGAGGAAACCAGAAGAATTCAGGACCCAGGAGCAGAATCTGGCGAGGGGCTGCGGCTTTCTACCGAACGGTTACTCATTCTACTCCCAGCCTGTTTTTACCAACGATAATCGCGGCCAGAAAAAGTAAATCTAGTCTCACCGACCACGGCCTGACTATTTACATAAGTGCAGTGGGAACGATGATTTTATGCGTACTCTCAAGTACAACATTCCGGTCAAAGCTTTGGTAAGATCCAGAGGGCTTTATGGGCTCCCACAGTCAATCTTGGTTCCTTAAAACTGTCCAGGAATAAGGAAGCTCAGAGATTTTTTTAAAGCATCCCCAGGCTAAGAAACCAAGTCAGAGACTCATCCAATTGTTTCCTGTTCCAAGGAGAACAGATGCCTTTTGAACTTAGGTCAAAACCTATATGGTAGTGAATGTAAGATATTTCGATAGGACTTTCTGAATTCCGGAGGGATCAGAAAAAAATAAATGCTTCATTTCTGCTTATGCAAAAGTATATTTCCCCAAACTGCTGTGATTTACGGATAGCTTAAAAGAAAGGAGAAAGGGGATTCTTTAAATCTGGAAAACAAAACACTAAAGAACTAACAATGCTTTGAAGAAAAAGTTATAAAACTTATAACCACCCCATTAGTTCATTCGATCCCAAGTAATCAATTCTCGGTTCACTTGGGTTGGGGCGGGCGGGCCGATGTATGAATCGGTGTCTTCATTAGAGTTGTAGAAATTCTCACCGAGTTCAACGGCTGGATCCTAAAGTTCTCACCTGTGTTCTGGTCCTTTCCAGGACTCTCCGTGGAGATGAAGCCTTTCTACCTGTGCTTGATTGCAAACGCTCTCAGGGAAGAATCAAGAGCCAATAGTAACTAACTGTGAAATACAAAAGTTGCAAAAGTGGCCACAGTGAAAAGATCTGGTGAGAGCTCACTATTAAAGAAGGATGCATTGATGAGGACATGTGGTTATTTCGGTAACATATAGCATTTTGAAACAGTAATTAGAGAGAGACTATACGGATGGCAGGACATTGACAAATTTCTAGGCATTTTGTGTAATTCTGAAAACATTAATCAACACGCACCCAAACAAATAAAACCTAAAGAAGCTAAGTCACAAACGCCGTCTCTGCAGCCCTACCCCAGACCCGCTGAATCAGAGTCTCCAAAAACTCAGAATTACGGGTGCCCATGAGTTCATGACTTTCCTGTGGCAGTCGCGGGGTCCGGCCGGGGTTTAAGCCCACTGCCTGGCGAGCACGGGGCAGAATGAGCCTGGCCCGACTCTGGGCTCCCACAGGCCGGCTGCACGCACCCCTCCCGGCAATTAATGGGCATCCGCCAGGTTGCTTCACCGTCCCTCACCGTCACTTCCCCAGCCGCCAGCTGCAAACACTTGATCCCCGGAGGAGGCGGGAGGGGGCTTGCTTAGAGGAGAGAGGGGAGGTCATTACTGATCGTGGGGCTCCTCCCGCCCAAGCGCGAGCTGGACCCTCTGCGGGCCAGGAGTCCTCCCGCGCACCAGCGCCGGCGGCCCCGGGGGCAGAAGCCACCCTCACCTCGCGCTCCCACGGCAGCTGAAAGCCTGGCGTGGGGCTCGCTGGGAGCCTTCTTCCACACCAGCGTCTTTTGAGTGATCACTGTGATTTATCATAGAAATGAGTGTGTGGTCTTTGCCGGCCCCTGGCACAGAGCTCCTAAAACTCTTGGAATTTCCTAAGTGATGCGCCTAAATGTGTCTTTTGTCCTGTGAACGAGGTGACCCTGGGCCGCCCCTCGGCCGCTGCAGGGTGGGGGCTGGTTGCCAGGAACCAGCTCAGAGATGGGGGCTTGGAGCGCTCATCCCGCCCCGGCCTCGGGCTAGAGACCCAGAAGGGGGTGTCCGGAGAGCTTCCGGGGTGCCGGGGGAACCTCTGCGCCCCTTCTCCACCCCTCCCCCTGCACGTCTTCGGTCTTCCTTTCCGGAGCTGTGTCCTTTCCTAAAAAACCAGCGATCCGGTGAGTGAACCGTCTCCTGAGTTCCGAGAGCCGCTCTAGCAGCTTGATCGAACCCCAGGAGGGGGTTGTGGGAAACTGCCACCCGCAGCCAGGCACCCAGAAGCCCAGGCGATGGCCCGGACTGGGGACCAGGGACTCACGGGACCGAGCCCTCACCATCTCCAGGGGGACAGTGTCAGGCGGGTCTGGATGGTAGGACACCCAGCTGGGTCAGAGGGTTGCCGGGTGCATTAACGCGCACACACCCCACACCCACACGCCCACACTCACACCCCCCCACACCCCCCACACCCCCGCACACTCACGCACACACACCCCACACCCACACACTCTCACACCCCCCCACATACGACACAGTCTCTCACACTCCCCCCCATGCATGCACATTCTCACACACACACTCATTCACACACCTCACAACCACACTCTTGTATGCACCCACACGCACACACTTACACACAGTCACACACACGCACACTCGCACACATTCTCACACACACATTTGCACACCCATCCACACTCAACCCCACACGCTCAGGTCCCACACCCATGCAAACACATTCTTTCTCTCTCTCCCTCTCTCAAACACACACACACACACACACACACACGCAAATGCACACTCATACACCCCCACCCCCACGCAACACTCACACACATATTCACACACAATCGCATGTGCAAGTGCACACCCACCCACTCTTACACACGCCCACACACCCACACGCGCACCCTCTCGCACATGCACGTGCACTCGTGCCGTCATCCGTGAAGTTGGTCGGATGTCACTCTTCAAAAAGATGTCCGTGTTCTAGTTCGGTGTCTGTGTTCTAGTCCGGTGGTTGAGGCCGTGGCCTTACCTGCAAACAGGGTCTTTGCAGATGTGATTAAGGGTCTTAAGCTGAGATCATTCTGCCAGAGCACGGACCCTAAATGCAACGACTGGTGTCTTCATGAGAGAGGAGAGAGGGATTTGCACCAGACACAGGGCCCAGAGCAGGGGAGGAGCCACGGGAAGACGGGGTAGAGAATGGGCCGAGGCTCTGATCCCAGGAACACCTGGGGACACAGGAGCCAGAAGAGGCAGGAAGGGCCCTCCCCCGGAGCCTCCACAGGGAGTCTGAACCTGGCTTTGGGCTTCTGCCTCCAGAACTCCAGAGACATTTCTCCTGTTGAAGTCTCCGCGTACGTGGGTTTGTCGCGGCCGTCAGGCCCCCCGACCTCGGCCTTCTCCTGGAGTGTCCGTGGCATCGGGGATGCGCGCAGGGGGCCGGAGCCTGGTGCCACGTCCATCCAGGGGTGTTGTGCTCCCGGGGAGGGGCCGACAGCCTCTCCCTGGGCCTCGTGAGGGGGGCCAGCACGAGGCCGCTCCCGCCCACGGACTCTGGACCCGCACCTCCAGGGCAGGTACCAGGAGGGTGGACGGACGGGAGGAAGAAGGCGGAACCCCCCAAACCCCCAGCCGGGCATCGGCCGAGACGTGGAGAAGGGAATGAGGGAATGGGGTTAAGAGCCAGCTTGGGAGAGTTACTGAACAAGACTGACTTTCACAAAGCGAGTAACAAAAAGCTCTTACATTTTTCATTTTCAATCAGTCTGCACTATAAACATCTTTGTTTGGTTTTCACTCTGGGCAGGGAGGCCATTTAAATTTTAATTTTAATAGCTCCAAAATATGAGGGCTGTTACTCTTGCCTACGTTCTTTTCTTGGAAAAGATCAGAAGCTCCTTGCCAAAAGGAAGATAAGTCACTAGCTTAATAAATAATGAAACGCAAAGCAAACTACTAATGCTTAATTTTTCCTACCTCCATGAATATTTCAGCAAACAATGGAGGCTCTTTATATCGCAATAACAAGGGCTCCGGGGGCCAGGGGACGGGGGCGGGGGCGGGCTCTTTCTTCCCTTGACTCTCCCGATGTCATTTGTTTAAAATTAAGGCAGGAGTTAGTATCATTTTCCGATTCACTGAAGAAAGACATTTATATTGCAGACGACACCTGATGGCATCTGCGTGCACACACCTCCCCGAAGGCAGCGGGCAGCTTCCTCTCCCAGAAGGCGTTTGTCAGTGAGGCTGGACCCCGCTCTGCCTGCCGTGCACATTGGCGACGCGCTGAGCACCTGCCTCATCGTGGTCCGCCCGTGTGCGCCGACGGCTCGGTGACGCCAGTGTCCCACGTGGGACGGCCAGCTGTCATGCACGGTGAGGGAGACCGGCAGGGACAGGGCTCGCCTGCTTGGGGCACACACGTGGGGAAATCTGTCACAGATACACACGTGTGGGCACACGTTCACACACGTGCATGCTCACGCTCACGCTCACATACCCCCACCCTCAGAACCGGCTGGCCTGCGCCCAGGGGCTCCCAGGGCACGGGCTGCAGGCCAGAGGTTTCAACTCCCCAGAAATTGCGACGTTTCCGGCTTGCCTTCATGCCACCGAGCCCCTCATTCTTCCGGCTTTACGAACATGATGAAAGCCACCCTCGGTCAAACCATTTCCAAAATTCCCGGGACATCGGCCGACACCGTGACCTAGTGACCCTCCCCTTCCCACCTCTCGCAGCCTCACGGTAAGAGCCCTCCCTCGTCCCCCGGGCAGGTGCCGAGCCTGGTGCGCACTGGGGACACAGAAACGGCTCCCAGGCCCTGCCATCCTCCCAGGCACCTGAGGCCCGATCAGGACAGTCGGGACTCACGCATGTTCTTTCCCCTCAGGGGACAGTGTGTGGCATCCCGGGGAGGTGTGGCCAGGCACGGGGACCTCTGCGCTGACTCGCAGCTGTTGTTTCACACTTGCAGGGGGGCCTCTGTCCTAGCAGTGAGGGGAGGGAGCCAAGTCAGGACGAGGGGGGCGACACGAGCCAGGCAGTCGGGTGGTGGCCCGTCCAGGCTGCGGGTGTGGGCGGCTGAGTTCCTCACCCCTTCATGTTCTGTCCACACCCCCGTTCGCCCACCTGCTCGGCGGCCGGGCCAGAGGGGTGGGGATACGGGATCACCCTGGTGGGTCAGACGTGGCCTTGTGGCTGAGGTCACTGAGCTGGGTCAGCCCCAAGGCCAGCGTCCATCCCTAGGAGGCTGCTCGGCTGCGTCGTGGGCTGGCCCGGCCTCGGGCCTGCTGTAAGGGTCCCGTGCAAGTTGCTGGGGTGGGGTCTCAGGAGCACGGGTGGGGCACAGAAGAGAGAGGTGGAAGCCAGGCACACAGTGTAGACGGAGGTAGAGGGATGGGCACACAGTGTAGACGGAGGTAGAAGGATGGGCACACAGTGTAGACGGAGGTAGAGGGCTGGGCACACAGTGTAGACGGAGGTAGAGGGATGGGCACACAGTGTAGACGGAGGTAGAGGGATGGGCACACAGTGTAGACGGAGGAGGGAGGTGGAGGGCCAGGCACACCGTGTAGACAGAGGTAGAGGGCCGGGCACACAGTGTAGATGGAGGTAGAGGGCTGGGCACACAGTGTAGATGGAGGTAGAAGGATGGGCACACAGTGTAGACGGAAGAGGGAGGTGGAGGGCCAGGCACACCGTGTAGACGGAGGTAGAGGGCTGGGCACACAGTGTAGACGGAGGTAGAGGGATGGGCACACAGTGTAGACGGAGGTAGAGGGATGGGCACACAGTGTAGACGGAGGAGGGAGGTGGAGGGCCAGGCACACCGTGTAGACAGAGGTAGAGGGCCGGGCACACAGTGTAGATGGAGGTAGAGGGCTGGGCACACAGTGTAGATGGAGGTAGAAGGATGGGCACACAGTGTAGACGGAAGAGGGAGGTGGAGGGCCAGGCACACCGTGTAGACAGAGGTAGAGGGCTGGGCACACAGTGTAGACAGAGGTAGAGGGCTGGGCACACAGTGTAGACAGAGGTAGAGGGCTGGGCACACAGTGTAGACGGAGGTAGAGGGATGGGCACACAGTGTAGATGGAGGAGGGAGGTGGAGGGCCAGGCACTCAGTGTAGACAGAGGTAGAGGGCCGGGCACACAGTGTAGACTCCTGCTCTGGGCCCGGGGCTCAGTGCTGCTGGGACCCAAGAGATGTGGAGCAGCCCGGGCAAGTGACTCCCACGGCTGAGTCTCTCAGGGGGGGCCCGGCCCCGGGGGACATGGCAGCCCACTGTGCTGTGGGCAGGTCCACACAGGCGGGCCAACCGCACCCTTGCATGGACTGCAGAAGCCCCTCTCCCAGGATAAGTGCAAAAATCACCCCCGGGGCTGATGGGCCCCCGAAGGTGCCTGGAAGACACTCCACCGTGACCCCAGTGGGCGGGGGACGAATGGCCAGGGGAGGGTGGGTCCTCTCCGCCTGGGGGCCTTGGCCACGTCGCCCCTACGCCTGGTCCCTCTTGTCTTGAGGTCAGCATGGCGAGAACAGGGCCTGGTCTTGATGACGGAGTTTGTGGTCCCTGCTTCTAGAGAAACAAGACAGGCTCGCGGGGAGGTTTCTGCCAGGGCCACCTGAGAAATGCGGGGTGTCCCCCGACCTGGAACCTGGGGGATGTTTCTAGGGAAAACTCTAAGGTGACAGTCTGCGTTAGTCTGTGTCCGCCCCTTTAGCCGGGGACTCCGGGGCCCCGATAAGGGACCCCCACCCTGAGCTTGACCGAGCTAAGTCCTGCCGGGGACAGCAGCACCGGGGCCGCCACCCTCAGAACCCCCTGTTGGCATGGCTCTCCCCACACGGCGACAAGCAGCTTTCAAGCGCAGACCCCTGTGGGGACTGTGGCCTGGAGGTGGGGGGGGCGGGTGCTCGGGGATCCCCGAAGAGGATGGGGATGGGCCCAGACCCATCACTCCACGACCCCCCCTGACCTGGGCCTGAGCAGGGCAGCCGGACCCCTGAGGGGACTGGACAGAGGGGGTGCGGGGAGGAGCCGTCGCCCGGGCTGGGCACGCATATCAGGGTCCAGTGAGCAGCTGTTTTCAGAAGGTCACAGCGGCCAGGCCACAGCGGAGCCCAGGGACCGGCTGTGTACACAAGCCCTAGGCAGGGACACCCCATGTCCAGGTGGCAGAGAGGAGCCACCGGCAGCCCCACGAGGTTGTGGGGGAGCCCACGTGGCCGCGAACCCCGAGTGGTCCTGAGTGCAGGGAGGTGGCCCCAGGATTCCGGAACCCGGTGAGCACTTCCTCATTTTACTGCCCAGATGTGGAGAGCAGACACAGGAATCCACGGTGCCCCTCGGCCAAGGGGCCAGTGACCTGCCACCCAGAGGCCGGGGTGTCAGGCCCGGGGAGGGGCCGTGCCCTCCCCAGCAGGGTCTTCGTCTGGGGAAGCCCCTTCAGGACCCCCGGGGTCCTTGCTGTGAGTGAAGCCCAACGTGGGTCACCCGGAGAGGGCGAGGGTCACCGGTCCACGGGCATCTGCTGTGGTTGGCCAGTGACACCTCCACCACAGGGGACCATGTCAGCTGGATTTCCCGACTAGGACCCTCGTGAAACTTTACCGATCTGCACACAAGTGGCTACCTGCTTGTGACTGTCGGGAGACTTACCTGGTGACTGTCCTCGGGACACTCAGGGCCACTTAGACGTCACCAGCATGCGGGGTGTCCTGCCCGTGTCCCGCCCTACAGGTGTGGGGTCGGGGGGGCCGCGGCGTTAGCCAGCACGTGCCCTGCTCCTTGTTTGACACCCGCCTCCTTGTGTGGGTCTGCCCGCGGCTCCCAACCCCCCAGCAATGCCCACCCTGTCGTGGCCACCACCTGGGGCGCCCCTGGCCTGTCCACCAGCCGGGGTGGCAGCCCAGCCCAGCAGTCACAGCGTTGCCCCAAGAAAGGACAGGACCGCTGGGCACCCCCTGGAGGGGGCAGTCCTCACACTGGGCTGGCCTGCGGGACCCAGGCCCAAGGGGCTCCGTGGCTGGCAGGTGCCTGGAGGGGGCGGTGCCAGGACATCAGGGGGCCGCGGGGCAGCCCGTCCCCGGGAGCGTGTGTGGTGCCTCTGGGGGTCCTGGAGGGCAGGCGGTCGTGGTCTGTGCATGAGGACGGCGGGCTCACGGGGGGCATTCCCAGGGGTTCCCAGCTTCGGTGAGTCCAACCGTGAAATTTTTCTTTCTATCAAATCGCCGAGCACGGTCACAGCCGACTGAGCCTGCATTCAAACAGCTGCCTGCGGCGTCGGGGCTCCGGGAGGGAGGACGGCGAATGCCCGTGAATGGTGGCAGCGAGCCGGAGGAGAGGGGACAGCTGCAGACACACAGCCGGCGCCTCCGCGGAGGCTCTTTCTTCCCCGGACCCAGGAAGGGGCGGTCTCCGGGGACGCAGATGCTCAGGGCCACTGGAGCCGAGCAGGCGCCCTTGCAGCTGGACCTTCGCCAGCTGAGCCCAGGAGCCCCGTTCAGAGGTCCGGGCACCAGCGCGTCCCAACGCCACCTGCGTGCTCCCCACCCAGCCCAGACTCGCTCCCCGGACTCAGAGGGCCCCCCGGGCAGGGCCAGCGTCCCCAGTCTACAGACGGAGAAACTCGGGCGTGGCGGCTGAGCGAGTGGCCGGCAGCTGCCCCACGAGGCGTTAGCGGCCCGCGGGTCCGGTTCCAGAGCCCGAGCCCCGCGGGGCACCTGCCACCTCCTCCCCTCAGCGCCCCGGCCGCGGCCCCTGCACCTGCCCTGCGTGCCTTCCGGGTCCTGCCTCGGGCCTAGAGGAGCTGGGGCTGCGGAAGGAGGCACCTCCCGCCCCCACCTGTCCCGGCAGCCGCTCCGAGGACACCGTGAGGTGTTACAGACCCTGTCCCTTCTGGAAGCGGGAGCTCTCTGAACCCCGGATGGAGGCCACCCCGTGTGGTGGGACACGGGGGCTGGGGTGGGAGCAGAAGGAGGGGCCAGGGAGGGGCGAGGCGGTAATCTGGGGGGCAGTGGCAGAACTGGGGGTATGAGAAGGGACAGGCTCAGCCCGGTTTGGGAGGCAGAGCCCACACAGACACCGACGTTGGGTCCCGTGTAACCAGTCGTGTTGGTAACGGCCACACTAGTGGTGCGGACACCTCTTCCCTGCACGCACGGCAAGGTGGGGACGCCGGCGGGGGCGGGGACCCAGTGCCACAGGCCGCGTGTGGAAGCTCTGGGCAGAGGAGGTGCGGCCGGCCGGGGTCGCCGCCGGCCCTCCTCACCGGGGTGCCGTGTGTGTGTCCTCGGTCCGTCCGCCTTCTCCCCAAACCACCGTCCTTCCCATGCAGACATGTGACCAGTGCGGTCCTGACCTCGGGGTTTTCCTCTCTCTTCTTAGCGGACAGTTCAGCTCAGGCCCGTCTCCGTTTTCTTCCTTCTGCACCACCGGTCCAACCCCTGTGCCTACGCCCCTGCCAGCGCAGGGTCACTTTCCGACCGGTTTGTAGACATTAACCAGGAAACCAGCCTTCCCTTCACTGCCTTTTGCAAAGTGTCCTCAGGGGTTCCTTTGTCCGTTCACCCCCTTACAGTGGGTGAACAGTGGGATTTTTCTCATTTTGAAGTTTCCGGGCTGTCTTTTTGTGGTCATTTATCGTCTGAGTTTGTGTCTTACTTCGACCGGACTAAACGTCTGTCATTCTCCTGCTTTCTTCTGGAATTTCCCATCCCATTCAGCTTTTCTATTTTGTTTGTGGATTCCCCTAGGACGATTTGCTGTAGGAGTGAGGTCTGGCCGCCTGGCTCTCAAGCTCTGGTGGCAGGGCCACCTCCAGCCTGACCCTGGATGTGCCAGTCGCCCTGCTGCTGTGTGCGTGCCCCAGGACACAGTCTAATGTCCTGACCTCACAAAATGTCTGTTACCCAGGAGGACTGGTCTAACCTCGACTTCGCTACAGAATGTTTTGAATGCATATGTATTTGTCAAAATCAAATTTAGAACGAACGTGATCAGTTCTTACACACACACACCCTTTTACGGACTATTATTAGAATTACATCAACTTTACAGGTTAATTTAGGGAGAATTAATATCTTTGGAATACTGGCCTTTTCTATGAATATGGCAGTTTCTTTTATTTCTCTTCCGAACTTCAATAGCATTTAAAGTTTTCTTTGTGAATATCTAACCTACTTCTTGTCAGATTTCTTCCTGGGACTCGAGTGCCAGTGTTGTCATGGTTATGGCAAACAGGGCCGTTTTCCCATTTTTCTTTTAACTGGTCACTGTTTTCATAGGACATCTGCGGATTGTTACGGGTAATTTCGCAGCTGGCCTTTTAATCCTCCTGTTTGTAACATGCCCCTGGAGTGGCCAGGCACAGGGCCCTGCCTTCCTGAAACAAAAGCCAATTTACTTCCTTTTTTCCCCCTCTTTATGCCTCTGATTCCTTTACTTTATCAAATTGTATCAAAGTAATAGTGAACATCTCTGTCTTGCTTCTGACTTAATGAGAATAACGATAGTCTCTCCTTAGGACCCTGGCAAATGTGGACCTAATTAACTTAGAGCTTTCAATCAAGAATGGACGCGGGATTTTATCAAATGCCTTTTAGGCACTTTGGAAATAATCATGCTTTTTTTTAATCGATGCTCGTTACATGTTGATTTAGAAGAAAAAAATGTCTGAGTGTTAAACTACCTTTGAATTCCCAGGATGAGCCCACCTGGACGGTCTTGTCTTGTCTTGTCTTTTCTTTTCTTTTCTTTTCTTTTCTTTTTCTTTTCTGTTAGATTCTACTGGCTAATATTTTATTTATTTTAGATTTTTACATTGATATTCACATCCAAGATTGGTTTGGAGCTTTCATTTCTGTGCTACCTTTGTCAAAATTAAATATCGATGTTGTTCTGCCTTAATGGACATAATTTGGAAGATTTCCTTCTTCTTCTACGCCCTGAGACAGTTTAAATAGCATTAATTATTAATTCTGTTTAAAAGAATTAATATCTTTGTAAGATCGAGTCTCTGTATCCAAGAATGTGGCAGATCCTTCCCTTTTCTCCAATCTCCTGGAAATAGCAATGGAGTTAGCTTTTCCGTGAAGATTCTGCGCCCTGCCCTTGGTGACGTCGGGTCAGGGTTCAGGGTGCACAGCCTTCTGTCACAGTCGCTGCGTCTTCCATGGGAACGGATCCACTGACAGGGCTTTTTCTCCCAGGTGCCCTCCTACTTCACATTTTCCTAGAAAAGCATCCACATAAACGAGGTTCTGTAAGTGATTCCTCCTGTATCCTTTATTAGTTTGCCCATTTGTGCTTTTTCGACATTTCTTAATTGGAAACAGGATAACTTGGTATTGGATTTCTTTGGTTCTTCTGTTTTCCAATCATTTTTATTATTACCTTTTAAGTTCCTTTCTTGTGCTTTTATGTTAATGTTATTCTTTCTAAAACTTCAGTTGGATGGTTGATATTCTGTTTGGTTCACAATCTTAAATATATTTTTCCTCAGAGGACTGTCTTTGGCTGGAATGTGCATGACTTTTCCTCTGGTTATTTCTGAGATGCTCTATTTAATAAATTTGTTTTGATTTCTTCTTGAATCTCAGAGTTGTTTGAGACAAAGGTGTTTTTATTCGGTTAGCAAGGCTGTTTGTAGTTGTGGGTTTTTTTTAAATTTTTTTAAGGTTTATTTATTTTTGAGAGAGAGATGGACAGAGTGTGAGCAGGGGAGGGACAGAGAGAGAGAGAGGGAGACACAGAATCTGAAGCAGGCTGAGCTGTCAGCACAGAGCCCAATGTGGGACTCGAACCCACGGACCACGAGATCACGACCTGAGCCGAAGTAGGACGCTTAACCGACTGACCCTTGTAGCTGTGTTTTGATGTCTGATTTTGCTGTCATGTCAGACAATGTTCTCTGCCCTCTTTCTACTTTGGGGACTGTTCGAGGGGTTTTGGGGAACCTCATTTGGGATCAGTATTTGAATGTCCACAGGCACTTGAGACAAAAGTTTTTTTCTCTATCCTCAGCATATGATATAGGTCCCCATTGGAATCTCTAGCTGATACATAACATTTTACGTTTGCCTTCTTGGCCCATCATTAGCTGAGACAGAATTAAAGTTTCTTGTTATGAATACTTTCTACTGGTTTTACTGATGCTTTCTTAATTCGACCTTAACCTTGTCTGATGGCAGGACGAACTCTATCTCTGGCCTGTTCTCTTCTGTCCCATCTCTCTGGGTCACTCAAGTGGTCACGGGTCCTGCTTTAACAGCAGGTAACTACTTTGCTTTGTGGTCCCATGTCAGTCTTTTGCATTCAGCAGGTGTGTGTCAGGCCCATAACATTTACTGATATGACTCTGGTCTTATTATATTTTATGTATTTATATCTATTTGTGGTTTATTTATATTTTGCATTTATTCATATTTTTGAATTTTTATGCAACGCTTTCTGTTTTGTATTGTTTTTATTTTTTTTTCTTCCCCCCAAATGATCTGTGGATTCTGTGCCTCGGTCTGTGCGGCTGGTCCTCCCCCTGTGAGGACGCGCCTCGTGGGGAAGCTTCTCCCTGGGGCCGGGGCATGGCCGCGGTGACCCAGGGCGCCAACGCTCCTGTGTTCCTGCCAAGTTCAATGGATGCTGATACTTCCTCAGTTTCTCTAGGGTGCGCGTATGCTATTTAAATCTCCTCACACTTTTATTGACAGATACACAAGTTCCAAATGTCTTCTCAAAAACTGTTTTCCACCCACCGCCTCCCCTGTTCACATCTCCTGTGCTGCCTCCTCCACGCTGACCGCCGTGTCTCTCTGTGGACGAGGCTGCCCTTCCGATGTCTTCAGGAACGGCTCTGCGAAACCCCACCCTCCAGTCCTTGCAAGGTGCTGGGTTCTGAGCGGTGCTGCTGGGTAAAGTAGAAGATACCTCGTTAAATTAGAATTTCAGGTGAACACCAAATAATGTTTTTAGCATGAGTATGAGCTGTGTGAACATTTGAGTCAGGACCGTGTTTTATGGGACATATTTATACGGAAAACTAATGTTTTATCTGAAATTCGAATTTGACTGGGTGTCCTCTCTGTGCATGTGTGTGATTTGTTAAATCTGCCAACTCTAAATCTGAGTGACGCGGGCGACTGGAAGCCAGCGTCCCCTCACCTCTTAGGCGACCGTGACAGGTGGTAACGCAAGGTGGGAACGCGACAGCGGACTGAAGGCCAGAGCTCCAGAGGTAGTGGCGGTCAGGCCGGATGGAGACGCTGACGGAAGTCCCCCGGGGGCACTCGGGGCTCTGCGCTGCCCCCCCGGCCCACAGAACCGTTCATTCTTGGGAGAGGGTGAAGCCAGAGGCCCCTGGTCCAAACGTTGGGAGGCTGGGGACACCCCTGCCTCGTTGAGGTCTACAGTGGCCGCTGCGGGGTCTCCCCGGCCCCACCAGATCCCCGAAGCACACGCTCCAGCCTGCTCTTCCTCAAGGCTGATGTCCTAGAGCCCCGCCTGGGTGCCCCTCGCCTGGGATTCGGGGCCATCTGTGACCTGCCTGTGACTTGTTTGCCAAACTTATACAGAGGTCACAGCACGGTGCCGACCAGGAGCTGAGAGGCGGCCTTGAAGCCGCGGCCTGGGCGTCTGGCTTCAGGAGCCGTCTGACAGCCCCACGGAAGTCACGGCACCGGCCCCGTTCTGCTGGGACATTGCCTGCTCGGCCCAGAGAGCGCTGAGACCGAAGTCTCTGGGACAAGGCTGAGCTCCGGGAGAGCCCGCGTGCCCCACCCGGTAGGCCCCCCGAGCCTGGCCCGTCTGCCCCCCTCCCACGGACATGCCAGCCCCTTCTGCCACACAGCACTTTGTCCTCCAAGGTGGGCCCGGGACAGGGGTGAGTGAGTCTGGGTCAGCAGGTGTGAGGCTGCTCCCAGGGGCCGCGCCCACTGGACGGAAGACAGACAGGGGCCGGGTCCAGAGGAGGACCCAGCGTCTCCCTCCCCGCCTGCCCCCGGCCCGGACCTGGGCAGGATTGGGGTTGGCCACTATTCACACCGGAGGCACAATCCCAGAGACACCACGTAAATTGGGAATGAAGGGAGGTCACTGGGGCCACCGTGGCAGTGGACTCAGGCTTTTGCCACCTGTCCGGTCCCCTGAGCAGCGTCAAGGAAGGAGCGAGAGAGGAAGCTCAGGTCTCCAGTCGTCCATCTTGACCCAGAGCTGCGGCTGGCCGACTTCGCACAACAAAGACAAGTGACGGCGTCTCAGCAGCTCCTGCAAGTGGGACCACGGACTTTGCATGAATCCCAAAGAGGGAACCTGGGTCCTAGGGGACTCCTCCCCATCCCCAGCATCTGGTGGCTCCCACACGGACTTCTCTGTTGGGCATTGTCCTGGGTGGACGGCACCTTATGTGTAGGACACATGGTCTCTTCAGGCAGCGGGGGTGGGGGGGGGCACATTTCTGTTTCTTTTGGAAGTGCTGTGGTTCTAAACACGGTCAGGCTTGAAGCCGTGTCCAGGCAGGTGTCCGCCCCGCGTGGGTGCAAGGTTCCCGCGACACCTGAGGCTCCCACAGGTGGCTGGACCCATGGGAAGTCCAGAACCCGGCCGGAGAAGGCCACCGTGCTCGTTAGAGGGCAGGTACCCCGAGGTGTGGGAGGCAGTGCTGGCCAGTCACCCCTGCCGCCGTGGGGGAGCCTCTGTCCGGGGTCGTTGTGGCTGAGTCTCATCTTTGTTGTTCTGGAACACAGAACGTCTTTCCCTCCAGTCTTTCAGCCACAGGTGACAGTGGACAAAGCAACAGAGAGACAGGTGTCCCCACCTGCCCCCGCCTGTCAGGTGCACGCAGAGGGAGAGCGTGCCGTCCACCCCCGGCAGCACAGAGACCCAGGGCCCTGGGTGGGGGGCAGGGGGAAGGGCAGGGCAGGGTGACCATCCACTCTGAGGCAGAGAACTTGCTAGAACTGACATGTTTATTTCTCTTCCTTCTTCAGATCAAAGGCCTCTTGAGTAAGAATTAGAATTGTCTAAGGAACAGTGACTTTTTCCTGACTTTCCCTCCAAATACATTTTTGATAGTAAACCTTAACTCTCTGGGGGAGGGGCAGTGAACCACCAGAAGGGATCTCTGAGGTTCTGCAGACAGGAGCTGGGGCGTGGCTGGTGCGCATGTCCCGCACCCTCGGAGCGGCCGACAATGGAGGGAACCCCCCCCCCCCAACGTCACTGGGAGAGGACAAAGTGCCAGAGCTCTGGGACCGCGGGGGCACTGTTTCCCGGGGCCGTCGCCCTGTGAGGCTCTCCTGTGCAGCCAGTTGGTTAGAACCACACCGCACCCCCACTCTCCCTGCAAGGCCAACCCTGTCCTCCACTGAACAAGCCTCCTTTGGGCCGCTTCTCCCCGCTTCGCCACCACCAGGCCCTCTGCTGGGGAGCTGCCTGGGACTGAAGGGCCCCGTCTGCCCCTCCCCCACCTCCAGACCCCCTGGACGACACCCCCACGGGTCCGCCCTCCCAGGCGGGCCTGTCCCGGATGGATGGTCCCCCTTCCCCGAGAGTGCCAGGCTGCCTGCCTGCCCCGACGGGTCCGGGGCAGCTGCCCAGGTCACAGCAGGGTCCCCAAGCAGGGGGCAGGGGTTAGGAGACTTGAACACACAGGGAACTATTTGGGGCCTCCTCAAGCAGGCGGTGGGTGCAAGACACCAAGTGTGGTGCTCTAGGCCAGGCCTGGGGGCTCCTGAGCTGGGGGTGGGGGCGGTCCCAGGGGCATCTGGCCCCGTCAGTGGGGAGAGGTGACAGCAGGGCCTTGCTCAGGTTTGGGCGCTCGGAAACCGCACCCCATTGCCCACCCGTGTGTCCACCCTGCCCACAGGGGCCTGCTCTCCACCCTAATGCCCGCAGCAGGCCTGGAGCTGTGCGTTAGGCACGATGCCCGGCACAGGTGACCGAGTGCTGGCTCCAGACTGTGCAGGTGTCCGTGGCCCTGCCACCCTCCCGGGGGTCCCGTCCTGCCAGGGCCTCCTGGAAGCATCTCACTTCTTCCCAGATGTTTCTGCCGAAAGAACTGGGCCGTGACCCAAAGACCTCTCTCCCCAGGGTGGGGCTGGGGCCATGCGGAGCGCCCCCCCCCGCCCCCCACCAGAAGTGTGCCAGCAGATCTCTCCTGTTTGCAGGACATTTTCCACGGATGATGTTTGAGTTTGGCTGCTTCCTCCAGCAAATCCTGCTGTGGGGACAGTGAGGGGAAAGCTGCAGTTCTGGAAGGTTCTCCTTGCCTTGTGCTTTGCGCACAATGAAAACCCCTCTGGGAATCCTTCTCCTGCTTGTTCTCATCCTCAGACCAGGGCCTGAAGGGGAAAGCCATCAGCCCACCAGCTCTACCAACTACGGCAGGCAAAGTCCTCAGGTCCCAGCGGGTGGGGGAGGCAGTGAGCCCCTCCCACACTGGAGACCCATCAGGAGAGAGGGCCCCCAAGTCACCTTCTTGCAAGGTTCTGTAAAAACAAGACAACAGGCCCAGACTGGAGTCGCTCACGCTAAGCCCCGCGTCACCAACCCGAGGCCTGACGACAGGTTAGGCTCCCCCAGAAATGGATCCTTACAGCAGTGAGGCGGGAACCGCCCGGGCCACGCGGGGTAGGTCATCTGATCGGCCCCCGCCGTCCCCTGAAGAAGAGCGACCCACCAACCCGCCTTTGGCTACCGTAACCTGCTCGTCAGCTCCTTCCGCCTCTAAGTTCTCCATTGCATCCGGCCTGTCGAGCGCCTTCCTGTCTGCTGGGTGGGATGCCGCCCAACTCAGGAATCATTGAAGAAACCCGATAAAATCCTTAAATGCACTCAGTTGACGTTTGTCTTTGAGCAGTTCCAAAAGAAGCTGCCATTTTGGGTCCAGGGTCGGTGGCTACGTGGGCGCCTGGTCTCCACGCCCGTGAGGCTGTGGGGCCCGAGCGGGGTGTGCGGGGCGGCCTGCATTAAACAGGTGGAGAAGTTGTGTCTGCCTTGCACCTGCCACCGGAAACAGAGGGTGCGTCCCCGTTTCGGGTACAGGAGGGTGTGGGGGGCTGGGACTGGGGGTTCCCTCTGGCTGCGCCCGCTCGAGCCCGCTTCACCCCAGCTCTGTGGCTCTGGGCTCACAGGCAGATGGACCCTCGTGCTTGAAACACTTGAAAAAACTGCAGATTCCCTGGAACAGCCGTGCGGAGAAACCGCAGAGAAACTTCAAGATCAGCCACAGAACGGTACCAGGGAAACAAGGCCCGAGGCTTCTCCGCTGCAGCCCGGGGGCCACGCCAGGGGCTCGCGTCCCTCCAGCCACGCATCTGCCACATTGCACAGCTCAGGTGACCTTGACTGTGACCGCCAGAAAAATGCTCCGCAGATCTCTATGCTGACTGTCATTGTCCCTGTTTCTTCACCAAAGAAGTGAAGGGATCAGTGCCACAGACCCACTCGACACTTGAGCAGCAAAGCATGTTTCACAATTTGAAAATTCAGGTTTTTTTTAACACTTTATTTTTTTTTTATTTTTTTTTAACGTTTATTTATTTTTGAGACAGAGAGAGAGCATGAACAGGGGAGGGGCAGAGAGAGAGGGAGACACAGAATCGGAAGCAGGCTCCAGGCTCTGAGCTGTCAGCCCAGAGCCTGACGCGGGGCTTGAACTCACGGACCTTGAGATCGTGACCTGAGCTGAAGTCGGACGCTTAACCGACTGAGCCACCCAGGCGCCCCTAAACACTTTATTTTTAAGTAATCTCTACACGAAAGGTGCGGCTTGAACTCACAACCCCGAGGTCAAGAGTCACACGCTGCCCGGGCCGAGCCGGCCTGAGAATTAAGCTTTTAGACTACATATCAGAAATTATGGGATCTGTAGTGCTCCCATGCAAATTCATACCCTTGCTTATATTAACAAGAAAAGGTGAAAATAATTTAATGAGGCATCTGACTCAAGAAGAACCAAAACGTACTGCCAGGTTAAGTGACAAAGGGTGGGGTAAGAATTAAAGAAGAAATTGATCAACAACAAATTGTAGGATCAGTAAATACACCCAAAAGCTCATTCTTTAAAAAGAGGAAGATAATAAAAAACAAACAAACCTGTTAGCTTAGCTAACCAAACCAAGAAGGAAAAAAGGAGACACAAAATAAAGAAATGATAATAAGGAGATAACCCGAGACACAGAGGAAACGAAAAACAACCATAAAGACTATTTTGTTCAGGTCTGTGCGTTCTAAAGTTTGGGTGACATAGATGCTTTTCCAGAAAAATACAGGTGGACTCGGGAGAAGCCAACTATCACAGGGAAACAGTCGTCAAGTTTGTGACTCTCCCTCACTCACACTTGGGCGAGAGCACGCACACTTACGCGCACACATATACACAGCCATACACATACACATATACACCCCCCCACATACACACCCACGCACACACATACACACCCACGCGCACACAACACACCCACATGCACACACATATACACCCCCCCACATACACACCCATGCGCACACATATACACACCCACGCGCATACATATACACACCCATGCAACACACATATACACCCCCTGCACACACACACCCATGCACACACATACACACCCATGTGTTACACATATACACGCCCCCACATACACACCCACGTGCCCACATACACAGACCCACATGCACACATATATACACCTCCCCCCCACATACACACCCACGCACACACATATACACACCCCACACACATACGCACCCATGCGCACACATATACACACCCACGCGCATACATATACACACCCATGCAACACACATATACACCCCCTGCACACACACACCCACGCACACACATACACACACACATATACACCTCCCCCCCCACATACACAGCCATGCATACACATATACACACCCCACGCACATACACACCCATGCGCACACACACATGCACACCCATGCACGCACACATAACCACATGTACACATATCCATGCAAGCCACATGCATGCGCACACACCCACACACAGCCACGCACATCTACACTCACACGCATGTGCACCCCCCACACGTACACATCTGCGTGCACACACCCACAAACTCACCTGCTCAAAACACACGAAAGAACACGTCCAGCGTCACCAGTGCCGGCGACTTTAGGGAACAAATGAGCACAATGTTACGAAAGCAGTCCAAGAGCGTAGAGGACTCAAGGACGAGCTTCTGAACTGTTTGAAAAGATGGCCCGGCCCCTTTCCCTACCAGTTTGGAGGCACAGATTCTCAGCAACTTGTCAGCAGGACCGGACCCCTCCCGCGGCCGCAGGAGGAGCCAGCCCGGCCTGGCCTCCATCTCGGACGTCTGCCCCGGGCTGCGCGGAGACAGAGAGTCCGATTGTCCTAGGCGCCCGCGGTGGAGATGCGGGTGCAGCCCGTGCGGACGGAGACAGCGGGCCTGGGGCCCAGACACAGGACGCGGTCCCAGTGGCCGAAATGCTGCTGTGAGGGACACACAGGGCGCACGTTAGGGACCTCCTGCTGCAGGTGGGCCCGGGTGCCGCCCGGAGACTGGCCAGGGAGGCGTGAGAACAGCGAGGGCAAGAGCGCCCGGAGTGCAGTGTGTCCCTCCATGGGCGAGGCCGGACCGCTGGGTGGCCTCGAGCGGGCCGCCCCGGCCTTCCCTCGAGGCGTCTGGGGTCAGAGCACGGACAGGGAGGAGCACCGGCCCGGCAGGAGTGGACTTTCAGAAGGAAACACACTTGTTCTCACGCCAAACAGGGGAAAGAGCAGGTGGGGCCTGACCTGAATGGTCTTTACTAAATGGAACACCAGCCAGCAAAACAAGAACCTTGTGTCCCCGCCTCATACTTAAGGCCCCTGTATAACTAGGAAAACGAGTTTTAATGTTTAATGCTCTAGGACTTGGAAAATCTCTTACTATATGATGTTGGGAGATGCTTCCTTGGGGGATGAATATTTAATAATCGCTGTGCACACAGTGCCAAGTGTCTCTCGGAATAAACAAAGACACGTTTGAGAAGTCCCTGTGGGAGCTTGTAGCTGACTAACGGGGACTGGAGCCTTCCACCTCCGAGACGGAGCGTGATTGTAGACCCTGACGAAAATAGGGTGCTTGGGTTTCAGAATCACACCCAAGCAGAATTATCATACATACCCCCCCCCCCCAAACGGACCTCATGTTACCCCGTGTACGTACGTATACATGCAAGTACAGATGCTTCATCAGGCTTTGAATTTCAAACTTTATCTAAGAATACAGACACAATACTTGCCAGAAATCTGCCCTGCGGTCTGCACTGCATCCTAATCTTCAAAAGGCCACGTTGAAGCCCTGCTGAGGACATCGCTTGGGAGTGTCCCAGGAAAAAGGAAGCAGCAGCAGATTTAACAAGAGAAATGTCTATTTCTTTTTCCCATAAGGCCTCGCAGGACTGAGTAGCTTCCCCACAGAAGGGAGAGCCGGGCTTCTCCATCCACAGCATGGAGGTTACTTCCTCATGACACAAAATGGCTGCTCAAGCTCCAGTCCTCACAGCCACATTTCCACCAGCAGGCAAAAGGAAGGACCCATGAAGGGTTGCTCTCCCTTTGAGAATACTCCCCTAAAACTGCTTTAAAGTGACCAGAACCTGGTCACTTGGCCACACTGGCCACAAGGGAGGGGGGAAGTGAGGTAGGCTTGTGCCTGCCAAAAATCAGAGTCTGTTCCTGAGGCAGAAGAATGAGAGGAGAGAGCGTAAAGAAAGATGAACAGTACTCGGAGCAGCATGGACGTCCCACAGTCTGGGAGGCGGGCTGTTCGTACTGCTCAGCTAACGCTTTAACATTGCTGGACGTTTTCCTCTTCTGTCTGTCCTCCTGGGCTCACCCAGTGGCAGCCCCACACCCTCAGGCCGGTGCCCACCCCCCCCCAACATGGCCGGGTCACAGCCTGATCCTGCTGCACAGGCCGCGGCCGCACACGGAAGCTCCTCTCCCCACCCCCCCACTGGCCCCGGGTCCCAGGTGCCCCCACGACCGCCCGCGGGAACCTGCGGGGCTGCACCGACCTCCCCTCCCAGAAGGACCCCATCGGGATCTCTCATCCTGGGGGGGAGCAGGTGGGTGGAGCTCATGGGGCAGGGGCCCTAACCTCGAGGGGGCCTTGGCTGTGCCCACATCCTGGGGCCTCTGGTCCACCCTCCTCCGTGCCCAGCCCCGACTGGCAGTGCTCCCACCGCGGTGGACCAGCAGCCCCGCCACATGTTCTCAGGCGCCAGAGGCTGGCAGAAGCTCCTGCAGCCTCACGGGCCAAGCGCCCGCTGCCGCCCCCCCGGCCGGTCCCACCCGCCTGGCCTGGGGCCCCGCTCCCTCTCAGGCCAGCCTTCCTGGAGCCCGGGGCTTGGCATTCCTTTGGCTTGGTTCGTCCTTGAGGTACAACTGAAGTAAAATAAGATGCCCCACGGTGAACGGTGACTGCAGGGAGTTTGGTGTTGTTTTATTTTATTTACTAATTTTGAGAGAGAGAGAAGGGGGGGCAGAGGGAGAGGGAGAGAGAGAATCCCAAGCAGGCTCCACAGCGTCATCGCAGAGCCTGACACGGGGCTCCGTCTCGAAAACCGTGAGATCATGACCGGAGCTGAAATCAGGAGCCAGAGGCTTAACCGACGGAGCCCCCCAGGCGCCCCAGGGGAGTTGTGAGGGGACTACAGCCGGGTGCCCGACACCCCAGAAAAGGTGTGGACTTGCCTGCCACCCCTGAGCACTTAGCCCCACCCTGATCCCCACGGTCTTTGGTTCCTCCTGCCTGTTCTAGAACCGGGTGGAAACGGACCCGCAGAGAGGACTCTTTGACTCCCGGTTCCCTTGCTCTCCGCTGTTCAGACGCATCCGCCTCGGTGGTGGGGTGTCCCCGGCTCAGTCTCTTCCGTGGCTGAGAGGTGATTGTGCGAGCACCCCACAGTTTGTTTACTGTTGGATAGTTGGGTTGTTTCCGCTTTGGGGCTATGAATGCAGACACATCATTTCTCTTGGGTAAAGCTCTGAAAGTAAGATCGTGGGGTCGTGTTTAACTTCGTCGAAAACTTTCTGGTTCTCAGCGTTTGTACCATTTTACGCTCCCACCAGCAGCGTGTTAGGATCCCAGTTGCTGAATCTCACCGACGTTCATCATGGTCAGTCTTCAGCAATTCTCCTGGGCCTATAACGGTATCTCACTTTGATTGGAATGTGCAACAGTTCCCTCATTACTCGGGACGCCGAGCCCCCTTTCGTGTGCTTACAAGATAATCCTATCTTCTGCCGTCCTGTGTCTATTTGCTGTCTTCTGCCCAGGTTTTTTGTGTGTTTTTGTCTTTTGTTATTGATTTATTGGCTTTTAAAAAGATAACCTTGGCACAGCTCCTGTGTCAGGTGTACTTATTGTGAATTTTCTCTTCCGATCTGCAGTTTGCCTATTCATTTTCTTAACAGTCTTTCAAGGAGCACAGGTTTTACTTTTGATGACAGATTTATTTTCTTCCTTTACGGTTTCCCTTTTCGTGCCCTAGGTAGGAAACTTCTGCCTGCTCCAAGATGGTGTGATATTTTGCTTCACTGTTTCAAACGTTTCCATTCCCTCTAAGCCTATGACCCGGCTCAAATGAAAGTTCCGGCCCGGCACGGTGCAGGGGCTGCGTGTCCCCATGCCCACCCACCTCCCAGGGGCTCTGGCATCATTGCGGAAAAGGCTCCTCTTCCCCATTGAATCAGCACATCTGGTGCCATCGGTGGACTATGGACATGGGATCTGGTTCTGAACTCTGTTCTGCTCCACTGGCCCAAACTGTCTTAAATGCTGCAGCCTTCCAGGAAGGCCTGAAATGAAGTGGTGTGAGCCCTCCAACACTGCTCTCCTTCAAGGCCATCTGGCCGCGCTAGTGGCTTGGATCACCCACAGCCTTCACCTTGCTAATCCCAACCGCTCTTTCTCAGTGCTCCTCTTACTGACCTCGTGGCCATATCTGACCCAGCAGACCCCCTCCCCCGACCCCGACCTTGGCTCCCAGACCCGGCCCTGCAGTCCTCCCTTCCACCTCTCGGTCCGCCAGCGTCTCCCCTGCAGCGCACCCTGCTGCTGCAAGGCTGGTCTGCAGCCCAGCTCCGCACACAGCAGTGCGGCTGTGCGCAGGCCGCACCTCTGCTCAGAGCCGTCCGCTCAGCCGGGAGCCTTCCCGCGAACGTGAGCTCGAGTACCTCGGCATCCCGCGCGCCCAGACGGAACGTCCACGACCTGCTCCGGAGCTGCCACGCGCCCAGTCTTTCCTGGAGCTCCCGGCGCCGGTGCACGCCCAGGCCACCTCCGTAGGCCCAGGGCTTCGGCCTCCTGGCCTCTTTGGCCCCACCCTCGTCACCCAGACCCGCTCTCCTCTCCTGCCCGTGGCTTGTGGGCGAGCCTTCACCCTCCCCAAAGACAGTCTCCGCCTGACCTCAGAAAACGCCGAGACCCGGGCGCACAGCGCCCAGCGACCCGGGAGGAGAGGGACTCGGCCCCGCGTGGCGCCCCCGCTCCCCCCCTCCCCCCGCAGCCCAGCCCAGCCCAGCCCAGCCCAGTCGCCCTCCCCAGCGCCCCTCCCCGCTCCGGGCCTGCACAGGTGCAGTTCTCGTCCCCCGGTGGCGAGCCTCCTCTCCCTTGCAGATCTCTGCTCACCCGTCCCGTGCTCGCGCGACCCCCTCGGGAGCCGACCCCTAGGCACGGCATTCACGGTTAGCCTGATGACCTCTCCCCGCAGGGGGGCTCCCCCGCGCCCCAGCCCCGGCCCAGGCAGGGGCGAACTGCCGTCTGTAGGGTGGGTGGATGGATGGATGGATGGATGCGGGAATGAGCTACGGCAGGCAGGAATGCGTTCCGGGGTCCTGTGAGCGGGGTCCGCCGCGGCTCAGGGCCAGACCCGGGGCATCCTTGCCGGGCGGGGACGCGGGGAGGCTCGGCTGGAGCGCCGTCCAGGGGGGTGGGCGGGGGTCTCTGAGAGGTGGGGGCGCGCGGGCCAGCTCGGGCACGCCCCCCCGGGGCCGCGGCCCCGCCCCCAAGTCCTCTTCCCTCGGGGCTGGGATGAACGCACGTGGGATGGCCGCCCGGTGGCGATTCGCCTCCCGAGTAGTGTGGCCCCGTCGCCGACCCGTAGGACCGGTTCCGCGTCCCCCTTGGTTGCTAGGCAACCGCCAGCCACTAGAGGGAGGAAGCCAACCAGCCGGGGGGTCGCAGCGCCATGGACCTGGTCATCACGCAGGAGCTGGCCCACGCCGAGAGCCAGCAAGGTGGGCGGGGGCCCCGACCCTCCGCTCTGCCCCGGGGGGCCCAGTGCCGCCCGGTTCCGAATTCCCACCTTGGCAGGTCCCGCGACCCCTGAACCCTCCCCACCCCGCGCTGGGACCCCCGCGACCCTGGGGAGCTCCAGCAGGTGCCAGACCCATGACCCTGAGACGCCCTGGGACCCGCTCAGCCCCCCCCCCCCCCCAGTTGCCCCGGGACACAGTGACCGAGTGAAACCCGCGCTTCTCGCCTTTGGTTGACCTGGGCGACGGTAAACCGAGCCGCCCTTTTAAAAGGAGGCTTTGTCAGGGCCGCTGCTGAGGCTGGGCTGCTGGAGGGGGCAGGGGGCCGTGCAGGGAGGACCCCAGACCCCTCCTCACCCTCCCGACCGTCCCCACCTTGCTCAGTGGTGCCAGGCGTGCTTTCCCCAGCCCAAACCCGCCTGCATGTCGACCACCTAGATGCTGCCTCCCTGCAGAGGGCCTACCAGCTGATCAAGTCCGCCAACCTGGGGAAATCCGAGTTTGACCCCACAGAAAGCTTCAGCCCTGACCTGTTTGTTCTGTGTGCGGAACAGGCCCTGAAGGTACTTATTCCCCGGGGTCCTGGCGGGGGGGGGGGGGGGGGGGGGGGGGGGGGAACCTTCTGGAGGTCTCTGTTCTGGGTTTACCGGAAGCGGGAAGTGGGGCAGGAAAGTGCTGGCTCCCCGTCTCAGATCGGTCCTCCAGCCACTCCCTCAAGGGTTTGCTGGAGGGGAGACGGGCCCGCCAGGGGCGGCTTTCTGGGGCCTTCCACGGTGCTGTGTGGTCTCGCAGATGGGGCAGCCGGACGTGAGCGAGGACTGCATCCAGATGTACTTCAAGGCCAAGGGGCCGGTCACCCAGTTCCTGGGCCGAGCGCACCTGTGCCGGGCCCAGCTCTGCGCCCCCAAGTCCACCGAAAACCTGGTGAGAGGCCCCATGTCCTTTATTAGTGTGTCTGAGCGTGCCATCTTCCTGTGCACAACCTTAGCACGTCAGTGAGACAGGCCACGCCACGTGCCCGTTGGCCATTCGCAAATCAGTACCTAATTGTTTGTCCCGCTTAGCTCCCCGCCCCCCCCCCCCCCAACCCGCCAGGCTGCCTTGAGCCTCCTCTAAGTTTTACATCTTGTGGCTAAATAGTCAGGTCTCCCCCCGCTTCCAAAATGCGTCGGGCTAGACAGATCCGAAAGTACTCTTCGTGGAGAGGCAGGCGAGCGGCGTCATGTTCAGTGACGGGAAACTGGCCGAGTTTCCTGCTTCTGCCCTTTCCCTGAGCTCCCGTTGGACAATTGTGCGGGGGTCACGCCCGGAACAGCCGCCCTCGGGCCAGGCAGAGGGGAACCTGCAGAGAAAGCACAGGCGCCCAGCCCCGCCTGCCTACACTCGGGGTGCCAGGCCAGCCTGTAGTGCGGTTTGATGGTCACCAAAGGGACCACGAGCCACGGTCGATGTTCTAGTGGCAGATTCAGTGTAATTGTGTATGTTCTTTATGTCGTTTTAGGAGGAGTTTGAAAATTGCGTGACTCAGTATATGAAAGCAATAAACTTCGCCAAAGGAGAACCCAGGTAGGCCCGATGGACCCGGCCGTCTCTAACGGGGATTGTGTAAAAGGTACCAAACCAGGGGTCACCGAGCGCTGGCACCTGTTCAGACTGTAGGGGTTTTCCTTGTCCTGGTCTGTGTTTGGGGTGCACGTACGGCTGTGTGCTCGTCTCTAATGTGCGGAGCTGGGCCGCACAGGCGCATCGTCCCCCCCAGCCTCATCGTTTCCTCTGTTCTGTGGTTTCTGTGGTCTGCACGTGACTTTTATCTGCCTTCTCTCTGGGAACCTCTCCTTGGCCCAGTCTCCGTGGCTCCCTTACTTTCTGGGCCTCTCTGAGGGTTCAGCCGCAGGGCCCCCTCCCCCTGCTGCCTCCACTTACCTATTTCCCCCCCGCTGGATGGCCCGGGCCAAGGCCTCATACCTCTGGTGATTCGGCTAACACTCCAGCACCGTTTTCTACTTAATCAACGTTTCGGTTTTCAAGAACTACTCTCGAAGCTGTTAAGCTTGCATACGAACTGGTGTTCCTACAACCTACTCAAGTAGGATCCAACATTTAAAGGAGGTTCAGGTGTAAATAAATCCCAGATTCACGCATCCGGTGATCTCGTAGGTGCTGCTCACGGCCCCCTCTGGCAGCCCTGCTGTGGGTGCTGGGGTACCGGGCCCAGCCCCACAGACCCTCCTCACTGGGGACGTGTGGTAAGGGGAGTGGGTATTTCAAGGGGACCATGTCCTGGAACCGTGAAGCGGGAGTGGCAGGCAGCCCGCATCCTGGGGATCTTGGGGGCACCTGCAGACTGCCTGCTGGCGACCAGCAGCCTTGGCGGCCGGCAGGACCATCTTTACAAATAGACGAGGGCGCAGCTTGGCAGAGAACGAGAGGGGCTCTGAGTTAGCCCCTTGAAGGAGCAGACAGCCTTGTTTTGTTGCCGTGCCCTGGGTCCTTCCTCCACCCGGGGTAAGAGCAGGCATCCACGGTGCTCACCCACCAGGGGAGCAGTGTGGACCGCCGGGCGCCTGGAGTCTTGCAAGGCAGAGCCGGCCCCTTGGAGAGGCCCGAGCAAGAAAGGCGGATCGGCCGCTCTGATTCTCTTGGTCGGCACCTGCTTCCAGCCCTCAGGAAAAAGCCCAGCTTCCAGGGGGTGTCCCTGCTCCCCTCTTCCTCCCCCACTTGGCTCTATCATGTGCAGGTTTGGGAATTTTTCTCCCTAAAGATTTGCTCTCCTTCTTCTGCCTGCCGGACCCTGCACCTGCACTGCTGTCCCGGCTGATTGCTCATCGCATGTCAGGTCTCAGCAGGATGTTGCTTCCTCCAGGAGGCTTTCCTTGATTCCCCCTGCTCTTGCCCGTTCTTGTCTATCCCTTGCGAACCAAAGGAGACCTTGCTGACTGGTGTATTTTCACAGGGAGCTGGTCACTTTTGGAATGACCGAATGAGTGAAGGGGTCTCTGGGCTCAGGAGTCATGTGGCGGGGTGACCATGGCCGGGGCTGAACTTGGAGCCACCAACCCCTTCTGGGCAGGGCGCCCGTGGCCACCCCAGGGAGGGCTCTGCTCGCTCTGGCAGTGTGGGCCGGGGGCAGCTCAGATGCTGCTGCTGCCATCTGCTGGAGACGCCCGAAGGGGCTGGGGACAGCCTTGTGGCCTAGTCTCAGACTTCCTCTGCTGCGGTCGCAGGTATCACTTCCTGGTATATAACGCATCTGTCCTCTACTGGCAAATGGTGAGGCCGTTTCTCAAGCCGGGATATCATCACCATCTGATCTCCAGCCTCTCCCAGATCGTAAACGTGTTAAACCAAACCGAGGAGGAAGACAAGGAGTGGCAGGCAGAGCTAATGCTGTGAGTGGAGGTGGCCCGCCCGCCTCGGGTCCCTACCCGACGGCCCCGTGCAGCCTCTGACCTGCTTCCCCTCCCACCTTCACCGGGTGGGACTTACACTGCAGGGTGTAAGGCATTGCTTTGGACTCTGTAGTTAGAAGTGCGTGTTCTGTGTGCTTGTCTAATGATATCTAGGGATGAACTCACAGCGTGCTGATCATGTGGTGTCACGAGCTGAGTGTTCAGACTGAAAACGTAGGAAATGAAAGCTTGTGTCACAATCCTGGTTCGTGGTTCTAAAAACTTCGTTCCGTAACTATTAATGCAGTAGACATTTTAGCAACGTAAACTCAGCCCGAACGGCCCTATTTAGGGAAGCACACGCCAAGGCATCACCACAGGGACGGCCCTGAGGAGCCACAGTGAGATGTCAGCACGCGGTCTTTGTGCGGGGAGGAGTGAGCAGCGGCCAGACTCACCCCGTGTTTGGGGAGTGCCGTGTGCGGGCAGCGGCCGGGCGGGTGTCCACGAGACGAGCCAGAGGGTCTGCCCGGAAGCTGGAATCAGGAATCTAGACGCTTTCTTCACCTGCTTTATGGCCACGTGGGGAGCTTTTAAGAGAAAATCGATACGAATATGATGTTTTTTTTGAAAAAGCTTATTTTAAACGTCTTAGGGAGTTTCGGTGCGAATATTCCCTTTTTCCCTCCTGCCGGGAGTAGGAGTGCTCTCTCGGCCCCGGTGAGCCGCACCGGGCGGGGGGTGAGGGGGGGGCCGAGCCGTGTGACTTCCTGAAGCTTGTGAGATGTGAAAATAATAAATGCATACTAACCTGGTTATTAGACACGTGCAGCAAAAAACGATTCCGTCACGTCCAGCATTTTTGCATCATCCAGGGAGCTTCTGGAGTGTTATCTACAAGCCGGACAAAAGGAGGAGGCCGCGAAGTTTTGTGCCACCGCAGCGCCCTTTATAAAAGCTAACGTGCCCCAGAAATACCGACACATCTTTTCTGTTATGGTAAGCTGGCGTGTTGAAAAACGGAGACAGAAGTGATTTTCTGAAGTGTCATTTTCAGAAAACGGTGTAGAAAAACAGCCCCGTCCACCCACTGAGGGGTACAAAAGCATACACACAGTGCACGTGCGTCAGCAAAACAAAACAAAATGTTTTGCTTTCATCGTGATCTTTGAATACTTCACTCGCAGCATCACTGAATTAAAAAGGGTCGCAGAAAACTTGTTGCGATAAAGTCGTTGTAAACCCCAACAACCTGCATGAGGAGCATCGTCGACCACTCGCTTCCGCGGGGAGACAGCGCGGGTCGGCTGTGAAAACTGAACATCAGCACAGTTAATGAGAAGACACTTGCTCATTCCAAATATTAGTTTTAAAGGAGGGTGTATGTAATACAACAACGGAAATCTGGATCTCTATCTAATCATTTGTTTAAATCCGTTAATAACTCAATTCCGTTTGACAACAGGTGTGCCATGAGTTACTGGACGAGGCTCAGTTAAAGGAAGAAAAGAGAACCTCCGTAAGCCTGTCTGTCACCTACCACATGAACGTGCTGAAAGCGTACGTGTTTTAGGAGTCGAGGGGCTGGCCAGCGTCTCTGTGCTGCCCGAGGGGCTGTGGCCGTGCGGGGGTGGCTGAGGCCTGGGCCCGGAGGACGGGACTCTGCGTCGCCTCCCTTTACTCAGAAGCAGCCAGAGAGGCTGCCATCGGTGAGGAAAGTGGTTTAGGAGGAGACGGTCTCCAGCTGGGTGAGACTGTCTGACAGGACCTTCCAGGGGAGGCGTGACATTTGACCCTGACATTGAGAAAAACAACAGCAGGTAGTGGGTAAAACCCTGACAGGGGAGGGTCAGAGCAAACGAAGAGTGGAAATGTACCGGGGCACACACCTGCAACAGGGCTTTAGGAAGGGGGAGATCCACTGTGTGCGAAGAAAGGGCAGTGGGAGATGAGTGTGTGTGAGGGGCAGTGAGTGTGTGAGGAGATGAGCGCGTGTGAGGGGCAGTGCGTGTGTGAGGAGAGGGCAGATGTCCGGAAGCAGGCAGGTTGCCGACCCAGGGTGCCCAGCAGGGGAGGTACGAAGGGCCAAGCCGGCCCACGAGGGAGCCGTCTTCTGGCTCGGGTCCTGGCAGAGGGTCTGTTCAGGAAGAAAGCTTGCTCTGGGAGTGAGGAGGATAAGGAGTGTGAGACGTCCTCTTGGAGAGAGAAGGAACGAAGGAGGAGCGATTTTTCAGGCCTTCTGTCGAGTGGGAAACACAGGCTCGTAGACTTGGGAGTTTCTCTTAGGATAATTTGAACAAATCTGACATGACGTTTTCGTTATTTAATGTTTGAATACATTCTAGGAAATTGGATAAAAATGAGTTACCTGAAGATGTCAACGCAATTCTGAAGAAGACCTATAAACACTTAAGTTATTACAATCACGAGCGCTTCCCTTCAATCAGAGAGGAAAAGTAAGTGTCTCCAGTTCCACACGTCCGTAGTCACTGCGTGAAACTCGCAAGTGTAGGAAATGTGAGAAGACAGAAAAGGCCGTCCTAAGTACCGCATGGGCCTCGGCCATTGTGGAGGGTTTCATATATTTCTTCCCACTGTCTTTTTTGGTCTTGAGGTGTGTACCGTTTGGGGAGCATTCGGGACACGTTACTGCATATTGGACTCTAAATCAAATTTGACTTCTTTTTTTTCTTTACTAAAAAAATTTTTTTAACGTTTATTTATTTTGAGACAGAGAGAGACAGAGCATGAACGGGGGAGGGTCAGAGAGAGGGAGACACAGAATCTGAAACAGGCTCTAGGCTCTGAGCTGTCAGCACAGAGCCCAACGCGGGGCTCGAACTCACGGACCGCGAGATCACGACTTGAGCTGAAGTCGGCTGTTTAACCGACTGAGCGACCCAGGCGCCCCCAAATTTGACTTCTAAGTGTAGGTGCCTTTCAGGTCATTATAGCATCTTACACAGCATTTCAGTGTCTCAGTTCTGTGCCTTCCAGAATCCTCTCGGTGCTGTTTGAGTTTAGGATAAGTCCCGGGTCGGATTCCCAGGAGTGGGTAGCTGAGCCAGAGGCTGACAGAACGAACCAGAATGTACTTTCCAGTTTATTCCCGCAGAGATGATGGGTTTGCTTCCCAATCCACTGTCACATTGTCACGTTGACATAAAAGGACGGAGCGAGCACAACCACACCCCGTTGGTGTGGCTGCTGCAGTTACCGTATCGCTTTGTGATCCGTGTGCGCGTCCCCCAGGATCACTGAGGGGTGACCCTCAGCCGTGTCTGGGCCCTTTGAAGTCCCGCTGTTGAGAATTGATCCCTTGATAAATCCCACCGATTTTCTCATCAACTCTGCACTCCAAACACGTGAAACATCCTGGCCATTGTCCGCAGTGATTATTTATATACTTTTTCCATCCATCATTTGTTAGTTGACTTGAGGGTGTTATGGGTGGCATTGAGCCCCCCCAAAAGATCGTTCAAGTCCTAACCTTTGCTGCCGGTGAACATGATCTCATTTGGAAATAGGGTTTTGTGGATGTAACCAAGTCGAGATGGGATCACACTGGATGAGCATGGGCCCCGAGCACTGACTTTTGTCCTTATGAGAAGAGGGAGGTTTGGGGCACGGATGCCCCTGGGGAGGAAGGCCGGTGACGATAGGGGCAGACACGGGAGAGCCGTGGCCGCAAGCTGAGGAACACCACGGATGGCCAGCAAACACCAGAAGCTGGCAGAGCAAGGAAGGATCTTGCCCCGGAGCCGTCAGAAGGGGTGTGGTCCTGGGACCTCCATCTCAGTCTCCGGGCCTCTAGAACTTTAGAGATTAACTTGTTGCTGTTAGGCCACCTCGTTTGGGGTAATTGGTCCCAGGAGCCCTAGAAAACTCTTAGGCGGGGTCTATTTTCAGCTGCTACGTCACAGACTGTCACAGACATGGGGGCTTCAACAGTGCACGCTGATGACCTCCCTGTGCCTCTGGGACAGGGATCCGGGCACAGCTGCCATCGAGGTGTCAGCAGGGCAGTAGTGGTCTCTTGTGAGACCCGACTGAGCAGGGGCATTATCAGCGCCAGCTACGGATTCCGGACTAGCACAGGAAGGCAGCGCTGTTTGGGGTCTGCCCAGGGAAGCGGCCTCTGCCCAACATTGTGGGTTCCTGTTGGTTAGAAGCGAGTCTCGAAGGGAAGGGATCACACAGGCCATAGGCACCAAGGTGTGGGGTCACTGGACATCCTGAGGCAGCTTGTGTCTAGACGGGATGACCAGGGCCACAAGATGTCTTGGGTTCACTGTCACTTCGTGTATGAGCTCCTCCACTGCTCTTGAATTTATACAGAGTTAATGGGCCGGGGGTGGCCTGGGGATGCATTTTTAAAATGATTTTCATCATTTTTTATTTCAAATTTAATATGTAATAATTGTAGAGAGTTTGAAAATGAATCGATGTCAGATTTCAACATGATCACGTAGGCTTTCACCTGCTTTTCCCATATAAATTGTGAACACGTTTCTGCATCATGAAATACTCTACAACGGGGTTCTCAACATGGGTTTTCAGACCCTCGAGGCGGTCAGTGAGGACACCTCGGGTTGTGCGAACCTCGGGTTGTGTGAACCCAGGCACACGCTTTTGAAGGCGGACGCATGTGTGCACGTGGATGTGTGGCGTCCCCTCCGGCGTCCTCTGCTAGGGCTGGGCCCTCCCTTGGGGGGGGGTCTCACTACTCATATGAGCGGCCCCAGGGGAAGTTTCTAGAAATGGGTCTCTGGGGCACCCGGTGGTGCAGAGCCGGGCCTCCTGCTGAGCTTGGATCGAGGGGGAGGGGCGGGTCCGTGCGGTGGGAGCTCAGGGAGCACCGAGGGGCAGCACGTCAGGGGGCCGGGCCTGCCGGGGCCTTGGAGCCCCAGGGGCTGCAAGGTGAGTACGGGGTACGTTCCTGTCACCTCTGTCCATTCATTGCTCTCTTGTTTCTTGGTTTCCAGAATTCTTTTGCTTTTTGAACTGGCTCGTCTTTCCTTGACCTTGAAATGTGAGCAGATCTCCTCTGACTGCATCTCCGACTTGAAGAAAATCGACAGCCAAGTAAGTGACCGATGACTGTGGCACGCAGCGCCTCCTCCCTGGGATCTGAACACAAAAGGCGAAAAGCAGGGAAAGGAATTGCAGCGGCCCTCGTGGGGAGGGTCTGGAAACAGGGGCTGGTAAACTCCTCCCAGTTTTCCTCACACGCACGTCACGTCGTTGAGATGATGCGATGTTTGCATCACACGCTGTTCCCGCCATCCCTGGCACCGACCCGTGTTGCCACCGGCTGTTTGCACGGTCCACTCGAACGGCTGCACCGTTATTTCGTGATATTCATGGTCCGAAACTTACTCCTCGGCCGCGTTCTCGGACGTTCGAATCCTGTTACCTTTTGTTCTTACATGAACATTTTGTGCCTGAAGATTTTATCTGCACTTAGGGGTTTCCCCCTAACATAAGGTCACTGACGGGAAATTACTCTGGAAGTTTCACTTTTACGATTTGAAAATGCATATTATAATATTGCCCTCCAAAGAAAAATGTACATTCCCGCCAGAAGTTTCTAAGCCAGCTTCAGGTTTATGTGTTTTAACTTAAGAAGCCGCAAGGGCTCTCGCGCAGAGCAGAGGCTATTTAGCGGTGGCGTGGACAGTGTTGAACACGGTGCCCGGTGACCAGCAGAGGCCGTGAGGGCCGCTGCCCGCGAGGGTGGGGAGGTTGGAGGGAAGATTCGCTCACACGGTGGGACCATTCGCTCGGGTTGGGTGGGGGGGGTCACTTCCTGCACTTTCCATTGAGCACCTGCTGTGTTTAGTCCCAGATTACCTGTGGGTCCCAGATACCAGCGGGTCCTTGGGAGTCTCCCTCCAGATAAAGCTCTAGAGTGCCGCCCCTTCCGCGGTGCAGAGAATGGGACACTCGGTTTGGCAGAGGGGACACCAGTCATGTTTGTGGTTCTGTGGATCGGGAAATCGTTCTAAAAAGGGAAATAAAACTTCATTTGGACCTTGACCTGCTGGTAGAGCGTGGATAGGGCAGTGGGGTGGGGGTGGGGCTGGAGACCGCCGAGGCCAGAGAGCGGGGAATGAAAAGAGCGGACGTACCTATTTGGAAGCACTTCCGGGTTCTTTTGCGGGCTGTTCCTGTCTTCTGTGTCCACACACAGTGGCCCAAACTTAGCATCGGGATCCCACCGGCTTCCATCACTCACCAGCTGAGTGACACCCTCGAGGTGTAGTTTTATGTCTCTGTACGGAGCCAGCAGGGACAAGACCGCTTTCCTGGGGCCTCTGTCGGAGTCCAGTGCTCTGTCTGTGGTGAGGGGGGTGGTCCTTGCTGCCGTCGGCGGCTTCCTGCAGAGGTGGGTCACGTGTAGGCGACGGGGCCCTCACCACCCTGCTGCCTCCAGGGGAGGTCCCTCAGGGACTCTCTCCCCGACTCTGCCCAGCCGGCCCTGCCCGCCCAAGCTCGGAGGTGGCCTCCCTTCGGGCCGCCTGCGAAAGTGACCTCCAGCGAGAGGAACATCCCTCCTGGGGGGGGTGTTATCCCTCCTGGTGCTGCCATCTGACAGGGTCAGCGGGTGCTATCAGGCCTGTGGCATCTGGAAAAGTCCAGTGCCCGTTCTTGTTTATGTAGATTTTTCACTCGAATGAGGCGGGCTCAGCGAAGTGCACCTCAGAGGTCAGCGCCCCCTTTCCTCGCTGGTCTTTCTGACACCCTCAGTATTTATTGGTGCTGGATTTTGTGAATATTCTGCGTGTCCTTGAAGTGGATTCCTTCATTTTTTTTTAATGTTTCTTCATTTTTGAGAGAGAGAGAAACAGAATCTGAAGCAGGCTCCAGGCTCCGGGCCGTCAGCACAGAGCCTGACGCGGGGCTCGAACTCACGAACTGTGAGATCGTGACATGAGCTGAAGAGTAGGACACTTAACCGATGGAGCCACCAGGAGCCCCTAACACGGGTATTTCTAATATCACTTGAGAAAGAGCACATTGTCCTATGTCGTATGTCACCCCACTTCTCAGCGTAATGCCTGGCCCTGGAGAGGTGCTCTGCAGATTTTTGTTGAACAGATGGATGGGTGTTAAGATCATTCCGGTCTCTCTAAAGCGGGCACGTTCAGATTCCCGTGGTTTGCCAGCTCTTTCTTCGTAGGGTCTCCCTGCAGTGACGGGCAACGTGGTTGGGAAGTCACACGGCTGGGTCAGGGCCGGTCCAGATCCACCCTGGGTCAGTGTGGAGAAGCGGCAGCCGAGAGGGAAGAGGCGTCATCGGGGAAGCAGGCAGAGCGAGGTTTCTGGCACTGACTGTAATGGCTGATGTCTTACTATCCTCTTAAGAGGAGAGTTAAACAAAAGTAAAGCAAAAACAAACATGCAGTTCTAGGTGATCGTTCAGAAATGAGTGGACCTTTTCTTAAAAGGGGGAAAGAATACGAAAGGGACATGGTGAAAGAAACGAACTTTTTCTGGCCAAGATGGAATAAAAGGCCCTCAAGCCTGAAACGACGAAAAAACCAAACAGTATGTGAAACGCTACATTTCAGGACACTGAACAATAGATGATGAAGGGAAGTGAAACCAAGAGGTGGGGAACAGGTGGGGTGGGTCTTAGCATCGTCCAGTTTACCGCCTGGAGAGTTTGTAGACTCGGCGGGCGGAGGGGAACACGGGTGAAGCCAGTGGCATTCTCCTGGAAGGAGGACGAGCTGCTGGTCAGGAGGACGAGGCGGCCCCAGTTCACGGGACCGAGGACCGGAGAGGAGCCAACTGCACGAAGGGAGCTGTGGAGAGCTCCAGGGGCTGCGTCAAGTCTCTAGCCGCATTCTGATTAGCGCCCGTGTATGAGGAAACTACACGAGCTGCAGAGAGAATCCCCCAAAGGGAGACCAGGGAGCAATCTTCAGAGGTTACACGGGGCTGAGAGTACTTCCTGGAGTGGAATTTAAAGCCATTAGACCTAGATCCTGGCTTCGTGGCCGCTTAACACACACGTGTGTCACACACAGCATCACCACTGCCAGCTAGCCAGTGCCCGGGCCCCCGGAGCTGCTGTCGCTTTGCAAGCACCCGTGACGCAGGCTGCCGCCTGGGCGCCTGTGCGTCGGACATCGGTGCCACCACCACTACCAGGGTGCTTGCACCCCAGGCCGGGTGCCAAAAGAGACATAGCCTGTGGGAGAAAAAGGGATTGGGGGGTCCCCAGCAGCCTTCACCACCAAAGACTCCAAGAGACCTTGAAACTAGAGACCAGCAGCCTCGACTGCTGAGGAACCCTATAGTCTTCGCCGATGCTAACCTTGGCTGATGGAGCCACACGGAGACCGTGACGCTGGGCCTTTCCTAGAACTGTAGCCGCCACATCCTGTCCACTCACAGGCGAAGGTCTTTCCCCACCAAAGTCTGGAAAAGATGACTACTTTGTCAAATGCACAGACGTCAACACAAGGCTGCAAGAAACACAAAAAATCAAGGAAACGCGGCATCACCAAAGGAACACAGCAGTGATCCGGTAGCCTCCTCCAAAGGAATGGAGAGCTATGAATTGCCAAATAATTTGAAACACTTGTTTTAAGAAAAGTCAGCAAGCCACAAGAGAACACAGATACACAATGAAATCAGGAAAACCACACGTGAGCAAAACGAAAAGGTCGATAGCAATAGAAATCATAAGAAATAATGAAATAGAAATTCCGGAGCTGAAGAATACAGTGAATGCAGTGGAAAGTGCAGTAGAGAGCATCAGTAGCAGACTTGATCAAGCAGAAAAAAGAATGTGTAAACTCAAAGGGCATTTGAAGTTACCCAGAGGAGGAGAAATGAAAACGAGTATGGGAAGCCCATGTGAAGCGAAACAGTGTTTGCGTCATGGGAGTCCCAGAAGGCATAGGGAAAGGGGTGGAAACCTGATTTAAAGAAATAATGGTTGAAGTCTCCCCAAATCTGGGGAGAGATATGGTCATATGGTCATCCAAGTACATGAAGCTTGTTGGTCCCATAGGGTTCAAGCCAGTGGGGACTTCACCAAAACGTATTATAATAAAACTGTCGGAAGTTTTATCGTAAAAATTATTATAAAAGAGAATTTGAAAGCGGCAAGAGACAGTGATTTCATACAAGGGAACTGCCATACGGCCATCAATGGATTTATCAGCAGAAACCTTGCAGGCCAGGAGAGAGCTGGATGATATATTCAAAAACTTCCAAACACGTATATTCTATCCAGCAAAGCTGGATAGTCCTTCCATTTTAGAAATGAAAGAGAAATAAAAGGTGTTCTCAGACAAACAAAAGCTGAGGAAGTTCATGACCACTAGACTTGTCTTAGAAGGAAAGCTAAAGGGAGTTCTTCAAGCTGAAATGAAACGACATTAATTAAATATATGACAGTATAACGTTCACTGGTAAAGGTGAGCATATAGTCACGTCAGAGTATTCATATTTTAATGGTGGTGTGTACGTCGCTTCCCCTGGTATAGAGTTTAAAAGACAACATTATTAAAAATAACACTACAGTAATTTGTTAATGGATACAAAACGTTAAAAGATGTAAATTGTGACATAAAAAACATAAAATGTAGTGGGGGGTAGTGAAAAGGTAGAGTTTTTGTACTGATTGGAGTGAAATTGTTTCAACTTAAAATAGATTGACATTACTATACATTTGTAAGGAGCCTTTTGTAACCGTGAAGCACAATGCGCAAAAGACTGAACGAATCAAAGCATCCCACAGTGGAGAGCCGTCAAATCACAAAGGGAAAAAAAAGCGAGCGAGGAAGAAAGAAACACAGGAAGTGCAAAAACCAGCCAGGAAGGAAGGTGGCGGTGATAAGTCCTTACCTATTAACAACTACGTTAAATATAAAGGGTTAACTTCTTCTATCAAAAGAGACAGGGTACTGAATGGGTTAAACAACAAACCAAAACAGGCCCGACTAGGTGCCCACAAGAGACTCACCTCAGCGTCAAGGGCACGTGTAGGTGGAAAGTGAAGACGTGGGGAAAGATACTCCGCGTAAATGGCAACCACAGAGCAGAAGTAGCTACACTGATACAAAAGTCGAAAAACGTAATGAGACCAAGAGGACCGTTATATAAGGACGTGATGAAGGATGGAGATGAACAGCCTATGAACCGAGAGAGGGCGAGGTCTGGAAGGGTCCCAAGGGCAGGAACCTCTGTCCCTGTAGAGTGGAGGCGGCTCACCCTCCTGGTATATGGACGTGTTTGCCAACCTCGAGGCTCCCCGAACCCTGTACTGTTGGGACGTTATGGAGCCTTCCTCCCATAGGCGTGACGCAATTAGTAATCCATCTCCAGCCCCCGCCCCCTCTCTCGGGGGTAGAGGCAGGTCTGAGAATCCCAAGCTTCTAATCATGGCTTGGTCTTTGTGTGACCGGCCCCCACCCAGGACCCCCCGCCCCAGGAGTCACATCTTTAGGAAAGATGCTCCCGGTGCTCTGTCACTCAGGAGATTACCGGGGTTTCAGGAGCGCTGTGCTGGGAACCGAGGCAGAGACCAATGTTGATATTCACTCACGTTGAGACACCTACTAGAACGGCCGCAGTGAGCAGACTGACTGCACCAGATGTGGGAGAGGACGTGGGCGGGCTGGGGCTCTCTGTCCGCCCAGCCGCTGGGGACTCAGGATGGCACGACACCTTTGGAAAAGCTTAGCAGTTTTGTAAAAAGTGAGGTAGACGCCGCCCCGACAAACCCCGGGCTCCTGCTGCGACCGGCCTCCGCGTCCAGCGAGCAGGGTACTCTCTTCCTAAGCCGGCGGGGGTTAAGTCAAAGAAAACACGTTGGCCAGACTTTATAAGAGTTTATCTGAAATTGGTGCCATCATGTAAAAATTCGACGTCCAGTGAAATGGGCTCTCTCCCCCGTGGTTAAAAAGGTAACCAAAAAAGCTGTTTTGCTTTCTCACTTGAGTCTTTGCATTTTGGGGGGAAAAGGTTACGTTTTTTAATATATGTATTTGTGTTCTCTAGAGGTCTTTTTGTTGAGTTTCTACCTAGTACGTTAATATCTTTAAATGGTTTTTGAAGTGTGTGATTTCTTTCACTAAAAACCCCCACGTGTACAAAAACTATGTGTGTCCTGTAGGACCCTGGGAAGCTGATTGAAATCAAATGCCTGGAGTATGAATTAGAAGCTTTAGGACTCGAAAGTAAAGTTAAAGTCTACGCCCGAGCAGCTGTTGAGGTAAGTCCTGGAACAGGAGTCAGCGTCACTGAGCGGCTTTGCACGTGTCCTGGAAGGTCGCTGGCCCCCGGGTGAGGGGGACACAAGGCCAGCCTCCCGTGCCTCGGGTTCCCACCGGTGAACACAGCCTCCCCGGCAGGAGCCCCGCCAGGACGGGCTCCCCCATGGCTCCTGGGCCACCACATAGCAGGCATATCGGGGTCACGCAGCCTGGGCAGGGGGCGGGACACGGAGATGAGCTCCCGAGAGCCCTCCTGCTGCCCGAGTGGCGGTGCCCGTCCCCGTAGCCCCATGCGCTTGCCCTTGGTCAGGCCTTCGTGTCCCTGTCGTGGCTCTTTGCCATCCAGACTCACGTCCAGGAAGGCAAAAGTCACTCCCTACCACAGCGTGGGGCTATCAGCCACGCGGGGCCTGGAAACCCGAGGGGCTCGGGGTAGGCGGTAAGGTCGTCGCATGCAATGGGGGCAGGCAGGGATCTGGGGGTAGGGAGACGAGGGTGGCCAGAGGCCGTTGGGGATTCAGGGATCCCCAAGTGCGTGGGGAGAGGCAGGGGCCCCGGGAAGGGCGGATCCAGGGGACGCCCAGGAGGGCGCGGTGTGTGCTCCCCGTCTGCGGTCAGAGAGGAGGCAGCTCCCCAAATGTGGTGGTGACGTGAGCTTGGTTTCACTCTCCCATCTGCTTACTCAGCGCGGTGGGATTTGGACCGGCAGCCACTGCCAGAAAAGGAGTCCAGAGATCGTTTTAGACCATTGTTTAATGAGAAATTTGCAGCTTAAAAGGAGAAAAAAAGCTGTCGAAACAGAGATTTGGAGCCTCGTGTTGATTGGAGCCAATGCGGGCACTCGTGGGCTTGGCTCCTGGCACCCCCAGGGAGCCTTCGGGCCAGGAGATCGGCGGCCGGGCACGGGGCCCCGTCCCCCACACCTGCAGCAGGCTCTGTGTGGCGCCTTCACTGCGGCCCGGCGGATATGCGTTGCTCTCGGACTTGCCCGTGTGGCTCCTCTAGCGTTGACCCTCCTGTCTGGCACCTGGTAGGCGCTTGACAAACGCTGTGTAGGAGACGCTTTGCAGGGAACACTTTGGCCCCACGTGTGATCAGGAGATAGCAGCAGACGGGCGGTGCGTGTGGCCCTGGGGGCCGCAGGGAGTGCTGTGTGGAGCACAGAGCAGCTTCGGGCACCGGTTCATGAGGCAGCGTGAGGGGAGGCCCCGAGGGTGCTGGCAGCCAGAAGCGTGGGACGTGGCCGAGTTTAGGACCCGTGGGCAGCCCCCGTGGGCTCTGAGGAGGCGTGGGGCTGGGAAGCCGGTTCCACGCATCTGAAAACGCGGGACCAGAGCCTGTCTGGTGGGAAGGGCACATGCAGCACGGAACAGGGGACGTGTTCTTTGGGTTGTAAACGTAACAGGCCGTGGGCCACAGGGAATGTACAAGGCTGAGAAGTACACTTGGATGGACTCAATTCAGGGAAGAGAACCTCATCCACGGGTGCGCGGAGGCCATTCTGGGCTTTTTAAGGGAGCATCTCACAGACATTCTTACATCCCTTCTAGAAAAGAGGGTGCAGGCCATTGCCACAGACAGGCTCAGACCTCGGGTCCCGGCTGGCCCTCCAGCTTCCGGGCCTCGGGACCAGGCTCCCCACGCGGTACATGGCGCTTCACGGACCGGTCGATGTGTTTTGTGCAGGCCCAGCTGAATATCGTACAGAGACTGGACATCACACTGCAGCGAGCCGTGCGCCTGGGCGACCCCAGGGTCATCCACGTGGTGTGCACCACCCAGTGGAACACGTGTCTCCCTTTGCTGCAGCACAACCTGAGACACCACCTGCGGAAGCCGCTGGCCAACGTCGCGGACGTCCTGGAGAAGGGGGACAGGTGGCCTGCGTGTCTTCGTCCTGGGCTGTCCTCTCAGAGATGGGGAAACGTGGTGGGAGGGGGCCGGGGCAGAATCCCTCAACACCGGGAAAAAGATGAAATCCAACTGACTTCCCCCGAAAAGGGTGCAAGCGGGAAACCCCACCCGTAGCAGAAAGGGCTTGTGTGGCTGCCGCAGGGATGGAGCCATCCGTGTGCCCCGCGTGGGGCTCGGCGGTCCCCCACCGCCCGCTAACGGAGAGCGGGCGCCCGCCTGGGTCCCGGCACCGAGGGTCCCCGAGCCTGCAGGCACACCTACACCTCCACTCTGCTTTCAGTAGGCCAGCCGTGGGAAGTGCTAAGAAGGCAGTAGAGCAGGGAGGGAGGGTGGGTGGGTGCTGTTTAGGCAGGACGGTCCCAGTCGGTCTCCGAGAAACCGAGCCCAGACAGAGGAGACGGCCCGGGGGCCGGGAGGATGACGCCCCAGGAGCAGAGCCCTCCATGCACGTAGAAGGGGGGCTCATCAGTCCTCCAGGGGTGGAGATTGTGCCGGGGGACAGGGTCATCAGAGGACCCGGCACAGAGGAGGTATCGCCAGTTGTCAAATGGCCACCCCGCTGTCGAGAACAGCCTGTGGACAGGGCTGGCGCCGGGTGGGATGGAAGCCGGCGTGAGCCGGGAGGGACGGAGCTGTGGGAGGTGGGCAGCAGGCCCACGGCCCCTTGCAGACACCCCGGCCTTGTGCGTCCAGAGCTCACAGGGGTCTCTGGGAAGGTCACCTGGGCTGTGGACAGGGCGTAAACCCAAGGTGGCACCCATTTGAGAGCAGGAGGGCAGAGCGGGCCTTGAAATGCCTAAAGAGACAGGCCGGGCCATGGGAGGAGGACGCAGTCCCGGCCAGTGGTCCCTGGGCTGCTGCGGGGCGGGGGCGACCCTAGGTGGGCACGGGCGCGGGGGCAGGAGGCGGGGCGGCTGGAAAGCACACGTGCCACATTCCCAGCGTCCTTGTTTTCCATCAGTTCTTTCATTTCGCAGATTCTCTAATTCTTCCTTCTCTTTGGCCTGCTTTTAATTTTAATGAGTATATTTCTTATTTCCTATTAGCTTATTTTCATGTATGACTGAGTTTAGAAAATAACTGGTAGTTTCCCCCTTTTTCTCTGCTAATTCTCCTAAGTGACATTGAGACACCGCTGCCCCCAGCAGGACGCACGTGTGGGGGCATCCGCGTTGGCAACAGGCTCTTTAGCCCCGGATGGTGTTTCTTCTGCGGCTGTGAAGACGGTCATGCGCCTTTTCTCTCCCGTTCTTACTGCCTGAATCACGCCGATTGAGTTTTGAGGGTTGAACCAACCGTGCACGCTCTGTGTGGTCCCGATCTTTTCACTCTTTAATGTATTGCCAGGTTCGGCTTCCTTCCCGTGATCTGTTAGAGGGTCTTATGCATATGTTCATGAGGACATCGGCCTGCGTTTTCCTTCCTTTGTCAGGGTTGACATCAAGGTCATGCTGGCTTTATAAAATGAATTGGGAAGCTAAGAAGTATTCTTTCTCCTTAGAAGGTTCTGGGCCTGGGGGCTGTGCCGAGTGGCTGCTTCTGGAGGAGGGTTCCAGGCTGCCACACTCCCCGTGGCAGGTCAACGCCCAGGAGTCCTGGTGGCAGCTGATGGCATTGTCTGTCCTTGTTGAGGGGCTCTTGGCGGCTCCTGTCAGTGTCCCCTCGGGCTGACCCTGAGGTCAGAGTTCCCCTGGGTGCAGAGTGCTCAGCCCAGCGAGTGCCGGCCGGAGTGTGGGCCTCCGGCTCCGAGCCGCCTGGCCTCCGGCACCCCGTGTCTCCCTCGGCTTTGCTCGGCGTGGTCCCAAACACCGCGTCCCGCACGTGTGGGGTCGTGTCTCCTCGTGGCCTCTCAGCCGCTGGTGACCCCCCTGCCTTGAAGGCTCCGGCGTGTGGGTAACACCACCTCCCCAGATGCACGGCCTCTCCTCTTCCATCCTCTCAAATCCCGTCCTCTGTGTACCTCGAACGCGCGGAGCACGGCCTGGCAGCGTCGGGTGGACCGCTGTCTGTCCGCCTGCCTTCACTGTGACCCTCCGCGTGGTGCCTGGAGCCCCAGACCCTCTGCGCTCCGTGTCCTGCTGAGCTGGTCTTCGACCTCACGTCTTTCCGCTCGTCCTTTCTGCTTCCTGCGGCTGCTTCCCTGCCTTCCTCGAGGTTGACTTTTAGAATTCTGTCCACTTCCTCGGCTGTACTTTGCGGGGGCGGGGGGGGGCGCCGCTCGAGGGCAGAGTCCGTGAGGGCCAGTTGCGCACCTGACCCCGCACCCCGCAGGCAGGGCCCCCGCGGCCCTTCTCCTCCCTCAGCCCGCTGCCTGCCGCCCCGCCGTCGTGGCCGTGGGCTCCCCTCGGACGTAGTGAAGGTGTGTCCACTTCAGCCTGCAGTGCTGCCGTCTGGTCTTGGCGGCCGGTGGTTTTCTTCAACAAGGAGAACGTGTCAGAGGGAAACGGGGGTTTCTCAGGTTTGCCTCCCTCTTGGCCGGTCCCGCTGGGTCTCTCCCTCCCACACGCCCAGGCTCCCACCTGCTTGATCTCAGCCCTAAGAGCTTCTGCCGTGTCGACCTGAAATGGCTTCACCTCATCCCCATCTTTGAAGAGTATCTTCACCGGTCACCGGATTCTGGGTTCAGGGACAGTTTTCCTCTTCAGACACTTTGAAGACGACGTTCTGCTTCTGGCCGTCCTAGTTCCTGAGGAAGACGTGCGCTGTTTTCAGCGTCGTTCTGCGTGCCGTGAGTCTTTCTGCTTCTTCTGTTTGCAGAGTTTTGGTCATGGGATTCCTCAGAGCCTCAAAGAATCCTCCTTGGGTTGGCTGCGATGCCCGGATATGTGACAGGACATCTCAGGTTTGCGGAGTTTTTGGCTGTGACTTCGTCCTTCTCGCTCTCCGCCCCCTGGGACCTGGGTTTCGAGTGCGCCCTCCATACTGCCCGCAGGTCCCCAAGTCTCCGCTCATTCTTACATCTTGTTCAGTCTGTCCCTCTGATGGCTGATTTCCTTCCGCCGTCTCCTGTGTGCCGTGAGCCCTGAGCAGGAGTTTTCCCCTCACGTAGTCTAGTTCCGAGCCCAGGTACCTCCCGTGTCTGCATTTCTCCACCTCCCCTGGGATTCAGTATCTGTTCTGTCCTTAGTATTGTTTTCCTTCAGGTTTTTGATATATTTGTACTTGTATTTTAATACGTGCATTAGTGGATTTATCTGGTAAACTCAACATGTGGTCCTTCCTGTATCCTGACTGTGGTCACATTTTTCTCGTCCTCGCTCGCCTGGTATGCGCTGAACAGTGTGGGTGATACGCTGCGGGGTGCTAGGCTCTGTTGTCCCGTCTGGAGAAGTTGGTTTTTGTTGGAAAGGCGTCGAGTTAACCACGTCTGGTGACGAACAGCCTCCTGGTCATCCGGTCTCTGGTGTCACAGAGCCCCTCCCTCCTGCCAGCCTAGGACTCCAGCCGCCCAGGCTGTGCTCTGATGTCGCCTCCTTGGCACGGCGGCTCCGCGCTCTGTCCCCGGGGGGCCGACAATCACGGGCTCGCGCCTGACGCCCCCCAGGGGCCGCGGTCTCGCTCTGCCGGAGCCTCGTGCCGGCCGCCTCGCACATGTGGCCCCGCTTTGTGGTTGCTGCGTGTCGCAGAGTCACTTACCACCGTCGGAGGACTGCTCACTTCTACGTCCTTTTCGCCTGGTTCCGTTCCTCCCGTTCTGGCAGCTGTGTGCCCTCATTCGAGTCACGGCCTCTTCAAGCGAGCCGTCTGCCGGGTCGTTCCCAGAGTGGGCTGACCCTCCGCGTGGCCCCCTCTGCTGTGTGTGGCATTGGCTGGCCTCGGCCAGCTCCTAAGGTGTCCTCTGTAGCCACCCCAGGACCATGGCCCTGGCTGCCGCCCGGACTCGTAGAGTCTGTGGACAAACCTGGTTCCCCGTGAGGAGCGTGGGCCCTCTCCCGGCACTAACCAGGGCCACGGGGCCTCCCTGCCTCCTCATCCCTGAGGTCACAGGCAGGCCACGTGGCATTTGCGCCTCCATCTGTGCTCAGTTCGTGGGTCCTGTGGAACTTGCGTTCGGCCAAATCTGTTGGATTTGCCAATGCTGGCATCCCAGGGCATGACCCCGTGACGTGGGCTCTCTGCCTCCCGTTGATGGAAAGGGTGTGAGGACCCCTCGCTGATACCCGTAGACACTGGCAGAGGTAGGGTGAGGGCCCATGGGGCACGGTGGCTGTTCTGAGCGTGGGGTGTGCCCCAGCTGCTGAGACCCGAGCGGGGCTGCCTTCACAGGGGCAAAGAGCAGGCTTCTGCCCGCACGCTGCAGGGGGGGCAGGCTGCAAGGAGCAGTGGGAGTGGGGGGGAGGGCGGGCGGCACCTGTGGACGGACCAGGTGGCTGCAGCGTCCCAAGCTTCCCTGTGTGCCACCCGGCAGGCCTCACTGGCGTGTCCCTGGTCTGCCAGCTTGCTGCTTCTGGGCCTCGGAGCGCAGGCCCCAGCCGCTCTGGCTTCCGCAGGGCCCTCGCTGCTTGTCCCCCCGTCTGAGTCCTCCAGGCAGGCTGGGCAGGGCCTAAACGATGCAGGAAAGCCAGGAGCAGCCGGAGGCTCACTGCACGTCTCCCCCTGGGGCGTCTACCGGGAAGCCAGTGCTCCCGGGGCCCACGTGACGCTGTGCTGTCCCCCCCAGCCTCATGGTCCTGCTCCGCTGCCAGGTGCACATGGAAATGGTGCACATCGAGGAGGACGAGGACCGGCTGGAGCCGGCCATGCGGCACCTGCAGAAGGCCATGCGTCTGGACAGCCTGGGCCTCTACCAGGACCAGCTCAGGATGGCCTTCAACCGGCTGCATCTGTGCACCAGGCTGTACCAGTCCCCTGAGCGTGCCGAGGACAAGGCCGTCGTGGCCATCGAGCAGGTGCTGTCATCACGGCCTTGTGGGGTTGGCCGGGGGGCTGGGGCCCTGCAGGAGCCCACGTGCCTCCTTGGAACAGCCCGGAGACGGTGTCGCTTCTGGCAACGTGACAGCCCACTCTTCCTTCCCGCTGCAGGCGAAGAAAGCTATCCCAAAAGACAGCGTCAGGAAGAAGCGGGCTCTCCTAGTGAACGCGGGCCTGGCCCTGGCCCCCGACACCTTCCAGATTGTGCTCGACAGCGAGAACGGGGCCAAAGGTAGGCCGGCTTTCTCTTCCAGAGCCCAGGGGCCGCCTGAGCCTCGTGCCGTCTTGAGGCAGACGCTCAGCCTGGCGTGTGGGGGCCACGCCGTGCCGGCCGAAGGTCCGAACCTTGATGTGTGCGGTCTGGGCCTCTGAAAGCACCAGACGGGAGGGGGCATGGCTGCAGCCCCCCTGTGTCTTGCAGGTGGCAGTGTCCTCCGTGCCTTCCCCTCGTCCCCGTGGAGACACAAATAAGGCCACATTCTGAGGTTCTGGGGGTTAGGGTTCATCATACCTTTTTGGGGGCACAGTTCTGCCCACTGACCCGCCAAGCACATCACATTCTTGGGGACGGCGGCCGGGTGCCCGGCTGGGGGGCCCCACCGAAGGCCGCCCCGAGGCTTCCCCAGCTGTCATGCCCCAGCGGTGGGTGGAAGACGGCTCTGGGACGTGGCCCTCTGTGGCCGTGGGGCTCATTGGGCGTGGCCGCCCTGGCTTTCCACCATGCCCTGCAAGTGTCGGCAGAGTCCTGAGGTGCTCCGATCGGTAAGAGCATTGCTGGCCGGCCGGGAGCCCAGCCGGAGAAGGCACCCCGGCCCTGCAGGGTGAGGGGCCCCGGGGGCGGGGGGCTGGCTCCTGGAGGTGGCTGGCGTGTTGGCTGAGAGGGGCACAGCATGTGCCACACGCTCTGTGCAACTGTGCCGGGCAGCCCCGCGCTCGGGCGAGCCAGGCTCTCCGTGGCTTGCACTTCGTTTATCAAAGGGAGCCCCCGCCACCCAGCAGACCAGAGGGCCAGGCCGCGGGAGGGAGCGGGGGGTGTCGGGCAGGGGCCGGTGTGAGGGAGCGCCCTCCAGAGGGGCACCAGCTCACGCCTGTCCGGAGTGCAGGGTCCCCGGGCTGCTGCGTGTGGGGGCGGCACCCCCCTGGCCCCAGGGTCCCCGGGACGGAGGTGCGGCCCCTCCCAGTCCTGGGCCCTGGGACACCGGACGCCAGCCTTGCCCTTCCATTTCCGCCCGCAGTGTCTACAGGGAAGACCGGGGGCCGGTTCAGCTACCTGTTCGCGAAGGCACGGCACCACATCATCAGCGTGGACAAGGCCGCCGGGCACTTGCGGCGTCTGGGGGGCGAGAACGCCAGGGAGCGGTGGGTGAGGCGGCGCCCCCGGCCGGGCTAGCGGGACACCCGCCCCAGCAGGGAGGGGCGCGGGCACCCCCCACGGGGCGAGAAGGGCCGTGGCTCGCGCGCCCCCGCGGTGCTGCCGGGTGGCCTGTCACGAGCGACACGCGCGCGCGCTCTTGTCGCTTGGCTCCTCGGCGAGCAGAATACAGATCTGGGCCGAGCTCGCCAAAGTCGCCCGGAAGCAGGGGGTGTGGGACGTTTGCCGGACAGCGTGCCGCTTCTGCCTCCTGTACGACAACGTCAAGGCGAAGAAGCCGACGCGGCCGAAGAGAGGTACGAGGGCCCCCACACGCGCGCCCAGGCGCCAGCCAGGGTCGCATGTTCTCCGAAGCCCAGAGCCGGACCGTGCGGCCGCCCCTGGGCAGGGGCCGGCAGCCCCGATGACCAGCGGGGCGGCTCCTGCCGGGGGCCGGGTCAGTGTGCACGTGCTGGAAGCAGGGGTCCTGCGATGGAAGGGACTCCCGAGCGTCACCGTGACCCGCTGGGCCCTGTGCAGCCGGGCCATTGTCCCTTTGCTCTTTGGTCCCTCAGGGTCATCGGGGCTCTAAAAGGGAAGGCACCTGCTGTGAGCAAGAGAACAGAGGCCGCCGTGTCGGGCGCCTGGGGGCAGAGGGCAGAGGGCAGAGGGCAGAGGTGACAGTGAACGGGGGGGGGGGGGGGGGGCTGAGGTGGGTGGGGTTTTCTCGGGAGTGTGGGTGGAGGACGGCTCCCCACATCAGCACAGATTCTGGGGCTGATGGGTCAGCGGGCAGGTCCGGTGGACAGTCAGGGCAGAGGCATGTACCAGGGGTCTGAGGAGACCCAGGGCAGGGTTGCTGCAGGCTTGGTGGGGCCGGCTGCTTCTCAAGGGGCACAAGCAAAACCAAGAATGTGTTGTCGGGGACGTCAGTGACACGTGAGCTGCGGCTGAGCCGGTTTTGGGGACACGTTAGCCACCCGCCCAGGGAGCCCTGCACCCCGGGGGTGGGGGGGCCTTTCCTCCGGCCCCTTCTAGCAAAGACGCACCTCCCAGAGACCCCTGTCTGCCCCCGGAGCTGGGGGTGAGCCAGGAATCCTTGAGTTGTTCTTGTTCCTTTGCTGCAAAAGAAGCACCACGTCTGACCAAGGCTGAGGCTCCGCTCTTTCCCCCAGGAAAGAAGAAGAGGGGCGGAGACAGCGCGGCCCAGGACGGCTGGGGCCCCTCAGAAGTGACGTCGCAGCGGCAGGCGTCCCCGAGCCTGCTGCGCAAGTTCGCCGAAGTGGGGTTCATCAACGCAGAGGTGCGTCGCTGGTGGGTGGGCGTGGGCGCCTGTGCTCTTGTGGAGCACTGCCCCTGAAGACCTGCCTCCTGAAGGGACAGGTGCCGAGTAGGGGCGCCTTCCTGGTGCGCGAGGGCCCCGTGATCACGTGTCCCCTTTCCTTAGAGATAGTTTCTGCATCGGGAGCCCATAGTCACGTGGGGACTACGCAGTGACCTGCTGTTTTGGGGGGTTGCATCGGAGTGGACGTCAGAAGCACTTTGAGCAAGTTGTCGTGGGGAGACGTGTGCCATCAGGGGTCAGCACTGGGCCACAGCACCTGCACCTCCGCCCGCGGGGGCCACGCTCCATGGCGCTGCGTAACCAAAATCCTTGGAGCCACGTTAGGTCGTTTCTCCTGGGGTCTGGGGAGCCGGGCTAGAGCGCTCTCTGAATTACTCGGGGACCGTCTGCTAAGTTCCTCCCAAATGCCGGGCCGATGCCATGAGCCGGGGACGCAGTGACGACTGGGGCACAGCCAGTGGTGGCAGGGCCACCTGCCCGGCCGTGCCAGTGCTCTCGGCAGCCTTCAGTGCCTCTGCGCACTCGTGAGGTGACCGGGGGCAGACGCGGCCAGGCGCTGGCTAACGTTGAGAAGTGACTGTGTCCGAGGAATGGCGTGACTTGTGTGGGGCTCGTAGAAGGAGCCGTCTCTTCCCGGGACACGGTATTTGTGGGTGAGGTGGAGGGAGGACCCTTGAGGCCGAGAGGACCACGGGGCATCGCAGGGTCTGCCCGCCCTGTGCCTGGCCGCGTGTTCCCGCCTGGCGCTGCGTCTGTGCCCTGTGACTCTGCCGCCCCTCGCTTCCTTCGCAGGCCACCGTCCACCTGCTGCGCTCAGAGGGCGTCCAGCTCAATGACCACCCCACGCCCCCGGAGGACCCGAGCCAGCACTCGGCCGGCTACACGCTCGAGGGCCCCGAGGACAACACACAGTGGGTCGTGTACCGGTAGGTGGCCCGGAGGGGCCCCGGCGTCCCCGGCAGCTGCCAGCACGGCTCAGCCACGGAGCGGGCCGGGTGGCCCAGGGAGGCTGCGCCCACACCAGGGGCGTGGCTGGTGTCATGCGTGGCCGGCGTGGCAGGATGGTTTGTCTAGTGTGTTTTAGTAGAATCCACACTTTGGCTCCTTCCAGTTAGCGTATTTTGTTATTAGTAAAAAGAGGATACGATGGGTTGGTGTAAGCAGTGGGGTGTGGAAGGGGAGCGGCTTTCCGTGCGCTCAGAGGACGAGCTGTGGTCTGGGCCTCGGTCACGAGTGTGGGTGAGCAGAGCGCTTTACGTAGAACATCCCAGAAGACACAGCACGTGAAATGCCACGACTGAAACGCTCGTGAATTTGAGATGCTCTGTTAACAGTGATACCAGGGTCTCAGTTGCCTTTGATCTAAAACTAAGTATTTTTAAGAGAGAGTGTGGTAATGCGTGAATATCAGCCCCATGTCGCAGGAGCCGCACACCGTCTAACTGCCCACCCGCTAACTGGAGGGGCGAGCCTCTGTCACTAGCGAACAGGCTCCCGTGGAGGCAGCGGGCAGGCGCAGCACGGGGACACGGCCCGGCCCCTGCGGGCGGGTCGAGGGGACACAGGGGGTCGCGGCAGGCAGTCCAGGCCGGGGGCGGGCTCCGCAGACCAGTGGGCCACGGGCAGACCGCGTGTTCGAGTCCCTAATGCCCGTTCGGGAAAGGTCTTGTTTCGAAGGAAGAGCTTGACGGGGTGCGTTCTGCAGGGCCTGGATTGAGAGTCTGTCACAGGGCGCCATGGACAGCTGGCTGCGGTCCGCAGAGATCGGGCAAGAGATCCAGGAAGGCTGGATCGTGCAGAACGCGGTGGTCTACGTCCTCAACCACAACCGCCACCTCATCGTGGCCGGGAGGCAGAGGGAGCTCGTGGACGCCTTGGACCACCTCCTGAGCATCGTCAAGGCCACGGGCCACAACGGGTAGGTGTGGCTGGCGGGTCCCGCGTGCGGTCCTGACCCCCGGGGAAGGCTCCGTCCTGCCGCTCCGAGAGACCTTGATTCAGGCCCGGGGACCGTGGGGTCACACACGGGTCCGCTGGTGGGGGTGGTGCCCCGGGACCCTCCCCACCGTCGTCAGTGCTATCCTTCCAGGAAAGGCGGGTCTGCCGTTGGCTGGTGTCTGACAGTGATTGGGACGTGGGGACAGGGGGACAGGGGGAAGGCTGTGGGAGCACAGGGAGGGCTGCTCCAGCATCCCAGGCTCCGTTCACTAGCTGTGCACCCCAAGCCAGATGCTCACCGTCTCTGAGCCGCAGGGCGGCCTATAGTGGTGGAGGAAGGCCTCGGGCCCACCCGGCAAGGAGCCCCCCACCCTCACTGTGTCTCAGCACGGAGCCAGCCTGCCCCACTCTGTTCCAAACCGAATGATTCTAAGGAAGGTTTGCTGAGACCCAGATCAGCTGGGAAAAATGGAAGCAAAGAGCGACTTCTTTGTACGAATCTCATCTGGTTTCGTGGAAGGTTGCAAACGTGCGTCTGTGTTTTCTTACGTAGACGGATGGGGGCCCGGGAGATTGCTGTTTTCGTGAGCTAAAATCGGAAATTTAAAAGCAAGACAGACCACAGTGTCACCCGACAAGGATGACATTTAAAGACTCTCCTTGTGTGTTTTTTGCTGGTTTGGTTTTTAGTCTGAACGATAAGCTTTAGGTTTTCTCATCGGATACCGAAGTGGATGTGCTAGGCGGGGTGGGAACCAGCAGGCCGCGTGCCGGTTTTCGTCAGGGACGATTAATAACGAACACGGAGCCCGAGCTAGAGAGCCCCTCGCTGGGCAGTGAGCAGGCCCTGTGGATGCCCCTCTGATGCGAGCGCCCCAGCGGGGCTCCGCAGACGCCAGCCTCTCCCCTCCCAGCACTGCCGTGAGTTTCCATCGCAGATGGAGCTCAGACTTTGAGTCCCCGGTTCTGGACGCGCGGAGACCGTTTGCAGCAGTTTTCAACGTTTTGGTGCCATAACGTTGCCAGTGAGAAACGTGGGCGTTCTGGCCGAGGCCCATTTGATCTGTTAACCAACCGGTAGAAGTGCCCGGGCCGCGACTGAGGCCTGACAGACCCCCGGCAGCGGGCACGGAGGCCAGATGGGCCTCTCTGTCCCGCCCCGACGATGCCCCGAGGAGCCCGCCCGCCTGGCACGGCGGCGCCCTCTCGCCAGGAAGGCCACCTGTGGCGGGGGAGCCAGGCGTCACCGGAGCGGCCCTCGTCACAGCCAGCTTCCCCTAGGAGGCCTTGGCAGCTCGGCAAACTGGCGCCGGGACCACGGGCGCCTGTCGTTGGTCCCGGCAAGATGGGAGCCCGGCAAATGCACTTTGTCACGGACTCGTCTGCTTGAGTCTGTGCGTGCGACTGTGTTCTCACCTGCCGGCACGCTCTTTCCAGAGACTGCACTCTGCTGGGGATGCTCTGCAACACTTTGGCTCGAGGCTTGATTATCAACTGGATTCCGACCCAAGTGCCGGAAAAATCTAGAAGGCCCATGCGCCCGAACCTGTTTCACGCACCACTGGACTCAGGAGCCAGCGCTGAAGTCAGGACCGCGGTGGAGGTAGAGCCCTCGCTGCGCGAGGCCGGGGGGGACCCTCAGTCCACTAGCGCAGGTGACAGGTGGCCATTAGGAGGTGAAACTGGCTAGGGTTTTCTACTGCCAGGAAATGGGGTGCAGGGCAAGGAGGGGCAGAGAACATGCATTTCTGTAAGAGGAAGACAGAGAGCCGGGTGTTGTCAGGGAGGGGAGGCGGCGGAGCCGGGCAGGTGGCAGGGCCAGCCGGGGGCCCCCCAGGGGCGCGTGGGGGCCAGGCCGCCAGCTGCAGGCCTGGTGCCTGTTTAAACCCCTGCCGGTCTGACCACGAGCCAGGTCCACTTACTTTTACTAGTTTGGGTCTTGGCTCGGGCTCCTGTTCAGAGTTCAGGCTCTAGAACAAGGCCCCATCTGTGTCAGGTTTGCGAGTTCGCCCTGAACCTGAGCACCGGGACGGAGCCCGAGGAGGTGGTGCCCGTGAGCACCCAGCAGCAGCTCCTTGCCACCTGGGTGAAGGCCCGGCAGCTGCTACAGCAGCAGATCGGGCCGCGGCTGGGCGCGGACGAGCAGGTGCCAGGGGCCTGGGGCGCGGGCGGCATCTGGGAGTTCCCCGGGGCCTGCAGGGCGGACGCCTCCTGCTGAGGTCTTCCCTGGTCTCCCGCCTGAAGGCGGACAAGCAGGGACCCAGACGGGAGAGCTCCCACAGACGTGGGCTCTGAGGTCATGGGCGGCCCCGCCCCACCCCCCAGCCAGCCCAGCCACCAGACCTGCTGCCTCGTCACTGCCTGGAAAGGGACCTTGGAGAGAAACCGACACACCAATGGCTCTGGCTGTCGCCGCGATGCCGGCGTGTCCCAGGGCTCCGGGCCCCAGCGTCCCGGCACCCCCGCGCTGACGGGCGCTTACGCTTCCTTCCCCCAGAGTCCCAACGAGGACATCAACTCGGTGACCAGAGTTCTCGTTGCTCTGGAGATGTACTCCTGCAACGGGCTGGGCCTCATGGACTTCTCCGTGCCCCCCTTGGCCCAGGTAGGCGCCACGAGTGCCCAGAGCCCCCAGCCTGAGGCCACTCGTTCGGGTCAGCTGCTCAGACTCAGAGCCGGGGTCAGAGGGCCTTGCCTGAGGCGGCAGACTGGGTGCCCTGTCGCGGGACCCCGTCCTCACCACGGTGCTCACCTGCCCCTCGCACGGTGCCCGAGCCATTCCACGTGGGAGCCACCCGTGCGCTTCCTCTGCAGTCGGCTCGGGGCGGGGACCCCGGGGGTGGCACGTCAGCCGCGCTAAGAGACGCCCCTTCTCCCCTGCCCGGAAGGTGGTGGAAATGGCTTCCGAGTGCAACTGGTCGGACCCCCTGGTGGAGCTGCAGACCCTGACACGACTGACCCACTTTGCCCACATGGCCCACGACCACGAGGTCGCCATGGCCTGCTCGCAGAAGGCCATCCAGATGGGCATTAGGCTCCTGAGGATGTTTAGCCGGTAAGTAGCTGTGGACCGATCCCCCCGAGGCCTGAGCACCAGCCCTGGGTCATCCCAGCACGTGTCCCGGCAGCCTTGTCCGTGTGTCCGTGCGCCTCTGCCTGCCAGCTCCTCGTCAGCCAGCACGAGGCCGTCAGCCATGGCTCCAGAGAGCCGGGTTCAGAGGGGTTCTGAGGCCACACGAGGCTCACTGGCCGTGAGCGTGACGGTCACGGGCACAGAGGCAGAAAGGGGCTCCCGGGTCAACCACCTGCCATCCCCGACAGACAGAGCTTTGATGAACGTAGTTCTGAGTGGGCAACGTAGACGTGCCACATAAATTCAGAAGTCACCGAGGAGGTGTCCCAGTGACAAGAAAACCCTCCGGCCCTTGTCGCCCTGCCCACTGCGGGCCGCTCGCTCTCCGGAGGCCGTGGCTGCCGGCCGGATGTCGCGGCACGAGCTCCAGGACCCCCGTCCCCGTGCGGCGCTGGACGCCCGCTTTCCCTCGCAGTTTCCAGCGGCTCTCGCGTTCCGACCTCCGATCGGGAATTGTGTTTCTGCGTCTTTCCCCTCATTGTGAGTGTCAGCTGTTTTAATTTGTTTCTACTGTGAGTTTTTTCTGTGGTAACGACCGTTTTCCTTGAGGGTCTCGTGGGTTGTTTCCTGGAAGCCACGAAATCACCGACTCGAGGGTATGAAGAAGACGCTCGTAGTGACTCAGCAGCCAGGGTGGGCGGGCCAGACCCAGGCGTGCCGAATTGCCACGTGAGGCCAACCTCGGGCCGCGTCCGCGTCTCGGGCTGCCCGCTGTGGCAGCGTGATTGGCAGCGTGGGGGGGGGGGGGTCTGTCCCCGGCTGAGAGCCCCAGGGACACGGATGCGTCCGCCATATCTCAGCGGCAGTTCCGGGGCCTGCGTGGGACACACGCAGCGTGTATTTGGGGGCCGACAAATGAATGCCACCTGAGATGTCTTCACACCGCCGGCCTCCAAGTGGCCAGGGTCTCAGATGCGCGTGGGGTCGTGATGGGGGCGGCGCGTGTAGGATGGCTCCCTCCGAGGACCCTGCGGCACCACCTCAACCGGCTCTCTGGTGGGTGCCACCGTCCCCGTATTGCAGGTGAGGAAACTGAGGCAGGCGCAGGCTACGTCTGTGGCCGGAGGCCACCTCCCCGGCAGACGGCAGAGCTGGGCCCGGGCCCAGGCGTCCGGTTCTACAAGCCCACGCTCCCAGAGACCCCCGGACGCAGCCTCTCGGACGCGGCCACGCGCCCATTCTGTGGGCAGGAGCACTCCAGAAACTGCCGGAAGAGTCAGCCGCGATCCCTGTGGGTTCACGTCCCTGAGATGGGCACAGCACCCGGCGACGGGAGCCCCCAGGACGCAGGGCAGCAGGAGAGGCCCCCTCCCACGGGAGGGCTTGGGCCCAAGTAACAAGGTCCATTGCTGAGAGGTAACGGGGAGCCTCGTCTCTGGCTGGTCGCCGTAACTTCCTCAAGAATCGGACGCTGTCGTGGCAGCCTGTGTCTGAGGGCGTGCGCGGGTCCCAGCTGCCCCACGAACAGGAGACCGCGTCACACGCCGCAGCAGCCGACTTTCCACCGCACGCCTTCTCTCCGGGTGGGGTGGTGCGTGCCCGCCAGGACCTGCCCTCCTCAGACGGGACGCTCAGGCACAGAGGCCCGGTGTGGGGCAGCGGCGGGTCGAGGGGAGACCCAGTGGCTCTCGTGCCAGCCGGGGGGCTCCAACCACACGGGGGCACAGGAAGCTCCCTCCGAGGGCCGCAGGGCAGGGAGGGGATGGACGCGTGGCTGAAGAGTCCGGCTGAGGACTCCAGTCACCGGCCCGAAGTAGCAGGTGGTGGTGCCAGTGAGAAGGTGGCCCTGCGAGGAAGGTTGGGGTGGGTTCCCAGGACCGTGGGCCACACGACCCGTCGAGACAAGGCTGCCCTCGGGCGACCCCGGAGCTCAGGGCAGCGCCTCCAAGGCCCAGGGGCCCGTAGACGCAGAGGCAGAGATTTCCGGAAGAACGCCGAAGCCGTGGATGTCTGTTGGGATGAGGTGGGGCGGGACGAGGCTTCCCCACAGGAGGGGAGGAGAGGCGGCCGGCGGAGGGCGAGGGCCGTCGGAAGCTCGTGGCGCCGGCAAGTCGAGGAACGGGCAGTTGACCAAACCCTCTGAGGCGCTGGACGCTTGGGGCGGGTGTCCGTCAGCCTTGCCCGAGGTACCCGTGCCCACCGACCTGAGGCGGGAGCCGTGGGGGCGTCAGAAGGGCTCCGTCTGAAAACAGAGTAGCTGGCGCACAGCCGTGACGGAGCCTGTCCGTTCTCACCGCCAGCACTGAGGGTCATCACGAGGGGCCTTTCCTCCGGCACAGTGTGGACTGACCTCTCTCAGAGGCTACGGGTTAGTTTCTCTCAGCAGTCTGTCCTGAGAGGTACTTGGCTTCCACAAGGGAAGTCTCCCACGCTTTCTGACTTCCCGCCCCAGCTGGGGGAGACCGAGGGGTGGTCCCTGGTCATGCAGCTCGGTGGCTACCGGGCGCCCGCCCGCTGCTGGCCTCCACCCACGCAGGAGCCCGGTGCACTGAGGCGGGACGTGTGGCCGCCGTGCCCAGACCACCTGGCCGCCTGCCGGGACGCCTGACCCCGGGCAGGGCACCAGGGCTCCCCTGCTTGCTACCGGCTCCCCACCAGCATCTCAGCCACACTCTCAAAGAGGGAGAATTCCTCGGGATACGCAGATTATGCGACAACCAGAGGAGAACGTTAAGAAAAACCCCTCAAACTTACTTGAGAAGTTGCGGCATTTAAAAAGCGTGTAGTGTTGTGGAAGAAGGAATAATCAAGGACTGGAGATCCCTTGGAAAGAAATTGAGTGACGATTGCAGCGCGAGGAGGGGCTCCTGGGCGGCTCAGTGGGTTGAGCGTCCGACTTCAGCTCAGGTAACGATCTCACAGTTCGCAAGTTCGAGCCCCGCGTCGGGCTCTGTGCTGACAGCTCGGAGCCTGGAGCCTGCTTCAGATTCTGTGTGTGTCTCTCTCTCTTTGCGCCTCCCCTCTTGTGCTCTGTCTCTCTCTGTCTCTCAAAAATAAAACATTAAAAAAAAAAAGGTATCAGTGTGAGGAAATCTCTCAGGAAGTAGATGAAAAAGGACACACACAGAAAATGTGACGGAAAAGCCAGGAGCCACACCGGAGCCACACAGGAGGTCCAAGGACTAACCTTCAGAACCCCGGAAAGAACACAGAGTGTGCTTCAGAAAGAAGTTTGAATGCGGATTGTGATGCAGGAGAGGCTCCAGGGCAGACAACGCCGCCGCCTGACGGACGCTCTCACCAGCGGGCAGCAGGGGAATGGAGTCACCCTCACGTGCACACGCACCACAGGGACACGTCTGGTCATCGCAGACGAAGAGAGTGTCCGAACCGCCTTTAAAAGAAATCCGTCTGCACCTCAGCAACTTCTTACGAGACACGTCTCCAGAGGCGAGGGAAACAAAAGGAAAAACGAACTACTGGGACCTCGTCAAAATAAAAAGCTTCCGCAGAGCGAAGGAAACAAGCAGCAAAAGTAAAAGGCAACCGACGGAATGGGAGAAGATATGTGCAAACGACATATCGGATAAAGGGTTAGTATCCAAAATCTATAAAAAACTTACCAAACTCAACACCCAAAAAACAAATAATCCGGTGAAGAAATGGGCAAAAGACATGAATAGACACTTCTCCAAAGACATCCCGATGGCCAACCGACACATGAGAACACGCTCCACATCACTCCTCATCAGGGAAATGCGAGTCAAAACCACAATGAGATACCACCTCATACCTGTCGGAATGGCTAAAATGAACAAGTCAGGAGACTCCGGATGCTGGCGAGGATGCGGAGAAACGGGAGCCCTCTTGCACTGCTGGTGGGAATGCAAACTGGTGAGGCCGCTCTGGAGAACAGTGTGGAGGGTCCTCAAGAAACTAAAAACAGAACTATCCTACGACCCAGCAACTGCACTACTAGGTATTTATCCAAAGGATGCAAACATGCAGATTCAAAGGGGCACACGTTTATAGCAGCGCCATCGACAACAGTCAAATTATGGAAATTATGTCCATCGACTGATGAGTGGATAAAGAAGATGTGGTGTATATATATATATATATATATATACACACACACACACCTATGGAATATTAATTACTTGGCGATCAAAAAGAATGAAATCTTGCCATTTGCAATAATGTGGATGGAACCAGAGTGTATTATGCTAAGCAAGATAAGTCAATCAGAGAAAGACAAATATCACATGATTTCACTCATATGTGCAATTTGAGAAACACAGCAGATGAACATAGGAGAAGGGAAGGAAAAATAAAATAAAAACCAGAGAGGGAGGCAAACCATAAGAGGCTCTGGAATATGGAGAACAAACTGGGGTTCCTGGGGGGGAGGTGGGTGGGGGATGGGCTAAATGGTGATGGGCCTCAAGGAGGACACTTGTTGGGACTAGCACTGGGTGGCGTATGGAAGTGAGGAACCACTAAATTCTACTCCTGAAATCGTTGTTACACTCTATGTTCACCCACTTGGATTGAAATAAAATTAAAAGTTAAAAAAAAAGAAAGAAATCCATCTGCAGAGTCACAGGAAACATCAACGCAACAGCCTTTTCCAAACACTGGGAGGCAGAAGAAAAATGGCGCTTTCTAGGTGGAAATAATTCACAGCCTAGACTTTAACCCACTCAGACTTTGAGTCAAGTACGTGGGGAAAGAAAGCCATTTTTAGGCAGACAGGGACCCGGAATATATGTTTCCCACACGCCTGTTTGTGGGAAAGTCACTTGAAGGATATGCTCCAGAAAAACAAAGGAATAAACCAAACGAGAGAGAGATGTGGGATGCTTGGAATAATAAATACGTTCCAGAAAAGTTGTCACACTGTGCTGCTTGCTGGGAGGGCTCCCTGTCTGAACTGGAGCAGGACGGAGGGGGCTCTGGAGCGAGGGCAGGGAAGACAGAGGACCCGGGGTTAGGTTAGGAAGAGTAGAAAAGGCACGGTGCTAAATGAAAATCGTACAGTGGAGAAAAAGCCAGCGGGAAACTCTAGGAGACACAAAACATTTGCATTATCGTGGTGTTCACTGATACTTTAGTTTTGGGATTAACAGTTGTGGCTACTTCACAAAAGTGTTACCAGTTTTGGCAATTCAAAAGCCAAACGCTTTTGCCCAGAAGAGAGGAGAATGGCTGTGACAGCAGCCTCGCCTGAGAAGGTGAGCGGTCAGGTGTCACTTGCTGAGGGTCCACGAGATCTGAGCTGGTATAATGTTTTAAAGAATAAAGATAAATAGGGGGATTAAATTAATCCTGTAATCATCTATATTAATAAGTTGAGAAGAGGGCAAAAGGAGGGTCTGAGTAGTTTAAATTTTTAATTTTAAAGAGAGAGCATGCACAAGAGGGAGAGGGGCAGAGGGAGAGAGAATCTGAAATCTTGTTTTAAAATATCTATTTATTTATTTTGAGAGAGAGAGAGAGAGAGAGAGAGACAGCGCGAGCAGCAGAGAGAGAGGGAGAGAGAGAATCCCAAGCAGGCTCTGTGCTGTCAGGGCAGAACCTGACAAGGGGCTCGATCTCACGACTGCGAGATCACAGCCTGAGCTGAAATCAGGAGTGATGCTCAACCGACTGAGCCACCCAGCAGCCCCAGGTCTGAGTAATTTAAACTTCATCTATCGTCGTAAGAATTCCACAGGTGATGTGTGCAGCTGATAACGTTGGGAAGTCAAGTTAGATGCCCAGTTTTAGAGGCAAGCATATGCCTACTAGAGGAGAGGGCTAAGCGTTTAGAAGTCATTCCCTGCAGGGAACAGCGCTGCGAGCTGAGTAGAAGTAGCGATGCCTCCCCGTGTGCAGGTACCGTTTTGATAAAAATTCAGAAGTTATTTTGAAAAGAGAAACTGCAAAGACATTCTTCTAGAAAGAGTCAGCACCTGAACGCTGCTGCATAGTCGTTCTGTTGGGTTAAAAGTCGCTTCACTGCTGGTGGCGAATACAATAAAGAAGATAAAAATAGAAATTTATGCAAATGGTAATAGGGAAAGTGGAGGTACCATAAAAATGTAATTTCCGCCTCGACTTTTGAAAGCTCATTTATATAGCATCACTGCCCTCTAGCGGCAGCCGGAGTCACTGCACTCAGCGGGATTGCCCCTCGTACCCGGGTCTGACTGTGGTTCTGACCGTTCATCCAGCCTCCTGGCTTGCTAGCTGTGTCCAGGCATGCTCCTGGGTGCTTGGCAGCTGGAGAGACACGGCCCCTGGTTCTGGAAGAGATGCCCACTTGATAGTGACCTTGCTGGCCACTCAGAACGTTGGACCTTGTGCCTGGTCAGGCAGGATACATGGTCACAGTCACATTCAGCCACATGGCACTCGCTGCAGATGATTCACTGTTTAAAGAAAATGACACGTATTTCAAATGTTTATGCTAATCTTTCCACTTTGCAATTTATAGGTAGAAACTCTAGTGTGGAATTGGTCACAAAGTAATTTTATAATAGCAATGCACAGTAATAGTAAATTTTTAGTTCTTGCTGAAAAATAGTACAGTTTCTAATCAGTATTTTCATCTCTGAGTGTTTAATTACCAGAATAATTTTCACATTCACACTATCAGCATAAAGGAACGTCCATTAATAAGAAATTTCATGCAGATCCTTAAAACAGACACAAAATAGATTCGTCTAATTCCAGATAGTCTAAGATTATTTGGGACATCTCTACTTTGTTCAGCATTTTCATTTAACATAACCATCAATGTTGGGTCTTTATAGAAATTTATATAATATATACAATATATTTATGTAATTTATTAATAATTTATATATGTGTATATAATATTTATATCTTACATATAAATATGTAAGCTATTTAATATTATATTTATTGCATATTATATTATATTTATCTATAAAATAAAATAAGTATATACTATATAATAAAATAAGTCATTTATAGAACATGTTTATTTATATGTAAAAGTCCCTTTTCCTACCATTTCTGGCCATTACACAGTAACAGTTACTATACTCTTGTGCTGTGAGAAAAAACGGTAAAGCTTGGCAAAATACATGAACCAATCATTGCCAAGCATTGGACAAAAGATGATCCAAAGAAGAGATTTCCGTAAAAGGGAACATCAAACGTGGCTGCACGTTCGCCCTTGCTTTCTGTGGGGTGGGGTTGGAGGGGTGTTCAAACGTCAGCATTGGGAAGCACAGCCCGGACAGAAGACATACTGGGACGAAACAAGGACCCATGCCTGGGGCTACTGAGACAGCCGCATTTGTCAGATATGATGTGAGAAAAGAGATTACTGGACAGAGCATGTATGTTCCCAGGCACTGAGGTGTGATTTCTAAGCTGCAGAGAGATGCTGGAAGCCATCCGTGTTGAGGTGTTTGAATTGGCCAACCAGAGTCAACTTGCCAGGCGTTCAAAAAGACCGTATACCTTAGGAATAGGGCTGTAAGGGCCACTCTAGACTTACCCTACAAAAGCCTCATTCAAATCTTCATAGGATAAACTGAGGCACCAGTAAATTAACTGCCCGTCAGAATGAACCCCAACATCCCATTAAAGGAAGGCAGCAGCATCCACACTCAACAATACAGCCCTTGCAGTGTCCAGCAGAAAATAAAAAAACTACCAGATGTATGGAAAAACAAGAAAGTGTTCTCCCATACCGGGAGAAAATACAGTCAATAGGATAGAAACAGTTAACAGACGCAGATATGACACAAAGTTTGAAAATTAGAAGACAATAAATTTAAAACTTAAAACAGCTGTCATAAATACAAGAAAGCATTTTTAGTGGAAAAATTAGTGTACAGGTGGGGAATTTCAACAAAGAAATGGAAACTGTAATACCTAAGTGGAAATTCCAGAACTAAAAAACACAACATCTGGAAATGTTTCGCTGGGAGAGCCTAACATCTGAATGCTGAAGAAGTGGTAAGTAACTGAATGCAGCTCAACGGAGTATTGAAACCAAAGCACAGGGAGAAAAGACAGAAAAGCAAAATGAACAGAACTCCCAACGACACGTGCAGAATCAAGTGGCCTAACCCAAGGGAAATAGGAGTCTCAGGACAGAGGCAGGAGAGGGAGGCAGAGATACGTATATTTGAAGATAGAAGAGTTTACTTTTTTTCCAAATTGAGTTAAAAACATCAAGCCAGAGATCCAAGGTTTTCAATGACTCCAAGCAGGATAAACACAAAGAAAACCACAGCTGTTTTCACCGTAGTCCCATTGCTGCCGGCCAAAGGCAAGAAATCATTGGAGAGAAGTCGGAAGGCAAACGGGTGCGTTGTGTGTAGGAAAGCAAGGGTGGGACTGCAGACTTCTCAGCAGAAGCAACGTGGACTGCCTAACATTTTAAGGGTTAAAAAAGAAAAGAAACCTGTCAATCTAGAATTCCTGTAAGAATAGCCTGCAAAAAATGAAGGCAAAATCAAGGCATACGATAAACTAAAGGTAAGGTAGGTAATCCATTCCTCGAAGAGATGCCAGAGGAAATTCTTCAGGCTCAAGGAAGATGACAGCAGGCGGAAACGTGGTTGACGAAGCCAGGAGAACGCCGAGGTGGTGAATGCGTGGGTGAGCACAAATGACTTTCCCCCTCAGTTCTTAAATTCTTTAAAAGATTTTGCCTTTTTAAAACGGAAGTGCATCGCGTGGTGGGATTCTTAGTAAATATGCAAGTAAAACGCGTGACCGTGAGAACACAAGTGACAGGAATGAGGCACGTCACAGAATACTGCTCAGAGGTTTTCCCACCGCCTGTGAAATGATATATTAACCCAAGCTACACTGTTAGTTAAGGATGTACGTTATAATCTCTTGAGCAAGTACTGAAACAATAGTAAACAGAAGTAGAACTAAAAATCCAACAGGGGAGACAAAATGGAATGCTGAAAAGTCATTCCGTTAGCCCAAATCAGGGAGGAAAGCAACAACATACGGGACAAACGAAAGCAAATGGAAGATTCCGCCCCAACCACACCGTGTATGTACCAAGCGGAAGTGAGCCGTCACTCCAGTTAAAGAGCAGGGTTTATCCCACGGAATACAGGAAGCGTCTGAGACCCAGCCAGAGGCCATTTGAAGACACGCTCTTCAAAAATAAAGACTCAGGTGGCCCGTGGAGGGAGCCTGCCCAGGAACTGTGTGTATTTCTCTGGGAATAAATCCAGGGCCCCCCGAGCTGGGTGTTGGGGATCTGGTCCCCTCCAGCACGGGATCCCCCTCCCGGGGGCGATGTCTCCACGTGTGTGGTGTTACCTATGCACAAGCCATGGCGAGGCCGGGGTAGTAAACGTTTAGGGAGAGGGTCCGGCATCCTTGACACAGCTTTGAGTCGAAACCGTACCGGACTGAGCTCCCGGCACAGAGCGGAGGCCCTCTGAGACCAGCACACGGGGGCGCAGGGAGCGGAGCCCCGTCGCTCCCGGCGGGGCTCGGCCCTGCTAGGAGGGGCTCGCTGTGCCCACCTTTTGCTGCCGCACAGAAAAACACTTCACAGATTCGTCATTTAACACGCCGGTTCGTGGTTCTGTGGGTTGAGTGCGCTCGGCCAGTTAGCTGCGGTTTGGGGGCTCGCACGAGGCTACTCTGGATGACCCCAGGGCTTGTTCACCTCTCTGCACGGCACCTGTCTCCCCCGAAGAGCCCTCTTGCCCTCGTACTTCTCTGTCCCCAGGGTGGAGACTCAACTGGTGGCCGAGATGCTGAGCACCACAGCCTGCATCCAGGGCAGGAGCATCATGGAGAACCTGAAGGGCAGAAAGCAGCTGCGCCTGGCGGCCGCGAGGTCCTTCATGGAGAGCGCCAGGTGCGCCATGCCGGGCTAAGTGGCCAGTGTGACCGCGTGGGCTGTGGGCTCGGCGCGCGTGCTGCCTGTGGGAGGTAGACGGACCGCAGTGCCGTGGGGTGACGGGTACGGGGCTCAGTGGGGACTGCCACTAGGGCTGGCCCTCCTTTGTGACCCCGTGGCCGGGGCCATCTCGCCCCTTGCGGTCACATCCACTCCACCCCATGTTCGGGAGGCCCTCGGGCACGAGTGGGTCGCCACAGGCCCCATGGCCATCGGGGGGAGGGAGCGCCCGCGTCCGGGGTGCTCCGTGGCGCCCAGCCGTGCCCGCTGCCCGGTGAATCGAGAAGCTTCCCATGTCGCTCCTGCATCATTGGTGTCTACGCCGCTCCAGCCCAGGGATTGATTCCCTTTCAGGTTCGGGGGCATGGCGGGGAGCAGCGCCCTGGTGATGCTGGCTGTGAGGCAGTACTGGAACACCTGGCTCCCGCTCCTGTCCTCCGCGGCCAACAGGAGGAGAGCCAGGACTGTCGTACAGAGGCTCATCGGCATCATCAATAAGACAGAAGCGAAGAAGCAGGTGTGCCATGTGGGGCCACGGCGGGGCAGGCGTCCTCCGGAAAGGGAGGGCGAGATCCCCAGGGAAGACAGACCCCGGGGAGCCGTGGAAACCGGGGACACGGGCCAGCAGAGGAGGGGGCCCAGAGGACGGTGACGTCCCTGAAGCCCGGCAGGGCAGACACGCAGACCTCTCTTTCCTCCTTCCTCCCCTCCAAGGGGACACTGACCGTTCCCCAGAAAGCCCCAGCAGGGGAGGGGAAAGGACAGAACAGTAGATTCAGATGGCCGAGGAAAACCACAGAAACCTCTGGGCCAGAGCCGAAGTCTCGGCCTGACTCCACCCCATGGGCGCCCGGTCGCCAGGGCGTGTGTGGTCTTGGTAAGTCACCGCCCGCGGCTGGCCCCCTCTGTTCACCTGGGCGCAGACCCGGCTTCAGAGGGCATGCGGAGGTCAGTGAGGGCTGTCCCGCCTGCTGACCACGTGTGTCCTGTGCCCCAGGACTCGGCTTCCCGTGGGGACTCCAGCACCTTTCCCGTCCGCCCAAGAAGGCCAGGCTCAGACCTAAACCTGCAGTTTTCAGCAGGGCCTTTTTCTAAGGGAAGGTCTGCAGGTCAAAGGCTTTGACAGACAGAGGTCCGTGGTCAGACGGTCTAGGGTAGAGCCCGTGGGCGGAGCTTCGTGGGCCCTCAGTCCGGGGCCCAGCAGAGCCCTCGGAGGCCGGCGGCCAGACGAGCTGTGGGAGGTTTGGGGGGACAGGACGAGATGGGGGAGGTTTGGGGGGACAGGACGAGCTGGGGGAGGTTTGGGGGGACAGGACGAGATGGGGGAGGTTTGGGGGACAGGATGAGCTGGGGGAGGTTTGGGGGGACAGGACGAGCTGGGGGAGGTTTGGGGGGACAGGACGAGCTGGGGGAGGTTTGGGGGGACAGGACGAGCTGGGGGAGGTTTGGGGGACAGGATGAGCTGGGGGAGGTTTGGGGGGACAGGACGAGCTGGGGGAGGTTTGGGGGGACAGGACGAGCTGGGGGAGGTTTGGGGGGACAGGACGAGATGGGGGAGCCGCCCTCTGTGCTGATCCAGAGCCAGGCCTGTGGCAGGAGGGCCCACAGCTGTGCGTAAAATCCCCAAGACTGTCTCTGGTCGGGGAGACTGCTGTTCAAGAGACAGCAAGAAGAAAATTGAAAATCAGAGCCTCATAGAAGAAATTGGCTGATGCTTCCTATTTTCTTACAAAGATATTTATGACCTCTGATGGCCTAAGCCAGGGGTGGGCAACCCCCGCCCAGGGGCCAAATCTAGCCTATCTCCTATATTTGTAAATAAAGTTTTATTGGGACGCAGCCATGCCTGATCATTTACATATTGTCTGTGGCTTGGCTACAACAGCAGAAGGGAGTGATTGTGACAGCGACCATGTGACCCACAAAGCCAGAATTACTTGCTCTCTGGCACTTTACAGAAAAAATTTGCCCAGCCCGGGTCTAGACACTTATAAAACTCACCTAAAGTTCAGTTCTTTCCGGTGGGCTTTTTAAAAAGTTGTGATCAAATATACTTAATATAATTACCATTTTAACCATTCAGAAGTATATAATTCAGTGACCTTAATTATATTTAGTGTTTTATGGCCATCACCAGGGTCTGTGCCAGGAACTTTTTCATCATCCCCAACAAGAACCGTCCCCATGGAACAACAGCCCCACTCTCATCTGTATGAATGGGAAGACTCTAGGTTCCTCACTGAACAGGAATCACACAGCGTTGGTCCTTCTGTGTCCGGTTTATTTCACTCGGCATGGTGTCATCAAGGTTCATGTAGCAGGTGTCAGCATTTCCTTCTTTTTTGTGACTGAACAATGCTCCGTTGTGTGGATGGACCATTTTGTTTATCCACTCGTCTGTTGCTGAACGTGATGGCTTCATCCTTTCCACCGTTGTGAATAGTGCGGCTACGCACATGAGTGTGCAAATATATTTGTGTCCCTGCTGTCAGTTCTTTTGAGTCCACACCTAGGAGTAGAACTGCTGGGTTATATGGTACTTCTGTGTTTAACCTTTGAAGGAAATGCAAAGCTATTTTCCAAAGCAGCTGCTCCATTATACATACCCACCAGCAGCGTTCCAATTTCTGCACATCCTGTCAACACTCGTTTCCGATTTAAAAAAAAAAAATTATACCCATCCCAGTAGGTGTGAAGAGATCCCTCATTGTGATTTTGATTTGTATTTCCCTGATGACAAATGATTTTGAGCATCTTTTCATGTGCTTATTAGTTATCTGCATATTTTCTTTGGAGAAATGTCTGTTCAAGTCCTTTGCCCATTTTTGGATTTTTGTTGTTGTTGTTGTTGTTGTTGTTGTTGTTGAATTGCAAGAGTTCTGTATATATTCTGGATATTAATTCTTTATCAAACATCAGATTTGCAGATTTTTTTCTCCCATTCATTTGATTGCCTTTTCACTCCCTTGATGGTATCCTTTGACACACAAAAGTTCTTAATCTTGACAAAGTTCAACTATATTTTTCTTTTTGCCTATGTTTTTGGTGTCACATCCATGGAGTCATTGCCAAATCCAACGTCATGAAGAATTTTTCCAATGTTTTCTTTACGAGTTTTATAGATTTAGCTCCTATGTTTCAGGTTTCCCCCACCCTCACTTTGAGTTAACTTTAGTATGTGGTGTAAGATAGGGGGACAGTTTTATTTCTTTGCCTGTGAAAATCAAGTTTTCCCAGCACCAGTTTTTTTTTTTTAATGTTTATTTAGTTTAGAGAGAGACAGAGTATGAGCAGGGGAGGGGCAGAGAGAGAGGAAGACACAGAATCCGAAGCAGGCTCTGGGCTCCGAGCTGTCATCACAGAGCCCGACACAGGGCTTGAACTCACGAACGGTGAGATCATGACCTGAGTCGAAGTCGGACGCTTCACCGATTGAGCCACCCAGGAGCCCCACCCAGCACCAGTTGCTGAAGAGTGTTCTTTGCCCGTTGTATGATCTTAGTGTCTTTGTCAAAAGTCACTCACCATGTATCTGAGAATTTATTTCTGGGCTCTCTGTTTTATTCCATTGGTCTATATGTCTGTCCTTGTGCCAGGATCACACTGATTCGATTCCTGTAGCTTTGTGGTAAATTTTGCAGTCAAGAATTGTGAGCCTTCCCACTTTATTAATCTTCTTTGAGGTTGTTTTGGCTACTTGGAGCCGCTTGCAATTCCACATGAATTTGGGGTTTGGCTTTTCCATTTCTTTGGAGAAGGGTGTTGGGATTTTGAGGGATTGTATTAAATCTATCGATCACTTTGGGTGCTGTGGACAGTTTAACATTTTTCCATCCATGAACAAGTGATGTCTTCCCATTCATACAGACCTTGTTCACTTTCTTTCAGCACAATGTTTTCATAGTTTTCAACATATATGTCTTTCACCTCTTTGCAAGCATTTAATTCTCTTAGGTGACGGTATAAATGAAATTGCTTTTTGTCTCAGCTCAGGCGGCCATAACAAAATGCTGGGTGCCTGGAGGGCTTAAACAGTGGAAATTTGTTTCTTACTCTTCTGGAGTCTGGAAGGAAGTCTAAGATCAGAGAGCCAGTAAGGCCTTGTCCCGTCTTGTATACATCTGCCTTCTTGCTCTCTCCTCGTTTGGGGGTGTGTGGAGATCAGCAAGGTCTCTGGTGTCTCATCTTATAAGGACACTAACACCATCATGAGGACCCTACGTCATGACCTCATCTAATCCTAATTACCTCCCAAGAACCTCATCTCCAAATATCAGCGCCCTGGGGGTTAGGGCTTCTGCATGGGAATTTGGTAGTGGAGGGACACAGCTAAGTCCACAGCACTTCCTGGTTTTGTTTTCAGACTGATCACTGCGGGTACATAGAAAAACAACTGATTGTTGTATTGTTGTGTCCTGCAACTTTGCTACATTCATTTATTTGCTCTAGTGGTTTTCTTGGGGATTCTTTGGGATTTTCTATACCTAGGATCGTATCATCTGTGAATAGGGACAGTTTTACCTCTTCCTTTCCAGTTTGGCTGGCTTTTATCCTGTTTTCTGTCTATTACTCTGGCTAGAATGTCCAGTAAAATGCTGAAACTCCCTCATCTTTTTCCCGATTTTAGCAGGAAGCTTCAGTTTTTCACTGTTGAGCACAACGTCGGCTATGGGTTGTTCATAAATACCTTTTATATGTTGAGCAATTTTCCTGTTATTCCTAGTTTTCTAAGATTTTATGATGAACAGTTGTTGGATTTTGTCAGATACCTTTTCTCCATCGGTTGAGATTATCGTGTGGTTTTTCTCCTTCATTCTGTTAATGTGCTGGATTAATTACACTGATCGGTCTTACGTGGAACCACCCTTGTATTCCTGGGAATACACGTGGTCATGGTGAATCATATTTTCACTATGCTGTTGGATTTGATTTGTTAAATTTTGTTGAGCATTTTTGCATCTATAGTCATAGAGTATTGTCTTGGTCTGTAATTTTCTTGTGATGTCTCTGTCTGGACTTGCTATCAAAGTAACGTTGGTGTCAGAATCGCGTCAGAATTGGCACGGAAGCATTTCCTCCTCTTCGGTTTTTGGAAGTTGAGGAGGGTTACTGCCAATTGTTCACATGTTTGGTAGAATCCACCCGTGAGCCTTGCGTCCAGGACTTGTCTTTATTGGGAGATTTCTGGTTACTGATTCAGTCTCTACTTGTTTACGTTTGTTGACGTTTTCCATTTCTTATTGAGTTAGCTTGGGCAATTGTGTGTTTTAAAGTATTTTTCCATTTCTTCTAGATCTAATTTGTCAGTATGCGCTAGGCCAGAGCCTTCTCTTAGAATCCTTTTTATCTCTCCAAGGTCATAATAGTCCTACTTTCACATCTGATTTTTTTTTTTTATTTAAAAAAATGTTTTAACATTTATTCTTGAGAGAGACAGAGAGAGAACGCGTGCATGCGCGCATGAGTCGGGGAGGGGCAAAGAAGAGGGAGACGCAGAATCCGAAGTAGGCTCCAGGCTCCGAGCTGTCAGCACAGAGTCAGGCGTGGGGCTCAAACCCGTGAACCGTGAGATCATGACCTGAGCTGAAGTCGGACGCTTAACCGACTGAGCCACCCAGGCGCCCCTATAAGTCTTTTCTAATGTGCTTTTGGTCCCGTTGATTTCAAGCTCTAACACTGATTTGGATGTGTTGCGTCATTAGAAAGGGTGCAGGCCGCGTGAGGCAGTCTCTGTGCATGTTCTCGTGTGCACTGGGGGGCCTTTCCTTAGGGGTGAGATGTGACTTCAGTGTTTGTGGCTTAGTGGTTCAGGAACTTGGCTTCCGTTTCTGTATTCAGATACTGAGGCAAATAAAAATCAAAATGGTGAAAGAATAAATTGCACCTTTGCGATATCTGCACGGTTTCTTTGCTTTCACCTTAGGGAAAAGGAAAAACACTGCTTCTGCACCAGTGGCCTACAGCGGACTTCCAAAGCGGAGGGACTCCCGAAGGGCATTTTCTCCCAGGTTTGTAGGCGCGAGACGCGGCCGCAGCACAGAGAAAGGGAGGTGCCGCGCGCTGTTTATTCCTTGCACTAACGCACAGACGGCTTCATCACGACAGTAACGGCTCCTGTGTGACGGGCACAGAGTGCTGTTTGTGAACAACTTCCTGGAACCTGCACTTTGCGCGCAGGGAAACCGAAGCCCGGAAGGGCCCCTCGTCCGGCGCCTGGGTTCCGGGCAGGGCTCTGGGCGGGTGGTGGCCGTCTCAGTGGTGGCCGCCGGGAGGCCCAGCCTCTGGGTCACTCTGGCAGATAAGTCGTGTTCTTGTACTTCCAAAGCCAACGTAGAGACAGACTCCTGCAAAGCAGAAGCAAAACACAAACTGAACTCAGAACAGTAAGACCGTATTTAAGAATTCATGTTTAAAGAAAGAAAATGATGACTAACCGCTAAAACATCATCATTCCTGTTACTGTAAGGTCTCAGTGTGTAAATGCTGGGGGCTGGGCCAGCGGGCCCCCTCCCCGAGTACTGCGGGTCTGTTGGGTGATAAAGTTGATTTGAGATAATGAGCAGACAGTAGGACCGTGTGTGATTGAAGAGTGCGTTGAGCACCACGCTCCAGACGGCAGCCCGGGCCGCGGATCGAGGCTCCTGGCGGAGTATGGTTGGGGGGGTGGGGGGGGGCTGTGCAGGCCCCGCCCACGCTGAACTCCACACACCGAAATGATCAAATAGGTCAGTTTAGTAGTAGCGAAAAAGGCAGATTGTAGGGGGAAGATCGGAAAGTACGATTGAGCCAAGCAGGTGTTCCGTGGGAAGATTACTTCTTAAAGTGAGTCAGGGAGTAACTTCTGTGATACGCAGGCGTGTTGGTCAGGACGGGCCGTGCTGTGGGAACAGACTCACGCGAGCGCCCAGAGGCTTGACTCCGCACAGCACTTTCCTCCCTGGTGGCGACCCCACCCCGAGGCCCCGCCCGGAAGGACCTGCGGGGAAGGGGTGGAGCAGGAGGGGGCCCGGCGCACAGGCCCCCGACGACAGCTGCAGTGCCTGAGGGGAGGGACTGGACCGGAAGAGCGGTGGACGGTCCAGAGCCGTGACGGTGACGGTGACAGTGACCGTGAGGGCAGACCAGGGAGGATGTTGCTCCTTGGCACAGATCAAAGAAATGCAGAGCCAAGGGCAGGACCTGAGCCAGTCGGGACTGAAATGGCAGACGCTGGCGGTCCTCGCCGCCCCACCGGAGCCCCCCGAGCTGATCGGGGTTGACCGGCTTACCCAGTCACGTGCCTGAATCCACCTGCTCCTGGGTGTGGACGCAGGGACACCTGTGTCCTGAGATCCCAGCACTGGCGGTGCAGAGGCCACGCAGGTCCCGGGCAGTGCGTGCTGTGCTGGCCGTGTGGCCGTGTGTGTGGCCGGGTCCTTGGGCCTGCTCTCCCGGCTGCTCTGACATCCAAACAGGACAAGAAGGCTACACGGTCACCCATGTAAACTATTGCCGCTGAGGGCCCCGTACCCGCCACGGGGCCTCTGCTTACACGGGACAGGGGGGCGCTGAAGCTGGGCGGCGCAGTGGCACGGTTGGCGGCAAGTCAACAGGAAGGCGTGGTCTCCGTCCATCAGCCCGATGCCGCCACCTGCCGGGCCTGGCCAGCAGCCACGCCCGGCAGTGCGGGTCAGGGCTTTCCAGAAAGGATTCTTCTTCCTTCACGAGGTAGAAAAGTAACGGGAGTCCGAAACAGAGACAGGGCTCGGAAAACCAAAAGTCTGAGCCAGCTCAGGTGTGGAGGGTGTGGAGGCCCGGCCGGGGAAGGGGTGGGGCGCTCGGGAGGCACCCCTCGAAGGTGAGCCACGCGGAGGCAGGAAGAGCAGTGGGGCAGCCTGGGGGACAGTGAGCCCCTCGCGAGCCTCTTCGGCGCGGCCGGTCCTAAAGGACTGCTGTCGTGCGGCCCTGCCCCCCCTTCCCCCGCGACCCGACAGCTGTCGCGTTGGCCCGGGGGTCGTTGTCAGGCCCGCGGGGTCGCCGATGCACGTGACAAACCGGGCGCACGCCGCCCTCAGGGACGTCCGCGGCCTCCGGGCTCTCACGTGGTGCCGGGAGCCCTCCCTGTGGCGCCCCGAGGCCCGCGGGTCGGGGCGGCCTGGAGCTGCCCCTTCTCGGAGCCCCGAGCACCTCTCCTGCCGCAGGTGCCGAGGACGACCTGACGCTGCGCGCCGCGCTCTACGGCCTGCTCTTCCACTGCCACGCGGACCGCGGCGACTGGGAGGGGGGCCTCAAGGTGCTGGACGAGGCTGTGCAGGTGCTGCCGAGGACAGCCCACCGCCTGTGAGCGCTCCCCCTTCCCGGGCACCCCGTCCCCCCCTCCCTCCCGCCCCGCCGGGGCCCCCCCACCTGCATCTGCCCCCCTGCCCACCCTCCCATCTCCACTGGCGACTCCGTTTCCCCTCTGGGAATTCAACACAAGAAGGGAGGGGACTTAAAACACACACAAGTCATGACAAAGGAAAACACAACCCAAAAACCCCCAAGTAACTCAGGTTCCGTCTTGTTTTGTCTTTGTAAGTAGGAAAATGGACAAACATTTCTTAGTTTTGGGTGCCTTCTATATATTTAATTGTTTACCGTTCAGTTCAAGCATTAATTTCTCTCTTTTGCTTTTTTTTTTAAGCCTAATTTTCAAACACATGGTCATCGTGAAGGCCAAACTTGGCCAGAATTTTACGATGGAAATACAGAAATTCAAAGATGAAAGTGAAGATTACTTGGCACACATGTGGCACCGTCTGGCCTTGAACTCCAGGAGTGTGCATGGCGAGCTGACCTGCTATCACAACGCCATCCAAGCCCTACAGGTCTGCCTGGGTGCTCGTGACGTCAGCCTCTCAGTTGTAGACGCGGGCCCGAGGAGGGAGGCCTGGGGAACCCCTGGCCCAGCGGAGGCGTGGGGCGCAGCCACAGGGAGGGGACGCGCCCTTCTGACGAGCGCAGGGCAGCAGGCAGACAGACCCCTGTCTTCCGTGGCACCTTCCAGCGTGGAGGGAGAGGCCCTGCGTGGGTGCAGCGCCTGCATTGCTGCCCCGGGGGACGGTTGTGGGGGAGGGGGTGAGGCCCGCAAAGAGGGGGTGCCCGAGGCCGGACCGGGCACAGAGGAGCAGGCTGTGTCGCCTTCTGCGATTCGGGGGTCTCGGGCTCTCTCCCCACGACGAGAATCACGGCAGACATTCGTCTCCATGCACCTGGAGTGAAGCAGGGCAGGTTTGGGGAGGGGACGCGCCTCCACGTGGCCCCACGGCCGGTGGGGGCTCTGCTGGGGGACAAAGCCGCCCCTCAGTCACGGCCCCGAGCTTGTCCTGAGGACACCACCAGCGCCAGGTAACTGACGGGGCTTTTCTGTTACTCGGAGTGTCTCTCGTGGAGCAAATCCTGCCGTGAGGTTTGTCGACGGAGCCAGGGGTGCTGTGTCCCTCGGGAAGGAGTTAGCTGGGGACTGGTCAGGACGCTGCTCTGGGTCCAAACACAGGCTCTGTGCGGTCAGCGCTGAGCGGCCAGTGAAGAGGCTCCTGGGACCTAGGTCCCCACCGGGCTCAAAGGGACCAGGCAGTGTGGACCCCACCCTGCAGGGAAAGGCTTCCCCGGCACCAGGCTCCTTGCAAAGGCTGTCTGTCCCCACCGACCCCAAGTCCCCTCGTTCCTCGTTTCTGGTTTCTTGGGGTGCAAGGTGTATCTTCACGAACTCACAGGGTCACGTAGCCATCACTGCCATCGGTCTGAGGACGCTTCACCACCACCCAGAAAACCTGGCCCATTAGCACCCGTCCCCTCACCCACCGCCGGCCGGCAGTCCGCTTTCTGTCTGTGTGGGTTTGTCTGTTTTGCATGTGTCGCACAAGATGTGTCCTTTGTGCCTGGCGTCTTTCATCTGGCATAACGCGTCCAGGCCGTCTTGGGTTATGGCCGTGTCCGAGCTTCACCCATTTCTCTGGCTGGTAAGGCTCCACTGTGTGCAGACGTTGTCAGGTAACGTTTTGTTGACGGGTGTGCGTGTTGTTTCCAAGTTTAGCTCTTGTGAACGACGCTGCACGGACGCCCCGTTCGTGTCTCCCGGGCACAGACCTAGCAGTGTATGCAAGGTGCCCGGGGAGCTCTACTGGACCTTCCGAGGGGCGGTCACGGCTCTCCAGAGCTCTTTCCCACCAGCAGTGGCGAGGGCCCCAGTGTGGCCGCGTCCTGGCCCGCACCGCCCCCTGGCTTTCTGACCTAGTGTCCTGGGGGAGACGGTGCTGTCCCATTGTGGTTTGACTTGTGCTGCCCGGGTGACTCACACGTGTGTATTTTCTTTTTCTTTCTTTTTTAATGTTTATTTATTTATTTATTTTTAATGTTTATTTATTTTTGAGAGAGAGAGAAAAAGCACGAGTGGGGGAGGGGCAGGGAGAGAGGGAGACAGGGGATCCAAAGCAGGCTCTGGGCTCTGTGCTGATAGCAGAGATCCTGATGCGGGGCTTTAACTCACAAACTGTGAGATTGTGACCTGAGCCGAAGTCAGATGTTTAACCAACTGAGCCCCCAGGTGCCCCCCTTTTTTTAAGGTTTATTTATTTTTTAGAGAGAGAGAAAGCAATGTATTTTCATGCATGTATTGGCCATTTGTCTATCTTTTTAGCCTGAAAAAAATTTTTTTTAATGTTTATTTACTTTTTGAGAGAGAGAGAGAGAGACAGAGACAGAGGTGTGAGCGGGGGAGGGGCAGAGAGAGGGAGACACGGAATCCGAAGCAGCTCCAGGCTCCGAGCTGTCAGCACAGTGGCTCTCGAACCCACAAAGTGAACCGTGAGATCGTGACCTGAGCTGAAAAGTACGACGCTTAACCGACAGGTGCCCCCTGTCTATCTTTTTCAGAGAAATGTCTATTGAGATTCTTTGTCCATTTTTTAATTTAGTTGTTTGTCTTTTTATTGTTGAGTTGTAGGACTTCCTCATGTGTCCTGGGCACAACCTCTGATGAGATAGGAGATTCGTAAATGTGTGTTGTCTTTTCAAGCACTTTTCACTTTGTTGGTGCTGCGTTTATAGCACAAACGTGTGTAGTTTTGATGAAGTCCACTCTGTTTCTTTTGTTGCTTGTGTTTATGGACTGTGTCCCGGGAGCCATCTCATAGTCCAAGGTCACGAAGATCCACTCCTGTATTTGTTGTAACGGCTTCATTGTTTCAGCTCTTACATTCAAGTCTTGGATCCATTTTGAGTTATACTTTGTGACTGGTGTGAGCATGAGGGCGCCCCGTTTTCCCAACACCATTCGTTGAGAAGACGGTGTCCGTCATAAACCCCACCCAGGCTCTGGCACCCCCCAGCTCCCTTGCAAAGCTCTTGCCAAGCCCCCGAGACCGCCGTGGGCACCCTGAGGCCCCCCCCTCCCCGACCTGCCCCTGCCCTGACTGGCTTCCTTCTCTGGGCTCCCAGGTCCCCCTGCCTCCCGGCCCAGCCACCGCCCCCCCCCCCACCGCCAACCACTTAATGGGGAGAGGGCGGGACTCAGGGCTCCGATCCCTCCATCCACGACTCCCCTCCCACCCCCGCCAGTGATCTCAACCAGAGCCAAACCCCACCTCTACCCTGAGTCTCCTCACAACTTCGTGTCTGGCCCAGACCCCCCTCCAACCTCACCTCCCATGACCCGTCGCCCGTCCCCCTCTGTCTTCTTGCGTGCCAGCCCGACACCCAGAATCAAACGCCTGCTCCTCAGCGCCACCCTCCTCTGTCCTGCCTTTCCCAGCCCGCGGATGGCGGCCCCCCCGGCCTGGGTGTCAGGCGAGGTCTGTGGGGTTGGGGCGAGCGTGCGGGGCCCTGCAGGTGGACCAGACATCAGTTGGGCTGTCTCTGCTCCAGGAGGGGTGGGAAGCGGCAGCCCTGTCCCTCGTGCAGTGAGTTTCGACTCACTTTGTGCAGGGTTCTGGGGCTGCATGCTGGACGGAACAGCCTTCTTCCCTGACCCCGGAGCCCTGGGTAACCACAGACCAGTCCAGAGAAAGCCTCGCATACACATTTGAATGAGTGCCCGGGGAGGCACAAAGCTGAGCACGGACCGAAGGCAGGCAGACTCAGGAGGGCCGGCGGGCGCCCGCAGTGGGGTGGGAAGGGGGGCGTGGGAAGGGGGCCCGGAGACTGCCCGGCTTTGGTCTCGTGACAAGACCGTCAGCAACGGAAAGGTTGTGCACGAGTGTGGACGGCGTTGGGTCCCATCAGAGGATCCCGCGCCGCGAAGGTGGGTTGAGAGCCCTCCACCCGCTTGCGGCGACGCGCTCAGTCCCAGCGTTTGGGACGCTGAGGAGTGAACACATACCCCTTCTGGCCTTTTTGTTTAATCCCAAAGAAGCCGGAGAGTGACTGGCAAAAAGTAGAATACATCCTGGAATTCAGCGAGTGGCTGTATGACAAACAGTTTCCCATGGAGGACGTAACTTTCCACCTGACGTGGGCGATTCACATCCTGCTGGCGATGACACCTGCCAGGGACGCCCCTGAGCTGGCAGGTGAGGGTGGGCTCGGACGCCCCTCAGTGGTTATCTGCTCTGGTTCACGGTCAGCTGCTCAGTGCGCAGGGCCGCGCCCTCCCCGTGGCACCGGGGCGCTTGGGTGGGGGGCTCTCTCCTGCCTGGGACGGGCGTGTCCTCACGGCCCCCACCGGGACCTGCAGCCCCCAGCGGGCAGCCCTATGGTCCGCTGGCTAGGGGAGGAGCCCTGGACGCCCGTGCCCCCAGGTGCCCTTCAGAAGGGCCCACGCCATCCGAGCGTGGACATGCTCATGGCCGTGGGCACCCCTGTCTTGCAGAGGAACAGCTGCCCACTCAGACAGCCCCTGAAAGTCCAGTGTCCGAGGCTGCAGGGACAGTCTCCTTGGAGAAGCTTTGGAACGTGAGGCAGCTGGAGGCCCTGGCCCGCACCTACACCCTGCTGGCCCTGATGGTGTCCCCGAGCGCGGCCAGCTACCAGGACTACTGCCTCATGGCCTACACGTTCCTCAAGCGCATCTGGCAGGTGAGGCACGAGGCTGCTCCCTCCTGGGTCCCCAGCTCTTGACGGGAGTCGGAGCCTCTCCCTGTAGCCCGTGGGCCTCACCTGCTCGAGAAACCCCTCAAGGAAGGCCCGCTCCAGTGGCCGAGGCCACTCGTCTCCGAAACCCACCCAGCACCCTTGTCCGTCCGCCCAGAAGTTCCCCGGCGGGGGTGCCCGCAGCCCGTGCAAATGGAGCGGCCGGCTGGCCCATGTTTGCATCTCCCTGCCCCTCGGTGGCCCAGGCACAGCAATCCTGAGCTGCCCTGCCGCTGGGCTTCCAGAACCTTCTGTGCACGGCCTGTCCCTACCATCTCTTTACAGGGCCCCCCACCCGGGGAAGCTCTTGGAGCCTCTGGTTCTTGAGGACCTCCTGCGGGCAGTACCCGCCCCCCTCAGAAATGTGCTGGGAACCTTGGCTGCGGGAAGGACGGGAGGGACTGGGAAAGCAGTCTTCAAGATGCCCCAGCCCACTGTCCCACCACCCATCAAACAAGGATTCTTTATGCTTCTTTTAGGAGAACTGCTAAAAGTTATGTGTGTTCTATTTTTTTTTTTAATGTTTTTTTATTTATTTTTGAGACAGAGAGAGAGCATGAGCAGGGGAGGGGCAGAGAGAGAGGGAGACACAGAATCCGAAGCAGGCTCCAGGCTCTGAGCTGTCAGCACAGAGCCTGACGCGGGCTGGAACCCACAAACCGCGAGATCGTGACCTGAGCTAAAGTCAGACGCTTAACCGACTGAGACACCCAGGCTCCCCAAAGTTATGTGTGTTCTTAATTAGAGACACGAACTCACTTCACAGAGCTGACAAGCCCTCCTTGGAGGTCAGCCCCGTGTCCCCACGGCGCCCGCATCCTGGAGGCCAAATGTCCCACTCACCAAGGGATGCTGTGGTAACCCGTGCGCAGGTCGGGCTCACCGACGTGGCCCTGGCACACGAGTGGCATGAGGTTGCCACTCGGAGCGTTAGGACCACTGGCCGCCCTCAGATCTGAGCGTGTGCGGGAGCGTGTTCACGGCTGTTCCTCATGTTGCAAATCTGGATTTCATTTTTCACAGGTTTCTTTGTTAACAGCAGGAAAATCAATTTCAGAAAGCAGAATTCTAGCAGCAACAGCTAGCTCACATTTGCTACTGCCTAAAAAGGAGAAGGAGAAGAGGAAGGAGAAGAAGGAGAAGGAGCCAGGGAAGGAGAAGGAAAAGAAGGAGAAGGAGAAGGAGAAGGAGAAGGAGAAGGAGAAGGAGAAGGAGAAGGACAGAGACAAGGGCAAAGACCCCAAGCAGGTACCCTGACAGTGGGGCTCCAGGCCACGGACTGGGGCCACGCAAGAGGGCCTGGACCCACACCAGGGCTGCCGGGCCGTCGGGAGGGTGCCCCAGGGTGTGTGCCCCCCACCCCCGGCAGAGGGTGTGCGGGTGGGAGGGCAGCTCTCTGGAGGAGTGGGAAGACAGCTTCCTCGTCACGTGGGGCCCCACCTCGCTTGCGTGGCAGTCCTGTCCGACTGCCCTCCGGAGCGGGCGCTCCCCCTGGACTCCGGCCCCACGTCCTCCGTGCTCTCCTTTACGCGGCGCTGGCCGGGCCTGGAGGTGCCGGTGGCGGGGTCACCGCGAGCCGGGGTGCCTCCGGGTAGACTCTGTTGGGCGAGGGGAGAGAGCACCGTCTTCGTGCCCTCGGGAGTGACGTCAGAGCGGGTTTTGCCTGTGAAACCGAACGTGGCTCTGGTGTGGCTCACAGCCCGGGCGCGGACCCCAGGGAGGACAGACGTGTGCAGGGGTGCTCTCGGGGCGGGGCGGGGCGGGGGTGCGGGTCCGGGCGGCACCCCGCCCCCAAGGGCGCCGGGGATGCGCTGCCTTCTCAAGCTCACCACCTGTCTGCTCGAGCTCAGCCGCCTTCCAAAGCGAGTGCGCTGTCCCCGCTTTACAGCATCCAACCGCGGTTCCTGACAAACGGCTTGAGGACTTACCGGCCAGCACAGAGGAGTGGGCTTCCTACTCCTGCCCCGAGGAAGCGATATCTGTATTTAAACAAGATAAAAGCGACTTTACCGTCAACGCGTCAAGCATCCAGAAGCCGGTGAGTTGACTCAAAGAAGTGGTGTGGGCCGTGGCCACGCGCCCGCCAGCCTGCATTCCCGAACCGTCTCCCCGAGCTGGAGCCTCCCTGTCGTGAAGTACGCCCAGAAGAGGGGCGGGGACAAGGCCCGGCCTCGCGAGGTGCCGAGGAGACACTTGTGGGTCGCCGCCCAGGCCAAGGCGCAGAGCAGGTCAGGCCCGGGGACCGTCCCCAGGAACGCGTTCCCGGCCGCCGCTCTCCCCAGACGACTGCCGGTGTCAGCGGGAAGCACTTCCTTCCTTTCGCCACGCACCCCCCCCCACCCGCCAGGAGCACCCCGAACACGCCAACGCAGCTGCGTGTCGGGGTCTGTGGCTGCCGTGGCCGTGGCGGTCGGCACGGGCCGGGTGGCAGCAGCCTCAGACGTCTCTCCTCTCGGCCGCGGAGCCCAGGCGTCCAGAGTCCGTCTGGCCCGGCCCGAGTCAGGGCGTCAGCGGGGCCACCTTCCCTGCGGGGCTCTAGGGGAGGGACTCCCTGCCTCGCCCAGCTTCCGGGGTCCCGGCGTCTCTGGGTCAGGGCCGTGTTCCCCCCGTCTCTGTCTCCGACCTCAGGGTCCTCTCCTCTGTGTCACAGCCCTCCCCGCTTCCCTCTTACGATGACCCGTGGGGTGATGTCTAGGGCCCGTCTGCCTAACCATGAGAATCTCTCCTTCTCAGGACTTTTTTTTCTTTTAAGTCTGGCATATGGTAATGCACCATTTCAGTTATTTCGTCCATTAATAACTAATATTTGAGAACATTTATATAATAATGGAGCTTAATCTAAGGGAAGTTCAACTTTTTTACATTTCAGTGTTGGGTATTAATTAAGAGAAATGGTAAAAATAATTACGGTCAAAATTATTACGTCAAAAATATAATAAATGCTTGGTGTTAAGTCTACATACAATTCAGTTTTTGGCATCGGGTTCTTTGGCTGCAAGAAAGAACATTCGGTTTACATCATTAAGGGGAATATTTCTTAATGTTGGGATGGGCTCTTGGTATTTCTTCTGCTGTTGATTTTTAGCAGAGTTCTCTGATTGTATGAATGGAGTTGAGTGGAGAGGTACTGATGGTGTCTATTCCAAATAGGAGTACATACGTGATTACTGTCGTGATGAGGAGGTAGGCAGGCAATGCAACCTCTCTATATTTTTGAGGCCAGTAGGCTAAGCCTAAGGAGTTTAGCCAAGACTTAGGAAGAAAAGCCCATACAAGATAGAGTATGAAGCCAAATTGGGAGCTTAAGAAAAGAACAAAGCCGTAGTTGCCCTTTCTGGCAATGGGGGCAGTGAATTTTCCACCATTTTCCCTGTGGTTTTAGACAACCTTTCTGACCTGGGACGCCAGAGCACAGGGTCAGCCAGAATGTTTCTTTCACCACCAGAGAAGATCCCCCCTACACACACCTTTTATTTTAACTATTCTTGGGGAGCATTTATATAAGATTTTTTGTTATTTCTTCCTTAAATTTGGTAGACTTCCCTGGTGAAAACCTTTAGGCCTATTCTATGAGGGAAGGTCATAAATTATGAATATAGTTTATTTCATGGTTATACAGATCTTCAGATTTTCTGTTTCTTCTTACAATTTGATGGATTGTGTTTTTCTAGGACATTTTCACTTAATATAAAATTTCAAATGTATTGGCATAATGTTGTTCTTAATATCCTTTTATTATCTTTTAGTGACTGTAGGGTCTGTAGGGATTTCTGTGTCTTCCCACCCCTCTTTCCTGATCAATCTCACCAGGACTTATCAGTCATTAGTCTCTCAAAGAACCACATGCTTTCCAGGCCACCCAAAGACCGCTAGGTTTCAATGAAGTTCCTGAAGGGGCTGCTTTACTTCTAGATCACCCTTAACTGTAAGGTGCAGCCCTTTGGGAACCAGCCGGGACATGTAGCTTTCAGTGGGCCCTCAACTCCAGTTTTTTGCCTCCACCTTACAAAAAAAAAAAAAAAAAATCAGAAGCATCATTCAGCCTCCCAGCTTCCTCTTGAATCAGCAGACATGCCCAGGACAAATGTACCCCAATACGTGAGGCTAATTTCTCTGGACACCCATCGTCTTCCAGGTCTCGGCCCAGTGATTTTTCCCAGCATTTCCCAGTTTTCAGTGCTTTTAGTGCATTTTAAAAATAGTTCATCCAACTTCTCTAATTTTATCAAACCTAGTTCATCTTTGTAAGCATTAGTTCTTTTCGATCTATATTCAATTTTAAAGCAGGTATTTGTGTTCCTAAAGAAAGTCTGTTTTTAATGGATCAGTAGTTTTTAGTGGAAGAAATCTAACAAAAACATTAATTTGAGTAAATATGTAAATGGATTGTTTCTTTGTTTTTAAAGTTTACTTATTTATTTTGAGAGAGAGAGAGCACAAGTGGGGGAGGGACAGAGAGAGGGAGGGAGATGGAGAATTCCAAGCAGGCTCCACACTGTCAGCACAGAGCCCGGTGTGGGGTTCAAATTCATGAACTGTGAGATTGTGAATTGAGCTGAAATCCAGAGTCAGCCGCTCAACCAACGGAGCCACCCAGGCACCTCATAAATGGATTGTTTCTTGTGAGGACTTTTAACTGTACTTGGATGTTGAAGACTGTGGGTGATTTCACACGACAAGATAAAAGTTATTAGTGAAGAAGAGGAGGAAAGCACATCATTCATTCATTCATTCATTCATTCGTTGTTCAACAAACACTGTTGAACACCTGCTGTGTGCTTAGAGCTGTGCTTGGAATGGAGAAGGATAGAGATTTTTGTAGAAAGACCCTAGAAGCTAGTGGTCTAACCTTCCTCCCTTCTTTGACCTTACATGTTTGTTGTGTGTTTATGTAGACATACAGTTTATATTATCTGGACCACTTGGTCAAAGCCCTGCAGAAGATGTCCCTTTACGAGCTCACCATCCCAGTCCTGCAATTGGGCGTACTAATTGCAGCCTCCGTGGTAGACAGCAAGAGCCTCCAAGATCTGTACCATCTTCGGTCAGTATAGCTGTTTTATTTTCAGGGAAACTGGGGAGCGTTTAGGTGGCTAAAATGAAAATTTCCCCGAAGCAATATAAAAGCAAACAGCGTTTTCATATATCAATTCTGTAGTCAACTATTTCTATAAATAATAGTGCCTATGATTTGTAAAACCAAATAAATCAATATATTTGAACATAAAATAGTAATTTTATTTTACAATTTCTACCTGGTCTTTAAGAGAAGATCATTGTTCTAAGGAAATGCACACTGAAGTGTTAGAATAAAGGGCCACTGTGCCTGTAGCCGACTCTCAAATCATCCAGAAGAAAATATAGGGTGTTAGGGGAGGAAGAGAAAACGGTAAAGCAAATGTGGTGAAGTGTTCACACTGAAGGAATCTGGGCGAGGGGCGTATAGCAATTGTGGTATTTGTGCCGCAAGCTTGACATCATTTCAAAATACAACATTTTACACCAGAATCAAAGTGGAGCCTCTCTCCTTGAGGGGGGAGGTGGTCAGAGCCCCAGCCACTGTGCCACTTTTACCTCTGAAGGTGACCCTGAGACCATAAGGAGGTATTGAGTAAAATACACGAATGAGTATTAAAATTTTCTCTGCCTGAAATTTGGTAGAGTCACCTGTGTAATTTTGCTTGGGTTTAAACATTATTGAAAACCTCACTAAATTATACATTTCTCTTTCCGTTTACCAATTTTTATCGGGTCCCAGTACAGCCTGACTCTGATCTACCGGGTCCTGTGTAACCCCATTAACTCTCCTTATTGCCCCCCTGCCCCTAGACTTGCCCTAGTTTGTTCCGATTTGAAGTTGCAAGAAGCAGCGACTTACCACGAAGAGGTGGTCGGGCAGACATACCTTTGCAACATGGAGCAGGCCAGGTACGGCGCCTCCCCCGGCTGTTAGGTCTCCTGTCGGCGGGACACGCTCCCGTCCGGAAGGGGCGACGTGGCCAACCTGGGGCTGCTCTCGGCTGAGTCCCCTCCAGCCCCAGGCCCCATCGTTCATCACAGCCGGACGGTGGGCTGTGGGGAGACCCTCGGCCTTGGAGGCTGTGCCTGGGGGGGTGCAGACCTGTGCCTGGGGTCAGTGCCTGGGGTGGGGGCTGTGCCTGGGAGCAGTCATGGGCATTTTCTATTACCTGTAATCTCGATCTTCCTGTAGCTATTTTCATTTGTATTTCTTGACGACCGATGAAGTTGGACATTCTCAGATATTTCTTGGCCATCATATTTCTTTGGCGTCTTACTTGCGTTATTTATGTTAGCTGCAGAAAAGAAATCGCCTTGAGAAAGGAGAAAAACAAGGAACCGCTCTCCGAAGAAAGTCTGACGACGGTGCCCGAGCCCGTAACTACGGTCCAGAAAGCAGAGACAAAGCCGCTCATAGCGAAGGATAAGGTACCCACTCTGCCCGCAGCACCGTGTTCCTGGCTGGGCAGGGACGGTGCCGAGGCTGCAGCCCGAGCCACTGGCCGGGACCTGCTGTGACTGCGCTGTGCCCAAACCCTCCTGCCGGGTTTCCCGTGTCCCCTCCCTGTGGGTCCCGGACGTCTCCGGGGAAGATGGGGCTACAGACCGCCATGGAGTGCTCCCCCCAGGGGCCTGGGCAGGACTCAGAGAAGACAGGCTGGGGGCGGCACGGAGGGCCCACCAGGAAGGGCAGTGGAGGCCCGGGCAGCTAGAGAGGCGGCCCCGGAGGTCTGACCACCAAGCAGCTCTCCCCTCCACGCAGTGGGCACACTTTGGGCGGTCTTGCCCCCGAAGGAAAGTCACCGTCCAGGCCACCATGCTTGGGACACCGCTCCATACTTGGGACTCCGTTTGTGAGCCCCCAGAGTCAACCGTCTGGGACACTTGGTAGGAACGTGCCAGGAGCCCAGGTGTCTTGCCGAATTCAGGGGCTCGGTGACCCCTCCCGTGCTGGTGCGGGTGCCGCGTGGTACAGGACAGCGGGTCCACGGAGCACGGGGCTCGGGCGGGAGCAGGGGCCACCTGGTGCTGGGCGTGCTGGGCGTGAGGCAGCCGGTCAGAAGACAGAGGCCCCGGGAGACTGCACGCAGTGGAGACAGGGGGCCCGGCCCGGCGAAGCGGGTCCTCCTGGCGTGGAGCCGCGGGGGCACACGTGCCTGCCATGCCTTGCAGATCTTGAAGATAAACAGAGAGACCGGGACTGGGCTGGAGGGGACGTCCTTTCCCCTTCTGTGGACCCTCAAGGCAGAAGTTCTGCTGGAGGTGGATGTGTACCAGCCTGCGAGGCTGCTGCTGTCGGAGGCCTACCTGGCCTTCCAGGTGAGAGGCCGCCCTGCCCGCGGGGACACGCGCCCTCTGCTGGGAAGCCAGCCTGCTGCTTGCCATTCTGGAACACCCATCTCAGATTTGTATCTGAGTCGCTGCCCTTTGCCTGACGTTCCTCTGGTTTCCTTGCCTTCTGTACACAGAGTTTGCTAACATCCCTGCTTCCCATGGCTGCCGTGGGCCTGATTCCACGGCCGCTTTCTCTTGGATGGTAGGGCTCCTAGCGGGCCGTTCAGCATTGCGTTTCCTGCCGTCGTGTGTGGAGGTTGAGAGCCTGGAGGCTCGGACTGAGCCCCCCGACCCATGAGTTCTGTCCTGTCTCCTCAGGTGTGGGCCCTGCAGGTGTCTGGGGCCTCTCCAGGGCCTCCCTGGAAGCCTGGGGTTTTCCGAGCCCCCTTGGAAAGGCTGGCACTCGGGCCTGGCTGTTCAGATCTTCGCTCGGCTCCTTAGGCCCCACCACTCCGTCCGCTGGGCTTCTTGAACCTGTTCTGTCCTCGAGCACAGATCTTTGGTCCTCCTGGTGTCCCCCATGAGCGGCCCTTCTAGTGCCTGGAGGCCACAAGCCCAGCCTCCCCTCCCATGCTGGGCCTTTGCTTTTCTCCTGGGCTGTGTCCCCATGAGCATGGATGCCCACGTGTGCTCCCCTCCTCCGAGATCGTGGCCCTCCAACGCCTGCGGATGGGTGGTTCTACCTGCGTCCGGCTCTGAGAACTGTGTCCACTGGGGAGCCAGGCAAAGCTACAGAGCCAGACAGGTGGTCAGAGACAGAGAAGTCCCCGATAAAGGCACAAAACTTCAAGGCGTGGGAGGTTCAGGCAGCGGGGACAGGCGTGCGGGTCTAGGCCAGCAGGAGAGCTGTGTGCAGGCCTGGTGGCCAGATAGGCGCGTGCGGTCCAGACTCCAGGGCCAGGAGGGGTGCGAGGGGTGGGGCCCGAGAGGCCGCAGCGCCCTGCTGGCCACGGCCTCTTCTGAGAGCCCCTGGGGCAGAGTCAGTCCCCAGGGCGTGGCTGGGCCACCTTTGCCGCCTCCAGATGCCACCCGCCCCTCCTGAACCTGACACGGGTCCCACATGCCCACGGGTCTTTCCCTCCCGGCCATCCGCTGCCCTGAGCCACCCACCCCATGGCCGCGCCTCTGTGGGGCCACAGCAGTCACAGCCTGGTGACATGTCCGTGGGATGTCTGCAGGTACGGGCCCCGCTTCCGTCCACGGCAACCCGCCATCAGCCTCTTTGCCGTGGCTCCACCGGCCAGCAACCCCCCCACCCCCCCCACACGTCCGCTTCCCGTAGGCACCTCGTCGCCCTCCCCGCCTCCAGCCTGCATTTGCCGTCCAGGGCCCCGGCTCTTGGGACAGCAGGCCCCAGGCCCACCAGGCCCTCAGTCTGTTTGGGCTACGTGCTGGCTGCCCTGTCCGGGGCCACCTCGGACTGCCGCTGTTCCGGCCCGCGTCCTCCTGCCGGCTGCGGGTCAGAGGCCAACAGCACCCCCGCCCCACGCCCAGGCCACCTGCGCCATGCGCAATGGGCGGGGGATGAGACAGCCCTGGCCAACTAGGGTGCAAAATCTGCTCACCTGCCGGCCCTTGGCCAGCATCTGGACGGGGGCTCCTGGGCAGCGGGGGAAGGGGGGGGACACTGGAACCTGCCGCGAAGGGGAGGGGGCTTCCCAGGGCCCTTGGCACTGTTGGAACCCTGGAAGTGGTTTCAGCACAGGTACAGGCCTCAAGCCCCCCCCCCCCCCGCCCCGTGCCCTGAGGGCAAATATGGGGCCTCCTTCAGAGGTCAGGGAGCAGCCCAGTGGACACGGTGCGGGAAGGCCCGGTGCCCGGAGCTGCTGTCTCTGTCTCTGTCTCTCTCTCCCTCCCGACCCCCCTCCTGTCTTTCCACGTCCTTCAGGAGCTTGATGATCCTTGTGCCCAAGCAAGATGCCTGCACCTTCTGGCGCAGTTGGCGAACAAGGAAAGAAACTACGGCCAAGCTAAGCAGTTGGTGCAGTGGGCGCAGCGCCTGGGGGGCAGCGAGGAGTTCTGGTACAGCTCAACCCTGACCCTGGCGGACACGCTCCTGTCCATGGAGGGCAAAGGCAGAGAAGTGGCGGTGAGGGGGCCGGGTGCGCTCAAGAGGGGCCCGTGGCCGGTCCCGGTGGCCGAGGGCCACACCCCGACGCCACGTTGCCATCCCCAGGTCTGCCAGTTGTTTCAGAGACTGATAGACACCTTCAAGCTTCTGCAAAAAGAGAGACCGAACCGAGTGCCCGTCTTGGAGTTTATGGCCACAGACCTAGAGGCCAGGTAGTCCTTTGTAAGAAAAGCTTAATTTGCATGACGGTCGTGGCTCACTTTGTCCTGTATGCGGCATTTCAAACCTATGGCGTGCAGGGAGTCACGCGGAGAGCCCTCCGCCCACAACCCCCTACCCAGGTGACCTGCCCTGGAGCAGAGCCTTCCCTGGGACCCCCTGCCTGCTGCACGCGGCCCCTGGGGGAGGGAGGCCTGGGGACATCGCGGGAGCCCGACCTTCGGCCTTCGGGCTCCTGGGGGCAGTGTGTGTTTCTTTCCAAAGTGCCTTTTTCTTGGGACAGGGGCGCAGGCGGCTTGGTTTGTGCCTAAATTCTCAGGGGATGCTTCTGAGCAGACGCTCTTATGCTGAGGGGCGGGCCCAGCCCCGGTTGGGGGCTGGCTGCAGGGTCTTCTCCACCCTTCACCCTCCGTCAGTGTGGAACTGCGTCCGGGAGCAGACACCTCCCTGGGGTCTGTCCTGCTCCGTGTCCGCCTCTGTTCTGGCCGGTGGTTCCGCGCCTCCCGCCCGGGGGGCAGACGGCAGGTGCACTGGGGACAGAGCCTCCAAGAGCAGCTCTGGGTCTCCTGTGCTTACCGGTCTTGCAGACTTTCAGCTTGTTTTTGAGCCAGCTTTCTGGTAACTTCTATCCTTCTAGAAAATCGTTTCCTCTGGTTGTGTTAGTAGACGTGTTTCTGGGCTCTTCCCCTGTGACTTCACAGAGCATTTCTCGTAGGTCCCGCTCCTCCTCGGTGCCCTCACTCTTTTCCCAGATCAGACTCCACACCAACGGCTAACTGACCTCAACAAAGAAGCAGCTCTGGCTTTCTTGACCAGAGCAGCCGGGACTTTGTCGTATTTTGGTTTTCTTGATTTTCTGCTTTGTCTTTGTTCAGTTCTTGGCTGTGTATTTGAGAGGCGCTGTCCTGTTCCGTTTTCACTGGTCCCGTGGGTCACCCAGCCTGTCCCCACTCCCCTGGCAGGCGCCCCTGACGTCCCCTGGCAGCGGCCCACAGGCCTGATGTGCGAAGACCGCCCCGTCCGTGTGGGTTTCTGTCCCTGAGTCAGAGGAGAGCGGTCCTGAATTTCCAGAAGCATGTGATGGCGGGGTGCGGGCTGCTACCTTCCGACTTTATTGCGTTGTGACGGAGGCGTGTGTGTGGCCCGTGTGGTCTCTGCTCTTCCGGAAGCGCTCCTCAGGTGTTTCCTTCGGCAACGCTGGTGACACTGCGGTGGCCACACGTGACGGCCCACGTCCCCTACAGGTGCGTGAGCCTCCAGATCAAGGCCGCTCAGGAGTCAGCTGATGGCGAACCTCCCGGATGCTTGCTTCTGCTGAACAAAATGGACGATTGCTTGACGGAAATTGAGAAAAGGTTGATCACCTGGGGCTACAGAGACAACTGTGTGGATATAAAACTAGAGCGCGCCAAGATAAAGAGGTGAGCGGCCCTCCCGGGCCCCCGGAGCTCTGCCAGGGCCGGCGTGCCGCTCCCCCCCATGACCGCGCACTGGCCCCGGGGCTGTCCAGGCCGTTCTCCCTCCGGCCCCCTCCCCGCCCCTGCCCCCCGACTCCGCGTCCTGACCACAGGCCCAGCTTTCCTCCTGGGTCAAGCCCCCACCGGCCCCCGTTGCCCTCCAGCAGAACCTCCTCCTGGCCCCGCCCTGTGGCCGCGGGCACCTCCGTCCAGGACAGCGGCACAGGGAGGTGTCCTTGCTCTCATCCAGTCCCCCCCGTGTCCCACCAGCTCCGTCTCTGCACACACACGGACGTACACTCACAGCCCCGCACGCCGCCCCACCCGCACACGCAGGCACACACGCCCACGCCCACAGCGTTCTCACATCGGTCACACACGCGTGGGCTCGTCACCCGTGATCACTCACAGGTGTTCACACACAGCCTCGCACACGTCGACCCCGCACACCCCTGCACCCGCTCACACTGGCTCTGGCCTGAGGAGCAGCCCAGGCGCTGCCCTCCAGTGGGGCTCTGTCACCCTCCCCCATGTGACCTCCCGAAGTCCCCACTGTCATCACGGGTAGGCGCTGGCCCAGAGGCAGAGGAGTGAGGCTTCAGTAAATGCCCTCCCCCTCCCGCCTCCCCTCCACCCACCCCGCCCTGGCCACCCGCGTGCTTGGGGTGCACACAGGCATTTCGAAGCTCAAAACCGCGTGTGAGGTACTAACAGCGGCCTTTGTGAGGGACAAGGAGCCTGCACACAGGCTCACAGTGTGCACAGTGTGAAGGGTGGCCTTTGGCCCGTCATCACAGAAGTGACACGCGGTCGTGGAAGAACTTTAAAACATGCAGAAAAGCACCAATGGGAAGATTCGGTGGTTGAATGAGCACAGTTAACGTTGTGTTGGTTCGCTGGTCTGTCTGCCAGGTGTAGATTTAACTTTGACAAAAGCAGTACAGGGCGCGTACTTGTTTTTGTATCTTTACATACGAGACATCTCATCAAAGGGTTTAAAGTACTAATAAAGATATAGTCACGTAGAAATTATATACTCCGCACTTCGTTAGTGCTTTGAGATTTTTGTTCTGAACCCCACTCTTGGTCTTATAAAGATTATGTGCCCAGAACGAGAAAGACCAGGAGCAGAGAACCGCGTATTACTTGGAGGCACATGACTTGGTCCAGAGAGCTGTGGCTGATGCAGAGGAGCTCTTCTGCAGCGTGCGGGCCTTACTGTCCCTGCAAGAGGTGAGTCTGTGCCCTGGGCCCCCCGCCCCCCGGAGCCCAGAGCACCCCCGGGGCACGCACAGACGCCCCCCACTTGCCTGAAACAAGCCGCCGGCTTCCACTTCTGGGAGTGACACCGACCGGATTTGCCCTCCCTTCTGAAATAACCAAAAAGCAGACAAAAACGTGAAGCAGATGTTCAACACACTAGATGTCAGCATCCGTGCCGTCATCCTGAGCAGAGGCGGCCCCACCTCCGTCCACACTCCGGGTGGCCGAGGGGCACCCAGGGGGACAGGTACGGGGCTGGGCCCCCACTCAGGCTTGGGGCAGCGCCTGCTCCCACCAGCGGGCAACCTCGTGACCCCGAGGCCAGTCGGGGATGATCCAGCCCCGGATGAGCCCTGCCCCAGATCAGCCTGCAAAGTCATCCAAGTGTCTGCGCACTGGGGTCCCAGGGCCAAGGCAGGAGCGGGGCACAAATGTCCATCCGCCAAAAAAGCAAGATGCGCCACGTCTGGCAACGGGTGAGAAATCACCGTGCCAAAATCCCAGTCAAAACTCGCGTGCGAAAATCACCATGCCCGAGCGGGAAATACACCTCAGACAGTCTGTGAACTGGCACAGATACCAGAGTTCAAAGGCAAGGATGTTAAAAATTACTACTGACTGCATTCCTCACGCTCCAAAGGCTAAGTGGAGATACAGGAGACGTAAAGAGAGAGAGCTGGGGAGGCACGCACCGGGTGGGTAGGGGAGCAGAGACTGAGAGGGTCGGAGGCGGCCGCGGACAAGAGTGGAGATCGCCAGAACACCCGTGAGCCGACGTGCCGAGAGCGCAGTAATCGGAACCTTGCGAGGAGAGGAGGGCCAGGAGGGGACAAAGGCTGTTTGAGGAAATAGTGGCTGAAAGCCACTATGAGCCTACTGGAATCCAAGTATGCCAAGGGCACGTTGTGACCCAGCTGTCTCCGGCTGGGGGCGGCGAGGGCTCTTCGAGACGGGTCAGAAGTGAAAGCACACGGTAAGTGCAGAGCAGCCGACTTCAACAGAAAGAGTGCCGTCTGGAAGACGGTGACGCAGCGTCACGAAGAGCCTGGAGCGAGAGCTGCTGATCGGTACCCAGCAAACACGTCTCTCGAGGATGAAAACGAAGTAAAGACTCCCCCGGACCTCCAAGACCTGAGCGCGTGGCAGCGGACACGTGACGGGACCGCACAGTTGTCCTTGAGGCGGAAGGAAATCGGCCCCACATGGAAATGTGATCTGCACAGATGAACGAAGGGCACGGTGAGTGCGAGCTACCCGGGAAAACCTGTGACGATTTTCTCTTGTTATTTAAATCTCTCCGAAGGATAGCTGACTGTTCCGGCAAAATGATAACAGCGTAGCATCAGGTCGGTAGCACCCGTGAAAACAAGATGTGTGACAAGAGTAGTGTGACGGAGTTTTGTGCTCTGAGTGGAGTGGCAAAATATACTCTAAACCCCGAAGGGATTACGAAAATCTCAGAACAAAGAGGCACGCCTAATAAGCCAAGAAGGGCTTAGGAGATCCTAAAAAGCATTCACTTGTCCCTCAAGAAAGCGGAAAAAGGGGAAAGAGAATAAAGAACAGCCGGGCCGTACAGGAGACAAACAAGTCATGTCCCAGTCCCGCGAACCAGAATGGTCTGGATCCCCAGTTAAATGACAGAACTCGTCAGACGGTATGAAGAAGCAAAATCCAACCATGCGCTGCCTACAGGGAAGCCACTTTACAGACATGACTAGGCCGGAAGTAAAAGGATGGGAGACGGTACACGATGCTGACACACAGCGAAGGAAGCCGGGCGGCCCCACCCGCATCAGGCAGAGCAGGCTTCGGAGGAAGAACGTCACGGGGACGAGCGGGTCGGTTTCACGGTGTAAGGGGAGCCGGTAACCACGGAGACATCATGTTCTAAACTCTAAATACCTAATAGCAGATCGTCCAAAGAAACGAAGGAAAGACTTGTGACATTGCGGCGGAGAGGCAGACAAATCGGTATTAACAGAACAAGTAGACCTCAGGCAGAGAGCTGGGTTTTGCACCACCACCGACCAGGTTGCATAGTGGGTGTTTATAATGCATCTCCCCAGCAGCAGCAGGATCGCATTCTTTTTGTTTCGTGGGCACACGACACAGTCTCCACGATAGATCATATTCTGGATCCTAAACATAGAACAAGTCTCAATAAATATAAAGAGATTTAAATAAATAAAAAAAAAAGATGGTGTACCAAGACTGCTATGGAATTAACGTAGAAATCAAAAAGCAGCATAAAAGAATAGTTTAGCCCATGGAGGCAGAAAGCTGATTCGTGGTTGCAGGGGAGGGGCTGCGAGGCCATAGAGAAGAGATGGCTGTTGAGTGGGTAAGGGGTTCCCTTTTGGAATGACAGAAACATTTTGAAAGCAGAGGAGGTGCCTCCCAAGGCTGAACACACGAAGCACCACCGAGCTGTGCACTTTGAAACAGTTAACTTCACGTTATATGAACTTTACCTCAATTAAAAAACAAACCCAGAAAGCTATGGGTGGAATTGCCCAGATACATGGAAAATGAGTAGCATCTACCAAAATAACTATGAGCCAGAGAGCAAATCAAAAGGGAAAGTGTTTCTGAACTGAAGGGGGGAAAAACACGTCAAAATTTTTAAGGCATCTCTAATGGAATGCTTAGGGGAAATTTTGTGACACTAAATGACCGTATGACAAAAGAAATAAGATCCCAAATTAATGACCTCAGTCCTCACCATAAGGAAGGAGATAAAGAACCAGCTCCCCAATGAACAGAAGAAAGGAAATCAAAGATCAGAGCAGAAATCAGTAAAATAGGAAACATTAAATTAGAAGGTAAAATCAATAAAACCACAAGTTGTTATTTGAGCAGATCACTAAATACACACACTTCTGCCTGACTGATCAGGAAGAAAAGAGAGAACGTGAATAACCAATATCAGAGAATAAGAGGTGTGACATCACCGTTGATCCCACACATATTAAAAGGATAATAAAGGGCTATCCTGAACAACTTCACGATAATGTGGAAGATTCCTTGAAAGACACAAACAACCAAAACTCACTCAAAAGGAGACAGATCACCTGAATAGCCCTCCATCTGTTAAAGAAACGGAATTTGTAGTTTCCACAAGGAGAACCTCGGACCCAGAAAGCTGTAGCGGCAAATCCCAGCGGACATGTAAGGAAAGCATAACACCAATTCAACACAAACCCTTCTGGAAAACTGAGGAGAGGGGAGCACCCTATGAGGCTAGTGTTACCCTGATACCAAAACAAGAGCCTCAGATAGATGCCTCTCGTCACGAACATAGATGCAAACGTTCTAAACAAAAATTCAGCAAATTAAATCCAACGATATGTAACAAGGAGAAGACATCAATGTCAAGTCGGGACTATCCTGGGAATTTTTTTTAATGCTTTTGCTGTTGTTGTTCTTTTTTGTTTATTTATTTAAATTCAAGTTAGTTAACATACAGTGTTGTCTTGGCTTCACGAGTAGAACCCGGTGATTCATCTCTTACGTATATGATGCCCAGTGCTCATGCCAACAAGTGTCCTCCTTAATGCCCATCGCCCATTTAGCCCAACCCGTCACACACCTCCCCTCCAGCAACCCTCAGTCTGTTCCCTGTATTTAAGAGTCTCTCATGGTTGGCCTCCTTCTCTGTTTTTATCTTATTTTTCCTTCCCTTCCCCCACGCTATCTGTTGTGTTTCTTAACTTCCACATATGAGTGAAATCCTGTGATATTTGTCTTTCTCCGACTGACTTATTTCTCTTAGCATAATACCCTCTAGTTCCATCCACGTTGTTGCACATGGCCAGATTTCATTCTTTCTTCATCACCGAGTAGTATTCCATTACGTATATAAACCACATCTTCTTTATCCATTCATCAGTCGATGGACATTCGGGCTCTTCCATAATTTGACTGTTGTCGATGGCGCTGCTATAAACGTGTGCCCCTTTGAATCCGCATGTTTGCATCCTTTGGATAAATACCTAGTAGTGCAGTTGTGGGTTGTAGTGTAGTTCTGTTTACAGTTTCTTGAGGACCCTCCACACTGTTCTCCAGAGCGGCCTCACCAGTTTGCATTCCCACCAGCAGTGCAAGAGGAAGGTTCCCGTTTCTCCACATCCTCGCCAGCATCCGGAGTCTCCTGACTTGTTCATTTTAGCCACTCTGACCGGTGTGAGGTGTTATCTCAGTGTGGCTTTGATTTGTATTTCCCTGATGAGGAGTGATGTTGAGCATCTTTTCAAGTGTTGGTTGGCCATCTGGATGTCTTCTTTGGAGAAGTGTCTATTCATGTCTTTCTCCCATTTCTTCACTGGATTACTTGTTTTTTGGGTGTTGAGTTTGAGAAGTTCTTTATAGATTTTGGATACTAACCCTTTATCCAGTATGTCGTTTGCAGATATCTTCTCTCATTCTGTCAGTTGCCTTTTCGTTTTCCTGATTGTTTCCCTTGCTGTGCAGAAACTTTTTATCTTGATGAGGTCCCAATAGTTCATTTTTGCTTTTAATATTTATTTTATTTTTTAGAGAGAGAGAGAGGCAGAGAGAGAGAGAGAGAGAGAGCGTGTGCGCATGAGCGGGGGAGGGGCAGAGAGAGAGGGAAAGAGAGAATCCCAAGCAGGCTCCAAGCTGTCGGCGCTGAGCCCAACACAGGCTCAAACTCATGAACCGTGAGATCATGATCTAAGCGGAGAGTCGTATGTCCAACTGACTGAGCCACCCGGGAATTGTGTAACATTCAAAATCAATCAATTTGGCTCACCATATTTTTTAAAAATTAAAGTAAAAACATACGATCACCTCAGTAGATGTGGAAAAGCAGGTGACTAAACCCAACACTCATTCCTGATTGAAAAAAAAATACTCTCAGCAAACTATTAATAGAAGGAAAACTCCTCAAGCTGATAGAGGGCATCTGTGGGACTCCCATCACACCTGGGTGGAAGTCCAGGGCTAGGACAGCGCTATGTACTCTCACCCCCTTCCTCCTGAGTTGTATTTGAGTTGTAGCCCACTCAGCAGGTGAGAGAAGGAAATTCAAAGTGCCCTGTTGGGAAGGAAGAAATACAGAAGCCTTTGCTTTCAGACAGCCTAATCACGTGTATGGAAAACCTCATGCAATCTACAAAAATGATAATAATAATAAAGCTACTGGGACTACCAAGCAGTTGCACCAAGGCTTCAGGACGCAAGGACAAGATGCAAAGATTAATTTTATATTTCTGTATACTCCCAACAATTTACCAGATATTAAAAATTCAAAAACAAGGGCACCTGGGTGGCTCAGTCGGTCGAGCATCCAGCTTTGGCTCAGACCGTGGTCTCGCAGTTCGTGGGTTCGAACCCCACATCAGGCTTTGTGCGGACAGCATGGAGCCTGCTTGGGATTCTCTGTCCCTCTCTCTCTGCACCTCCCTCACCCATGCTCTCTCTCTGTCAAAAAGAAACATTAAAAAAAATTTTTTAAATAAAAAAATTCAAAACAATACCATTTGACAGAATGAAAATGAAATTTGATAAAAAAGTGGAAACACCTACCCTGAGAACTGTAACACATTGCTGAGAAAGTGAAGGAGGCCCAAACAGATGGCGGGATATACCATGTTCATGGGCCAGAAGACTTGATATTGCTAAGATCTCAAATCTCCCTAAATTTTCTGTAGTCCTGACCAAGAAGCTGCAGGCTTTTTTACAGAAATTGACAAAATTATTTTAAAATTCATGGGGCGCCTGGGTGGCGCAGTCGGTTAAGCGTCCGACTTCAGCCAGGTCACGATCTCGCGGTCCGTGAGTTCAAGCCCCGCGTCAGGCTCTGGGCTGATGGCTCGGAGCCTGGAGCCTGTTTCCGATTCTGTGTCTCCCTCTCTCTCTGCCCCTCCCCCGTTCATGCTCTGTCTCTCTCTGTCCCAAAAATAAATAAAAAACGTTGAAAAAAAAATTTAAAATTCATATAGAATTGCAAAAGACATAACATAGCAAACACAACTTTAAAAAAGAAAAACTAGGGGCACCTGGGTGGCTCAGTCGGTTAAGCGTCCAACTGCGGCTCAGGTCATGATCTCACGGTTTGTGAGTTCGAGCCCCACACTGGGCTCTGTGCTGACGGCTCAAAGCCTGGAACCTGCTCTGGATTCTGTCTCCCTTTCTCTCTGCCCCTGCCCCGCTCACACTCTGTCTCTGTCTCTCTCAAAAATAAATAAACATTTTAAAAAAGTTAAAAAAAAAAAAAAAGAAAAACTAAGTTGGAGATCTAACACTATCTGATTTTAAGACTTATTATAAAGTGACAGGAACCAAAGCAGTGTGGTTTTAATGTAAAAGTAAGACATGAGATCAATGGAACATAACAAAGAATCCAGAAATAGACACACTTTACAGACACAAAACTGATTTTCAACAAAAGAGCAAAGGCAATTCAGTGAAGAAAGGCTACTCTTCAAAACAGTAGGCTGGGGGTGCCTGGATGGCTCAGTTGGTTAAGCCAGCGACTTCAGCTCAGGTCATGATCCCATCGTTTGTGGGTTCGAGCCCCGCATTGGGCTCTGTGCTGACAGCTCAGAGCCTGGAGCCTGCTTCAGATTCTCTGTCCCCCTCCCTTTCTGCCCCTCCCCCCGCTCATACTCTGTCTCTCTCTGTCTCTCAGAAATAAATAAATGTTAACAAAAATTTTTAAAAATAAAATAGCTAAATAAAACATTGGTGCTGGAGCCACTGGAAATGCACACCCAAAACACAGATGGAAGGACTGAGCTCAGAGCAGATCATAGACTTACAGGTAAGAGCTGAAACTACAAAGCTTCTAGAGGAAGACACCTCCGGGACCTTGGGTTCAGCAAAGATTTCTCACCTACGGCAACAAAAGCATGATCCATGAAGGAATAAATTGATAAATTGGAGTCTGCTCTTCAAAAGACACTATTCAGGGAATGAAAAGGGAAGGCACGGACTGGGAGAAAATATTTGTGAACCATATGACTGACAAGATTTGATCCAGAATATAAAACACTCTTGGGGCGCCTGGTGGCTCAGTCGGTGAAGCGACTGCTCCGGCTCAGGTCACGATCTCGAGGTTCGTGGGCTCGAGCCCCGCGTCGGGCTCTGTGCTGACAGCTCGGAGCCTGGAGCCTGTTTCGGGTTCCGTGTCCCCCTCTCTCTCTCTGCCCCTCCCACGATCCACTCTGTGTCTCTCTCTCGAAAATAAATAAGCATTAAAAATTTCTTTTTGATTTAAAACACTCTTAAAACTTAATAATAAGAAACAACCCAACAAAAAGAGGGCAGTTGAGCAGACACCCCCAAGGGGAACGTGTGGATGGTGGACGATGACATGCAGGGATGGTGAACCCACCAGTGAACCAGCGAGACGCCGACGGTCATGGAAAACCACAGCACGCTGTGACAATGGCTACGATCGGGAAGACTGAGCATACTGATCGTCAGCGAGGACGGGGAGGGACAAACCTCCGGCCGCTCGGCTGGGGGCGTAGCACGGACCACGCTCTGGCAGTTAGACACAGGCCACCGTGTGAGCCGGCCCCGGGTGTGAGCGGATAAACGCCCCGTGGCGGGTTCTCCCCGTCAGTTAACGGGCACGAATGCGCGCAGCGATGTGGATGGGCCTGAAATAATTAGGCAAGGGAACAGCGCCGGAGACAGCACGTGCCGTCAGCCCACGGGCGTGAAACCCTAGAAAACGCAAACCGGCTCAGAGTGCCGGAGTGTGGCTGGCGGCCGCCAGGAGGGAGGGACTGAGGGACGCGTGCGTTGTTTGGCTGTGGAGACGGCCCGAGACGTCTCATCGGAGCTGATGGAAGCACGGGGCGTGGGGGGACGCGGGGCCTGCCCGCGCCCTGACTGTGTCTCTGCGCGCCCAGGTACAGAACGTCAACACGCCTCTGATGAGGAGGCTGGCGCAGCTCCGACTCCATCTGGCGGAAGTGTCTCTGGACCTGCTGGAGCTCATCTGGGCGGAGGCCCTGGCCCGCCAGTTTGAGCAGAGCCCCGTGGAGAGGCTGCTGGTCAGCTACCTGCAGAGCGTCAGTGACTACACCTCCGTCGGCTTGGTAACCGTCCCCGAGCCCAAGGGGCCTCCCCCGCGTGCGGGTCTGCGGGGGCCGTGCTGTGATGGCAGGGCCACCCGGGGGCGGCTGGCGGGACGAGCCCTGGGCCTGGCGGGCCTGGGGGTCTTGCCGAAGAAAGCCCCCCCCCCGTCTGACGGTCGGTGGGGGGTCTGCTGGCGGACTGTGCACGAAGCACTGTCCTCCCCAGGGCGTGCGTGTGCTTTGCCTAAGCACGTCGGCATGCTAAAGAGCTCCTCAAAGCTGAATTCGTGTTGTTAAAGAGCGGCTGAATTTGCAAAATACCCGAAGGAAACACATTCTGCCATTTTTAGACACTCTCCTAGATTTCATGTAGTATGAGTCAAATTAATTTGACGTAACTATGGAGACGTGGAAGATAGCCCTGAAACCGAACTTGAGGCAAACTTACATTATTCGTTGGTGAGCCCCACCTCCGGGTTCTGCAGCCAGGCTTCCGTGACCTCCCGACGCCTCAGCCCCGGAGACCCCCCCCCCCGCCAGATGCAAAAGGGAGCGTTTCTCAGAGTCCTCGGATGTTGTCCCTCCCGGGGGCCTGAGACCAGGGACTCCAGGGGCGCGACCCGGGGACCCGGGGACGGGAGGGGGCCGGTGCCTCCCAGGGCCGGGCGAAAGTAACCACAGGCGCTTTGTGCTCCCGAAGAAATGGTTCACCCTGAAGCGGACTCTGGCCCACGTGGTGCTGGCGCAGCTGGGGGCCCTGCACTGGCCACGCACCGGCTTCGCGGAGCTCCGCGCCCGGCAGCTGGGCCTGGCGGGGAGGGCCCTGCGCCTGCTGGCCGTGCAGGCGGACCCCGTGCGCCCCACCGTCTACTGGGAAGAGGGCCTCTCGGTACGCGCTCCTGCCCTCGGCTCGCCCGCAGACCCCTCACCCGCGCGCGAGAACAAACCGTGTATCTAAGACTCCCCTACTCTCAGTAAGAACCGGGATGTCAAACAGGCCTCGAATTGTCCCTGGTTGAGAAGGTGGTGTGGCCTGGGGCGCCTGGGTGACTCAGCCGGTTAAGCCTCTTACTCTCGATTTGGGCTCGGGTCATGATCTCACGGTCTGTGAGTTCGAGCCGCGTGTCAGGCTCCAGGCCGACGGCGCGCAGCCTGCTCGGGATTCTCTGGCTCCCTCTCTCTGCCCCTCCCCACCCCTCAAAATAAATAAATAAACATTAAAAAAAAAAAAAAGGAGGGTGGTGTGGCCGGAGCGAGGGAGAAAAAGGCAAGAAGTGGTCTGTCCGGTGTGACCAGCCGGTGGGAGAGAAACACAGACCGCTGGGGACAGACTGGAGAGGAGGGGGGGCAAACACACGGGTGGTCCGAGGGCAGGACGTCCCCGGCAGCGGCCCGCGGTTCCTGGTGTTCCCCGCACCTCAGCAGCTCTCCAGCGAGTCCAGGGTGCGCCCAAGTGCGGGTGCAAAACCCCCGCTCACGTGCAGCAGGGGACCCGAGCCCCTTCCTCCCTCCCACCACCCACACTGCCTCGTGGAGCCGACACAACGGCTTGTGCCCCCGCACTGGCCGCGTCGTGCACGCAGGCCCACACCCTTCTCTAGGGCCCCCTGCCAGGCTGCCCCGCGGGCCGGGTGCCCCTGGGGAGCACCCCACCCCCGAAGGGACCCTGCTGACGCTGCTGCAGGGCTCCAGGCCACCGTCCAAGGTGCCTCGTACATACCCCTTCTTCCATCTGGAAGGCACCTGCCCAAAGGCGAAGGCAGGCTCATCCCCACAGACCCTGCTCTTCTAGGAAGACCCCCAGCCCCAAGCGGCTGAGCTGGCCGACAGGGGCGCCTTCCCCACAGGCAGGTGCTGAGCCGAGCGGCCATAAGCCTCTGGAGACCATTCTGGAGGACGACGCCTGCGAGGATCGCTACAGGGACCAGGGACCCTCCAGGGCCGCCTCCCAGGAGCACGGCAGGAAGGGCTGGGATCTGCAGGTACGGCCCCTCCCACGCGCCCCGCGACGCCCCGCCCGCAGCCCCGGCCTGAGCCTGTGTCCCTGCAGAGAAAGATGAAGCTGGCCCAGCGGTACCTGGCCCAGGCGTCCGAGGTGCTGCTGCAGTGCGTGCGGGTGGCCCTGGGCGGCTGCCTCCTGGACATCGCGGCGGCCGCCAGCCTGGAGATGGTGGAGTGCAGCGGCACCCTGGACCCTGTGGCCACCTGCCAGTTCCTGGCGCTGTCTCAGGTGTGGCTCTGTGCGCCTTCCTCCGGGCCCTTCTTGGCCACCTGGGGAGAGAGCGGCCCCGGAGCACCCGGCGCTCCCTCCCGCCGGCGCCCGGCCGGTCTCTGCCTTGAGAGCGGCGCTCAGCCGGAAGAGGGCGCTTCCGGCCACCGGAAGCAGTAGGGAAGGCCGCCCCCCCACCCAGGTTCCCCGAGCCGCAGCCCCTGTTACCGACATCCCCGGTGGCCGGGCAAGCCTCGTGCTCTTGAGGCTCAGAGCAAAGGGGTGGGCGGGTGCCGGGAGCGCGGTGGCGGGGGGCCGGGAGCAGCACGGCATCCCAAGAAGCCGGTAGCAGGAGCGGCCGTGCAGCCCCGTCCACCCTCGCGCGTGGGCGCCACCGGCCCAGGGCAGGGCTCAGGCCCCCGGGCCCCTCCTGTCTGGTTCAGAGCTGCTCGGCCTCAGAGATGATGCGGGACGTGCTGTTCACGGCCACGGACGACACCAGCAGCTCACAGCTGGCGGCCCTGCTGCGGCTGGAGCACCAGCTGAAGCGGAAGGGGAGGACGTCCACCAACTTGTTCGCGAGCGTGAGGCAGAGGCTGGCGGTCGTTTCCAAGGTGAGCGAGCCCCCCGAGCCGTCCCCGTTCTCACAGCTGTGCTGCGTCGCTCTGCTGTGGCCAGCCCGACTGGGGAGGATTCGGGCCGGGTCCAAATCCTGGCTCCCCTCTTGTCGGCGCGCGGTTCTGGGGTGCCACTCACCCTCTGTGACCTCCCGTTCCTCGAGGGCCTCGTGGGGATGAGGGCCCGCCGCCCCGGTGACCCTACATCCCAGGCCCGCGGCAGAGGGCGGGAGCCACAGGGCCCCCGAGGGTCCTCCTTCAGCCGCCGTGGAACGCTGCAGTCACCCCACCTCCTCGTGCTGGGACGAGCAGCTGTGAAGAGGGGTATTTGAAGGAGCGGGACTCGGTGAAAACCTAGCAAGTCGGGAAGCGGCCTGGAGCCCCCTGGCTGGTCCCTCTCCCCTCCTTCCCTGTTGCTTCTGTGCACCTGTGTGGGTCTGACCTCGTTCCCTCCCTCCACGGCTTCCTGTCTCCCTCCGTCCCCTGTCTTGCTTGCGGTGAGGCGTCCTGTGCTCCATGGGAAGTTGAGGGGCGCCCCTGGTCTCTTCCCACCAGATGCCAGTAGCTCCCCCTCCAGTCGGGACACCCCGAACTGTCCCCAGAACCGCCCCCTGCTGAGAGCCAGGGCCTTAGCCCCCGTGCTGGAAAGCCTCCCTCCTCCTGAGGAGCACTGCAGGCCCCAGGAGGTGCAGGGACCGCAGGCCGGTCCACAGGCAGGCCGTTCCCCACAGCCCAGCTGCCCACCTTTGGAGGACACGTCCGTGTGTGTCACTGTGGCTGGGGTGATGGTGACCCAGCGCTAACTTCAGAGGAAACCTGAGGGACCATGTACATCAATCAGTGCATGTGCAGGGCTGAGGACAGAGCCAGACGCAGGGGGCGCAGGAGCTCGGTCCAAGACGAGACCCAGTCCGAGGTGGGATGAGGTCCAAAGTGGAACAGGGTCCATGGTGGGACGGGGTCCGAGGCGGGACGGGGTCCATGCGGATCAAGTTCGAAGACAGGATGGGGTCCATGGTGGGACGGGTTCCAAGACAGGACAGGGTCCATGGTGGGACGGGTTCCAAGACAGGACAGGGTCCATGGTGGGACGGGGTCCGAGGCGGGATGGGGTCCAAGACAGGATGGGGTCCATGGGGACAGGGTCTGAGGCGGGACGGGGTCCGTGGTAGGATGGGGTCCGAGGCGGCCATCTCTGTCACGGGTGTTGTGTCAACTCCTCCTCCTCCTCCTCCTGTTTCGAGGATCCTTGTGGGAGACCTGCACTGACTCTGGTCACAGACTCGGGGGTCGGCTGCACCTGGGGGTGGGGCGCAGAGCACAGCCAGGCTACCGCAGCGGCCACAGCAGGAGCCAGGTCAGTGGTACCAAACGCTGTCTTTAAAGGCCCAGCTGTGGACACACTGAGAGCAGGCTGAGCTCCAGCTCCCGAGAGGGGACTCTGTCCCCGTCTGTCCCTGCATCACTGCCGGCCCTCTGGGACATGTGGCAGGCTCGAATACTCCAAGTGCCTCGAATACTCCAAAGGCAAACGTTTAGTGATAGGAAATAAAATTTGACTGCGTAAGACAGTAATTCTAACATCTTGTGGAGCTGAAATTATTTTGTGGAATTAATAGGCAAGACAGTAAAACAAAGAGCAGGAAGGATTAGATGAAGGATTAGATGATGCCGAGGGTCTGTCACTCCTTGGGAAAGGTAAAGTTACATCTTTATTAGACTCTAATGAGCCAAAGGTGAATGTCTTAGTTCCCAGGGTAACCACTAAAGTAATGTGTGACTAAGTTAATAAAAAGGAAAAAATCAAATAATAGTATTTTATTATCCCAGAGACAGGCAGAAAGAGCGGGGGAGGTGAGGGAATATAAAAGCATATGGTCCCAGTGGGGAAAAGGCAGAGCAAAGTAGACAGAAACCCAACGGGTTTGTGGTCGTAGTAAGTATAACAAGCCGAAGACCAAGACTGTCAGAGTGGATGAAAAGAAAAACAAAGTCCAATTATGTGCTGCTTAAAAGGGGTACGTTTTACACACAAGGACCCGGAAATATTGAGCGGAAAAGATGAGAGAGAGCATCTACATCATGAAGTTACTACTGACATGAAAGCTGGGTGACCCGGAATCAGTCAACAGGGAATCACAATCCTAAACCTTCACATACGATGACGGAGATTCAAATACCCAAAGCAGAAGGGATAGGAACAGAGGAGCCCTGGACAGGCCCACGTCTGGCGGAGGACCCACGGCCACGTGGACGGCTGGACGGAGCGTGTACCAGAAGGGACCAGAGCCGGGCCGTGGCAAAGCTGAACACACCAACAGAGCGAGATCCTCCCATTTGTTTTCCAACCACAGTGAGACTGAATTAGAAATGATGCAGCTGAAAGATACCGTTGCTTTGAGAGCATCATCATCGGTTAGTCAAAGAAGGAATCACAATGAAATTTAGAAAGTGTTTTAAACCGAGTTAGAGAATGAAAACACTACATGTCAAAACCTATGAGACTTGTCTAAAGCAGGGCTTAGAGGAAAAATACAGCCTTGACTAGAGGGAGAAAAATCTTAAAAACGGTAACTAAGATTTCGATTTCTAGAGGCTGGAACAAAAACACCTAAGAAAAATAGAAAATAAAAAATTAGAAATACAGCAACAGAAATAGCGAAATTTGAAAACAAACATACAATAGAGGAAACCAACACTGATCAAAGGGCTCCAAAGAGAAGATTTTGATAAAGTTGATGAACATTTAGGAAGACCCAATAAAGAAAAAAAAAAAGGAAAAAAAAACCCAGAAAGATTCCAATACCAGTACCAGAAAGACATCATAGAGACCCTTTGGACATCACAAGGCTCGTAAGGGAATATTCTCTATAACCTTACTCCAGTTATCTTGACGATTGGGATGGAATAGACAAATTTCTCAAAAAATACAACGTACAAGCTGACAGAACAGAAAATCTGAATAATTTATTAGCTGTTAAAGAAATTGAATCCTTTATTAAAAACATCCCCACAAAGAAAATCCCAGACCCAGTCGGCTTCACCAGTAAATTCTGCCAAACGGTGAAGGTACAGATAACCTCCCCAACGCTCCTAGAGAATAGGAATACTTCCTCTTTCTTTTAAGGTCTGCTAAGTCTCCATACTGGAAACCTAGTGGTGGTGCTACAAGGAAGGAAAATCTCTCTCATCGGCAGACACGAGACACTGGCCAGCCAGATCCTGGTCGTGCGTCAGCATCAAACGGCCACGTTCCCTGTGGCTTCATATTAAAAACATGAACGTAATTCACCATATTGATAGAACTTGATGAAGGACATCCTTTAAACCCCGAGCAAACCTCAGCCTATCTGCTGAAGGGTTGAAAGATTTTCTCCAGCCAGGAGTGGCGGAGCCCTGGAGGCCGTCAGCGCTTCTGTTCCGCATCGTCCAGTGAGGCCAGAGGTGAAAGGCGGGGTGAAGGAACAACAGTCAGCACAGAGGCCGGGAGCCCAGCCCGATGTGCCCATTTCGCAGGTCGTTAGAGAAGCGTCAGCTGCACTCCGCATGCCAGGTGCAAACAAGCAGAAAAGGAAAATACCTGAGTGACACTGTCTTCAGTAGCAGCAAAACAATCAGTACCTGGGGGAAATCGGACACGAGATACCCCTGGCCTCTCCCCTGAAAACTACAAACCATCTGAGAGAAATCCGAGAAGATGCGCACAGAGGAGGTGGGCTGTGTGTGGGCGGAAGGCTCCGTGCAGTTCCGACGACCGTCTGCTCTCTGTGGACAAAGGGACAGGTGTGTGTGCTTTCCTCCTTGGGCTGACTCTGGCTGTGTTCCCCCGAGTTCGTGGTCAGTATCGCTCTCTAAGAAAGTGGCCCGTGGTTGACGATGAGCCAGAACCACTTGACAGGTGATCCCGCACCCGCCCTCTGTGGAGCTCATTCCCATGTACCTGACCTGTCACTGGGCGGACAGGAGTCTCCGGGAATGGCTCCCAGAGAGAGGGGTGCCCAGAACCGACCTGTCCTGATTCTCCTGGGCGGCCTTGTGAGCCTAAATGCCAAGTCACCCCAGGAAGGCGTCCTATGGGCCATGAATCTGCAGTTGCCACAGAAGCCTCATCAGACTCCCAGCAGGCGTTTACCTTTTTAAGAACTGACGATCCAATTCTAAAATTTGTGCAGAAATGCCCACTTGCTATACAAGGTATCAGGACCTTGTTATTGACGCGATCAGCATGTTATTGACACATGGGGAATATATACACATACAGAGACAATGACCAGTGGCACAGAAGAAAAGTCTGGAAATGGACCCATCCACATAACGTCCAACATATGTCAAGGGTGACCCCGAGGGGCGAGGGGCACCGTGGTGCAGATCCCGGTGACAGGACCGAGGAGGGCACCTGTCGCGATGAGCCCTGGGTGCTGCGTCGAAGTGTCGAATCACCACATTGTACACCCAAAACTAGCATAGCAGCACATGTGTACTTTAATACAAACTTAAACACAAGCGAGCCCGAGAAAAGGCCCCGAGCTCACATCCCGTGGTACTGGGGATGTGCTCCCGTCAGTGAGAAAAAGACACTCCCGCAGGAAAGAATGACAAGAGTGGAATTTCACAAAAGATACCCAAATGGTCGATAGACATTTTTATTGGCCCCCAACTTCATTAGTTATTAGCGGAATGCAAAGAGGCCTGCATTCAGATGCTGCCAGACCCCCAGAGGCGCTAAAATGGACAGGTTCAGCAGGACCCGGGTCACACGGGTGGGGTGGGCCTGCATCCACGCAGCAGCCCCTCTGGCGTCGGGGTCTGTGCTCAGCTGCACCTGTGTCCCTGGCCTGCACCCCCGTGGAATGCCCCCGCGTGGTCCCCAGGGAGCACATGCCCAGGGCCCGACCCGCAGCTTCCCAGGTGGCCCAAACGGGACTGCCACTGCCAGGAGAGGACAGAGGCTGTTGGCGGGCTCACTGCGCTCTCCAAGAAGCCAGTCTGGTCCCCAGCAGGGGGCGCTCCGCGCCAGACGCCCTAGCTCCACCTCTGGGCGGGTGGGTGTGGCTGGGTCATGCTTCTGCCTTGTGCCTGCTCCGCCTGTAGCTGGGACATGAATGCAGATACCATCGGTGCTCAGACGTGAGTGCAGACACCCGTCGGTGCTCGCCACCCCGAGGCTGGTTTCAGTAGCAAGTGGGGACCCGTGCTTGTGGGCCGGTTCCTCGGGACGGCTGCGGAGCGGGATGCGCCTCGGAGCCGGGGAGGGTGAGGGGGTGGGCTCGGGACGGGGTGCGCGCCCCAGCCAGATGCGCCTCGGAGCAGGTGCCCTGGGAGCAGGGTGCGCGGAGGGCAGGGGCACGCGTGTGACCACGCCTTGTGGCGTTCAGGGGACCGGGCGGAGGAACAGAGGGAAGGCACTAGGTTGCGGGTGGATCTTCCGTTTGTTACTTGTTTGGGTTCTTACGCCTGCATGTGTAGGGCGGGTCAAGTTTGCGACACAGGCCAAGAGGATGCAAGCTGGGTGGATCCCAGTGAAGTCCGCGTGCGCCCTCTGCCCCCTTGTGGCGGCCGCGAGTCCTGCAGGGGTCGCGCCCCAGGCCGGCCTGGGCAGACCCCAGCCAGAGGCCTGGCACGAAGCGTCTGAGCACAGCTCAGGGACTGTGCCAGCATCTGGCGTGGTCCGTTGATTCCTGTCTGTCACACGCAGGCTTGGCAAAATCTCTGGGTCACTGAGCAGCATTTTAACCACCTGAATGAAATGCCTCCTACTTTTCGGATTCTCTTTCTGCAGCACGGGCGGGACAGGTAAGTCCTTCTTGTCCCTGTTCTGGGGACGTTGGCCACCCTGTTAAGAAGTCTAGCGGAGCAGCGTGGACACGGCACTGTCACTGGGGGCGGGGGGGGGGGGGGAGGTTGTCACCATGCAGGGCACGTTATGGGTGCACCGAAGGCCCTGGCTGGACAGACACAGGCCAGCAGGTGCTCCAGGCTGAGAGGGGGTGGGTGCGGCGTCCCACCAGGCTGGCATGACAGGGGGACACGATGCCCGTGCACCTGCCGAGCAGAGAGAAGTCAGACAGCTCACGGCGACGACTGTGCCCAGATGGGTCTGTTTCAATTCTGTGTCTTGACTTGGCCAAGGCATTCGTGGGGAGGGGGCCCCACCAGGGTGTGTGTGGTCCGCTGAACGGGCTCCCCGAGGGCCCCACGAGCTGGGCTCTGACCCTGCCCCGTGTCCTGGCAACAGGACCCATCTGTATGGCGCTGCCTACGAGAGACCCAGGTCGGTCCCTGCGGCCAAAGGGAAGATGCCCCAAGCGGGCGGTGAGTTCCGTTGCAGGAGGCGGTCCTCAAACACGGTCCTCAGCAGGGGGGCAGGTGGACCTGCCTTTCTCCACCGGGGGAGGGGGGGGCCTGAAGCGGGGGGAGGCTTGCTGGGTGGGGCTCGTTGAGCCCGTGAGAGACGGGAACTTGGGCAGAGACGTGTGTTTCCCAGGGCCGGACCCCAGCCTCGGCTGCCCTCGGGGCTGGTGATGCTCAAAGTCCCTGGGTGGCCCTCACTCGGCTCCACAATCTCTTCTCCCAGGAATCACTACTTCCCCCTTTCTTCCTTACACCTCAGGCACATAATTCCACTTCCTGTTTCACTGAAAACTAAGGAAGGCTGTAGACTGGGGGACACCCGCCTGAGCCCCCACTCTGACAGCCACCATGAGTGCCCGTGTGTATCGACTCCCAGTGTTCATGCACAGCCCCTGCTCCGTCTGTCCTCGGCCCCTCAGACTATGGGGGGGGGGGGGACAGCGGCAGTGTCGGTCTCCACAGGCTTCTGCAAGGTGGCACGGGTGGCCGTGAACCCAGCCACCTTCTCCTGCCTATTGGCCGATGCCCAGCAGTTCCGGGAGCTGACCCAGGTGGAGGTGACCAATGAGGACATGGCCCTGAACTCGAGCACGGTGAGACCCCGAGCCCAGCTGCCTGGGCTGCTCCGTCACGCAGGTGGGACCAGGACCCCGGCCCGGCTGCAGTGAGGTGAAGGAGGGGTGCTGGGTGAGCGGCAACGGTCATCCGGACCCCAGGCGTTGCCGGACGCCCAGGTCGGGGTCCCGGCAGGATGGCCGATGCTTTTCGACTCCTCGAGCGAGCCTGGTGCAGGTGCCTCCATGATGTGAGCAGAGGAACCAGTGGGGCTGGGGGCGCCAGGGCGGGCCCCAGAGGAGCGGGCGGCTGGGACCGGCAAGGAGTCTGGGGTCCGGTGGAGCCCGGTGCCTGGGGCAGGCCGGTGGGGTGCAAGGAGCCTGCTGTGCAGCTGAGCCGCGCCCCTGGCCGCCAAGCTTTTTTCTGGAAGGGCGGGTCCTGCAGTGTCTTCCTCACTCTGTGCGCTAACTGGGCTGGGATTTTATGAGGCCCCCTGAGACGCCTCTGATCACGGCCTGATGTTTGGGCTGAGTCAGGAATTGGAAAACGCGCCTCCTGAGAGGGAAGGGCACTCTCTGCGGAAGTTTGGGGAAGTCCTGGCGTCCATGGAGGGGTACCTGAGGCCGCTGTTTCCAGTGCTCGGCAGCCCTGAGGCCAGGTACCTGTCGCGGGCTGATTGCGGAAGTGTTTGCTGTCTGAGCAGCTCCCGGCACGAGGGTGGAGGCCACGGGGTGGGGGGGTGGGGGGGGGGACAGGGCAGTGCTAGCTAGATGTCGTGGTCCGGGTGGGGGCGGGTTTCGAGCACAAAGTCCAGGACTCTCCTCGGGACAGGGAAGGGAATCACCATCTCTCTGTCCCCAGAAGTGATGCCCGAAGGTGCTGGGGGCGGTCAGGAATAGGGGGCTGGGGGCCAGGTTGGCCAGGACGGGGGCTCAGCCTGCAAGCCAGCTCTGACCCCAGCCTCCCCGAAGCCCAGCATGAGCTGAGTGGCCGGCGGTGGGCTGGGTGGGCGTCATTCCCACGTGGAGGTTCGGGTCTCTGCCGTGAAGTTGATGAGCTTTGCTCTGCCCTAAATCAGACCGTGCTGAATTCAGACGGGAAAGGTCAAAGGGCCCCTCAAATCCAGAATGCCCGACTCGGGGCCTCTGTCTTAGGGAAAAAGTCCCGACTCTGCTGAAAATCTTTTCTGGGGGAACATCCCCACCACTCAGGTCCCCTCCGCCCCATGCCCTTGCAGTGCCTGGTGCCCGTACAGGGTGGGAGTGGGACACGTGGCCCGGGGTCCTGAACCCCTTTGACTTATTCTTGGTAGGGAAGGCAGAGGCCTTGGGCCGCCTTTGTTTCTGTCTGTGCCCAGTTATCCCTGCCCCCATCTCCGTGAGACCGGCCCCCAAAAGTGACACTCCCTGCCCTGATGTGAAACGGTCCAGGGAGATGTTCTTTACGTCCTTAGTACGTGTGATTTTCGTGTGTTTTTAAAAACCTGAGGACGTGCCTTTGGCCTCCAGAACACAGGTGCCCACCGTCGTCACGGATTCAGGGAGACCAAAGGGCAAAGACAAGGAAAGGAAAGTGTCCCTGTCCCGGGGTGAGTGAGAGCACGCCGGAGGGGAAGCTGGGTTGGGGAAGCCCAGGTGGGTCAGAAATAGGCGTCCCCTGAGGGTCTCCCAGGGTGCTGAGCGCCCACAGGGCGTGAGAAAGTCCCCTCAGGGGTCTGTGTGCCCCACGTACCAGAGCCCGGAGCGGGGGCTTCCTGCACCCGCAGACCCGCCCCTCCTGGGGGAGCTGGTGGCCCACGTGGTGGCATACTGCCCGTCACCCTCGGGAGCGGGCGCCCCAGATGACACGAGGGCGCGACCAGCTTCTGCACAGGGACCTGCTGGCTCCTGAGTGAAGGACGACGCGTGCTGGTCTGGCCGCCCCTGGGGAGGGGGCGCCCAGCGCCTGAGCTCCGGGGGCTTCCCGGTCGTCTCCACGCGGTCAGGACAGCCCCTCCGGTTTCCCACTCGATGGGCCTGAAAACGTGGGAAATGCGCTCGCGCCGCCCTCCCAGCCCTGCGGCCGGAGCGGAGTGTGACCACGAGGCGTCCATCTCCCACCCGGCACCTGCGGTCGTATCCATCGCTCTCGTTCGAAGGCATTTTCATCTGTGTCCTTTTCTGGGGCCCACGCGGGGTCATCGGGCGGGAGGGAAAGGAGCGCGCCCGCCTCGGGTGCTCTGACCCAGCAGGTGCTCTGACCCGGAAGCCCCGCTGGTGCCCCCTCCCCACGCGGCGCTGCCACCGCGCACCCACCTGCACGCACTCGCGGCTCCGCAGCCGGACGACAGATGAGGGTGGGGGGTGCGTGCGGCTGCGGGGCAGGGGGTGGTGCTTCCCGCTCCAGCTGAGGGGCCGGAGTCGGCCCACCCGCGGTCACCTTGGTCCGCCGGGATTCGGACCTGAGATCCCCAGACGCAGCCCTCGCTCACCGCAGTGATTTGTTTCCCTTCGTGCGTACGGTAAATTCGACCGAGGGGTCTGGTGGCCTCACCCTTACTACCATTTACGCCTGTCGGAAAGGACAGGGTTTCTCTAACTGGCCAAGCAGGGCCCACGTGATCCTCCGAGGGTTCCGTGGTCACGTGGAGGAGCTGCCACATCACGGGTGCAAGGCTTCGTCCTCTGAGAGGTGGCTCCCCGGTTAGGAGTCGTGGATTCCAGGACCTGCTCCGGGAGGCGGGCCCTCAGACCCGCGGAGGCCCGGCCGTCCTGTGACCCAGGCTGCGTCCGGCTCGGAGCCGTGACCCAGCTGTGCCGTCCTGCCCCCGGACGCCCCCCGCGCGTCCTGCCGCCCCCCTGCCCCCCTCCCGTCACAGGCTGAGCCGAGCTCAGACTTCTTCCTGTGTCTCCAGCCGACCGGCATCAGCGGTGACGGGCAGGCCCGCCCAGGGGTCTGCGCGTCCTCGGGAGCTCGTCTCCTGCGGCCTCCGTAGCTGGTGCTGCCCTGTCCACAGCTGAGCCCGAGGCTGCGAACGACACCATCCTCATTGCGGACAGGCATCTTCTGGAGCTGCCGCTGGAAGGTCTCTCCGTGTTTGAGGAAGGGGTGGACTCCGTGGCCCGAGAGTTTTCCCTGCAGGTGCTGTGGAGCCGCCTCCGTCGAGAGGAGACAGGTGAGAGGTGTCCTGGGCCACAGTTAACTTCAAAACGGGACCAGGTTACCTTCACGTGGACTCCTGGCAGACGGTCATCATGGGCCGTGGCAGCGCTTTTCTAGGCACGCGTGGGTTCGAGGTATCGCAGAACCGCTGGTGTGTGCCGGGCGTCTGTGAGTCGCGCCGAAGGGGGCACTGAGCGTCGGCCGTGGCCTGGCACGCTTGGGTTTGAAAGGCAGGGACGGCAGCCAGCAGCCGGTGACGGGCTAGTCACGGACTAGGTGGCGAAAGGTGATGACCGGAGGTTCGGGGGCCGGGACGCGGGCCTGGGGGCAGCTGCGGACTCCGGCTGACCGTGGCCTGTCCGCGGGCGCCTTTCACGCAGGTGCGCCGGGTATGGGAAGGCCCTCCCTCCGTGCCGTCCCCGGCAGACACGCTGCACTTCAGTGAGTAGGAAGGGAAGCTGAGAACAAATAGTTTGCACCTTCACCTGCATCCCGGATGGAGCGGCAAGGGCCACCTCTGCCCTTCCAACTGAAAGCAGGGGAAAGGCGACGTAGAGGGAGCAGCGGCTTTGCGACGCCAGAGAGCGGGCACGGAGCCTGAGCCCCGAGAGGGAGCCACGGGGGACGCGGGGCCCAATGCGCCACGGCCCGAGCCCTGGGAGGGGAGTCCTGGGACCAGGGACCGCCGGTGTCCCCCCAGAATCGGACAAAGACTGTAACCCCGTGTGTCCAGAAGTTTCCAGAAGCCCCCAACATGAGAAGCGGAGCGGAGACTCCAGGGAAGGCGGTCAGACTGATGAGCCCCCCGGCGGCATTTTAACGGCGTCCAAGGCAGAGCAGCCCCTCGTAAGATGGAGGCAGGAGGTCACAGACAGATGGGAGGAGGCCATGCTGCTGCCTCTAAGGATGGGGCGGCGCCCGAGCCCAGGCTGGACAAGGTGGAACCCGTTGTGCGCAGCCCCAGGAGGAAGCAGTCCCGGGCAAATCGTCCGCCAGAAGGACTCCTCTGCACAAGTGTGAGAACCACGTGTGTGTTGCTTTAAGTCCCTCCATTGTGGTCACTTGTTACAGCGGCAACGGTTCTCACCGTGGAGTGACAGAAACACTGGCTAAATGGGAGGTGAGCCTTTCTAATGCTTTGCCGAGGGGTGACAAGCAGAAGTGTCCAACGGCCCAGGCTGGAGGCAGGTTCTCTGTGTGGTGAGTGCTCCCAGTACACGTCTACGGACAACCACAGAAGAAGGGAATCGGCGTATAGAGTCCACGCTGGTGAAGAGGGAAGACGAACGAGAGAAATGACGCAGCCGTGGGGCTGCGAGAGCCGGTGACGGGGAAGCACGCACAGATAGTGGGACAAACACAAACCAAACAGTGGGGCGACGGGACTTATTCCATCTAGATCGTAAGTAAATACACAAACGGGCCACACGCCTGCCCACTGAGTGACGGCGTGGACAAGAGGACGTTGCACACACAGGTGCCGTGTGTACAAGAGACGTGGCTAAGCCAAAGGACACCCCGCGTCAGAAAGAGATCGTCAGGGTGACCGGAAGGGACAGCTGCCTACTGCCGCGTGGAACAGGCTCCACAGCCAGAGGCGCTCTGGGGTGGGGTCGTCACACAGCGGCAACGGTTGATAGCCTCAAAATATGGGGAGCAGCACCCGGAACCATCCCAGATGCTGGCCGACGCCAGCGTGGTCAGCACGGAGACCACTACCAAAAGGTGGCTTTCTTGAATCCCCATTTGGAAATTTAAAACCGCACCCCTGCGTATCTCGTGGGACTCAGGAGAAGTGATCACAGGAAGGCCCCAGACCGCTAGTCTCTGGAAGTGTGGAAGTTGAGCATGGAATTTATGGAGTTGGAGCAAAAACACAAAATCCTCAAGGCAGAGGAGGGGGGGCCGCAAGCACATGAGCAGACATCAGCAAAGAGACAAAAGTTTTTAAAAACTCGTAAAATAGACACATTCCAGTGAGAATGGTCAAGAAAAATGTGGATGGGGCACAAATGCACAACGTGAGGAGTGAAAAGAGACTCCGACCCTACAGATGCATTAGAGATCCGAAAGATGGTAAGACGACGCTACGAGTGACCTTACGAAGTACGTTCAAGCGCGTGGCCGAAGCAGGCCGAGTCCTGGAAAACACAGCTCGTGGACTCAAGGAGGAAAACTCCGCGTGCTCTCATAACCAACAAAGAGGGGAGATTAGTGGACCTACATCTGCTGTTGAAACCGACCGGGTAGACTTTCCAGAAACAGCTGATGTCAATCTTAACAAATCTCCCTGAGAATTGGGAAAAAGGGCCACCCCTCCAGCCTCTGTTGGCCCCACACCTCCAAACTGCCAAGAACGGCACGAGAGAGAAAAATATGATTTTCATCACCCATTCTGACCTTGAAAGTTATAAGCGTCATTAAATTAGACCAAGGGAAAACGAACTTAATAAGCATCTTAGTCACTGCAGAGAGACAGCATTTCTTAAAATGAATGCATTCGTAATAGAAATTCTTAGCAAACCGGCTGGGAATGAACACCGCTCGCCCTGGCGGAGGGTCCATCCGGGTCCCCAGCAAACCGCCTTCTTGATGGCACAGCACATAGGACGCGGCCAGAGCCCTGCTCTTGCGCCCGTTCCCTCCTGGAATGTGAGTGCACCCACAGGAATAAGAGACATGAGGGCCGACAGAGAGGAAGTCACCTGTCACTATTTTCAGAACTTGCAAAAGAATCCACAAGCCAGCAGAGCAGTGAGGTGGAAATGCCCGTGCAGGAGGCAGGGAGCCAGCAGGGTCTGGCCCCGCAACAGGGCCGCTGCAGCAGGCACACTGGCGGGTGCCCCGCGTGGTGTGTGAATGGCCAGCCAGGTGGGCCGGGGGCTTCTCTGGTGACTGTTCCTTTCTCGAGGTCTCCTGGCTCGGGCCTTTGCCAGTCCCGCGAGCCTTTACATGGGAGAAATTGCTGCTTTCACAACTTCAGAAAAATTAAAATCAATCGTTGTCACTACTTCTTGGGTTTTTTTTTTTTATTGAGATGAAATTTACAGAATGTAAAATGAACCCCCTTAAAGTGAACAGTTCAGGGGCGTTTAGTGCGTTCGTACTGCCTCGTGCCTCCACCTCTACTGGCTCCAAACACCTTCTTTTCTTGTCCGCAGCCGACGGGGCCGTGAAGAAGGAGGGCAAAGGCAGACAGTTCAGGAAGAGAAATCCAGCTAAGAAGGGACACAAGGTGGGCAGAGGAGGCCTCGCCGGCCACAGGCGGAGGGCCCGGGGAGCCCGGGGTCCGCCTGCGGGCCACGGGGCCCCTAAAGACCCTTGTCTGTGGAGCAGGACGCTGCGCCCCGGCTCATCCCCCCCGACTGCATCGTGGTCGACCCCGACAACTTCAAGTGTATCCTTTATCCGCCCCACCGCCCGCGACACCCAAGCCTGCGGGCTGTTGCTCCTTAACCCAGACCCAGTCATCGTGGACCCCTACGAGGAGGCCCGGGTCATAGGCAAGTGCCTCTCACGGGCCCTCGACGTGCACACACAGGCCACAACCCCCCCGTGGACTCTGGCGCAGCGTGGCGCGGGCTCAGCGCTGCGGCCTCTGCTCTCGGCCGCCTCCCGTTACCCCGACCACGCAGGGGGAGTGGGGCCCTGGGGCCCGGACGCGCACCTGTGCTCTGCGGCCCTTCCTGGCCATCACAGCCAAGTCAGGACGTCAGTTGTACGACGAATGAGCCCCTGACGCGAGGTCCGGTGACCCTCAGGGCCCGAAACGTGGCTTGGTGCCGTCCCCTGTGGCTTTAAGTGTTTAGTTCCTTGGGTTTTTCTTTTGCTAAGCTGGCTTTCAAAACCTCTTTAGGAGAGATTTAGGGAAGGGAAGGAGCGCTGACATTTCCACAAGCGATAGATGTCGACTCCACCTTGTCCCCCTCTGTGCGCACCAGGTCCACCACAGCCACACGAGGGCCACGCTAGGTGCGCACCAAGGGACACGCCAAGGCCACGCCGCGGTCACACCGGGGCCTGCTGCTGCCTGTAGCCCCTCAGGGTTCCACGTGTGAGACAAGCTCCTGTGTCTCGTCCCCATTCAATTTGTGTTGCAGACATGCTGACTCCTGTCTCCGTAACCCGGGAAATTTTGGAAAGATTCCGAGACTCGTTCACTGCTCTGTGGGTGGGACATCTGGGAAACATGCACTTCCCGAGGTCGGTGTCTGTTGTCTGGAGACACCGTCCCCCATCGAGCCGGTTTATGTGACCCACCAGAGGGGTGCTCCCCACACTCGGGGGTGGGGGTGGGGGCGGTGGGACCACTGGCTTCCGTCTCCCCCTGGCCCCTCGCTTCTCCCTGTTTCCCTCAGCCTCCCCCCAACCCTGAACCCCCATTTTATCCCGGGAACCACACCCCCACCCCACCCCCAGAGGCTCCTGTGGTCCGGCCTTTGGTCATCACGCAGTGGGCTCCTGGTCCTCAAGGTGCCTGGATGGCGGGGGGGGGGGGGGGGGGGGGTCATTGTCTTTGTCCCACTTTACAGATGAGGACCTGGCACCCAAGGGTGTACTTCTGCCCAAGGTGCAGGGTGTGCCCCAGGCTCTGGCACTTGGTTGAGGGAAGGCAGGGGAGAACGTGCTGGGGGCAGGGGGAGGGGGTGCTGGGTGGGGCTGTGGGTGGGCGGGGCCTGCGGGGGGAGGGGCGGGGCTGCAGTGGGATTGTGCCCTGGGGCCTGCTGGGGCGGGTCCTCCGGCAGATGCGCAAGGGCGTTAGTGGGCGTGGCCTGTGGGGAGGCGTGGGGGGGGCGGGGCCTCCTGGAGTGGTGCAGAGCGCTGGCTGGGAACAGGGATGCTCACCTGGGGTCCTCTCAGAGACCTGGGAGAGGTTGGCCATTAGGGAAGTGTCCTTCCAGCACTTTCCAGAGCCGCTGCACAGTGAAAGGAGGGTTCATTCCAGGGACGGGATGTAGCTTCTCAGGAGAACCACATGGGTAGAACCCAGGGTTGAGGGCAACAGGGGGCACCAGGAGGGTGCACATTATTAGTTCTGCCTGAGCGGAGGGGTGGGACAGGGAGCAAGGAGCACAGGACGGGCTTTGCTTTAGAAACACGTCCCGAGAGTTTCTCCTGCCCGCAGCTGCAGCCCTGAGGCCTCAGGACAGATCCGGTCCCGGCTGCCACAGCCAGGACCCCCTGGGACGCCCTGGGATACCTGCTGCCTGCCCGGCTCCATCCACCGGGCCACCCTCCTTCCCTTTACAGCCAGGCTGAGTGGGAGCAGCTCCTGGGCAGCTGCAGTGGCTTCTTCTTCTACGGGATGGAGAGCTTCCTGTCCCACATAGTGGTGGAAAGGTTGGCTGCCACGAACCTACAAGGTGAGACAGCCCCTCGGCGCCCCCAAGCCTGACTGTCTGCCAGGACGACAGGAACCAGCACAGACACGGAGCCAGGCCCCAGCGTCTCCATCAGGCGTCGACTGTCTGATGAAGGGCTCCGAGGGCTGGGGCCTCCCTAGAAGCACGGCAGAGCTGTGGGGGAAGCCCCTCCTGCCCTCACCCCCCTCCTGCCAGTTCCGAGTTCTGGACCTGGCAGGCCCAGCCAGAGTTAGGGCCTGGGTGGGTCATCCCCCGGGGCTGTGCCTGCAGAGTCCAGGAGGGCTGGGGTGGGCATTTCCGCGGAACATGCTGATCACGCCCCCACCACTCCTTCTAGTGTAACTGTGGGCACCCTGGGCCTTGTGTTCCCTCTGGCTGTCCCCTGAGGGCTTCTGAGTGGTGGTCTGGCTCGCCCTGGAGTCGCCTTTTCCTCAGCGGGTGGCTGGATGACCGGCCGCCCTACACAGTCGCTAGGAGAGCCTTTTCAAGGACCCCTCGGAGATGCCCCCAAACTGACCCACTGATGGCAGCACGTGGACACTCGTCCCGTGGTCAGGGCACCTGAACACCGCCCCCCTCTGCCGCACACGGTCACCTGGTACCTGTCTCCTTCCCAGCCCCCTGGAGATGGGGGTGAGGCCAACACACCGCCCCATCCCAGAAGCCTGTCACCCGGCAGAGTCCTCGCCCCAAAGGGCAGCAGAAACAAGGCCTCTCAAGCTTAACTCCAAGCCTTCTCAGACGAGATGGTGTGCGAAGTCACAGTGCGCGCGTGGGGCCGACGGCACCCTTGGTGCCCCCCGCCCCATTCCCGACCAAGGCTTGTCCTCACGCATGGGAGGTCCCGCCTGCCCCTGGGGCAGCCCCCCTGAACCGCCCTCAGCCAGGCCACCGTAGCAAGTGGGGAGTCCACCTCTGTCCCGTGTGGCCCCCTGCACATCCATAGCTAAGTGTCACACTTCAGGCACTGGCACCTGTTTCATGGGCCCACGGGGCCAGGGTGACCGACTCTCACCATGTGTGTCCAAATACCCCCCCCGGCCCCCCCTTCCCCCAGCAAGACCGGGGCCAAGAGCCTCTGCTGAGCAGGGGGGCCAGGCCATGGCCCAGAGGGTGCCTCCCAGCCCCCCTGCCGCCCAGCCCAGCCCGCTGGCACCAGGAGCCTGTGAAGGGTGTGGGGTTCCCGAAGCAAATGCTGTGCCCGCGGGCTCAGGTGGCCGGGGGGCCTTGGAAGAGGGCCCGTGGACGTCAAGCCCCAGCCAGGCGAGGCCACTGGCCTCCTCCACCTGGGCGTGCGGCGGCTGAGCTCTGCCCTCCTGGGTCCCACAGGGTGCCAGATGATGGTCCTGCTGGACCTGACGAGGTCCTACGAGAGCATGCAGCGGCACACAGAGCACTCGGACAGCAAGAGGTGCCCGATGTCCCCCCCCCCCACCGCCCCCGCCCCATGCCAGCAGCCCCGCCTCCACATCCCTGACTGGGGGGCTCGTGGTGGGGGCCGGGGGGCGTGGGGGGAAGACAGAGCCCTACGAGGGAGCCGGGACTCCGCAGTCTGCCCCGACCCCTTCCCTGGAAGAGTCTGGCCGGGGCGTTGTGGAGGCGGGAGGGCAGCCCCAACGCAGACCCCGAGGACAGAGGGCGGCGGCTGGGAGGGTGCCCTGGCTTCGGGGCTCCCCACAGGGCCGGGGGGGCCGCCGAGGTGGCGCAGCAGGGTCCCCGCCTCACGACGGATGCCGCGACTCCTGGCTCCACTGCCATGCTGGGAGTGGTCCGGAAGGATCTGGCAGCACTCTGGAGGCTTCTTGTTAGATGACGTTTAATCTGCCGAGGCGGGCAGGGTGGGGGGTGGGAATGCGTTCTCGATTCTTCCAAGAACTTGGAGAGCTGTCCATCGAAGGACACATGCCCAACTTGGTGCTCTTCGGGCTGTGCACTGGGGACGGGTTCAGGCGGTCACGCTGGATCCTGGTCCCCGCAGTGTGGCCCAGCTGTCCCTGGAGAGGCCCGTCGAGACTGCCGTCCTTCTGAGTCTGGTGGGGGTCAGGAGCATCCTGGCAAACCAGTGGCCGACCTTCCTGCAGGACAATGCGCTGCGGGCCAGCGTCCTGTGGGAAAGTGAGTGGGCGCGGCCGTCCCCTCCCCGGGAGCCTGCCGGCGGGGTCCCTGGCCAGCCTGAGGATGTTTCTTTCCTAGATCTGTTGACAGCTGGCAGGCCCATCGGGAGGGCCGCCCATCTCCTCCGGCAGACGGGAGCTGGGGACACGAACAACCATGGTAACGGAAGCTGTTCCACATCCCCGCTCGTCCTCTGCCGTGCAGGGCCACCTCCCGGCCTGTGTCCCCGCCCCTCGTCTCTGCCAGTGTCCCTGCAGCTCCACAGCCCCGTGTCCCTGCCCGCAGCCCCGCAGCCCCGCAGCCCCGCAGCCCCGCAGGCTAGGGTGTCTGCCTCCTGTCTCTGCACAGGCTGACAGCAGCCTCAGGGACGCCTGGCGTCCTAAATCCTTAGGGGAGGCACCCTGGCTGTTAGAACTGCCCGTCTGTCTTTAGAACCGTCCAAGTCACATAAGTTCTGAAAGCCCAGGTGTGCTCCCTGGGAGCGGGGGCCCCGGGGCTTTGTTCTTCAGAGCAGACAGACACCCCTTCACACCTTCACGTAAGGTGCTGGGGCTGAAGATAAACACGACACCAGCCATAGCTCGAGCAGAGCAGCGCGTTAAAGGAACAGTCTGCCGTAACTAAGAGAGGTTTATCCCAGGGTGACTTACCGCGAAGGCTTCAGACAAACAGCACAAAGGGTTACGTGGTCCCCGGTGCCCGGAACACAGTGCCAAACGATAAGCGCGGCTTCAACGGATGGAGGAGGGAGGGAGGGCCTGGCGTCAGCAGGTGCACGAAGGTCGATGGCGTCTAGAAAGAGCCGGTGGTGGAGGAGCTGCTGACTTGCGCTGGGGGCGGCGGGAGAGGAGGCCGTGGCTCCTGCGTGCTCCGTGGTCCCGCGCTGATGGGCGGTGAAAGGAAGGGACAGCACCGTGATTGTCATGCACGCCCTGCCCCCAGTTAGCGGTGGCGGCCAGCTGGTGGCAGGAGGAGGCCCCGAGCTACTGGAAGCTTCTGGACGCCTCACACTCAGAGTGGGGAGGTGGTGCGGAGGGGACGGGGGGTGGGGACACTCGGTGTCCCGGGTGTGGGCGTGCGGCAGGGCCCGTGTTCAGGGCTACGTCCGGAGGCAGGGTCGGGAGCACCCCCGCCCCCCGCGTGCGTGAGCCTCTCTCGGGCCCCGGGCGTCCTGCCCCCAGTGAGCTGTGCCGTCCTCAGATGAGTCTCCGTGGGCCTCCAAGGACCAGCTGCCGTCCTTCCAGCCACAGCTGCACGGCTCCGAGCGGCTCCCCGTCGCCCTCAACTCGGTCCTGTATGGGCTGCCACACCTGGCCATTGGGTGACTCCAGAGGACACGGACCTCGACGGCCCCTCTGAGGACCCACCGCCCACCCCTCCCCACCCTATCCGTAGGCGCCCCTCCTCCAGCGGCCTTGTCCCCGAGTCCCAGTTCTGCGCAGGGTCACGCCAGGGCCTCCCGGTCCGGCTGCCTCTGGGGCTGCCTCCGTTCCCCCCCCCCCCCACCACGTGCACCGGACCCTCGTGGAGGGGAGGGGATGCCTCTGGGGGCTCCGCAGGGCGGGTGGGGCGAGGGGTGCATCGGGGCTGGCCCCGCAGCTGCCCGACCCCCAGATCCCTCCCCTGCCCCGGGCGTTCCCAATAGTCCCGTGGTGGGGGGGGGCCGCCTGGACGCGGGCCTAGGGGCTGGGACAAAGGGTGGCCTCCACTCCCACGGGTGTCAGCAGCAGGCGGGCCCTTTGGAAGACAGCCTCCCTGGGGTGAGGCTCACGGTCCCAGATGCCCACTCTGGCCGCCACGCCCTGGCTCCTGGAAGTTTATGTGCTTTAGTAAAAACGACTAAATCACTGTGGTGTGGCATCTGTGGTGTGGTTTCTGTGACCCCGGGCACGCAGCTTGGCTCAAGTCCCTGGAGGGGCGCTCGGTCTGGCACCATGCTGTGGCGGGGTCCAGCCAATGTTTGCTGAGTGAATGCATGAATGAATGAAGTCAAGCCCGGAGGAGGCCAGCAGGAGGTGCCCGTGGACGTGCCCTTGAGGCCGGGCCCCCAGGAGGCACCCGGAGGCTCTGTGTGGGGCAACCACATGTGCGCTGGAGTTCCCCAGCGTGGGACACACAGCCACATCACCTCCCCCAAAGCTGGACTTCCAGCCCCCCCTCCCCCCTGCCCCCGTGGCAGCACCACACGCAAGGACAGCCCCGGGAGAAGCCACTGTCCCAGGGTTGGACACCCGGCCAGAGTTGAGGGTGGCAGGAAGACCGGTGCCGTCCTGGCCCACGGGGAGCTTCGGGCAGGAGGCTGAGTGGCTAGGACCCGTGTCCCACCCAGGGGTCTCCCAGGCTGCGGCCAAGGGGTAAGGGAGAGCCAGCTCCACGTGTCTCTGGGGTGAAGCCAACCCCGGTAGAGGGTCCGTAGGCGGGGCGGAGGGGGAGGGTCAAATCTCCCCAGGCACTGCGTCCTGGCCAGCAGCCCCTCGGACGTCTGCCAAGGCCAGGCCACAGAGTGTCTTTGCCCCAGGAGCCCGGCAGCAAGGCCCGGGCACGCTGGCCCTGGGGGCCACTGAGAACGCCCTCTCCAGGCCTCTGAACACTGGCTCTGGGGCCACCTGGGAGCCAGAGGCAGCCACCCAAAGGCCAGAGGATGCCAGGTCTCAGGCCAAGTGACCACTGGTCACCATCTGGGCCGAGGCTCGGGAGCTAAGCAGACAGACACGGTACAATGCTCGAGGGTTTGTCCCCTGGCGCACGCGAGGCAGGCAGGTGGTTGTACGTCCTCCCGACCCCGAGTCCTGGACGCTGGTGGCAAACCTTCGCCCGCAGCAGCACGGCCTCCCTGCTCTGGGCCAGGGGGGTCAGCACCGGGACCTCCTGGGTTGGGGCCTAGGACAGGCCAAGTACCGAGGCGAAAAGCACAGAAGACGGCCACCGCGAGGTATCCCAGTGCACCGACCAAAGCTGCTGAACTAAACAGTAGTGACCACAGCAAATGCTAGGGAAGGTGTGGGGAGACGGGCGGGCAGGTGGGACGGTGCAGCCCCTCAGGGCGACCGTTTCCCGGGAACTCTGCATACGGTCAGCGCGAGGGCGCGTCCCAGAGACACGAGACGCCGTGCACACACCCGCACCTGCCTGCTTACAGCGGCTTTGCTCCATTAGAGCAAACGCTCGAAACCGCCCGAGTGTGCCTCGCCTGTGAAGGTTAGACCGGCTCTGGGCATTTATCCGTGGAGCTCGAATGAGGAGGGAACCACTGACCCCTGCAGGGACTTCAGAAGCACCACGCGGAGTGCAGGAGCCCCTACCAGCGAGGTCAGACACCAGAAGATGCCATTTATGCAATGTTCTCAAGGTGACAAAACCGCAGAGCGGAAGGACAGACTGGTGCTGCCGGGGACAGGCACACCAGTGCCTGGGGGGAGCACGAGGGCGTCCGGGAGCGGCCAGAGATCTGTGTGCCAGAAACCACCGCACAGAGCTGCACACACAGGAGCTCCCGCACCTGCCGACCCGGCCAGAGGCAGCGCGGTCCGCGGCCCGTGCGCGGTGCTGCGCCTGCGGGTCTGGTCTCCGGCTTCAGAAGCCACCCCTGGGGACGCGGTGGGAAAGGTGCCATCGACACTATGTTCACAACTGCCTGCACATCATCATTCAGCATAAAAAGTTGAAAACCAACTCATCTTTGATAACATCGAGAGGTGGTGATTCCCCTCCTTTTGTTTAATTTTTTTTTCCTTTTCTCCAACACATACACATACTTCTTCCAGTTAACAAAAGAAGCTAACTAATGATCGGGGAATAAATTCAAATCAGGGCAGCCTTGGATATATGAGCTTCCTTCTAGAAAGATGTTGGCACGCACCCAAACAACAAGAATAAAAGCCTCTGGAAATATTTCATCCGTGCAGGACCACATTTTTTACCTTCTGGTGTGTCTGCTCCCGTGAGCGAGATGGAACGTGAGCGCCGGTCCGGGCATCGGAGGCTTTGAAATAACTTTCTGAATTATGCCCCAGCAACATAACAAATCACATTATCAATTAGCTTCTGTAACACAAGTGGCATTCCGTAATATATTCAAGCATGAAAAAATTGCAAAGGTGGAATTTCTGTAACCCTAAAAACTATAAGGAGAAAAAGGATCACTTGCAATTTATTGGTGATAAAAGACAGAACGTAATTGGAACCGGACAGCCCTCCCAGGAAGTGGGACCAGATCTGCGCGTTCAGAATGTCGTGAGGGCCCTGAGGCTCCAGGAGACCGCTCTGCCCACGCCCCGGCCCTGCCTTCCCTGCACAGGGTGACCCTCGCGGGGCGGGGGGTGGGGGGCGGCCAGAGGGGAGTCTGACCTTGAGCCGGTCACTCTCGTCTCGAGCCCCGTCTTCTCCTCTGGGAAGTGCATCTCCAGGGCTTGGACCTTAGACCCGCGTGTCGCCCCCCCGCCCCCACTCGGGCCGGCCGCGACGGGGCCCCTCACTTGCAGCACCTTGCAAACTCTGACGTGTTCTCGGCTTGTCAGTCGCCTTTTTAAAAGTTCCATTTATTAATTTATGTCTTGAAAATGGTGATTTCCATGTTTTCAAAACAAGGACTTTTTTTAAACAATGTGTTCTACTGTAGGGAAGTTGCACTCACAGCCCACACACGACGTTCTGACGCACCGCTGGTTGTCTCTCCAGCCCGCTCCCGGCGTGCGGTCAGCCCGTCTCCTGTGTTCTCCCTCAGCACCACGCAGGACCCCCCATTTCAAGTTGTGGGAATCAGAATTCTCGTTAAAGCATCTCCGCCCTCCAACGGGCCGCTTGCCAACGCGGGAGACCCAGCACGGCCGGACAGGGGGGCCTCTGGGCACGGAGGGGGGTCCCCGCAGATGGGCCAGGGCAGCGTGGGGCTCCCACCTCACCGCGGACGTGGGCCCGGGGCCCGGGTCGGCCGGGGTCGGCACCTCGCCCCGGCCAGGACCCCCGCGGGGCTCGCATCCGTGCCACCTGTAAGGTGGGTCCCGCGGCCCCGGGACCTGTGTCAACCTCATCCCCACGGAACAGCGTCACCCAGGCACAGCCGAGGTCCATCCTCTGTGATGTGGCGCCACGGGCCCCACTCGTCTCAGCGCCCACCGCCTCCCCGGCCTCCGGCCATCCTGGCTGGTGCTCTGGGCTCCTGGGTCCCTCCCTGCGGCTGCCAGCCAGTCCTCCCGGGATGGGAAGTCTGTGGTCCCGGCAGGCACCCGTCTGCCAGGGCCTCGGGCACCGGGCCGGCCCTCCTCCGCAAGCAGGAAATTCACAGTCACGGCCGAGGCGGGCCCCCCAGGTGGATGTGGACGAAGAAATTAGGCGGGTTAATAAAGCTAAGACGTTCGCAGACCCTTGTGCGTCAATGTCTATTAAGCTCCCTCATCCAGCACCGGTCTCCAATAGTTTAATTTCTGTATTAAATAATTAAAACTCTATTTTCAATTGCTGTGAACAATTGTTTTCCTTAATGATCTTCCCAGAGGAGCCAGTAATTTTGTATCTTGTAAAAATGATTAACTGGCATCATCATCCCATATCTCTGAAATATAACTGAGCAGCTTCAGGGAAGGCCATTTGTATTCAATTAACGCTCCCTTGCATTAAGACGGACAATATTACTTCACACCACGGGCAACCCTGCTGTCCCCTCATTTTATTACGACGACGATGGAGATAGAAACAACCAGTTTAATTATCCCATTTCCAACAGAAATCAATTTTCAACGTGTCCTCACCCTCACACAGAGGAAGAGGCCACAGTGCCATTCTGGGGAAGGGCAGGCCTGTCGTGGGTCCACCCGCCCTGCCGCCCGCGCCCGGCTCTGGGCCCGGCCGCGCGCACGGGCATGGGCCCCCGCGAGGCTGCAGGCCTGGACCTCGGGGGGCCTGCAGACCCTGGGAGGACCTGCTCCCGCCTCCCTGAGCGTCGCCCCTCCTCGTCACCCCTTGTCCCGCCCCCCCGCCCCCGGCACCCGGGCCCCCAGCCTTGGTTTCCTGCCCCACGCTGCTGACACTGGTGCCCGCCGTGAAGGCGGATTTATCGCCCCGCACGGCTGCCATCGTCAGGGTGATTCAAGGGACGCGCCCTGCCTCGCCGCTCAATCACTCCGCGCTGTTGGCCAGTATAATCTAATTGTTTGACATTTTTATCACAATTCATTGAGACCAGAAGGAGATGACTAGATTAATACCCCCGTGCGCTTGGCTAATGGCCGGGATGAAGCCGATGGGCCAAATTACAGGGGACATTTTCTTATTACAGAGTTTAATTCTTTGTGACAAGAGGCGGGAGACGGTGTTCAGATGGAGACGGCTGCCCTCAGCCAGGTGGCCTGAGATCCGGGGTCCCCCAGGCCCTCCCCCTTGCCTGGGCCGGGGACACGGGAGGCGATGGGGACGCCCGGCCCCGGGCGATAGGGGACCAAGGGCCATCGGCTGAGCCAGAGGCTCCCCGGGGAGCCTCCAGTTTGAGATGAGGATCCGCAGGGGAGGCCGGCCGAGGTTGGGGAGCAGCTCCCGGCTTGCAAGTGGGATTTTCTCCACCCAGGAGGCAATGTGTCCCGTGCCCGGTTGGATTTCCTGTTCGTGATTTGTCCCTCTACTGGGCCCATCGGCTTCCCTTTCTGCTATTAGCGCCTGGTTCTCTCCCATACGGACACTAATCTTTTCTGTCGCAGACACCGAAACATCCTTCCCAGCTGTCCATTCGCCGTGGGGTCTGTCTTACCGTGATGGGTTTTGTCCCGCCAACATTTTACACAGTTTTCTGGCATCACATGTGACTTTCGTCTGTCATCATGGTCAAAACGCCAGGTTCTGGACCCAAACCGCATGGAGTCAGACCCACCTCTCCAAACGGCAGGCCTGGGGGGGCCAGTTGAGCACGGAACTGGCTCACGGGGGGGCCGGGAGGAGCACGGGGCTCAGGGATGGTGCCCGCGGGCTCAGGGGCCACCGAGCGACCAAGCAGATGCCGCAGGACTGCCAGGTGAGGGGGGCTCGGGCCAGGTGGGTGGGAGGGGCAGCGGATCCCACGCCGACTGGCCTGGGCCCTGCACGCTCCTGGCTGCAGGACGCAGAGCCGGCCACCTGCCGTTCTCCCCGGCCCGGCCTCCAGGGTAGCAGGTGCAATAGCCCAGGGGCTCTGGGTCCCTGGCACCTGCCTTCCTCTTGACCCAGGAGCAGAGGTTGGAGGCTGGCTTGCTGAAAAACCACAGGGTCAGGGGCTGGAAGCCCAAACAGAAAGAGGCACATATGGGCTGGGGAGGGGAGGAGGCCCGGGGGAGGCAGAAGAGGGTTCGACCTTCCCCCCACCCCCACCCCAAAGTGGTCAGGCCCAGGGCATCGTTCACGGGGCTGCCCCTGGGGCCGAGACTCCCACTCGGAGCCCCAGCTGGAGAGTCCCATGCCACCCCTGGGTCCGCTCCCTCGTCTTGGGGGGAGACGGGGCTGTGGACCCCAGCCTCTGGGTCCATTCCATGGGGCAGGGAGGGCTGATCCCTCCTCAAGGTCTCCAGGATGACCGAGATGTGACCCGGCCTGGGCCGTGCAGCCCGGGCAGCCCTGGGGCCCAGGTAAGCCTGGAGGCTTCTGGGAGCCCCACCTGAGCACCCCCTCCCGCCCTCCCCCACGTATTCCCAGGCCACTTGCCCCAAATGCCCAGGGAGGCTGGTGCCTGCAAGCGTACGAAAAGGGCAGGCCTGAGGATCGCGAGCCTGCAGCCCCGACTCTGAGGACTGAGCCGCGTGCGGGGACAGAGTCCTTTCACCCTCACCCCTTCCCTACCGCCCCCAAATGGCCCCTCGAGGGGCCCCAGGAGCCCCACTCAAACCCATGTTTACAGAAACAGCCCTTCAGTAAGTATACACACAAAACGTGGGCCTCACAGGCCCAGGTACGGATCCAGCCCACCCAGGCGAGGGCACTGATGTGTCCCGCACTCGGGCCTTGGGCTGGGGCCTTCTCCCCGTAACGGTGCTCGGACTCCCCCTCTCCTGCGTGCACCGCACGGCCCTCAGCCCCGGAGGGTTCAACAGCTCTGGCCGCCACCTGTCCATCTGTGCCCTGGGACAGTGAATCAGGGTGACTGCGTTGGCACTGTTTACCCGGCCGTGGATGAGTATTTTAAACCCAAATTATTCAACAGGTATAATCTAAGGAGTCGTCTTGATCAAGACACCGTGTGACATTCCCGTAAGTGCACACACGGAGACTGCACACTTTTGTTCAAAGTAGGTCTTGTCTTTTTTGCTTGAGGCCTAGCACCCGAGGCCGTGACTCCAGATCATAGGGACACTGTCTTCTGAGGTGATTTAGCCGGAAAAAGACGTCACAGAGCCGACACGTTCACAGCACAAGGAGTAGCGTTTGGTTTCTTTTTTAACTTCTTCAAATTACTCCTGTGGGTATGTAAGTGGTTAACAGATCAATATTCTTTCTAAAAGGCAATTGGAAAAAGATCTCACACCAATAAAATTTTAATAGACCTTATAGTCTGTTTAATTTCCCCCAGAGGCAGACAAGGTGTATCAGGCAGTTTGGTCTGGGAGTATATTTATCACACGGGACCTGCCATCGGCTCTCGTGGAAGCCGGGGGCCCGGACGAGAAGGTCAGGGGTGGCCGGGGCGGCCGGCTCTCATCAGGACACGCTCGGGGGTAACCTCGCGTCCCTCGTGGGAGAATCCCCGAGAGGCCCTGAGCGGTTTGAGGATTTCCCTGAACTCCCAGGACGCACTCTGTGCTGCCCCCACTCTTGCGAGAACGGTGGGAACCCCCGTCTTCGTTCTTCTCAAAAAATGCCCAAGAGGCGTAATCTGGAGTAATTGTCCCCCTGAGCCCTGCCGGCGACCTCTCCCGCTCGGGGTTCGACTGTTCCGCGTCCCTGCGTTTCCCTTGGGAAAGGCATGAGCCAGACAGGAAGAGGCCTGTTCTGGGTTCTGTCCCCACCGGCCGCCACCCGTCGGGAAACCAATGGCTGTCACCTGCCACCCCGCAGAAGTCATTCGGGGTCAGGCTGCACAGTTCAACCCCGGGGTCCCGAGCCACTGCCCCAGCGTGGACACGGCTGCGTGGTCAGAACGAACAGCAGAACTGGAACCTGCTGGCTGAGGCTCATGGGGCCTGGGCTGGGTGGGGGCGGGGGTGGGGGCTCCCCGTGACTCCCAGGCAGCCCCGCAGGGCACCTCCAGAGTGACCCGTCCGGGCCAGACGCAGACGCAACCGCGGAGATGCACAGGGCAGTCCCGGGCAGGACGGCCATCCTCTCAGAGCAGTTCAGCGGGAGACGTCCCAGGCTTTGTCGTGTGGGGACCAGGTCTCGCTCAGGTGACGCGCCGCTGGCTGTGCTCAGGCGACGCGGCGGTTTCCACGTCGATTTGGTTTAGCCTCTGACGCCCCAGGTGAAGCGCACGGTTTTGGAGGCACGACCTCCGCCTCTGCTCGGTCACAGGTGGCCTGAGCGTGGGGCGTGGGGACGTGACTCCTGCCCGGGACAGGTCAGCAGCCTGAGCGGGGCTGGCCCCGGGTCTGGCAGGTGCCCGATTCTGTCCGTGCGCAAGCCGAACAGGACAGTGCCCGGCGCCCCCTAAGTGTTGCCTTCTTCCGACCAGCCAGCCTGTTGGCTCAGAAACCCAATGGCACCAAACTCAGTGTTCGCACATCCAACTGCTTTAAACACGGTCCAGCAAGGGGTACGATTAGCCGCTGAGGGTTTGCCTGCGCCCCACACCCCACACCCCGCACCCCAAAAACCACACCCGACACCCCACACCCCGCAAGCCGCACCCAACATCTGCTAGTTGACAGGACTGGGCCTGGGCTGCAGGAGCCCTGGGGGGACATCCCCTCTCCTGCTTCCCCCTCCCCCTTCCCCCCTCCCTGCCTCCCCCTGCCCCCTCCCCTCTCTCTGCCTCTCCCTGCCCCCCTCCCCCCTCTCTGCCTCCCCCTGCTCCCTTCCCCTCTGATGCGACGTCCCCCTCCCCCTCTCCCTGCATCTCCGGCCCTCCTCCCCTCTCCCCCCTCCCTGCCTCCCCCTGCCCCCTCCCCTCTCTCTGCCTCTCCCTGCCCCCCTCCCCTCTCTCTGCTCCCCCTGCTTGCTCCTGCCCTTTCCCTACCTCCTCCTGCCCCCCTCCCCTCTCTCTGCTCCCCCTGCCTCCCCCTGCCTCCTCCCTACCTCTCCTTGCCCCCCTCCCCTCTCTCTGCCTCCCCCTGTCCCCCTCCCCTCTCCCTGTCTCCCCCTGCCCCCTTCCCTCTCTCTGCTCCCCCTGCCTCCCCCTGCCCCCTCCTTACCTCCCCCTGCCCCCCTCCCCTCTCTCTGCCTCCCCCTGTCCCCCTCCCCTCTCCCTGCCTCCCCCTGCCCCCCTTCCCTCTCCCTACCTCCCCCTGCCCCCTTCCCTCTCTCTGCCTCCCTCTGCCTCCCCCTGCCCCCCTCCCCTCTCTCTGCTCCCCCTGCCTCCCCTTGCCCCCTCCCCCCTCCCTACCTCCCTCTGCCCCCTTCCCTCTCCCTGCCTCCCCCTGCCCCCCTTCCCTCTCTCTGCCTCCCCCTGCCTCCCCCTGCCCCCCTCCCCTCTGGTGGGACCTCACTCAGCACTGTGTGTCCATGGGCACAACCCCGCCCAGAAAGTAAGTGTGTGCTTTCCCTGATCAGCCCTGACCAGCCCTGGAGGGGCCTCGGGACACACGTCCTGGGAGTGGCCAGGGTGGATCTTGGGCCCTGTGCTCAGCAAACCCAGAAACTAATGGAAACTGCAGCCAAGAGTGGAACCAAACACCGCAGAGAAGCGGCAGCTGTGTGGCCCAGCGGGTTCCTTCTTCCCGTGTTAGGAGCCAAGTCAGAGGGTCTGTCCTGCCACGTCACCGACTTACTCAGAGGACCGAGGTGTCACGGGCACCCAGCTCGGGTCAGAACCACCTGGGTGACCTCTCCCCTCCGCCAGCTCCCAGGGCGGGGCCTGACCCGCCAAGGCCTCTGCGTGTTCGTGACTTCACGACCGCCCCAGACTCTTCTCCGGGATTCTTCTCTGCCCTGGCTCACGTGGGGGACCTGCCCCGCACACACAGGCCAGGTCGTTCGTTCGGAACTTGCCTGACCCCAGAAAAGCTGGTCGCTGAGGGCAAGCGGCAATCCCAGTGCCTAGGTCAGCTCAGACACGACGGCCGCCTGGCCTACACTCGTACCCGTTGCGATTTCGGGGGATTTTACAGCGAAAGCGGCACACGCTCCTGGGAAAAGAAGCCAAAACACACCGGGGAATACGAGAATGAAGAGGGGCATAGGACCCCCTTCCCTCCCCAGAGGAGGGTTTGGGGCCCATGGGTCCTTCCAGGTTTCTTCTCTGGAAAGAGCATGTTCACATGTTCCACGATGAAACGGCATTAATTTATGAAACAAGATTCGCCTTTTTCAGGTCGGCTTCACGCCAGGTAGGCTCTCACGGCAAGGTCTTCCCCTCGTTACGCTGCTGGGGACACCTTCTTTGTCACACACACCCACGTGCTGTGCCAGCTCTGGTGACGCCGCTGGTGTCTTGTGCCCGTCCCCACATGGGGCCGAATGGGAGCTCACGAGCACAATCGGGTTGCCTTCTGCCTCTTCACGCGCTTCTGTCCCTGCCAAGGATTGCGGTGCGCGTGCGCCTTCGGAACGGCCAGCAGCCCCCACCACCAAGCGCGGCTCTGTCTCGGGCGGAGCCCTACAGATGCGACGGTCCGACCGTCTGGCTCGCGATTCCTACTGCCCGTCTGCGTGTCACACGCCAATCACATGTTTGTCAGGGACACGCCCGCCCCCTTCACCTGGACCTCCCGGGACTTCGCGGGGAGACGGCTCCTGGCCCCCACCCTCCACGCCCGGAAGCGAGACTACAGGTAGAAGGGATGACGGAGGGTAAGGAGCAGGGGACACGGGAGAAAGGGGGCAAAACACAAAGGACATGCTGTGGGACAACGATGCAGCCGGCCACGGGCTTCCCGCCAGGTCCAAGACCTGAGGGGTAACCGAGGGGGCCTCAGAGGTTTTGCCCGGGGGGGGGGGGGCGCCCACCTTCCCTGACAACCAATCACCAAAGAGGTCAAGGCCGCTGACCCAGGGCCAGCAAGGGCACCCCTGAGGGCAGAAGCCTCATCCCAGACCCTGCGGCGGGTCAGCCTCTATCTACGGCCGCTGGAGCCCTCGGAGCCCAGACCCGGGCGGCGTGGAGACCGTCTTCTTGCCTGTGGGCGAGGGAGGGGTCCGCCGAGGAAGATCTCAGCGACCACGCAGGGCAGCGTCTAGGAGCAGGGGGGGCCTGTTCCCACCCCTCCCCTTGGGCCCTATTCACTCGGATGCCCCCAGGCCGCCTGTGGCCTCCAGATGGGCCCTCCCTTGAGCGGACGTGAAATCTGGATCCAGGAACCTGTCACTCGGGGAGCACGGCTTGGGGCACTCAGGCAGGCGTACAGAGGTCCCCCCCGCCCTGCCCCCACCAGCCTGCCCTGAGGCTGAAGCAGCCGCCCAGCCCCACGCGCACCGCCTTGGCCTTTCCATCCGCGCTCTGTTTGTCTTACTTTGGGGCCTTAAGCACCTTCAAGGACCATCACCGGGTGGCAGCACCCGCTCCTGGACTTGCCCGGCCCAGCTGTGGAGGGCAGCCTCCGGGTGACCCGCCACCCCCATGGACGCCTGGCTTTCTGCCTTCCGGCCCAGGCGGCGGTGAGGCGGTTGGCCTCCGTGGGTTGGTCCAAACCTCCTCTGGTGAACATGCTCTCTCCGCCCTGGCCTCGGAGTCCTGGGCAGCTGGAGAGGTCGCCAGACCCCCCCCCACTCGTCCGTCAGGGGCTCCTGGGTCCTCTACGGTGCGGAAAATGCCAGGGTACCGGGCACTGCCCGTGTTTGGTCCCCTTTCCTGGATCTGTGGAGTCTTTCCTTGGGAGCAGCAGAGACCAACCCCCTAAAATTCCTACCTTCCCGGAGGCTCAGCTCCATGTTACCCTCTCAGGGAGCCTCCAGGATTTCCCCGGGCCCCTACTTGTCCCCAGCACCCTGGGTGAGCTGCCCCGGTGTCCTTTCCCGTCACACCGTGCCCACCACTGGAGGGCAGGGACAGGTGTCAGCTGTCTCAAGTGTCCGGGGAAAGCGGCAGTGAGGAAGTCACAAGGACCCTCCAGTGTCACCCAATTGTCGGTCACAACTAGAGGCCTCAGAACATGGATCGTCCTCTTCCGTGGGGATTTGGGAAGAGCCCCTTTGTTACTGTCACGCACCAGCCAGGCTTTGTCAGTGGTGCCAGATAACAAACATCTCCCCCCACCAAAGCCCAGTGGTCGATTTCCCCGGCTAGCCTGCCCTGCTCCTTGGGTCTTCTCGCCTGGAGCTGGTCCGAGACATGCCTCTGTGCAGAGGGAGAGAGCCGGAAAACTGGCGGACACACGGGGCTCTGAAATTTCCTGCTCAGGCCAGCAAGTGTCCCCTCCGCACACCTTCCCTTGGGCCACGGCGGTCATGTGGCAGCTGAATAATCAAGAGGCAGGTACAGTCCTCCCCAGAGAAGCAAGGCGAGCCCCGGGGCTCGGGTGGGAGGGCTCTGGGGGGGGGGAATCTCCTTCCTTATATGAATCAGCACCGGTGTGGGGGGGGGGGGCTGGGGCTCACGTGCCAGAGCCGAGCGCTGGGCCCAGCTCACTCCCCTCCCCAGGCCCACTGAGCCCACTGCCCACAGAGGCCAAGCCGGGCAGCAGGCAGCCTTGCGCCTGGAGCACAAGACCCTCACGCATTGCAGGGAGTGTGGGGGGCGCATTGCCTCACGTGCAGACCCCCCCCCCCCCAGCATCAGGGGGCCTATTCTCCACGGCCTGGATGTTCCCCACTCACAGGACCCAGGGCAGGGTGCCCAGGCTGGAGCAAACACTGTCTCTTACGTGAGGCACCAACCGGAGAGGCTTTCCCGAGACAGAGGCCCCTGAGCGCCCCAACCGCGGGGGGAGTGGGGACAGGGCCCCGTGGCTCTTGCCTCACGCCAGCCTCTGGCCGGGGTCCAGGCCCCACCCGCTGGTGCTCAGTGACCCTTAAAATGCAAATCTGCCCTCATAATAGCTCCTTCCTCTGCTGGACTCGGGCCCCTCCTCACCTGGCCCTGGGTGGCCCCCGGCTCCCTCCCAACTTCCTGTCTGCTGGGACGCTGCTGGGACGCAGCAATGCGCTGACGAGGCCTTAGCAGGAGCGCCTCGGTCACCGTGTGAATAACTGCCGCACACAGTTGTCACTTAGCGTGTCATCTGCTTCCACCCCAACAACAGGCCTGCGATGGACAGAGACGTTCAAGCCGGGGAGCCCAGGCCCCGCACGCAGGGTGGGGCAGAGACAGCCCACGATGGGGTCAGCCCCCTCCCACGTGGCCAAGACCGCCGGACACACATCGCCAGGAAGGGGCGCCCGAGGGGCCCGTGGAGGCCACCCATCCCGGGGCTGGTGCTGCCGTGGCACCGCTGGACCCTCACCCGCCGGGAAGCCCCACAGAAGGGGCCGGGGCCAGGCTGGAGTGTAGCCAAGAGCCCTTCCGGAAGCCTCCACCTGGCCGGGGCTGGTCCCGTCCCATCCTGGGAGCGTGGCCACGGCAGCCGAGCAGAGGCCCTAACACAAATCTTTTACGCGGTGCTCAATTAGTGCGTTTGGCACGCGGTCAGACACCCCCAGGAGAGCAGCCCCCGGGGGAGAGCTCATTACCAGCGATTGCACATCTGGGGCCCGCGCGGCCCTGGGGAACGAGCACTGGAGCTGTGATTTACGGCTGCCTCTCTTTGTCCTTTCCTGAAGGAGACAAGATTCTTAGGACCCCAGTAGAGGGCTTCTGAGACACCGTGTGACGATCGCCCTGAGACTGGCCTCTGTGGTCCTGTGGCGGTGGGTCGGCCCCTGCTGTGGGGCCCCCTTGTGGCTGTGATTCAGGCAGCTTTGCAGAGCCCCCCTCGCCCGGTCCCGTTTCTACGGGGCACTGGAGGGGGGCGGCACTTCCCAGCGGGGCCCTCCTCAATGGCGGTCCTGCTCACTGGGCCCGTAGAGGGCGCTGGGGCCTCGGCTGACCCAGCTCGGATATGGCTGCAGGGGACGGTGGCCACAGGTCTCCAGGAGAGCCAGGCGCATCTCAGAAGCAGGACCCCAAACAAAGCGGGGAGGCGGGCCTAAAGGCTCAGGTCTCTTGCAGGGGGGACCACCCCTCCTGGGCTCTGGGCCGAGCTGCCTCTCTGCAGGGGAGCTGTTTATTCAAGCTCTTTGCAGCCACCGGTGGGCTGGTGCCTGTGGGATGTCTCCATGGAGAGCGTGAGTCCCAAGGGAAGGACCCTGGAAGCAGAGGAGGCAGACCAGAGCCCAGAGCGCCTGCGCCGGGAGGGGCCATCCTGACTGGAGAGGTCAGGTAGCCACAAGTGAGTCTTGGCCCTCTGGCCAAGGAGGTGGGAGGTGCCAGTCTCTTGAGAGGCTTTCTCCAGAAGCTAATGATAGACACTGGCTGTGCATCAGCAGAGGTCGCGGGCACGTCTGCCTGTGGGCACCTGCAGCAGCCAAGAGGGGCCTGTGGACATGTGTCTCCCAAGCAGAGATGACCCACAGTTGTGTGGCCGGGTCAGAAGTCGTCACAGCCTGCACAGAACCCATGTAGAGGGCACCCACCCTCCCCCCCCCACACACTTGTTCTGGGAGACAGGTGTGTGTGCAAAGGTCCCCAGCAAGACAGCGACTCCAGCAGACCCAGGGCAGGGGGTGGAGCCGATCCGTGCAGGCTCCGGAGAAGGGAAGTGAAGGCTGCAGCCAGGCTGTTAGGGACACGAGGGTGACGCTCTACGGCCATTACATTTACCAAATAAATAACTTTGAAGGAACAAAGGTGCTGGAGTTAGGGGAGAGGAGCTGGGGTGGCGGGAGGGGCAATGTGGGAGGGGCCTGGTGGGGGGGGGGTCCCCACGCTGGGGGAGGAGCTTCGGCACAGGGAGCAGAGGATCTGCGGAGGATGGGAGCATTCATGCGGCCGGGGCCAGGTGCCTACTGAACCCTGGGGGAGCACAGAACCCCTCCCCCACCCCGCCAGGGGCTCTGGACCCCCCCCCCCCCCCGCAGGTGGGGCCGGATGCTGGCCCATTCCATTCCATTCCATAGTATTTACTCAGCCCCGAGGCACCTGAGCGTGGAGTCTCCGCTGACCTGGGTGCTGACAAGGTGACAGGCTCAGAGATGACCACTCGGCAGGTGCTGCTACCCGGAGGGGGCTTGATACTCACTGGGGAGCGGCCCAGGCCTTAGCGTGCAGGCCGCAGAGCAGTGCAAGTGGGGGGAGGGGGGAAGGGGTGGGCCGGGGGAGGCCTCCTCTTCCAGCCCCTCCCACCTCAGGGCCTCCTCTGGCAAGGGTGGGGGTGGGGTCACCCTCAGCTCCCGCACGCAGGGTGAGGCCACTAGAGGCTCGGGGAGCTCGGGGGCTCTGCGTGGGGCCCCAGGGGTGTTTGCTGAGGAGGGTGGGACTTGCTCCTGCCCCTCCTCCTGTGGCAAAGGTCGGCCTCCTCTGAGCGGCCCAACCGCGTGGGTCTGGGCTCCCGCACCTCTTCCCTCGCTCTGTGACCCGGACGCTGCAGGGGTTACATCCGGGCACCTCCGTGGTCTTCTTAGGCTCGCGGACCCCTGGGTTAGCTCAGCAACTCCTGAGTCGGACCCCCGTGAGGCCTCGTCGTGCGAGGGTTTGAGGATCATGAGCGCGAAGCAAGGGCCCTTTGCAGGGGTGGCCCCCAGAGTGGCCATGGTCCCGGCGGGCCGCAGCTCAGCGACCACGACGAGCGGAGCACAGACGGAGGACCGCTTCGTTGATAACGTCTCCGAGGACTCGATGGCTCCTGAATCCAAGCTCCATTCCTGGGCCCGCCTCCCCTCCCGCCTCCGCCCAAGGAGCCGGCTGCGAGGACCTGACCCCGGCCCGCCCTCCGCAGGGGCCCACCCTCCCGACCCGCCTCCCCCAGCGAGCCGGTCCGTCGGGCAGACGCTCCCCAAGCCCCCTGTTAATCGTTCGTTACCCACCCGCACCTGCCAGTGCGCGAGGGGTCGTGGAGCGCTGCGTTCCCGGGCGCGCCCGGCACGTAGTAGGTGCCGAATAAATACGATCGAACGCATGAGGGTCTGTGCCAAGTAGCGCGCTCTGCGCTTCCCGACAACGTGTAAGTTCGCCCCGAAAAGCGCTCCTTTGTAGGACGTTTTCTTCAAGACCAGGAGATGGCATTCTCGAACCTCTCGGCTCAGGCGGCGGAGGTCCGCCCGAAGCTGGGAGCCCAGAGGCGCTGCTTCCCCGCAGGCCACCTTCGCCGGAGGAGGGGCTGCGCCAGGGGGCGCCGAACGGGGTGCGGGTGGGAGCCCCGGGGAGGGGGCGGCGGGGGCGCAGGCCAGAGACGGCGGGCGGGGAGGACGCCGAAGTCCACAGGCCTTCACCCGCGGGACCCGGGCACCGGGGGAGGGGGGCCCGAGGAGCGGCCTCCAGGAGGCTGGGGACCGTCCGGGGCGCGGCCTTGGGAACCCCGGAGCGCCGGGTAGACGCGCGGCCCTCGCCCCGCGCTCTAGTCCCGCACCGCGGCCACCGGCTCCCCGGGGAGACGCGCGCGCTGAGGCCAGAGGACACCCCAGCCGCAGCGCAGGGAGGGCCGGGCGACGTGGACAGACCCGGGGTCGCTGGGGCGCAGGACAGCGACTCGGGATCTGCTTCCTCCGCGGTGAAAGACGGCCGGGAGGCTCTCGCCCAAAGCGCGGCGCCGGGAGCTTGGCGGGTCCTCCTGCCTCCGAGCCAGGGCCGCCCGCACCGTTCGGAAGGACTGCGCGCCCCTGTGGTCCCGCCGGGCGCGCCCCAGAGGCCCTTCTGGCCGCCACCGCCCACCGTCGGGTCCCGAAGAGCAAAGGGCGTGTCCGGAGGAGGGAGTGACCCCGCCCCGCGCAAGGCCCCGCCCACCTGCCCCGCCCACCCGGTCTCCTCCTCCCCCCCCCCCCCCCCCCCCCCCCCCCCCGGAGTCCCAGCCTGCGCGGCGGTGCCTCGGCCTCTGGGGCCCCATCCTGCGGGCAGAGTGCCCCCGCGGCCAGGCTCTCAGGGCGCACACGCGGCTGTTTGCCCCGGGGACGTGGGGTGTGTTGCAAGCGAGGCCGGGGCGGGTGTCCTGGGGGCCGGGCCCCGCTGGGGCAGGTCACCCGGATCGGGCGAGTGCAGCCCTGGCCCAGGAAGCCGGGAGGCAGGAACCCCCATGCGTGCGGGGCTGCGCCGCACACGGAGCTGAGGGCCCCGCACGTGCCGCAGCCTCTCCTGGGCAGCACGGCGCGCGCGCACGGGACGCAGGGGCGACCCCCAGCCGTCAGGCCCGCGCAGCCCAGCCGGCCAGTGGCTTTCCAGCCGCGATCTGGCGTAGGGGCTCGCGGCGCCAAGACCCCGCCGCTAACGCACAAAACGAAAATGGACCCCCGAAGGTCGCCGTGCGAGGGGACGCTGGGTCCCCGCACAGAGCCGGGAGGGTCGCCTCCACTCGCACCATCCAAACCCTGGCGGCCCGGGGGAAACGGGAAAGTCGTTGCTAACGGAACCGCACCAGGCCCGAGACAGGCGGTCCGTTCGCCCACGCTGGGGTCACGGCTCCCAGCAGGCAGCGAGTAACAGTAGCGGCCGCCACTTACGAATCAGTGTGACGCCGCCCAAGAGACTAGAGGCGACAACGGCCAGCGTCTTACTCAGCGCCTGCTCCTCGCAGGCGCGGAGTCCGCAGCGATCTCCCTGAATCCCCCCAGCGGGGCCGTGGGCGGGGGGGCTTTTCGTAGCAGGGGGGACGGCTTGGGCCCCGCGTGTCCCGTGAAGGCGGCGCTACTGCCCGCTGCGCCTCGGGAGCGCACACAGGTCAAGGCCCCGACCGTGGCCCACGCGCCCTGGGTTCGGGGCTCTGAGCCGGCCACGTCGCTCTTCTCCACGAGACAGCAGCGGCACGTGGGCTCGGTCGTGGGGTCCGGGTGGGAGTTCGAGGCTGAGGTGGCCTTCCGGGAAACGCGGGGCCGGGAGGCCCGAACCGTCCGCGCGCCCCAACCCTGCAGAGGGCAGTGCCGCGGGCTGGGAGGGGACAGGGAACTGCCCGCCTGGCAGCGCGCGAGGCCGGCCACCTCGCTTGGGGCCCCCGGCGGGTCTCGCCAACCGCGCCAGCAGAGCAGATTCGCTCTGGCCCCTCGGCGCGCGGGCCACGAGGTCCAGCGTCCTCCACCCGTCCGCGTCACAGGGAACGTCCCCCCCGCCCCGATTGTTCGCGGTGCTCCCCGAAACCTGAGCCCGGGCCGGCGCTCTGGCCGTGTCCCCACGACGGTGCCAACCGGCTCCCCGCGCCCGCACACCTGGGGGCTCTTCGCCGAACGGGACGCACAGAACGTGCCGAGCGGATCCTCAAATCTGCATTCTTTCGAGCGATAAAATATGTTCTCGTATTTTTTCCCGATTCCCCATTAAAACCTTTGCCTAACTAAACTCCCATCCAACGGGATTTATTTCGTCCCGGGGGAGATAAATCAGGGGGCAAATTTACAGCCGGGGAGGCACCTGCCGCGCTAATGGGCCCTTCATGGAGTGCGCGGCCGGCGGGGGCGCGCAGACGGGCGGGGCGCTGGCCAATGGCCGGGCCGCGGGCGCCCGCAGCCAATCAGCGCGCGCGCCGCTCGGGGGCCCCCGCGGTTATCAGCGCGTCCGGCCCGCGCGGCGCCGCTCCGATCGGCCCCGGAGCCGCCGCCGCCGCCGCCGCCGCCGCCGCCGCCGCCGCCGTCGTCCCGCCGCTGCCCCGCCGACCCCGCGGCCGCCGCCCAGCCCCGCGCCGGAGCCGCCGCCCTCGCGCCTCCCCGGGCCGTCGGCGCCCGCGCCCCGAGCGCCCCGCTGCAGCCGGCGCCCCGGGCCGCGCGCGAACTTCCCGGGCCGGCGGGCGCGGGCGGCGGGCGGCGGCGGCGGCGGCGGCGGGGCCCGGATGGGCGCCCGGGCCGGCGGCGGCGGCGCCCATGGACGCTAACCGCCCGGGCGCGTTCGTGCTGAGCAGCGCGCCCCTGGCCGCGCTGCACAACATGGCCGAGATGAAGACGTCGCTGTTCCCGTACGCGCTGCAGGGCCCGGCCGGCTTCAAGGCGCCCGCGCTGGGCGGCCTGGGCGCGCAGCTGCCGCTCGGCACCCCTCACGGCATCAGCGACATCCTGGGGCGGCCGGTGGGCGCGGCGGGCGGCGGCCTCCTGGGCGGCCTGCCCCGTCTCAACGGGCTCGCGTCGTCGGCCGGCGTCTACTTCGGGCCCGCGGCCGTGGCGCGCGGCTACCCCAAGCCGCTGGCCGAGCTGCCGGGGCGCCCGCCCATCTTCTGGCCCGGCGTGGTGCAGGGCTCGCCCTGGAGGGACCCGCGCCTGGCCGGCCCGGGTAGGTGGCGCGCGCGCGCGCGCGCGGGGAGGCGGGGGTCGGGGCGCGGGGCGCGGGGCGGCCGGCCGAGCTCACCGCCGCCGCCAACCCGCTTTGCAGCCCAGGCCGGCGGGGTCCTGGACAAGGACGGCAAGAAGAAGCACTCGCGGCCGACCTTCTCGGGCCAGCAGATCTTCGCGCTGGAGAAGACCTTCGAGCAGACCAAGTACCTGGCGGGCCCGGAGCGCGCGCGCCTCGCCTACTCCCTGGGCATGACCGAGAGCCAGGTCAAGGTGAGCGGCCGGGAGCGGGGCGGCCTCCCGCGGGCCCCGCTGCGCGGAACGTGGTGGTGGCGGGAGGGGATCCCGGCGCCCGCGTCCGGCGAACGGCGCGCGACCGGCCGCCAGCCCGCGCCCCCCGCCCCGTCCCCCCCCCCCCCAGCCTCCCGCAGCCCCCCCGGGGGCGCCGCTGCCCCGCGGCCGGGCCGAGGAGCTGCCGCCGAGGGCCCTGCGCGTCCACGCGGGCGGCGGGGGTCTCGCCCGGGGAGCCGCCTGACCGCCCCCCAACCCCAACCCCAACCCCCCGCTCCCCGCCGCAGGTGTGGTTCCAGAACCGCCGGACCAAGTGGCGCAAGCGGCACGCGGCGGAGATGGCGTCGGCCAAGAAGAAGCAGGACTCGGACGCCGAGAAGCTGAAGGTGGGCGGCTCAGACGCGGAGGACGACGACGAGTACAACCGGCCCCTGGACCCCAACTCGGACGACGAGAAGATCACGCGGCTGCTCAAGAAGCACAAACCCGCGAACTTGGCGCTGGTCAGCCCGTGCGGCGGCGGCGCGGGGGACGCCTTGTGAGCAAGCAGGGTCGGGGCGGGCCGGCGCCCCTCGCCGCCGCCCGCCCGCGTGTATATATATTTTTACAGAATAAGTTATAAGGCGGCCGCGCGTCCCGGGCGGAATCACTTTGTATAATCAATAAATTATTTAACACGTTCCCGGCGGAGCCGCGGCTCCCGAGGCTGCACCGCGTGTGTCTTCCTTCTCGAGAACTCCGTTCTCCGCACGCCCCCCCCCCCCACTTCCCCGCCCCGCGGGTCCCCCGGCCCAGGCTTCGTCCCCGCGGGGGCCGGGCTGGCGGCGGCGGCGGGGGCGCGGTGCGGCCCCGGCCTCCCTGCCCCGCCGTGTCCCCGCGCCCGGGCGGCGGCAGCTCGCAGCAGCGAGGGGACCGCGAGGGCCCGGCCCCGCGACCCCTCGGCCGCCCCGGGAGAGCCGGAGGAAGGAGCCGCGACGCCAGCGAGCGCCCAGCGGGGCCGGACGGGGACGCGGACGGAGACGCGGCGCGCGCGGGGCGCGGGCGGCAGGTGTGCGCGCGGCGGCAGGTGCGGCGCCCCTCCGACCCGCGCCGCCACCTGCGCTCGCGAGCGGGCGCGGTCCCCGGGGCTGCGGGGCCGGCTCAGTGGCGGAGGTCTGCGGCAGGTGAGCCCCCCCTCCCCACCCCGCGCGCGCGTCCTCCTCCTGGGAAAGCCGGGGGCGGGCGAGGCCTACGCCGCCGCTGGGCCCCGCGGCTCGGGCCGACCGGTCTGGTCTGGCACATCCGGGAGCGCCTCCGCGGCTTTCCGCCCCCGGAGCCCGCACTCGGAGCGCAGCCCACGAACACGTCGGGTTTTAAACTCTGCACCGGGGCCCCTGCAGCCCCCGGCCCGTAGTCTTCAACCGGCAGAAGCTGCTGTTTGATCCAGACTCGGGCGCCGGAGGGCACTCCAAAGCGACCCCGCACAGGGACAGCGAGGCCCGCGGACCGGGCGGCTTTGGGCCCCGAGGGCAGCGGCCCTGGTAGCGGGGGGCCGGCCCGGCCGGCCGCTCGGGGCCGGAGCTGGGGCTCCACGCGGTTGCGTCCTACTGCTCATTAACTGTTGACTTTTAAGTTAAAAATTAAATACAAGTGATGACAGTACGACAACTGTTCTCCCGGAAGGCGTTTTTTAAAACGTCAGACAGAAACGTGAAAGGCTGAAGTCGGTCTCTGCCACAGTGGCCGCACCATTTTACAAAAGACCTTTCTTTTGAACCGCTGGCTGGTTTTCTCTTTAATGGCGCGGTCTCGAAATCTGCCTCATTTCTGCGAGTGAACTGTTCTCTCAGCTCAAGTTAAGAGCGGAGGAATTTCCAGTTTTCAACTTTCGCGGAATGCAGTGCGTTTTTATAATCTCCTTTTCAAAGGCCGAGGGGTAATTGCCATTAGCTACCACCGTCCACGGAAGGGGATTCCCGGATCTCCGCGGGGCCGCATCGGAAGGAACAGCCCACAAAGGCTCGCCCTCCGCTACTTAGCATTTCAAAGGAGGCGGGAGAGGGAAGGAAGAAACAAAGCGGACGCGGCACTGTTTTCACCAGGATCAATTTTATTGCTTAGGAACCGGAGCGGTCGTTTCTAAAGGCCTCCACAGTGACCAACAACTGAAACCCCGTGAGACAGAATGGCGTGGGGCGGGACTGCCGTGTGGCGCGTGGACAGAGCAGAGGGGCCACAGCACTGACACAGACCCCCAACGCGCGCGGTCAAGGACAGATTCGGCGAGCGGACACCCGATCACTTGCAAGGGTAGTGATTCACCTAAAGACGAGCATCTGAGGCCTTCACACAGTCCAGGAATTCTGTAGTGTTCTAGAGCAAATCAATAAAACCCACGTTTGTGTTTCATCCACAGGCACTGCAATGACCTTTAATGCCGTACTTCGTGCTAGGAGAGAACGTTTGCAGCAGGGCCATCACGTAGGTTGGTTGCAGCTGAGCAGCCGAGGGAACTTACGGTTAATGTTTTTTTATATACAGCCCATGTTAGAAGCGACTTCTACCTGAAGCGGACTAGATATTGTGGTTTTTCATTCCTCCCATGATATTATCGTTTTACGTAGGATACTTGGCACCATAGAACAGTAACAAAAGACAGACAGGTTACAAAATTCTTAAAAGGTACACCCGAGCTAGCTACAAACTTCACATTCAGTCCTTAATGTTACACAGAAGAAAAGGCATAGGAGTAAGAATCTGCAAGTGTAGACGTGCCGTGGCCGACGTTCGCGCCCCGCCGGCCGTACTCTCGGATGCGTCCGCGTGATCTACGCAAAACTGAGCTCCTAGACTCCACTTCTACCTGCTGATAGGACACTCTCGAGCATTCGTACTGGAAAGTGTATTTAGCATAAGTTTTGGTAAGGTTTATAAATTATTTTTAAAAAGTATATATTTATATATATTTATATATATAAAAATGGAAAGCAGCTGCAGTGTAATTCAAAAACCACGTAACACGGCAGTTAGAGTAAATAACACGGAAAGGGGGGGGGGGCCGGAGCACAGCGGCCACGCTGCCTGAGGCGGCAAAGAGCCGGCGCCCGCTGCCCACCCCGGGCTCGCCTCCAGCTGGCAGGGGGGTGACGCCCGTGGGCTTTCTACGCCGGAGACGCTCTTCCCACGCTGACAATTGTTAAAAATTGAAACCCTGGAGCCTGAAATACAGACTCCCTCTGCTGTCTGTAGAGTTTTGGCAACAGGACGGTGACTTATTACAAAAACCCACTATTTCTACTAAATGTCACACGAACAGACAAGACAGTGAGGTATGTGAGGCTTTTCCGGAACGGTCCGGAGGCTGAAGCGAAGTGTGGGGCCGGCCGTCTAGCGGGTGGCGCTCGGGCGGGTTTGTCGATGCAGCTGTTAGGAGTACGGATTTCACGGACGCGACTTCCACTTGCTCCTCACGCTACGGGGAGGTCTCGCGAAGGGCCCTCTGCTGTCGCTGCCATCGCTTCCCTGCCGCGGAATGTGTCATTTGTTAAAGGAACAAACACACCAGGAAAAGCTGAGAAAAGGTGAACTCGAGGGAAGGAGTCATATTTACCACACGTCACTGCACGACACAACACTTGTGCACATGGGCGTGAGGTTTACCTGCCCCGGGCGCGATGCGGAAGGCCAGGAACACGGGCTGCAGCGGAGAAGAGAGGGCGTCAGGACCCCGGCCGCGAGCTGACCCTGACCCCCGACCGCCCCAGCCGCGCCCCCTGGCTTGTGCGCTGGCACCAACGTGAGCCCAGCTGACCCAGAACCGGAGCCGGGCCGGGTGACCGGACGCCTGGGGCCACGCGCCTTCGCGTTTTGTCAAGCGGGTATCGCTTCCGGGTGGGGAGAAGCTCACCCACAGACCGCTGGATAAACCCCAACCAGCACGGGGAAGGACCGGTGCCGGGGGTCACGGCCCGGAGGCCTTGCGGACAGGACCGAGTGCCAGTCTCTGATTTGGCTGAAGGTGGGACAGGGCCGGCACCGCCCTCGGTGAGCCTGCGGGGGCCCTGGCGTGAGGGCCGTCCGCTTGTACCAAGGTGGCCCCTGCACGCAATTCCTCGTGCCCACAGAGCACTCCCACTCCCACCTGCACTGTGGACGCGGCTCGGCACGAGAAGGCCACTACAGTAGCCCAAGTGCACGCTAGAAGAACGACCCTCAGAAATCACCGGCTGTAGACGGTATTTTCGTATAAATAGCACAATTCTGTATTTTGTTCTGCCTTCTTAATCCACCTACCTGCCTGCCTGCCTGCCTACCTTCTGGTATTTATTACAAGCAAATAAACAGACCAAACGTGGCCTGTGCCGTGGAGGCCGACCGAGGAGAAGCGGCGGCCCGGCCCTGCCCGCCGCCCGCCACCGTCCGCCGATCGGGCCGCGCCCCGCCCCGCAGCAAAGGCACATCACCTTGTGGTCTCCCATGCAGACGTTGGGCCCGATGTGGTCGTAGGTGACAACCTTCTCCTCGCTCTCCGACTGGGGAAGCAAACAGAGAGAACCGTGTGGGAGGCAGGAACGGTGGGGCCTCCTTGGGGAGCGCCAGCTACCGCCCCCGCCCAGCTCCCTGCATGCAGGTCTCTGGCCGGCCCCTCAGAGGGAGAAGCCGGCCAGCACGCAGAACATTCTGGAAGCCCTGGGAGCCCCCGACCCTCCCTGCTCCTGGACGGGAGTCGGGCCGGGGGCCGCGGCACGTGCCCCTGCCAGAGCCCTTGCTCAACGGCAGTTAGTGCCGCCGTGAGCTTTTTTCCCGGGCTGCCCCCCCCCCCGGCACTGGAGCAGCTTATCGGGCTCCGGATGCCCCGTGTACATCTGTTCTGACAGCCTGTTGTATTAACCCGGAACTCGGTTCACAGGACGCAGCCGCCACTGACTCCCCGCTGCTGCACGGGGCACTTTGCACACGCTAATTAAGCGCTGCGCGCACACCGGCTCCCCTCCCTCCTCGCCGGCTCTGCCAGCCCGCGGCCGCCGCCGGTATTTTGGGTGCGACCCTGAGGGTTCGCTGCCGGCCATCAGTCAGCTCCGACTGGACCGGAATTTTACACCCGCAGCCGGAGCGTGTGAGACTATAAAGTTAAAACTGAGTTATCTTTAATGCAGTAGGAGGCTTAAGGTCAGATGTACTTCCCAGCGTGGTCGCCTGCCAGAAAGTATGAACACGTAACCGGCACCGCGGGCGTGAGCACGCCCCATCCTTCACGGGGGCGGCGCGGCCTTGCGGAAGGAGGGGACATTCATCAAACGCGGCCCGGTAATTTACAACGGCAGCATAAAATTGTGGACTTCCAACCGCGTAATCTCGAGACAGATAAACAAATTACAGCAACGCGATCATCCCCGCGGATCCCAGCCCGCGCCGCCAGCCCGCCACCTTTCGTGTTTTAGGGCCGGGGAAGCAGAACGGGACATGATGACGAGGTGGCGGAGCGTGGCATGATGGATGAGGCCGAGGGGCTGCTCGCGGTGCGCGTCTGCTCCCGCTGTAAGGCCCGCTGCCGCCGGGCAGCCCCCCGGGAGGGCCGGGGGGGACGTCTGTTGGGGGGGGACCCTCCCCTCCAGCCCCGGCCCGCCCACCCCCCCCCTTCCAGGGCCGAGGCATCAAAGCTCGGAGAAGACGTGAGAGAACACAGAAGAGCGGGCAGCCCCTTCCACGGAGCCACGTCAAGCCCGGGCGGCACACCAGAGATGGTGCTCGGCAGCTGGCTCCCGAGAGTTCGCTGCAAATGCGGTTTCCTTGGTCGTGGTTGTTTTCCCTGTGGACGGCTTGCCCCTTGCCTGTCCCCGAGGCCCCGGGGGCCCCATGCTGATTGCGGCCCTGTGCCCCGCTCACCCCACACGGTCAGGGCCGGCAGGGATGCGATGCCGTGGGCCTCCGTGCGACCGCACACGGCCGTCTCCCGAGCGCCAGAGGGCGGGCACCGCTGCGTCCACGCCGGGCGCCGGGCAGGCCCCGGGTCCGTGCGCTCGTGGCCCACATCCCCTGCAGCGTCAGCCAGGAAGGCCAGTGGGGGAGGGGCCCCGGGGGCCAGGGGGCCACAGGCGGGTGCGGGCCTTGCGCACCGCCCGGGGTAGGACTGCCGAGGCCCCGCCACGGCAGGCTTGCCGCGGACCCATCGAAGCCCCTGCCTCCAGCCCAGTCCCCCAGCTGGCTTCCTCTCCACGGGCCCAGGCCGCTCTGGGCTCGGGGAAGAACGTGGAGAGCTGGGCCCTCGAGGAAAAGGGCAGCGGGGGCCCACGGGGTAGGGGGCACTGGGGAGGTGTGTGGTGGGGCGGCACGTGGGGGGCTCTGCCCTCCTGGCCGTGACCCCTGTTGGCCCAGCGCGCTCCGCGTCCCCGGGGGAGGACCCAGGGCCCAGCCGAGCGGTCCCGGGGACGGCCCCCACCTAAGATGTGCCCCCGTCTGCTCTGAACACTGGGCACTGGACCACGGCACGCCCACCTCACCCCAGGGTGACGCTTCTTCACTACCGGGTGGACAAAACCAGTGCAGGACTGGATCCTTCTGAAAACACTCTTTTTGTATTGGAATGTGGACACGGAAGATTCTGGAAAATCAGGAGGCCACAGGAAGCCCAAACGTCCCAACACCCAGTGCGGTGTGCCACCTCCTGAATGTCGCCCGTCCGTCTTCGCCCTATCGAGCCCAGATGTGAATCAGGCTCGTGATTCACAACTCAGGAAGATAACGGCAGACGTCTCCACCACACTTTGCAGCCTACGCGCTCTCTCGTGGACCAGAGCACATTTAGTTCCCCAGGATACAATCAACCGCGATGATTTTTAAAGCGCTGACGACCACGTGTGCCCGTCTCGGGTTCAGAAAGGTACGGGATGTCGCAGGGGCCCCTGAGGCCTGAGCGCTGGGTCTGACGCCAGGACTCGTCCCGGGTCTCCCCCGCGTGGCTGGTCCCGGGGCGGCTCTGGCACTCACCTTCAGAATCAGCTCCCTGGCGGACGGAGACATGAGGACGCGGTCGCACCACGCGGGGCACCGCGTGTTCATGTACTGCCTGCCCTGGCCGGAGTCCTCGCTGTACGGGTAGCTGGGGGGACACAAAGGCACCCGGTCAGCCGCCGGCTCCGGCCCCTCCTCCCACCGTCCTCCGCGTCCCCCGGGGAGGGCCCTGTGGGCTGCCCGTGCACGTGGGATGGCCAGCGCTATGCAGGGAAGGAATGCACGGTGAGAAGTTTCCAGAACACAAGGCCAAACTTGCAATTTCAGTCCTCACTGGAATCTTGGCTGTAATGGGATCTTGGGACAAGCCTTTCCTTTACAGAAATGGAATCCCCTGTTCACCTGTGGTTTTGGCTCCGTACGTGGCCTAGGGCACACGGAAGACCTACACAGGGAAAACCACGCCCCCGCCCCACGTCCCACTGGGAGACGTGCCCCCTTCCCCACCTGCACACCACGGGCCAGCAGCTGTCTCCTCGCCGCAGTGGGACCCCCGCCAGACGCCCGTCATGCCTTGGGAAGCCGGGCCCGACCACACACGCTGCCCCCACACCTGCTCCAGCACGGCACCGCGTCTCCAAGGGTGCCCGGTGCCCGGGCCACAGGGTCATCGCCGTGGTTGCGCACGGGTCTGTGCCCGGTTCTCCCCGTCTCACCCACTGACCTGGCTCAGCCCCCAGGGACGGAGCCGCCACCGCTGACCCACCCGCAGGCAGGCGACACGCCCGCGGGCGGCAAACAGTGGGGTGCCGCCAGCTGACACGCGCGGTCATCCTGGGGACGCCCGGCTGCCTCCTGCATCCAGAACCCTCCGGGGCAGTCCTGCCCGTGGGCCCCGTGCAGCCGCCTCGGTGCCCCTACAGTGGCCAGCCCACCCCCAGCGGGCGTCCTGTCCGGGAAGGACTGAATCATCGGTGGACAGACTGGCTGTGCTGTGTGGGTGCCCTCGGCGTGGGCTGTCTGCACGGCCTTCAGGAGGGTCTCAGACCCTCCCTCGTGGAACAACTGTTCAGGTGAATCCCAAACCACCCGCGGCTTCTTCTCCTGTTGCTTTGAGCTCCGAGAGCGGGACGCGGGTGGCCTTCTGGGCTGCTCCCGAGGTGGCCCCTGGTCTTTGGAGGACCCTGGCCCCTTTCCCTCTGCTCCGTGGCCTCCAGACCCGAGTCAGGCCTGTACCTTGACCATCAGGCTTCTGGACGTGTGCCTGCCCTGAGCCAGTGGCTCCCGGCCGCACAGGGCCCCCACACTTGGACCACAGAGGGGCCTCGGGCCCCAGCCCCTCAGGGAATTACCGCTTCCCTCGATTAAGGACTCAAAGCAGCAAATGCAGTTAAAACCTACACGACGGAGAGAGGACCAGCCACTCCTATGTCCTACTTGTCACAACGTCCTCGTGAAGCACCCAGACGCCAGCTGCCCCCCAGCCTCCTCGGCAGGACAAGCGTGGACGAGTGTGCTCCTGGCTGGGCCGGGGCCACGGACGAGCGACATCGCCTGGCACACGCCAGCCCGCCTGGGTGCTGGGGGGGGCTCGCCGAGGCCGGGTGGCGGGCTCTGTCCGGGAACACGCCCGAATGAAGAGCCAGTGGCTGGGGCGGTGGCGCCCGTGGGCAGGGGCCAGGCAGTCCGAGCCACCGGCCGCCCCCGGCACCCCTCCTGGGCGGGCTCTGCCACCAGCGTTCCGCCCAACAGCTGGGTGTTGGCACGGTTCCTGCCCACTTCTTTTTCTTTGTAGCTTTGTTTCTTTCCTTCTCTTTTCCAGGAGTTTCAGTAACAGCTGGTATTTTTGAAACCAAATGTTTGGGGGACGCTCTTATCCGCTTGGGGCTGGTGCACTGCACTGGCCGTGATGGGCGCGCGTCTGTACCTTTTCTTCCGGTAACGCGCTGGGGGGGTCTGCGATCGCTCACACGGCGGGGCCGACTTGGCAGGCAGGGGTCCCAGGAGAGGCTTCTGTCCCCGCAGCCTCCCTGAGGGCGCACCCCCGCCCCTCCAGCCCCACGGTGTGTGGAACGTACCGGAACGTGCCAGTCTGGCTGCGGTGTACTCCCGTTTCCTCCTGAGCCTGGCGTCCCCACCCGCGTTGGCCCCGCGGATTCGGCCGGCGGACACAGCCGGGCTTTGTGCCCTCCCGGCCGTGTTGTCCGGCTCGGGGCCCGCGGCGACTCCACCCGCCCGCCCAGCCGCGGCAAAGGGGCCGCTACCCACATCCTGAGGAAAGGAGCTCGAGGGGCAGGGAGGGAGGGAGGCCGAGTCCTCGAGGACAGGTGGACGATTGTTAGCTCTACCACACGCTGCCAACAGATACGGGCGGCTCTGCCTCTCCGTGGGGGCGAGGGCAGGGCGCCGGTCCTGGTCCCCACCCTGCCACGGTTTGCTTTCAGATAAGCGTGTGCACACGGCCGGCACCGAATTAGTCACTGTCGGCTCTGGAGGTGCTCAGGCCGCGGACAGGCGGCATCGGGCCAGGAGCCCTGCACTCCGTCCACCGTCTGGGCAGCGCGTCAGGCAGCGGAGGAAGGACCCGACCCTGCCCGGGCCCCGCCCCCCCCAGCCCGTCTGGACCAGCACCGGCACTGTTCCGGCTTGCTGCCCCTGGTCCCAGGAGTGGCTGGGCCCCCTCTCAGGGGTCAGGGGCCACAGGGTACGGCCCCTGGGCTGTGCGGAGGAGGGCAGTGCCCCCAAAAGCAGGACACCTCTTGGGACCAACCTCTTTCTCCTTTGGACTCCCCTATAGTCACATTGGACTGTGGTGGCCGGGTCCTGCTCGAGCACGGTGGGGTCGGGCCTGAGGCTCCGCTTTGGGCACATACATTTTAGGGCCGAGGCGCGAGCTTCGCCGCCGCTCTGGGCCTTTCTGGCTCTTCTCTGGGGCTCGTCCCAGCGCCGCTGTGTGAGTCGTGACCACCTGTCAGGTCCCACCGTGCACAGGCGCCCCGCTGACAGATTTGTGTCCTGGCACAAACCCGGGCCTGCGGTGCAAACACTGGGCTTGGGCCCTGGGGTGTGTCCACGTGTGTGGGCGCTGTGCGCAGCCCTAGACGAGACCCGAAGACCGTCAGGGGTCTGCAAAGGGGTTTCCTGTAGCGTCGGTGGCATCGGGCGTAGCTGAGCGTCCAGGGTCGTGTCTGAGCGTGTGGAATTCATCCAGCTTCCGTCCGGACTTCGTCTCAGCATTTAAGCCGGGCCACCACAGCCACCGGCTGCCCTCGCGGCTGTCCCCACCCCGGACCTTTGCCCCTGGCCAGCGGGCTTGCTCTAGTCCAGCAACTCGGCATGTTGTCCTCTGGAAACTCGGGGCAGAGCCGTGTCGACCCCCGACCCCCAGCTCAGTGGCAGCGTGTTCCCGGACAGAGCCCGCCACCCGGCCTCGGCGAGCCCCCCCCAGCACCCAGGCGGGCTGGCGTGTGCCAGGCGATGTCGCTCGTCCGTGGCCCCGGCCCAGCCAGGAGCACACTCGTCCACGCTTGTCCTGCCGAGGAGGCTGGGGGGCAGCTGGCGTCTGGGTGCTTCACGAGGACGTTGTGACAAGTAGGACATAGGAGTGGCTGGTCCTCTCTCCGTCGTGTAGGTTTTAACTGCATTTGCTGCTTTGAGTCCTTAATCGAGGGAAGCGGTAATTCCCTGAGGGGCTGGGGCCCGAGGCCCCTCTGTGGTCCAAGTGTGGGGGCCCCGTGCGGCCGGGAGCCACTGGCTCAGGGCAGGCACACGTCCAGAAGCCTGATGGTCAAGGTACAGGCCTGACTCGGGTCTGGAGGCCACGGTGCCTGCCGGTGCCCACCCCACGCATCTCCGTGGACCACATCCAACCTGGGCCCAGAGACCCGCTGGACAGACGGACGTCCTGGCTCCTTCCCAGCCGCCAGGCCTGGCAGATGGCACCTCCTCGTCCTAACTGCACAACGTCACACAGATCGTTATGGATGAGAATCTACAGGTGGTTAAACTTTAAATCAGGCCCGGGAAGAAGTCTGAAAAGAGCATCTTTGTCCTTAATTTAAAATTAAATGCATCCGTTAAGATAGACAACCCCTCCGCTGGCCTGAAGCGGTGAGTTTAGCTCTGTTACATACGTTTCTTTTTTCTTTTTTTCTTAAAGCTACAATTTGATCTTATTCTGTAATTAATTCCTTCAGGAAAAACCTCTCCTTCCGGCCGTGGGGAGTTGGCCTCCGGGAAGGTATGGTCGTGTTTCTTCCCACTGCTTCCTCCGAAAAAGTAAATCACTTTGCAAACGTCTCAGGGGCAGACCCAGGTCACGTTTTCCTGTTCTCTCAATCAGCTTTATAGTAAAGTGTCACCCGCACTGGGAAGGGCCCACACGTCCCCACGCGTCCCCCCGCACGACCCCTCATCTGGGGGGAGCCCTGCCGGCCCTCCGGCCACTGCCTGCAAAGTCAGGGGTCGTGACCCCAGCAACGCCAACCAGTCACGTCTCCGGGTCCTGCACCACGCCTGGCGTCCGGCCTCACGCGTGCCACGATTGGAGATTTGTGTGCAGAGAGCGGTCTGGAGCCAGTCGCTGACATGTGGAGCTTTGCTTCAGTAGCGAGTATCCATCCCGCCACCGGTGGGCACTTGGGCTACTCCTGGTTTCTGGCTTGTCCTCAGGGGGTGGCGTGTGGGCCCCGGGGGTCCCCGAGACCCTTCGGGGAGCGTCTGTAAGGTAAAACCGCCTTCACGATCGCCCTAGGATGCCATCCGGCCTTCTCATGGTGCTGACGTTGCGCTGACGGGCGGGTGGCGTTCCTCAGTGTGGCTTCTGTGCGGCGGCCCCACGCTGAGAACCACGCGTGGTTACTCTCCCGGCTCTCCAGACCGCGAGGCGGGATGTTTCGAGACGCGGTGGGACGAGATGCGACAGACAGGTTTCTGCCACGTGGCTGTTTCAGATCATTGTCATGGAACGGCTTTTTTGTTTTTGCTTTTGTTTTTGCTAGAAAGGCATAAAGACTGTTGTCGCTCAGACACGGGCATCAGACAGGAGTTTTCTCAAGAGGCCACGAAACGAGCCATTTTTCCTCTCCAGGAAAACATCCGAGAGAATTTTTGCCAGTGAGAAAATTCAAGCTCTCAAGCAGAACCCAGGAGTTTGGAGAACTGGTATCGGCCCCACGTGCCTGGCAGTGCGCCACGGGACACAGTGCTCTGCTCTGTGGCCCTGAGGCCACGCGGCAAGGAACACGCCGTCTCACACCTGCCAACATCTGGGACGTCTGCACAACGTGGCACCCCAGGGGCTCCGAAGGACCAACCTGTGACCTCCCCAGTCGTGCACGTGGGCGGCCCCCTCCCACGGCAAAGAGCCGGCGGCTCACGGACGTGGTTTCAGCTCCACTCCGCTGCCGGAGGGATGTTGACAGACCCGCGGACGCACCGTCCGGCAGGATGGGACTTCGTCGGGCTGGGCGCTGCCCCGGGCCTGGTGGGGGTGGCGGGCGCCATCGCACAGCCCAGGATGGGGCTGGAGGGCCCCCGTGGTCCCTCTGCCTGTCTGCCTGCCCCCCCCCCCCCCCCCCCCGGGGTGAGCGGCACACTGCCTCTCGACCACCGCCCACGGCCGGTCACTGCTGTGGTGGCCCCAGGGAAGGTGCTATGCGAGCTGTGCCTTCGTGGAGAAGGACTGGAGAGTCTGTAAATGTCTGAATATCAGCACCTTTTCCAGCAAAGCGACGGCATTAAGTTCCAATCCGTTAGGACTGAAGTTGTGTTAGTCCGTGGAGAACGCTAACAAGCATCTTCGTGAAGAACCCCTCTCTCTCGTCGCGAGGCCCGGCTGCCGATGAGACGCCTGTGGGGCTCGCGGGTGCACGGCCAAGCTGGCACCCCGCACCGCCACCCGCCCGCCACCCGGGGCCCTGGGGAGCCACCCCCGGAGCACGTCCTGCTCGGCACGGCGCTGCGGGAGGGCCAGAAACTGTGTGACCCGCGTGCCGGGCACTCACCACCTGGATAAAGGGCAGAGAGTACAGATACATTCTGGAAACCAGCCAGAGGCCACGGGAACGGATGTTCAGGGTTTGCGCTCACGCACTGGCACGGGCACATGCCCTCAGATGCCGCCACGGTTCCCTGGTTCTGACGGACCAAAGCACACACGGGCCTCCCTGAGACCAACGACCTGACAGCCCCGGCTGCCCGGGCCCAGTCTTCACAGCCTTCCAGCAAGTACCGAGAGCAACAGCGAGTCCTGGCGATACCCGAGAGCCGTGTGGGGGGATGAGAACACACAGCCTCGGAGACACAGGCAGTGCTTTGTCCGGACCTCCCGGCCGACCCGGAGCAGCCTGGGAAGTGAAAAGCGATGTTCACAAACTATACGTGTGTTGGGTAAAACCCTCCGGGCTGTGGGAAGGAACTGGCGTGGCACTTTGCGGTCAGTGAGGGGTCTCCGTGTACAAGCCTGCCCTGCCCAGGCCACGAGGACAAAGGCAGAAGGTGGGGACCCTTTCCCTTCCGGGAACATCTTCACGGGACCCAGCCAACATCTGCAAACAGAAACCTCTGTCGGAGGGAACGAGCGTGGGGAACCCGAGCTGGGCATCCTTCGGTCCAGAACCCGTGCGCCGCGCTTCCCGAGGGGACCGGCCTCCACCAGAGCCCCCTCCCAGCAGGACAGCCGCCCTGTGGGTGGGGAGTGGCAGCTGGCGGGGGGGTGCCTCGAGCTCACCCCCCACCCCCAGGCACCCCGGCACTGGAGAACGACAGTCCCCACTGAGACGGGGGCCCCATGGTCCAGCCTCAGACCCCGTGCTGGGGACGGAGTTCCTGCCTCCTTCCCCACAGGGCGATGTCGTGTCCCTGGTTGGGCGGTGCCGGGAGTGTGGGACAAGAAGGAGCTGGACGAGAGGGCGGGACGCTTCAGGCCTGCCAATCTTCCGGAAGGCTCTGGCCCCGGAACAGGTGCTTCTGCGTTCAGGACTCAGCCAGCAGCGCTGCCTCTCCCCAGGCGGGGACAGGACAGCCGTGTCACCGAGCTCCTTCCTGCAGGCAGCACTCTGGGGCCTTCTCACCCTCTGCTCCAAGAGGGGACAAAGGACCGTGCGCGAGGAAACCACTCCGGGTCAGAAGCCCCCAGCCGCTTCCAGCCGCGAGACTGCTCCATGCTGGTGGCTGTTCACAGTCCAGACACGCGCACCCACACCCAGGAGACAGCCCCCCACGCTCACACCCCCACGCTCCCCGCCCGGGCAATGCACACTCTGCATATGCATCTTGCACGTGAATACACGCCCACGTACACTCATGCGCACACGATGTACAAGAACACAGCCTGCCTCATGCACACCCACCCCCTCGGACGTGCACACGCCACATACAGGCCCCTGGGTACACGCACCCGTGCACATGTGCACACCCAGCTCACACCCAACACCCACCTATACAAGACACACGCACACACCCAGACACACATCCCTAAACACATACGTGCGCACATACGAGCACGCGTGTGTACGAACCCCAGATCCACCCTCCGTGTACATACACCGCCCCCCATGCACACACGTGCACACACATCCACGCGTCTGTGGATGCTACGCACATGCACAGTAACCTACATTCTGCACACACACTCCCATACCTACACACGTGCACACACGTGCGCTCTTACCTAAGTAACGCCCACCTGCACACAATCTTCTGTTCACACCCCCACGTGTGCATGTCTGTGCCCGCTGCAGCCCACGCGGGCAATCGCCCATACACAGCTGCGCGTGAGCTCACACCCCACCGTGTGCACACACCCACACGCACGCACACACACGCACACGCAGCATGCCTGAGACCACTTATCGTACAGGAGAGTCAGGATTTACCTGGCGGACATCAAACCTTACAGCCACCGTCCCCGACCACTGCCCGTTCTCTCCCCAGACTTTACGGGGGCTCGTGCCCTTCCCACATGGTACAGCAGCTCCAAACCCCACACGGGGAGCCCTGGTCACACACGTGGTTTCAAAAATACGGAGGAGCTGAAGGAGGAGGGGCCGTGTGTCTTGGGCAGTGGGGGAGGGGGGCAACGTGGCGCGTGACCCAGGCAGGGGGGAGGGGGATGACCCCGGGATCGGGGGAGGGGTGGACGATGGGGCAGCGGCGGGAGGGCGCCCTGGGCAGCATGGGGACCGGCCTTAAGAGCACTGGGTCGGTCTGTGCCAGAGCAGGTGCGGGGACTGCACTCAGATCACCAGCGTTTCAGACCCGGAGCTGGGCTCTGACGTTCCAGAGCTGCCGATTTCTTTAGAAAAACCCTTTCACCTCTCTTGTCCCACACGCCCATCTTGGGACACCACTGTGTTACTTCCTAATTAAAGGAAATCGACCTGTAATCGATCACTTAATAACTTAATCGACCAGCCAAGCAGCCCCTGCGCCTGTGAAGCCAGCACGGGTAGGACATCAGGTGTCCCCTCCTTTGTCACAGCTCCTGTCTCTAGCCAGAGCGAGCTCTCTGCCCCTAAGGGCTCAGGGGCCCCGCAGGCCGCCCTGGAGCCCAGGACACCACCTGCAGTGAGTGCCTTCTCAGGCATGTTCACAGGTGCCAGGCTGGGGCAGGGACGCCGTCCTCCTCCCACACGTCATGGACCCTGCCGAGGGCAGGGTGAACCCGTCCCGTGTGCACAGCCCCCCCTCCCCAGGCCCTGGTGAACAACGACCAGCACCCACGGGCGGCCCTTTGAAGTTCCTCCCACGTGGCACGAGATCACCCCCTTCTCCTGTCCAGGGGCGACAGAGGCCCCAGACGAGCGGGCTGCCGGGCGGCGGCCACTTTCCGGGGGAGGCCCGTGCCCGCCCTGCCAGGAGCCGCCAGCCCAGGACCCCACTGTCCTATGTGGCCACGTGGGGGCTGACGTCCTTCCAAAGTCTTGCCGTGTCTGGGGGGTGGCCAGGCGGGCATCTCTGCTGCTCCCCACCAGGGCACTGGCCACGAGGCCCTGTGAGCTCTGCACTCGGGAGAAACTCGAGAAGCAGACGCCAGCTCTAGGTGGCCGTGTCCACAAGGCCGTGGCCTCTGCCCCAGGTGCCCCCAGGCCTCCTCCCTCCTCGCCAGCTCAACAAAGCCTGGAGAGAGACCCCGGAGGTTGTTCAAACAGGGGGCACTCGGGGGGCCTGGCCTACCACACCCGGGACGAGGCAGCGTGACAAACCCTAAGAATCTTGTCAGGTCTCAGGTACGTCTGGAAGGACATCTGACCGCACGTCACTATACCCGTGAGGGGTCGGGGCCGTGAGGAGACGTGCTTGGTCAGCACCCACCTGGGAACCGCCGGGGCACCAACCAGGACCCAGTCCCTGCCTCTCTGGTCCCCTGGAACTCCCGCCGTGGCCCTCTCGGCCGGAGCCTGGGCCCCGAGGTCAGAGGGGCGCCTGCCCATGCCCTCGAGCCGCAGGAAGTCACTCGTCCAGTGGTCTGTGGGGCCCCCTTCCGGCCTCCACACGTGTGACTGAACTGTGGCGCGGGGGAGGGAGGCCCCTCACAGACGCACGAAGGGCCGTCTGGTTTTCGAGCTCGTTCCGGGAGCAGAGCTGTTAGGTCTGGTGATACTCCCCCCGCACCCCCCCACCCCCCGTTACAAACTTTCCGGAAAGTGCCAGGGATCTAAAAGCAGAGAGAGGGAGGGGAGGAGTCTGGGGACAGGGTCTCCATGTCTTGAGGGTGCCCTCCCCCCAGGATGCCTGGCCCACCCTCTGCTGGCCTCTCTTTGCCCCACGCCCTCTGAAGCCTGGGTGCCTGTGTGGGCCGTGCCCCTCACGAGGGGATAGGGTGTCGTCGCTGTAGACCGCGAGATTCCGTAAACATCGGAGTAAAACCCGGCGAAAGCTTCTCTGCCCGAGAAAGAGAAAAACAGCCAAAAACTCACCCAACACACGACGTTGTGGAAAACCCTGATGATCCCAGAAAGACCCAGAACCCAGAGCAGCTGCTGGGGGCCCCCAGTGTGCCAGTCTGAGAAGGCAATATTTTGCATACTTAAAAACATCTTTTTGTTAAGGGAAGCTAGCAGAAGCTAACAAGCTCTTCTTGTTCTCAGCTGGCTGCTGTCTTCGGGCTGTGTAAGGGCAGGCGCGGGCCTGGCGCGCAGGGAGAAGGGTTACCTGCTCGTCTGGCAAGCGGGTGCTCCTTACCTGGGAGGGAACGAGATGTCCAGTTCATACAGTCTGTCCTTAAAAACAGACAGCTCTTTGTCAAATTCTAAGAGCTAAAGAAAAGAAACAGAAAAACATAAGGTCACTTTGCTGTGCCGCACTGGCGGGGGGTGGGGGTGGGGGTCGGTCCGCTGCAGGGAGCCACGGAACGCGCGGGAAACACGCCTGGCGGACCGACTGGACCTGTGCGGGGAGCCCTGCCGACAGCCGCCCATTGGTGTCCCTGGAGAGGCCACGGGTGCCCAGGAGGCCCTTCTCAAAACCACGAGGGGCAGCAGACAGCACAGCCACAGGCCACGGCGGCGGCCCGCAGGGCGGACACAGTTCTTTGTTTTGCCCGAGCTAAGTCACGGAGCAAGCCACGTGGACCTCGCACGGGAGTGTGATTAAAAATGGCCACAGGGCGCCGGGGTGGCTCAGCCAGTTAAGCGTCCGACTCGATTCCAGCTCAGGTCACGATCTCACGATTCCCGAGACTGAGCTCCGTGTCGGGTTCTGTGCGGACGGTGCGGAGCCTGCTTGGAATTCTCTCTGTCTCTCTCTCTCTCTCTCCCCCTCTCTCTGCCCCTCCCCTGCTCACTCTGTCTCTCTCAAAATAAATAAATGTTAAAAAAAATGTCTGTTAAAAAAGAACGGCCGAGTCAGCACACCGGGGGGACCCCAAGAGCACACGTGGGCGGGGAGCACAATTCCTGCTTGCGGAGGAGAGAGTCCTGCCCCGCAGACTCCTCGGAACCAAAGCCCGCCCTCCCCCGGGGAGGCAGGGGTGCCACCAGTGGCGTCCAGCCACGCTGGCTGTGCCAAGGCTGCACTGCCCACAGCTTCCGGACGTGCGCGTAAGTCGCGTCCCCACGCAGCCCGGCCCCAGCCTGAGCACCCGCGCCCGGTGCTCTCCTCGCGTAGGCCAGAGGGCGACACCCGGACGGAGCTGTCGTGGGGCTGTGGGGTGGGAGGGTAACCAGTCCCCTTGCACACACGCTTGACCGCACCGCACACACGTTCCTGCTGAAGCCTGCACGCTCACAGACACCAGCCTCAGACCCCGCCTGGGGAGGCTCGGATGCCGGGGGTCGGGGGCCCGGATCCCCCGGGAGCCACTCGCGAGCCCACATCCACCGAGCATGACCCTGCTCAGCGAGGCCCCAACGGGCATGGGCTGAGGGCCCCCGGGGGGAGGGGAGGCACAGGGAGGCGGGCGGAGGACCACGTGGGGAGGGGAAGCTTGTGGGAGGCCACGGCGGCTTGGCTTCCGGGGCACCACACGGCCTTGCTGCCCCCACATCAGGGGGAAACTCTAGCTCCTCTTCCAGAGTGGGCTCCAGGCCAAGCCGCTTCCGGAAAGTTCCTGAGTCGGGTCCTCAGTGGAGCCGGGGATAGAGGAAGTCTTCAGGGAGAGAGAGACACTCCCTGGGGCCTGGACAGGGCCTGCACTTACACACACGTTTACACGTACGTCTGTGCTGGTAGACACACTCATATTTACACACGCACACGCACACGACTATAGTGTGTGGCTCCTGTAGGTCACCCTGGCGCTTGAGTTCTTGGCCTTCCCGGGTCAGAGGCAGGCCCCGCGTGCGGGGGGCACGGGGGCGCTGAGGGTGGCTGCTGGCTTCATGCAGGTCCCGTATGCAAGGGAGAGGAGCCAGCCTACCCGAGGCCACGAGCCGGGGTTCCGGAAAGGACCCGTGCGTCCGGAGAAGTTTGGCCACGGCTGCCGGGCGGTTCGAGGAGACGTCGACGGCACGTTGCTTTCCACACGGTGACTCTTTTCAGCCGCAGAGCCAGACAACCTGCTGGTCCCCCCAGCCCAGCTGACTCTTAGAGAAACGCAGCACGGCAGACAGAGATGCCGCGAGACCCTCCCTGTCCCCCGGTGGCCACGCCCTGGACGGCCGTGTCCCGCGAACCCTGCGCACGCACGTGTCCACAAAGAACAGCTCGCGCCGGGGGACACTGGCGTTCCCGCGCCTTCCTCCCGCCGCGGGTTCCCGACTCCGCCCGGCGCGAGTCCCTGGGCTTCTCCGGCCGCGGGCCCTCGCTGCTCCTCCGGGGTCAGGGTGCCGCTGCCTGGCGCCAGCGTCCCTCTCGAGGGCGGCCCGCCGTGCTCCTCAGCAGCTCCGCATCTTGTCTCTTCCCGTCTGGCGGCCCGCCGTTTCTCGTGGACACATCCTTCTCCTGAGGACCCACCTCCCGCGGTTCCAACCTCCGCTCGCCAAACGTGGCCTCCCACGGCCTCACGCCGCGTTCCGCCCCCACCCCCGCCTCTGCTGCCCCGGTCGCAGGTGCCGTACCTCCTTGCGCCCTCGGGCTGTGTCGCCACGAATTCGCCTGCGGGACTTCACTGGTAACACTGCCACGAGTTCTGTGTAGTTTTTAATCTGCCTGCTTCTCTCAGAGTGTGTTCATTTGCTTCTGATTCCTTCAAGTTTTCAATCCTATGAAATACTCTTATTTTGTGATTTCTGTCAGTTATTCAAACGTCTGGTGTCCTCAGAGGTGCACCCGCCCCCCCCGCCCGGCTTGTGTCTCTGGACCGCGAGCTCTCCTTCCGTGGACCTTCACCTGGGGGGGCAGTAAACGTGGCGCCCGCCCTCCATCAGACAGCCGTGCGCGTCGAAGTATCGGAGGCGAGGGGCCAGGCGCTCAGACACAAATACTCAGAACGCACGGTCGTGAGCTGCAAGACGTCGCTCACACTTTGGAGGGCACTCGGGGATGGCCCGGCGTCTCCCGGGCCCAGCCCCGCCGCCAGGACGCGGGCAGTGACCGCGCCCGATGGCCCGGTGCTCACGGCGGCCGCAGTCTCTTCCAGAGCCTCGGTCACGTCCGGTGCTCCCTCCCTCCAGGTGACAGCGGCGATGTCTCCCGTGCTCCCCGTGTGGCGCCACGTCTGGACTCTCTTGCACCGGTCCGCCTCCGTCCCCAACAGCCTGCGAGCCCCACGGGGCATCTGTCGGTTCCGGACCCAGAACACAGCCCGGCTCCAAACCGCGCCCAGTTAGTAGCCCCAGGAATCTACTTCACAAAAGTCCAAAAACGGTTTCGAAAGTTGCCTCGGGAAACGAGAAGCTATACCTGTGCCCGGATTTCTTCCATGAGAGGGGTCTTCTCTCCCCTTCACAGCGAGATGCCCCCCGTTGCCCCCCACAAAACCACGTCCCTAACGGAGAGACGGCTGCTCGCCGGCCACGAGACCCCTGGCTGCGCAGAGCCGCCGTCCCTTGCCAGCAAGGGTTTCGTTCACGCGCACGCACGCAGGTGCTGGTTCTGTTCTGGTTCTGTCTGGCTGTGTCAGGAGACGGTGGACCAGAGTGGCCGTGGGGACGCTGACCACCCTCACTGTGCTGCGACGGCGGGGGGCTCCCGGGGCCCCGTGGCCAGCCCCGGGGACACCGAGGGGCCGAAGGGGAGCGCGGCGGCACGCCGCGTGTGGGTGCCTGGGTGCAGGTGAGCACGTGCGTGTGAGCGAGCGGCCTTCGCCTGTCACCTGCCGAACATCCTCTGTGTTGTGCCTCAGAAAGGGCCCCTGGAAGCCTTGCTGGGCCCTGCACCCCCTCGGTGGCCAGACCTGCCCAGAGGGCGTCCACGCGGGCGGCGTCCGCAGATGCCCTGTGAGGGGCCGGCAGGAACTGCACACACACGGGCACACACACGCACGTGCACACCCTCCGGTAAGCACAACCTTGCAGCAGGCGACGAGACCCTGGAAAACCCTGGCATGAGGTGTGGTCACGGCTCTGCGTGCTGACAGGCGGGTGGCAGCGTCTGGGGACGGAGCCACTGGGACGGCCACGCTTCTCTGGCTGAGGGTGTGAAGTAAAATTGAAACTAGGAAGCACCTGGTTTGGAAAGAGCGTGAATCTTGCAGCTGCCAACGAAGTGACAGAGCCCGGGGCGAGGCGCGCTGGCCCCCGTGCTGAAAGGGACTCCTTGGGGAGCACCGCCCGTAACGCACCCATCTGCCTGCTAGCCTGCCTGCCTGTCCACGTGGAGACGTTCCGGGGCGCGAGCATGCTCTCACGCCAGGTCAACACGTACTTACGAAGCCTCTGCTGCGCGTCGGGGTCTCTGCCAGACAGACACTCCGGCGAAGGGCAAGGCCAACACCCGCCAGGCCGGGGCGCCCCTGGGCTGTCTGACACCGGCGGGGGCGGGGCACAGGTTAGTCCCACACCCGTGCACACAGCTGTAGCCCCGTGTGGCCCACGTCCTGCCCCGCACGGTCACAAACTCCGATCTGCTGCTTGGGGTCCCCGGCCGGCTGCCAGGTTTCTGGGATGCTCCCTCGTGGGGCCAGCGTGGGGCCAGCGAGGGGGGACCGCGTCTGGGGGACCGCGTCTGGGGCTCCGCGACGGCCACGGGGCAAACTCCAGCTGTGAGAGGTTCCCGATTAGAAATTACGTGGCATTTCTGTTGAAACGATAATTTGTATCTCTTTGAGATTTTTCACTAACACGATAACCAATTTCACATGTATCTTAAACATTCTTCTTGATTACAAAGTGAAAAACAGCTCAGGGCGTGTGTGGACAATGATAAAGGGCCTGGCGGATCGTCCGTATCTGTCAGGGCTGCACAAATCCCACTGTTACTGCAGAGACACCGCGCTGATAGAGAAAAAAGAGCCCGGAAAATCAATGCGCCTTGAGCTGAGCAGTTGCTAAACACACAGAAAACATCTCTATCCAACAGGCCAAGCGCTGTGAAAATTCCCAAGCCCTGCCCTGGGACAGCCGAGGAAAATTTAATCTCTCCAAATCCTCACCAGGGCACTCCATCCTGCAGCCCTGACAGCCACACTTATAATTAATTATACAATTTCGATGGGAATATCGACTAAACAAAGCTATAAATCATAGAAAAAGTCAATAGGCATGGACACATTCAATCATGTCCCGGCCAATGATTACTACTCTTAAAATACAATAATTATTTCCAGAAGCCAGCTTGAATTAAATTTCTGTCAGACGGGTACAAGACCGGTGCTTGATGAAGGGCGCGATGGATTTTGGGGCCGCGTCCGGCGCAGGCACATCCATCCTGAGGACGGGTAGTTTGTCCCGTGGCCGTGGGGCTGCGTGCCTCGCCGCGGCGGTGGCATGGCTCGTCACGCCATTTATCTTGTCCCCCGTGGCCGGTCCCGACGACCCTACTTCCTGTGCGTGAGTGACGCGGAGGCGGCTTTTCAACGTGCCGGGTCGCGGCCAGGGGCACGGGCATCAGCGTGACCCCGCCAGGTGTCTCCGAAGGCACGGAGCCCCCGGGGCCCGCAGCAGCAGGGGGGCGGTGTGGCCGGCCACCCAAGCCTGGAGGAGCCGGGCAGACGCCCCGCGGAGGCCCCGGGCCCGGGCGCGCCCCCGACACGTGAGATTCCTGACAGACACGACGAAGGGGCACGTGGGCTCTTCCCCAAAACACCATGCGGAAACCTATTCTAAGTCCGTGCTGCATGTTTAAATCTTTGAAATTCAAACGTTCCCCTGAACATTCGAACTAATCTTCCTCCCTCTTAAAAAGTTTCACATGCGGATAAATACGGAAATAAAAATCATCATGTCCGACAGTGACAACACTTGTCATTTGTAACAGCAGTACCGTGAGCTCTGTCCAGATGTCAGCGCTGCCCACGATGTGGGTCCGTGTGCACTGGCCCCCCATTTCCAGAACACATGCCGTCTCCCAGGCCCCCCGCACCGCCCTGGCTCAGACCCCACGGGACGTCCTTCTGGCCCACCTCCTGCTCCTTCCCGAACGGTCCGGTCCCTGGCTGCCCCCGTGCCAGCCCCGCGTCCATGTGTCCGCTGCTGGACCCTCGGCTTTGATACTTCCCTGGAGGCCTCACTGCCCCCCGCTCCGAGGCGTTGCCTCTGCGGCAGGGGCCCCTGAAAGCCCACCCTGACTCTGAGCTCAAGAAGTCACACAGCTGCCCAGAAACAGCGTGGCATGCCCAGTCTCCCGGGCACTTCACCAGAACAGTGCCTTGGGCTCCCCCGTGCCCCCAGGTCCCCGGGCCCGGAAGTCACAGGGGTGCTGTCCTCTTAGGTGCAGACGGCAGGCAGGACACGGTCCTTACCCTGGTGCTTCCCGCCTAGGGAAGCAGCCTGGGCTGTAAGCGTCTGCGTGCTGAGCTGGGCGCTGCGGAGGCTGCGGAGGGAGAGTCACCTTGCCTGGGCCTGAGGCCCCTCGAGGACGTGACATGTGGTCTGGCCAGGCCCGAAGGGCAGAGCCCCCGCTGGGACAGGCTGGTGGGAGGAGCAGAGCATCTGCTGGGTCCCCTGCACGGGGCGTGGGGCCGGGGGAGCACACAGAGGCTCACCGGAGGCCTGTGGCTGCGGGCCTGGAGCTGAGCCTGACTCTCTGTGCAGGAGACAAGCCCCTGGCTGGGCTCTGGGCTGGGGGTGCACTGTGTAGGCTCCTGCGGCGAGCGAGAGGCAGTGGCCCCGGGCTGGTGGGGACAGACGAGGGGACGGGGACGGGGGCAGTGCCCGTCGCCCGGCACTGACACGGGCAGAGCTCCACTTGCGCTGAGGGGAAACTGAGGCACAGGCGCAGCCCACGCTCAGCACGGCTGGGCTCCCAGAGGCAGAGAGGTGAGAACAGGGATGGCGGGGCGGGGCCCACAGTCCAAGCACCACCCCCAGGCTTTGGCAGAAAGACGTCCCTGACATGGTCCCAGGGGTCTTGGAGGCACGGGGGCCGGACCGCCAGGGTGCGGGCGGACTGGGAGCTGAACAGGGGTCGGGGGGGGGGGGGGGGCAGCTGTGCACAGAGCCTCTACGGAGCGGGGTGGGGGGAGGGAGAGCACGAAGGACAGAGGGCGGGCAGGTGCCCCACCCAGGGCCCGCCCCTGCGCCACGGAACCCCGGGGGCCTGGAACCGGCCACACGGGGGACGCTTAGGCCTTGGAGACTGGCAAACACCACACGTCACCTGTTGGTCTACACGAAACAGACACCGATAAGCACGTGACAAACAGGCGCTGACCCCGTCACGCGAGTCTGGTCGCCCCGCACGGCCTCTCCGGACTCTGCAGGGCACTCGGTGGCTTCGGGGAAGAGGGCGGTTCCCGCGGGACCAGGGCTCCACCGACTGGTTTGAGATGCACGTTTCACGCACACGCCCTTGGTCTTGCACACGTGCACGCGCACAGCCACGGAGACGCCCGGTCAGGTGCGTCAGCCGTCCGAGCACCTGGGGCACCGCCCACACAGGGGCCGCCCGGGCCGCCCAACAACCAGACGCTGGGCCAGCAGCCGCAGCCCGGGGACAGGGGACAGCGGGGCTCACCGCGGTGCCGTTGTTGTCGCGGAAAACCTCCTGGTTGAAGTAGTGGAAGACTTTCTTTTCCAGCTGAAGCATCACCTGGAAAGGAGAAGAGGACGCCAGTGTGGGCAGAGCAGGGATAGCGCCTCCCGCACAGTCCAGAGAGCCCAGCTCCAGGGGCCACGGTTGAGGGCTCTCCTACCTTCCGGTCGTTGTCCGACTCGCGGAATATCAGCTTCACGACCTCGTTGGTGTCGGCGGCCCGGACTGTCTGCATCGTGGCCTGTGTGCAGAGAGTCTGGGAAAGACACAGAAGGGACTCAGTCCCCGCACAGAGGGGCCCGCAGCCCGTGTCCCCTGAAAGCAGTCAGCACACCTCCTGGCCTCTCCCCCCTGCCCCGTCCTTTCCAGGCTGCTTCCGCCTGGCTCCACGCGTCCCCGGAAAGGGACCGCGGGCCCGCCACACGGGAGCGGGAGCACGACCAGCTGACCAGGCACGCTCTCCAAGGGCAGGCCTGTCGGGAAGTGCCGTGCACCTCTGGCGGCCCCGGCCTCCCTGCCCATCTCTGTTCCCCGTGCTGCCCCCGAGCCGGCGGGGCCTGGACCCTAGGTCTGCCGGAGGCTTCGCTGAAATCAGCACGAGCAGCGGAGGGGCGGGGAGGTCTCTGCCCTTCACGGTGTCCTCACAGCAGGCTGGGGACACGCTGCGATGAGATCTGCCTCAGGTGGGCAGTGGGACAGGACCCGGAAGGCAACGCCCGGGAGCACAGAGGCCACGCTGGGTTTTTGGGTCACCCCCAGGGCTGCAAGGCTGGGACACTCCCCACAGCACACCCCAGTTCATAGACTAAGTTAAATCCAGGCTTGCCGAGAAAACTCCTCTAGTGTCAAGCTGGGTATGAGGCAGCAAAGGTGTGGATGGGTGCAGGACACTGGAGACCCCCACCCAGCGGGGCAAGCCTGCCCTGGGCAGTGAGAAGTCGCAGGCTGGGTCACGGGTACTTAGGAATATGTTCAACAAAAGAAGTTCGGGATGTGCTGAAAGGAAAGACCTTCACGGGAGAGGACAGAGGACTGGGGAGCTGGCCCCCACCCCGTGCTGCGGATGACGCTCTTTCCTCGTGGGAAGGTCCCGTCACCAGGGTCCATGTGCACAACGTGTCCAGGAAGGGCAGCTGGAGGCAGGAGGCAGAGCCGAAGCTGCCTGGGGGCGGCCAAGGAGAGTCCACCCCGGACCGAGGCCTGTCTGTAAACCACACCTCAACGGAGCCGCTCTCTAAAACATGGCTCGATGACTTTTATTTAAGAAAGAACACTGCAGGAAAACAATGAATTCTGACTTTTTGAACACATCCTCCACCGAAGGCCTTTGCGAAGCTGGACACACGTCCCCCAGGGGAGAGTGGCGTCAGCCCGGAGAGGCCCACTGAGGGGCCGGTTTTGGTGGAGGGGGCAGGGACCCCCGGGACGAGCCCCCCAGCCCCTCTGCAGACCCCTCCCAGGTTTGCTGGGGACACACACACACACACACACACACACACCGCCCAGCATGCGGCAGGGGAGGCAGCGGCCACCGCCACCGTCCCCAGAGCGTACTCCAGGACAGGCCATTGACATTCAGAGCACAGATCAGTTAGGCAGGTCAAGCCCCCAAAGTGGCTTTTGGACTCATGTGTCACAAATCAGTCTGGCCGCCTTCAAGCGGTGAGGATTAGAACAAGCACAGAAGAATCTGGAGCAGAGCACGGCCACCCGGCCGCCCCAGCCGCAGTCCTCGGAGGTCCAGCTGCATCCAGATGCTAATGCGCTTAAGTGGCTTAAGCACTTCCGTGAATGGGGGAGGGCCCCCCGGGCAGGCAGACGGCCATTGTGGCCACCCCAGGACGCGATTCAGGGGATTCTCCCTTCTTCTCCCAAAGGCACCTGCTAGAAACTTTTTAAAGAAATTGCTTTATCTGGCCATTTCGGGCGGGCTCCCAAAGGATAAACATCTGATCAGCCCGGGCTCTCTGAGAGGGCCGCCCTGTGCCTCCTGCTCTCCGGCCCTTTCTCTGCACCCTCCCGTGGAGCCACCGCATTCAAGGGGTTTTAAAGAAGTGATCAGGCCTGGCCGCGGCCTCGCCTCAGCTTTCAATCCGCAGTCATGGCCAATCATGCAGAAACGTGCCGGGGCCTTTCCGCTCGCCTCCTCATGGAAGGGATTTTTCTTTTGAAAGGAGAAAAAGAAATACCCCAAATGCTACTTCTACAGAGCCATCCAAGATTTATTTCATTATCAGCAGCCACACGGAGGGGCGTCAGGCTGGACGTTCCTGCAGTCCGTCCTCTTGGCACTCGAGCACCTGATTTTTGTCTTGGAATCTCGCGGGGCCGCTGTCGCCAAGGACGCCCACCTGTCGTGTGGCGAAGGAAACTCCCGTGTTTCTTCTCAGTGTGATGACTTTTGAAGTAGGCTGCCGGGACGGGGTGTCCCCAGGACCCGGACCCCAGTGTCAGCCCGGAGGGCCACTGCCAGTGTTTTCTGTGAATCCTGTCATTCACGGCCTACCTGACTGGCCCAGTCCTCCCCCATGGCCCAAACCTCTACCAAAGGCAGCACGCGTGGACCCTTCCGGCCGGGCCATCCGACGCCGGCTCGCAGAGCCCACCCCCTACCCTCTGCTGCAGACAGAAGGACCCTGCGGTCCATGGCAGCAGGGACGGGGCGCGGGCGGGGCTCAGCCCCCACTTCAAGCACCAGCTACACCGGGCGGCTCAGCAAAGTCCCCGGTTTGGGTCTCCTTCTGGGCCTTACTGAGCAAAGCCTGATCCGGGGGCAGCTTGGGATGGGATACGCCTGTTAGGAAGGACGTTCCAAGGTTCCACGCGGTACGTTTCAGTCTGTGTTGGTAAGAAGCACACACAACAAAAACGTATAAACGTAAATTTAAAAAACTCCATCAGGAACAGGAGCCTGAACCAGAGTCTGCGAAGTTTCCCTGTTTGGACGGCTCAGTGCGTGAACTGAAGTAAAAGCCGGGATGCTGGGCTGTGTCCACCCCGAGAGGCGTCAGAAGGGCCGAGGCCCCCAGCTGCACGGACGACGGCCGTGACGCTCCTGCCCGGCCATGAATGTGGCTTCTGAGCAGGTTCCCCGCAGGTGGCAGTCCCTCATCCAGGGACTGTGGCCGGGAGGGGGCGGAGGGGCAGGACGGCCAGCACTCACTCCCACCGTGCGGTTTCCCCAGAGTGTGTCCGCTGGACATAAATCCCCGGTCCGGCCTCTGTCGGCGAGGCCCGCGTGGACGGGAACACGAGTTTGGTCTCGCTCTCCCCCGCAGATTCAGGAGAAGCCCCCCCGGGAGCGGGCAGGGGTCTCGGTCTCCCCCAGGCTCACAAGGATCCCCACCCCTGGCCCAGGCCCGCACACGGACCCCGCCACGCACGTTCAGATGCCGCTCGGGGTCACGGCACGGGCCGCTCTGGGATGCAGTGGGGGTGAGCCTGGGGTCAGCAGGCCCCTCGTCAGGGCCAGGACGCCCCATCCCCAGGGCTTGTGCGGGAGCCGCCGAAGCCACCGTGGCTGCAGGAACCAGAGCCGAGCTCCCGGGGACTTGGGTCCTCACGCCTGGAAAGACCTCTTCCAACGGCCTGCGTGTCCTGTGTCCTGGCAGTCGGTGGGCACAGTCCTGTCTCCGCGTTTTGACGCAAGTCATCTCTTTGTTGGTGGGGCCACGCCCTCCCTTCTGGCGACCGAGCCCACCTGCCAGTGAGGGCTGGGACCCACCGAAGGCCACGAGCACACGGCAGGTTCTCAGCAGACGGCCTGCCTGACCTGCCCAGAGCCTCCCGAGCAGGTCCACTCCCCTGTGCTGGGCAGGCAGAGCCACGGGACCAGGACCACAAGGTCCCGGAGGCACCTTGGAGGAGGGCCGACACACAAATTCATCACCGTGGCCTCCTGACCTGGCCACTGGCCCCAGCAAAACCCATCCCACATCCGCACCAAGGGGGCAGGGGCTCCTGACACCGGCCGGTATCTCACAGAGGCCAGATGCTCGCCGTCTGGAGGGGTGAGCAGGGCCGTTGTCTAGGGGTCCACAAAGAGGTGGGGGCAAGTTTTAATCCTGACTTCAGTTGGCAACAAAAACCAGCCAGGCCAGATGTCTGTCGACCGTTGAACATGCGGGGCGCGGACGGCGGTGCCCGGGCCGGGACCCCTCGAAAGGCCCCTGCCTTCCCTCCCTCCGCGCAGAGGCGAGAACACCACGGGCTGAACTGAGTGGATGCGGCCACGAGGCCAGCTGGGGCCCCACACAGACACAGTACAGGCAGGACTGTGGGAAACAGTCCAGCAAATTCTGAAGGAATCAGGCTACGGCCGCGGAAAGCAGACTTCCCTGTTTTCGCACCCAGACCCTCAGGAGGAGGCACTGTGACCTGGGAGAGCCTCACGCCACAGAACGGGCTTGGTGGGGGCACCCTGCACCTGCCGGCCCCCCCACCTGGCGCTCCCAGGCGAGGCTCCCGAGGTGTGAGCTAACCCAGCTTTAGCCACTTACGAGCCTCATCCCAGCAACAAGGAGAAAGGAGTAACCCATCTGAAGAAAGTGACGGTGGAGGAAAGTGTGCATCTGGCACTTCTCAGACATCAGTAACAACAGAGAAGGGAGGAGAGAAGGAGAAGAAAGGAGGGAGCGAGGAGGGGGGAGGAGGGAGGAGGGAGGAGAGAGGGGGGAGGAGGAGGGAGGAAGCAGGAGGGAGGAGGGAGCAGGAGGAGGAGGAAGCAGGAGGGAGGAGGGAGCAGGAGGAGGAGGAAGGAGGAGGGAGGAGGGAGGAGGGAGGAGGGAGGAGGAAGCAGGAGGAAAAACAAGCAGGAGGAGGAGGAGGGAGGAAGCAGGAGGGAGGACAGAGCAGGAGGGCAGAGGGTGGGGGAGAAGCCCTGAGCCCTGCCCCAGCCGTGTGCCCAGGGACTCGGGAGGGTGCTCCCTCCTCACTGGCGGCCTGGCCTCGGTGAGCCGGTGGGTGGGCTTGAAGACACATCTGGCCCGTGGTTCACACCTCTCCCCGGAACCGTGGCCCTGCCGCTGCTTTCGCCGGCTGACAGCCTGGTGCGGGACATGCAGACCCTTGTGAAACCGGAAACAAAGGAGCGCCCCAGTCTAATTTCAGCCCCAGACGCTCATGGCCCGAGTCTGGCCAAGGCGACAGAAGTCTGCAGAAGAAACGGACTGAAAACGCCTCCGGCCTTCCACGGAGGGTCAAGGAGCCGGGAGCAGGGAGGCCCCACGGGCATCGTGAGTCTCAGGGACATGCTTCCTTTGGCCGGTGGGCTCTCTGGCACGTCACGGACCACAGAGTCAGGAGGAGGACCGGAGCCGGCTGACCTCCAGGGCTGGGGGTGCAGCACCAGCCTCCGCGGGCGGGCCAGTGCCTCTCAGGGTCAGCTGTGGGGCCCGCGCCACCGTCTCCAGGACCCTTCCCAGGACCCTCCTGACAAACAGCTGCAGTAAAACGGCAGCAAAGCCATGCTATGGAGGCACGGAGTGAAGCGAAGCTGTCTGCCGGCGAACAGTGCCCAAGGCGGCCTCTGGGGTCAGGGAGGGGCTGCGGATGCCTCCGGAAGCCGGGAGGCCGGCGCCCATCCCGCGCAGGGCAGAGAACACAGTGCAGGAAGTTGGAGCCACTGTAAGGAACCAGCCTCTGCTGCCCAAAAAGGGGTGTGGGCCTGGGGCCTGGACGAACTCAGAAATGGGCAGGTGCCCGCGCATGGCCTTCTCCAGGGGCCCAGAGCTCTGTGTGCTCACAGGGGGACTTCCTCCCCGGAAACGGCAGTCTCAGCCCCGTCTGCAGGCCCCACGCACGCGCCCGGGGGCCCCTCACCTCCGGGAGTGGGGGCTCGTCTGACGGACCCGAGACCGGGATGCTGAGCTCCCACTGCTGACCCTAGCCGGGATTCACCCGGGCCCAGGAGGCGATCTCACACGCCCTCCAAGGGGTCCGCCCACGTTCGGAATGGGGTATCTGTGGTGCTGGAGCCACGTCAGCCACACGGTTGGCACGAGCGCGCACCTGACCCAGCGCCTCCTTCCCCCTTGTGCACCTGCGTCCGGGAGGGACGGGCGTGGAACCCCCACGTGAGACCACACTCGCCTGCTCTGTGCTGTGTGTCCAGCAAGAACCAGGCCGAGAACGGCTTGCGCTCAGGTCGCCGGCACGGAGCTGCTCCCCAGCCCTGGGACGGTCTGCTCCCGTTCCCTGGGACCGGAATCTTGGGGTTCCTTGCCCCCGCTCCCGGATCACACAGATGTCAGGGAAAGCGGTCCCTCAGCAGCCAGCGCTGGGAGGCCAGCCCTGCACGCGGCGCAGGCCGCCTTCCCCGAGAAACCATCGACCGGAGGCAAGTCAGCGAGACCTGCCCACCGCCCTGTCGTTCTTGTCATTCAGTTGGCGGCTGAAAATAAAGAGGGGGCTGAGTGCCCAAGGTCCAGCCGGCCCCTCTCATGGGGCAGTTGCCGCAGAACAGGAAACGTTCCTAAAACGTTCCACAGGTTCTCCTTAAAACCAGTTAACGGAGAATCATTACCTTTTAAAACTGAAGTTTTCAAACGACTCTAGAAAACAGCTGGCTCAAGACAATAAACGTCATCTCGTGACACGGACGGTCCTCCCAGAGGCGCTGGCCGTGAGGGGCCCACACGATGTCCTGGAACTTGCCCCTGGCCACCTGCACACACCTCTCCGAGTCAGGGGTACAGGCGCCTCCGAACCCACCAACGGGTCAGCCCGGGGTGGGGGCCCTAGCATCCCACACGGGCTCTCTGCCAAGTAGGGGCAGAGAATTAGAGCACCAGGTTTCGACAGACATCCCCGTGCCCTGGACATCCATCTAAGTGCCAGGGACACAAGATAAGCATTGTCGGTCCCACGCGATTAGTGTTCTCTGGTGATTCGCATCTGCAGACATCGTTCTGAGTCCTGAGAGCACTCGAGGGCTTGACGGGAGGCACCACTGAATCACGGCTCTGAAGGTTCTGGAATGGAAACTGGCGGCTTTAAAACTTGCCTTGGTCCCTGGTAACCTATGCATCTGAGGGAAAGAGCTCAGGAAAGAGCCTCTCGCCCAACGCTCTCTGACCGTCCCCGCTGGGGGAGGGTTCACACGGCACCGCAGAGAACGAGCGCAGAGAAGCCGCACCCCCCCCCCCCCCCGCCTCGGCAGGGTGAGCGGAGCCCCTGCAGGTGAAGCCCTCCCGCCCCCCCCCCCCCCCCACCAGAGCCCTGACAGAGAGAAGAGGCTGGTGGCCAGAGCAGCAAGGACACGCCAGTGCCCATCCTGCCCTGGTGACAGCGTGGGTCACTAGTGGGCAGGAGCGGCACGAGGTCTGGCCGTTTTGGCTTCCTTCCCGTCACGCACAGGCACACACACGTGTACGCAGGTGGCCTACGTGCATGTGAATACACACGCCTGCGTTCAGCGCACACGTGTGCCAGCGAGGCACACACAGGGCACACCGTGCACACGCGCCCGCACGCACAGCTCCCGGGAGGCAGGAGGGAGCAGCGGCAGGCGAGGGCGGCGGGCCTGCCGCCCTCAAACAGCCACCGTCACACGAGCGCGTCCCGGTGCCGACCCCCCCGGTTCTCGGGACCAGGGTGGCCGGCCCGACACGGAGAGCAGCCCCGGGCGGGGCCGAGCAGGGCAGCCTCCGCCCGCGAGCGCCTCGGGGTCTTGTCCTCTCTCTGGAGAGGTGCCCCCTGCCTCCAGCAGGAACTGCCCCAAACGGTCCGCCAGCCCGTTTGTGCTAACCTCCCGGAGACCCTTCTGGTGAGCTCTCTGTCTCTCCCAAAGGTTTTCCCACTAGATCCCTGTGCTCCCAGGAGGAAAGGCGTCTATTAGTAAGCGTGGGGGAGACACCGCCTCTGAGGGCCCCAGAGTGCTGAGGCTGCCGCAGCGGGGGCCCTGAGGGGCTGGTGGCGGGTCGTGGGGAGGTGCCGTTACGAGGGTTAGGTCAGCCGCCACGGCGCCTTCCCCCTCTTTGTTTCAGATTGTGCACCGTTCCTCCAGAACAACACCACCATAAAGACGCTTTCTTTCATCTCCGCCCAGGACGGCTCCCGTGAACTCCCTACCGGCCTGGCCACCAGGGCAGGCGCTAACGGAGCGGCACGCCGGGCAAGCCCGTGGCGGTTCTGAGCCCACACGGGCCCCTCGGCCGGTGTTCTGGAAGGAAGCCAGGTGCGTCTCCGGCCGGGGTGTGCAATGCATGCGGCCTGGGCCCGGGACGGCTCCCCGGGGGTGCTGCCTGCAGCAAGGCCCCGGCTGGGGCCCGGACGTGCTCTCGGTCTGGTCTCCTGAGGACACCCCGGGACAAGCAGGGCAGGCGGAGTGGGACCCCCCAGCCTGGCGCTTCCTCCTCGCGCCCACACAGGCCACAGACAGGGAGCCCGCCCGCCAGCTCTGGCCCAGAGGTGGACGGTCCCAGAACCCCCGCAGGCCGTGCTGACCCAGAGAGCAGCGGGAGAGCAGTGCTGCATGCAGCAGGACGCACATTAGTGAGCACAGAGCCACCCACAAAGCAGAAAATCAGGCTCTCCAACAGGGGACAGGCGAGGGCGAAAGGCACCAGCGCTCTTGTCTTTTTTCTTCTCTTTCCATCATCGTGGCGATAACTGTTGGGACATCAGTGTACCAGTTGGAAAGGCCGCTAATGTTTGTAAGGCAAACTTCCTGGCAGAAAATCCCCCACACGTGAAACCCAGAACGGTCATAACTGTGACGTTACGTAGTTGGTTTCAGGTTCGTGTCGCGGGCCCCTTATCAAAACAGACCGGATTCTCCTTTTTTGCAACAGTAAGTAAATAAACCTAACAATTTAGATGCGTAAATTGGCTGCTTTAAACTCTGACTCTTCAAAAGCCACACAGACAAGCTGAGCAGAGACGCTAAGGCGCCTGCACGAGCGCCCGACCCAGTGGCTGCAACTCCTGGAGTCCACAGACACAAGAGTGCCCAGAGCCAAGGAGGCCGCCGGCACGCCCAGCCCCGTCTACACCGGCTCCCAATTCAGATCGGGAGCCCTCACGCCCACCAGCGTGACACACACTGTGTGTCACACACAGCGTGTCCACACAGAGGACACACCCTCTCAGAGCTGCTAAAGGTCTGTGAAAGCCCCGTTCCCCAGGAGGCTCTCTCGGGGCGCATCACGGGGGCGGGGGCCGGGGCAACCCTTCCAGCTGTCTCAGGTCGCCAGGCTGCCCTCTCCTCAACTGCTTGCTCCCACCACTCACTGCCACAACACGGGCGGAAATGCCAGCTGGCTGCCGGGGGGGTCCGCGTGCCCCACGACCCGGGCTGAGTGTTTGGGGTGCGGAGGCACGGCTGGGGTTGGGTTCGACGAGCTCACTGGAGAGCAGACGCGAGCCAGCCCGTTGTCTGGCGCTCCGTGTGGGCACCGTGACCGTGCAGGCTGGGTGGTTCCTGGAGGGCCTCCGGGGGGAGGGGGGCTGGCAAGGGCGTGATGGGGTGATGCCCCCTCAGGCCGAGTAGGAGCGCCCTCCCCAGGACGCGGGGGCCCCGAGGGAAGGAGGGCGGTCTGGGGACGGGGCTCCGGCCACCGGGCAGCCTGGCTGCACCACTCTTGCTGGCTGTGGTCTTCGGTGGTTTCGTGACGCGGGGGGTGTGCCCTGCGTGGTTCCTTCTGGCCCCTTCCCAGGCCGGCACTGTCAGTGCTGGGGGCGCCCCCCCCCAACCCAGACGGGTCCTCACAGGACCCGAGTCCCCAGGGGCCCACCTGGCACCCGGGCGCATGTGCACGTGTCAGTAACTGGCAACTGGTTTTCAAGACGGCCGCCAGCCTCCAAAATCGCATCCGCCACCATCGCTGTCAGGGATGAAGCACGGCAGGTGGGCGTGGGCCGGGCCTCGCCGGGACGGGAGCGCCTGGCACTGCTGATGCTCTTTGTCACTGCGGCCAGCTGAGCGTCCCAGCTGCCAGTTGCCATGGCGCAAGGCACAAAACGTACCCTCTGAGCGATCCTGCCAGCGGGGCCGAGCCAGAGGCTGCGTCAATAAGCAGCTTCGTGACGCACGGCCCACCGGACGGCACGTGACAATCGTGTGGAATCTGTGCGTGTTTCAATTACATCCAGCAGCACCAAGTCCGGTCCCCTCGGTTCTGCTCTGCAAGCGTGTTGGCATGAATTTGCATCTGAAACAGGAAGCTGCTGACTCCCGGGGGACGGGCTCCCTCGCTCTGCGGCTCTTCCCGAGGCTGCTGCCGGGCAGGACTTGGCCGCCCGTCTCCGTCCCGCTCCACGAGTGACCTGGTTCCCCTTCCCGCACTCGGGGGCCTGGCTGGCCCCGCCCCCTTTGCCCGCAGCAGGGTCGGTGGCGGCCCGCGCCTCCTGCAGGCTGCCATCCGCTCACCGGCCCCTCGCTGATTTGGAGACAGGTTTGCCAGTGAGCACGGGGGTGGCACCCGGGAGGCGGAGAACCCCGGACGTCAAGTCCGGGGAGGCTGACCTCACCGCCCTCGGTGGGGCTCGGCAACAAAACCCAAACCCAGTCCGGTGGTGGCCTCTCACCCGGCAGTGCTCAGCAGAAGGGACCCGCTCACACACAACGTGACCACACGCTTCCGGAAGTCGCCGTCAGGCAGGAGGCACGGTCCCGCCTCGACGCCTCCTCAGGCCTCCTCACACGCAGCTGCGGCACGGTCCACGACATTCGGGGTCCCCTGCCACGCCGACCCCGGGCCCGCCGAAGGCTACGCGTGGGGTGGGCACAGGCCACCTCGAGGACGGAGGGTGGAGGCCAGCACGGCCTTCTCTTCCCGTCCCTGGCACCCCGTCTTCAGGCACTGAAAGTGGGTGTCCATGACTGGCGGCCGCAGGAGGGGGTCGCCGCTGAGGGCAGTCCGCCTGTCTACCCGGGTGGAGGGGAGGACGGACAGTGCCGGGCACAGGCCCAGGTCGGGGGTGGGCAGCGTGGGTCCGGGCCAAGCCCCAGCGGACTTCTCCCCGACCTGTGCTCTTTCCTGGGCCACGCGGCGCTTCAGAAGGAAAGGTCAGGCACCCCACTCGCCTCCTCGGCAGATCGCAGGGGCAGAGGCCCCGCTCTGAGGCCCTGGGGGGGGATGGACGGAGGACACTCTGCCCTCGTCCCGGCCCCCTCCTCCTGGCTGCCCACATCCCAGTGCCCACCCAGGGCTGTACCACCCCCCCTCCTCCCGTCCTCACCGCCAGCGGCACTGATGCCCCAGACCATGCTGAAGAACCCCACAGGACTCCACGGCTCCCAGCCAGGCCTTGCCCACAGGAGGCCCCGTCCCAAGACATGCCCCGCTGGCCTCCGGCTGACACCAAGGTCACAGACACAGGTGCGTCTGAAACAGGGCCCTCCCGCAAGGGCAGGGGCTTCCAAGAACAGGGTCACGGGAAGCACGGACACCCTGGACGCCGCCGTTCTCAGGCTGCTCCTGGGCCTCCCAAGAGGATGGGGCGGACGAAACACAGCACTCGTGTCCCGGGCTGGCAGACCCACCCCCACGGCTCTCCCGGCACCCAGGACCGTCGCCACAAGGGCCCCGGGCCACACGACCACCCTGGCGTGCACCACAGGCACGCAGGAAACATCGGCTGGACAGACGTGGAAGCAACTCCAGCTCTGGGGCAGCCGACCGCAAAGCCGTAACCAAAATCAGAGTATCAAACCCGCCACGGGCGTCTGTGAAACAAGAACCACCGTCCAGGCCGTGGGAAAGAAACCGGCGGCTCTGCTCTCCCTGGGGCCACGGAGCCGCCCTGGGCCTCATGGTCTATCTACTCCCTGCCGGCTATGAGGACTCAACAGACAGAAGGAGGAGAATGTGATGCAGGAAAGGCCAACAACCCGCAGGACCCCACAGCCTCTAAGAACACAGAGGGCAGCCTCCCACGTGTGTTCCGGAAACATCGAGGCTGCGACAGGGCCGCCCCGGGCACGGTCCAGCCCAGAGGGGACGCGAGCCATGACGTCCACGTCACGTGAAAGGCGGGCATCTTGCGTGCACACCTGCGGGGCCCATCACCCCAGCTGGTGCGGGGCTCGACCTGAGGCGCTTCTCAGGCTGTGGTTCCCCAACCGCAGCCCCAACACAGGGGCCTGGAGGTGCTGGCCGGTCCCTGTCGCATCCTCGTTATGCAGTTAATTTGGAAGAAAAAAGCAAAGTGAAGTGAGTCGGGGGCCAGGCAGCCTGTCCCTCAGAGTGACCTGGGGCTTGCTGGCACCCGCCTGTGGCCCTGGATCCACACCTGCAGAGGCCGGACTCAGGGCCCCGGCCTGGGACTCCTGAAGCCTCTCCACACCTGTCCTCTCGAGGAGCCGACCACCGCTCACCCAGCTGCACTCAGACTCTCAGGAAGCGTGCAGAAATGTTCTTTGGTTCCCACCAAATTTCTATCAATTGTTTTTACTGTTAAAAGCTCCTTTAAAAAGCCATGCCACATGCCATTGGCAGATTCTGATTTTCCAGAAGACGTGCTTACGTGGTATTTCACAATTCAATAACCTACGGCACCTTGACTAACGCTGTTGAAATTAATCACCGACAAAAAAAATTTGTTCTTTTTCAGTTCAATTTACTTTCAGGTACACCTTTGCCAAGAAGTACATTTACTCTGTTAGTGTTCAGCTCGTCAAGTGGTGGGGAGATATGCCAATCCGGCATTACACGCTGTCAGGGTTGAAGAGTGTCCCCCAAATTCATGTCTACCCAGACCTCAGAAGGTGACCTTGTTGCAAAGTATGGTCTTTGTAGATGTAACTAGTTAAGGATCCCGAGACAAATCAGGCTGGATTCAGGATAGGCCCCAAGGTCAACGACTGGGGTCCACATGAGGGAACAATGAGGACAGGGGGTGGAGGACAGGCCGCGTGTTCACGATGAGGGACGACCAGGCCACCTTGACTTTGGAGTGCCAGGTTCCAGACTGTGAGGGAACACGCATGTGTGGTCCTTGTCACAGCAGCCCAGGACCCTGCCACGTGGCGGCACAGGGCCCGGCACAGGAAGGCTGCACCGTGCGCTCGCCGTGTCCTACGTGTTCAGTCAGGAACAGGCACGAGATCGGTCAGAACTTTCTCGGTAAGCAGCACGTGTGTGAGGCCGGCAGGGAGGGGCCTTGGCGGCTTGGCGGTGGCGCGGGGGCATGAGGGCAGAGCACTGGGGAGGGGATGCCTGGCCTGTGGGGGTGGTCCGGGACATCACCCGCCATACCGGGCACCAGGTTCCTCCCGGGCGTCAGTCCACAATTCTCAGGAAACACTGGATCTTTCTTTGGGAAGAGCGGGGCACCCATACCTGCTTCCTCGGTTTACTCCGCGACGCCTCGACTTCTCGGGCTCCAGGGAAGTTTCACAAGTGGTTGATGCCTGTATTGATGCTGCTGCCCGGGTTTCGAGAACGGTCTTGGGCTCCACAGCTAACATCTTCATTGACCCAACGGTCCTTAGAAACTCTAAACTGAAAGTCACATTCCATGCATTTGGGATCACGATCATCTCCCGAAAGTCTGCTGTATTTACACAGCAAGCCCTATGCAAAAATGCAATTAGAAGTTTTGGCGAAACAACGGCCGTTTATCCTGAGGCTTTAAAGAGCCACGTGGACGTGAAAAGCCTCCAAACATTGAAGGACGGATCGTAGGCGCACTTGTTTAATGAGCAAGTGATTCCACTGAAGCCCACGGACTTCCCTCCCACTCTTGGCGGAGGTGCCACAGAGCCGCATCTGACGCGTCCCGGAACGGCACTCAGCGGGCAGCGTCCTGGGACGTCGCTGGGCGAGGCTCGCTGCTCCCGGGAACCGAGCTCGGCGGCCCGTGGGCCTTCCCAGGCCGGGGGTGGAGAAGAGCCGTCTGCCCGGTGGCGCTCGGGTGCATTCAGGTGCGCTGTCCTGTCCCGACACTCACGCGGACTGAACAGAAGCCCTGGGACGTGCCCCTGGCTCGTGAGCGAAAGACCCACGTCCCCAACTAGCAGGCTCCCGGGGAGGCCGCGTCTCCTGCTGGCGGCCAGAGCCTCCGACAGGAGCAGCCGAAGACCTCTCTGCTCCATCAAGCCCAGCACCTCCAACCGGCACCGATGGGAAGAGCCGCCGGTCCAAACAGCTGCCCAGCTGCCTCACTTCCGTCGGGAGAGGCTTCTCTGACCTTCCGAGGCCCTCACACACCCTCCTCGCCCCCGATGGGAGACCCTGGTCTCCCCACGACGCGCCCTGGGCGTCCCCGCTCTCAGTCTACCGTGGCTCGGCCCTCGAGTCCCCAGGACCTCCAGCCGCCTACGGCCCCCCACGCCTCTCCAGCACTGCCACCGTGCGGCTTCCCGGCAGGGCAGGGGGCAGGGATTTGGACACACAGAAACGCGCACGCTGGGACACAAGGACACAGCGGTGGTTTCATCGGTCGACCACCTGATGGGGGGAGGGAGGGGCCGCACAAATACACATTTATTACTTTTCCCAGTACTTCATGCCACGCTTTGCGCCTGACGTCATACAGGTGCACAGAGGTGGGGAGGAGCACACGATGGCAAGGGGACGGAGCCTCTCACCCTCCCAGCTCCAGAAGTGCGGGCAGCCCGAGCTCCTCTGGGCTGGCGCCGGGCTGCCCGCCAATTGCCCCGGGAGGACGGGACCCTGAGCTGCTGGGGCCAGGGGCAGCGAAGCTGACAGAAGACGAGGCTGGGGGCCCAGGGCAGGACCCTGTGGGGTCAAGGAGGGGCGGACATATGTGTGCTGCTCTCCTTCTGAAAACCAGCTATTGTGGGAATCGTTTCCTAAAAATAGCGTTTCAAATAAGTCCTTATCTGTGTCAGGTAATTGTGATGGGAAAGCAATCGGAACAAAGACCTCCTGTCTTTTCCTGCAGGAAGGGGAATAGAAAGCTGGAGACACTTAGTAAAAACTCAGCCCATCAGATAGCGGTGCTTAGGAATCCTGGAACATTGCGGGCTATCAGCAACTTAGAGATTCTTGAGGCTCCTTAGTGATCTCGAGAAAAACGTGTCTGCTCTTGGGAAAACTTCCCGCCAATTCGCAAGACAGTCCCTCCTGTCTGCCGCGACCCCTGTGTGCAGGAGCCCCTTGTTTTAGGAAACAGGACAAGTCAGGAAGTGGGGGGCACGTTATGAGGTAAAGACAGCACCCAGCATATCTGCTAGCCCGCAGAGTGGCCCCAGCCCTCAGCCGTCTCCCCGGAGGGCACAGCAGCCCGCGTTCCCGCTGTAGGGGAGGAAGCGTCATTCTCAGATGGGCCGGCCCTAACTGCGCCACCGACCGCACTCTTCGGGCAGTGGCCGGCTTCTCGGCCCAGCACCCGCCAGGGGCTCAGCCGTGCTGTGCGCCACACAGCCACGGGGCAGGTCCGGACGCACACCTGCAGCGACCTTGACCCGAGCCGGAGCACTGCCCCTCCTCGTGGTGTCTGTTCTCAGGGAAGAGAAGGCCCCGTTCAACACCTCCCGGACCTTTCCGCACGTACAAGCTGCTGGGCAGCTCCCGCCTGGCCAGCTTCGGTCTTTCGAAGGACCTTTACTTCTCTGCAGGTGGCTCGGCTCAGGGAGGAGAGCGAAGGATGAGCTAGGGGCCGCTCTGTGCACGGCAGGCTCACCGTCCTGAGCACCGTGAGAAGCGACCCCTGCGTAGAGGGTCAGGATCTCATCGAAATGTGGCTTTTCAAGCCCCCAGTGGCCTGAAATCAATGGGGGCGGTGGCCTTTGGCGAGGGCACCGGGGGCCCAACAGCGTCAGACACGGGACCAGCTTTGAACGAGACAGACGTGCTCCCGGGCTCGCTGCAGAGCCTGAGAGCGGACCGATGAGCGCTCCGGCCCCGAAGTGAGGAGAGAAAAACCAGCAGAAGCAAGCGAAGACACCGGGGGCCGACAATCCCGCTGCTGACACACACTCTCCCAGCTGTCGGTGAGCGTCCAGGCACGACCAGCACGTAGCCGAACATTCACACACGTGCACCTGTGAGCACGCCCGCTGAGGAGCCGTCAGACGAGCTGCATCATCAGACAGGAGAACGTCGACGCCACTGCTGCTCATCTCCGTCAACCAAGGGGAGCTACGGAGTGACGAGAGCGCGTCCGTCTGTCTTTCGGGGCCGACCTCTACGGAGGACGGACGAGGACCGTGTGGCAGCGTCTGTGATGGTGACGCCGACAGGACGGTGACTGCTTGACGGCCGCCACGTCTCTACCCGGTGTGAGCCGGGTGCCGGGCGAGCCCTCGGAGGGCTTCCTGGTGTGGGCCGCCCGGCCTCCCCGTGCAGGCTCGGCACAGGCAGCGGGGTCACGGCTGTGCCGGCGGAGGAGAGGCTCCACGGTCACACGACGGGGACCCACAGCGCCGAGACTTCTCACGTGTGCCTGTCCCTAGGGGGCGTCCGGCCAGGGCCCTGCGGGTGCGCCCGGGACACGCAAGCCTCCAAGCTCCGGAGAAGCGAGTGACAGCCACGAATGTTTCGGCAAAAGACGACACTGGCCTCCAGCAGCGCCTGCCCGTTGGGCGCCGCAGAAGCAGCCCCCTCCAGCCACACCTCCCCGCCGGCTTCCTGGGCGTCTCACAGCCAAAAACAGCCCTCACGGCAGGGCGTCACGTCCCGCCGGTTGGCGATGGGTCACCTGATTAGCTTCAGAAGTCCGAGGGACTCCAATAATGGCCCCCTTTTGACAGTGACACATGGTTATTAGGAATTTCTGCCATAAACATGGCCGGTGAGAACGGCAAGGTCACACCTGCCCGCGAAGCGCAAACACAGCCTCTGCGGCTTTCCCGAAACCCGTCGACCGCGGCGGAGGCTCCCGCCACGGCGGGGAGCGGTGCCTACCTCCACCACGGACTTGGAATCCAGCCGGAAGTTGAAATCTCCAAACACAAAGTAGGACACTTTCTCGAATCGCTGGTCGATGATTCTGGGAGGAGAGAAGGAGACCACGTTACTGCCACGCCGGGCGATCAGCTTCTGCACCAGGCTCCCCTTCCACGCCCCCTCCCCGCACCCCCAGACAGACAGCGCGGCTCTCTCAGCACGGACGCGCCCTCAGCACGGGCCAGGGCCCTGGGGAAACCGCAGCCAGTGGGTGGTGCAGGCGGTGCGGGGGAAGGACCGAGGCCAGGAAACGGGGCTCTAGCTGGGAGCACAGGACTCGGGACGCAGGGGGAGGGAGTCTGCACGCTCCTCCCAGGTGGGGTGGGACGCGAGTGAGCTCTGGAAGCGTCTATGACACTCTGTTTCCACGTTTCAAAGGCACAAAACCGCGTCTGTTTTTCAAAGCGAGACGCTGCCTCCCTGACGTCTTGCCCACACATTCTAAGTCAACCGCAGCCCCTTGGTATCTTCCCACTGAAACGCACACACGGCGGCCACTGCGCGAGCAGCCCCTCACGCACAGTGCGACAACCGCTCAGACCCCAAGTCCTCGTGGTTACCGACCGCTGCTCGCTTCCGACGGCAAAGCAAGGTGCCGGCCGTTTCCGACCGGAAAGCAGAGCGACAGCCATCGCTGACCAGCAGGACGGTGCGTGTGGTCGGCACAGAGGGAGGGACGTCCGGGGAGCCCGCGTCACTGCCGTGGCTCCACTCACGCGTTTGCAGGGACAGAGCTGCGGGGTGCAGGGTGGAGGGTGTCCCTCCCACGGGCCCATCCCAAGATGGACTAAGATCGAATCTTGTCAGGCAGGCAGAGGCCAGGGCGAGGACTGCACCGGATTAACTCGGAAAGCGCCACCGGTTACCGGGAAAGCTGGCACAGCCGGTAATGCCTCGGGCGTCGCTTACCGACTCAGCCTCTTGTCACTTGACTCGTTAGCTTGAGAAACAGAAGAAAGGGCCAATCACAGGACAACGTGCCGCCTTCTCGGGCTCGGCACGTTCTCCCAGGTCACAAGAAGGGTCCCTGCAGGCTGCGGCTGGCAGCGAAGGGCTCACGGGACGCGCAGGCTCCTGGCGTCCAGGCTCTGCAGAGGCCCGCGACCCCGTGCCGCAAAGGCACAGGCGGCGTGCGGCGAATTCACCGGCACTCCGTCAGCCCGTCCCGTCTGCGGAACAAACGACGCTTCCGCTTCAACTGCGCCCTCCGCCCCTCCCCACCACAGAGACCACCTGCCTTGTCAGGTACTTGTCAGAACCTGTGTTTCTGTGTCTACTTATTTCTGGCCTGTTTCTCTTTTCAATCCTTCCTTTTTTTTCTTTTTTTTAATTCCGGAAGGCTCCCCGTAAGCTGGTGGTGATCCACATTTTCGGTCCGTGGATGCTTTCCGCGCAGTTCCCGGCGGTTTCTGCCCGGTACGCGCCGTAAGCTTCAGCGGGGGTGCGTGTGCCAGCCGCTGGCCGTGCGTCCTCTCCAGAAGCCCGAGCCCCTGCCAGGCTCTGCCACCATCGTTAAGGCAGAGTTTGGTGCTTAGACTTTAATCCGTCTGGAATCACAGTGTGAAGCAGGGATCTCCGTTCATCGATCCTCCCGGCGGCCGATCGACCGCACCATTTATTAAACACGCGACGCTCTTCCCATTCAGTCTGTGTGGCACACGATTGCCCCAATCACACGGGCCTTTCTGAGATCTCCATCTACCCTGCACACTTGGAATTAAGGCCGCTTTCCACAGCGACGGCCTTCTTGCTGACAGTGCCTTTAAAAGTCACCTCCACCATTTCCCCATTTCTCTTGCAGTCATGAACTGCTGTCATCGAGCTATGTTCCACAGAACATCCTGTTTTCCTTTTTAATTGGAGGAACTTTTAACTCACACGTGAGTTTGAAGACGAAAGACACGTTCGTACATCATCGATACTGCAGACGACCAGTAGTTTCCTTTCCTTGTACAAATTAAACTTTTTAATTGAGGAATAAGACGGTCAGGGTCCTAGCGGGGGCACCTGCTGACGCATCCGCACGGGCCCAGGACCACTACCACCCCTCCTCCCCTGCCTCTGCCCTGCACGGGACTCAGTCTGGCAGCAGGAAGCCAGCTGCCTCTGCCGTCCTGAAAAGGCTAAAGCTTCTTCTGCTGTTAAACTCCTTTAGAACAAAAAATTCTTCAGAGATCCTGTGTAGGTTCCTAGAAAGGTCTCCAGAATGTCTACAGCATCAGGACGCCTGCAGCATGGGCTTCTTGGCCTCCCCCCATGAAGGTCGGGGTCCGATCCTTCCTGCCTCCCTCCCCTCCCCCCATGGAGGTTGGGGGTCCAATCCTTCCCGTCCCCCTCCCCTCCCCCGTGGAGGTCGGGGTCCAGATCCAGGATGCAGAAGCCCCGACGGGAAAGGAGAGGCCGCGACGGGAAAGGAGAGGCCCTCTTGAGAGGGAGCCTCCTCACCAGAGCTGAGGGCTCTTCATGCGGTGGCGATGCTGCTGCCGGGAGGCCTTCCGGGGCTATTTCGGGCAGAGAGAAACAATCACTGGGGGGTCAGTCACATTATCAGGCGGACAGATTTCTGTTTTCGGAGGTTGCACAGGGATGCATGTTGCTCTGAGGGCACCTGTCCCCAGGGGCTTCCCCGGGAGACGGAGAGTCCCCTCAGCGAAACGGAACTGTGTGTGTGAACCGGGAGGAGGCCGCCCCCCTCTGCCCCCAGCCGACTCTCTCTGCGCCTGGCTCGGCGACGCCACCGGCCTGCCCTGCCTCCCTGAGCAGAGGCAGAGCCACCTGGCCAGGCTGGCTCCGTGGGCATCACTCTGCCAAGGCCCGGAGACGCAAGAGCCTGGTGGGCGCCATCGGGGGGACTCCGTGGGTCAGAAGGAACGCCGCCCACAAGATGGCCGCTGCTGACACGGGGAGCCGGCCTGTCGCCGTGGAGCCCGGGACGTGGCAACGAGAAGGCTGGCCAGTGCCCGGGGACCCCCGAAGCCCCTCGCGTCGTCCGAGCCATCAGCGGTCACACCGGCACCACCCAGTGCGGCCACGCACGTCCTCCCAGCCAGTACACGTGACCTCGTGCCCCTCAAAGGCTTTTCACTTTTCTGTTTTATTTATTTATGTTTTTAAGAAAAACGGAGCCAAAGCAACACTGCAACTTTCCCTCGCCGAGGGAAGAGGGCGTCCGCTCGCCGGGCAAACCCTTCGAATGTCACAGGGTCCACACGTCTGGTCTTTAAGATCCGCCAGCTTCCGTCCGCTGGGGGCACGGGAACTCGTGTTCCTCGAGGACGCCGCACGTAGAGCACGATTCACCACTCCGCACTCTCTACGCATTCGCCCCTCCTGGGACCGCGAGCACGGAGCCCGGGGAAACGCTTCACACGTGACCCGCAGAGACAGACACAGGAGACGTGTGTGCACACGTGCCACCAGCAGGGGAGGGGGGACACAGCCGTGTCACGTGTACGTGGTGTCCCTGCACGCGGCGACGCCTCGCACGCGTGTGGGCGCGTGTACCCACATCACGCGTGTGCTCTCCGTCTACCCCCGCAGCGGAAGAGACGAATGAGAGGGACCGGAGTTCGCGCGTGCCCGGCAATCCGTAACCGTTTCCCGGGCTGACGCCGTCTCCTCTCGTCTTTGCCTCGAGAAATCCCACCTGCTCTGGTACGACTCGCTGCGGTCGCCCTCTGTGCTGGTGCAAGGCCGGCACTTCGCGTGTCCTCGGGTCCGTGAAAGTTCCGAAGGTGTGTGAAGCCACCGGGGTCAGGGCGCCACTCCAGGTCTCCGGGATGCGCGGAGGCTGTGGCGGGAGCAGGCGGAGGCGACGACGGCACGTGAGGAAGTCGGCTCCGGGCCTGGGGCCACTGGGCGGCCGGGCGTTCGTGAGACGGCAGAGACCCCGGGCTCACGCGCACAGGGCCTCCGGCGGGTGGGGGGGGGGGGAGGAGGTGCTGGACACGGGCCACCCGTCCTCACGGGGCTCGAGGCATCGAGCTGACGTGACGGGAGGGGACAGGGGCTGCAGAAGGTGCGGACAGCTGACGCCCGGGACGGGAATTATGGACGCCGCCCACTGCTGGCTAATAAACGGTACGAGGCGTTGGGAGGTGAATTCCTTCTTTAAAAAACTGACAAACTTCAGATTTAGCATCTGAATGGAGGTTTAAAAGCTCCAGCGTGTCTAGAGTGAGAAACGCGAGGTTCCTCAGGCCTTGTCGCCATGGAGGCGCACAGGGATGCCCGTGGCCCGCGGCCCTGTCCCCCCGCTCCCCCCCACAGGAGCCCCGGCAAGGAGCCGGCGTGGCCCCCGCAGGGGTCCCGTCAGCAGTGCTAGGCTCTTGTAACACCATCATTAAAACCTAAACTCGATCACGTTTCCACGCCCGCCCTGCTCCTTTGATGGAATGGCCCACGCTCATCAATAACCACCACCATCTCCAAAGGTCGCGTGGTGTGCAAGATGGAGGGCTGTCACGGCCGAGGCAATCACCTGAGTGCCAGGCCCGCCGCCCTCACGGCACTCACGTTTAATTTCGATATAGTGCCATTTGGGCCAAGAGAAAAAACTTGTTTTAAAATTAATTACCTTGTCAGACGCTATTATGATTAAAAAGTAGGCCCACATCAATATCATGTGCCTAATTCAGAAAGAGAATTACAAGAAGAGCCATAAAAATCAATTTTTTAGGCCTTGAAAACAGAGTCTCTTTCTGTTTTGACAGGCGATTTCATTATGTGACAAGCCACGCTGACACGTGCCGTATCACAGAGGCCCGCGCGCCGAGGAAGGGGTCGCGGGCTCGGGTCTCGGTGAACGAGCGGTGCCCACCCTCGGAGGATGGGGACAACGTCCCCTGAAGGAAGTCACGGCTCCAACACTCAGAAGCTACAATGTTCCTGGCCGGTGGCCTTGGAGCGGGCGGGCGGGTGGGCGAGCTGTGAGCAGTCCCGCGAGGCACGGACGGCACCCGACACCCCCAGAGCCTGGTGCGGTTCGGGAAGCAGACGGTGACCCGACCGCACCAGGACCGTTCCTTCTCTTTGCTCTCCTGTTTCCGCTGCCACTGCTGGACAGACAAGACTGCCGACCCCCAGGCAGGGCATCTTAGAGCTCTGGAAGTTTCTTCTCACCTTCAACACCTGAGTGGTTTGCTGCAGACACATCTAAGCTGTTTCGAGCAAGCAAACGGATCTGTTTTCACCTTCCTAGAAGCAGGTAGACTAGTTTCCACATCACTTTTCATTCTACACCAGAGTGTGCGGGCCGGCCGGCCCCCAGGCGGACAGTCATCCGGACGTGACGTCGGCCGGCACCAGGGAGCCTGGGGAGGCTTGCGTATGATGCACACGAGGCAGAGACAGCTAAACGGACCTCACAAAGGGAAACAGGAAAAATCTGTTCGAGGGCCCATGCCAGGCAGGCTTTCACAGACACCTGGACGTCTCCCTGGTGTTAGGCAACGTCCCAAGAACCCACCTGCCCGAGGGGCCTCAGTGTCAGCCCGCTGACCGGCCAGCCGTGAGCACTCAGTGCACAAGGCAGTCCCCAGGGCCAGGGTGTCGGGGCCTGGAAACCTGAGGGTGTGCTGCCCGAGGGGCCCGAGGTGGGGAGCTCTGCGGCTCGGCACTGGGGGGACAGTGGCTGGCACGGTAGGTACCCCGCGGCCTGCCGGCTGTTGGAAGCGCGTGCCGGGGCCTCGGAGCGTCCCTGGTGGAGGGCAGCTTGCTGTCGGTGCTGGAGGGCCCCAGGCAGCACATGCACCCTCGGCCCCCACGTGGGTTCGGCTGGAGTGGTCGCGGCACGACTCGAGGGCACCGGGCTGGGGCTCATTCTCAGCTCCCCCGCAGCAATTCTCATTTTCACACCCTTTGAATAGCATCAAGACATTAAATACGCCTTTTCTGCACCAGAACCAGAGTCCTGGAGAGCTGCCGGCGAACTCAGGACGCGACGTGGAAATGCAAACCAGCCGCGTTTCCCGGCCGGCATGAGCACACATGCTGGCCAGGCGGCCCGCTCGGAGGGCAGAGCGGCCGGGCCACAGCTCGCGACAACGTCCTGTTAGCAGAACGCCAACAAGACGAATGCCAACACGACAGTGGACGAGCAGGGGCCGTCAGGGCTCGCATGGGATGAGGCCGGAGGCCGGAGCTGCAGATGGGGACACGCGGAACACGCGGCTTACGGACGCTTACACGCGGGAGAAGGCAGACTGCACACACGTGCCCCTGCACGCATCACTGCATGACAGCAGCACAGGACGGTGCACACGGGTGTGAACGGGACACACGGACGAGGGACAGCGCCAACAGGAGGGTCGGGAAAGGAGGGTGGGAGCAGGACAGCGAACGCAGGCTCAAGGGTGCCTGCATTTCGTTTCTAAACAGAAGGACACACAGGACGAACACAGAAACACAGACGTGGCCACGCCGAGTGGAGGGCACACGCTGTCGTCGGGTCTTCCCGGCTTTTCTGGACGCTTGGGCTCGTCCTCAGGAAGACGAGAGAGGCTGTAAACAGACACCACCGCTCGTCTGAGATGTGGGGCGTAGGGAGCTCGGGGTGCCGGGACGGCCACTGGACTTCACAGTCCCCCGGGGCGCGCCCCCGCCTGAGCCGTGAACACGCCGGCGGCACAGACCCGCAGACTGAGGGGCTCGGGGTTCTGGCGCCCCGCGTGCGGCCCCGGGACGCCACGCCGTGTCAGACCCACCCATTTGGCGACGGCCGCCTCAGCCTCCAGGCCGTCAGATGCCTGGGTGGTGCGTTTCCGGTCCCGGAGGACAGACGCGGCCTGCTCCCCGTGGCAGGAAACAGGGTCGCGAGAAGCCGTGCGGCGCCTGGCCACGCGGAGGGCGCGTCCCGGAGGACCCACGTCTTCAGCGCCCTGCTCGCCTTTGCCTAGAGACGCAGTGGCTTTTCTTCTGCCCGCTGAGCAGCCAGGCGAGTTCTGGGAACGGCCCGAAGAGAAACGTTTAGGTTGGAGGGTCTTTGAGCGGCTGACAGCTGACTGATGGCCGCCCGGGAGGCCACAAAGGGGAGCTGTGTGGCGGGGCGCATCACATCGCCTCTCCCTGGGAAACTAATTGCTCCCAATTGTTCGCAGCAACATTATTTTTCTGGCAATCATTTCCTTTGAATACCCAAAATGAGCATGAAACAGCTCTTTTGCCTGGACATAAAAGTTAAATGTCCCAATGTTGATCAAATTAACTTCAGCGCCGTGACAATGGACTGTGTTTGTGAGAAAATAATGGGGGGACAACGGGGCGCTTTATGCCAGGATTTCACAGTTGTAATGTAAAATGTTTCTGTTGAACTAGGCCAGGCCACGTCTCAAAGGGGACACACAGAAGCGCCCTGTCACTTGTGGAAAAAAAATCTCATTTCACGGCCCAGAGCTCGGGGGGACGTCAGGAAGTTTCGGTGCCGGTGGCTCTGAAGGACAGCGTCCGAGGTCTCTGCTCTGCTTTAATCCCCGAGGTGCTCCCCAGGTGCCGAACTACGTCTGGGACGCGGGCAGGCCCGTCCCCACGGTCGATCTGGAGGTGCCCGCGGGAGGAGGGGTCCCCAGGATGCACGGGGGGGGCCCCCCCCACGCCGCCCGCTCCCCACCCCTCAGACCGACACTGCGCTAACTAGCGGACAGTCTCCCCCAACCTCCTGTGAGATTAAAAGCAAAACGCTCAAGAGTCGCACAGGAAGCAGGAGGCAGTAAGGGCCGCGCAGGAAGCACAGAGGTCGTTACTTGTGACAACAGCGCGGGGTTCCCCAGGGGCTGCACCCCATTAACCCTGAGGACCCATCTTCTGCCGCCTCCAGGAGCCCCTTCCGGGTCGGCCCGGGGGGCGCCAGCGTCCGCGAGACTGCCCCGCGCTGCACGGAGGCGCTCCACGGCGCTCACCGTCGCTACTGTGGGGGGCACACGCTTCAGACACAGGGACTTTGTCTCTCGCCTTTCTTGAGAGTAGGGTCTTACTCTGGGATCATCTTCGATTTCCAGGAAATCCGCACACACGGCACTGAATGCCTCTGAGTTGCCACCCGGCGTTGCCCCCGCCAAGCGCTCGGGGACGGGACGCCGGGCGCATGCGCCACCGCTCCCGGGTGCGACGCTACGGGGAGACCAAGCCAGGAGAAGGCAGGCTCCCCTCTCAGGAGCCTCCTGGCCGTCCCCCTGCGTCCCCGGAGCACGGCGGACAATGCTCCCGGAGGTTCCCAACGCCGTGAATGGGGCACTGTTGGTGGCATTGTCCTCCCCACCGGCAGAGCAGAATGCAGTCTGCTGGTGGCCGCCAAAAGGTTAGCCGCGCGATGAAAGGCCGGCCCGTCACTCACCGCTCCTACAGAGCCGCCCTTTGTGCCGGGCGGCCCGGCCCTGCGCCGCGGAGGCCCGGATCTGCGGCTGGCTGCGCGCCCCACAGAAGCCATTCATGGGAATGCAAAGTTGCAGAAAAGTGCCCCGGAACCCAGAGGCTGCTTTCCCGCAGGCCGCGAAGGAACAGCAGTTTGGGGCAAGGACACGTTTTAATGCCCTACCCCACCGACAACCAACCCGACTACTGTCACCGAGACCTCTGTCTCGGCCCCCAGGCTCCGCGGGAGGCCCCAGCGAGCGGGCGCAGCCGACACGGAACCATCAGGCCGGAAGACCCGCACGTGGCTGCACCTTGGACCAGGGCCTTGCTCCCAGGCCGCGGGCTCGCTGTCCCGTCCGCAGCGCCCCAGCCAAGCGGCTTGGGGCAGGGAGCCAGGCCACGGCTCCTTCAAGGTGACCCCTGCCCAGAGGGCTGCTCTTGTGTATCTGATGTACCTGCACGTCCCTGTCCTGCCTCCTAGGACCAGACGGCCTTCCGGGCCAGGTGCTGGCGGGTCAGCACCCACCTGAGTGTTTCAACCTGCTCGAGCGGTGCTGGTGTTCTCAGCAACCCAGGGCCTCAGATGGGGCACTGCTGAGGCCTGCACGTTGGGGGCTCTCCAGAGCGGGCTTGGCTGAAAACAGGGGAGGGGGAGGCCCACCGTGAGTGGCCACGGGACGGGCCACCATGCGGGGATACGGGGCCCAGACCCACTCGGTGTGCCCAGAGCTCAGGCTGGCTCAGGCCCTCTCCACCGGTCCATCAGCCCAGATCAGCCTGAGCCCGGGAGGCCATCGAGACCCCCCAAGAGCAGCCAGCACAGAACCTGTTCTGGGCTGAGAGCCAGGCCCTCCGTGTGCATCAGCTATAGCAGGACAACCAGACCCCGGTGTCCTACGCTCACAGCTCCTATGTGTGTCCCCGGCAGGCGGCAGCAGGAACCAGGGTGCCCAGACAGGGCATGAACCCTGGTCTCGAGGTCCCTTAAGGTGATGGCCACCGTCCCACGCCTTCCAACTCCCTGTCCAGAGCGCATCCCTGCGGAACCCCATGAGGAGTCCAGAAGGATCATGCGCGTGGGGGTGAGGCCCCATTCAGGCCAGGGCCATTTCCAGGGTGCCCGTGGGAAGGGTCAAACGTCAGAGTCTAAGCCCTTGGCACATTTATGCAGACGCGGCACGGGGGCAGAGGTGGGGTGTGGCAGGGCCCCGGGGAAATCTGAGCTCGCCTGGGCAGAAACGGGGAGAGCCTGTCTGGTAGCGACCGCTCCCCCAGGCCCGGGAGGGTCACTGACGTCACTCAGGACACAGAAGCTGGTCGGGGAGGACTTCCACCCGAGGCCTGGGCAGACCCTGACAGCCCCGTGCACACACTCACACTGCAATGCTGAGCCCCAGCCAAGGTCCTCTGTAAACCCAGAGGGGCGCCAGGCTGAGACCAAACGCAACCCGTTAATCAGGGTGCGGGGAGCTGCCTTTCCCTCCCAGACGCCTTCCGGCCCTGACCCCGCGGAAGGTCACACGCGGCGGGGTCAGGGACAGGCGGTGGGCCTCACGGGGCCCGGGGTGGGAAGGTCCTGAGAAGCAGCCTTGAGGGGAGCGCCGAACAGCCGGAGTGGCGGAGGCAGGCGGAAGCCCGGGCAGGAGGGGCACACCCCGGAAGACCCCTGAGCCCCGCCCCCCCCCCCCCCCCCAGGCGCGTGGCCCCCGGCCCGGGAAGCAGGACCTGGCTGCGGGGAGGCGGAGCCGGGGGAGCCGAGCCTGTGCAGCCTGGGCCGCTCCCAGGTGCCCGGAGCCCGAGCCCGGCGACACCAGGATGGTGAGAGGGCTGGGGCCACAGGAAGGCGGGCGTGCCGTCTGTGGCGGGTGGAACCCACACGGCAGCGTCTCTGGGCCTTCGGGAGGCCGTCAACGCTTCAGCGGACACCTCCGTGGGGCCACAGCTCTGGGCACGTTTTCTTCTCTCCCCCACAACACGGGAGAGAAAGTGAGGCCACCCACCTTCCGGTCCATCTCGCGGGGACCGCTCAAGCCTTGGGACAGGGAGCGGGATTCGGGTCAACGTTGGCAGGTTTTGTGTTTTGGTAAATAGGAAAGAACAGAGGAGGAAAAGCAGCTGAAAAGCAGCGGCCACGAGCCCTGGAGGAGGCGGGGAGGGAGGGCCGCACGCTCAGCACCCACCTGTCGAGCACGTAGCCCAGAGCCTTGTGCCGGATCCCCGAGTACACGGACGGGCTTGTCTCCCAAGCGACCAAATTGGAAGCGTCATGGAAAAGATGGATGTTCACCAAGTCAAAGGCACTGCAGGGACAGAAAGGAGACGTGGCGACAAAGGCTGGAGCTGCCGGGCACCTGGCGTCCCACCTATACCGTCCCGGCCCAGCTCCCGAGGGGCCTGCGGGGCCCGGGCCCCAGGGTCACAGGGGGCAGCCCTGCCCATGCCCGTGCGTGTCCCCCGCAGCCGCTCCAGGCTGACCCAGACGTCCCCCCGCCTGGTCAGAGAGGACACGAGCGGCCTCGGCCTCAGTCTTAAAACGCGTCTGGTCAGCCGAGAAGGGGGCTGTTTCCTGTCAAAAAAAATCACATGGCATGATCGCAGGAACTCTCCACAGGCCAAGAAGAGTCGTGAGGAAGAAGGAGTAGGAAGAGGGAGAGAGAGGAGGGAGGACAGGAAGAGAGAAGACAGGAGGAGGAGGGGGAGGGAGGAGGAGGGGAGGGGGAGGACAGAAAGAGAGAAGAGAGAAGGAGGACAGAGGAGGAGGGGGAGGGGGGAGGAGGGAAGGGGGAGGGAGGAGGGGAGGAGGGAAGACAGGAAGAGAGAAGAGAGGAGGAGGGGGAGGGAGGAGGACAGAGGAGGCGGAGGGGGAGGGAGAAGGAGGGAAGGGGGAGGACAGAAAGAGAGAAGAGAGAAGGAGGACAGAGGACGATGGGGAGGAGGGGGAGGAGGAGGACAGAGGAGAAGGGGGAGGGAGGACAGGAAGAAGAGAGGAGGGGAGGGAGGAGGGGGAGGGAGGACAGGAAGAGAGAAGAGAGGAGGAGGGGGAGGGAGGAGGAGAGAGGAGGCAGAGGGGGAGGAAGGAGGACAGAGGAGGAGGGGGAGGGAGGAGGACAGAGGAGGCAGAGGGGAGGAAGGAGGAGGACAGAGGAGGAGGGGGAGGGAGGAGGACAGAGGAGGCAGAGAGGGAGGGAGAAGGAGGGGAGGGGGGAGGACAGTAAGAGAGAAGACAGAAGGAGGACAGAGGACGATGGGGAGGAGGGGGAGGAGGAGGCAGAGGGGGGAGGAGGAGGACAGGAGGAGGGGGAGGGAGGACAGGAAGAGAGAAGGGAGGAGGGGGAGGTAGGAGGAGAGAGGAGGCAGAGGGGTAGGAAGGAGGAGGACAGAGGAGGAGGGGGAGGGAGGAGGAGGGAAGGGGGAGGGAGGAGGAGGGAAGGGGGAGGGAGGACAGAAGAGAGAAGAGAGGAGGAGGGGAGGGAGGAGGATAGAGGAGGAGGGGGAGGGAGGAGGACAGAGGGAGGAAAAGGTGGAGGAGGCAGGAGCAGGCAGCCCGATCCCAGGCCTGGGCCCCACCAAGGGCCGCTGGGGGCAGGGGCGATGCTCCTGGAGCCCATCAGTTGCTCCCTGTGGGTCAGTGACACCGGAAGAGGGGCACTAGGTGGGTCCTTTCACCCCTGAGAAGCCCCCCAGCTCACAGCCCCAAGAAGCCCGCAGGGGGACCCCCGCGGCCCCGCTGTGGGTCTCTGCTCTGGGAGAGGCGGGGAGGCAGGAACTCAGCCGTCAGCCTTCCTGCCCCATGGAGAGCCCCTGGCGTCGCTGCAGACAGGTGGCCTCACCGGGGGTCAGTGTGGTGGCACAAGCACGCTACAGCTGTCACAGTGCCAGGGGCCCTGTGGGGGCCCAAGACCCCATGAGATGCGTGTGCTGAGCTAACGACCCCACCACGGCCCGGCCCTCTCTGTGCCGAGGTGGCCGGAGGTGGCCGGCGAGGCGTGAGCGAGGGCACTATGTGCTCCCTGGATTCCAGCAGTGAGTCTGAGGCTCGGCCTGGGGCTCCTCCTGCCCCTGCTCCAGGGAGAGCCAGCCCTGAGGGGCTCTGGGGAGGCTCCCGGCCAACAGCAGGGGCGGCTGAGGGCCGGCCCGGGATGGGGCACCCCGTCTGGACGCACCCTCAGCCAGCAGAAGGCCTTTCCACGGCCACCGGCGGGACACATGCCCCTCTAAGGCCCTAAGAGCGGGTGCAGACTGCAGGCACCCTCAGCCCCGCGGTGGCCCCGTGAGTGCACGTTAGGAAAGCAGGTAAGGGGTTTCTGCAGAAGGGGTGCGGCCACGCCGGATGGAGAGCCAGCCCAAAGGAGGCAGGGCCCAAGGGTCGGGTTGGGGGCGGGCTGCCTGCCCTGCGCTCCAGGCCAACTGCAGCGGACCGTGGCCGCACTGGGACCACCACAGGAGTGGCTGGTTGCCTGGGCAACGCTCACGCCCACGGGAGGAGGTGGTGGGGCCTCTGGTGGGCCGGTGCGGGGACACGGGACACGGGGACCAGCGACTACACTCCCTGTCACACGGCGTCACCGAAGACAAAGCCACAGGGCGGTGGGCACTCGGGGCTTTCCAGTCGGGGCAACTCTTGATGGGACGTTCGCCCCCCACTACGCGTGCACAACCAGCGAGAATGTTCCAGAATTCAGAAGCGGAGGTAAACCTACCAGTCCGCGACACACCATCTCGTCCGCACGAAGCCTTTCCTTGACCACTTGCACTGAAAACAAACAGGATGCACAAGTCAGCCGGCGCGAAAGACGGGGGAGGGGCGCGTAACTCAGCGGCCGGGGTGGGGGGCACCCCCCGTGCTTTTCCCACCCTCTTTCCGCCAGGGGACTTCTGCTCGGAACCGCAGCGTGCGCCCGGTGCAGGCGGAGCACCTCACCCTCGGCCACTGGGGACGTGGCCAGCCCGCGGCCGGGCCGCCCTGGCCTGGGGCAGAGGACGGCTCCCACGTGCCCTCAAGAAGTCCCGGCCCGGAGGGAAGGGAGCCGGCCGCCACAAAGGCCCTGCCCGGAGCGCCTACCAGCGGCTCCAGGGTCGGTGTCCCCAACCGCGGGACCAGCGCAGGCCCCTGGCGTCAGACCAAAGAAACCCAGTATTTGTTTCTGCTACGTTTTCCCTAAAAGCAGCCTGTGTTCTAGAAGCTGGGAGAAGGGTCCGTGCTTCCCACACTCCTCTCTGGCTGGTTCGTGCGGGGATGGGATGGGGCAGGCGAGAGGCCGGCCGTGCCGACCTCTCCCTCGTCCGCCGAGCTCACACCGGGCAGGGAGGGGAGGGGTTGTGCTGTGTCACGCTGGCCCACACAGGAGCCACGGCCAGCTGGGCCGCTGCACCGGGCAAAGGCTAAGTACAAAGCCAGGTGTTTTGTGTGGTCTGGACAGGGTGGCTTGCGGCCCAGGCAGTGGGACCGGGGCTCTGCTCACAGGCCGCGCGAGCCCCCAGGAGGCACCGGGGAGACCCCCTGAGCCTCCACTTTACAAATACTTCAGCAAGTTGCACGGAAACGTCCCGTCTCCCCGAGCCCCGGGGGTGGGTCCCTGTGCCATCCCGTCAGGAACCGCTCTGAGGACAGAGGAGGAGGACGGCCGTGGTGACGTGGCCTCGGGGGGCCTGGGCTTTTGGTGCTGGGGGTAACCATGTGGGACCCACGGTTGAATGCTGATGGAAAGTGTTCCAAGTGAGAGAAAGGTCCAGAATGACAGGGGCTCTAGCCCATTCAGTGGTTACTCTTTATCTAGTGCAAGTAATTTAGTGGCTACGAACCCCTCCCTGACCCCACATCCCCCTCAGCCACTGACCCACCCGTGTCCTCTCCTGATAACCAGCTTCCCAGGCATCCAGCTTGGTGCCCACGGCAACGCCCTGCCGGGGGAGGGGCTGTCTTCAAGGTCACTGTCACCTCTGGGTGCAAACCTCTGGAGGCCTCTCCCTCACCGCCCCGACGCTCCGGGCGCTCCCACGGCCAAGCGTCCACACCTCGCAGGACACGTCCACACCGCCCGCCCGCCCGTACCACCCTCGCAGGCCTCCTCCTCTCTGTGCTGCCGCCCCGACGCCGCCCGCGGGCCTGTGAGGCTGCCATCCGTCCATCCTGCTCTCCCTCTGCCCGTGTTCTGTCTGAGAACTTCGGTCTTCAGTTCCAGAAAGTTCCCTCTTGCAACAATCGCCCTACTGTTCCCCTCTGATCTTCTCGTGGAGGAGCACCAGAGCCCCCCCACGGGCCCCTCGTGTCTTTTAACTGACCTTTCCTTTCAAAAAAACGAAACCCAAACACCCAGCCAAGAGGAAACGACCACGGTCTCCACCAGCAGGGTCCGGACGCACCCGATGCACAGCCTTCCGCCACTTGTGCTGTTTCTGTCTGCTCTTCCCCAGACTCCCTCTGTTTTCGGTCTTTGTTTGGGGCTGTTTTAGTTTCACAAACCTTGCGTCTGCGCCTTGATTAGCGTCCTGAGGGCCTACACGTACTCATCCTAAGTCTTTCTCGACTTGTTCCGCAGGACGCGCCTGCTTGGAGTAAACCGCGTCTGGCGCGTTGGCGTCTCGGCTCCCTGGGTGGGAGCCCCGCTCCTCTGTCCCGCAGCAACCCGCCGCCCAGCCGCCAGCCCCCGGCTCCCCGCCACGGCCCCGTACCACGAAGGAGGGTGTCCTCGCCCCCCGGGCGCCGACCTCCCATGACCCGAAGCAAGTCACTGCGGGGTGGGTCACTTCGTTTTGCTCCTTGATCTCAGAAACCAAGTCTTCAGGACTCCGATGGCTCCTCCCCGCCTGCCGCCTCCGGGCCAGCAGCCGTCCTGCCCTGCCCTGCGATTTCCCCCTGCTCACGCACAATCCACTGACGCTCCACAGGTGCCAGCGTGCACACTCCTCGAGGCTGCGGTCTCCGCTGGACCCATGGCACCCGGGGTGGGTGGGGAGGAGCGAACGGGGATGCGCCTACCCTGCTTCCAGAAAGTTCCTTCCAGGAGCCAGGATGGACACAGGACAGGAGACACCACCCCCCCCCCCCCGCCCCGTGCTGGGCGGTGCTGCTAAGGCCCGAATACCATGGGTTCTTGCCTAGAATTTAACATAACCAGCACTGATTTTATTTCCATTAAAAATGGAAGGCATTTGTGAATTTAATTAACCAAAAATTAATTACTGTTCCCAATTTTCAATTACACGTTAACTGAAGTGTCTCCGTGCACATACACCTGTATGCATATCTTCAATACACGTACCATGGGTGTATCTCTTTTTAGACACTTAAAATTTCTACAATAATGAAGCACTGTTTGAAACTATTAATAGAATGAATACACATAGCAGAGAACAATGTGTTACTTTTTCATATAATGTAGATTTGTAATAACTGTAATTTCCAGAGAATTCTAACAAAATTTCAGATTTTTAACTGCATCGCAAACAAATCTCAAAAACTTTAACAGCATGGCGTTATTACACCCACATAATTTTTTTTGAATTTTTTTTCATTTTAGAGAGAACGAGAGAGAGGCAGTGTGTGCGCATTCACATAAGAGGGGGAAGGGCGGGGTGGGGGTGAATCCCAGGCAGGCTCCACACTCAGCGTGGACCCGTCATGGGGCTCGATCCCACAACCCTGGGATCATGACCTAAGCAGAAATCAAGAGTGAGACCTCAACTCACTGAGCCACTCAGGCACCCCAACACCCAAATATTTTGACGCAACATTTGCAGAAAATACATTCCTTTTGAAGTAAGTTCCTCATTACAATTACAAATGTGTTTAGGTGGCATTTCCAAGTAATTTCACAAGATGACAAGATGGGGTTACAGCCCGCGACCTCCTGGACTGCCAGAGCCTGTGCTCCGCGGGTGATCACGTGTCCTCGGGTGTGACGTCAGGGGTCCTTCCGGAAACTGCCTTCCTCACCCACAGAGTGCCCCACAGCCCTCCACCGGGGGGCCAAGGAGGCGGTCATGGCGAATGCTGCCACATTCACGGTGCAGACCCAGGGCCGAACACTGCCACCTGCCCGAGACCACCGGCTCCTCAGGGAAAGGACCGGAACTGGCATCTCCCTAAGCCCTGGACCCAAGTCCCCTTGCTGTGAGCATCCCTTCCCTGTTGTGGCTGGGCCCCGGGTCACGCCGGGCAGGGCAGGGCCAGGAACACACCCCAATCAGCAGAAGGTGCAAGTGCCCGCCTGGTGAGGCTTCACTGCATGACCCCCTACAGGAAACACACGCGTGTGCTCACACACGCACGAGCCCACAGCTGTCCCGCACCCGGGAGGGACGGAGATGGGAACCTGTTGCCTCCGTCACAGGCTGGGGGTTCCCTCGAATGTCAACTGATCTGTTTCGCTCCATCTACGTTCTGAGGCTTTCTGGTCACCAGGCGCTTCTGAAGCCTCCCCAGAGGACGCCGGGCGACCGTGCGTGGGCAGCAGCGGCCGGGCGCCCGCCCGGCTTGCAGAGGCTGTCGCCGCGGAATGAAACCACGTCACGCCGGGCGGGGTGGGGGGCTGCCGCATCGCTCACCTTGCAATATTAAGTCCCTGCTCAGACCCCCTGTTAATAGGATTCCTTTAGCCAGCAGATGGATGGTGACGGCAGGATGGTTCATCCACTAAAGGACGGCATAAATCACCACGGAGAAAAGGGAGGCTGTGGGGAGGTTATCGGCACGCAGCCTTGCCCGTGAAAGGCCCGCTTTGGAGCATTAGTGAAATTAATCCATCTTTCATAAGAGCTTGGAGCAGTCCCTGTGATCTATGGTAACAACCAATTTCTCACTACGGGCAAGAGGAAAAAAATGCCTCGGCCCTGATCGACTACACAAATCTGCTTTTTAAAAATGGTCTCACATTATCTGGAGTGCTGCTCCCTGAGGCAGCATTTGAAATTCATGCCGAGCCAAAAGCACCCATAAATCAGCAGAGAAAGTTTTGTTAGTTTTACATGCAGTGGGCTGTAATTATTTGGAATTGCATTATGCCTCCATCACGGTAATTACATTTAGATTATCCTTAAGTGACGGTAATAAAAGAAGAGAAATCAGGCCTAGACTAATTCCCTCCCCTAAAATGTGTTCAGATAAAGCTGCAGGATTGGCTGGAAGGCACAGGAGCAGGGCCGCGAACGCGGCTGCCCAGCGGGGACGGACCGCACGAGGACAGACGCAGACTTCCGCACACCCAAAAAACGCCACGCTATCGACGGAACGTTAGAAGCCCGTACGCGTTTTCTAAACGTTTTTCCTTCTGTTAATCAAGCCACGTGCACTTCTGCCACATCCACGCTGTCAGACCACATGGACCAGACACTTAGTTTCTAGCGCAGCAGCAGCACGTGGGACAGAACAAGGATGGCGACCGCAGGGAGCCCAGGGACACCGCGGTCTCCAGTTGAGAGACCGGGGTCTGCCTGAGGACGCCCCATTTCTCCTTCCAGAAATCCTTCCCCTCTGCCCGTGGATGGGACAGCGGTCACCTGGGGGCTGGGGCCTGGACCCCCACTGCTCCCCCAGGACAGACGCAGCTGCTGGCTATCTGTCCCCACGAAGCCACACCAGCACCTCAGAGGGGGCCGCGCACTGGCCACAGGCCCCGGGGCCGTCGGCGGTGTCTGCCCTCCGAGGGGTGTGCAGCAGGCGGGACATCGCCGCTGGAGTAAAGCCCCAGACTTCATGCTGACCCACCTGCATGGCCGGGGCCCGCGGAGGGAAGGGCTGGGATCGGGGCCAGGCCGCAGGGCCCCCACACGGGCTGGGGTCTGGGGGGCTGGCCTTCACAGAGCTGGGCCGGAAGAGAGCCTGAGGGCGGGGAGCAGGGAGCCCCTCGGAAGGAGGCCCACCATCCTGCGGGGACAGAGGCTCAGGGCCAAGGGCTCAGCAGGGGCCTGCCTCCTCCGTAGGGCGTCGTGCACGGGGCACTGCCGTGCCCTCCCCTCCTGGCACCCAGAGGGATGCCGAGACCACCACGTGGGCCTCTTCTCTGGGAACATCACAGCGCACAGCCGACAGACTCCAGGGGCTCCAGGGACGAGACGAGGGCAGGGGTGCCACCAGAGGGCCCCGCGGCAGGAGGGAGAGGGACCTGGGAGGTGCGTGCTGCACGCAGGGTGTCTGGCTCACATGGGGCGATCGGCCGACACCAAGCCCCCAACAGCGTCGGGCACAGCCGGGTCCCCACCCCCCCCCCCCGGCCCACCCACACGCACATAGTGGCGCCGCTCAGCACGTCCCCGCGGAGGCTGGGGCACCGCGGGCCACTCGCTCCTCAGCAAGCGCCGGTTCACAGCCTTCGGGCAGGTGGATGCTGCAGACACCCCCCCCTCCGCTGGCCCCCCAGAGTCCTGCCCCCACCCCGGCCACGCCCTGTGGGGGAACCCTCCCTCTGGGCCACAAGCTCAGCAGGCGTGGGTGAGCGTCCCAGCTGGGCTAAGGACGGAGACGGGCGACCCCGGGTCTCCGGCACAGTCCCCTGGCTGATGGAAATAGCGGGAGAGGCAGCCTGAGGAGACGGCGGCCAGGACACCTGCTCCCAAACCACCCCGGCACCTGTCAGGGCTTGCTGTCCTCCTGCCGTCGGCCCCGCCACCAGCTCTCTCAGCCCCTGTCCCCCGGGGCCCACGGTCACTCTCGGGGACCCTGCTCGGCTCTGAAGCCGACTCTGCGGCCCTTGGCATCTCCGAGGGGACAGCAGCCCTTGGCCGACGTTCAGAGAGGGTCGTCCGGATCCCCTCAGCTGCTTCCAGAGCCTTCGGGCCACGCTCCAACCTCAAGAGGGGCAGGGGACGGCGGGGGCTGGGCAGCCAGGACAGGGGCCGGCCCCCCGACACCACGTCCTTGGCTCAGGGACAAGGAATGAGGAAGCCTGCCCAGAATGACAAGCACACCCATCCTTCACCCTGCACTCGGGTCACAGACAAGTTAATACTGTCGTGGCCTTGCTGAAAATCAGCTCCAGTGCAGGTGGGCGTCTCCGTGGATGGTGGCCAGCCCTCAGGCAGAGGGGCCCTGGCGGGGCCATCCTTCTTGCGCCGAGCTGGCCTCCCGTGTGGCGAGAACACCGCCCCCACGCCCCGCCCCCCGCGCTCCACGTCCCGTTGAGGTTTAACGACGACCGCAGGGCGCCGGGAGCGAGCCTGGGTCAGCGTGTGAGTCACGCAGGATCAGCAGACTCCGGAAGGCTGGCCGTCCCATTTGCTAAAACCAGCAGAACCCAAGCCTACCTGGGCCGCAGCGACTGCGCACGAATAACACAGCCACACAGAAACGTGCTAAACCCAGTGGAGACGGAGACGCGTCCCGGCTCACCGCGAGCAGTGCGCGAGCCACGCTCTGGGCTGCAGGCACCCCCAGGGCACGGGGCGGGGGCTCCCTCAGCTCTAGTTCTCCGCGGTGCCTCTCGCTCGCTGCTCCCCCGAGGCCTGAGCTGGGAAATGGCCAGAGGGCCAGCACTCGGGCCCGGGACACGGCCTGCGTGTCTGGCCACCGGCACCCCGCACCGCCGCTGGCCACGTCAACGTGCTCGCATCTCGCGCCTGCCGGGAGGCCCCTGGCCTCTCCAGCCCCACGTGAGCTGATTATTATTTTCCTACATCTCGTAGTCAAGGTGCTCGTGCCTGGAAACGACGGTCAGAACACGTGGCGATTCGTGCAAGGACAGACACGGTGGTTCTCTCAGCCCCCACCTAAGACACCGGGACGGACCCACGTGGGTGCCAGCCCCTCCCAGAGAGACGGTGCACCGCAGCCCTCAGCAGCCAGACTGGCATCCCTGCCCCGAAATATGACGGCTTCAGGCCCTAAACGCGCTCGTGTGTTCCCGCGAGGTGTGCGCTCTGAGAGGGAACCGTGCGAGGGGGGCGGGCGGGCCGTGACGCACCTCGGGGAAGTAGTCCTGCGGGAACTTCTCCTTCTCCAGCATCGGCGTGCTCTCCAGTGTGTCCGAGTAGATCTCTTTGCCAGTGACTTTTTTATACTTCTTAGCTGGAAAAGAGCACAAGAATGACCTCATCACTACACCCCACCCGAGCAGTGCAGCTCTGTGGGGAGCGAGGGAGGCCCCCGGGAGGGGACCCGCGGTCTGGGGACGCCAGTGGCTCGTAAATTGCCATCCACGACCCGGAACCCGACACTCCACTTCATTATCCCCTAAGAGCTTCCAGCCTGCAGATTTACAAGGGCTAATTGGCATCCTCCGTAAAAACCGTGAATATATTTAAGACGGCCGCAGAATTGCCGTTCACTCATACCTTAATACGAATTTATTTAATAACATCGATTTCCTCCTCACATCCAGCCAACATCACTCATGTCCGGGGAAGAGCAGTTTTTATGTGAGACAGAGCAGATACGGCACGGGGCGCTCTGCACCCGCTGCCTGCGGCTCCCCAGACCCCGTGCCTGGGCTGACGCCCCTGCCCTTTCACGTCGAGGCCCAGGACCCTTTCCTTCCACAGACGCACGGCCCACACCCGCCCCGGAGTCTCACGAGCGGCCCGGGGGGCGTGGAGGCCGCTGGCTTCCCCACGAGACCGCGGGCAGGGACCTCGGGCAGCACGCGGGCCCCGACGGCTGCCGCCTGGCCGGACGCCTGGCTCCGGGGTGAAGTTCCTGACAAATCCTGAGAGGTGTGCTCTCAGTGTCTGGGGGCCTCAGGCTCCCTGCCCCACGGCGCTCACCGCTGCAGCAAGTGGAGCACTAAGTGCCCCACGGACCCCCTGACAGGGGCGGGCGGCAGCAGGGAGACAGGTGAGCACGGGGGGCGGGCGGCGGGAAGGAGACAGGTGAGCACGGGGGGCGGACGGCGGGAAGGAGACAGGTGAGCACGGGGGGCGGACGGCAGCAGGGAGACAGGTGAGCACGGGGGGCGGGCGGCGGGAAGGAGACAGGTGAGCACGGGGGGCGGACGGCGGGAAGGAGACAGGTGAGCACGGGGGGCGGACGGCGGGAAGGAGACAGGTGAGCACGGGGGGCGGACGGCAGCAGGGAGACAGGTGAGCACGGGGGGCGGGCGGCGGGAAGGAGACAGGTGAGCACGGGGGGCGGGCGGCGGGAAGGAGACAGGTGAGCACGGGGGGCGGGCGGCGGGAAGGAGACAGGTGAGCACGGGGGGCGGGCGGCGGGAAGGAGACAGGTGAGCACGGGGGGCGGGCGGCGGGAAGGAGACAGGTGAGCACGGGGGGCGGGCGGCGGGAAGGAGACAGGTGAGCACGGGGGGCGGGCGGCGGGAAGGAGACAGGTGAGCACGGGGGGCGGGCGGCGGGAAGGAGACAGGTGAGCACGGGGGGCGGGCGGCGGGAAGGAGACAGGTGAGCACGGGGGGCGGGCGGCGGGAAGGAGACAGGTGAGCACGGGGGGCGGGCGGCGGGAAGGAGACAGGTGAGCACGGGGGGCGGGCGGCGGGAAGGAGACAGGTGAGCACGGGGGGCGGGCGGCGGGAAGGAGACAGGTGAGCACGGGGGGCGGGCGGCGGGAAGGAGACAGGTGAGCACGGGGGGCGGGCGGCGGGAAGGAGACAGGTGAGCACGGGGGGCGGGCGGCGGGAAGGAGACAGGTGAGCACGGGGGGCGGGCGGCGGGAAGGAGACAGGTGAGCACGGGGGGCGGGCGGCGGGAAGGAGACAGGCGTGCAGTGTCGTGGGACAAAGCTCTGGCCACTGTGGGTTTGGAGGAGCGTGAACCCCAGGTCAAAGCAAAGCACTGGAGGGTAAAGACTCATCTAAAGACCCACCAGAGGGACACAGGACGAGATGTTTGGGGACTCGGGGAACTCAGGACACAGCAGTGTGTGGAGCCATCCCCAGGTGCACACAGCTGCTCACTGTACCCACTGTCCCTCTGTTCCTGTTCCCAAACACGGGCACGACCTGCTGAGGTGACTAGTGGGGGAGGGTAAGCCGGTCCCCCGATCTCCCCTCATCACCTCACCCCTGGGCTCTGCGTTAGCCGGTGGGCACCTCGCGGTCAAGCCTGAGTCATGACAACAGGCGGCCAGGGGCAAGAGCTCCTGAGCACAGGTGGTGCACGCCCCCAGGACAGACTCCCCCAGGACAGACGCCCGGCAGTGTGTGATGATGGGGCAGCACTGGGTCTGCGGTGTTTTAGGTCAGTGACGAAGAGGAGAAGCCGTGGCAGGAAGGCAATTTGGCTTCAGATGAAAACCCTCGTTGCCGTTGAGGAAAAAGGAAGAGCTCGGGAGAGGTGGAGAGAAAGGAGTTCGTTCTTTGTTAGAAAATAGACTTCAGCGTTTAGAGCAGTTTTAGAACTATAAACACCCGAACAAGAAGCACCACCTCGCCCACCGCCGCCCGTCCCGCTGCCGACACGCGGCACTGGTTCAGCAGGGGCACCCGGCCTGGCACCGGGGCTCACGGTCCGTGCCGGGCGTGCCCGGGGTTTTGACAAAGGCACGGTGCCACACGCCCAGCACTGCGGTATCACACCTACCCTCCCACGGTCCGGAAGTGCCGGGCGCTGGCCCGGCCCCCTGCCCCGCCCCCCCCCCCCAGCCCCTGTAACACTGGCTGCTTATACCCTCCTTCTGCCTTTCCAGAAACATCATCTTGCTGGAGCCTTTCCCCACAGGCTTCTTCACTCAGAAAAACACACATTTAAGGCTCTTCTCTGTATTTTTGTGGCTCCATTTTATTGCCGTGTAACATTCCACCGTTTGAAATATTCCACAGTCTACTTATCCATTCACCCAGAAAGGACATATTCTGGTTCCTTCTGGTTTGGGGTAATTATGAATAAAGATGTTATAAATACTTCTGCGTAGGTTTTGTACGGACATAAAATTCCAACTCCTTTGGGTACCATGCCGAGTGGGATCGCTGGACTCCACGGTAAGCCTGTGTTTAGTTCATGAGAAACCACCGAGCTGTCCTCCACAGTGGCTGCACCGTGTCGCACCCCCAGTGGCCAGGGGTGAGGGTCCTGCTGCTCTACGCCTCCCCGGCACGCCGGGCGGTCGGTGCTCTGGACCCCGGCCGTGCGAACAGGCGCACGGTGCTGTCTCCTCACACACGATGCGGGGCGTGTGCTCCTATTTTCATCTGTCGTCTGTACATCTTCTTGAGTGAGAGGTATGTTGACATGTCTGGCTCATCTTTTCATTGGACTTGTCTCTAATTGTTGAGTTTTAAGAGTTCGGAGCATACCGTCGACTACCAGCTGTGTCTTTTGCAAACAGCTTCCCCCGTCGGTGGCTTCTCTTTCCACTCCCTCAACAGCTCTTTCACAGAGCAGAAATTTCTAATTTTAACAAAGTCCAACTTACCGATTTTCTTCATGGGTTGTGGAGCTGCATTTCAGAGTCATCACCAAGCCCAAAGTCACCTGCGGTTTCTGTGTCATCTTCTGGGCATTTTATACTTTCATCCTTTAACTTAGCTCCGTGACCCGCTTTCGGTTCACTCTCGGGGAGGCGTAAGGTCTGGGAGTGGATTCGCTATTTTGCACGTGGACGCCCAGCGGTTCCAACACCATCTCTGCTCCGCCGTGTTACCTTCGCCCCTTTGTCAGATGTCAGTCACCTATATTTACGCGGGTCTTTTTCTCTGATCCACCGACCCATCCGTCTACCGTCCCGCCAACCCCTCGCCGTCTTGATTACCGTAGCTTTCCGTGAGTCTTCAGGTCGGGTAGCATCAGTCCTGCAACCTTGTTTTCCTCCTTCAATATGGGGTTGGCTCTTCTGGGTTTTTCGTCTCTTCCCTATAAATGTGAGACTCAATTTGTTGAGGCCCACAAGGTAACCTGCTGGAGTTTTGATGAAGATTGCACTGAATCCAGGGATCAAGCTGGGAAGAGCCAATATATTGACAATACTGAATCTTCCTGTCGGTGACCGTGGGCTACTGCTCCCCTTATTTGGATCCTTTTGGGTTTCTTTCAACAGAGTTTTGTACTTTTCCTCATATTAATCTTTTTTTAACGTTTACTTATTTTTGAGAGGGAGACAGCGCGCACGCGTGGGGGAGAGGCAGAGAGAGAGGAGGACAGAGGATCCCCGTGGGCTCCGAGCTCTCAGCCCAGAGCCCGACGCGGGGCTCGAACTCATGAACCGTGAGATCGTGACCTGAGCTGAAGTCGGACGCCCAACCGACTGAGCCACCCAGGTGCCCCTTCCTCGTATGAATCTTATACATATTTTGCTAGATTTATTCCTAAGTATTTCTTGTGCGCGTGTGCGCTAATGTAAGTGGTATTTTGTTTTTAATTTCAAATTCCGCCCATTCGCTGTCGGTATAAAAAAGCCATTGACTTTGTATATTAACCATGTATCCTGTAACCTTGCTCATTGGTACCAGTTTTTGTTGTTGAGGATTCTTTCAGATTTTCTACATTATCATGTCATCTGAGAACTAAGGCCGCTTTATTCCTTGACCCCGACTCCCATCAATAAGCCTCTTATTTCTTCTTGCCTTGCTGAACCGCCAAGATTCCCAGTACAATGTTGAAGAGAAATGATGAGTGGACATCCTTGCCTCGCTCCGGATTCCAAGCGCAAAAGCATCTAAGTGTCTATTACATGTTATGTGGATGTAGGTTTCTGTAGCTGTTCTTTACCAAGTAGTTCTTTCCTGTGCCTAGTTTGCTGAGAGTTTTTATTATGAAGAGGTGTCAGGTTTAGTCAAAGACCTTTTCTACATCCACTGACACGTGATTTTCTTCTTTAGCTTGTTGATACAACGTATGACATCAACTGAGTTTCAAACGTAGAACCAGTCTTGCACACCTGGAAAAAAATCTCCATCTGCCATGGTGTGGAATCCTTCCTACACACTGTTGAATTCAAATTGTTAATATTATGTTGAAGTGTTTCGCATTTTATGTTCATGAGAGACACTGGCCTACGGTTTTCCTTTTCTATGACGTCTTTATTTGGTTTGGGGATTAGGCAAGGTTGGCCTCACAGAACGAGTCAGAAAAGTTTTCCCTCTGCTTCTACTTTCTGGGAGAGACTGTAGAGAACGGGTGTAATGTCTTCCTTCGATGCTTGGTAGAATTCACAGTGAAACCATCCGGGCCTGGTGCTTTCTTTTTTGAAGGTTATTAATTATTGATTCAATTTCCTTAATAGATAAAGGCCTATTCAGATTATCCAGTCTTCCATTTATGAGTTTTGGTAGGGTGTATCTCTCAAGGAATTGGACCATCTAAATTATCAAATTTATAGGCCAATTCACAATATACCTTTATTATCCTTTTAGTGTCCACACTGTCAGTGGTGATGACCCCTGTCTCATTTCTAATATTAGTAAATTGTGTTTTCTTTTTTCTTGGTTAGCCTGACTAGAGGTATATCAATTTTATTGATCTTTTCAAAGAATCAGCTCTGGGTTTTGTTAATTTTCTCTATTGAGTTCCTGTTTTCAATTTCATTGATTTATGTTCTAGTTTTTATTATTTCTCTTCTTATGATTTGGATTTATTTTGCTCTTCTCCTAGCTTCCTAAGGCAGCAGCTTCGATTATTGACTTCAGGTCTCACCTCTTCTCTGCACATCTGATGCCACCGACGCCTGGCTTTCACTGTAGCCCACAAATTTTGATCAGCTGTATTTCATTTTCATTCAACTCAAAATATTTTAAAACTTTTTCTTGAGATTTATTCTGTGACCCATGTGTCAGTCATAAGCGTGTTCTTTAACATCCGAGTGTTAAAATAAAATACAGTGACCAGCCTTTAAAATCCCCTGAGCACATAAAGCCAATTTAATCATACAAACAAAGCTGAAATTAGCTTATTTTTATTTTGCAAGACTAACTGAAACGGGCTCATTTCTTACTTATGCCTCTGAAAATCATAAGCAACCCTCAAACCGTTTCCAAAGGTTGACAGGAGGTAACCACTAAGCGATTCCCCATTACTTACGAGAATTCTTACAACCAATCACGGGGAAGAGGGAGCAGTCACTGCCCGCACACCGTGTAGGCTGCAGTTTCACGACACACCCCGGAGCCTCCCTCCACGTCTCGGTCTGAGTGCTCGGGTTTGCACACGGTCTTGCTGACGTGCACCGCCAACTTTGGCTAATTATTACCTCAGTGATTCCCTGGCTTTACTTCTGTCGGTTCTGAACTTTCGACACACGTATTTTGGGATTTTCCGGCCACCTTTCTGTTATTGATTTCCAGTTAAATTCCACCGTGGCCCAAGAGTATACTTTGTGTGATTTCTGTTCTTTTAAATTTGCCCAGGAGTGTTTTATGGCCCAGAATGTGGCCTATCCCGGTGAATGTTCCAGGTGAACTTGAGAAGAATGTACGTTCTGCTGTTGTCGGATAGAATATTCTGTAAGTGTCCATCAGACCCAGGTGATTGATGGTGCTGTTGAGTTGGACCATGCCCTTACCACTTCTCTGCCTTGCCGGGTCTGTCCGTCTCCGGTGGGGGGCACTGGAGGCCTCAACTCTAACCGTGGATTCATCCATTTCTCCTTGACGTTCTGTCAGTTTTTGCCTCTGGTGTGGCGACGGTCTGTTGTTAGGTGCGTCCACGTTAAGAACTGTTATGTCTTCTTAAAGAATTGACCCCTTTTTCGTTAAGCGGTAAATGGCTTTGTTTATCCCCAGTGACTCTCCCTGCTCTGAAGTCTGCGGTGTCTGAGATTAAGACCGCTGGCCCAGTGCTCTTCTTGGCCAGTGTCAGTGCCATCGCGCTCTCTCCATCTCTCTCCTTTTAATCCGCACGTGTGTACGCATCTTACGCGGGTTCCTGGCAGACAACACGCGCTTGGGTATCATCTTGTTAACCACTCTGACGGTTTCTGTCTTGAAATTGGTGCGTTGGCACTACTAACATCTAAGGACATTCTGGACATAGTAGGACACTCGGTGCCGGTAGCTTTTCCATCTGTTGCCTTCGTTTCCTGTCTTCCTTGTCTCCCCCGCTTCCTGCCTTCTTTGGTTTAATCGAGCGTTTCATCCGATTCTACTCTCTCTCTTCTGTCAGCAGGTCCACCGTATTTCATTTTGAAAGTTTTCAGTTGCCACAGTCCGTGATACACATTTACAGCTGGGCCGGGTCTGCTTTCACGGAGGCTCGTATCCCTTCACAGAGAGCCCGCGTTCCCCGTGACAGAGCCCGGGCCTGTCCCCGCCCCTCCTGATGGCACTGCTACTCATCCCTTGTCCGTAAGCTGCAGAGTCACCCAGAACGTTGCTGCTGTTGGCGCTCTGCACAAAAGTTCTCTGCCAGACTAAGGATAACAACAAATACAACGTCACCCCCATTTACTCCTCTTTCGCGCTCTGCCCCCTTCGTGTGGATCTGCAGGCACCGTTTTTCTTTTATCAAATAACTGTTAACATTTTTTTTATAAGGCAGGTCTGCTGGAGACAAATTCCCTCGACTTGGGTTTGAGAAAGTCTATTTTTCTTTAAACTTTGAAGGATAATTTTGCTAGCCACAGAATTCTAGATTTTTTCCTTCCGACGATAAAAATATTTCACAGTGCTCTATTTGCTTCGCGGTTTCCGAAAAGAAGTCCAATGCAAATCTTGTCCTCGCTCCTTTCTAGGTCACCCCTACCCACCCCTGATTCTTTCAACGTCTTCCCGTCATCTCCGGCTTTCTGTGGCTTCAGAAGGACACGCTCGGGACGGATTTCGGGTGCTTAGCCTGCTCGGTCACCTAGAGCTCTCTGGATCTGCCACTTGGTGTCCATTATCAGTTGTGTAAAATCCTGGGCCGTTACTTCAAATATTTCCTCTGTTCCTTTCCCCGCTGCCGTCCCTCAGTGCACGCGTCCCACGGTGCTCGGACGTCTCGCTCTGCTTTCGTGTTGTGTTTTTCTCCCACTTTTCAGTTTGGAAGGTTTTCTACCACACTCTTCTGGCCGGCTGGCTCTGTCTACAGCCGTGTCCAGGCCGACGAGCCTGGCAAAGGCCTGGTGCGTTTCTGTTACGGCGTCCTTCATTCTGAGCTGTTCCGTAGATTCGTGGTTTCCGTCTTGACTCGCGCGGCCACCTGCGCGCACGCCGTCCGTTCTGCCACGGGCGCCACCGGCGTGTGAACCGCAGCCATCCACGCTTCCGGGTCGGACAGCTCCACACGGAGCCACACCCCGGTCTGGCTCCGACGCGAGCCTGCTCTCTGCACGCCGGACCTCCTGTCCGTCAGCTCAGTTTCTGGCTTTGGGTGGAGGGCAAAACGTGAATAATTGGGAAAAGGAACTGAGCAGACGGGCCTTCCACGCGAGGCGTTGTGCTGATCTGGCGAGGAGCCGGGCTGTGTTTCCCGTGAGGGCTCAGAGGCTGAGCCCTCCTCCCGCGTCCCGTTGTGGCTCCCCTGTCGTCTCTGTGCTCTTGCCGGGGACACGCTGCAGGCCTCCGCCACACCGCGTCGCGGTGACGGGCGCTGCGGCTGGGTGCAGGGACACTGTCCCGCAGCCCCATGACCCCGCCTCGGTCCTTCAGCCAGCGCGAGCCCTGGCTGCAACCTCGGCACACGCTTCCTAGCACCGCGGCCCCTCGGGCCCCGCAGCGAGGCCACCTCCCTCCACCAGGCCGGTGGGGCTGCTCTGGGGAGGGCAGGCCTCTCGGGAAGAACCCAGTGTCCAGACACACTTCCAAACAGCTCCTCCCGCCCCCCCACCCCCCGCCCCCAGCAGCACCAGGGGGTTTTTCTCTGATCTTCACCAAGACAACACGGTGGGGCTCCTGCAGGCAAAGCTCACGGAAGTGGGGGGGCTCCGAGGCCGGGCCCCCACGGGCTCTTCTCTCCCAAGCCCCCATCCTGGAGCCTCCGGCTTTCCAACCCGTCAGCCGCCCCCGCCGGCTCCGGGGTCCCGGTCCGCCCGCCCGGCCCTCCGGTCTGGAGGCGGCACCGGCCCGGCGGCCTGGCTTTGCTGCAGGATCTCAGAGACGCGCCCTCTTGGGTCTGCGCAGTGCCACCCGTGCTCGCAGGTGCCGGGCCAGAAAGTGACGTCCCTATCATCCTTCCCACCCACGGCTTCAGAGCGTCCTCGCATTTCTAACTGCTTGTTTGTGAAAATACAGGCTATTCTTAAAAAGTTCATTCAAACTTCTCACAACTTCTACGTTTGCTGTAACTTGACTCAAGGTGTGAGAGTGAACCTTCGAGAGCCAGGGCCACAGTGCGGGGCGGCGGCCCGCCCCGCTCCTCTGAGACCAGCACCTGCTCGGAGCGGCAGCAGTGGCACGGCCACGCTGGGCCACCGCCACGTCCCCAGGGTCCCCGCAGCCTCCCGCCACAGACGTGCTCAGGGCATGGCCACTGCCACCATCTCAGCCCTTGTCACTGACGACATGGGGGCCCTCGGGGAAGGTCTGCTGGGGTCACGCGTACACGTACCTAATGGATGGTTTTGAATAAACCACGGGCCAGCCAGGCAGTTTTGACCCATCTGATTTAGCAATAAAATATGTATGCAGATGGTCACTCAAAAAAAAAAAAAAAAGGAAAAGTTAAATAGATCAGCGACATGTTTGAGCTTGACGCACAGGCTTAGTAGAAGTGTAACCCGTTCTGCTTCTAGCCCCGCCTGAGCGCGCTGTGTCTGAACACCTCCCCTCTGTGCACTCTCGCCCACGGCCCCGCTGCTTGACAACGCGACACAGTGGTGTCCACGGTCTATCAAGTTCGGGGGACGGTGGCCTCCGGCCCGTCTCTCACCAGGTCTGCGTGGCTTCCCCAGTGGGAAAAGGCAGGTGCTTGTGTTTAGAAAACCGTGTGAAGAATCCTCAGGCAACAGGGCCGGTGAAAAATAGTCCTGCTGGCTGGAATCCTGTTCTTAACATCGATGAAATCACTACTCAAGCAATTTAGAGAAGGCTCTGCTTCTCACTTTCCTGAGAGGTGATCTGTCTCGTAAGTGAGCAAAGATAATGAATCTGGACAAACTGACATAATTAGTCGCTCTCCATAGTTATCACAACTCCAGTGACATCTCAAATTGATGTGATCTGGCTCAAGAACATTGTGGAGCCAGAGGACTCACAGGTGGCACGAAGGGACAGTGCCCAACAAGGCAGGCGCACAGCACCCCAGCCGAGCAGGGCAGATGCTGGGGCCGCCCAGGTCGGGGGGACGGCTCACACGTGCTGAGCCACAGAGACAAAGGCTGTGTCTTCAGGAGGCACGTCTCCTCCCCCACTCAGCGCACGGCGTTGGCCCAGAAGCACGGGCATTTTTCACTCCACCGCAAACATCAGCGCTCGTCCTTCTCTTTAAAGACAGCACACTCTCCTGCCGTTCTCCACTTTCTCCCATTTGATACGGACACAGACACAAGACCATTCCCTTCTCCTCTCGACTGTGCTGCAGGAAAGCCAGTGTCACCTACGGGCCCTGCCCAGCAGGGGGATGGGCAGGGCTGGGGTCTGGGGCAGGCCGGCCGCCTGGACCTCAGAGGGGCCAGAAAGCCAGGTGTCCCTGTGAGGTCCCTGGTTCGTGGCTGTGAGCCTCCCACAGGGACACGGGGTGGGGTGAGCCCTGCCAGAGATCCCAGAAGAGTCTTACCTTTAAAGTCAAACTGGTAGATGTTTTTTAAGGATTCATGAAGAAAATAAAAGCTTCCTAGTGCCTGCAGAGCAAAAAGAGAAGTCAAGTGAATGACCAGCACCGGGAACCATTTGAAAGCGTTGTTAAGTGACGCACAAAAAGCTCTTTTGGACCAGAAACAAAAGTTAACTCATCCGGACTTAATCACGGTCACGGGGAGGAGGTGTCAGCCACGTCTGAGGCACAGGGGTGCGCACTCCGGCGCGGTCTCGCCTCTGCTGTGAGCGTCAGGGTCCAGCGGGAAGGGCTCGGGCACCCGCCCCCGGCCTCGGGCACCTGCCTGCCCCCCATCGGCTGCACTCCACACCCCTCCTCTGCCCGCCCTGCTCCTTGCTCTCCTCCCCTCCTCCTCCACGTGGGGCTGCAACACCATTCCCCCCAGAGCTGCCGGGCCCCTGCCCGCCAGGGGCTGACTGTTCTGGGCATCGGGGTCGGTCCTGCTCCCCACGCTTGGGAAGGAGGCGAAGCCACAGAGGCCAGGCTGGGGGTGGGATGACGGGCAAGGGAGGCTCGCACAGCACACCTGACACTAACATTATTTGCTGGTTGTCTAAAATTCGAACTTGACTTGGTTATTTCCTAAACGTGTCTGTGCACGCATATATATGCTTACGTGCATACGTGTGCGAGCAGGAATAACGTGTGTATGTGTGCGTGCATATACGTTGAAATGCACACACACCTGTGGACACGTGTAAATGTGCACGCAGCAGGTGTTTGTGTGTGTACGTGTCTATGTGTAGATGAGTATGCACGCATGTATATGCGTGTGTGTGTGAACGTATGCATGTGCACATGCATGTGTGTATCTGTGCACACACATGCGGATATGTGTCACTGCACATGTGCACATATGTGCACACGTGTGTATTCAGGTAGATACAGATGCAGATGTGCATGTGTGCACAGATATGTATTTTGTGGTTTTGCAAAACGTGGCCACCTGAACAAGGGGCCGGGGAGACTTCCAGGCGATAAAACTGCTCTACGACTAGATGACAGCTACAAAACTATGCTTTGCCTAAACCCACCGCACTGGACCCTAGGAAGGGTGCGTTTCACCGGCTGTACATCGCACCTTTTCTACTCTGACTTCCACAGACGAGCCCCGTCCTCCTAGAGTCCACCCCTCACGGCACAAGATCAAGCAGGGGAAAGAGCCCAGCAGGGCCGTCTGCCCCGAGACTGAACCGAGTGAGAGGCGAGGGCGTGGGCGCCAGGCTGAGGAGCCGGCGGGGGGCGGCACACGGGCGCCGGCCGAGCAGGGACGCCTGGCTGCAGCCAAAGGCGGTCAGGCCGCAGCAGGCAGGGCCTCGCTGGAAGGGAAAAGTGGGGTTCTACTTTTCACCCTGCAGCTCAGTCCCGAAGGGTGAGGGGAAGAGCCGGGGGAGGGTCGGGCAGACAGAGAAGGGCTGGTGTGCAGAAGGCTGAACCAGCAGGACAGTGACACAGGTGTCCCTCAGCCAGATTCCCAACTGCCGGCACCTGCCACATACACCCTGTCTTCTTGTGTGTACACACACACACACACACACACACACACACACACACAGGCATACACACAAGTACATACACGCATGGGCACACATACGAACACCCAGCACACACGCACACATACATGGGTGGGTACATACAGCACACGCGGGCACACACGCACACACATGCACAGGGGCACACACACACACGTGGACACACGTACACACGTGCATGCACATGTGGCCAAACCACCCAAAAGCAGCTGCTGCTGACCCTACGACCCTGCATCCTGAACACTGCGGCGCGGGTCCCTTGTAAGAATCTTCTTATGACCACAAAGTGTTATCTCTGCAGAAAAGAGGCAGCGATGCCACAGATCAACACTATCAAGCCCAGATTAAAGTTCCCAAACTGCCTACAAATCCTTTATCCGCTCCCTTCCCCCCAGCCAGTCCAGCCTGGAGCTCGGAGGGGTGCCTTCCACACTGAAGGGCCGCCTGGTGGGTGCAGAGGGGGAGGGGGAGGGCGCGGTGCAGGCAGCACTCGTCACCCTCTCATCTGGGTGACAGCCTGCTGCAGGGCTCTCCGTGGCCCCCAAACTCGGGGGGGCGGGGGGGCGCCTGCTGGCTCCCACGTGCCCTCCCGAGGATCCGTGGGCAGGACCCTGCCCGGGTCAGCAGTTAGTGTGGGGGCAGGGGGTTACATTTGCCGGGCACACGTGCAAACCCCACATGCCCTGACCCCAGCATCCCCCCACCGCACTTCAGCAGCCTTGGAATTCCAGTTCCTGGGGGTTTCCACATCCTGGGGCACTATGTTCCAAGCCCTCCCGCCAATGCTGGCTGTCCTCAGGCCTTCCCCCAGGGAAGACGCTACGACCACGGCCTCTGTCAGGCTGGGTCAAAGGGCACACATGTCCCTGGTCCTCGATGCCGTTGCCGACTCCGCGAGGGACACCTGGGTTCAGAACCACAGCACGGGCCCGCCCACAGAGGCTGCAGGCACCACGCCAGGCGCCCTGCAGGGGGCCCGGCTGTGCCTCGTGCGTGGCCCTGCCCCAGGCCCAGTCCTGGGGGCTGGCGGTCTCCTTCGGCCCAGGAGTCCAAGAGCAGAGAGATGACACCGTCCTCCAATCTGAGCCCGGAGCTGCCTCACAAGCCTCCCCGACGTGACCCGAAGACAAAATGCGGACACTTCCGGAAGTGCAGGCGACCCTGGGGACCTTCTGAACCGCTCCAGTGGTCACTGCCTGAGGAGCCACAGGGATGGACATGGCAGCCTGGCAAGCAGAGTGGGCGGGAGCAGGGGAGTGCCAGGCTTCGGGCTCCTCCCCAGGGCACAGCAGGCCGCTCGCCGGAGGCCAGACGTGCGAAAACTTGCCAGAAACGCAGAGCGGAGGCCTCGTCCCGATTGGGAAGATCCTCTCGAGGCTGCGAGCACATCCGGCCAGGGGCCGGCTGGGGACTCGGGGCGAGGGGCTCGCCACACGCGGCAACCGGGCGGACTGCCCGCCTGCCCCCACCCCGTCGGGCACCCGCCCCGGGTCCGCTCACAGGAGGAGCTGAGGCACCGTGGTGCACGCGCCCGAGGACAGCCAACCCGGTCTTCTCTTTTGACGAGTCAGGCGAAGGCCCCTCCAGGCAGGAGGGACGACAGGACCACGGGCAGCGCGCGGCCCCAGGGAGCACGTGAGCAGGCCTGCATCCCTGGGGGAGCCTCCCTCGCTGTGGCACCGCATCAGCCCTTGACAGCTGTGCCTCCCTTGACCCAGGAAAGAGCCCTCTGAAAAGCGTAAGCCCACCAAGGTCACGGCAAACATTTAACTATGACCTTGTTGAATGTGATAAAGCCAATACAATGTTATGAAGTTTACAATAAATAAATGGAAAATAAACGGCCAACACAGGCATAGAAACTGTAATTCATGGAGTCAGAAAATCCATAATTAGCTCTAATGAATATTTAAAGTCAAAGTTCAAGCTAACTTTTTCAACGTTTGACCTACTCTATCAATACGGTTCAGGGCACGCATCTATCACAGGACACGACGACATCAGGACAGAGCGCACCCGGGCCTGCCAACGGGGGGGAGGCCCCGCGCCCGGCGGGCCTTCTGCCCACAGCACCTGTCAGCACTGTGCTTGTCATGTCGGAGAATATTGACTCCTTGCCTGTTTTACTAAAAACAATTAAAATACTTTTTACATATTTATAAACCTGACTGTCAAGGGTGCCTATTAATTCTCCATTAGTGAGACACAGTCCAGTCGATGCTGTATTTCTGCCAGAACAGCAAGCGAAAGGTGGGCGCCCTGGACGGGGTGGGGACGGCCTCCAGGTGCGGCCTGATGGTGCCGGGGCAGAGCCTGGAAAGCCCGGTCCCCGGGGCTCTGCCGCGCAGGGCAGGTGTGGCTGCGCAGGAGACCCCAGCTCCCGTGCTCGGTGGAACGTGGCAGGGGACGTGTCTCCCGGTGGCCGTCCACCTGGGCATTCGTGTGAATCGCGGCCCACGGCTCAGCGGCCGACTCGGGGTGCAGGTGCACGCGCCACAAAGCCAGTTCTCCGCTCAACTGGAGTCTGCTGATGTGATGAATGGTCCCAGCTGGAGCTGAACTGTGAGGGCGGGAACCCCACCCCACCCCCCACCCCACCCCCCACCCCACCCCCCACCAGCACAGCAGACTCAGGGCCGCCACCAGAGCAGCCGGCCTCCCCACATCCGGTCAGAAAGCACCAGGGCACTGCAGCCACCGAGCGGCCTCAAGAGGGCCCGTAGCTGCCGAGTGCTCCCGCTTTCCGTGTCGAGTGCTCCCACTTTCCCGGTGGGGCTGCCTCGGGCCTGGGCAGAAGCCGACCAGGAGAGAACACAAAGCGACTCTTACAAAGGCCTCCATCACTTTTTATTTGCAAACAAATCAGACGGCCAGTAATTTATCATTCCGGCAATTAGGTTAGCAGCCAAAGTACACATCATTAACCTGCAGGCCTGCAGCTTCCGGCTCGCTTTTCCGTGAAACAGAGAACATTCCTGCCGCCAGATCGACAGCGGCGAGAGCACATGGGGACACTCTCTTCTTCTGCAGACACTACGGAAGAGCGCCTGGAGAGTGACCCCCGGGGTGACGGCGGCCAAGTCCCGACAGCCCCCTGGGAGTCACCAGGACTCAAGCACTTCTCCCAGGGGACAGGTCGGTGAGGGAGGGGGAAAGGGCCGGGAAGCCAGCTGTGGGGTCTGCACTGGGGCAGGGGCGCACAGGGCGGGATCCCAGCACAGCACAGTCGGGAAATCCCACCACGGGGAAGGGTGACGGCACTTATCAAAAGTTACGTGGGCTTTGGCGGGTCTCTGCTCCCCCAGGATGGCACATTATGTTGTTTCTATAACTAAAGCGTTTTCAACTTATCTTTTAGTTTTTAAAAAAGTGCTTATTTATCTATTTTGAGACAGAACAAGTGGTAGGAGGAGGGGGGTGCAGAGAGAGAGGGAGAGAGAGAATCCCAAGCAGACGTCACAAACCCCAGCGTGGGGCTCGAACCCACGAACCGTGAGAACATGACCCGAGCTGAAACCAAGAGTCAGACGCTCAACTGACTGAGCCACCCGGGGGCCCCTCAACTTGTTACTTTTCAAAATTAAAATAAACGGATCTACGAACGGGAAAAAGAACTTCGTAAGATGTCGTCGATAATCTTCAAGTTTACAAAAAAATCGGAGAACCCTAGTTGTTCTAAGCTAGAATCAACAGACTGCAGTGGATCACGGCTGGAAAAGCCTCTTCAACTGGAGAGAGTGACGAACCCTCTTGCACTCTGTCCACTGTATCCTGGCGCGGGCGGACAACAGGGAGGAAGGACCCCCACGTGACAGACGTGGCCTCGCCTGTGACGGTGCGGCGCGCAGTGAGCGGTAGAAGCTCCTCGTAAGGCGGGCAGCCGTGCTCTGAGGATGGCTACACGCGTCCCTCTCTGGGCACAAGGCTTAGACGCCAGAGGGCAGCCTCGCGTGTGCGGCCCCCGGGGCGGCATCGGGGCGGGCGCTCGGCTCTCTCGATGCCACCCCCTTGTCCAGGGGGACAGCGGTCCCTGAGCACAGAAGACACAAGCTACAGGGAGACGGGTGTGCCCGCTGACACCCACGCGGATGCACGGAGAAGCTGGAGCCCTCAGGAGGGGCGCACGTGAATGCAGTGGCAACACTTCCAGAAACACTGACAAACGACCAACGACGAATGCGTCACGTGAAGGCGGGGGAGTAAGATCTGACATATCCCTATGGGGGGGGGGGGGTCCTATCCAGCAAGGAGAGTAAACACATCATACCCCAAACCTAAATGGGCTTCGTGGTGTCGAGAAAGAAGACGCTCTGAAAACTCCACGCGGCCATGGTAACAAAAACTGAATCCAAAGGAGCTGAAACAAAAAACGTGATGCTGAGATTGTATCAAAAAAGGAACAAAATGGTAAACACAACTTCAGAGCAGGGTTGCGCGGGGGTGGCAGGGTGTGCAGGTGCCCACGGGCGCCTGGGGTCAAACGGGGGCTGCACAGGCGTCTGCTGTCTCCCCGAAGCGGCCGCCCTCGTGAACGGCTCTGATCAAGGCCCGAAGCCAGAGCCCTCAGCTTCATCGATGCCACCTTATCTACCTGCTCCTCAGAACTTGGTTTTTCTCCATTTAAACTTGTATTTTGCAGACGTTCCCCTCGAGACACATAACTTCAGCTTCCTTTTAATGCTGCATAACGATCCAAGATATAAAAATACTGCAATTTTTATCCATTCTTCTATAAGAGATGAAGACCGTCTCCAATGTCTTCACGATTACAACTGATGCTACGAGTGTGCCCCCATGGCATCCTGGCACACACACGTGCCAGGCACCCATACAAGCTGCCCGCGTGTCCTAACCATGCGCACACACAGAGGACACTGGAGTCTCTGGGCCACAGCGTACTGCACCTTCAGTGCAGGTGTCATCGTGTTGCCCTGACGACCACACGTCCCCAGTATTTCAGGCAGTGGCCGCTGCTCCACACCCTTGCCAACGGTGGCGGCAGCAGACTCCTCTTCCCCAGCCCAACGGTGTGAAATTACACGTCATTGTCGTTTTGACCTGCATTTTCGTGATTCTATCATCGCTGAGCCTCTTTTGAAGATTACTGGCAATTAGATTTCTCTTGTGAACTCCTTGTTCATATCCCTTGTCCACTTTTCTATCTACCTTTTTCTCACTTTATAAGATTTTTAATGTTTAAATATAATTTGGAATTTTTTTAAGTGTTTATTTTTGAGAGACAGAGAGAGAGAGAGAGAGAGAGAGAGAGAGAGAGAGAATGAGTGGGGGAGGGGCAGAGAGAGAGGGAGACACAGAATCTGAAGCAGGCTCCAGGCTCCAGGCTCCGAGCTGTCAGCACAGAGCCAGCCGGACACGGGGCTTGAACTCACAGACCGCAAGATCATGACCTGAGCCAAAGTTGGACACTCAACCGACTGAGCCACCCAGGCACCCCCTAATTTGGAATGTTTTCATCTATTACTTGCATTACAAAGAATTTCTCCCTCTTTAGGTTATCTTTTCTTTTGGCATCTTTAGTTAAATAAAAGTTTTTATTTTTAAAGTAATCAAATTTATCAATATATTCCTTTATGGTTTATGCCTTTACGTCTTACTTGGAAATAGTTCCCTAATCTGATTCCACAATGGTATTCTCTGTATTCTTATGTGAAAGCCTAAGGCTGTGTTTTACCCATTTAAGTTTGTATGGTGACAGAGACTTGTTAATGAGAATGGCTCAAGGTAAAACCCAGCATTACTACATTTTCTGTAGAAACCAATCATCTGGTCTCCCTATAACTTACACCTCTATTTCAACCCTGTGGGGGTCTGTTCATGAGTTCTCCACGCTGCCCAACTGGTCCATCTCCAGTAACACTTTTACCTTTATCGTACGACTTGATGTTTACTAATATAAATGTCTCATTTTATTATTCCTCACAATTGCTTTCGTTATTTTGGGCCCTTTGTATTTCCAGATGAAACCTCAAAATGGCTGCTAGATTACACCCAAGGCATCCTACTGGGGTTGAGATTATAGGCCCACAGATTGGGAATAGGGGGCATTTTTAGGATATTCAGCATTCCTTCCCATAAATATGACACATCTTTAGGCAGATATTTTAAAATATCTGAAGTGTTTTAAAACATCTTCTAATAAAGTTTTATAATTCTCCATAAGGGTCTTGAAGATCTCTTATTAGATTTACTCTTAGTTATCTTTTAGTTTCTGTTGCTGTCAGAAAATGTAAGTTCTGAAACCACTGTTGGGTTAGAACCGTTTGTCGCCAGGGAACAGGACTGCTACTGGCTGTCGTGCATTAATCTTTTATTCAGCCACACTGCTCAGCTCACTCTGAGTTCTAACAATTGCGCACTCTCCCTGATGATCTGTGAGTAAGGACTATTTGTTTCAGTCTGTTTCTTCTCCATAATCTTCACACCTTCTTCTTTCCTTTCTGCTTGTTTCGTCGTGTCGCAGTGCTATGTGGGAAAAAGACACCTGGCTCTGTGCTGAGGACACTGTGTGTGGTGGGAAGGCAGCAGGGGATGTACCTGAATTGTGACTTTCTGATGAATTCAAAGTAGGATATGTAAGAAAGGTAAGGTCAAAGATGCCCCCTTATGAAAGAAACCGGACTGGAGAGTTTTCTGGGTGGAGGAGAATCCAAGAGGAGTGGGATTTGCTGGGAAACAAGAAACCAGGATGCATCCGCCACGCCGCTGTGCCTGCTGGTCACGCACACAGGGATGCCGCTCAGGCAGGTGGATCGTGAGTCTGAAGTTCCGGGCCAACGTGTGAGCAAAAAGGGACACTTCAGCTGCCCGTGAAGAGTGATATTAGAAGCGGTGGGAATGCCGGGGGAGAGGGCTGAGCCCTGGGGCATTCTGCCAGCAACGTGCATCGGCCGAGAGAGAAGCGCTGGCGGAGGGGAAGAAGGGACAGATGATCGTGCCCTTTAATTGGCTAAAGCAGCGAATCGCTTTGGGAAATTTAAAAATGTTAAGCCAGCCTTGCATTCTTGGCATCAACCTGGATACTCATGACACATGCCCTCATGCGTTGTTGGATATCTTCCCAACACCGTGTTTAGTTTTGCGGTTTCCAACCTTGTCTCTGTTCTCATCACCCCGGCGAAATGACTCTCTTTGGTGATGCTCCACTCACAAATCCAAAGGACACTTTTCACGACACAGGTCGCTTGCCCTTCCCTCGTCCTTTATTTCCAGGTTTGAGGAGCAGCGTCTGTCTCTCCGGACTCTCCTCCTCCTCCAGGTGACGACACACCGGGTCTCCTCGGGACCCCTCTGGGGCCTCTTCCCTCCTCCCCGCTGTGGTGGCCAACCCCCCCCCCCCACCCACCATCTTCCAGCTGGCAGCTCCCGCATGCACAGCACTGGGCCTCCCCTTGGAGGCCAGCCTCATGGGTCAGAACTCGGCCCCCATGTGGACTTCTCATCAGGAGCCGGTCTCTCCCGACTCAGGACATTACTCTGTCACTCACCCTCCCACACCCTGGATACCTGCAGCCGCCTCTCCCCTGCCACGTCTCTCCTGCAGTCCCACGCCAGCAGGACCCCTGCTTCCTGCACCCCCACCGCCCCCTCCGCCTCTTCACCCGATGTCAGGGTGACCTGTCAAGAAGAGGCTCTGGCCCCGTCACTCCTCTGCTCTTCGGTGACTGCCAGGACACGGGTCCTCCCGGCTGCCCGTCCACGTCCCCAGGCCCCGGCCCAGCACAGAAAGCCCTGACCACACTGGCACCCGGGGCCTGGAGCAGCCTGAGGCCTGCCGTCATCGGGGCCTGTGCCTGCTTTGCCTTCCCTGTTTCAGCTTCTTCTCACGTGGCCCCCTGCTGCTGCAGGTCTGCATGGAAAGGCTGCCTCCTCTGAGCAGCCCTCCCAGACTGCTCATGCAGAGCCTTGGCCCAGCAGAGTCCCCCACCCTTCCGCAGGGCCGTCCGCTCTGGCTGCATGCTTGTTTCCTTCTCGCGTGTGCCTTCCTTGCCAGCAGTCGCGAAGCTCCCGGTCAGTGTTCTCGGGACCTCTGAGTCCCCAGCTCAACACCTGGCACCAGGCGGGGACTCCACAACTGCTGGTAAAGAGACAGGTGTGGAGACGAGCCTGCGGGACCGCCTGGCGGGTGGTGTGGGAGGGCCCACTCAGGTTTCCAAGGACGGCCTAACGCACACCTCCCAGCGCTTCCAAGAAGCTGAGCGCGGTCGCAAAAAACAACATACTTTTTATCCAAGAGGGAATAAGTCCTTCACGAGAGTGAGCCCAGAATCCTGGTTTTAAAACAATTTAATAGACGGAGTAATAAATCAAGGCAAGGTTACTATAACACTCATTAGATTATAAATAATAATAAATGAAACAAAGCTTTTGTGTAAGTCAGCGTAGAGCTTCATTGATCTCTTCCGGTATAACACACTCGCGGACGGCCCATCTAATCGGATGAGGCGGCATTATTGCCCGTTCCACCCGGCATCGCCCAGGAGGGGGCCTGTGGGAGCAGGTCGCTGTCAGGACCGGCGCCCTCTCTCTCAAAGCGGCTTTGTAGCCGTCTAAAATGAGGGCTGACTCACGTACAAAGTACTAACTTTCCAATTTCAGCTTCTGGGGCTAAACACGAAATGACGGCACGAGGGTGTCCCCCCGTCTGACCCTCGCCACAAGCCCCTCTCCAGGCCGGCTGCCTGCTCCAGAAATGCACATATAATTTCATTTTGTCTCCCGTCCAACAGCCGGCCTTAGAAGTTAATTAAATTGGTCGTCCATTGTGTTCACCTACTTGCAAAGTTAATGATATTCCGCTCCTGAATTAAAGAGCATTTCATAAAGCTTGCACCACGGGAGCTGGCGTGCTGCATGAGGGGTGCCGAGCCCTGTCACAGCCCCGGTGGTCGTGTCCCCAATTAGGCAGCCCAGCGAGGGGCCTGACAGGGAGGGTGAACACACAACAGCCACTTAACATCACACGTGGTCACGATAAATCCCCCAGATCGACGCGCCTGTTAACATTTCACAGCACCACCGCGACAGGCACCTGACAGGTGCGGACGGCCTTCTGAAACGGTCCCCGAGACGGGCTGCCTGGAAGGGGCGCGTCGTGAGGGTGGTGACGCCAGACCCTCGCGTGCAAGGGACAGGGGGTAGAACGCCTGACTGGGGAGGCAAGGTTACCAGCTGGCCCAGGAAACGGCCTTCGAGAGCGGGCTCGCACATCCACTCACACACCCAGTCACTGCGCAGATGGTTACTGGAAACTTCTCTGGGCCGCGTGGTCTCGGGCATCCGACAGAGACCGAGGAGTAAACGGCCTGAGGCGCGGGGGACAGTGACAGGTGCTTCACACAAAGGATCAGCCTCTGACCACAGGGGCTCCGTCCACAGGATGTCTGGCACGGCGGCACGTGCGTGGGGGGCTCCGGGACAACACCTGGGGCTTCTGCCATGGAAGCCGGGCCAGGCGCCTGAGACCGGCGCTCCGGAGAAAAGGCGTCCAGCTTGACGCGGCTGTGAGACTCCACAGGCAGACTGAGAAGGAGACTGGACGTCTGGGCCTGGGGTCCAGGACAGAGGTCTGAGAGCCGATGCAAATGTAGGCGGACAACGTGGCCGGCCGATGGCCTGGGTGCCGAGCTTGCCGAGGAGGGAGTAGAGCCAGAGGCCCGGGAGCAGGACGGGACGGGGGCGGGTGGTATCTCGGAGGTGAGTGGGGAGGAAGGGGCAGCTGCGGGGCCAGGCAGGTGGAGGGCACGGGGACCGGCCCCCCGCCTCCACCCGCAGAGGCCAGCGGCGCTGTGCACAGCCACCTCGAACGGCCGACACTCGAGACTCCTCACGGTGGCCGCACGGACGGGGACCCCACCGCTAAGCGTGGGGAGTGCGGCGCCCCAGGAAGCAAGGGGGCCAGAGACTGGCCGCAGCTGCAGGGAACCGTTAAAGCGTTGGCCCAGGGAGGACGAGCCCACCGGCCACGTCCTGCGTCCTCCCGCTGCCTGGACGCGGCGGGCCGTGGTGGCGGTGCACCCGCAGGACACCCCCGGAGTGCTCTGGGGACGCGGTCAGGCCTCGGGGGCTCCTTCCCACAGGACAGTCGCCAGCCGCTGAGCACGTTCAGACCTTGCCTTCCAAAACCGAAACCCTACTGACTCACACCTGACTTACTGTATTTCACCAACTAATGCCGCACAACCGGCGGGAAAAGCCGGTCAGTTGCTCACACGGTCTTTATTTGGGAGGAAGGGAGGGCGGGCCGGGAAGTCCGCCTACGTGACGGAGCTCCTGCCGTGAGCCGTGGGCGACAGTGACCATGGAGCCCCTTTGCAAGCACCCCAGGGCATGCTTCAATTTGCCTCGCCTCGGTATTTTCCCCTCCAAACGAGATTCGTCTGCGATACGGATGCACTTCTCGGTAACATGCGTTTTGCAAACTGAGTTTCAATAACGAGCAAAGAAAAATATCTTAAAATAACCAGTTTTAATTATGAGATTTACTAAGTCATTTTTTTCATGTCTACATGATTACAAAACTAAATCAATACACTTTTATGCCAATTAAATTATGTGGAGCATTTGCATCATAATCAAAACAGCTCTTTTATCTTTCCTCTTACAAAAATCATTAGCTTTTCAATTACAATTTCACCCTCACAAACGTGGAGAAATCCGTTATGCGCGTGACGGACAGAGGATAATTGAAGTCCAGTGCACTTGAAGAGATGACTGGCACCAAACACAAGCTGTTTACAGAATTCCTTCTGCCGCGGGGAGGCTTGGGGCAGACAAAACGCTACTAAAAAGACTTAATTGATTTTTAAATTTCCATTACCCTGGGAACACCATCTACTTCGGAATCAAGTAAGTCAGTGGGTCCCTGTAGGCGGAAATGCTACACAGCAGCATTCTGAGTGGGCCGTGTCCTCCCACAGCCTCACGGTCCGGTCACTGTCACCGGTCCCTGAGGCACGAAGCCCGGGGGGTGTCGAACGCTTCACTTCCCACCACGAGCACATGCGCCCCGCGCCCTCCTCGGTCCGCGTCTCTGCGCGAAGAATGTCCTCGATGTGGGTCTGCCGGTGACAGAGTCCTCACGGCTGCACCCGAGCGAACCTGTCCGTGTCACTCTCTCTCCCGACAGGTGCTCGGCGGCTGCTGCCCTCGGGCTAACCGCTGCCCCGTGAAGGCAGCCCACCCCCTCCCCGCGCGGCCTCTGAAACATCCTCTGCGTCTGTGGCTTTGCTCGGCCTCACTGTGGTCTGTCGGGGTCCCCGGGATTCCTGAGTTTGTGTGTTGAGGTCTTTCACACTGGAGAACTGTCATTTATTACCTCTTCAAAAATGACTTCTTGTTCCTCTCCCAGCTTTGTCCTCAGGCTCTAACCTCAGTGTGTCAGGCCTCGCACCTTCCGTGTCCAGTCACGTCCACCCCATCCCTTCTGCGTCTCTGCGGTTTTAGCGATGTGACTGGGGCAAACGTGTCAGGATAGCCTCAGTCGCCCCTTCTGTAAATAGGACTAATCATCCAATTCTTTCTCCGTGAAGGTCACGGGAGACCCCATACACATACCAGGGTCTGTGAGAAAAGCCGCCGCGACACACAGCTCTCCTCCTGCAGCCCTGCTTTGGGGGTCCGCCGACTCAGCCTCTGGGACGCGGGTCCCTAAGCCGGCATTTCCCCGAAGGCCCTCCAGGTCAACACGCACGACCCTGACCGTCACCCCACCTTCTTCCACCGGGGCCCCTTCCTGGGTGAGCAAGTTCCTCTCCCGGGTTTGGGGGCCTCCGTCAGTCAGCGGGCGGCTGTGTACCCGACACGGGAAGACAACCCCGGCACCTGCTCTCCAGGGTTGCCAGGAGCCCTCGCGGGTGGTTCATGTAACACGCACGCTGTGACGGTGCTGTGACCGTTCAAGGCCAACTATCGTTCCTATTGGGTGCTATCATTAACTATTTCCTCTTGCCCCCAGTGCCCTCAGCCCGCTGCAGGAGGACAGGACGGCCTCAAATATGGCCTGGCTGACCCCAGAATGCAGGGCATGGCAGGGAGGGGCACGCCAGCCAAGGCGGGGGGGGGGGGCTTTCTGCTTCCACAGCACAGAGGCAGGGGCCTCACTGCTCACACCTTCTAAATCCCCCCGGGTGAGTCTGACGGCGTCCCCTCGTTCAGGGAGAGGCCACTGGGCACCGGCCCCCCGTGCCCCCGGGGTCCCCCCAGGAAGAGGGGGTGAAGGACCAGCTCCGGCGCAACCCATATTTCACATCACGGGCCGGCCAGCCGGCCGCTGACGCTCCCCACAATCTGAAAGGCCCTTTTGAGGCCAAATCACGGCCGCCCTGATGGGAAGAGCTATCCACCACTCATGGCCTTGATGTCAGTGAGGCTTGCTGACAAAGCCCACGGAGGAGTGACCCCCACTGCCGGCCCCGTGCACACCTCCTCCGTCTGGTGCTGCTGCCCAACCACACAAATACCTATCGTTTTCCTTAAAAAGGAAAAGGACCATGAGCCTGAGGGCAGGTGTGCCCTGCCAGGAGGTTCCCCCATAAAAAGACGGACGTGCTGGCACGAGTCTGCTGTCGGGAGAATCTGCACAAAGGGAAAACCTGACAGGCGGGGGCAGGGAGCATCTGCCGGAACCCTCTAGAAAGCCAGTCTGAGGTGAGGTCATTCACAACTGCCAGCGTGAGGCACCTGTGAGGCACAGGTGACCTGGGAGCCCCCCCCCCCACGCTGCGCCTCCCTCTTTGGTGACCAGGGACTCACGGCATCCACCTGCCCAAGAATGTACCGGTGGGAACGACAACCAGCCGGGGGGGGCCCGCATGCCCCCTCTCTCAACGTGGTGAGAGGATCTGACGCACGGGGGTGGTGCCGCCAGGGGACGCGGAGGCCCCGAGGCCCAGGGCGGGCAGAAGACAATCGGGGAGGAAGAGGGAAGGGGCTCAGGAGCCTGGGGCTTTGTGGACGGGGGTCCAGGCACTCAGCGGGGCTCAGGGTCAGGGCCGGAGAGGCCAGAGGGATGGCCGGGCATCGCCGGGACACCAACAGGGGCACGACACCACAAGTTCCAGGGCTGTGCAGTCAGGAAGGGGCCACGGTGCTCGGGGACACGGAGGGCAGTCCCTCCCACGTGGAGACCAGCCACATGAGCCTGACATGCGGTCCGTAAACGCAGCAGGTCATACCAGGAACCGTGCCCGACGAGGAGCGTGGTCCACACAACATGCCAAAATGCCACCGTGCACCACGTGCCCACGTAGAGTGGGGAGAGGTGCCAGCACAAAGCTGTCCTGGAAGTCAAGGCCAACGACTCAAGCAACGAAACCTGCCTTCCCTGTGATGCTGGTCTCCCAAGCGCCCTGAGGCCCACGCTCACTCCGTGGCAAACCCGGGTGCCAGCCACACGGGCCGGGCCTCACACACTCCCCGGTCACCGTCACGGCAACGACACTGAGAGCAGCCGGCCGTCGTTCTCTCCCTGCTTCTATGGCAAAGGCCGAGCCAGACAGAGCACGGCCATCTGACCCCAGAAGTGTCCTCCTTGGGCACTGCTACTTCCAGTTTATAAAACAGACGTCACTGAGGCTCCCTCTCATCGTCTGTGAGGATGTGCTGGCAGGTCTAAAACTGCAAGGTTAAGAAAAACGTGCAGTTATGTTTTCCCTCGTGTCCACCTCAGGCAGCGGGGCGCCCACTCCCGTGCTCGCCAGCTGCCCACCACCCAGGACCACGCACCAGCCCCGGGCCGTCCCGTACCTCGCGGCCGCTGGCTGTCGCGGGGGGGGATCACGGTCAGGTTCGTAGAAAACCTTGACAAAGGGCAGGTGCCCAGTGCCAGTGAGGCTTGGTGCAGGTGTGTGAGAGCACAGCTGGTTTTAAAGGAGAACAGAAACCAGCCAAACTGAAGTCGTGAGCACTGAGGACTGCTGAGCTATTCAAGGAGTAAGGACAACGGGCAACAAGCTTTGAAGTCACATCAAAGAGAAATGACGGGCAAACCCGTCTAAGCTCCCTGTGCAAACCCACGTTTCACTTGGGGACAGGTATGACTCTTTTTTCATTTCCCTGATCGTGTTTTAATTAAATCTCCAGCCGCCATGTAAAATAAAGCCATTATGGACAGTGATTCAGGAATTTCATCAGTCCCTGTCGAGCTATGAAATCAATCACCTGAGTTTTTATTACGTAAGTTCTACAGAGTAAAACGGTTTGAGGCTGAGAGATCCGACGCGCTCTGATGTGAGCCAGGAGCGCGTCAGACGTGCTTCCCGAGAAGGTGGCGCATGCACACGCTGTGGGCGGGGTGCCGCTTCACATGGTGATCGCGGAGAACCTGAAGGCCACCTCGAGAGGGGCGAAAATGTGAGGTCCCCCTGTCATTCTGTCTAAAGAAGGGCCTGGCAAAACGTCAACCTGGGATTTGCAAGAGTGAAGGAGGGGTGTGGCCGCGGGCGCCTGGCAGCCCTCCCCCCCGCCACCGCTCCCCGCACACGGCTGGCCCCCACCGACGCCAGTACGTTAGAGAAACTGAGTAATTTCGTCTGATGTTGCCTAGAAATAAGGAAAAATAACAAATACTTACAAAAGTTACACCTGAAAAATCTGCACTCAAACTTATGTTCAATGTACTTAGCAAAAAGGTCAAAGCTCGGAATTTGCTGGATAAATAAATGTTGGTGAGGCGGATGAATCACTGGAGAATTGGTGCATGGCAGCGAATGAATAACCTGCAAACGCTTCCCAAACCCCATTATTTCCCCTTTTCCAAGAGCCCAAGATTCATGTCCCCGCATGCCGCCAGTTCATTACCGAGAAATACCATCCCTCTTCCGGCTCTCGCCGGGCGGCACGCGGCCCCTCGAGGACCCTTTAATGTTTAATTCCCCATCATCCGCTCCGCTGAACAGCTTAATCTCTGCTTGTATGATCAATACTATATCAGTGTAAATTAAAATGACAATTTTAAAGTAATTAAGCCTGTTAATGCTCGATTCAAATGTCATTATTTGCACAAGGGATTGAGGAGAAATTACATCGTGTCCAGGGTGACAGGAAGATCTTTGAGCCTCCTCAATCCTGCTGCGTGGTGCCACTGGAGGCTTTAGCAAAGCGGATTAACTTCTGCCTCGCCCCGCCAGGGTACCTATCCAATTTCTAAAGAGGATAACGCAATTTGATAAATTTAATTCCGGCTACAAACTCAATTATTGTGATAACAGATGAAAACTGGGAGGAGACTCAAAACAAGGCCCACATTTCTAAAAACACACTTAGCTCGGGAATGAGATACAGCAGTTATGGTCTGATTTGATTTGTTCTCTCTCTTTCGAAAGCCCTTTAAATAATTACGGCGGTTGGATACAGCCGCCATTTATTAAATCATTTATTAAATTAAACAGCGCAGCTCTACCCCGAGAGGGGCTGCGGCTCCGTGCAAGCGTCCGCCGTCCGGAGCCCGAGAGGACAGCGGCCACGTCATTACATTAGCGGGCCTCACGAGGACCTACAGAGAGCCGCGGCAGCCCCCGACAAGACCTCGGCGGGCCCGGCCCCCGCTGGGAAAGCGGCCTCTGGCGCGTGCGGTCGGCGGCGGGGTGGGGTGGGCGAGCGGAGACAGAAAGTGAGCCGGGGCGGCCCCCCCTCGGCCGCCAGGCTGCGGGGCCGGGGCTCCGCCTGAGCTCCGCACACGGCCCGCGGCACGGCGCTCGCCGGGCTGCTCCGAGGGGCGGCGGCAAGCGCGGGGCCTCATCCGTCAGATGGGCAATAAAAATTGACAAGCCAACATTAATTTCAGGACGAAGAGCAAAGCGTAACAATTTCCATGTGACGGATGTGGACGCGCCGCGCGGCCGATCCCTCGGGGTCTCCCCGGACGGTCGCGGACCCGCTCCCCTCCAGAAGGTGACCCGGAGCGGCCGCAGAGAGGCCCGAGGCGCCGGGGCCGCCGGCCGACCGCCTTTCACTCCCCTGTTCTCGGTGATGCGACGGGTTCTGGGTGCGGCGCGCGGGTCCGGACGCCACGTGTTCCGCGGAGGAGCGTGGTCTGCGGCCGGCAGGGCTGCACCGGGCCCCGTGCGCACCGACGAGGCCTCAGCCGCCACCTGCCTCCCGTGTGAGCCGCGTGCACGTGCGAGCAGCGTGCAGGCCGCACTCTGGGCACCGGACACACCGACAGCCCTGAGTGTGAACCATTTCCCGTGTCCACGGATGAGGAACCAGACAGGGCCTCACGAGGCGCTGACAAGCGATCACGACGCGGACAGGAACGGCGACTGACAACAGGCGTGCAATGACCTGATTTTACGGCAAACGTAAGGGAACGGCACGGTTAGGACTCTTCCCTCCCAGGCAGGAGACCCCAGATCTCAATGCTACGTTTCTTTGTGACAATTAAGGATCAGGTCCTCTCCTGAAAGGTAGCAGACACGAGCTAGAGGGGAAAGCGGGGGAAGAGCCGACTGTCAGGGTACTTTCACGCACCTACTAAGGGGGCAGTTTGCCCGAAATCGAGAGGCGCGTGCGGTCTCAGGATGCGCTCTCTGGGAGGACGCATCCCAGCTGACGGGAAACAGGTGCTGCCTCGTCAGCCTGTTTTGAAAACACTGGAAAACCCACAAGGAACACCACGCGGTGTCTAAAGCCGGCTTTTCATTTCCTCTTGTCCGAGGCGCCTGGTGCACAAGGGGCCCGTCCCGGGGATTCGCTGGAGCCCGCGTGGCCCGGCCCCACCGGCCACCACCACCTGGGGCGGCCGCAGGTAGAGACTCAGCACCTGGGCCGCGAGGGGCCCGATGGGGGCGCCAGCCTGACAGCCGCCCCCCCGCCCCCCACAGCAGAGGGACGTGGGACCCACGCGGGCGCCAGCACTGGCCCCTCCTTCAAGCCGACACGTGTGTCTAACACAGCGGACAGGAGGCGGCGTGGACTGCAGTGTGGGAGCAAGTCTAACAGACACACATCCACATAGCAGGCCTGCCGAGCACACGCCCTGCCGGCGATAAGCCCGCCCCACCACGTCTGTCCGCACACGTGGGCCGGGGGATTCACCGACAGGCCACCAGAGACCGGCCCACAAGGCCACCACGGGCCACGACCGCCACGACCCAGGCCGATGGCCCTCGGCGGGCCGAATGCCACCGCGCGCGGGCAGCCTGGCACAGGGAGGCCGCGACCTCTCTCGGGAAAACAACACTCCTCGCTCCCCTCGGGACGGGGCTGTGAGTGGAGCCCGGCCACCCCACTCCGCCGGGCGCTCTGCCGCCCTGACCGGTCACGGGAAGCGCAGGGACCGTCAGCCCAGAAGGCTGGTCAGGATGTCCACCTGCCTGTGCAGAACGAATCCGAGACATCCCCTGGGAAAGCCCGGAGCACAGGTGCAGTCGAGCCCCTCTCTCCTCCCTGGGTCCTGCGACGCCGCCGGGGTGTGACCCCCGGGGCGTGACCCTCATGACCCGCCCCCTGGACTCTCGGTCCACCTGTGACCTGGGCATCGGCTCTCGGCAGTGCCGTCTGGGCTTCTGGGAAAACCTCTGCACCGGTGTTCCTTTTGTCCCCTTTGGGGTGCTGAACACGGACGTCCAGGGAGGCCAGGGCCGGGGACCGCGCGGAAGTGCCCCGCAGCGGAGGACTCCCGGAGTGAAATGTCGCTCGAGGCCAAATGAGCAGAACAACAAGCCAGACTGTGAATCCACCGTGACTATTTTTTTATGTTCACTGCTTCACTGATTTTCTGTCAAAAAATGCTAACAAGCAGGAAAGTCCTTAAGAGCTTTACAATTTTTCAGTTTGTTCACCAATACGTTTCGAGCGGCGTATTTGTTTCCTGGGCTGCGAGTGACACGGCCCTCGATCACGCCTGTCTGCGCCTGATGGATCGGCCGGCCGAGAGGCGCCCGTTCTGGATTCCCACCAGGGAGAGCCCGACTCGCACGGAGGAAGGGGCCGCTCGGACGGGCAGGGGACCCAGGGGAGCCCCCGTGGGGGCGGGAGGGAAGCAAGACGTTTCGGCTGCCACGCTCAGAACTGGCCCGGCCGGGGCTCTGGGCAGAGGGCCGGGGAATCGTGTGCGGTGCCTCCGTGACCCCCGTGGACGGCGAGGACAGGCGAGGCCACGGCAGCTGCGTGAGCAGCCTGCGGGGGGAGAGGGAGACCCTCTCTACGCCACGTGGCTGCCGCGTGGGGTGGCTGTCCCTCCTCACACCCTGCCCCCCGGCAGACCCGCTCCTCGCAGAGATGGAGCCACCGCGGGCCGCGGCGCGTGCAGACGGGCTGAGGAGCAGGTGCCGGCGCTCACACGGGCCCACGTGCGACCTCCCTGTCTTCAGAGTGGGCCCACCGGTGCCCCGAGCACCCGGCCCAGCCCCGGGTCCAGACCGCCCGATGTGGGGCGTGCTCTCACTGACACCTGCTGTGTGCGCCCCCGGGTCTGCCGGCCAGCGCCCTCCGTGTCATGCTCCCGAAGGAGATTGTTTTCGGCACCAGCAAAGGCCGGCCGTCGCCCGGGAGGCACGGCTCCCGGACACACGGGGCAGGGCCACGGCTGGGACCACCCACCCGGACGGGGGCGCAGGAGCCCGGCCAACAGAGATGCACACCGTGTGCGCTGGGCCTCGAGGGACACTTGCGGCAGACGGCACACCTCCAGGCCAAAAAGCTCTCACGGTCAGGAGGGAGGCCACACGTTGAACGAGGTGACTGCCACTGAGGAGGCGTGGGTGGAACAAAGGAAGAAGCTCCACGGAGAATCTGGAACCTGCGGCTGAACTCGAGACGGGACACAACATACGAAAAAATGCAACGGCTCATAATCGTAGAAATGGCCCCATTTCAGGCACATAACACATCTGCAAATCGACTGGACAACTAGGAGCCACAAGACGGCACCCCTTCTGCCCAGAGCACAGACACAACGTAGACTAAAGTTACTCTTAGGTTCAAAACCAGCGCAGCTTCATTTGGTCTGAAGAACGCTCTGTCAATTTCACATCGACGGTATCTGTTCAGCGTGAGTGTGACGGTGGCAGTAAGTCACACTCTGCTGTTCCTTCTTGTGGAACGACGCGTGTCCTGACCCGTAAGACGCACGGCGATCTGCGTACCTGGTACGCGAAGTCGGCTGGTGACGGACGCGTTTCCCTTCTCAGTTAAATGCTTTGAGGTCTGACTGCTCAGCCATTCACCACACGACTAGTTACCGCAGTTACCGATGGACGCCTAGCACTCAGGAACCCGCACGGGCTGTGTGCACGCGGAGGGGGCCGGAGGCACGCACACACCCATGCAGCCGTCACGAGAGTCAGGAATGCCAGCGCGGCCACTGCTCCCGGGGACCCCGTCCCAGGAAACCCCTGATTTGCCTTCTGCCATCACAGATTAGCGTGCATTTTCGAGAACATCCTATGAAATGGAATCCTGCGGGAAACCCGCGACACACGGCCCGTTCCCTCGACGGTGGAGCAGGACTCCAGCTTGCCCATCGCCTGGATGCTCACGGTCGGGACGCCCTGAACGCGTAGGTACCGTCCTGGCTGGACAGGCTCCTCCACTCTCTCAGGAAGACTCCTGGGATCGGAGCGCCCGGGACACACGGTCAGTGGGTTTTCACTTTCTAAGAAACTGCCAGTGTTCTCCCACGTGGTTGTGCGGGTCCACATCTCCACCTTAGCCACCCCTGAGGGCCCAGTTCCTCCGCGCCCTCACCAGCACTGTGTGTTGTCGTTCCATCCAACAGCAGAAAGTCTGTGATCTCTGAGGAACGTGGCGTTCGGCCTTTTGCTCTGGAAACGGCTGGTGTTAAGTACTTTTCATGTGATTATTTGTCGTTTACAGAGCTTATTTGGTGAAGTGTCTCTTCAGAGCATTCAAAAATTCCGTTGTCTGGTTAGCACTAAGCTGTAAGAGCTCTTTATGAGATACAGTACTCTAGATAAAATTCCTTTGTCGGATATAATTTGCAAATATTTCCTCTCTGGCTGTGAACTGCCTATTCTTGTATCTTTTGAAGGGCGTGTGTTTTCCATTTTGATGAACTGCAATAGATTAACTTTCATTCATAATAGTTTGTGCTTTCTGTGTCACATTTAAGGAATCTTTATCAAAGTCGAGGTCACTAAGATTTTCTCTTACATGTTCTTGCAGGAGTTCATAGTTTCAGCTCTGATACTAACTAGGTCTGTGATCTGTTCAGAGTTAAGCTTTGAAATAAAGGCTGACTTTTTGCACACGGCCATCTAAATGTGACGACGGTGCCATCTGTGAAAAGATGACCCCACCCCACCCCACCCCCGTGAGTTGCCCGACCCCCTGTCAAGTCCAGTGGAGGGTCTATTCCTAAGTTCTCTACTCTGGTCCATGATGTGTTCATCTGGTTTTACGCCAATGCTACTCTGTCTTGATGACTGCAGATTTATAGTAAGTCCTAATCAGATAGTGTTAAGTCCTCGTTGTGGCTAATCTAAATCCTTTGTATGTCCACATAAATTTTAGAACCGGTTTCCACCAAAAAACGGTCTGTTCAGATTTTGACTGGTATCACACTGAATCTTAACATCAGTGCGAGGAGAAATGCTACCTAAATAGTACTGCCTTCCAATCCATGAACATAGTACATCTCTCCACTTATGTAGATTTTCTTTAACTTCTCTCAGAGATGTGTTGCAGTGTTCAGTACACAGGTCTTGCGTATCTTTGGCCAAGTTTATTCCTAAATATTTTATATTTTGATACTATTATACATGGTAACATTATTTAAATTTCAAATTCCAACTGAATTGTTTGTGAGTTGACAGCTTGTATAAAGCCATAACTACACGACTAGATTCTTAAAATGTAAACAAAATACTTTTACGTTAGTCAATCCCTTCTGACTACTGGTGGAAGCATTTCACCCCATATTTTTCTTCTCCTGAAGGAGATACTGTCCTCATTAGTTTCACTGCAGTTAATTCAGTAAAGCTGACCTTCAGTCTCACACCATTTCTACTCAGCTCTGGACTGTGTTTTCAGAAATATAGCACAAAGGGGCAGACACGCATTTGGGAGCACGCTGTGATCTGGCTGGAGTGAAAAGGCCTATGTAGGGGGCAATGCAGGCTTTGCTCTAGGCCTGGCCTGTTGTGTCTGGCTTCCTCACAAAGCTGAGATACCGAGATCTGCACTGTCTTCCACCTGCCAGGTTTGGTTCCATTTCTCTCTGGTGTTCACTAGGGCACGCCCCCTGGATGGTTCGAGCTTAGAGAGAGACCACTTGACTTCAACAAGAGCTTCAAAGGCAGATCTGATAGATCTTTTAACTTTGGAACAATCTACCTACCCTTCTCTGTCTTTCCGTAGCCCTGATAACCTCACCTCCTTCCCCCAAACTGCACTGGTTTCCCATTGACCATCTAATCTTCAAATCCTTTGCCTGATACTCCAAAGGTCACCAGGGTTCAGCCAATCTTTGTGACGGCCTCGGCTCAGATGAGTGAACCCCTCCGCCCGCGTATACAGCCGCTCAGGGCACCAATGCACAGATCCACATGCCTCCTCCCTGTCTTCAGCTCCCCTCCCCATGCAAGTTCTTCTTTGGGGTCACCGTGAAGAGAAGGAATCTCTGCCCTCTAAGTTGTTTCTTCCACAAAAAAATTAAAATTATTTTTTCTTTTCTTTGGTTAAAAAAAAATCAGTTTTGCAAGGTTTATTATGAAAAACCAGCAGCGCCCTGATCATTTCGATTTTCTCTTCCTAAGGGAAAATTACTTTCTTTTACTTGTTTTCTTTTGGTATTTACCTCCATCTCACTAAAACTTGTATTGCTACTTCTTGACTTTCTAGTTTTCAACATTATTGACTTTTCCGCTCTGGAAGATGAAGACTTAATCCCTTGCCCTGGTTTCCTGTGCACTCACATGTCACGCACGTGCACTTCTGATCCCCTACCCTCTGGGTACAACCACATTTTTACTTGAACTGATAATCAGTATTTATGTCACCACGACCGTAGAAACGTTCTTCGTAACGGGAGAGCATTACGGCGGCCTTTCCTCTCTCCGACAGCAGTTTGTTTCTCCTGCGGTTCACGACTGGGTTCTCTTTGTGTCATCCGACTCCCTTGCACGTGTCACCGTAATTCCCCCACACCCGCTCCTCTCATCTCGGTACGTCTCAGCACATCAGACAATCGCCGACACCTCCTGGGAGAATCCTCTCAGAAACGGAACCAGCTTCACAACTGCTCACATGCCTGGTGCGTGGTCCTGCTCCTGAGCTCTGCCTTCACCCGACCTGAGGACTCCCTGGGAGCTGGGGCTCGGGCCTCACACACGGGAGCACACGCTGGTGTTTCCAGAGCCGGACGGAGAGGGCATCGTGTCCAAGAAACAGGGCAAAGCCCTCCGCGGACTTTCGGTCATGGCGGAGGTGACCCAGATGCACGCGTGAACTCTCCGGTACGCACCCTCCGGGCGCTGCTACGTTCGAACCCCTGCTCCCTGTTTCCTGGATCACGCGCCCACTTTGTGGGGTACGGTATCTCCCGATGGCACTTCTTGACAAAGGGTGCTAGGGACAAGATCTTTTTTCAGATCTGACGTTATCAGATACACTCACTTTTCCCTGCTCACGGACTGGCCCGCGGGGATCGCGGACGGGAGCTTCCGGTATGCCAGGGCTTGGGGACAGCGCTCCCGTCCGTCATCTGCTCTCCAGCGCAGCCCTGGGACGAGGGGGCCGCTGCGGCTCCCACGCCTTTGGTGAGAACGTGGCCCTCCCCGGCCTCCCTCAGGGCCGCCCTGCGGGGCCTCACGGCTGGGTCTTCATACCCGCACCTCGCCGGGGCCCCAGTGCGGGCTGCCCGGGGAAGGCGTGGCCGTGGGGCGCTGTGCGGGATCATGTGCTCCCCCGCTGGCAGCAGGCCACCCCCGAAGGGGCCCAGGAAGCGCAGACCCGCGTCTCGTGCGGCCTCTGTGCACCCAAGGGCCCAGCCTGGAACGCGTTCCCTGCTTCCTTCCGTGGCCACTCCCGCTCACTTTCCAGGTTCTCCTCGGAGCGGCCCGCTCGTGACTCCTGTTCCCACGAGGCCCCTGGGGCGCTCTCCACACCTGGTAACTGCACATCCGTGTACGTGTGCCCTCGAGCCTGTGCGCTCCATGTGGGCAGAGGCCCCGACGGCCCCTCGAGTACACACGGTCACGCGTGGCAGCTACGGGTCACGGCCGTGTGTCGTGTGCACGCACTCGCTCCCTGGAGCCTGTGAGCTCGAGGACAAGGAGCGGGCGGGTGTCGTGTGCAGCCGTCAGGCGTCACACCCGCGTGCTGTGCCGCATGGAGCCAGCCCTCTGCCGGCACAATCGGCACCGGCCCCATCCGGCCGCGGGAGGGGGTGTTGGACTTCTCTCCCCCGTTCCCGCCATGCAACCAGGCTGAGGACAGGCTGGTCCGCTGGAGCGAGGGTCCGACCGGCCCCCCCGGGCACAGAGGCGACCGGGCGAGCCCACTTCTCAGCACTCTGGCTCCAGCCTCACCCCCCCGCACCGGGGGTTCTCTCTCAGCAGAGGGCGAGCCCCGTCCTGTGTCTGCCACGCCTGCAGAGGTGCAGGGGCCGGACCAGGGTGTGCGGGTGACCGAGCTCAGTGCTCTGCTCACTGCTGAGGCTCGGATTCCGGCCGAGTGTGAGCACGGCCATCCTGCAAAAACTCAGCTTTCTGAATCCGTGCTGCGGACGCACGCCACGTGGGCTTGTCAGCCATGCCGCCGACCAGCGCCCTGCCTTCCTCACGGAGGCACAGGACCTCTGCACACGCTCCACGGCTGGACACCCATGGCCAGCCCCCAGAGCTGCGGCCACACAGTTCTTTGCCTCTCCGGCTCTGGACTCTTCCGAGGCAGCTCTTGACTTAGAATTGTGTGTACTTGGTGTGTAGACTGTGACGACCGGGCTGCCCCGCAGACCCTCCCTGTGCCCGTGAGCCTGCGGCGTGGACTCCCAGGCCCGAGGTCGGGGGCGACCACCCACCAGCACCGGCCCCGCCCGCAGAGCAGCCCACCCGCAGAGCACCCCACCCACGCTCCTGCAGACGCGCTCCCGCAGAGGGACGGACGGAAAGGCTTCGGGTCACCTTCATGCTGCGAAGCCCGACGGAGTCGGGTGCCGAGGCCGGAAGATCCCGGTTCTTGGGAAGGAGGCCAACGTTCGGCCTCAACTCGCTGTCTCTGCATCAACTGAGGCACAGACAAGACCCTGGCCCGGCCTGTCCGCAGGGGAGCCCGTGCGCCGCCCTGCATCACCCTCTCTGGTCCGGGGGGAGGGGACGGAGAGGCGGCACTCTGACACTCGGCGCAGTAAGCGTCCACGTGCACTCGTAGGGCACGCCATCCTTCTGGAATGTGTGTCTCGTCTGAAACATGGCTTCCAGAGGCAGACGTGCTGCCCAGAACAAAGGGAAATGCCAGAGATGGGATTACAGTCAGAAAACAGGACTGCGTGCCTGGACGCTCACAGATGTCTGGCGCTCAGAGACAAGCCCTCTGCTGGGGAGTGGCCATCTCGGTCCCAGGGGAGCTGGTCACGTGTTCAGGATGATGGGGCTCCCCCTGCCTCCCACCCTAAACCTGGGATCAGAGCGATGTTCCCAAGGCGCCCCCCCCCCCCCCCCCCCGCCATCACACAGTGCGGTCAAGCCCTTCCCCGACCACCTGGCTCCAGCCTTGCTCCTTCGGCCACGACCCCCACCCTCCCCGCTGGCGGCTGTCCCTCTCTCCTGCCGGCGCACCAGCCACCCTCAGAAACGTCCGTGGGCCTCCCAAACCTGTTCTGGCTTCAGTCAGTCGGAACCCCAGGCCCCCGCGTGAGGCACGGAAGCAGTCTCTGTGCTCTGGGTTCAAGTCTGCGCAGACGCAGAAGAGCCTCCGTGTGCCCCTGCCTCCCCTCCGTCCAGTGGCAAACGCGGGTTACACGCAGGTGCTGCGCGACGCCCTTGTCGAGCGCATCGACCGGCGCCGGCATGGGCCCCCCACGCCTCCTGCTGCCACCACGCAGCATCAGCAAGAGAGACGGCTTGCGCAAAGAACATCCGGCCGTGGCGTCGCTTGGCTCACGAGCAGGCCGCCAAGCAGGTCCTCCCGGAGGAGGACGTGGTGGGGGGTGCAAAGTGCCGACCGGGGCGGCGAGGGCCAGAATCCCGAGTCCCAGGGCCAGGGCCCCTTCTTCCCGCGGCCCTGCTGCCGGGTCCAGCCCGGGGGCCCCCAGGGCCAGCAGCTTCTCGTTCCAGACGCTGGAGAGTGGGAAATGGTTGCAGGGAACCCTGACTCTGGGGGCGGCAAGACGTGCTATCATCGATCACGGGCCAGGTTTGAAGTCCTCAGTCTTCCCAGCAAAGTTTTTGTCCCCACAAACAGCTGCACGGGAATGGCCATCCTGCCATCTCCCCTGTCCTTCCCTCTCCCATTCTCCCGCTGGGCCACGCGGATCCACGCTGTGTGGCCCTGGGGACTCGGCCAGAGCTCTGGGGGCTCCTGAAAGCCTTTTCTCGAGAAGCACACGGTCCCCCCACGCCCACCGAGAACCGCAGCATCCGAGACGCCCGCCTGCCCGCCGCACTTCACTCGGCCGCGGGCCGCTGGGGCACCCACAGGCCAGGGCCCTGTTGGGTACGGGGTTTCCGGAGGTGACGGGGGATCTGCTGTGCCAGGACATACCCAGCGTCCCCTCAGAATGCACAGAGCCGGGTAAAGTCAGCCTCGTGGCACCCGTGCTACCCTGCTCGACAGCCCCATGCCACCTCATCCGTCAGAGGCAAATAAAAAAGTCAAGCGCAAATGTATAAAAAATTATGATAGGAGCCCTAAATAAGGCAGGGACTGCACGCTTATTGAGTCAAAAATCAATCAATCAATGAGTGAGTGGATCAGAAGCACCTCATAAGCCCCAAAGAAATAATTTGCCCAAACACTGGGATTTAACAGTGGAAGACCAAATTTCAACACTTTTAGGAAGTAAATAATGAAAAATCAATTCAAAGAAAAAACAGATCAAGAACCCTGGACCCTGACGTGCCGACACATTTATTGCTGAGGCCGTTTCTCGGCTGACCCGAAAACTTCGGGGGGTGTTTATTTACTTTCAGCACCTTCCAGAGATCAATATTTTTAATTTGGATCCGAGTTATTATTTTTCACATCACAGCAGCGGGGAGTGGAGTAAAGTGGCTCATATTTTAGTGCTAAAAAGATCGATATGACAGCTTCACCTTCACTTCGGGCCCCCGCCGCCGCCCGGCCGCACATCACCGTGTCCCGCGGGGCTGCAGGTGCCGCCGAGGGGAGCGGGTCGTTACCGCCAGCAGAGCAGACAGCGTGATTTAGCTGAGCGCGGAGGGCCCGGCGCCCTCGGAAAACCAATCTTGTTCCCCACACTCCATCAGGCCTGTCTGGCCCCACAGGCGGGGCGCGGAGGCGGGGCGCCGCCACGGGAGGGGGGCCTCTCCTGGAGCAGATTAGTTCCCTCATCACAAATGCATTTGCCTTCTCTTCCTTTCCTCAGATCAAAGAACATCAGTAAACTCCATTAATTTTCCATAAATTTCCCCTAAAATCTTACTCGGGAGAGCAGACACAGGAGAAGGGGGCCGACCGTGGGGGGAGCACGGGGGAGGTGGAAGGGCACCTCCTCCAGTGCACCCCTTCCCGCCAGCAGGGCCGGGGCCACAGGGGGGAGCAGGCAGGGGCCTGCGGCAGAGGGAAGGGACAGAGCAGGTGCAGCCCCCCTTGCCCTCCAGCAGATCTGGGGCAAATGGGAGGCAGGCCCCCACTGACGAAGGCCCCGAACCTCCCGGAAAAGAGGGTCCAAGGCCAGCACCGAGCCCTCCCGGCCCGTGCTTCCCCCGTGGGGGACCCTCCTCTCAGCACTGCCAAAGACAACGTGGGGTCGGGGGTGGGGAAGGAGCCCCCCGAACAGAGAGGAAAGTAAGAGGGAGCCTGGTCTGTTGGTGACGAGCAGTCCCGGTGTCCCAGGACGGGGAGCCATCGGCATGGGCACTCCCAGCCTGGTGGGGGCCAACCCCTCTTAGGCATGAACCGGCAGATGGGCCCTCCTGGGCACCAGGGCCTGCCCTCAGGCTGCATGGTCTGACTACAAGGGAGGACTCGTAAGGCAGCCACTGCACGTTCCCGGGAAGGAGAACCTGCTGGATGGGATGGGTTTGCCGAGCAAAGGTTTCAGGCCAGGGAGGGGGGTGCTCACCGGAGGGGAGCCTGCAAAGGGCACCTGACAGCCCTCTCCGGAGGTCTGCACACACACGAAGCCACGCTCCCAGGATGCCATGGTGTCCCTAGAGCTCTTGTCGGTGAACTGCTGCTTTGGACCACACTTCTTGCCTCACAGGAGGGAACTCAACCTGTGCACGTCTTCCGGGAACTGAACTGGCTGGCCGAGCCGGCTGGGGCACCGCAGGCAGCGGAGGCACCTGGGTCTCCCCACTAAGGGCTCGGAGGCCGGGAAGCCCGCTCCCCAGCCCACAGACCCGCCCGGGGCCTCTGGGTGATGCCGAGTTCCGGGCGCTAAAGGACACGACACGCCTCTGGCTCCAGACCCCTCTGCCCAGAAGAAACCCCACTTTCAGAGCTTCAGGGAGAAGTCGGAGCCTCCGTGTGCTAAGGCAGCCCTGCGGTCACAAAAGCGCTCTCCACGGACTCTGGACTCCACGTGCTCTCCGTGCCGGGAGGCCACCAGGGCACTTGCCCAGCTCCGGCCGCCACCGCCTGGGAGCTCTCACGGCTTGTAAGACCCTGACAGGAGCTCACGGCTCCCACCCAGACACGGCTTCCCTCTTTCAGCTGCCGGCTGTGCGGGCGTCGGCCCAGTGCCAGCAGGGACGGCGTCCTCGGGCCCACCCGCACCTGCCCTGCAGATCGCAACACGTGCGCCGCTGGCGCTGACCGGCCACGCGTGGCTCCCGGGCCCCAGAGGCTCCGCGGGGCCTGCAGCGTGCAGGCCGGCAGGGGCCTCGCAGGCTGGGCTTGGTGCCCGTCGCCCCCGGCTTCTCCACCGAGAGGACGGCCCGGTCCGTGCCCGCCACCGAGCCGACGCTGCCCAAGGAAAAGCCGCTGAGCCAGCGCGCTCACCTGCAGCCTCACGTTCTAGAAGCACCTGTCCCAGAAACGGAAGGGCTCCCCGGGGAACGCGACCTCGGCCTGCACCTCCTCGGATGGCCCCTGACGCCGCGCATCCTGCCTCAGGAGGCAGGTGACCCCCCTCTGTCCTCCTCCTCCTCCTCCTCCTCCTCCTCCTCCTCCTCCTCCTCACAGGGCACCCAGTGAGGGGAGGACGGGTGGCCTCTGGCCGTGCCTCTGTGGGCCTTCCCCAGCCCAGAAGCCCTGAATTCACACAACGGGGGGGGCCTGCCCGGCACACGCACGGCAGACGCTCCGTTCCTGCAGCGAAACGAGACGAGGAAATTATACCAAAATAAATTGGCAATTTCTTCCTCATTTAGCCATTTCTGAAGCCAGAGTATAGGAAAGCCGTTCCCTTCACGTCCCCCTATCGACGTTCAGGCTTTTCCGGTGGTAAGTGATGTGTTTTCTATGTTCCTCCGGCGAAATGAGACACAATTCCTGTGGTATCGGGTCTCCAATCAATAGACACTGGGAAGCCCTGGAAAACTACACCGGGCACTTCCTCAGTGTCAAGGCACGAGTGGCCGCGCCCTGGGCTGCTGTGAAGTCAACTGTGACCAACCGCGGGGCGCCTGTGACGTCACGGGGAGTTTCCCAAGAGGCAGATCCCGGAAGGCTTCATGTGGGAAGCGTTTCAGGGCACTCGGGACCCAGGCGCACCTGGCGGCGGGGGGTGCTGGCTGTCATTCCGATGGTGTCAGGTCCCTCCCACGTGGCGGGCAAGGGGACCTGAGGGCCCGGGGCCCAGGAAGCCGGCAGTCTGAGGAGCGCCCCACCTACCTCAGAGTCCACGCCTGTAACTGAGAAGGCCCTTGAGTCACCTTTATGTGTCATAAGCCCGGAACGTACCCGCCTGTCCACACGGATCCTGGGACGTGTGGAGGGTGTGTGGGCAATGTCCTCGGCAGGGAATAGGGGTGCTGGCAAAGGGCAGAGGTGCATGTGGCAGGGACCGGTCCTCCAGGGCCAGGGGGAACAGAGAGGCCCCGGGAAGGAGGGGAGGGGGGGGAAGGGGGCCGCGTACAGCGGGGGAGGGGGAGCGCACGGAGGGCAGGACGCACAGCAAGGTGGCTGCCACCTCCTCCCACGTGGCGGGCACCACAGAGTCTCCGCCCACAAGAAGGGACGACCCGGGGACATGAGGCCCGTGCCGTGAACGTGCTGTGAGGCGTGGGCACCCCAGGGATCCCGTGGACGCTGAGGCCTGGCCAGACACGCTGAGCGGTGGCCGCTGGCTTCTCTCCCAGATGCTGCAGCGTCCCCGGTGACGACGGGTCAGACGCCCCGCACGAGCTCCGGGTCACTCGCACCTCGCCACCTGGTGCCTGGGCGGGGACACAGGAGCAGGGGCAGGGAGGCCGGCGCACAGGGGTCCAGTCCTGCTGGAAGGGACACCCGCGCTCCTGAGTCTCCTCTCCGGCCGGTCCTGGCACAGTGGCCACAGCACCGTCAGCATCTACCTTCTGTCCCACGACCTGGCGTGCTCTGTCCGCGTGGCGGGACCAGGACGAGAGCGCCTTCACACCTGCTGGCGATCAGCACTGGCGCGTCTCGGTTCTTTGTGGGCAAACACAAAAGCTCACTGGGATGTGGAAACCGGAAAGCAAGGCGGAACACTGAAGAGCCTGGCGTTCTGTCGTGGAGAAGGCCTCCCCCAGAGGAAGGACGGCGGGGCGTTCGGTTAGGTCCTCCCGGGACGTGCGGGCCAACTCCAGGGCTGGGCCGGGCAGGGCGGCACCTGATCAGGGTTCGGGCTTCAGGGAGGTGGGCAGCCAGAAATGAGACGCAGCAGGGCCGCCTCCTGGACGCTGCCACAGGGGGAAGGACCTGAGGGCACCTGGGGCACCGGACGCAGCCCGCCCACTCCCGGCCCACCCCTCCAGCTCACGCGTGGCTGTGCTGCTGTGCCCACGCCCTGGGCCAGGGTCCTCAGTCTGCCCTCAGGGATGTCCCCGTGAGTTCCCGCAAACGGACAGGGCCTGGCAGCCCTATGAAGAAGCCGCCCTCCGGCCTCCACCTTCCAGGGAAGCAGGAAGCAGGTGACCCGGCGGGCGAGCGGGCCACCACACCGGGGGCAGCCAGTGGGGGCTGGGATGACACCAGCCTCCTCATCAGTAAGTGGCCCCCCAGCACGACTCTTAGGTGCAAACCAAACTTCACGTAATCATTGCCGATTTGAGTCTAGAAAAAGCCCTGTGAGCATCTCCTGAACCAAAAGCTTGACACCAAATGCTGCTTTGGCGCCATCTTCTGGTGACCAGGGGCATTGGTGGCTCCCGACGCAGTCGGCAGGACCCCCCCCCCCCCCACCCACCCAGAGCCATCCAGGAGGAGCCCCCACCCAGGCCCAGAGCCCCCTGCCCCCCCCCCCAGGCTGAGTCCCCCAGGCCCAGAGGCCCCCTCAGGCCGCAGCTCCCCAAGCTCAGACCCACCCCAGGCCCAGAGCCCACCCCCAGGCCCAACCCCCCACTCCAGGCCACAGCCCCCACGCTTCTGTGTGCAGAGCAAACCCCCACGGTCATGTTCATACACCAGGTGCAGCTTCAGGCTCAACCTCTTTCTGGGAACAGGCCACTATTTTCTGATCCCTATTAATACCTGTGACAGCATTTATGTACAAGATAAATTCATTTCAATTTCCTTTTTCAATTAATGGCCTATTATTTGAACCACACTCAGCTAAAAATACTGCTCCAATGCCATTAATCTTGTAAAAATTAAATTTTCCTCCGTCTGACAGGCAGAGGCCACCAGGCTGGGGTGGGAGAGTGGCCACACAGCTGGCCAGTGTAGCCCAGCCCCGCCCAGGACCCTGGGGGTGCAGGGTCCCCTCGACCAGGACGTCCGGAGGCCCCAGCAACGATGGTTCCGCCCACGGCACGCTGAGGGGGGCGACGGAAGGGCACAGAGGTGCTCCAGGGGCCCCAGGGCCAAACAGGATTTTATCGCCAACCATCAGCATCACGGTCACGAGGCAGGATCACACACACTCGGACCTCTGTGCCAACTCCGGGATGCGCTCCAACGTCTAGAGCTCCACCGTCCGTTCCCCACCCGCTGAACACGGCTGTCCAGTTATCCGGGGGCCATCAGCACACCTCGCCCAGGACTGCGGCCGCAGGAGGGGAGCCCCCACCTCCCCACTGTGCACCGCCCCCCCACCCGGGGGAAAGCCGGTCCGCAGCACTGTGCAGACGCCCCAGGACCGGCCGCCATGCGCCCACAGCCGCTGCAGGCAGGCCAGGCCTCCCGGCCCCCCCCCCCCCCGACCCCATCCGGTCCTGCGACACCTGCAGACACAGCCTCAGCGGCGCAGACCTGAGCCACACCCGAGGCAGTGTTCCGGCGGCTCCTTCTGCGGCCCCGTGCTGGCCAGTCCCGCCCAGCCGGATGCCATTCTCCAGCCCGGTCTGAGGCTCCCACCAAGCAGCACGGCCATGTCTCCGGCTAACGTGACATTTCTGTATCTGTGACCGAGAGAGGAAAGCACTGCCCGTTTCGACTAAAGTGCCACGGATGTTGGGTGCTCCCTGGCTTCAGACACTTTAAGTGTGAAAACCTATCCACCAAAGAACAGACTAGACGTGACACGACCGTGAAGTACTTCAGTGCACCAACTGGACGGCAAGGTCCTCCAGCAGGGAGAGCATGGGCTCCAGCCTCTGCGCTTCCTCGGGGCGAGGGCTGCGGGTGGGTCCCCCTCCCCAAGCGCCCTGCGCCACTCCCTCTGTCACGCGGCTGCTCCATGGTGTGACAATCTCCCACTCCGGGTATTTCCTACTATTTCCAATTGGGTTACGAAATAATTTTTGATGACCGAGCTTAATCCCAACTATCTGCAAGAGTGGTTATTTCTCCAACGAGTTTGCTGAGTTTTGGGGGTGCTCATATACAGGTTTTGCATTTCACTGCCAGCTGCAGACTGACACCTTGAGATAAATCTCAAAGGATGAGGCAAGACCAAAACGGAGGTTTCTTGGCCCCGATGCACCCCCAACATCCTGCCCCCCTCTCTCCACCGGCCGGCACTCCCGTGGGAGAGCAAGGCAGTCATGCGAGCACAGGCATGGCGGTAGCACAAAGCAGGCCTTGGAGGGCTGGAAGGTGGGCGTTACAAGAAAACACAGAAAACGTCCGTAGGCGAGCGTGAGCGAGAGGGACAGAGACCGACAGACGGCTTCCGGCATCAGGCCTCTCTGGAAAGATACTTCCTTTTCACAAGGACCCGGGGCCTGTGCACTGAGGAGCGGCTAACCCCCGCCAGCCCCGCTGACCGTGCGCTGATCTCTGCGGCCCCTTGCTCAGCCGGGCGAGGCTCCCGGACTCGACGACCGTGGCCTCGTTTCCCAAACACGTCCGTTCTGATTCGCTGGGTGAGGTTTCTCGGACTCGATAACCTGTTTAAGGAACCAACTTGATTTCACCGGTTTTCTCTACCCTATTTTCTGTCTCATTGCTGCTCTTATTGTGTTATTTCCTTCCTTCTACTTGCACTGGGTTAATTTGTTCTTACTTTTAAAATTTCTTAAAGAAAGCTTTTAATGGTAAACCGTTCCCTCTAAGCCACTGCACACAAACCCTGAAGGTTCCGATGGGTCTTTTGTATATTTTCTAACTTGCTCTGGGAAATCTCTTTGGCGCCTGGGATATTTACAAGTTTGTTGCTTGTTTCCAAACATTTGGGAATTTGCCAGATAACCGTTTCTGTTTACTTCTATTCTAAGGACTCTGTGGTCAGAGAACACACGTGCATGGTCTCGGCCAGATTTCCACACGCATGTGAGCATCCCCCGTGGACACGATCGGAGATACCTCCCCACCCCCCAGCCAGGGTGAGAGTGGCCAGAGCACGTGGACAGGCAGAGTCCTCAGAGAGGCGGCCCTCGGGATGGCCCGAACCCCGAGGGGCTGCTCTGCGCCCTTCCGGGAAAGTTCACGGCAAGTCTGTTCATCCAAGTCTCCTTGACCTTCATTTTGAAAGGCGTTCTTCGGGAAACATGATGGAAGCTAGCAGCCACCCTCCCCAGTCCACCCTCCGGCACGGGCCTTGACCACGCCTCACAGCATGGGACGAGCCTCTTCTGCGGCTGCCCTTCCCATCGGCGTCCCGCCAAGGGCAGCAGGGTCACGCTGGCGGGCAGCATCGGTCGGCGAGAGGCGCTGTCGAAGCCCATGCTTGCCGCGGCTCCGTCCTCCCAGCTGCCAGCGGCCGTGCACGTGTGCAAGCTCTGACGCTGGACGCGCAGCCCCCGTGGTTATGTCCTCTTCAGGGACTGACGCCCTCGTCTGTACACAGGGCCCCTTGACCCCTGCCGCGCTCCTTGCCGTACAACTGGTTCTACGCACCCACACGTTTCGTCCAATTTTGAAAACTTTCAGCCAACTCTTTAGGTGCCTGCCGTCTCCTGCTCCCTCTCATCCTGGGGCTCCAGTTACGCGCACACCGGACCCCTGGACGCCCTACCCCACAGTGATGTCCCAGCAGTGCCTTCCGCATACTGTGAGTGCTTCCCACTGCCAGGGCTGCGAGTTCGGCTGCTGTCCCCTCCCCTCCGCGGTGCCCGGCCCTCCGCTCGCCCCAGACCAATGCAGCTTCCATCAGAGCTGCCGTGACTCCATCTGAACCAGTCCTGATGGGAGAAGCAGGAAGCAGGGTCCCAGCACAGGGAAGCGTGAGGGTCAAGAGAAGAGTGTTCTTCTGTCCAGGGCGGGCTGAGAGCCAGCGGCCCTTGGCCCAGGGCAGGAAGGCAGAGGGAGCACGGGGCTGCGGCGGCCTGCATGTGGCGTGCCCGCGCCGGGATGTGGCCGACACAGGTGGCGGTGAGGCCACGTGTGAGTGTGGAGGGGGGCAGGGGTGCCCGAGGACAGCAGGCGCGGGGCACGGGGGATCCCGTGGGCACGTGACGGTGACCATCTCAGCCATGGAAGGTACCACCGAACTGGCACAGATACCCTGAATTCAGAGACCGCGAACGGACAGATGCCTTTCTAACCACAGGGCCATCTCCACCGCCGCTCCCTGAGCAGGACACGGCTCCCTGGCCCCACCTGCTCTCGGCACACCAGCACCCACCGCCCCACGCGACCAGCACGCAATGGCTGAGCGCCTGCTGCACACCAGGCTCCTGGCCACACAACAGCGGTGAGGTGAAGGCCACCGGGAACGGAAGCCGGAGGAAACTAAGCTAACAAGGCAGCTCTGAGCCCTCCCCGGAGATGGGGGTGAGATGCCTCAGTCGCTCAAACCAACAACCAGCGACTCAAAACCCATCTGGCGTCTGCTCCTCCGAGAAGCCTCCGGCCTCCCCAGCACCTTGGACCCCCCGCAGCCGCTGCACCCCAGCGGGGCCCCCTTTCTGGGCGTCCGCTGACCCCCAGACCAAGGACTGTCGCAGGACAGGCCAGGCCCCCGGGGTGGGCTGCTTGGGCCCACAGAGGGACTGGCCTCCGTCACTCGAGCTCTGGGGAGCAGATCCAGGGATGGGCTTAATCCCTCGCCTCTGTGAAGAGCCCCCCACCTGCGATCGCCATCCCACAGGCCACGGCCCGGGGCCGACTCCATGCAGCAGAAGGGCACGCACCGTGAAATGCTCCTGGGATTTGAAGTTCTCGTCCAGGTAGACGCGAGCCCTGTTGTACTCCTTCATGGCGTCACTTGACAACAGCTCTCTGGAAGGAAAACAGGGAGTTTCTTTGGTACAAAAGCCACCCAAAAAGTTGCTCCAGATCCAGGCTACTGGCTTGAACACCGTGTCGTACGTCACCCCAAAAACGCCGCCGAGCAGTGGTGGGAGGAAGGAAGGGCGGCAGAAACCAAAACCCACTGTGTGCAGGTAGAGTCGGGCCATGTCGTCCTCGGCGGCGGCCCCCCCCGACACCTGATAGATGCACAGGACCCAGAGGCCTCTCGGGGACAGAGATGTGGAGGTGGGGGGACACTGGAAGCTTGGCCAGGGCCGCACGCCGCAGCGGCACAACCCCAGACTCTGTGGGGTCTCCTGGCTGTTTGTGTCTTGTGCTAACAGAGAAGCAGGCCGGAGTCCACACGCCCCCGGGACCAAGGCAGGTCCCCCCACCAGGAGGAAAGCTGAGCATCAGCGGCCTGCCCCAGAGGCTTTACAACAGGAAGGAGGAAGGGTCTCCGAACACCCCTCGTCAGAGGGGCTTCCTGGTCACCTTCCTGCCTCGTTTCACAACCAGAAAAGGCTTAGGCGGGCACCCACGTGTCACCTCAGCACGTGTGGCTGGAAGGGAGCCACTGTGCACCCAGAGCCCCGAGAATGCACCAGAGCCACGCCGGGAAGCGAGGGGGGCCTCCCTGCTCACCTGCCGGCCCCCCGGCCGAGGGCCCCCCCACCCTCCCGCCAGCTCGGCAGCAGCAGGGAAGGGGGCACGTAACCATCTGACCAGCCAGCACGGGGGTCAGATGGAAGAGGGGTTCGGGCCCCAAGAAGCCAAATGGAAGAAGGGAAGAGGCTATGTGCCTCGGAGGGCTCACACCCCTCCCCCCCTGCAGCCTCCACCGTGTTCGCGGCAGGAAGCAAGGTGCAGACACACACCACACGATGTTCGGAACGTCTGGCGTCACGCCAGAAATTAACTTAGCGTGCAGAGAAGCAAAAAAATACAACCTACAACCTGCAGAGACAGACCTGGATGGACAGAAGTCAGCCGAAAACACCCCTGAAGCAGGGGCTGTCCATGCAATCAAAGATTTCAAGGAAAGCACAAATATGAGGAAAAGCAAACGTGAAAACCACAAATTAAACTTCTCAGGCTGAAAACAGAACTCACCGGGTGGACCTAAGAGCAGGTTAAAACCTAAGAAAATAAATAAGGAAGAGATCCGTGACTACAACACACAGCAACAGAAATGACCCAAACTGAAGCAAAGAGCCTGGAAAATGTTGGAGGAAAAAGAGCTCAAGGGGCAGAGGGGCCCTGGGTGGTGACAGACAGGCCGACCCCAGGAAAGCCGAGTCAGAGACCCAAGAGAAGGGAAGGACAAAAACAGGAAAGTGCTGAGCAAACTTTTCCCAAATATGATTAGAATTATAAACCCACTGAAAAAGCTCAAACACAAGGGAAATCAAACTAAAATACAACATAATCAAGTTGCTGCAGACCATCCGGGGAGACAAAATGCCACAGTCAGGGAAAAAAGACACATTATATACCGAAAATTAAGACGGGGACAATGGCTAAGGCCCGTCCTAAACAACAGGACACAGAAGACAAGGCGATGATGTCCTTTAAGTGCTAACAGAGAAGCGCGGGCAAGCCGCAGTCGCAGCTGCAACAACAACATCTTTCAAAAGCGAAGACAAAGGCTTTCCTCACACAAACAAAAGCGGAGAGAATTCGTCACCAGTGACTCGTGTTAAGATGGATGTCACAGAAGCTCTCAGGCTGAAGGAAGATGGTACCAGACAGAAACCGAGGCTTCGAGAGAGCGGGCAGAGCACAGAAAGCCATAGACAAAGTGGTCAAGATAAAGGGCACCTTCTCTCCCTTCTGATCTTTATAAAAGGTACCAGTTTAAAGCAAAAAATGGCAACATGGGTCACATATGGCAAGCAAGGGTAGGGGTAGAAAGAACGGGACAGCCTCCCCAGGACGCAGGGGTGATGGCAGAAGGGGCACACCTCGGGGGCGGGGCATGGGGCGCGGGATAAGGGGCGGGGTGGACGCCCGGGGAGGCAGGGCCAGGGGCGGGACATAGGGGAGAGGCGGGGACATGGGGTGGGGAATGAGGGACGGGGGCAGGGGCACAGGGCTGGGCGCGGCTGGACAGGGGGGGCCTCCTTCCGCAAGCCTGCTGTGCACCAACAGGGCACCCCCGCTCTGGAAATGCCGCTCTCCCCCGCCAAGCTCCTTACAGTAAGGGCGGGCTTTGGTCACCAAGGTGTGCCGCAGGTGTCTTTCCCAGGAGTAGCTAACCATTTACTTCCTTTACAGGGGTCTTTTGGTAAACAGTTAAGTTGTTTAACATTCGCATTTCACAATCCTTTCTTTTGTAGGTGACACTTTTTGCGTCTCTTGAAGTTAACTCCCTGCCCCAGAGCTACAGACAACACCCTGCAGTATTTTAGCCTCAGCATTATTAGAGTTTGGCCCTCTCCCTTTACTCAGTAACACAACTGAAACACTATCCTCCTGCGGGGAGGGGGGGGGACCCAGTGCCATTTTCTCACGCACACATGGCCTTGTGGCTCACAGCCAGTCCCAGCTGCATTCAGTCCTTCCGCAGATCTTGCCCGCCCTGCACCCCTCCCCCTGCCCTCACTGCTCCCCAAGGAGCCTGCGGCCGGGAGCGGGGGGGGGGGGGGGGGGGGGGGGGGGGGCACGCCCACTCGGGCCTCTTCAGAATTATTTTGGCTACTTTTAGCTATTTAGCGGCATCCCCTTGCCCTTATGTTAACTTTAGTATTAGTTTAAGTGGTAAAAAATTTAAAACATTTTTTTAATTAAAATTGCCGTAAAATTGGATTATTTGGGGAAAATTTGATCATTCTTTTTAAAAAACGCCCTTTAGCAAATCGGCCCACAGTTTAACAACTGACACGTGGATGGCTTGTGTCCACCGTATCAGGGACCTCAAGCAGGACTGCGGCTGCTGACGGCGGCTGAAATCACCCTCAGAGCCCGGGCACCAGGCGCCAGGGCTCTGAGTGCAGACCCAGCACAGCGGCCCTCGATGACCCGCCTTGGAAGTCAGGGAGTGTCACCTCACACCCGGCTGGCGGGAGCAGTCACGATGCCCCGAGTCCACAGCAGGGGGACACGGAGGGCAGGCACAGTGGTGCCCAGTGCAGAGCGGGTGTCCTGGGCAGTGGGGCTGCGGGGCAGAGCAGAAGGAAGAAAGGCGCCCCAGGGGCTCCCGCTGCGACAGCCAGAGGCGGGCCCTGCTGCTCAGGACGCCAGGCTGAGCACACACTCCGCCCTCCGCTCGCTCGCTCCGCCCCCGCCCCCGCCCCGCCCCCATGCGTGCACTTCCCAGGTCTGTGCAGAGGCCTGTGGCTACTTCCTCCGGAACGATGGAGATGTCACCACCCACACGCGACTGGGGCTCCGTCCCCGTCTCACTGTGACAAACACAGATGTGAGCTGCTGGATGGAAACCAGCTGTCTGTCCGTCCATCCACAGCTGGCAGGCTGGCAGCCGTCACGCCACAGGTGTGGCCTCCAGGACATGCAGATGGGACGCTCCACCTGGAGCCCAGGGCTGAAGTCTCCAAGCCCAAAGCACCACTGTCGCCCTGCAACTGCACACCCCCAGGAGCCACGCTGTCATTCTGTGGTCCTCTGCCAGGAGTCATGCTGTCACCCTGTAGTCCCCCCCCCGGAACCACACTGTCACCCTGTGGTCCCATCGCCAGGGGCCACACTGTCACCCTGTGGTCCCTCCCAGGAGTCACGCTGTCACCTTGTGGTTCTCTCCAGGGGCACGCTGTCACCCTGTGGTCCCATTGCCAGGGGCCACACTGTCACCCTGTGGTCCCACCCAGGGGCCACACTGTCACCCTGTGTCCCGCCCCCAGGAACCACACTGTCACCCTGTGGTCCCACCCCTGGGGCCACACTGTCACCCTGTGGTCCCTCCCAGGAGTCACACTCACCTTGTGGTTCTCTCCAGGCGCACACTGTCACCCTGTGTCCCGCCCCCAGGAACCACACTGTCACCCTGTGGTTCTCTCCAGGGGCCACACTGTCACCCTGTGGTCCCTCCCAGCAGTCACACTGTCACCTTGTGATTCTCTCCAGGGGCACACTATCACCCTGTGTTCCCCCCCCAGGAACCACACTGTCACCCTGTGGTCCCACCCCCAGGGCCACAATGTCACCCTGTGGTCCCACCCCCCAGGAACCACACTGTTACCCTGTGGTCCCCCCCCCCGGGAGGCACACTGTCACCCTGTGGTCCCACACCCAGGGGCCACACTGTTACCCTGTAGTCCCCCCCCCCGGGAACCACACTGTCACCCTGTGGTCCCTCCCAGGAGTCACGCTGTCACCTTGTGGTTCTCTCCAGGGGCACGCTGTCACCCTGTGGTCCCATTGCCAGGGGCCACACTGTCACCCTGTGGTCCCACCCAGGGGCCACACTGTCACCCTGTGTCCCGCCCCCAGGGGCCACACTGTCACCCTGTGTCCCGCCCCCAGGAACCACACTGTCACCCTGTGGTCCCACCCCTGGGGCCACACTGTCACCCTGTGGTCCCTCCCAGGAGTCACACTCACCTTGTGGTTCTCTCCAGGCGCACACTGTCACCCTGTGTCCCGCCCCCAGGAACCACACTGTCACCCTGTGGTTCTCTCCAGGGGCCACACTGTCACCCTGTGGTCCCTCCCAGCAGTCACGCTGTCACCTTGTGATTCTCTCCAGGGGCACACTATCACCCTGTGTTCCCCCCCCCAGGAACCACACTGTCACCCTGTGGTCCCACCCCCAGGGCCACAATGTCACCCTGTGGTCCCACCCCCCAGGAACCACACTGTTACCCTGTGGTCCCCCCCCCCCCGGGAGGCACACTGTCACCCTGTGGTCCCACACCCAGGGGCCACACTGTTACCCTGTAGTCCCCCCCCCCCGGGAACCACACTGTCACCCTGTAGTCCCCCCCCCCCCGGGAGCCACACTGTCACCCTGTGGTCCCGCCCCCAGGGCCACACTGTCACCCTGTGCTCCCCACCAGGAGGCATACGGTCACACGCTTGGGACAGGACTTCTCTCTTTGGAACACCAGCCCACCCAAGGAGCCTCACAAAGGTGGGGTCGTGACCTGGGTTTCCAGAGACAGCCCCCTAGGGGCACCTCGCCCCAGGAGAGCGCAGCAGGGCGTGGCACACACCGCCAGGACTTACTTGACGAACTTGTCCACGTGTGACATGGAAGTCTCGTAGTTCTTCCCTCCAAACTCCTGGCAGTGCAGGGCCATGAAGTGCGGCTTGTGCGTGTGCACGACCTGTGAAGGGAAGCGCAGGACGGGCCGTTAGTGGCTCCGTGGGTCCGTGCGGCCACCCTACGAGGAAGGTGGCTGCCGGGACCAAAGGCCCCACGTGCATGACCACGGCTTTGAACAGTCTCTAGGAGCCAAACCACCTTTGTGCAGCACTCATTTCAGCTGCCCACGTCTTCCCGATCCTCAGACACGATTCGGAATTTCTCAGAACCTTCCCCAACCACGGAGAGGAATTCCCCCAGCTGTAGAAAGGCAAACGCGTCGACTGCGGAGCACCCAAGTCCCACAAAAACAAACGAACCAGTTAGCGTCTCACTGCAGACACCTGGCTGCGTCCTCCACAGAGGATATGAGCCCAGCCAGCCCCACACGCTGTCGTGGGCACACGTGCCAGCACGGGGACACGCACACACCCCAGACCTGCCCGGGAGTGAGCAAAGCTGACTGCGCTCAGCGGGGGCCCAGGCTGCCTCGCACACAACGTGCACACGACTGCCTGACGACCCGACACGGCAGGTGCCCAGCACCCGTGTCACCGCAGGGACAGCTGCGGCACACGGTGGTCAGCAGCAGAGGTGGTGTGGCCACGGTGCCGCTGCCCCACTACAGCCGGGGGGGTCCCGGCACTGTCCCCAGGGCTGCCGCAAGCCGCGAACCCTCCCCACGCTTTTGTTCCTCGATGCTACGGGTAAGTAAGTACCCCCAGTGACACGGACTGATGGCCGCAGAGACGCTCTCAGCAGTGTGGTCGCTGTCCAGAGGCTGTCCAGCCATCCCACGCCCCCACCCAGCACAGGGGTCCTGAAAACCACCTCAGTCACAGCTTGGACCCTGATCTCGCCCCCTGCAGTAAACCGCACCAGGCATCTGGGCATGACCCACAGGTGGCTGAGCCCGTGTTGACCAGCACACGCTCGTGGAAAGGACAGGACGCTCACTGGCCCCGCTCCCCTAGGGCACAGGGGACAGCACATCACTGCTGAGCTGATGAGGCATCCAGGCCACGACAGCTGGGGGCTGCGGCAGGGGCTCGTGGGACCAGAGGGTGGAGGGCAACAGGGCAGAGTGCAGGGGGCGTGTCCCCACGTCCTCAGCTGCCCGTCACGCTAACTGCACTTGGCCGTGGTGGCCACGATGCTCTTTCTGGTCCTGCGCTCCTCCCCTCTCCCAGGCACTTGCCAGAAACCCGCATGATGACCTTCCCCATCCCCAAATACACCATCCCAGGGCAGGCCCCCCATTCAGTGCTCTGTCACCTGGAACCCAGCCTCAGGCACCGTTTCCTGCCCATGCCTGGCGGCCAGCGAGCCATCAGCAGCCTCAGAGGGACGGGCCGCTGTGTGCAGCCCCGATGGAAAGTGGCCACTTCTAGGAAGTGCCATAGGGCTGGCCACGGACAGACAAGCTGGCCACGGAGAGCCAGGCCCGCAGGCCGTGCCCCATGAGACAAGTGACCTGACCACGGCCAGGAAGCGCCCCACGGCCACAGCGGCCCCTCACCGGGTGGCCGGCGTGCACGTGGCCCGCATGGAGATGTGAACACACGATCGGGAACTCGGGATGCGTTCTTAAAAAGGGACACAATTCTGACCAGGAAAAGCACGGACGGCGTGCGCGAAAAGCGTCAGTACCTGATGCCAGCTGTTTGAGCGAGCTGCTCCTTGCGTGCGTGTTGTTCTTGGAGAACCGGGCTACCACAAGCCCGCTAGGGCGGCCCATCTGCCATTAAACACAGTCATGGAACACTCCCTCCCCTGACCCCACCCCTCAGTGCTCGGGGCTGGCGGGGACACGGGACGGGCCCTCGGGTGCTGCACACGAGGCCGGTGGCACAGGGAGCCCCGTCCGGAAGGACGCCTCTCACGTGCACCGAACTCAGGAACGCCCAAGCGACCGGGAAGCCAACCCGCCCCACGGCCCGCTTGCAGCTGCCCCACAGGGCACCTTTCGCGGCTTCTCCAGAGGACAGTGTGCCTCACCGAGGAAGAATGACCACGATACCAACCCTGGGAATACAGCCTGGCGGGCACCGGCGTAGGCTCCCCTAGGCACTCGGCGGGAAGGGGCAGCCCCGACCTCTTGGCCCCGGGGCCGCCCTGCACGGCGCACTTCCCCTTAGCGGCAGGCTCAAGCATCCTTCCCAAAGGGCCAGCCTGTCCGCACCAGCTGTGCCTGAAGCAACAGAGTTCTCCGTTCTCAGAGTTCTGACTGCGTCTGCCACTGTCTCTCGACACACAGCTCTATGTTTGCCATGGCGTGCCCGCATGGCGGAAGGCTGGGTCGGGTCCCAGAACGCAGACGGGGGCCTCAGGGCTGGCCTGGACAAAAGGGTCCGACGGGGACCCCGGCAACCCAGCAGAGTGCTCAGCCTGGAGACAGCAGCCCCCACCTGGTCCCTATCACCCCGAACCCAAAAGGGGAGATGGCTGGAGGCGCCAGGGGCTCTGGACACGTCCCTCGGTGGGCACTTGCTCTGAAAGACACCCTTGGGACGGACTCAAGCAGCAGGCACTTCGGGGGGTGTCGAGTGAGAGCACAGAGGGCGTTCCTCTGGGCCCCGGCCCCTGCCAGTCTGCACCTTTGCCCGCAGCAGCCCCTGCCCTGCCAGCTCGAGCCTCTGTTGCAAGGACATGCCACGGGGTCGTGCCCTCTGAAGATCACGGTTAGCCAAGTCCTTGGCACAGACCCAGGGCTCTGACAAGGAAATGTGCCTTCCCTTCCTTTGAAACCCACAGGCCACCTCCCTCCAGAAGGCCTCACTCGCCAGCTGGGACAGAGGTTTTGAAAGGTGCCCGACACGGGGCAGTCCCCTCCCCAGCGCGGGCTGGACAAAGTGACGACCCAGAGTGGCCGAGGGGTGGGGGCGTGGAAGGCCACTGCCACCGCCCTGGCTGCTCCTCCCCCAGCCCCTCACCCTGGCCTGAGGACGCTCGCTCCCAAGGAGCCAGGACCGAGTCCCTGCCCCAGAAACCATCTGTCTGTCCATCTGTCCTCCCAACCATCCTCCTGCTCAAGCTGGGCCCTCCTCTCCCTAACCCTGCTGCTCTGGGCAGGGTCTGGCCACTTGACCTGCCTTCCCAGGGAGTCCCCTCTCTGCAGAAGCAGCCACCCTGCAGACGGTCCAGGCCCAGCACCTCTTCAAGGGGCCAGGGCCTCAAATCCTCAGTCACCTCCTTATCCGGGAAACAGTCACGCTGTGGATGCGACGCGTCCAGAGGGCCCAGGTCCTGGTCCCTCTTCCTCACCATTGGGTGCCGCAGCCCCAAAGTCACAAGCGTGAGGGACATACAGGGGATGGGTGCATGGGGTCGGCGACACAGGCCCATGAGCAGACGCGGGCCTTCCGGCCTCTGTCACAGGACCTCTGAGCCTACCCTGGAGCTCCGCAGCCTGAAGCACGTGGCCGGCCACACCCGCTGTCTCTTGGCCTCCTGTTCTGCCACTTCCTTCAGGGTCCTCGACCCACATAGCCGCCCCTTAGTTTCCCGGGACCACACACCTGTCTCACTTCTCAAGGAGGTGCTGCCGGTCCAGAGCCCTGCCCCGTGTCCGGTCCCATGCCACGTGCCACGCCACGGCCCCGCCCCTTGCCCTGTCCCAAGCCTCAGGGCCTTGCCGCACAGCCCCGCCCATGCCCCGCCCCATGCCCCGCCCCCACCCTGCCCCCCACCTCAGGGCCCTGCCGCAGGCCCGGCCCCCACCCTGTCCCAGGCCTCAAGGGGCCCACCCCATGCCGGGTCCCGCAGCCACAGCACACACTAGGTGCTGCGGTTCACCTGGATTCAAGTTCCTGAACTGCCCTCAGGCACAACAGCCGCACCCTGACAGCTGCACTTCTAAGGAAGGAAAGACCTACATTCAATACATTTTGTGCAGAAAACAATGATTTTCCAAGTTAAATTTACCATATTTGAAACTAAATTTTAACTGATCATAAGTTTAAAAAAACAGCCAAATAAACTGAGTGATATTTCTTTATCTCTGCGACGCCGCCGCCGACCTCCACGTGCTCAACGCAGCGACCCGAACGGCACGTTCTGGGCAGGAGCACGAGCGCGCTCTGACCGCAGGCGCCGCTCCACGTTTCTGCAGCCGGCACCCCACTTTCACCGCCAGGAAGGGTGAGACGAGGAGGACCAGGACTGAAGCATCGGCGGGCACTCACCCGCGTGCGGTGGCCCCTCCACGTGGAGAAATGTGTGTCCGGGTCCTGAATGCACACTCAGCTGCCAACAAAAGGTCGCACTAGTCTACCCCAGGGCAGCCTGGACTCCCCCAAAACCCTCGCGTCCAACGGACACACACTTAGAGGCCGAGGGGGGCGCCCGATTGGCAGGTGGGGGGCGGCACCCGGGACACACCCGGCCCCGGACTCAGCCTCCTCACGGGGCACAGGGTGGGCTGGGGAGGCAGGGGCGAAGCGGGCGCCACAGCGGGGCTCATGCACAGACGCCCGCCAGGGTGACCACACACGGAGCAGCGTGGCCCCCCAGGAACCTGGCCCACCTGAGGACGGTCAGGGGTTCTCCGACTCGCCCCGCAGCCACTGCCTGGCCTCACACGGCGGCCCTCACCTCCACCCCAGCAGCTGCCCACGCCTCCAGAGGCAGCTCCTCTTGGAGACGGGCCCCGTGGTGTCACCAAGAAGGCCCCCCACACCCTGCGAGACTCTAGGCCCGCCTGCCCGGGAGGATTCCATGATACCTGCCCGGCCCCGGACACACAGGCCACACGTTAGGACTGGCCAGGCCCCCAGGTGCTGCCACCAACACAGGCTCTTGCAAATCCCAAAGCTACGCACAGAGAGCGCACACCGTCCCTGCCCTCAGGGGACATCACGCAGAAACGCGGCATAACAGATACAAGGTCACGTGTCATTGGAAAGCTGAGTTATTAAATGACAAGACCTTTACCACGCAAAGTGTCAGGAGACACATAACGGACAGTCACACGGGGAGCCCGGCGTGGATCCACAACACACGCTCCGCTGCCGTGGGCTGCGCCACGGCCGCACACAGGCTCCCCTACACAGACCGGAGACTAACGTGCAGCCACGTTGGCAGAGCTGGCGATGAGAGGCCTCGCCCGGCGCTCAGGTGCACGTGAGCCACCGCAGGACTCAGAGCAGGAGGAGCCTGACGGGCCACCTGGGCCGCAGGGTCGACTCCCGCACAGGAGCCGCCACACCCTCGACAGCACAAACCCGTCCAGGACACACGGTTACTGCCTAAAATGGACGTTAACAAAATATGTCTGTGTCTGTGGCTTCGTGGGGACACGAAACAACCCACACGTTGGCCACCTTGGACTCCGGACTGCTCCTGCAAGTGGTGACTGCAGACACAAGGGAGCGTCTGCCCTGCCTCTGGCGCAACGGCCACGTCTCTGGAGAAGCGGACACCCCACCAGCAGAGCAGGGACAAATGACAGGGCTGGATCGGTGGCTGGACCACGAGGGCACTCGCTAAGTGGGAGGAGAGGGGCAGACACAGCACGGCCTCAGGGGCTGCACGGATGCGCGGTCCTGGCTCCTGGCGGCCAGCGCCCGGCAGCGTGTCCCACGCTTGCAGCCGCTTGGGGGGGCCCAGCACGGGGCCGGGGTTCGGCCCGGAAGGCGGGGCTGAAAGGAGAGAGCACGCAGCAAGGAGGGGACCGCAGGGCGTGTGCCGCGGCAGGACAGACGCATCTGGACGGGACTTGCGGGGAAGAAAGGGGACAGAGAGGAGGAAGGCAGCCTTGGGCAGCTGGTGACGGAGGGGAAAGGAGGGCAGGGGGAATCGGGCTCGCAGACAGAAGAGTGCACATCCTTGGCACAGAGAAGACAGGCTCTCGTGGCTCAGGAGCCCAGACCTGCCTGCACTTTGCTGGGAGGACAGAAGGGGGCGCTGTCGGGCTGAGAATCCACACACCCCTCCCCAAGCCCCTGCAGATGGCTCGGGAGTCCACACCGCAACAGAATTAAAGACACTGAAACCACCATCTCAGAACAGGCAAAACACACGGAGTCGGAACGCAACACTAAACCAGAAATGGACCAGAAAGACAAAGCGAAGGAAATGACATTAACCTCTGGGGAGAAATGGGAAAAAAAAAAAAAGACAAAATCCTCACAGAAAAGATGAACCAACGACAAAGCAGACAAGGGAGGGTCTACTGACAAGACAAACCACAACGAAGGGGAGAGGGAAGGGGGGACGGGGAGAGGGGAGGGCAGAGGCAGGACGGCCACCAGGTCCTGCGGGAGAAAACATCCGATCAGAACTAATCTTTAAAATTATGATCCAAGGAAACTTCCCCTAAATAGAAAGAGACCTGAACTTACAACTCAGAAGGACTTACTGAGCATCTGAAGAAACTGGCCCGGAACAATCCACCCAAGACGTACCCTGGCGGGACCACGAGGTCTCACAGGTGCACACACGGCCCCGCAGGCCTCCAGGACACAGACCCGTTAACCAAATCAAAGGAAACAGACCCACCAGACTGGTCAGAACCAACGCGCAAACCAAGGCGGCGACGGAAGCACCTCTCCGAGAGCCTCAGTGACACAAAGTGTGAGCCGAGGACACACACACCCACACTAGTGTCCTTCAAGTGTCACAGGCACAGGAACACAGTGTCAACAGACAGAAACCTAGGCACTTCTGGGTCCACCGGCCCCTTTGAGGAATCCGCTGCAGCACGTGCAGGCGAACGATTTCCACGGAGAGGCCACGCCGTCTGCACGGCAACAGCTCCACTGTGCCGGTGTGGACAAGAACGCACACACGCACGGCGCACAAGAGCACACGGGCAAGCACCTGGATGGGACAGCCCTCGCAGAACCATCCAGGCGAAGGCTGCAGCGCTCGCCCGGGGAGCGGTCACTGCTGGGCCTCGGGAGTCTCCAGACAGACAGCGCACGGAGTGCACCGAGCGCAGGCAGCCAGTAAGAGAAAGCGCACACCGTCTGATTCCACGTGCACAGAGATCCGGAAAGCGCACGGTGATGGGCAGCGAGGGTGGCTGTGCCGGGCACAGGGACAGCGGGGCGGTCCCAGGCCGCCAGCAACCTCGTGAGCACGCGAGCTTCCCAGGGCGCACCAGCCTGCCGCTTCCGACACGCCAATTACGTGCCAATTCCAACATGCCAATTCCACCCCCATGGCCTGACAGGGAATGTTACTTTCTTCTGCGACAGTGAGAGCCACTGCAGCACACACGGGAGACAAACTACACGGCCACGGCCACGGGGAGCCTCTGAACACAGGCTGGCTGGTCAGCGATGTGATGAAATTATTAGTAATCTTCTCGGGTGTGATGACACGGTCTTTCCGAGACATGTGCTGTGACATTGATGGGTGACACAGCACAGCCTGGGTTTTGCGTCAGATGATGGGGGGGGGGGGGGGGCGGGAGGTGGGACATAACTGAAACCAACCCGGCCGAGAGCTGGAAACGCTGAGGCGAAGCGGCACTGAGGGCCCTCGGACGACTCCCTCCGCTGCATCGTTCACAGTCATCATAATAAAAGGTCTGCCCATCACGTTCATTGGGTAACTCGGGGGGAGCAGGGCCAGAAACCCAAAGAGCGGCTCACCAGCCCACCGCCCAGGGCTCGTGCGCTCCAGCCCCCTGCTCCGAGCTGGGGGAGGGGGGGAACGTCCCACTGCGCCCGTGTCAGGGTGACCTTCCCTGGTCTCTTAATGGCGGGCAAGGACACGGGTTCCCCCTCGACGTCCCACCCTGGAACTCAGCTAGAAGACCACTGCTGTCTGCAGGCTCTTGTCGGGGGTGGGGGCAGGTGCCCGCGCTCAGACGCTAAATCCATCCAGTGTGCGGGCAATGGGGTCACTCAGAGGCACACGCACACAAACTGAGGACTTTGCTTGAAAACAAATTTAATGATGGCACATGATGAGAAATGCACAGTAGCTCATTAGAAAATGGTAATTTTGGTGACATACTATGGGAATTTTCACTGATAGAAAATATTTCCTTCGTAAGCGAGTGATGCTGTGGGGTGCTTTGTGAGGCAAACGTAAGCCTTCAGTGGTAGAGTCATGAATCGCTGTGGCATGGGAAGTCAGGCTGGACCATTCCAGAAAATGCCCCCCCCACCGCCCCATTGTGCACTCTTACCAAACCTCACCGAGTGACAGGCATTACTTCTGTTGCAGTGTCCTCCTCGCTTGACAAAAAACGCCCATGGTAGTTTCGGACACATCCCGAGAACCGCTGCCCTGGGGACGGACGTGTCTTCAAGGGTCTGAGCCACCAATGCTCCGCCCGCTCTTCGGGCAGGTGCTAACACCTGGCTCTCTGGGGCAAAGCCCTGACTGGTCGGATGTGCCTGTTCCCACGGCCTAAGTGCCCTCCCCGTGGCCCACACTGAGCTGACGTGACGGTGCCGAACACGGGCTTTGGGAGATGCTCAGCGACACTTAACCTTCTATCCTCCTACAGACACAAAAATCCTGGATCCCGTTAGTAAAATGTAGCAAAATAACTCAGAAGTGGCGAGTGTGGGGCCTCTGTTATCTCTGGTTTCATCACCACTTACTCCATTACATGTTTCTAGAACCAGATTTTTAATAATGCATGTAACGGCCAACTTCCGGGTCCTGAGAGTAGTGGGCTCCCCACAGCTTGCCGGGGGTAGGGTGGCAGGGTGGGTGGTGGCATGGGCTCTCCAGGGAGCACACCTGCTTGCTTAGAGTCCTGCTCTGGGCTGCCTGAGCATCCACTTCTCGGAGAGCCTGCCTCTGGGGACAGTCACTGCGAGAGTCAGTGAGGATGCTGGGGTCGGCCCGCAGCACAAGCCGGACACAGAGGAAGCCCCTTAACTAGCGGCGTGAGTCTGACGCTGCTGCACGCGCCGTGGGCACGGAGACCGGCCACGGTGGTCGTGCCAGACAGAGCTTTGGGCCTTCCCGGCCCAACGGGAAGGAAGTCGGGACCTCAGGTGATCCTGGGCAGGGATTCCTTCAGGGCTGATGGCACAGACACCTTGAGGGTGCACAGGAAAAAACCCCTCACGTCACTTCTGGTTGGAAAGGCATCTCAGTACACAACACAGGGTGCAGGGAGGTGCGTGTAAGCAGCCGTAGGCCCCCGCCAGACCTGAGCCTTCACACAGCCGGTCACATCCTGCCGGACGGGGACACTGGCATACCTTCACCTGGGACAGCACACAAGTCTCTGCCCGAAGCGCATATTCACTTGACCAAAATTTGCCACACATTAAAAAAAAAAAAAGAAAACTTATGATAAAAATACATGGGTTCTTTCATCAGAAGGATCAAGAAAAACATTTTAGAAAAGAGTGAATGAGAAATGTGGGCAACTGGGGCGCCTGGGTGGTTCGGTTGACTCTTGTTTTTGGCTCAGGTCATGATCCCAGGGTCATGGGCTCAAGGCTGTGTCTGGTTCTGCACTGAGTATGGAGCCTGATTTTCTCTTTCCCTCTCTCTGCCCCTCCCCCACTCACATAGGCATGCACTTGAAAGAAGGAAGGAAGGAAGGAAGGAAGGAAGGAAGGAAGGAAGGAAGGAAAGGAAGGAAGGAAGGAAGGAAGGAAGGAAGGAAGGGAAGGAAGGAAGGAAAAGAAGGAAGGAAGGAAGGAAGGAAGGAAGGAAGGAAGGAAGGAAAGGAAGGAAGGAAGGAAGGAAGGGAAGGAAGGAAGGAAAAGAAGGAAGGAAGGAAGGAAGGAAGGAAGGAAAGGAAGGAAGGAAGGAAGGAAGGAAGGAAGGAAGGAAGGAAGGAAAGGAAGGAAAGGAAGGAAGGAAGGAAGGAAGGAAGGGAAGGAAGGAAGGAAGGAAGGAAGGAAGGAAGGAAGGGAAGGAAGGAAAGGAAGGAAGGAAGGAAGGAAAGGAAGGAAAGGAAGGAAGGAAGGAAGGAAGGAAAGGAAGGAAGGAAGGAAGGAAAGGAAGGAAAGGAAGGAAGGGAAGGAAGGAAGGAAGGAAGGGAGAGAGAGAGAGGGAAGGAAAGAAAGAAACGTGGGCAAAAATATGCCTAAGGAATTACACGAACACACACGATTGTGCACACGTGGTTGCACAAACAAGTGTGCACATGTGCTCCCGCACACACACACGCTCACACATGTACATTCACACACACACACGCTCCCGCACACACGCACATGCTCACACGCAGCAGCCGCCGGCCCTCCAGACGCTGTGCAGGTGGCCCGGCCAGAAGGCAGGGGCCCAGGGCACCAGCAAGGCAGCCCCGCCCCACCCCCACCCCCTGGCGGCCAGGAGTCAGCGCTAAAAATAGCAGCAGCCGCGGCGGGTTAGGCTTTCTCGGAGAGGAGCATCTGAGTGACCTAAAAAGGAATTACATCCTGCACGCAGGCCAGTGGAAGCCTGATGGCCAAGATAAGGGGCAGAAAGGGGACAAAAGAATTCCCGGAGGGAAAAGTGACCGCTATTTGCCAGGTCCGCCTGGAGACGCGCTCACCTCGAAGCCCCCCCTCCCCCCCCCCCACTCCCCGGGGCTGTGCCGGGAGGGGGCGGAGGCCAGGAGCCCGCCCCCAGCTGCCCGCCGCCCTGCCTGGCCGCCCTCCCGGAGTCCACGTGGGGGCCGGGCCACCAGCAGGCATTTCCTCCCGCACGCGGCCCGCAGACCGCCACAAGCTCCCGCGGCCTCGCCAGCGGGCTGCGCCGCCATCGGCCGATGAGCGAGGGGCCTTCGCGGCCCTGCGTGAGGCCGGACCCCGGCTCCCCGTCCAGGATGGGTCTGGCCCGGCTGCGGTCCCAAGGCACGGCGCGGGAGTCTCCTCCGGGCGCCCCGACCCTGCCCGGCCCACAGGTGATGGCAAACGCTGAAGCCGCCGCTCTCGCAGGCTGTCAGCGCGGGAACCTGCTCCTGCTACAGCCCAGAAACACAGCGCCGTTCAATTTTAATAATACCCGTCGCTTTGGGACATGAAAGCTCCACTCGAACCGCCTGCTTTTCACTTCAGAAGCACTCTGCCCCGACTTGGGGTGGGGGTGGGGGTCGGGGGAGGGAACAGAATCAAACCAGGTCCTTGGCAGATGCGGCGAGGCCTCCAGACCGCTTCCCACACACTCGCCTGGCCTCACCCTGAGCACAGGGGTCAGTGGTGGCCACGGTCCCACGGTCACGGCACGAGACCCCTGGGCACCCCATCTGGAGACCTCCTTCCCAAGGCCCACCCACCACGGAAACTGCCACGAGGCCCCTCCTTTCAGCCATTTCCAGCCGGCGAGGGACTGTGGTCACGGGGTCCGAGAGGGTCCCTGGGGGCCATACCGGGCTCTGGCCCTTCCCTCAGCTGCCCTCCCGTCCCTCCTGCCCCGTCCCCCCACCCGATGATCATCTCTCCCCAGCCCTGCCCCTCCCAACCTCCCCAGTCCCCCTAGGGCAGATGGTCTGTCCTGAACTCCAAGTCCACACCCTCCAGAGGCCTGGCCGGCAGGACCACCCGGTGCCCACCCCAGGAGCCGGCAGGTTCTCCCGTCTCCTCTCCGGTCTGGGCCCTAAGGACTCCTGGAGACAGTCGCTCACCAGCGCTGCTGGGAACCCCGGATCCCAGAGCCAGGCAACCAAGGACTCCCCTCTCTTACCAGGTTTGCGGGCCTCACCCCTGCCCGCTGGCCCAGCCAACCTCTCCTTCCTCACGTACCCCCACAGCAGGCGGCTGGCCCTTGACCCGGAGGGCCCGGGTCCCTCCTCCGTCCCCTGCCTGCTGCCAGGAAGCCACACCCAGACCCCTTCCGACAGCTGCCCTGCCTCTTGGACTCCGGCCACCCATCCCTCGAACCGCTGCCCCTTGCCCTGGCGGGACCCCTCGCCCCAGGCCTCCCCGCTGAGTGGCCGGCTCCGCCTTCGGCACTGCAGAGGCTGGGACTCCCATCCTGCAGCTGGGTCCCTTTGGCACATCTCCTGACCCCTTCATGCCTCAGCTTTCTCACCTGTAGAGTGGGGCCAAGCGCAGCTGTGATTTGGGGAACAAGGGCCCAGCCCGGCCGGCAGCGAACACCTACCACTCAGCAGCCACCGCCGAGTCTGCGCCATCGATCCCTAGAGACCGAAGGAAGCAACCGAAGGAACAGATCACCTGGGATCCCACGGCTAACTGCCGTCTGCACGTGTGCACGTCTGTGCCGAGCGGGACACGGTAAACCACGTCCCAGGTCACTCTGTCAGGGCCACGACAGCTGTGCTACGGAAACCGACGGCGCCAGACCACCTCCGGTGGCCCTGAGGTGAGCGGCGGGGCCTGGTGGTGCTGGCCTGGGCCTCCGCGGCTGTGAGTGAGGGTCTGCGCTCCCCGGCCCACCTAGGAGGGGAGTGGGCGCCGGGGTCAGGGGCAGAGCCACTTGGAGGCTCTCACATCCGTGGGCGCCAGGGGCTGGATGGGTCCTCTGTCACTGTCAGCCGCAGAACTGATGCGCGGCTCTGGTGGGCGGGGAGACGGGACAGCCCGCCGCAGTGGTGTGCAAAAGGCACCTGGGCACGTGGCGATGTGCTGCGGACAGAAGCCACGCGGGAGGCGGCGCGAAGGGACAGAGGGCGTCCCGCCAACTGTGCTGGTTACGTGTTAGCGTCGGGACACGCTGGGTTAAATGAAACGTTATTAGACGTGATTTCACCTATTTTTCCTGTTTGAACACGGCTCCTAGAAAGTGGGATTTTGCACGTAACTCTCAGGACCTTTCTGTCGGGCAGCACAGGGCTCAATCCTATGAGATAGATTTTGGCCACTTTTCTATTGTAGTTTTACAAGTTCTCCTTCATTTGTAAGAGCTCTTTACAGAATTTTTAAAAACTGCAGTTTTATTGAGTCACATCCATCAGTCTTTTCCTCAGTGGTCCTTCAACCATTTGGAGCTTAGAGAAGCCAGCCCCGTGCACCCAGAGAGAAGACGACAGTAAGCCGCGGAGCACACGGCTCGGCGTGCTGTGGCCCAGCAGTTCACGGCAGCCTGGCGGCCAGGACGGCACCATGGGCCAGGCCGTGTTCACAGCACCCCAGCAGTTCTTACAAGACCCCCAGGTGTGGGGACATAGACCCCCAGGTGCGGGGACAAAACCCCAGGTGCAGGGACACCCAGGTGCGGGGACACGACCCCAGGTGCGGGCACAAGACCCCAGGTGCAGGGACACGACCCCCAGGTGCAGGAACATCGACCCCCAGGTGCAAGGACACGACCCCCAGGTGCGGGGACACAGACCCCTGGATGAGACCCTAGCCCCACGCAGGACTCCCACCGCTCACTAGGACTCGGGGGAGTGCTTCCCTCCCGCTCCCCAGCGGGCAGCTACCGGCTGGGCTTGGCCAGCTCCTAATTATGACAAATTCTAATTCATCAGTGTTTTTCTCTTATGAATTGTGCTTCGGTGTGTCTAAGAAATCTTTGCCTAATTCAAGGTCACAGAGATGTTCTCCTAAGTTTTCTTCTAGGACTTTTATAATTTTGGGTTTCATACTCAGGTCCACAGCTGACTTTAATCTGCTTGCGGTGCGACGTATAGAAAACGTGCTGCCTTCTGCGTGTGGACGGACGAAGGCCCACTTTCCCAGCACCGTGGGCTCAACGACACCCTTCCTCTGATCAACAGCCGTCAGCCCCGGTCGATCACTTGGCCATATTCCTGGCTCTACTTTGGGATCTCTTTTCTGTTCCGTTGGTCTGTAGCTCTGTCCTTTTGCCAGAGTACTGTCCCGGTGGCCGTAACTTCACAAGAAACCATGAAATCAGAGTGTGAGTCCCTAAACTTTTGGTATTCTAGTTCCTCTGCTTTTCCACATAAAATCTTAGACCTACTTTGTAGACTTCTACCGAAACACCACCCAGAGGTCTGGAGTGGAACTGCACCGAACGGGGGCTCGGTCAGAGGGGGTCACCACGCTAGCATCACAGAGTCTCCATGACACAAACACAGCGTGCCTCCCCGTCCCTTCACGTGGTCTCTGGCGTCCTTCGTACACGGCTCACAGGCCTCTACGCGCAGGTGTTGATGCCGGTACGTTTACGTCAGGCCCCTCCTCCGTCAGCGCCACTTAAGGCTCCAACCACTCGTGGCCAAGGGGACGAAGATGTCTCCGCAGAGTCCCGGCACACTGCCAGCAAATGCGCTTACGCTAGTAAGGTTCCTGTGGACCCTCTGTGAGCCTGTGAACCGCAGTCGTATCTTCACCCACACGGGGACTTTCAGTTCCTTCTCTCAGATCGGCCCGGCCAGGACCCTCGGGACCACACTGAACAGGGGAGGTGACGCCAGGCGTCCCTGCCCCGCCATCGGGCATGAGGTCAGCTGTGGGCTCTAAAGACGCCTTCACGGGCTGAGAGGTCCCCTCAGTCCTTAGTTTGCTGACAGTTTGCATGAGACGTGGTTACAGAATTTTGCCAAATGCTTTCTCTGCAGATATTGAGATGATCGCATGGCTTTTCTTCTTTAATCCGTTGACATGGTCAACTTTATCGATTTCTGACTCTGTTCCTTGGTGACGACGCATTAACTTTGTCATCTGCTGTGCCTGCGTGTGTGTACCCATGTGACACGCTGTTACACGCTGCTTTACATATTCGGTGCTAAAGTTTTATATTTTGCATTTATTTCAAGGGAGACGTCGGCACATGTACCTTTGTCATGTAAAGCCTCTGCCTGCCTTGGTGCTCTGGTGACACTCGTGTCACGGGAGTGAGGAGGCATCGCCCGAGCCCCAATATCTCTGCAAGTTTCTGCAGAATTGTCACTGCGTCTTGCTTCAGTGTTTGACAGAATTCACCACTGAAACCACGCGGGCCTGGGGTTTTTTGTCCCAAAGTGGTGGGCAAAGTTTAATTTAACAGATAGAGGACCACTGAGTTCACGTACTTCTTGACTGTGAGCTTTGATGCTTTGTTTTTCCAAAAACAGGCAACTCTCACATAAATCTTTGAATTTATTAGCATGAAGTTGCTCACTGATATTCCCTTATCTTTCTAATGCCTGCAGGGTTGTGAGTGACGATGCCCCGCGTCAGATCTCTGAAATTGGTGATTTTTATCTTCCACCTTCAGAAATGAGATAGAGAAAGGCAACTTAAACCCAAAATAATCAAAAGAAAGCAAAACATGAAAAGCAAAAAATCAACAAATGAGGAAAAGAGGAAAACAACAGACGCGACCCGTAAAACCCAAGGCAGGTTCTCCGAGACGGTAAAGCTGCCAATGCTCCAGCTCCAAACGCCTGCTTTCTCCTCACCACGGGTCCCACTTGCCCGCATCCTTGCCTGTCTGGTCATCTCTGGTCGGCTGTCAGCAATGACCGCACCCTCCACCTTGCCGGGGCCCGCCTGGACGCCCCCTCCGGTGGCAGGGGGGCAGCCGCAGGGCTGACCCTCCGTGGTCACTGTCCGGCCTGTGGGCTGGGCCTGGAAACCACAGTTTCGTGTCTCTTGTCCGGTATCGGAGGGTAAGTTTGGTGCCCGCTCCTGCAGGTTACCTGGAGGCAGGACTGCTCCGCGCGTCCATCTTAGAATCATTCTCCGGAAAACGTGTGAAAGACGCTGACACGGCCAACAGATTCGCAAGCCCAGAGCCCGGCTGAGCGCCCCATCTGGGCCACCTTGACCTTACCGATCACTGAGCTGTTTTACAATTCTGTCAATTCTAAGTCCTGATAACGACGCAAATGACTCTTGACCACAGGAACGAGGTGTCTGGTGGAAAGAACTGATTACTGGCCTGTTTTCCATCTCTTAGGCAAATAAACTCACTCAGCTGCTAGAAGAATCTGGGTTTGCTCTGGGGAGTCTTGCTTGAAGCAGGTCTCACCTCTCATCTTACTTCTGTCACTAATAAATAATACTTATTACTGCAATTTAAAACATCTTCAACACTTGTTCAATTTACATTCGTATGAGAGACATTATATCTGTGTTACAGTTTATCTACACCATTACAATAAACTCGAAACAACCTAGGAATCCATCAACAGAACGGTGACTCTAAAAAGGCTGGTGTGTCCAGTTAACGAAATCCTCTGAAGCCATTAAAACAGGGAGCGTGCGTTCACTTACACAGAAAGATCTCCCGGCTCAGCTGTAACAACACATGTGCCTGCAACCTGCTAAGGAGGTCGCCCTCTCCTCCGGGCACACAGCTGGTGAGACACGCGTTAGGGTGTGTGCATCAAGCCGGAGGCAGAACGGGCTGGGGGTATTTATTCACACTTTCTGCTTTGTGCAATTTCCCCAGAATGTTATTCAAGAAAGAACTGTTGAGCACACACCCCACGTGCCCGACACACTCCCAGTGCTCAGGACAAGCATGAGCGGGATGGCAAAGAGCCTACGTGCAAGCACACTACCATCATACAGGGGAGAAAAGTTAAAACCGACTTCCCGGCAGCCTTGCCCGCAGTTCGGAGGGTCAGGGGTAGAGCAGGCAGCACGTCTGGGCCCGGCCTCCTCATGAGCTTTCCTGAGAACCCCACCAACAGGGGCCTGCACCCCCAGCCCCAGACAGGCCATGTCCTTCCCAGCACCATCCCTGGACCACCCATGGGGCTTTCCGGCTGTCTCTCCAGTGTGACAGCCGCTCCCAAGGGTGTGGCCCCCTAGCACCTGGCCTGCTGGCTGGCCCTCCCACCCTGTGGCCCCTCTCTCTCCTTAAGGGGGCAGTAATGTCATCGTGGGCCTGCCGCATGACCTCATCAACCCTATTCCCCTCACAAAGGCCCCACCTCAAACACTATCCTCGGGGCAGGACCTTGGCGGGGCACAAAGATCCAGGCCATGACGTGCAGCCCGCATTTCCAGGGGGACAGATCACTATGCACCCAACGGACACAGACTGCAAGTTCAAGTTCAGATGAATCCACAAAGCACAGCAAGAGTAAGGGGAGGCCAAGAGAGTGACCAGGAGGGGCCTCTCGGGGGAAGTGGCAGGGGGTGACAAGGACAAGAACTGGGAAAGTGGGGGCAGGGGAGAGAGCGGGGGCAGGGGCATGCATGGGGCGGGAAGGCTCGGACGGCCAACTTAGAGCAAGCACAGAGGCCTGAAACACCCAGCGTGTCTGGAGACAGTGCAGAGAAGGCCATGCATGGACCCTAGGCTCTCACCCAGGGGGACCGGAAGCACAAAAGGTACCCAACCAGAGTTACGGCCTCAGGGAGCACTCTGCCGCTTACAGAGAGCAGAACGGGGACGTGGCCGGGCCCTGGGGGAGGCTCTGGGTGGGCCGTGAAGGGGTCACAAGGCCTGCTGCTGGCATGGAGGTATGGAGGTAGATGAGAGCAGGGACTGGCCCCTGTACTTAGAGCCCGTGCCCCCCAACAAGGGGGAGACTGGTGTCACCGGCCACAGGACCAAGAGTCTGATGCTCAGGGAGACAGGACAGGGAGGGGCGTGGGGAGGCCAGCAGGGGTGACACCAGGCTGTGCACCTTCTGGAAGACTGACCACTTCTCTGGCGCCAAGGCCACACTCAGGACCAAATATGTAAAAATCCTGGATGCCAAAAGCATCAGAGGCCCATCAAAACTAAGGATGGGAACGCCAGCAATATTTCTCTTGTTCCCTGCTTTTTTATGGTGACAAGTGTTACAGAAAAAGGAAAATTAATCCAAGGGTTCTAAAAGGCACAGATGTCATATTCAGTTATGTTTACAAAAGCAGCTTATCAAAGGCTCCTTTGAAAAATAAAATAACTGTATAACAGAAACTCCAGGATTAAACACTTTTTAAAAAGGCAGGGACCCAGAGGCCCCCGGGGCCTCGAGGCGCCTCGTCCCTGAGTGCTGGCCCAGCGCACTGGCCTGGGCTCCGGCGGGACCCACTCCCTCTGCACTCGGGCCAGCTGGCTGAGCACCTCACTGCCCAGGTCAGCCCAAGATGTGTTGGGGGGCTCCCGTTTAATTCTTATAAGAACCGTCACTGAGGGTCGCCTGGGTGGCTCGGTCGGTTACGCATCGACTTCAGCTCAGGTCATGGCCTCGCGGTCTGTGGGTTCGAGCCCCACGTCGGACTCTGTGCTGACAGCTCGGAGCCTGGAGCCTGCTTGGGATTCTGTGTCTCCCTCTCTCTCTGCCCCTCCCCTGCGTGCACTCTCACACTAAGATAAATAGACGCTAAAAAAAAAGTGTTTTTTCAAATAAGAAAGAAAGGAACCGTCACTGGAATCTCTTCCTTCTGAGGAGACCTCTGCACACAGCCGGGAAGAATGGCACCTCCACGTGCACACCGTGGCTCTCGATCCCCTTTCTGTGAATAAAGGCTCAGCAGTCTGGACACCAGGTGCTCTGGCAACAGGCCGCCTGCCCCTCTGGGTTCTGGGTTCCGGGTCCCCAGTTCCGGAAACAGCCCAATGTGGCTGTGTGCAGCGAGGAGGCTCAGAGCGGGGAAACACCTGTTGGTCTGTGGTTTTCCAGGGGTCAGAGTTCACAGGAGGGGCAGCTGCCCAGCCCCGAACTCCCTCTCAGACCACTGGTCCCTGGCTGCCACAGCAGTGGTGACCGGTGGCCCCATCACCAGCAGAGTAAGAAGGGCAAAGTTTGCACTGGAGTCCAGTTTGGGGCCTGTCGGGTAGCGTCTCGCCTCCCAGGGGCCTCTCTGCGCGCCGGGAGCCAGGACGGCAGCTCGCTGGCCTCCCAGGACGTGCGCCTCCCCGATCTCACGCTCTATACTCCTCCCGCCCCCCACCCGGGGCCCACCTCTGAGAAACGGGAGGCCAAAATGGACACAGACCCAGGGAGCCAGGGAGCCGCAGGAGGACGCCACAGGCAGCAGGGGCCCTGGGGCCTGTCCAGCCCCCGAGAGGCCAGCGCTTGGCCAGGAAGGGCCCGCGCTTCACCTGCTCGGCCGGCTTCCCGCCCGGAGCGGACACTGGCAACAGCTGGGCCAGGGCTGGGCCTGGGCCGGAGGTCCCTGGGCAGGGCAGAAGGTTAGAGGGGGAGGGCGGAGAGCCCACCAGCCCCACCTCACTGCCAGAGACCCTCGCTGACGGCCTCCCACCTGCCCACCCCACGGGCTGCTCCTTCCAGAGCTTCCCTGGTGTCCCCGGGGTCTGCCTTCCATCCCTGCCGAGAACCAAGCATGACACGCGGCGGACAATTCGTGCGGGATGGGCGAGGGAGGGACCCCACCTCCAAACACCCCGGAAGGACGCACCTCGCTGGACGGGACAGCAAGGGACGAAAAGGGCTGTCCGAGGCTCTGCCCTCCCGTGCCTGCGGCCCCACGATCTGCCACCACCCGCCGCTGCCCCCTGGGCCTCTGGTAGATGGCTCGGCACCAGCAGACCCAATGCGCGACCGCCCTCAACACCCGGAAGGGACGGCGGGAGCCCGGGGCCGGCACCTTGCCCAGGGCAGGCAGGACACAGCCCGTGCCCACGTCCATCGGCTGCTGTGCCCTGCCCCTGCCCCTCAGCACCTCGGATCTCAGCCTGCCGGACCCCAAGGCCAGGAGGAAGGGGGGCCCAGGGCCATCCCCAGCATCTCCTACTGTGTCCTGTTCACACGGCACGGCCGCGGGCTCAGCAGAGCTGCAGGAGGGCAGGGGACAGGGGCAGGGGACCGTCCCCCAGCTGCCCCTCCCCCAAAGCCCCACCTGCGCCACCCTCCTCCAAGCTGCCCTCGGAGCTGTGGACCCCTCACACCCTGGCAGGGCCAGTCGCCCACGGCCCTCGCCGAGCTGGACGCCTGGCCACTCAGCTCCTCTCGCCCACAAGGTCTCCCCAGGCATCCCGTGCCTCGGAGTGGCCTCTCCAACGTACTACCTGGGGGTCCCACGTGTACACGTGCCACATGCTCAACTCCGCTGCTGCCTGTCATCTGGAAACACCTGAGCTTCCCCTGGCCCCCCGGCCACGCCAGCCACCCGTCTGCTCCCGCGGCACGCACCCTGGGAGCACAGCCGTCTGTCCGCCGCTTCTAACCCGCCCCCGAGCATCCAGAACAGAATTCGCGCCGACCACGGGCTCCGCCAATACCTGTTCGACGATCGGTGCCGGCACCTGGCCCCTCATCCGGCAGTGCCTCCCCCTGAAGCCTCGGACCCGGGTCCTCCCCACACCCTGGCCCAGACCCCACCGTGGCCTCCCACGTGGCTTTGCCGCCTTTATGCTGCCACCAGAGGACCCTCCTGAAAGGTACCCTAATGTCCCCAGAAGCTCCCAACGCCCCCTCCTCTCCAACCACGCGGAGGGAGAGGAATCGGAACAGGGGCCTCCGCGGAGGCACGTGACGCCCCGCACAGCCAGCCCCAGGACAGCCCCAGCCCGCACCCGACCCGGACACAGCACGGTCTCCACAAAGAGCAGATACTCACGGCACAAACGGGCCATCTGAGAGGCACGCGGTCACGGCACCTCTTACCTGATAGAACTCCCGCAGCCAGTTCTTCTGCAGGTTTTCTGGCTATAAATTAGGAAGAGAAAAAGAAGACACAGTCAGATCGTCGACACAGCCCCAAAGAGCCACGAGCAGACGCTGGTGTGGTGACCACCACCTCGCGGGCCTCACTGTGGGGCCCGTGCTGGGGGGGGGGGGGGGGGCGTCCACATGGGGGACCTCCCACCCCCCAGGAGGGGGCCTAGCTCTCAGTCCCCAGGGACCAAACTCGCCAGGCGACAGGCAGGCCCCGCAGTGCCGGGCGTCCACGGCCGACCCTCAGCCCTGCTCTGTCCCCATGGGGGTCACGGGGAGGGACGGTCCACAGCCGGACCAGTGTCTGCCCAGGACGGCACAGCACCCCAGCAGCCCCCACCCTCAGTCAGCGAGCCCCCCGGACTCCGTCGTCTCCCCGGGGGGCAGCAGGGAGGACGCCGTCCCAAAAAAAGAACCCGGGGCGGGTCTGGGCGGCACGAGCACCAGGTGCACGGAAAGGCGCGTCGTGGGCCGTCGGGGACAGCCAGGCCCACCCGGCAGACCCCCTGCGCACCCCCCGTGGCGGATGCAGAGGAGCTGGAGCCCCCAGGTGCTGAGGGAAACAGTCCAGCGGGTCCCTAAAGCGCGAATCAGAGTCTACACGTGATCCAGCAAAACGCAAACAGCCGTCACAGAGAAACGGGCACCGACACCGGGGCACCGGTCAGAGTTGCCAAAAGGTGGACAGGCCCAAATGCCCACGCGTGGATGAACGAATGAGCAAAACACCGCCCATCCACACAAATGATTGCGACTCGGCCTTAAACAGGAAGGAAGCTCGGCCACCCGCTACAGCACAGCGACCCTCAAAAACACGCGCCACGTGAGAGAACACGGACACAAAAGGGAAGTAACACGTGACTCCACCTTCAGCACGGTCCGCGCAGACAGGAAGCGGACCGTGGCCAGGGGTGGGGGTGGCCGCTGCTGGGCGCGGGTTTCCCCATCACGGGGTGATGGACACGCTGTAACGTGGACCGCGGTGGTGGCCGCACAACTCGGTGAGTCCACGCACTCTCCTGCCGCCCGAACCGGCGACACCGCGAGCCCCGGGCTACGTGGCCAGAGCAAGGGGGGCCTCCCGGGACGGGGGCCCGGACACGCGGCCGGGCCCCAGCAGTCCTGCGGGCCCCCGGTCCCGGCACGGACGAAAGAGCCGCGGGCAGGCCGTCCACTGACGGGACGACGCGGCCACCTTCCAGCGCAAGTGCTCCCGGGCGCGGAGGAGGAGACCACGCGGCTGCACGACCCGAGGACCGGATCGTGGCCAGGACGCAGCTCCCGACGCCGCTCCTGAGGACAGAACACCAGCGTGCAGAGCGCAGCGTGCTAGCCAAGGGCCACCCTTCGGTTTCTTCACTTCTGATGCGCTCACGGTCACCACACGTCACTTCGTATTCGAGGGGTTTTTGAGTTTGCTTATTTACTTTGAGAGAGAGAGCAGGAGGGGCAGAGGAAGAGTCCCACGCAGGCTCTGTGTCGTCAGCACGAGCCTGACGCAGGGCTCGATCTCACGGTTCGCGAGTTTGTGACCCGAGCCGAGACCAAGAGTCGGACGCTTAACCGACTGAGCCACCCAGGCGCCCCTACTTTCGTAACTTTTAACTTCGTGTTCAACACTTGACGCAGAGACCGTGACGGCTCTCGGACGCGGTGCGGCACGCTAACCACCGGCCGCTACAAGCCACCGTGAGAGGCGAACGGGGAAAACTCTGCGGAGGGTTCGACGGCGGCCCCCCGGGCGCCTCCTGCCGCAGCAGCTGCTACCGACGGGCCGGGCCGAGAGCGACGCTTCAAACACGCCTCGACGCGCACGCACACCCACAGCCACACACGCCCACCCGCGCGCGGTGGCCCCAGGGCTGGACGGTGTGGCCCACGGGACGCTCCCACTGACACAGGGACCGGCACCGTCGGTGGAACCCTCCACGATTACAGACTTGCAACAGCCAAATTCACACTCGAAATGTGGTTCCTGTGGCTAAATCGCTGCATTTTTAACAGCACTTCATTTTAAACCGCACGCGTAGCTGGTGACGTTCGCGGGCAGCACAGCTCCACGGAAGCTTCGAGGTCCCTGCTCTGAAGCAAACGTAACGCTGACACATACACATGATGAGGCGGCGCACGCAGAAAGGGAGGAACGTCTCACCCACCCCACCTGTGACGACCTGTGACGATCAGCACAGATACCCACGCTCAAGGAGTGTGACAGCACATTAAAGGCTCACCCCTCACGACCAACCGCGTGGACTATCCCGCGAATGCACAGAAGGCTCCACCGGGAAAGCGGCCGAGGCAACTGGCCGCAGCAGCAGCTCAGAGAAATCGGCCGATTCTCGTCACGGGTAACGGGACAGCCGGGACCCCGGTCCAGCCGCAGCCACACGGCCTTGCAAGTCCCGCTCCGGGCATCACGCCGGCGTCTCCTGGACCCGCCAGGGAGCTGGAGCGGGCAGCAAACCGCCACCCCGGAGCCCAGACGGACAGGAGAACACTCGAGTCGCGGCGCAGACCTGCTCTCCCGGAGAAGATGCTGGAACCAAAGCCTAGTACCGGGGCGCCAACGGTCAGCTGCGACCTGCGGGAAGCCGAGCGCGGACGAGTGTATGGAGAAGCCCTCGGGACCACGTCGAGGAGGCCCCACGCTGTGGTGGGTTCTCCCTCCAGGTAGCCCGGCACGTGCTCATGGTCTAGGTTGGAGAAGGATCCCTGGAGAAAGACCCCTCCTGGCGCCGGCCGGGGGACGGGGGGAGCAGCCTCGGTGAAATACACCCAGCACCCTCTCCACACCGAAAGCCTGCCACGCCGGGGAAGGGGGGTCACCCGGGCTAGGCCACCCCTGGAAAGGGCGCCTCCCCCCAACCTGCCTGCCTCCGGCCCCGAAGGAACGGGGGAGGGGTCACAGCGCAGGGACACAGGCGCAGCCACAGTCCGAGACGGGCTGCAGACCGCGGGGCGCTCCCCGCCCCCACGCCGTGCCAGCACAAGGCAGGGCTCCGGTGCAAGAGGGCGCGACACAGACCGCCTGTGAGCTGCCCTCAGGGAGCCCCCGGGACACAGGCGAGGACACCGGGGGACCACGAAGCCTCCGACGCCATGGCCGCGGCACGCCGTAAACACAGCCCAGGGCCACGTTAACAGAAGGCCTCACGCGACCTCAGCCCCTGGGACCCGACGCTTCAAGTCCAGCTCCCGGCAAAAAACTACCAGGCTGCCTAACAGGCGAGGGGAAAACAGTGCAAAGACGCAGAAAATGCGTCTGAGTCCCTCTCGGCTGGGAGTCCGATTCCGGAACGCCAGAAAGCAAGCGCAGGGCACACGGAGGGTGCTGACGGACAGCCTGGAGGGCACACGGGGACGGACGGCCACGCGAGCAGCGCGGCAGAAGCTCTAAGAACGCAAAGCAGACGCTAAAATCAAACCCACTGTAACAACATGAAGAATGCCTCCGGCGGGCTCATCAACACACCGCACACGCAGAGGGAGCGAGCCGCGAGCTAGAAGACCCGTCAGCGGAAACTTCCAAAACATAACGCCGAGAAGAACACTGACAAAAGGACAGAACGTCCAGGAATCATGAGATGATCTCACATGACGGGGTTTCAGGAAGAGCCAGAAAAGAGAGTGGAAAACACCTGTGGGGTCCTAAGGACTGAATTTTTCAATGAAGGACAAACACCAGACACAGTCGCTCCCTCGCGGGGAGAGCACTCGGTGCCACACCCCCCAGAACGGCTACTCGCAGGCACACAGGATCCAACGTGCACCAAGCCAGGGACAGAGAGCATCTGGGAAGACGGAGGAAACGGGAACCCGGGCTGGATCATGGCGACCTTCCCGACAGCGACGCGAGCAAGCTGGCAGTCGTGTGGGAAGCTCCCCGCGGTGAGAGGGAGCACCAGCCACCCAGGACTCTGCGTCCAACAAAACCATCTCTCAAAAGCCAAGTTGAAATAAAGGTGTTCTCACCTGGGAAAACTCATCACCAAGGGACAGGCCGTAAGAGTAACGTTTTAAAAAGTTCTCCAGGGAGACGGAAAATTATACAGATTAGAAGAGTGGATTCGTTGGGGCGCCTGGGTGGCTCAGTCGGTTGAGCGTCCGACTTCAGCTCAGGTCACGATCTCGCGGTCCGTGAGCTCGAGCCCTGCGTCGGGCTCTGTGCTGATGGCTCGGGGCCTGGAGCCTGCTTCGGATTCTGTGTCTCCCTCTCTCTCTGCCCCTCCCCTGCTCTGTCGGGCTCTGTCTCTCTCTCCAAAATAAATAAACATTAAAAAAATTTAAAAAAGAAAAAAGTGGATTCACGTGAAAAAAAAGACAAAGAAGAAATAAATGAAACTTCTTCAATAAAAGTCTGCAACCATTAATGTCAAGTTAACAGACCAGGAAGTGCCTGCACGCGCCCCACCCCTGTGCTCCCCGAGAACCCCTCCCCGGGGAGTCTGGGCGCCCGTGGAAATGATAAGATGTCACTCCCCTGGTCAGGGGACACCAGTGGCAAAGGTGGAAGGATGCTGCAGGTATAATTAAACCCCAAGATTAGTTGATCTTAAGTTCATCAGAAGGGGCGTTATCCTGGGTGGGTCTGCCCTTATCAGATGTCAGCTGGGCAATTTTCCAAGAGGCTCTAAAGGTCGGGGAGGGGAGGCGGAGCACTGGCTCTCTGGGGCCCGCCCTCACCTCTGCCGCAGCAAGGTGCTGACGTGGGCCAAACCCGGGGCGGCGCACTTCCCTCCAGATGAGGGCGGGGGGGGGGGCCCCCGCTCGGCTGCGCCCGGACGCCCACCCCCCAGAACCGAGAGGCGGGGCCGCTGTGGAAGCCTGCACTTGTGCTGCTGTCACACGGGCGGAAAACTGACACACGTCCTCCGTGTTACGAACACGGGCGGGTTGCGTACAACGGAACAGTTGGTGTCACGCTAAACGCTTCGCCCACTCAGATTTTACTGGGAAATAAGGTCTCTGGGGAGGACTCCGATCCCACTGCGGGAGGAGCCTTGACCACGAGAGCAGCCACGTGGCCTGACGTCCCGCCCTCCCTCCGGTGCCTGCCTTTCTCAACTACGCGTTTCACGTTTGGGTGCAGACAGCCATCAACACTGCCTTAATTTACTGGTTTTCTGGTGGGTTTTTGTTTACTTTTTCATTCAACAACAAACATGGTTTACATTCATCTTCTCACGTGACTTCAGCTTATGACATAATTCTGTATTTTGGCTTTTTGAGTTACGTGTTTTCTTTATTCTTTCTTGTTCTGTAGCAACAGAGTTGAGTGTGACAGAAGCATGTGTTAGAAATGACACACAGCACACGCACTCACACCCTGGAGCCGGTCCCTGTCTTGTGGGGAAACACTCGCCCCACCCCCACCCCCCCCCGAGGTCAGGAACGGGGCAAAGACACCGTCATTTCCGTAACACCTAGACCAACGCCAAAGAGATTAAGGAATAAGACGAAAGAGAGAGAACAACCAGGAGGGTACAGGTGAGAGGACAGCATGTGCAAAGGACCAGGGTCGGCGATGAAACTAAGACAAACGTAAAAGCATTGAGGAAAAAGTAGCAGGATGTAAAAGTGAGATACAAAATCAACAGCTGTCCTAAACACAAACGCTGGTCACAAGATGAGCTGGGGCGGAAACCCCATCACAACTGCAACACCGAACAAAGACGACACTTAGGGACCGACGTTTAGCTGTGAAAACTCTGTGCACGAAAAGCAGCAGGACGCTCCTGGCGGAGGCGACGCCAGACTGGAGGCCACGGGACGACGCCCTCACCTCCCCCCACCCCGGGGAGGCTGGCCCAGCGCCATCCAGCACCCCTGGGCGAGGCCCCGCGGCCCCACTGGGCAAGCGGACTCCAAAGCTCACGGAAAACACACTATGACTCAAAGTCTGCCCGCCGCTGCTGAACAGAGCCACACGCTCGCCCACAACGAACGTCGAAAGGCAGACGTGCGAGGGCTCGGCTGCCCGACGCCGAAGAACCGGACGGCAAAGCAAAACGACCACAGGTCTGATGGAGAAATGACCAAAAGACGCCAAGGGGGCCGACACGAGTGAGAGGCTCACCTCTGCGGACGAGAGCCGGGCAGCGGCTGGGCGGGGGCGCTCGTCCCCGCGTCCTGGCCCACGGCTGCGGCCCAACCCGCGGCACACCCACGCAGAGCCCCCCGACAGCACCGCTCCCCACAGGCAGGAGTGTCGGCCACCGCGGCGGCCGGAGAGAGAAGGGCAGGAGGCCCAGGGAGCCAGACGGGCCATGCCCCCCGCCCCCGCCGGAGCACATGCCGCAGAAAAGCGGCAATGAGGGCGGCCGAGGCCCTTGGAGGCGACGGGGCCCGTGACTGCAGGCCCCACGCAGACCCCCTTGTACCGGGGCCATGTGAGCCCAGCCAGAGCCTCGTGCGCTCGATGAGAACCTGCCCCCCACCACTCCCCTGCAGCTCGCCCGGTGCCCCAGGGGGCGGCCTGGCCTCTAGCCTAACGCACCTCTGTCCCCCTCTCCCTCCCACCTGCGGGAGCCGCCCCCACCTGACCCCGCAGTGGCTGCCTAAGCGGAAGACGGGACAGGGACCCCTCCCTCCCTCTCTCTGTCTCTCTGTCTCTGTCTCTCTCTGTGTCTGCCTTCACTGCCTGGCCTTTGTAGGCAGCGAACACAGCAAACGCTCACGAACACACTAACTACAGGTGTGAAGTTAAGACCTGTAGAAGCATCTGGGGGCGCCTGGGTGGCTCAGTCGGTTGAGCGTCCGACTTCGGCTTAGGTCATGATCTTGTGGTTCACCAGTTCAAGCCCCACGTCCGGCTCTGTGCTGACAGCTCAGAGCCTGGAGCCTGCTTCAGATTCTGTGTGTTTCTCTCTCTGCCCCTCCCCCTGCTTGCGCTCAGTCCCTCTCTCTCTCTCTCTCTCAAAAATAAATAAAAATATTTAAAAAAATTAAAAAAAAAAAAAAGACCTGTAGAAGCATCTGGAAAGAGGACTTTCTCAGGAAGGAAGCCAAGGTCTGGGCCGCAAGGGGAAAGAAAGTGCCGGAAGCAGGAGCTGCTGTCACAGGAGGGAGCCCCCACCCACGGTGAGGCCTGAGGAGGACGGGAACAGTCCCTTGCCGTGCTCACCTCTGGTGGGAAGGGGGGCCATGGGGACAGGCCTTCCAGGGGGAACCCACCCCATTGTGACTCCCACCCCCACATGCCGAACCCCGTCCAGGTGGTGGCGTCCACGCAGCCGCTGGCTCGTGTGGCCCGAGCACAGCTCTGTCAGGAGGAGGGGCTGCAGGCTGGGCTCAGGGCTGCAAGCCGCCACGGCCCGAGTCCTGCGGGCCGCATCCTGACAGGCTAGCACGAAGCCGGCCCGCGGTGGCGACAGGTACCGTGTTCGCACACAGCGTATGCCAGCCCAGAAACTCTGCTTTCTCAAATACGTCCTTAAAACTTTCAAATACGAGTCATTTAAAACAATCGAGAGCCAGGGGCTCCCTAAGCCTGTGTGCAGAGCGGGCCAAGGCCTCCGGTCCGCACCACCGATGTCCCGGGAAATCCCACCCCCCGCCAGACGCCTATCCCTGCGGAGGAAAACCGTTTCCTTTCACGAGAAAGGAAGCCTTGCCTGCACATTCAGAAATACTGAGGCTAAAAATAGTTTTGTGAAAGGAAGCGAAGGTGGGCCTTCCACCAGGAGAACGCGCACGGAGCGGTGCAGGGCGGTCAGGGCCTCACTGCGGAGGAGCAGGGACAGGGCCGCCCGCATCGCTCCTCCCCTCGGCCACCACTCCTTTCGCGGCAGCCGCCACGGCAAGAGCATCCAAAGTGGGAATGAAAACGGCAAGAGAGCCTCCCACGGACGACGGCTCAGAAATGCGCCCTCTTCAATTACGCATGAGGCAGGATTGTGCTCAGCATCTGGCAAAGACATGCTCAGAACCCGTCGCCACTGGGAACAAAGCCTGGGCGAACCTGACCATGAACGAACATTTTCTCCTCAAGGGTGCCTGGGGACAAAATACACTTACGATGACAACGTATGGTCACTGAGGACTGACTTCTGAAAAACTAAGGTTTAATCTGGAATAACGGCCTATAAAAACGGAAATGACCCACCCCATGGACACCTTCCACCCAGGCCAGCCATCGGGGCTGAGACCATTTCTCAGCAGAGACCTGCCCAGCCGGGCCCGCCTGCCAGATGCACAACCAGAGAGGGCGAGCGCTGGACCGCAGGCACCCTAGCGACAGGTGGGAACGTGCCCCGTCCCGGAGCCGCACAGCCGCCCTGCCTACCCGCCCACGGACAGGCCTCCCCTGGGCCCCCGGTACTGCTCTTTCCATCAGGACTCTGCTCAGAATCCCCCACGGACGGGCGGGTGGCTGCTGCGGAGGGTGGGGCCCTCACCCCCACGGTCAGGACCCTGGGGCGTCACGGGCAGACATCTGAGACACCGAGGCCCCGCCGTCCGGCCCCGTCCAACCTCCGCAACGGCCAGCAGCCCACATGCCACCGCGTTCACACGGCTTCTCCGGGTTTGCAAAAAACCGTGAGCACGGCCCGTGTAATGTCACACCTGAGAGGCTGAACCCAAACCCCTCAGACCGCAGAGCGGGCATGGGGGGCTGGGCAGGGGTGAGGGGGTCATGCAGGGCACCCCCAGGTGCACAGGTGACGAAATCTGAACTCCAGCTCTAAGCGCGCGCCTGGGTTTGGGAACACAGATGCGCGGCAGCAGCAAAGTCCAGAACGCAGGCGGTGGGCTGCGGGAGAGGAGACCGCGCTCGGGGAGGGCCCAGAGAAGGGCGTCACGGCCTCCGTCGGGCACAGGCCGTTCTCGGGCCGATGCTCAAGGAGGCCGCTTCTCAAAGGCGAGTGCCGGGAGACCCGGCAGGGGAGGCTCAGAGCACCGCGGGCAGCCTCCGGTGCCGGCCGGGTCCCACGCCCCGCGCCCCGTCGCCGCCCCCGCAAGACTGTGCGGTCGGTCGGGCAGCTTCCAAACTTCCACGTGCCAGGGTGCAGACTCGGGACCCACCGTGCCCTACGTCCCCCACGAGGAGGCGCACCCACAGCCCGACGGAGAGCCCAGCGTCGCCATGTCCTCCGTGGAGGGCACCTGCCTGCCTCTGCCGGGGAGGCCCAGAGGCAGTAAGTGAGGGCAGAAATGCAGCTTCTTCCCATGGAGGGTCACCCTCTGGGGCCTTGAAGGGGAACACAGACCGGCGAGAGCACACCAAGGCCAGCCTCTGGGAGCACTTTCCTCTGCCCGTTTCCCAAGTGACACACTCAATTCCGATTCCCCAAGTATCCACACACAATAGTGGGACGTGGGTTTCAGAGACACGTGGCTCATCCCCGGCTGTGATCCCACAGAAGGACGGGGTCGCCCAGGGCTGTGAGGGGGTGAGCCTAAGCCGCCGTGACCCACGGAGCTGCCTTCCCCAACCCGCAGCGCGGGGCCTCTGGCTCATGCGACTGCAGAGAGGGGTCCCCGGGGACCTCAGCTACGGTGGAGGAAGGCAGCACCCGGGGGGGAAGAAATCACAGAAATGTAGAGTCTGGAGGGAAAAGCAGTGTGGTGTCTGAAGAACGAGAACACAGCCCGAGGTCCATGAAAACATGACAGGGGGGGCGGCTGTTGGTTAAGCGCCGACTTCGGCTCAGGTCATGATCTTGCGGTCCATGAGTTCGAGCCCCGCGTCAGGCTCTGGGCTGATGGCTCAGAGCCTGGAGCCTGCTTCTGATTCTGTGTCCCCCTCTCTCTCTGCCCCTTCCCCGCTCGTGTGCTCCCTCCGTCTCTGTCTCTCTCTCCCTCTCTCACAAATAAACACTAAAAATAATAAAAAAGAAGACGCGGAGAACTGGCCCCGCGCAGCTCAGGGCCACGTGCCCAGGCCAGCGCCCACCCCGACCACACGGAGGGGTCACAGGCTGAGTTTCAAGCACAACTGCAGGTGACAATAAAGCAAATCAAATGAAAAGCTGGCTCTTAAACAGATTAATACAATCGATGAGCCGCTAGGCGGGTGAATCAGGAAGAAAAGGACACAGGCGACCAGCATCAGAAATCGAAGGCGACCAATGCAGACGTTCAAAGAACAATAAGCACACGGGAACGTTTGAACGTTATGTCAACGGGCTGAACGACTCGGGTGAAGGGAACAAATGCCTCACAAAGTGGAAGGACCCACAGTGAAACAGAAACTTCTCCATTAAAGAAACGGGGTTTGCACCAAAGACCTTCCTACGGAACAGTGACGGGTTCTCCGGTGAGTCCCATCAACCGCCCACCAACCTCACACGGCTCCTTCCCGTTTGTTCTACAAAGCCAGCGCGGCGCGGATGGCAAACCCTGGCAAAGGTGTTCGCAGGCACAGCGCAGAAAGAACCACAGCCCCGCGTGTGCACGTGTATGAGCGTGCCCACAGGCCACGTGCAGAAATACGTAAGGGAAAACCCAGCGTGACCGAGTGAGTTTGGCCCAGGGATGCCGCTCCGGTCTGGCACAGTTGAAACCGGTGGAACTCCCAACTTTACAGACTAAAGGGAAAACTACAGGATCATTTCCACAGAGGCAGAACACGCATTTGACAGCTTTCCACAGCCTCGGCACACCCCCTCCCCCACGGCACCCGGCGCCTCCTCCCGTGGCACCCGGCATCCCCCTCCCCCGTGGCGCCTGCCACCCCCGGCCCGTGGCACCCGGCACCCCCCCGCCCCGTGGCGCCTGCCACCCCCGGCCCATGGCACCTGGCACCCCCCCGCCCCGTGGCGCCTGCCACCCCCGGCCTGTGGCACCCGGCACCCCCCCGCCCCGTCGTGCCTGCCACCCCCGGCCTGTGGCACCTGGCACCCCCCCGCCCCGTGGCGCCTGCCACCCCCGCCCCATGGCACCTGGCACCCCCCCGGCCCGTGGCGCCTGCCACCCCCGGCCCGTGGCACCCGGCACCCCCCCGCCCCGTGGCGCCTGCCACCCCCGCCCCGTGGCACCTGGCACCCCCGCCCCGTGGCACCTGCCACCCCCCGCATTCCACCGTGAGAGGAGCACCCGCACTCGCCCCCGGCCGGGCACGGAAGCAGAGAAGACAACGTGCAGCGGGCTGTGTCTGCAGGTGCTGACCGCGGACACACGGACAGAGGGGCCCTGAGGACTCGGCCAGCGCGGCCAGCGGCTACAAGATCAATCCACGAGATCTGGTGCGCGTGTCTTTGCCACAGCAGATAACTGGAAAGTGAAACATTCGAAAATACTGTTGACGGTAAACTGCCACAAAAACCACAAATTATGTAGGAATACGTTTAATGAAAGACACACAAGACCTCTGGGCTGACAACCGCAAGAGGTGCTGAGAGAAACGAAGACCCGAGTAGAAGAAGAGGCCTGCCATCCTCATAAGCCCCAGGCTCCGCACCGCGAGACGTCAGCGCCCCCACGCTCGCGACGGATCTGGGCGGCCCCCGCCGTAGTTCCAGCCGCTTCTGCGAAACGGACAAACTGTCTCTGACGCACACGTGCAAATGCAAAGGGCTGAGAACGCCCAAAGCAATCCGCGGAAGGACGGACAACGGAGCCGGGGGGGGGGGGGGGGGGGGGCTCCCGCGGACGCCCAGCCTCACCATGAAGCTGTCGTGACCAGGACAGGTGGTCCTGGAGTCACATTCAATGAGCAGATCGATACAACAGAACAGTCAGAAAGAGACACACACGGACTGATTTTCAACCAAGGCGCCAAAGCAACCCACCGGGGAAGACAAACTTATCCACCCACGGCGGTGAGCTAGCCGTGGGGAAAGGCACACCTCCACCGTACCGACTCACACACAAAAATTAACTCGAGATGAAAACCCTAAGTGTATGTGGATCCTGAGAAACTTAACAGAAACCCATGGGGGAGGGGAAGGAAGAAAAAACAAAAGAGGTTACACTGGGAGAGAGCCAAAGCATCAGGAGACTCTTAAAAACTGAGAACAAACTGAGGGCTGATGGGGGGGTGGGAGGGAGGGGAGGGTGGGTGATGGGTATTGAGGAGGGCATCTTTGGGGATGAGCACTGGGTGTTGTATGGAAACCAATCTGACAATAAATTTCATATATTAAAAAAAAAAAAGAAAGAAAACCCTAAGCATAAAAGATAAAACCACACAGCTAAAGAAAGCAACAGGAATGGGGCGCCTGGGTGGCTCAGTCGGTGAAGCGTCCGACTTCGGCTCAGGGCGTGATCTCACGGTCTGCGAGTTTGAGCCCTGCGTCGGGCTCTGCGTTGGCAGCTCAGAGCCCGGAACCTGCTTCAGATTCTGTGTCTCCCTCTCTCTGCCCCTCCCCTGCTCACATTCTGCCTCTCTCTCTCTCAAAAAGAAACATTAAAAAAAAAAAAAGGCAACGGGAAGAATGTCTTCCCAGCTCGGCGGCCGGCAGACTTCCTAGGGTAGAGGGAGCAACAATCGTGAAAAATCCTGATTAGGAACCGCTGGTCACCGAGGTCACCATCAAGAAAACGAGCAGGCGAGCCACAGTCTGGGAGACAGAAGCGCACAACAGGTGTGTGACAGAGGACGGGCATCTGGATACGAAAGGAACTCCTCCAAATCAGTAACAAAAACAATTCAGTCGGAAACAGGCAAAGGACGGGACCAGAGAACTTCACCGAAAACCAACCAACCAACCAATCAACCAACCAACAAAACGGACACACGGACGGCCAACAAGCGCCCGAAACGGGCTCCAGGTCACGACCACCCCAGCGAGCCTGAGGTGCCGAGAGCCGCCAGGGCCCACACCGCTGGCGGCACGCGAAACGGCACGTTCGCTCCGGGAGAAGTTCCACGGCGACACGGCGGTTCCACTCCCAGGTGCAAGGACCTGAGAGGAACGAAGCGTGCACCCAAAACACGCGTACGGGGAAGTTCACAGAGTCTGCTCGTGACGAGCAAGACGTTACAAACGAGCAGCCCCGTGAGCGTCAGCAGGAGGACAGCCGGACAGCCTGCAGCACGGCCGGAAGCCGTGCGAGGAACGCTGCCCGCGACACGAGGGCGCAAGCTCGGCGCAGGCAACGACGGGACGCTGTGTCCAAACCATGTGCAGGAGGCCGAGGAGACGGGGCGCAGCCCGTGTGCGGCCCGCTGGCGGGACGTCCCGGGACAGGCTAAACGGGGCCGGAGGGAAACGGGGGCCCGGCTCCCTGGCGGGGAAGGGCGGGGGAACCTTCTGGGATGACAGCTGTGCTCTACGTCTTGATAAAGGTTTGGGTTGGCCGAGACCCAGCAAATGTGTGTTTAAACGCGCACTCTTCGCTGCATGTAAACGTTACGTCAAAAGAAAATCCAAACCGATACTGAACTCTAGCTAATGACACTCCTACTCGAGTATTTGGGAACGAGTATACTGACGTCCGCAATTTCCTCTGAAACACATAAAAGGACAGAATGACTCATGGATGAAAAGACAGATCAGTAGGTCATAAAACAAGGACAGGAACATGTTAATGACAGAACCAGCTGGTCGATACATCAGTGTTAATGGCAAAGTCCTTTCAACTTTATTAGATGCTGGGAATCTTACGATAAATGTTGTGAAAGAGTTTAAAAATAAAAGATAAAAGGCTGAACTGGACAGTCTGTGAGGCCCTTTCCATGACTCTCACCACAAAGAACGGCCGGCTCCAGGGGGCCACAGATCTTTGCTTTGCTTTTCCTCGGACGGAATCGACTACAGGCCGCCAGACCCTTGCTCTCACACCGAGGCACAGCCCCTAAACCTCAGCGAAAGCTGATCCGGCCCAACCCCAGGGGCTGCAAGTGAGGCCCGGCAGCAGGAGAGTGTGGCCACAGGGTAGGGCCTCTCCGGGCAGGGGCAGTGGGAGCTGCCCTCTGTCACCCCTGGACGGCTGCAGGCCAACGAGGGAGACCAAGAGTCAGGAGCCACAGAAAATCAGGGTCATGAAACGGCAAAGCCCAAAACATCCTTTCTCCGACAATCAGACATGCTAATTCTGAGTCTCGGGAGGGTTTTGTTTTTTCTTTAACCTTAAAACTCAAGTTCAAAATAACTTAAGTCTAAAAATAGGGCCCCTGTAAAATAAACACGTGCAAAATCCTTCTCGCTGGCAACCATAATGGAGCCACGCCCTGGGCAGTGCTGAGTGTCACATGCCCCCCCCCGCCCCCCCCCAGGGTCCCTGTGCTGCAGGAGACGGACAGGGCTGGAGGCTGGGGACGCACGCAAGGCCCCCCAGCCTCGGGCAAGGCTGGTTCACAGCCAGAACCACCGCCAAAGCCCTGTGCTCTCCAGCTGGGCTCCACAGGCTGCATCGGGAGGCAGGCCCTGGCTGGTAAGCGGACCGCGACAGACAGCATTCCCTGGGGAACAAACTCACCCTTCCCCATGTGCCGGGCACACTGCCAGCCTTGACCCACTCTAGTCCTCGACTCGGTGAGTCAGGGGCCCGGAACCCTCGCCCTCCTGTTGGCCTCCAGCCAGGCTCGGGGGACAAGACGGAGTCCCCATCTGCGGCCCAGGATACCCAGAGAACCCGAGGTGTGGCAATTGATGGACGGACAGGCAGCCTTTGACCGTGTTTTCGGCCAGGAGGGAGGCACACGGGCCTGCAGAGTGGGTGCCCTGGGTGGGGTGAACCAATCACCGTGAGCCCTGGGGCTGCCCACAGACCAGCTCTGGGCCACCCGTGGCCTCAGCCAACTTGACCCCAGGCTGGAGGCTGGAGGTATGAACATAGGGTTTGTAGGACATGGGGTCACCACACCTGGCCTGTGGAGCACAGGGCCACTGGTACCTATGCGTGTAGGCCATGGGGCCAGTGACATCTGACCTATAGGTCATGGGGTCAGTGACACCTGACCTGCAGGCCTTGGGGACACAGACACCTGACTTGTAGGCCGTGGGGCCACGGGGTTACTGACACCTGTCCAGCCAGGCTGTCCCAGTGCATGAGCTGGTGGGGGACAGGGGACGGATGCAGATAGACACCACCCAGGCGCTCCAGAGAGCCCTGGGGGAGAAGCTCAGTCAGAGCTGGAGGAGGCAGGACAGGGCCTGGGCAGGTGAGGCTGTCATCAGGGACAACGGGGGTGCAGAGGAGGGGCCAAATGAGGACTGAGGGGTGTCGATATTCTCCAAAAGCCTGAAACACACATTTTTACAAATCTTATCAGATATCCAAAGCAAAACTAAAAAACATGTTCCTGCAAAGAAATTATAAGTGAACTCAGAAAACATGTGCTTTTCCAAGTTACTATTTTTTTAGATTTTTTTTAAAGGTTTGTTTATTTTTGAGACAGAGAAAGAGCGTAATTGGGGGAGGGGCAGAGAGACAGGGAGACACAGAATCCGAAGCGGGATCCATGTCCTGAGCCGTCAGTACAGAGCCTGACGCAGGGCTCGAACCCACGGACCGTGACATCACGACCTGAGCCGAAGTTGGATGCTTAGCCGACGGAGCCACCCGGGCGCCCCCCAAGTTACTATTAAGGAAAGAAAAGGACCATGAGGAAGTAACGAGAGGAGGAGGGCACCACTCGGGTCACTCGGGACAGGCACCGCCCTGAGAAACGCCACCCGCCCCCGGAGGCAGAAACTTCCCAGCAAGAGTAAGAAAGGCCGTGAGCTGTACAAACGCGGTCCCCATGCTGGCGACGGGCAGCAGGCCAGGGAGGAGCCCAGAGCGCCTTCCTGGAACGAAGTGGTCACTCGAGCCCAGGAGACTCCTTCCCGTCCCGCTTTTGTCGAGAGGCCGGGCACCGGTCCCCGTGAGGCTGTGGCCTCGGTGTCCGTCCGGGAAGCACGGGCCCCGCAGGAAGCCGGCTCTCACAGGGCCCCCAGGACGAAGAACACAAAACACATCTCTGACGACAACTCCGCTGAACGTGGGTGTGGATGCGCCTCTCTGCTCAGGACGCCCAGGGCAGCGCAGGGCAACCGCGGGCACCCTTCACGACAGGGAGCAAAAGCCTGAGGGCAGGTGCTTAAGGAAGACATTCGTGAAAATTATGAATTCTGTGTCCTCCACCCACACACACAAAGGACTGTGGAAGGGCAGCCTGGAGCCTGCGACACCCACAGCCGGGAGGACACGAGGCCGCCAGAGGCCCACAGGTGACCACCCTTCCCGGAGCAGGCAGGCTCGACTCTCTGGACCCGGAGTCGGGGCACCTGCTTCCGCGCCTCCCCCTGCCCACTGCTGGCACCCAGTTCCCCTCCCGTCGCGCCCCGCTTCTACCGGGGCTCACGCCACGGCGGCCGCCCCTAACAAGGGAACGTGCACCGTGACCTCACTTCCCGCAGCCACTGCCGCCCCAGGGGCACCGACAGCCCCCAGCTGCTCCCCCAGAGCCCGGGGGCTGCCCCGCCCGCACGGCCCCGTGCGGATGCTAGTGCTGCCAGGGGAGCCGCACCCGCGGGGCAGGCCCTGCGACCGGCGGCCTGTCCCCAGGAAGAGACTGGCCCGAGGCCCCAGGGCCACCGGGAGTGGCTGCAGGACGTGAACCCAGGCAAGGCGCCGCGGCCAGAGGTGGGTGGGAGCTCCTCAGCAGGCCAGGGCCACGGGCCCCACAGCCAGGAGGTCCTGCCCCAGACCCCGCCCCCCCCCCCCCCCCCACTGCGTCCCCGTGCACACTGGTGACAGGCCTCGCCCCTCCACACATTCTCCCTTCCCCTCCCCCCCCCCGGGCCTCCACCATGCCCCAGACTAGGGGTCTCTCTCCTCCGGTTTCCGACGGGAGGGGCGCAGCGGCACGTGGTCACAAGGGCGCACGGACAGGTTCCACGCAGACACGTGCAGCGTCTGTAAGGCTTTCGTTGGCCCTACGCACACCACCACAAAGATGTGAAGCACACTCCGCGGCCACGTTTCGTCCCGGAGGGAGGGGAAGCCACCCGATTTTGGTCACGTACAAGGTCACGTTTCACAGCATTTGAAACAGACACAACACGAGGGTCCTATCTGCCTTCACTGATGCAGAATCAGAGTCTGGAGACACGGTGTGGGTACAACTCTTGTCCCAAACTTTTAGTGTTAGATTCCTGCTTTTCTTCTTTCCATTCAAGGGCAATATTAAGTCTAATTTCAAAACAGTGCTGAGTGAGGCGAAATGGCCGACACGTGGCCAAGATGCCCACCAGAAGACTGACCCAGAAGTCTGTCAGTGCTCCTCGGAGCACAACCTGAGTGCGGCCACCGAGCCCTCCGGGACAGGAAGCCCGTGCTACCCTCTCAAATCGGGAGCTGGACGGCTGCCCAGGAGCAAACGTGGCTGCAACGAGAGACAGAAGTGACCGAGGAGGACACAGGGTACTGGCCGGCACACAGGAGAAGCGCGCGGGAAACCACCCGGCCCCTGCCCGCGGGCGCCGCGCCTTCTCCGAGACAGGAATGGCCGTACTGGGCTCTGGCGGGCCCTGGCTCTGCCAGTTCTTGCCCACCCGGCCGCCCCTCCACGGCCCCGCGGCCCTCCCTGGGGTCCCTGCCCCACACGCGTCTCCTCCCCCGCTCCCGAGGGGGCTGGGCCCTGACGCCAGCCCCCAGGTCAGATGCACTCTTTGCACCAAAACACGGGCTCCCCCTGGTCACATCCACCCCAGGGCTCGGGCCCCAGATAAACGTGGGACACACAAAGTGGCGAGCCCGGAGAAAACACTGGCAGGGACTCAGAAGTCCCCAGCGCCTCCCTGGCCCCACGTCTCTCATGTAAATTTAATCTTAGACACAAATTAGAATATCCAAGCTAGCTTGTAGGATGCCCAGAGGACTATCCAGAAACATGCAGTAAACCGAATCACTTCACCAGACGGGGCTGCAAGACAACAGCGGGCTCCACGGCTCCGCGGGCGGGCTGCCTGCCGTGCTCTGTCCCGCTGGCTGCTCTTCAGGCGCAGCGGCCCTATCTGGAATGCCCTCGCGCCTCCCACCTTGCTTCCGCTCCTGTCTCGGCCGGAGTCCCACGCACATGCGTCAATGCCCTTCCAGGCCTTGAGGAGCCCGCTCACAGAGCCCCCCAGGGGCCGCGGCACGCGGGGTTTCTAGACTGAAGGTACGGGTCCGCTGGTGAGCTCACGTCCGCACGGTGGGTTGCGGGCAGCAGGCGGAGGAGGACGGACCCAGGAGAGCCCATCCCCACAGCGCGGGAGACTCCGGTGCAGCGGTGGGGTGGCAGGCGGCCCACCTCGGGCCTTAGGACAGAACCCAGACTCGTCCAGCGTGCGCCCCCCCTTGGGCACTGGCGAGACGTGGACCTGTGCCGAAATTAACGTAGCTCACGAGGCAAACGCTTAATGCTGAAATGTAACCCGTGCAGTCTGTATTCCAGGACGATCTAGAATACTCTAACATGCACACTGCTAGCCCATCGGGTGGAAAACGCACAGACCTGCACCATGTGCAGTGCAGGCCCCCGGAGCAGGACAGAGTGTGGGGTGGGAGAGGGACACAGGGCCAGGGGATGATGCTCCAGCCTGGACCCTCCCCAGCCACCGAGGCCTCGGGGAGCTGCCCACAGCCGGGGCACTGAGGCAAGAGGTGTCTCCCTCCTCCCATCCAGGGCTGGGCCCCACAACCCGCGGGCGCCGTCCGCACTCGTGCGTCACCCCGTTCTGAACCTACCCTTCACTCAGCAAACACAGAGAAACCTACAGGCCTGGGGCTCCACCCCCTGGGCCTCACAGGACCAGCGCGGGTCCTCGGGGGAGGGGACCGGAGCGCCGGGCAACCCCGCCTCTGCCCTGCGGCCTGACGCCGCATACAGCCTCTACCAACGCGGCCCGGGATGCGCAGGCAAGGGCGGAAACTGCAGTGAAGTGGGGTGGAGGCGCCATGGAAGAGACGGCACCTGCGGGGCCAGGGGCCGGGGTGGGCAGCAGGGAGAGGTCACGTCCCCAGACAGGACGGTGCCGCGGGAGCGGAACGGTCCACGGCTTCTAAGATTCACGAGAGCCACAGCGGGCAGTTATGTCAGATGGCTCTGTGGCGGCGAGTTCGAGAAGGAAGAAACCAAGGAGAGGCAGCTTTGCCGTCACACTGCAGGCCTAGTGCCGTCACATCCCTGTGGCCCCTGAACACCTGACGGCAGGGGCAGGCCCCGGGAGCGCACGCGCTCTCTATTTTCCGGTCAGCCACGCGGCTTCCGGCCCCGAAAAACCACGGCGCCCCACCTGCTTCCCCACAAGCCACCAGGACGGTCGCCAAATGGGTCCCTCAAATCAAAGGGGGACAACGGACTCCCTCGGCCTCCGCTCACTCCCTGGGCCAGCCCTGCCCTTCGGGAGACAGAGCCACCGTCCTGGCGGGGCTCAGACACCGTCTACCGCGAAGTCTCGATACGCCCGCGTCTACGCAGAAAGCAGCCGCGTACAAAGTCCGCTGAGCCGCCGTCTCTTCAGAAGGGGCTTTCCTTCTGCTTCCTTTCTACTCCCACATGCAACCCTGCCACCCTCCGGAGACCAAGACCCTTCATCTGACCGACGAAGGCACCCCGCCTCTGCTCCGGCCGTGCTTTCCTCCCTCCTTTCTGACAGGTATAGGAGGTAATGGCGTGCCCTGCAATCGATCCCCGGGACCTGATGCAACCGGGTGCAACTCCGCCCCCTTACGATTGATTTGCTGTGGTGACTGGCGGGGGGACTCGGCGTTCTTTTCCACCAGGGCTTCCACACTGTTCCACACACCAAGTAAGCTGGCTCCTCTGGCTGAGATGTGGCCCTTGTCCCACGCCAAGTCCCCACAGGCTGGCGTGCCCCTCTCCCAGCTCCAGAAGGCCTCACTCACCTCTCCCTGTCTTCCGCGGTTTTACTGAGACGCCACCGACAAAATGCTGCGGAAGGTCGGGGTGAGCGACGTGGTGACCCAGGCATGTGGTGTCATCGTCACGGCAAGGTGAGCTGACGTCCAGGCCTCACAGCTTCAGGTGCCACCTTGTCGTGCCAACTCGCAGGATCTGCTCTTCGAGCGCTCAATGCAGCGCCGCTAACTGGCCGCCTGACCGCCCTGCGCATCGCCCCCAAACTGCTCGGACTTCCACGGCCTCGTGACCAGGCGGGAGCCCCCGCTGAGGCAGCCCTTCGCGTGGCTCTTCCTTCTCAGAATTCGCCCGGCTGCCACACACACGTCCACCTGCCCATCCCACGTCATCAAAGCAGTGCAAACACAGCCACCCCGGAGTGGCCCGGGGCCATCCTGCTTCCCTCTGCGTCTGGCCCGGGCGGGCACGAGGCTCAGCCTAGACACAACCCAGGGAAAGTGTTGAGCCTTCCGGGAAGACCCCCCGCCCCCCCCCCCCCCCATCACAGGAAAGCTGCATGTGACCCCAGGGGAGTAATGAGCCAGATCCTGTTACTAAATACCATTCTCCAATAAAAGCAGCAGACCCCGGGAGAACTGGCTGACTCCAGGGAGGGGGCAGGGAAAACACAGGACGAGTCACCAAGTTCCCAAAAGACAGCGGATGCACACGTACTCGGGGCCAAATGAAGGAGTCCAGCGGCCAAATCTGAGGCACCCCGAGCCCCTCCAGGCAACGGCTTGGGCGCCCCCCTCAAAGGGCAGCCCGCTCACCCCCACGTGTGGGGTGCACTTGGTGACCAGATGGTGGAGAGGTGGCGGGCACCCCGGCAACGTCTGTCTTCTTCCCAAACGCCCACAAGCCCGGGCTCATCATGAGAAGGCATCTGACAAACCCAAGGTGAAGGACACCCACAAAGCACCGAGCAGTCTCCTCAAAGTGTCCAGAACGTGGACAAGAGTGGGAAACTGCCAGGGTCCACAGGGGACAGAGGAGGTGAGATGACCGCACACGGTGCGGTGCCCTGGACCGGGTCCTGGGACAGAACAGGCTCGTTTCTGGGAAACCTGCTAAGACCCAAGTCAAGTCTGTGGCTCAGTCAATGGTGTCCTGCCAACGTGAATTCCTCGGCTTTGACAAAGGTGCCATGGTCCCACGAGACGCTCCTCTGGTGGGGGGGGGGGGGGGACACAGGGTCTCCAGTCCCTTCTGTGCCACCAATTACCCCAAACTAAAAAGTAATACATCCCCAAATATAAAAGATCCCAAATTCTAAGAAGTTGCATCAAAGTTGCCCAAAGATATGGGGAGGGGGGTTTCCTGTGTCACCCCCTGCCCTCCGGCAGCCAGCAGCTTGTTCTCTGTATCTGATCCACTTCTGTTTCGTTCATTTGTTTTTAGATTCCGCATACACGGGAAATCATATGGTATTTCTCTGACGTCTTGCACTCAGCATAATGCTCTCCAGGCCCATCCGTGTTGTTGCAAACGGCAAGATTTGCGTCTTGTTTTATGGCTGAGTAGTATTGCACGGTGTGCACACATTTTCTTTGCCCACTCGTCTATGGATGGACAACGCTGGGTCGCTTCTGCGTCTTGACTATTGCGAATAACGCCGCAGCCACCAGGAAGGTGTATGTATCTTTCTGAATAAGCGTTTCCATTTTCTTTGGGAAAAAATGGGGTTGTTGTTTGGGGTTTTGGCGGGGGGGTGTTGGTGTGCTTCCTTCCCCCCCCCCCCCCCCAGTGTCTCTCCTTTCCAATTTTGCAGGACGTGGTGTCAGAATCTGATGGTGGCATCCAGCCTTTATCAGAGGGACAGTACCACAGGCACAGGGAGGCGTGGGAACGGAGACGTGGGGGAGCTGGGCCCGGACGGCGTGCCGAACTGCCCCGCACGCTCCCCGCCCCGTGTGTGACCAGGGAGGGATTCTGTTACTCGTAACCATCAGCATCCCGACACCGTGTGTTTCCCAGATCAGTTAGATTTAAAGATCAGCAGAAGTGACTACCTCTTCGTAAGTTAAGCCTTTGCATTTGCAAACGGGCAGTGTCCCCACGGACTGTCACCGCTCTCTGCAACTGTGTTGAAGCTGCCTTCACACAGAGGTCAGAGTGCTGGACTCCATGGCTGTGCGTTTCGTCATCACAGATGGGGTCCCTTCTGCTTACTGTCTGGATGTATAAGAACTTGTACGGATTAATCACTAAAGGCTTTCACTGCGTATCACAGGTTTTCAGTAAATCCACTTGAGTTTCCCAGATGCATAATCATATTTATAAATAACTCTCCTTCCTTTCTGATACTTCAGGATTTACGGTCTCTTCTTGTTTCATTACTGATTTCAGTAGTTAAAGCTTCTAGAAAATGTTTAAATAAACACGTTTATGTCAAGCATCTTTGTCTTGTTCAACTTCAACGTTTGATTTCCATGTTTCCAAAACAGTATTAATGAAATCTTACATGTTTCAATTTTACTTTGAGGAATCATTGTTTAATCAAGAGATGTTGAATTTTATCAAATATATTTTCAGCGTCTACAAAAAACAGACATTTTCCTATTGATAAATTATTAACTTATTAACATGCTGGATCATGCGACGCAATTTTTCCGAATACGAAACCACACTCACACGCGTAATAAACAGACTGTTTTCTACTTGCCGCTGGGTCCTCCGTGGGACCCTCTGGCGAGCACGCACAAGCGACGGTCTATGGTGCTGGCCCCTGGGGCTCCGCGGTCTCTGAGCGTTCGTGATCTCTCTGCAGCCGGACAGTTCGCACAGGGCTGGAGTCCGCCGTTCCTGGACAACTTGAAATACCTGTACCTGGCGACAGGTCGATCGTTCTGTCTTCCTCTAATAACTGGCCAACTTGACTATTCTCTCTTCTTCGGTCTGTGTATTTGTACATACTTTGCTAGAAAATTACCCGTTTTTGCTCATTTTTTCAAGATCGTTTAAATACAGTTGAACAAACTAAGGTCTTAAAACTGCTTTAAGTTTGACAGGTTTCCCTGGAGAACCAGGAAGAACAATACAGGTGGCCAGGTGACAGTCATACCCTGAGGCCTCCCTGTCCCCTCCCCAGGTTGTCACTGCCCGAAGGTTGTCACTGCTGCAGGGGACGACCTGGAAGAAAGTAGCATTCCTTCCTATGACCCTGCTAAAGTCCCCAACTCAGAGACAAGAAGGAGGAACAGCCATATACGTGTGTTGATGGACAAGGGGCTGGTCTGCTGGCCTCGGCCCCGGCCCCCACCCTACACTGGACCCACAGCCAGCTGGGAGGTCTGCGCTCTGGTCGACTACAAACCCCGCGTATCCTCTGTGTCGTCCACACCGCAGGGTGGACGTGAGGAGCGCAAAGTGCCTTAGAGCGTCTTTGGCTTATTTCTTAAGTGGTTTAGGCTTGGAATTAAAACAAATTTTCAAATATGCACCACTTCAAATACACGGTGAAATAAATGGTGCCATTTCTGCTCAGCCCAGAAGCTGTAAAACAACAGTGCAGAACAGGCTCGCTGGTGTCTGTACCACACCCGGCAGAGGAGCTCCCAGCAAGGCTCCCAGTGGGGGAGCTCCTGGGGGGACGGGGCGAGGAGGCTCCCGCAGGAGGAGCTCCTGGGCCGGGGGGGGGGGGGGGGGGGCAGTGGTGGGGCTCTCGCATCCCGCAGGGAGATCCTGGGGGGGCGGAGCGGGGGGGGGGGGCTCCTAAGGGAGGAGCTCCCACAGGGGGAGCTCCTGGTGGGGGGGTCAGGGGTGGCTCCAGTGCAGGGGCTGACGTGGCCCCCAGACGGGCCCAGATCTCTGAGTCAGCAGCGGCCAGTTCCCATCTCCCTGAGGCTCACACCGGGCCCAGGCAGGCGGTCTCTCCAAGCACAGCTCAGAGTCCACTGATACAGTTCCCACACCCAGAACAGGGCCAGGCATACAGCAGGCACTCAATGAACACCTGCTGCAGGAATAAGAGAAGCCCGGATGTAGCCATGGTGAAGGCCGGAGCTCCCAGACCTCAGGGAAAGGAGCTCTCTCTACCACACCCAGGACCTCATGGCATCTACCGCTGTTCATCTGTGACCTTGAGACCTCAAGACACTCCCGAGATACGCCTTCTCCTCCTCAAAGCCTAGAGCGTTTGGAACCGGATCTCCATTCCAAGAGCCATTTTCACAGCCCCTGGTGCAGGTAGGAACACTGAGACCGGCATGGCCACGGCCACCCCGGAAACCCCGGGTCCCACATCCACGGAGAAGGGGTCACGGCCTCCCAGACGCACGGTGGCCGCACAGGCCCGGGGGAAGCCCGGGGCTGTGGGGACAAAGCTCCTTCCCCCACCGCGGCCTTCCCAGGACGGGTGCTGGCCACACTCCAGGAGCCACCCCGAGAGGGCAGCATGGGTGGGGAGCGGTGGGAAGCAAGGAGACACGACAGGGGACTCCGGCCACCACACATAACTGGGAGGCCAGATGGACCAGAGGACCGCAAAAGGGGTGTGCATCGGCCACTGAGGCTCCGGGGCCTTCCTCGGCCCCTTCACGGGTCTCCTGGACAACTGCCCAGAGCACAGAGCAATAACCCCCATTAGCAGCCCCTACGGTCGGCCTTGCCAGCAATCACAGGGCCACCAATGAAGCCACCACGCATCGGGGAGAATTCAGGGCCTGTTTCCCCTACCTTCCCCTACTTTTTCTGTTCCTTTTCTTTTCCCATGTGGCACCCACTCAACACATCATTTTTCTTTTTTTTTTTTTTTTTAATGTTTATTTATTTTTGAGCCAGAGAGAGACAGAGCATGAACGGGGGAGGGTCAGAGAGAGGGGGACACAGAATCTGAAACAGGCTCCAGGCTCTGAGCTGTCAGCACAGAGCCCGACGCGGGGCTCGAACTCACGGACCGCGAGATCATGACCTGAGCCGAAGTCGGCCGCTCAACCGACTGAGCCACCCAGGCGCCCCAACACGTCATTTTTCAATAGCCATCCTGAGAAAAGAATTCCTTCTAATTTTAAAGTTCTTCCGTACAGCAACCCATGATTATGATCTTTTTAAACATACACGTGTATTCTGTTGCTTTCCCGACCCTGTGTATGCTCTGTGCTCACTACAACACGGAAAATTACCATTCCTGTAAAACCTGTGGCTGAGAATATGCTTGTGCCTAATTGCCACGGTGTGAATGCGTGGCCGCACCCTCATTTTGACACACTTACTCACTACGGGGGGGCAGACGCGGGACCACGCACAGCGGCACAGCCCCACCCCCCCCACCCTCCCCCCGCCAGGAGGCCGCCTCGCTCCCCGGGAAAGGCCAGAGCCAGACCTGCAGGCCGCCCGGGGTGCAGGCAGGACACGTGCACCGAGACACGGGAGGAGCCCCCGCAGCGGGAGAGACCCTCAGCCGGCCCCCAGGTGCCGGGGAGGCTGCGGACTCCGAACAAAACTTCACGCTGATTTCTAGTCTTGCCCGGTTCCCAAATTCACACCATCGCCGTCTGTGACCCACCCACTCTTACCCCAAAGTGAGCGTCTGGGGGATGTTTTACATAGAAAAATACATAGAAACCGAAAGACAAGGGTCCCACGATCATTTGCACATCCTGCCCCTTCTCATGGCACAATGTGCCGGAAGCACCATGTCCCCCAAACCAGCTGGAGCACCGGTCCGGAGGACGAGGGTGCCTCGGTCCAGGTGGGGCCAGGGAGAATCCACCTTCCAAGGCCCACTCCTCAGACACACGATGCGAAGGGACCCTCAGCCCAAGGTGCTGGCAGCCCGCGGGCTCCTCCCCGACGGCCTGAACGACGTCCCTCACACTCGGCCACCCTGCACCCTGCAGGCCTGCCCCCGACACACTCCATCCTGACCCCTGTCCCCTCTGGCCCCCTCCTTGTCCCTCCCGTCCTCCGCTCTTGTGGCTCCTCTGCCTCAGGGAGGAGGGGGTCTCCCCGGGTCCTCACGTGCTCCTCCTCCCCCCGACAGACCCCCTGTATGTGGAGGCTCCCGCCGCTCTTGTGACTCTGGAACTAACCCAGTTGGCCGTGCCCCTGAATGTCAGCATGCCGGACTGGGGACTGCAGTGACCCCACTTGGGAGGGGTCCCAGTTCGGTGTGACCAGCACCACACACTTAAAACACAGAGGCAACCTCAAGCACTACATACTGTTCAAGTCTGACACCTGCCCTGCTGAAAACATTCCAGAAGGTTCTGCGCCATCTCAACGGGTACGGGCAGAGGGCAGTGTGAGACTGAGGATGGGCTGAGCCCCGGCTGATCTGGGGAATCAGAGGGCCAGGCTAGGGACCCACACCTCATGGAAATAAGACACTCTGGGATACCCTCCCTGGGGCCACCAGGTAGGAACCGTGGAAGGCCACTAGCCCAAAGACACGCTGCTAACCTGGCCATCGGGGGCCCAGGGACAAGGAGTGTGCGGTCAAGGACAGAGCGACAGTGAGAGCCGACCGCCCACGGCAGGACCCTCCTCGTCCTGATCCTCAGAAAGCGTTCCTTGGACATGCTTTCCAGAATCGGGGCCTTGAACCCCCTCCCTCCCCAGTCCCTCCACACCACAGTGAGAAGTCACCCACAGGTTAGCAGTCCCCACTCTGCCACCCGTCATCTGTGACTTGGGTTTTCTCGTCAAGGGCAGAGAACAAGACAGAGTGGCACGCTCCACCTCGAAGGCCTTCGCTCTTCCAACGTGAATCCGAGATGTGTCCCCAGGCCCCTCGGGGAGTTTGCCTGCGAGCTCCTGGTAACAACATGAGGCACCTGATGAACCCTGACCTCACGGAGCTTCCCTTCTGCGGGGACAGACTGGGCGTGCTAAGACACTGACACCAGGTCACGCGCTGTCCTGGGAGGGGAGCCACAGGGACAGAGAAGGCGCCCACCCCTGCAACTCAGCGGGTGCCAGGGGAAGAGGGCCCGGCTGACCGCCTCAGACAGTGGCCCTGGTGGCCCAGGGTCCCAGGCGAACTACGGCTGGGAAGCGCTCCAGCAACAACTGGCTCTGGGGTGAGGGCAGCCAGCTCCTACAGGCAGGAGTGTGGGTGTGGCCCGGGCTGGGTGCGGGCTGGCAGACTTGCCTCGGAGCCGGTGGGACGGTCCAGCCGGAGCTGGTAAGGAGGTCAGGGTGGGGATCGGCTTGCAGGACAGAGGACCCAGGGAATGCTCTGTGTGTCTGCCCTCCCATCTCCCCACGAACCAGCCTGGGGCCGTCCACCTTCAGGAAAAGGGGATCGGGGCAGACTGGCCACCAGGCTGAGGCCACACTCAGGAGGCAAGGGGCAGGACCACATGCAGGGGACAGTCTACTGGCCTGAGGTCAGCAGGACTCCCACAGCGGATGGTGAGCTCTGCAAGCTGAACTCAAAACCGGAGCTGCAAAATATTCAAATCTGCAATTTGTTCTCTAAAGAAAAAACACAGTCGCAACCAGCAAGCAGAGCCCGGAGTAACTCTCAAGTTCCTACAGCCCAAAAACTAGCGAACCAACCCTGTGACATCAGCGATCCCGATGGGAAAGAGGGCGGCCAAGGCCCCCAGACCCGCCCAGCCATCCTTCCCAGCCTGGACACGCTCCAAACCCCAGGAACCACCCCAATGCTCCGTGCACCGGCCACCAGGAACGTGAGAGCCAGGGTACGGACAACCACACATGTGAGAGGCGGTCCACGGATGCCCATGGACACGAGAGCTGGTCCATGGATGTCCAGGGATGTGACAGCTGGTGCACAGATGTCTGCAGACGTGTGAGCTGGCCACACACACAGCGCACGTTCATCCACTCCTGCCACTTCCCGACATCCCCTTTCACACCCATCTCCAAAGTCAAAGCTCTCAACCTCATGATATTTGGCAAAACCACCCCTCCGCCTCTCCCGAGGCTCACCAAGGCAGTGCCTCTGCAGAAACCCGTGAGGGCTTCCTAACTGGCTCTTGAGCCCGTCAGCCGGCCACACCCAGAGGCCGGGGCGCTGGCCCCACAAGGCCCAGCGCACAGGCAGGAGCTGTCACAGCTGAGCAGTGATACATAGGAAGAAGGGCTCAAGGTCGGCCCACGGTGGCACGGCTGCCAGGACCACTGCCTGGAGAGCCCTCCTTCCGCGGGGATACCACCCCTCGACCCCTCCTGTGCCCAGGGATGTCAATGCCCTTTGTCTGGAGGGTGGGCAGTGGGGCCCCAACAGTCAAGGTGAGGCTCCTGCAGCCTCTAAGCCCCTTACTGTCACCCCGGTCCCCTTAGTGGGGCCATCTGGGAAAGGTCTGCTGGCACGCAAGCAGAAGGGCACAAAAGACACGCTGTGGCGGAGATGGGCACGGAGGCCAAGCTCCGCGGCGGCCTCTCAGACAAGAGGGACACAGAAAGAGTGGGGCCCACAGGGAGCGGTGCCACTCCTGCTAGAAGGCCCCACGCTCCTCGAGACACAGGCAGCAAACCCGGCAAGGGCTCCACACGCAGCCCAGGAGCTGGGGGGCTCCCTGCCTTCTTCGGGTCATCTGCCTGTGACAGCCTTGTCACTCAGTCACAGTCCCCTCCCTGAGTCTGAACCCAGAAGCAATGATCCCCGTGAGGCCCTGGAAAGCTGCTCCTTTCTGAGATGCAGACTCAGGCGTGGGGACCCAGGGTGAAAGTCACGTGCTTTCCCCCCTCTGCGCCCGTCAGAAGCCGCCCCCCGCCGTTCAAAATTAGCACCATGCCCTGTGCCCTTCATTACCCGAGCTGAAACTCAGCGTCACGCTTCACCAAACATCAGTTCTTGAAAATAATGTACAGTTGGACAGTTGGGGCGCCTGGGGGCTCAGTCGGTTAAGCGTCCGACTTCGACTCAGGTCACGATCTCATGGCTTGTGAGTTCAAGCCCCGCGTCGGGTTCTGTGCTGACGGCTCAGAGCCTGGAGCCTGCTTCGGATTCTGTGTCTCCCTCTCCCTCTGCCCCTAGCCCACTCGCATTCTGTCTCTGTCTCTCTCAACAATAAATAATAATAATAATAAAATTTTTTTTAATTTAAAAAAAAAAATCAATGTACAGTTGACCCTGAACACTGGGGTTTGAAGCACACAGGCCGGCTTCTCTGCTGGTTTTCCTGGCAAGGGCAGCACGGTACTATAAACGCATCCTGTCCTCCTGATCGTTTTCTTGGTACTGTCTTCCTTCCTCGCTTGATTTACTGTAAGAATACACAGCATGTAGCACGTACAACATGCTACACACATGTTAATTCACTAGGTTCCTGGAAAGCTTCCAATCGGGACACGGTTAGCAGTAAGTTTTGGGGAGTGAGACGTTATTACGGGGCTTTCTGATTGCGCAGAACCCCTGGGTTGTCCAAGGGTCAACCGTATGTCAAGAGCGATGGTTGGAAAGTAGTCTCTGTTAAAACACGTATTTACACAGGGGCGTGTTAAACGTACACACAGATGCACCCAGACACGCGCAGACGCGTTTGGCCTCCATGTTAGAGCTATAAAAATTCTGGCAAGCGCCAGTTTAGGAAATCTCAAGGAACGAACACACCGCATGCCATGGCAAACAACGCGGGTGCAGAGGCGGTGGGGGCGCCCCAGACCGCCGCCCCGACGGGGAGCACCACATCACATACAAGTCCCGGAAATCAGAGACCTCAGGCTCTTGCTTTCTTCCTTACCTCTCAGGTTAAAATGTGCATTTTCAGACTGCTAATGACAAACTGTTAGAAAAGTGTACTTTAAACAGAACTACGATCGACCCTTAGAGCAGCCGGAACTTGACCCTGGGGCACTTCAAACCCCCAAGTGAACGTGCTCAGCGGGGAGGACAAGGGCTGGGTGAGGACCCTTATGGGGCCTCTAGGCTCCTCCCAGCACCGCGCCCTGGAGGCAGGAACCAGGTCACCCTTGTCCAGCCCCTGCCACCTACACAGTGGAGCCCGAGACACCAGTGACGGGAGGGGAGAGGCTGTCAAGTGGGTCCTCTGCCCAGCGGCAGCAGCAAGAGTCCCCAGAGACAGGGATGCGCTCAGCCGCCCTCCCCTGGGCCCCCCAAGCCTGACTCCCAGCCCTTCCCAGGAGCCACCTATTTTTAAAACCTCCTTTTCTGCTCAAACTGGCAAGAGTTCCGTCTACTCTTAACTAGAGCCCCGTAAGCCGCAGCTGTTAAGAGTCTCACCGGCATCTTCCACACCAGACTGGAATATCCCCGAGAGCAGGGCCCACCCAGTGCCTGGCTCAGTAAGGACGGCGTCACCCCCTGGAACGCACCCCTCGTGCCTGAGGCCAAATGGACGGGTCCCGAAGGGCATTTCTTCCCAACCCCGCTTCTGAAGACCGTTCTAGGTACTTGCTGGTTCTGCCTCCTGTCAGTCACGAGTGGTCGCAGAGAAGGGAGCCCACTGGAGCACGTGAAGCCTGTGACAGAATCGCAGGCTCTCGGAGCCGTGGACCAGTGCCCAGTCACGTCACAGCACTCAGAGGGGCATCTGGCTGGAGGCTTTGCATTTATTCAAGCAACAAAGTCGACATATGTGCGTAAGGGCCACCTCACCCGGGGCCCGGGGCCGGGCATACAGGCAAAGACTGTCCTGAAGGTTGGTGGCACGGGACAGAGGACCCCAAATCGGGGCCACGACCGGTGCGCCCAGCACAGCTGACTCAGGACACCACGTCGGAGTGGTGTCTCTGCTCAGGAAAAAGCGGAAGGATGGCTCGGCGTCAGCCGAAAACACAGAAGGCGGAAAGCAAAGAGTGAGGCTCTGTCAGCAGCAGCTACTGCGGCAACGTGACTTTCGAGGAAGGTTTCTGGGCGACTTAATCCCGGGCGCAGCCCCTACTGAAAACAGAAAACAACGGAAAAAGCGGTGAAACCAAAAAGCTGGGGCTTCGAAAAAAGATCAACAAAGCTGAGAAAACGTTTGGCTAGACCAACGAACACACTGTGGACAAACTGTAAAGCTGGGGCTGAACAGACCGTGCGGGAACCCCGCGAAGGGCCACACGCCAGCAGACCGCTTAACCCGCGTGAGGGACGCACGCCCGGAAAGACGCGCTACCAAAGCCGGCTCGGAAGAAACAAAGGCCTGATGCACCGGCGGAAGGGTCAGGAGTGAATCAAACAAGACAAGCGCAGGGCTTGTGCTGAAGCGCGTCACGCATCACGGAAAGGAAGCGAAGAGGACCTAAGCCCTCGGAGGGCTCTCCCGTGGCGGCGTGCTGCAGGCACAGTGTTGACGTGGCGACACGATTCCCAGAGAAACTGGGGGTCCGGTGCGGCGGGGACCCCAGGGGGCCCCCGTGGAAGCAGACAGGCCAGTCCCGGAGCGCGTGTGCCATGCAGGAGACCCACAACGAGCTCGAAGAACAAGCACCAGGCAGAGGACTCACACTCCCCCGTTCCAAACCCACGACAAAGCTACGGTCCTCCACACGGTGTGGTCCCGGCACAGGGCAGACGTACAGGTGCGGGGAGCGCACCCGAGAGATGCGTCTTTATGGCCAATTTTCAACAAGGCGCCAAGACAGTCGGGGCGGAAACCAGGCTTCTCAACAGATGGCACCGGGACCGCTAGGTAGAGATCCTAACTCACGATACACACAAAAAGTGCGTCCAACAAGCGAAAGACCCAAACAGAAGGGCTGAAGCTACGATCTTAGGGGAAAGGGTCGGGGTAGATCTCCGTGACCCTGGATCGGGAGGCGGCTTCTCAGAGACAACAGCTGAGGCACAAGGAACAAGACAGATGACTCGGACTTCATCGGAATGCGCTTGCGAGGACGCCGTCGAGAATGTGCTAAGACAGCACGGAGCGACCCACTCTCCGCCATGGGGCACTGCTGCGGCACAGGGCTGCGGTCGGTGGCACCGAGACCGGCGGAAGCCTGGCCCCCAGGGAAGACCCCCGGGGGGCTGCCGGTCCACCAGGCGCCCCCTGGGTACAAAGGCCAGGGCACGCTGCCCGCGTGTGTCAAGTGATCCTTCCTCCGAGGCCAGGGGTCCTTCTGACGCTCAGTGGCACTTTGTCAGCTTGCAACCAGGAGTCCACGGGACGGCGGGGGTCCGGCTCGGGCGCTCAGGTGGAAGGAGGGCACCCCAGCCACCCTCCTGCTCCACAGTCACACCAACCCAGACAAGCGGCGGGAAAAGTCCCCTCGGCCAGCCACAGAACATACAAGTGGCCGTCTCCTCAGCTTTCTACACACAGGAGAAGGAGTTTATGGGGACCCGGTGAGCGTGGGGGCGACCCACAGCCGGTGCATCCCTGAGGAGGGATGTGCTCCAGGAGCGACCCCCTGGCCCCAAACCTACCTGGCTCCGAGCACACACCTGCCACCCGACCAGAGACTCATTCCACCAGCGCGTCCCGGTGCACCAGCCGAGGCTGTCCACGGCCGGGCTCTGAGCCAGCGGTGTGCCACTGGCCATGGTGTGCGGCTGGGAGGTCAGGGGCAGTGTGCCACTGGCCACGAGTGTGCGGCTGGGGAGGACCTACGTGTTTTGTAACTTGAGCACTGGCGGTGGGGTCGGCCCGCGTGTGACAGGGAGGGGTGGCCCGGGCTCCCTCCGCTCCGGGCCCTGCGCCCCCACCGGGCACCGGGGACGCTCACAGACCCCCAGTCCACCGCCCCCGACCCGGGAACGGTTCTCCCTCTGTGAACACACCGCTGGGGCCACGTTAAACCCCAGTGGGGGGGGTGGTGTGCGTCCTCTCTCACAACATGCTACAATTTCACGTCCACCTGTCACAGGGGAGGTTCCTCACGCAGCAGCTGCCGTAACACATGGACCGGTCTGCGGTCTGTCTGCGCTGCCGGCATTTAAGGCAACTCGAAATGTCGTGCGAGATACCGACGAGGCATTTCAGGGAGCCTTTCTGGGTCACTCTGCGTGACTTTTTCCATTACAGAAAACTAGAACCATCAGGGTTATCAAGGCTCACAGACGTCACTTTTCTCCCCGAATCTAGGAGACGTCCGCCTGCCCCTGGCAGAACCTTCTCACACTGCAGACAGACACGGGAGTGCTCCCGCCAGGACCTTGCCGCCTGTCACCCCTCGCTCCGTGGGAGGTGCTCCTCGACGGACCCCGTCCTGGAGGGCCAGTCCCGCGCACCTCTCCGCTCACCTCCCTGGGCTATCCGGAGCTCCTCACCCTTCCAGCCCAGCCCTAAGCACCCCCTTCTTCCCCTTCCGGACTGACTCACTTATCAGTAGTGAAAATGCAGGCAGGGCACAGACGGTTCCGACGGCCCCCGTGTGCATGGAGGAGGGAACTAACTGTCCCTACTCAAGGCCGTGCCCTGGGGGACGACAGCGGGGTCGAGGCAGTGGCACCCACGCCTCTCGGCTTCTTCCTACTGGGCCACGGGGGGGGGGGGGGGGGGGGGGGGGGGGCGGGGGGCCGTGAGCCACAGTCCCCATGCACAGGGGGAACAAGGGCTCAAGCACAGTCAGACCCACGCAGCCTCTCGGCCCACAGTGCAGTTTCCGCCACTCACTGGCTTTGCCGGACCACGCCGACCACACCGCCCACGCCGACCGTGCGGCCTCCCAAGCAGGCCTGTCTCCCCATTTCCTGCCTCTGCTCCTGCCCTGCAGTGGCCCCGGAGGCCGCCTCTTCCTTACTTCTCCAGCCGGCCCCCAGGCCCCAGACGCTTCAGGTGCTGGCTCTGGCTGCTGGCCCAAGAGGCTACCTGTGGTCTCTGGGCCCAGGGCATCTCTGGGCCTCCTAAGCGACCTTCAAGTTCATCTCCTGCCCCACTGGGCGGCCAGGGCAGCTGGGTGCTCAGAGTATGAGCCACGAGCCAGGCGGCCCCAGTGTAAGGCCCCTCTGCCCCAAAGGTGGGCTGTGCCTCATCCCAGCAAGACACGAGCAGGAGTCCCTGCCTCAGGGGTGAGGCCTTGACCACGTACGAGGTGCCTCAGACGACAAACCCCAGCTCCTGCCTGCGGGCTCCTGGGGCCCTGCGCCCCACACCCCAGGACACCTTTCTTGACAGGCCTCTGCCACCCCCCAGGCCCCTCGCAGGCTCCTGTGGCCTCCTCCCCTGGCCCAAGGAGCCTCCCTTCTTGGTACTCGCCCCTGTGACCCACAGCTCCCTCCCTGGGATTTATCCTGCGGTCCCTCGCATCCCAGACAGAACCGGTGGGATGGGTATGGGAGACAGAGGCAGGGAAGGTGGGACGTGAGGGGCCTCAGGGGCCTCCCCCAGGGGCCCTCGAGATTCTCCAGTGCTCAGCCGCTGTGCCTGGCCAATTCAAGGAATGCCCCACGGAGGCGGGCAGGGCGAGCGTGCTGCTGGGAGCACTGGCACGGGGAGCCCTCAGGGGTGTTCCCTGGAGCTCCCTGCCAAGGCTCCGGCCTCTGGACGAAGGCCCAGCTCTGAGGAGCACTCACTAAGCCCAAGGCCACCAGAACCACGCTGTTAACAGTCCCTAAAAATGAGTCCTCTGGGCCCGCACCTGCAAGCCCGGCTGGGGCAGAACCTGGACGGCACAGCACAGTCGCCAGCAGCCTGGGGGCCCAGGCCTCCTGCCCCCAAACACCTCTCCCACAGCACCAAGTGTGCCTGGGCTGCAGAGGTGAGGACAGGGCCCTGGGGGCTTCAGAAGCTTAGGCGAGACCCCACCTGCTGGTGTTCTGGACGGTCCCCGAATCAGCCACCGGGACACTGCTTTGGTTCCCCCGGTTGGTCAGTTCCTTCCACTCACCCACATTCTGCTGGCGGCCTCGACAACCACGACTCCCTCCCACGCGGCCCAGCCTTCCACCCCCCACCTGGACGGGGTGCACGGGACGCTGCCTGGATGCGGCGGCGAGGGCGGTGACGGCCTTGCAGCAAAAACAGGAAGTTGCAAAAGATCTGAAAAACCATAGGTGATGAAGGAGAAAAGAGCAAACAAAACACGTGTCCCCACAAATTTGTTTGTCACTTGGACAGATGTCATTCTCAACAGAACGTCTTTAACAAAAGTCCAGATCACCCCAAGTGACAACACAGAGAAGAGCATGCTCCACACTCGGGCTGGGCAACCACCTGCAGAGCTGGAAAAGCATGGCCCCAGGAGGCATCCCGGTTAACCCTGGGGCCCAGGACTAGAACGGGACTCTGAGCACGCCTGGAGGACGCCCGCGGGCAAACTAGGATGCGATGCTCCCTCCGTCCCCCCACCCGTCCCCGGCCGCCTCTCAGGGCCACGCCTGCCCCGGGCTCTGCAGGCCACACCATGGTTTTAACAGCACTGACCATCGGGGGCCCCTAGGTGGTTCAGTCAGTTAACCGTCCTCTTGATCGCGGCTCTGGTCGTGGTCTCATAGTTCGTGGGATCGAGTCCCACATAGGGATCTGCACCGAGTGTGGAGTCTGCTTGGGATTCTCTCTCCGCCCTTCTCCCACTTGAGCGTGCTCTCTCTCTCAAAATAAATAAACATTAAAAAAAAAAAGTACTGACCATTCAACCCAGCTCTCAGCTCCACATGACCAGGTTCACCCAGAAGGTCACAACTCCCCAGCCTGACCGTCTCCGGGAACGTCTCACGGAGGGGGCAGCCACCCAGCGACAACTGCACGGGAGCCTAAGTGGCAAGGCAGGGAGCCCAGAGCTGGGGCCACGCAGCTGTGTCCCAGTCGTCCTCAGGACCCCGTCCTCCCTCATCTGCCCTGCGCACCCCAGGCGGCACCCCGGGACTCATGAAGGGTGTGGCTAAAGAAAGCCCCTGAGCCAGATGGATGCGGGCGCAGCCCCCTTCCAGGCAGGCCCCGGGCCCTGAGCACAGGGCGTGCCCTCCCCCATGAGGACCAGGCCCCTCCCAGGGACAGGGTCCTCCTGCAGCTTTGGGAACACGGCTGCCAATTCGCTTGAGCTCCCCACCTGACAGGGTCCCTGCTGACAGCTGGTGCACCACGGGAGGGCACCCCCATCGGCGGGACCACAGAACTTCCCAGACACCTGGGAGGAGCAGGGACAGCCATGACACCCAGAGGCTGGGAGAAGAGAAGTCACCTGCCAGAGGCACTCTGCCCTACTCGGCGGCAGGGGTCCTCCGTGTACCGAGGCAGTGGGGGGGGAGCTGCGGGTGCCACCACTGCCCGGCTCTCGAAGACCAGTACCACCAGACTGACCCTTGAACGTGGGACTCGGCACCAGCACTACACAGAGATGCCCCAGCCCAGCATCCACCCCGGGGCTGTGAGGCAGAGAAATAGAGTCCCGGGAGCCCAGGGTGGCCTGGGAGGCCCTAAGGCAGCCATCCTTACTCCTGTCCCACCCGCATAACCTGCTCGAGGGCGTGACACAATGACAGGTACGTTCCACCCAGGGAGATGGCCCCTCCCGGGAGGTCTCAGGAGCCTGTGGGCCTGACCCGGGGTGGGGGCGGGGAGTGAGCAGAAGCACAACAGCCCCAGAGGCGCCCTCCCGCCAGCACAGTCGACAGTGTGCCCAATACCACCGCCAGGACCCGAGAACACCGTCGTCAACGGCATCATCATCATGGCGCAGCAAAGTGCCATGGCTGGATGCCTAGTTTTTAAAGGCAGAGGCCAGAAAACGCACCGGGCAAGCACAGGATGGCTCGGCCACACACCCACAGTCGAGGCCGCGTGCCAGCCCGGCGTGGACAGGGGATCGGCGGGCCCTGGAGCGGGCGGGCGGTGCCTGGAGAAGACATACGCTCCTTGGGCACATGAGCACAGGCGCAGACGACCGTCCGCACCAGCTCAATCCAGGAACCACACCGCATCCGTAAGTGGGGTGCGTGCCCAGCAGAAACCCGCTGGGCCCTAAGGAGGGACCGAAGTGCTGACACGAACAGCGGGTGGGGGGGGGCGGAAACCACCAGCCAGACTCGAGGGCCGCAGTCGGTGGGACTTGAGCACGCGAGGTCCGGGCTGAAGGCAGGACTCCAGAGACAGCACGCAGAGCCGCGGCACCGAGGGCCTCAAAAGGCTGGGAGGGTCGTGTTCTCAAACGAGCATGGTGACAGCTGTACCCCTGCAGACACCTTCTGAAGTCCCCGCTGGGCGAATGGCGGGACACCCACACCGTCCGGCGGCAAAGACACGCAGAGAAATGCAAGCTGGGGCCCACAGCCCTCTGCCCGACCAGCAGAGGGGCTCTAGGACCCAGCTCTCCCGCTCCGTCAGGTCCAGGAAGGCACAGGATTCCCCACGCCCTGGAGCAGAGCCCCAAATCCGCCTGCCCGCAGCGCCCCAACACAATGGAACCTGATGACAGCCACATCAGCAGCAAGCACGGCAGGACAGAAGCACAAAGCCTGTCACTAATTCAGGTGGGGAAGGGGAAGGGGAAGGAGGGCTGGGATGACAGCATAGCACTGGTCACTGGGAGCGGTCCCCTAAAGGGACAGCACAATCCTGCCTGCGCAAGGAGGCCAGAGAAGCTTCAGGAGAAGCACAACCATGGAGGAGCACACCCTGTCCAGGCCACGGACAACCAACCTGCCACAGGCACTTGGTTGGGGAAGGGGCAGGGGGGCAACGAGGCACGTGGGGTGACAGTCCCAGACGCGCAGCAGGGGAGAAGGCCAGAGCGGCAGAGGCAGGCCAGGGAGGCCGTCCCATCAGCCACACATAGGAGCCCATGCCTGGGGGCACCTGAGGGACCAGCCCAGCGGCCCAGGCTCTGCTCAGCCCCAGACACAGGTAAGGACCAGGCTGCCACCCCAGGAAAGCCTTGGGTGGGAAGGAGGGGACAGAGACCTTGAGAGGAGGTGCTGGGGCCGCCCAACAACACCGGCACCTCACGCTGTGAGGGTTCCCTCCTCCACCTGCCACAGCCACCGTGCCGGGTGTCACTCCTGCCTCTCTGACGCACAACAGGCAAAAGAGGGTACCCAGTGACAAGAGGCACGCTCCAGCAGCCACATCTTCCCGTCACCGCGTGTCCCTGCAGTCCACGGCACGCGGCCTGGCAGCAGCACTGGGAGCAGGTCCCTGCACGGAGGCCCAGGCCTGGCCTCTGGTTCCCAGAATAACTGCTAGCTGCTCAGGGGCCCTGAGGGGCGGGGCAGGAAAGAAGGGTGTCTGAGCCCGGGCACTCTGCCACGGGGAAAGAGGGGCCCCCCGGCCTCCAGGGCCCAGTCCCAGACCCAGCTCCCGTGAGGCTCGGGGTGCAGACAGAGGGCGCGGACCCAGCACGCACCCCCAAGGCTCCAGGGTAGGAGCAGGAAAGCCACCCCTAACAGCATCACATTCTGCTCAGACAGAGCGGGGAGCGCGGCCCAGGCCCACCAGTCCCACCAGCCCCAACCCCAAAGAAGGGCCCAAGGCCCCTGTCAGAGCAAAGAAGGGAGAAGGCAAGGGGCCTCGGGTCACAACAACCCACCAGTGGGTCAGGGTTCGAGTGACCCCAAAGCCACGCTCCCGGAGACGGGGTTGAGCTATTCACTAAAGGGAAAACCCACACCAGAGGCAGCGTTTTCCTCGAGCCCGCGTGGCACCGATACGCCTCCCTGTCCACCGGGGCACGGGGTCGGCCCGGGAAAGCCCCCCCTGCGAGCGGGCAGGCAGAGCGCCGTCACCCCTGCCCTGCTCCAGACGGTCCCCACCCTGAGCCGCCGTCCAGGGACCGGGCCAGCTCCCACACGGTCTCAGGTCACACGCACACGCTGCACCAGCACGTGGACAGTGTGCCTCCACAGACAGCACGGCCCAGCCCGGCCGGTCCTCTGGCCCGCCCCTGCCGGAGCGCCATCACCCCCCCTGCAGACCCAAGTGGGTACCCCGTTCCAGTGCCTTTTCTAACGGCAGGACAAACTTTGTGAACTCAAACTGTCGAAAACGGTGCGGGCACCCTATGGATTCCCGTCACCAGAGGACAGGCAGAGGCAGGGACACCGAGGAGAGCCAGAAAGACAGCACAAGTCCCAGGACGCTCTCCTGAAACACAGGCCCGTGCGCAGCCTCGCCTTTCCCGGACCGGCCTGCAGGCCACCTACCTCCCGCCACTCTGGATTCACGTAAATCATCCCACAGTCACGTTTCTGGATTCACGCTGCCGTCACTTGAAAAACCCGAAGGCTTTCACATCACTTCCACGTTTTCCATGGGGCTGGACGAGCCGCTGCTTTACCCGCGTGCACGGTTAAAGGTCGGAACCCCGATGGCGTCCTCATCCCGTCCCTGTCCGTCCGTGAGCGTGACTATCCGAGCTCTCCCAGGAGCCCAAGGTCAGACCTGGACTGGACCGACTCAGCCCCCGCGCCCACTGAAGAGCTCCGTTTGAGCACGCTTTTCACGGTCAAACACATGCTGAAACATATCATCTGCTCCCCCAGAGGGGAGGCCCCGGTGAGGGGGCCCAGGCCTCAGAGTTCTGTCTCCACTGCACAGGGAGGGGAGGGGGCCTCAGAGCAGAGGCTGCCACCCCGGAGAAGGAAGGGTGCCACAGGGCACCCCTCCCAGCCTGGGCCAGGCAGAAACTGGGCCTCGAGCCTGGAGGCCGGCCGCTATCCCCCAGCCCGTCTGGGGAGCGGGTCGAGGCAGGAGAGTCTCAAATGCCCTAATTAACTGAAGCAGCAACGGAAGACAGAAGTCAAAGTCACCTTATGTTCACCTGGGGAACGTGGCACATTTTCCCCGCCACCTCCCTTCCCCGGCCCCCACGACCGCACTCCTTTAGTTCCCCCCGTGTTGGAAGGGCCCAGGGACACATGGGGACAGCCAGGCTGCGTCCCAAAAAAGTGGCGACAGACAGGTGACCACGACAGCGCCCAGACGCCTCCACTGCTGTTCTGACCAGCCACCTGGCCCTGTGTTGATCCCCCACCTACTGGACCCCATTCGGTGGGGTGGACACAGCCCACCTTCCAAGAGGTGACCCTTGTGCCCACCCGCCTGCCCGCAGGGACAGATGCTGGCGCTGAGCTGGTCCACGTTTAAGGCACCATCATTCCGCAGTCCCTTAGCAACCTTGGCCCAGCTTCCCCATGTCCCCTCGGGATCAAACAGTGGGCTCCTTATGGGCCATCCGCTGGGAGGCAGGCCTGCGTCCGATCCAGTAACTTCCACACCGGACCCGGCGCATCACGGAATCACACCTCAGCACAGGCCTCTTCCCCCAGAAACCCGCACACCACCCGAGGCAGACCCAGGGCGCGCCGGGCCCCCTCCCCTGCTCTCTCGCTCCCCAGGGGACACGGTCTGCGGGCCGACAGAGTGTGCGAGACAGGCCCTGGACGCAAGTAGAGGGAGGGCCCCTTCTCAGCCACGTCCAGCCTCGGGCGGGCCCCAGGGGATGAGGGGGCTGGGGGAGCACAAAGGGGCTGGCAGAGAGGCCCAGCCCTGTCAGCCCCCAGCCCTGCACCTGCTCCAGGGGCCCAGGAGGCGGTGCACGTGCCCCGGAGATCCGGCAGCCCCGGGCTCCCTGATGTGAGCTCCCCACCGTGCACCGGGCTCTCCCGGGCAGTTGCAGAAGGAGCAGAGCCGATCCCACCGCACCACGGGCTGAGCCCCGGGCCCGGGGCTCCTTCCTGCCTCCTGGGGATCTGAGTGGACAGGGTCTTTCAAGGCCTGAGTCCAGATGGGCCCCCATCGGGAGTGAGTGCGGCCACGGAGAAGCGGCCGATGCTGCGAGGTAGGGGTGAGGAGGGAGCCAAACGCAGGGTGTGTGCACAGCCCAGGAAAAAGCCTTGGAAGCAAGATGACAAGCCCTGGAGACTGGGAAGCGACCAGAAGCCTGGAACGTGGCTGTCGGAAGGTAAAATGGTACGGACGCCGGGCAGCGGCGAGCAGTTCCTCCAAAGGAGAGACACGGAGTCACCGAAGACCAAGCAGTTCCCCTCGTGGGCATGTGCCGGGAGAAACGAAAACCCACGTCCGCACAAAGCCTGGACACAAATGCTCAGAGCGGCACTAGTCGCGTCAGCCAAGCCCTGGAAACTGCCCAAATGTCCACCAACTGACAGTGGCCCTACACACTGTGGTATGTCCACACCGTGGCACAGCACTCAGGCCTGGAAAGGGAAGAAGAACCAACTCCCGCTACGGGTTGAACCCTGGACACATCACATGCGGTGAGCACAGCCAGACACAGAAGGCCACGCAGACGATCCCAGTTACGTGAAACCCCCAGAGCAGGTAAACCCTAGACCAGGTAAACCCCCTGAGCAGGTGAAACCCGGAACAGGTAAACCCCAGAGGCAGGAAGTAGCCTGGGGACCACAGGGGCTGGGATTTCAGGGGAGGGTGGCTGCTGAGGCCATCCTTTCCGTTTAGGCACAAAACAGGTTCTAAAATCGACTGTGGTGGCCTCTGCACAAGCCTGCAAACACACTGAAAACCGCTGCTTCATAACCACCACGTAAAGGGGTGACGTGTGTGGCAGGGGAATGATGTCTCTGTAAAGCCATCAGCAAGGTCCTGCAGAAGTAGACAGATCCCTGCCATCAGGGCTGCCCAGAGCCAGGGACGGATGGGGACTGACCGCCGACCCTCCAGTTCGAGGTCCCCGTGGACTCCACCAAGCCCGTGTGCCCAAGAGCTGGGACAGGAGCTGTGATGAGAGTGGGGAGCCAGCAGGGATGGCCACGCACACAGTACTAGCTGGGGGGGGGAGGGGTCTTGGGGTTCAAGGAGCTTTCAGGCTGGGATGAGAACAAGAACGAAGAGTGCAAACCTGATGGCACAGGACTGGGGGGGCAGGTGCCCAAGGCAGCCGATTCCCCCACCGGGCTGGGGAGGCGGGTGCCCAAGGCAGCCGGCACCCCCACCGGGCCAGGGGCGGGGGCTCACAGACACCCACCGCCAGAGAGGCCTTGGAGGGCACAGCACAGCACCTCTGCAGAGCTCGTTGCACAACCACTCTGCAAGCCCGGGTACAGGGCTGCTCAGCCGTTGACCAAGCAAAAAGGGAAACCAGCTCAAAACGGACAGGGAGCTCAGAGGCACCGCAGGACGCAGGCCCCCCGGCAGACGCCCAAGGGCTGTGCTCTCGAAGCCTGCCGCTCGGCTGACGGCCTTTCCCAAGAACAGCCTTGCCTTGTAAGGGTGGGACCCGGCTCCAAAACCGTGGCTGCAGGAATTCACCTTCTGACTTCACTTCTAGCAGCAACATAAAGAACCAAAAGCTGGAAACCTCCCTTGTCAAAAATCTAGCCATCTCAAGCACAGTTCGGTATGCAGCCCGGGCCACCCCTTTCCAGGAAACCGGGCGGTGACACCACGAGTCCAGCTGGGGGTTACAGAAGAGCCGCAGGGCTCTAGTGGGGCAATCAGGCAGCTGCTGTGAACCCAGAAAAGTCACGGCACCCCCAGCCACATCTAGGCCCCCCATCCAGGGAGATGCCTGTGCAGGTTCAGGAAGAGCCACCAGCTGGGACAGAGGCCCTCGGAGCGAAGGCCAGGAGACCTGGCCAGGGGTCTGCTGGGTCACAGCTGTGTTCACAATAACACAAGACTCCCATCTCCTGTCCCGGGCACAGTCTCCTGAGTGAACAGCGGAGCTTTCTGAGGAAGGGAGGACGTGTGACAACGTCACCACCTGACGCCCGAGCAACCAGCTCACTCTCTGCTTTTCTCAGTTCCTACCTCCCAATGCGGCCAATACTGGTCGTGCCAACCTACATAGCCAAGAACTCTTTGGAGTCGCCCTGTTTCTGAAGGACGTGAGGGTAACATTTGAGAACGATGGCACCCCTCGTGGGTAACGCACGTGGGGGAGGAGGAACCTGGTCCGCCAGCCGTGGCAGGGGTCAGGAGCCAGGGGTGCTGAAGAGAGGAGAGCAGCTGCCAGACGAGTCTCGGTGCGTCCCCTCCACACCGGGAGGAGGTACAAGGGAAGACCGCAAGACTGCAAACGCACAAATACACCACCTACCGCAGGCGCGTCCTTCACAGCACGCCATGCCCGTTTCTAACTCGGACGCCCTCCCTCCCCAGGACGATGAAGCCGGGCAAGAAAGCATTCCTTCCCAGGCCTTGCCACCTTCTGAAGAGCGTGTTGCTCAGTGTGGGCACGTGTTGTGCAGACAGAGTCTCCAGGCAGGTCTTCTGAAACCTACTATAAACCAAGGAATTAACGCCCCCGTCACTCAAGAATCCACTGCTCTCACCAGCCAGGTGTCTCCCACAGGCACCACTGCCCCGGGTACCCCAGCCCCAGCGGGCGCCCCAGAGCAGGGTGAGACTGCTGTCCGTGCTGCCCCTCCAGGCTGCACTCCGCACCCCGAGAACCTATGGGTTATGGGCAGAGACTTGTCGATGAGCCCACAAACCAAAGACACCCTGCAAAATTAACCAGCGTACTGTTTACCAAAACAAGCGTTCCTTCCAGATGCAAAGATAACGCACAGCTCCATACAGCCTTCGTGACAAACAAAAACCCGGAGAGAACATGTCGCCACACAAAAGTAAATGAAGGTACCCATTTTCATGTCAACAGAGAGAAGTGCGCGTATACAGCTGAAACGCAACAAAAATGCTAGAACTCAGAATCAAAGATTACTGGAAAGAATGTTTGCACAGCAAAATTCTTTTTCCCTTTGAGACTCAAATGCCCCACCATGCTTAATTTTCCTGACATTTCTGAGGCTTTGAAGCCTCAGCTAACGGATCTGAATCATCTGAACAAAACCATGTTATAGTGGCATGTTACTGGAAAGCCGAGAATAGAATGCTAAATATACAGACACACACCCATACAGGGCACTTTTGTAGAAACGATCAAACGCCAAACTAGATAAAGTTGTCCGAGGGAAACGGCTCACCCCCAGCAGGGAAGGAGAATACACGGACGCCTGGAAGTTAAAATAAGAAAAACACAAAAATAGCACCTACTCTTTGTTAATAAAACCAAACCTAGCCCGTCCGTGACCTCAGCTTACTGAAGCACTTCGCCCCTGCCCGCTGCCGGCGAAGGAAGGTTCCGCCAGAAGCCAGAACCCTCTCCGGAATCGAAGTCATGCTTGTGTCGGTGGACCGGCCCACACCCACCGCTCACCTAGCGAGGCCGCCTCAGGCTCCGTCTGTGCCATCACCCTTTTTTCTTAAACAAGCACGCCACTTGAAGCCGCATTCTGCTTTATTTGGGTTGGCGGTGTAAGTACCAACAGCGGGCTGGCACCGCGGCTGAGACACCCAACTAGGTCAGCCGGGGCCTGCCTCCCGCCCCGGGCGCTCTGGGCGCCCCCGTCCCCTGCTGCCTGCTCTCTCCCAAGGGCCGCCCTGGGTGCCTGGGTGGGAGGCCCCCGGAGGGAAAGGCCTTGGGCTGTCCCATCCCTTCTTTGGCCTTGGAAAGCTTCTCGGCATCTTTCTCTTTAATAAACGAGAAACAGAGTCCTCCGGGGCTGCCCACAGAGGCCCTTGTCTGAGAACTAGACGGATACTAAGTTACAAGGTGAAATGAGGGCGCCTGCCCCCGGAGGAGTGAGCCACCCACCCGGAGGAGGCCGGCAGGGGAAACCTGCACACCCCGCCCGTGGCCAGGGGCCAGTGGTGGAGTTGGGGCGGTTGGGGGGGGGGGGGCGGTGGCAGAAGTCAGGGGCTGGGGTTTGGGAACCAAGGTCAGGGTTGTGCCGTCAAGAGTCAGGGACCAGAGTTGGGGCCCGTGGACAAGGGTCCTCAGGTCAGGATTCGGGGACCTTGGACAGGGATTAGAATTGGGAGTTTAGGAACCAGGGTCCAGGGTCCCGGCTCTGAGGTCGGGGTTCAGCCTGTGCAGTTTGGAGGCAGGAGGTGGGGGACCCCGATTCCAGGGTTTGGGGCAGCGCTCAGGGGGCCGGGGTCTGGGGTCCATGGCCCTCGGGTTTAGGGGTACCAGGGTTTGGAGGACCCAGAGTCCGGGTCCAGGTCCCGACGTGCGCGACTCAGGGTGTCAGTCCAGAACCTGGGGCTCCGCGCTCGCGGACGGGGACCAGGATGTGGGCCCCCGGGGCCCCAGGGCGCTGGGATCAGGGTCGGGGTCTTGGTCTGGCCGCCGCCGCCACAGCACTTACGTCGTCGAAGAGCGAGCCCACGTTGGCCGTGACCAGCAGCACCGCGGTGCCCGGGGCGGCCGCCTTGCCCGCCATCGTGGCCTGGGCCGGCGGCGGCCGCTCGCTCGGGTCCGGACGGCCGGGGTCTCCGCGGGCCGCGGCGTCAGCTGCGCCGGGGGGCGGCCCCGGGGCGCATCGCGGGCTCGGCGGCTCGGGCCGGGCCTGGCCGGGGTCCGGCCGCGCGCGCGCTCGCTCGCTCTCGCTGCTCGGCGGCCCCGCGCCCGTCGCTCTCCGCCCGCGCCTCACCGCGGCCCGCGCGCAGCCATTAGGATCGCCGCCACCGCCGCCGAAGTTCCCGCAGCCGCCGCCGCCGCCGCTGCCGCTGAGGCGAGTCCCGCCCGGAGCCGGGGGGCGGGACGTGCGCGGGGCGGGGAGGGGCGTGCGCGGGGCGGGACTGCGCGGGATGGGCGGGGCCGCGGGAGGGGCATGCTCGGGCGGGGCGGGGCCAGTGGGAGCCTGGCAAGGACGGCGGAGCGACCCTGCGCGGGGCGGGGCGGGGCGGGGCGGGGCCTCTCGGGGGAGGGGCTGAGCACTCTGGGGGCGGGGCCTACGCGAAGGGCTCCTGCGTCAGCCCCAGCTGCTCTTCCACCGCCCTCCCATCGGTCAGCGGCCGCCCCGCCCCGCCCCTCCCGGCGCGGAGGCTGCGCACTGTCTCCGCCCCCCGCACTCCTGTGGCGTCACGACCCGGCACCGATCGTGCCTCTTAAAGGGACCGTGCGTTCGCCCGCAGGCAGCGCTGCGGGAGCAGAGAGGCAGCTCCGGTGTTTAGTCGTGTGGCCCGCGCTCGACCCACGAAAGTGGGAGGCGGCGGGCCGGGATGTTTAATTAACTCTCACGCAGGCTGTGGGGACCCCAGCCCAACGTGGGGTTCAGAGAGGCGTGAAGGCCTGGGCCGGACAGGGACGCAGGAGGGGAGGCAGGCGAGGGTGTCGCGGCCAGGGACGGAGGGCTCAGAGGGCTCGGGGAGAGGGAACTCGAGGCAGGGTCCTCGAGGCGGGGGACAAGGGGCGCGGGCTGGGGAAAGGGCTCTCGGGGGCGTGGTCGGGCGAGGCGGGGGCCAGGCTGGGGCGTGGTCGGGGGGGTGGCTCGAGGCAGGGGCGTGATGGGGGCCTGGGGCTCGGGGCGGATAGCTGGGGTCTCGGGGCGGGGCGGGGCGCGGGCTGGGGAGGGGATCTCGGGGGCGTGGTCGGCGCGGGGGTGGGTGGGCTCAAGGCCGGGGCCTGGTCAGGGGCAAGGGGCTGGGGACAGTGGGTCTCAATCCCCGGGGGTGGGCGTACTGGGGAGAGGATCTCTGGAGCGTGGTAGAGGGCTGGGGGGGGGGGGGGGGGGAGCGGGCAGAGCCGGAGCGTGGTCGGGGAGGAGGGCTTGTCGTCGGAGCGGAGGGTTTGGGGGCTAGGGCATGGTCGGGGCAGGGGTCTCAGGGCCGGGAGCCAAGGTCTCACGGCCGTGGGCGTGGGCTGAAGCGGGGGATCTCCGGGTCGTGGTCGGAGCGAGGTGGGGGCGGTTCCGGGCAGGGGCGTGGTCAGTGAAGGGTGAAGGGGCCTCCCGAGCTGGGGTCTCTTGGGGGCGGGAAGCAGGCTGGGGACCAGGATCTCGCGGCTGGATTGCGTGGTCCCCAGCGGGGCAGCCCGACACGGACCACACAGTCCCTGGGGCACCGGGTGGGACCCACACTTGCCAAGCATCTTGATGGCTCCATTGTAAAAAGGCGACAAAGGAGACCCAAGGCTAATTGAAGAAAATCTTTTATTCAACACACTGGATACACACGCAGCCCACATTTAAATGTTATCAGTGAAGTGTTTTCGCGGCTGTAAACCTGCGCCTGGGCGCACAGTAGGCCTCAGCGCCGCCGGCCTCCTGCCCAGGAGAGCTATGCAGGTGTGGCCGGCCAGGGCTGAGTGGGCAGAGCCAGGGGCAGCCCCGCCAGGCCACCCTTCAGCTGCCCCGCCCGCTCCGTTAGAACAGAGGGCAGCCCCCACCTGCACGAAGTGACAGGCAGCCGCGCCCTTGCCAAGGAAAGCATCCCCTCTAGTGATAATTGGGGGATCCTGCTTACAGCGTCCGCCTCGCGTCACCACCAAAACCCTTTGACTTGGAAACTGATGTCTGACTCATTCAGCACGGGTAGCGGACAGACTGAATTGGGCCCACCCGAACGTGGTAAGCTGAAGCCCCATCTCCCAAGATGCTTGTATGCGCACATGGGGACCCCAAGGAGGTGATTATGGTTAAAGGAGGCCAGAGGGTGTGTCCGTTTTCCAAGAGAATTCAGGTACTTCTAGGGGAAGACCCCAGAGCACCTGCTGTCGCCCACACCCTCCAACCCCTGGCAGAAAACAGAGAAGAGGTCGTGGGAGCACACAGAAGGTGGCCGTGGACAAGCCAGGAAGAAACCAGAGCTGTGGGGACTTGGCCTGAGACTCTGGGCGTCCAGAACCCTGAGGAATACGTTTCTGTAGGAAGCCTCCTACTGTGTGGTATCTTGTTGCAGAGCCTCCCTGACCAATACGGTATCTTGTTTCCCTTTTCAGAAATCTGCACGTGCCAAGGATGCCCTTCGTAGAAAGCAAATGCAGAGACATCACTGATGCCTGGAACCTGCCTCCTAAGCAGTGGCATTGCCTGTTCACCTGTCCACAGGCTGCCTCTCCCGCCTCACCTCCACCACCTCCGCGCCCCTGCGTGCGTGTGCGCTGACTCACTCAGAGGCTGTGCCTGAGTCGGAGAACACCCAGCCCCTGCCCTGGCACCCTCCTCGCCCAGCACCCACCCTCCTGGCTCCCCTGTCTGGCCCCTCCCCACCCCCGTCTCCAAGCCCCCAGCGGGCCTTCCCACTTGGTGGACAGGCTTGCCCTCCACCTTCGGAAAGAAGGATCTGCAGTCCTTCCTCCTCCCAGCCCACCATGGCCCCCTCTCGGTCCCGCCATCAGCTCACAAGCAGGCTGCAGTGTCTCATATCCTGTCAAGTCCCCCTGTGTCCTCCACCCCTCTGCGCCCTCCCGTCTCTGCTCCTTTGCTGCTGATGCTTCTCCTAGGAGCTGACCAGTCTGCCCCAAGTGCCCTCAGCTGTGCTGCCCGCACCCTGACGGGGCCATTCTCATGGTTAGTGCTGGCCTCCTCATTCAGCAGCCAGTCCCCACCCCAGGCTCCCACCCACCCGATTACCCCCCAGAAATAGGGTCTGCCCGCTGATGAGGACATTTGCAGTCCTGGTCCTCCCCCTGGCTGCCCACCCCCTCTGCCTCCTTTGCTTGCCCCTCCCGGCACCCTGCCTGAAGTCCTGGGGTCCCCAGGCTTGGTCCCGGCTCCTGCTTCCTGTGTGCACACTCCCTGCTGATGGTCCTGAGACGATCGCTTCACACTCTCTCCACGTGTCTGCTGCTGCGCTGGGAAGGGCCATCGCAACCCCCGCAGACGGCAACGGGTTCCGGATTCACCCCTGCCTCCCGAGGCTCACACTCCCAGGTGCCCACCTGACGATGCGTGGAGCCCATGGCCACCTCGGGTCCTTGGCAGCCTTCTTTGTCTCTCTGCCCCAGAGGCAGCTTCGCTGGCTTCTTACGGCCCTTCGGCCTCTCACATGCTCCTTCCTCCTTCAGACCCCCTGACCCACCGAGCACAGCACCACGTCGGCTTTCCCTTCCCCTCTGCCTGTTGACCACCCCCCCCCCCCCCCGCAGGCACACAGGTGTAGCCTGCCACCGAGAAAGAACAAATATGTGCCACGTGAATAAATAGCATGTCAGAGCCCTCGCCATGCCCGGGTCCTGGGGGCCTGACTTTCAGAGACGCTGACCACTAACATCACCGATGTTAAAAGCCACATTCATGAAATCACGGGTGAAAGGGAGGCTTACTTTTTCTTGTGTGCCCTTTGTTACCTGTGGAATGCTGTCCCATGTCTATGTTTCCTTTGCCAAAATAACAATAGCATTATTTAACTTTTGCAACTTATTATATACGTTTTGCAAAGCCCACTTAACAGGCTCCAGGAGAGGCCTGCCCCCCCCCCCACCCCAGCATCTGGGTCTGGATCTGACCCCTCAGTGTGAGAGGGCAGAGGAGGGGGGTGGAGGTAGCCAGAGCTGTGATGTTGATTCCTTGGTGGCAGCCAGCCTGCCCCCACCCAGCCTGCTTAGCCGGACGCTCTCTGGGCTCCCAGGAGAGAGTTTGGTCCAGTCTTCTGTTAATAACAGGCTGTCAGCCATTTTTTTTTTTTTTTTTTAGGACAGCACATTAGCAACTAAATATCATATCACTACTTAGTTTGAGATAGTAACCGATTTACTTATGGATTCAGACTATTGGATGGTTGGGAGGTTTACACGGGGGATTCCCTACCCACAAACATGCTTAAAAGCCATCCTTCAGCAGATGGATGGATGGATGGATTGCACTTTGTAGTTGCAATGCATGTTTTAACTGTGTAGCAATCAATTTGCAATACCACTACCGGGTGAGTCACCCCTAGTCCTTTCTATAGAACACGCTGTGTTCAAGGGCTGGCTCCAGTCAATTTTCTGCAGAGAGCCTGGCCAGACACGCAGCGAAGGGAACCCAGGACTGTGTCCCCTTGGTGAGGGGCTGGACTCTGTCGCTTCAGCCAGAGGGACATTTGCCATCAGCAAGTTAATGGGCGGCTTATTATTTCACACTCCTCTGGGAACGGGAGGTTTCTTTCCTTCTGAATTATTTGGATTCTTTCTTCATTAATCAGCTTTCCCCAGTAACAGCTATCGCTTTGCAGACACCCACCGTGTGTGAGGCCTTTACAATTCTTGCATCTAAGTCCTCATAAGCAGTCTTGGCATGAGGCATGTATCTCTGTTTTGCAGATGAGAAAACTGAGCTTTGGGAGTAAAGAGCTGGCCAGCTCCACACAGCCAGCAGGTGCAGGGCCAGGACCCCAAGACCTGGTGACCCCCAACAGCACATGCGGCCTTGCCCTCGTCCATTCATTCATTCATTCATTCCTTTACTCGTTCACGGATTCAGTCAACAAATCTTCATCGGACGCCTTCCCCATGCTTGGCAGTACCCTGGGCTCCAGGAAGAAGTTGGCAAATGTCCTCGGGACGCTGAGGCCACAGCGGCAGAACGGGCGAGAAATGCGCACGGGGTCGCTGTGATTGGGTGGTGCTGTGCCCGCTTGCGGAGACTCTCCTTAGGAAAGTCAAATGCTCATCATGGGCGATTCGAAGTCTGTAGAGTTGCACACAGAGTCTGCTTCGGAGGAACTATGGCTCATAATTTCACTCCAGACAAACCAAGCCCTAGCTGACAGCACTTTTGCGAAGTAGCCTTTACACCTAGCTCCTCACCTAGCACTCTGGTCAAGCCATACACACAGTTCTGACTCCTCTTTGAAAACCCAGCATTATGGGGCGCCTGGATAGCCCAGTCAGTTGGGTGTCTAACTCTTTTATTGAAAAAAAAAGTTTAACTTTATTTGTTTTGAAAGAGACAGAGACAGCACCAGTAGGGGAGGGGCAGAGAGGAAGGGAGAGAGAGAAAATCCCAAGCAGGGTCCGTGCTGCCAGTGCAGACCCTGATGTGGGGCTCGAACTCATGAAACCATGAGATCATGACCTGAACCAGAGTTGGACGCTTAACCAACTGAGCCACCCAGGCGCCCACAGGGTGGACCCTCTTAATCTCAGCTGAGGTCCTGATCCCAGAGTCGTGGGATTGAGCCCCTCGTTGGGCTCTGTGCTGGGCATTGAGCCTGCTTGGGATTCTCTCTCTCCCTCTGCCCCTCTCCTCTGCTTGTGCTCTCTCTCAAAAGAAAAGAGAAGAGAAGAAAAGAAAAGAAAAGTAGGAAAGATGGAAGGAAGGAAGGAAGGAAGGAAAAGAAAGAAAGAGAAAAAAAAAAAAAACACCCAGCATTATAACATCAGTGCTTTCTGATACAACTGAAAACTCTCCCTAGACGTTTTTAATGTCTGAGTCATAGATACCTGATAGACACATCATGGTGCAAATTAAGTTGTTTCCAGTTCTTTTTTTGTTAAGTTTATTTATTGAGAGAGAGAGAGAGAGAGAGAATCCCAAGCAGGCTCCATGCTCTGTGCAGAGCCTGAAGTGGGGCTCAGTGCCTTGAGCCTCGAGAGCATGACCTGAGCTCAAGAGTAGGACGCTCAACGGACCCAGGCGCCCCTGAGTGCTGAGCTCTATCTGGTCCCAGGGTTTCAGGGAAGAGACGGCGGATGGTGGAGCTTGAGCTGGAACAGACCGCATTCTGATCTGCACACTTTGTTCCTTGGAGAAAGCACTGCGAGTGTCACCCCTCTGGAAATGTAACAGCACGAGGCTGCTCTTCTGGTGGCCTGGTCCCTGGAGGGAACCGGCCCCTTTCACGTTCACCGGAACCTGCAGAACCGTCCGCACCGGGTCCTGGGGCCATTCTCCCCCACCCGGGGAGGGAGCCAGGGAGGGACAGAGCAGGCACCAACCCAGGAAGAGGTCTGGGCCCCGGGGAAGCCTCACCCTGCTCCAGGGAGACCCCAGCATCCTCTCCCAGGCACAGAGTGGGTGGTGGCAGCACGCGGCTCCCATCTCGCCCCACCCCCCCCCCCCCCAGATGGAACATAATCAGTGAGTCACTGATCAGGAGGTTGGGCATACTGTCTGCACACGCCATGAATCCCTGACCTCGAGGTTGCATAGCTTGTCCCGAAGCAGCAGGTTGGACACTTAACCCATTCTGCTTTCGTAGGCCCTCAGTTTCCCCGTTTGATACGTTCTTAATCAGCTCCACGAAATCAACGGCACCCATGATTGTTCCCAGCAGGGTTGACCCACCCAGCCTGGGCCCCATCTGGGCCCCTCGACCGCTCGCCCTGGGAGCACCGGCCACTCCTGACGTTTCCTCGCGGTCCGAGCAGGGACTGAGCCGCTCACTGCTGTTTTCACTCCACCAGACTTTGGAGGAAATTAAAAGGCGGCTGTCAGTTCCCCAGAGTCCCCTCAGTCTGAAGAGCTGCTCGGGGCACACGCGTGTGTGAGCCTGCGGGGCCTGTCCCCTCCTCGGGTAGAGACAGGGTGTTGAGATGGCCAAATTATTTACATAAAACTACAGGGGCAGGAAATGTCGGCAGGTCCTGTGATTCGGGCAAGCAAGCGCCCACCAGATGGACACGGGCCGCCGGCAGAAGACGCATCCCCATCCAGGGCCAGAAGGACAAATCGTTTCCAGAATCACCTAGAGTCCCAAATGATAACTAAAAAAGTCAGGAACGCTATACAAGGAAAATCTGCCTCTGAGGTGACAATGCCTTTCAAAGTGGTCAAGCCTCCCGACGTGGTGTCGGTCATCCTGAGGACACAGCCAGAGTGCCACGATTTGCTCCCGGGGACCCAGGTGTGAAGAAACACCAACCCTGGCTCCAATGATCGGCGTTCCTGGCGTTGGCAATCCGGCGTCCACGTTTCAAGGATTCTCAACTCAGCTGTAATTTCTGTGCTGCAATTTCGTATTTATGAAATCAGCTTTATAAAGACCCGTGTCTGTTCGAATCTTTAGATTTTAAATGTGTCCCAACAGTGTCGTAAAAGGACCCCCCCACACACACAAGTATCTAAGCCCTTAATCGACGGCATTTGGTGAGTACACACCTCTTTCCTCTTTTCTCTGAGCTCTGTGTGCAGTGGGTCCTGCCCCCGTGACGTGCACCAGCAAATGGGAAAGCACGAGCTGTAGCGAGAGCATGGACGAGAAAGCGAGCAAACACGTGATGAATGATCTCACTGAGCTGGAATCATCTAATAGCAAGATACCATTCTAGTAATTCTAGTAAGTTTTTTAAACATTTATTTACTTTCAGAGAGACAGAGACAGATTGTGCGAGCAAGGGAGGGGCAGAGAGAGAGAGAATCCCAAGCAGGCTCCACACTGTCAGCTCAGAGCCTGACTCGAGGCTCCATCCCACCAACTGTGAGATCATGACCTGAGCCCAAATCAGGAGCGGACGTCTGACGGACGGAGCCCCCCAGGTGCCCCGAGAGACCATCCTATTAAGTTTTTATGTCATTCTGAGCGGTGGCCTGTTCGAAATCAAACCTCACTACTCATACACACGGAATATTCCGAGTGAAATTATTTTCCGGTGATCTGAGCTTGCTGACCAGCCACATGTTTGCTTGGGGGGATCCTCACGGACTACTTACAGTCGACAGTACTGTTTCCCTTGTTTTAGAGGAAACGTGCGGAAATCCCAGTGTGCCGCAGTCCGTGGCCGACAGTGGCCGGTGGCTCCGGGAGCGGGACGCCGTCGGTCGGTGCAGGACTGAGTGTGACACCCGCGCTGACACCGGGCTCTCCTTCTGGCAGGAGCAGGTCCACAACAGCCCGCGGCGAAAGGGAAGCGGGCACCGAGGCGCCCGCCTCCCGGGACCCTTCACTCCCAGGCTTGGACTGGGCGTGAGGGCGGCAGGAGATCATGGGGAAGAGTGGGATGGGAGCCTCGGGGCACAGGGAGGGGAGGCAAGGCCCGGATGGCCAGGGAGGCCTGGGGACGCAGGGGAGCAGAGGCTTGGCCGGCCGGCCGCCCGCCCGCCCTGGACAGAGGGAGACCCGAGCTGGGAGGGGGCTGTGGAGGACGCCAGAGCCCCGCAGCAGGTCCCAGAGGCACAGCACCGTCCATCCATCCAGGTGGCAGGAGGCAAGAGTCCTGCACAGACCGGGGGGCAGACGTGTCCACACGTCACGTCAGCCCGTTCCCGGCGAGATCCAGGTAGAGGCCGCTGAGCCGTCAGATCAGGGGACTCTGTTGGCACTGAAAGCCGTCCCTCGGTGAAGGCGTGTGTCTCTTTTCACTGTACTTATATCCTCGCGTTGAAGACTGGAGGTGTCCGCAAATGTGTGCTGCTGTATACAGGCTAGAGTCACTCCGTCTCCATTTTAGAGCTGGTTTTTCGGAGTCCAAAAAAAGAACTAGAAGAAAAACAGAGAGTTGATCACTACACCCTCTGAAATAGCTTTTCGTACATTTGAGGGCGATGACTAAACCACTACTGAAGCCCCGTCCGCTTGGGGCTGAATGTCATCCTGTCTGGTCCCTGGTGTGTGTCATTCTTTTAGGGTAATCTGCGACGCCAGACCTCACCCCTGTTACAAATGCAATGTGCTTTCAAAGCTCTTTCTCTTTAAGGTATTTGCTTATTTCTAGCCAGTAATACCTTATGAAACAGGTTCACTCGTGAAAACAGTGATGGCTTGGGTATAATTATAATGAAGAGAGCCAGAAACTCCTCCTCACTCACACCAACCACTTTAATTCACCATTTGTGTGGAACTAAGGATAATTCAAGTCTCATAAGAAAAATTAGTAAAAATCAAATATTTATTTTCTGGTTATATCTATTTTTCTTTGCCTCCTCAACTAAACGGGAATGTATCATTAGTACTATTAAGAGAATTCTGATATTATATAATACATTCTTTTGTTTGGTTGAAATCATTTCTTATCCTTTCAATCATAAAATTAAAATATGTGGGGCTCCTGGGTGGCTCAGTGCGTTAAGTGTCTGACTTTAGCTCAGGTCATGATCTCGTGGTGCATGAGTTCGAGCCCCAAGTCAGGCTCTGCACTGACAGCTCAGGGTCTGGAGCCTGCTTCAGGTTCTGTGTCTCCTTCTCTCTCTGCCCCTCCCCCACTCACACTCTGTCTTTCTCTCTTTTGAAAAGCAAAAATGAACTATTGGGACCTCATCAAGACAAAAAGCTTCTGCACTGCAAAGGAAACAACCAACAAAACTAAAAGGCAACCAACGGAATGGGAAAAGATATTTGCAAAAGACATATCGGATAAAGGGCTAGTATCCAAAATCTATAAAGAACTCACCAAACTCCACACCCGAAAAACAAATAACCCAGCGAAGAAATGGGCAGAAGACATGAATAGACGCTTTTCTAAAGAAGACATCCGGACGGCCAACAGAGACATGAGAAGGTGCTCAACGTCGCGCCTCATCAGGGAAATACAAATCAAAACCACACTCAGATATCACCTCACACCAGTCAGAGTGGCCAAAATAAACAAATCAGGAGACTATAGATGCTGGAGAGGATGTGGAGAAACAGGAACCCCCTTGTACTGTTGGTGGGAATGCAAACTGGTGCAGCCACTCTGGAAAACAGTGTGGAGGTTCCTCAAAAAAATTAAAAATAGACCTACCCTATGACCCAGCAATAGCACTGCCAGGAATTTACCCAAGGGATACAGGAGTGCTGATGCATAGGGGCACTTGTACCCCAATGTTTATAGCAGCACTCCCAACAATAGCCAAATTATGGAAAGAGCCGAAATGTCCATGAACTGATGAATGGATAAAGAAATTGTGGTTTATACACACAATGGAATACTACGTGGCAATGAGAAAGAACGAAATATGGCCCTTTGTAGCAACGTGGACGGAACTGGAAGGTATTATGCCGAGTGAAATAAGTCAGACAGAGAAAGACAGATATCATATGTTTTCACTCATATGTGGAATTTGAGAAACTTAACAGAAGACCATGGGGGAAGGGGAAGGGGGGAAAAAGAAGAGGGAGGGAGGCAAACCATAAGAGACACTTAAGGAATGAGTACAAACTGAGGGTTGATGGGGGTGGGGGAGAGGGGAAAGGGGTGATGGGCATTGAGGAGGGCACCTGTTGGGATGAGCCACTGGGTGTTGTATGGAAACCAGTTTGACAATAAATTATATTTAAAAAATTTTTTAAATTAAATTAAATTAAGATATGTTAGTCTCAAAACAAGCCTTTATGCTAATGCAAAGATTCTTATATGTCCTTCAGTGAAGTTTCCTTTTTTTTCCCCCAAAAATATTATACATACTTCTTAAATGTATTTCTGGGTATTTCAATCTTTTGTGCTGTCATTAGGAACATGACTGTCTTCTCACACATATTTCAAAGTAGTGTAGTTTGTAAACAGAAAGGCTATTTCATCTAAATGTACATTTAACAGTTAAGAACTGTCACTTCTGGTTTTTTCTCTGCAATAACTTACTAGACATTCTCTTGGACTTTTCAAGCAGGCAATCACATTAACAGGTTTGAAACGAAGGTTTTAATGCTATTTAAAGCTAAGTTAGGATACACCCGAACATGGAAAATATGCGACAGATTTTTTTCAAGCCACAAACAGATTTAATTAAACTTTAAGTTTTTGAAATATGAGTCAAGTAAAATATTTGCTTTATGACATGTCCTATCACAATTATTTAGATGATGTACCTTGGGGTGCCTGGGTGGCTCAGTCAGTTAAGCGTCCGGCTTGAGCTCAGGTCATGATCTCACAGTCCGTGAGTTCGAGCGCCGTGTCGGGCTCTGTGCTGACAGCTGGGAGCCTGGAGCCTGCTTCCAGTTCTGTGTCTCCCTCTCTCTCTCTGTCCCTCCCCTGCTCATGCTCTGTCTGTCTCTGTCTCAAAAATAAATAAAAACATTTAAAAACATTTTTTTAAATAAATAAATAAATAAATAAGTGATGTACCTTGAAGGGTGAACCGCTTGAAGCAACTCACTGAGAGGGCCCCCCCTTCCCGCCCCCCCCCCCCCCGCCCCGGCCCACACCGCACGCGGACGGAGCTCTGCCCGTGGCGCCCGCAGCACAGGAGTTTTCACTGCTGCCGTGCGGGCGCAGACTCCTCCTTCCAGTGCTGTCGGAGGCTGGCAGGAGACCCTGACCCCAGTCCAGCTGCAGAACCACAGGTGGTCCCGTTGCCCACTCTGCGGCCGGGACCCCACCCTCCGACCTTAAAGTGGCTCTAGGAGCGGCTCCTGCGATGCTTGTGTTCGTTAAAAGATCCATTCAGAACTCAAAGTCGGCTTAGCAACTGCAGATTCGGCCTCTTCCAGCCGAAGGCCGGGAAACAAACCAGACAGGAGTCCCTGGAATTCTGGGGAATAACGAACCACGCCCCCGCCCCCGTCCTGGTGCTCGGAACCTTCCGGGCCTGCTTCTCTCTGCGGCCGAGCCACCCCAGAGCAGGCACGCCCCGCACCTGCTCCCTGACCTGGCTTCCCAGCACCCCTGCTTCCTCCTTCTGGACACCCACGGCCGGCAGTGCCTTGGCAAGGACACGGGAGAGGAGGCCAGGCCTGCAGGGGGGAAGGCACAGACTCGGCCCGGGGCAGACTGGGGAGGCACGTGGCAGGGCTGGCTGGGGCTGGAGCGCGGTCCCCCCAGAGCTCAGAGACTGAACCCGCAGGAATACGCGGGCGGCCACGCTTCTAAACACACGCACGAGTCAGAGAAAGCCCGTGGTCCTGGTTCCAGGTAAACGGCTGTTCCTTTGGCAAGACTTTCTCAGCCTGGTTCCTCACCCAGGCTGCAGACCACAGACAGCGGTTCCTGTGACTGTCCCCGTCTCTCCTAGAGCGAGCCCGAGCCCTTGTCCTCTTGGGAAAGAGGCATAACTCCTGACACCGCAGCCGCACACAGGACTCTTCTCCCGCTGACCCAGGAGAGAGAGGGACACAGACCTGCCTCTTGGCCTGTCTGTCCCTCGGAGTCCACCGGGCTCCTCCCAGGGCCGCGGCGAGGATGCCCAGCTGACTCTGGGACACCCACCTCCTTCTCATGGCCAGTTTCCTGAACAGGAACGGAGCCAGCACGGGACCACCCCTGCACTGCCGGCTGGGGGCCCTCGGGGGTCCTGGAGGTGCCGGGCCCCCTGCCCCTCGAGGACCCCTCTCCCCTCGTCCGCTCCTTCCACAGACCGTGCAGGTCCCAGGGGGCTTTGCTGCCCACGCTTGGGGGCCGAGGGCAGCAAGCTGTGAGACCAGATGGGCTGGAACCCCTTCCAGCAGCTACCGCATGTGCAGAGGAAGCTGTCTGAAGAGGCAAAGAAGAGGCCAGGCCGCCTGAAAAGACAAGAGAGAGGAGCCAGAGGGACAGAGAGACAGGGACAGGCCAACAGAGCCTAAGAGAGCTGGAGACAGAATGAGACGGAGGCCAGGGCCGGGGGCCCTGATGGCATCTGAGCCCTGCCCGGGACCCCGGGCCCGGGCTTTGGGGAGCCCAACTTCCTCTGGGTCTGCTGCGCCCCGACTGCTCCTGCAGGCCGGCGCCGGGTCTGAGACATGTTGTCCGGTCCCTCCTCAGGGGACGCAGCCCAGGGTGACCCTCACGCATGGGGCTCCTTGTGCAAGTTGGGAGCACGGAGACAGTGACAGCATCACTCTGGGGATTCTCATGGTGACCCAGGTCAGGCTGGAAGGGGGCTGGGGGCCGAGGCTGGCGGAGGAGGGGCCAGAGGTGAAGCACCGATATTAGTCAGGTACGTCAGGAAATACTCATGAGACTGTAAACAAAACCTTCCCAGAAGAGAATTTGAGCCAAGGGAGGGGACCTGCTTAGTGGGTGAGCCACGTCTGTGCCAACTCTGGTGGGGGCATCGGCTGAGAGCCCGCAAGGTGTCCCCTGGGTGTGGGTAGGTGACAGGGTGGAGAACGTGCCCGGTCCTGCAGGGTGAGGGCAGGGACGGCCTGTGAGGGCCATGGTGGCACAGCCCAGGGCAGGAAGGATGGGAAGAAACGCCCTGGCCGTCCTCTCCCCGGCCCACCCCGCCCGGACCCGCATAGAGGTCAGGACGCAAGCCCGGGGCCGTGGGGCCAGAGCGGAGGGGAGCGTGGACAGGGGTGGGTAGATGGAGCCCGGGTCACCACCCCGAGAGCCTGAAGCTGCTGTCCAGCCCTGCGATTGGACTGAGAAGGGCCCCCGTGTTCCACAGGCTCGCCTACAGCTGCACAGGATGAGCTGGGCCCTGGGGTCATCCGGCTCTGGGGGGGGGAGGGCAAGGCTTCATCCTTGCTGGGGAGGTCCCCCCTTCCCCCCAAGGAGTCACCGGGGTCAGCAGCCCCGGGGTGGTGGGTTTTCCTGCAGAGTCGGCCGGAAAGGGGCTTCTGCTTACGTTAGCCCACACGAAACAGTGATGGCTTGACTCTGAGGACTAGTTCCAGTGCGTTCCTTTCCCTGTAGGCCATTCTTCCAGGAAGCCCGAGTCAGGGCACTGCCATAGGACTGACCCAGGAGCATGCCCAGGACATGGGTGTGGGATGGCCTGTCCCACAGGACTCAGCTCCCGGCAGCCCCACCAGCCCCTAACTTTGCTCCAGCTCAGGCGGGAGCGTGGAACCTTCCCTCGACTCTCCTGCTCACCTGGCAGAAACCCGCTCCCAGGCCAGGCCGCCTCGGCAGGGACCCCGCCCCTCCTGGCCAGTGGGGCCACGCCCTCCCCCCGTGATCTGGGCCGGCACGGTACTGCCCTCTCTTGGGGCTCCCCACGGACTCTGGTGTCCTGGTTCTTAGAGGCCCTCTCGGCAGCCGCAGGCCCCATCAACAGGCTCTTAACTGAGTCACAGGAGGGACCTTCCTGAGCTCCCAGGGGGCATGGCCATTCTCCCCTTCCCGGCAGGTCCAGGTGCAGCCCAGCAGCGGGGGCCGTCAGGCTTCAGGCCCTGCACCCAGGCGTGTGCACAAGGGCCAGGGAGTGCAGCCCCTGGGGTGGAGCAGAGAGCAGGGGACCGGCTCTGGGCCGGCACCACCAGGCATACTGGTCCCAAAGCCACCGAGTGGGGAGGGGAGGAAGAGGAAGCTGACTGGGGAGTCTGGTGGCGGGCGTCAACCAAGGGCCACTGCCTCTTGCCTCCAGCCCCCATCCTCGGGGGGTCATGGGTCCCAGGGCAGGAGGGGGACAGGGAGGGAGGCGGGGCACAGGACCCAACAGCCTGCTGACGCTCGGCCACCCTGGTGAGGCTCTCAGCCCTGTGTGGTTGGTGGCCTGAGGGCATCCGGCCAGGTCTGCACAGACCCTCCCGGCGCCCCCCTCCCATGCCCACAGCTGGCCTGAGTGTGGTCAGACTGGTTCTGCCCGCTCCAAACTGGCTTCAGGTGTCACGGCTTCCAGGCAGCCTGGGGAGCCTCCTCGGTGAGGTCCCCGGCCACTACCGTGACCTGCACGGTCAGGGGCTCATGCGCACCTGTTGCCTGCACCTGCAGAATCTCAGGGCCCCCCCTCCTGTACTGGCCATGTTTGGGGGGGGCCTGAGGTGCCCCAGGGAACTCTGCTGGACTCCACCCTGAAGCCCAAGGGCGTCTTGTCCACTTTCCTGTGGACAGGAAGGCAGAGCTGGCCCGGGACACGGCCCTCAGGAAAGTGAGCTGCCGGGGTCCCCGGGCAGCCTGGCTCTCCTGAGTGAAGGGCAAGGTTCCCGGTCGGGGGCATCCTGGCCTGATGGGGTGGGGCTCCGAGTGCGGCCTTGGGCAAACAACTGTACTTCCCGGCCTCAGTTTCCCCACCTGTGGAGTGCTGTGCGATATTAGGCTGGGCCCCCAGGGCCGTAGTGTGCAGGTGAGGACCACAGCCAGGGTCTGGCCCAGGGACCCAGGGTTTGCTGGGGACAGTCCTCAGTCTGAGTTCACGGCTGTGCAAACGGTTGTGAGCGAGCCGGCCGCTGCACACGCAGCCCTCTAGTCCACGCACAGGAAAGTCACCTGACTTTCAAAACATGAGCATCGCAACCCAAAGTTACATAAAAAGGAGAAGCGCTTTCTGGCTGAGCGCGTCCTCCTGACAGCCCCCCCCTTCCCCGCCTGGCAGTGCAGGGCCAACCCTCTAACCTCGGAAAAGGCTCCAGGCTATTTTAAGCACGGACTTAAAAAGTAAAAGCAGCTGTGAAGTGAAAAGTTTTAGGAACATTTCCATTTCCTGGAGTGATGGAAGGAGAGCCTGGCCCGTGGGCCCGGGGAACAGAAGCCTCTGCTGGCAGAGCGCGGGCGTCCGGGCCCCCAGCAGCCAGAACGCGGGCGTTGGGCATGGCGCGTCCTGGCCTCAGGCAGGCAGCCCGGTCTGGCGGGCGTGTGAGTGCCGAGTTTCGGTGATTCATCGGGGTGGGGGCGCTGGGCAAAGGCGGGCGTGGCTGCAGGCGGGGACTCAGCTAGGGGAGGATGGCCCGCCCCTCCCCTCCCGTGGCCAGCCCTGCAGTGGGCCTCAATCCTCCCAGGCCAGAGGCCTCGTCGGACCCCCGAGAACCTTCCAGCGTTCCTCTGCTGCCCAAGGCGCGGCACCGGCCCGGGGAGAGGGGGCTACCCACATGCCCAGGCTGCCATGAGGGGGTCTGCAGGACCAGGGGTCCCACACCACTGTGCCCACCTGGCTTGGGGCCCGCTGTTGCCTCTGCACCGAGCCCACCCCGTCCCCTCAGTCCTGGGCTGGGGAGGGGCCGGCAGAGTGGTCATGGAGGTGGCCCCTTACCTCCTGGTCTGTGTCCTCAGTCTCCCTCTCTCTCTTTGTGGCCTTTACCCCAAGGCTGCAGGGTCCAGTGGCAGGCCTGGCCATGTCCGACATCAATGGGGCTGGACGTCTGGACACAGACCGCAGGGCTCCGTGTAGGGGCATCTCCCAGGGGAGATCCCAGCAAGAGTGTTCCGATAAGGGGTGGTGTTGAGGGTCCCGTCTCTGGGGTCTGAAGGGCTCCTACAGGTGCAAGCCCAAATGCCCCACCTGGCTGTGCTCAGAAAGGGATACCAAACAGGTGGGATCCCACCCGTGGAGACAGCTTGGGGTCCTTGAAGGCCTCTTCAAGGTCCCTGCCTCTGGTCCCGGGCCTACCCTATTTAAGCCTGACTGTTGGACTTGACTGTTGTGGGGAGCGGGCTCTTTGCCAAGCAACCCTCCGTCCCACCCTGACCCCAAGTGTCCACAAGAGCCTGGACATCGTCTGCTCCAAGGACCTGGGCCCTATCCTGGGGAGAGACACACAGCCCTCGCTGCTTGGTGGGCGGCCTGCTGGTCCATCTCCTGGGGGATCCAAGCACCTACCACAATCGTGGGAGCTGTTCCCCTCAAGGCCAGAGGAGGGGAGGGAGGTTCCCAGGCTTAGCAAGGGCCAGGGGAGGCGGGAAGGAGGGAGGAGCGGAGAAGAGGGAGGGGAAGGAAAGGGAGGAGGGAGCAGGGGGAGGGAGGGAAAGGGGGTGGAAGCTCGGGTAAGTGAAAGGGAACACGGCCTCCCAGGGTTCTGGCCCCAACGTGGAGTGTCTAAAGCAGATGAAGCACTCCAGCAGGAAGTCTGTCTACACCCCCCAGCGGGTCTTGTCTGTACCTGTCCTGCTCCCCAAACTGCTGTGCAAAGCCCCCACCCCCCGGAGTTCTGGGGAAGCCCAGCCACCCTCCTTCTTCCCAGAGGCCCCCGGGGCCCAGTGCTCAGCCGCAGGCCTGGCCGGGGGGGGGGGGGGGGGGGGGGGGTGGGGGTGGCCGGGACGAGCACAGGGCAGCCAGTGGATGCTGCCACGGACCCGCGAACCGGTGCAGACGGCCCGCGGAGGAGGTGCCCCCGCTGGCCCCAGGGCTCTGTCTGCCCCGCGCCACCTGCCTGGGGTGCGGCCTGCGGGCCAGACCTGGCCTGGGCAGAATACGTGCCTCTTTGTCTGCCTCTCATCACCCCAAATCAGCTGTCTCTTCTCAAAGGTCGGCCTTTATTTGGAGCAAAAAGATAAATGTGAAGTTTAATTTTCTCCTTAGGGCGGGGTGGGCGAGTGGGTGTGGCCCCCCTGCCCCATCTCCCCCCAGCCCTGCTCACCCCTGACTCTAACCTACACTCCCTCCTGAAGCGTTTGCTCAGCCTGCCCACGCACACGTCTACCCCTGCCAGGCGGACGGAAAACTGCCCCGACTGGGCTCCCGCAGCGGGTGCCTGTCATTCGGCTGGTGTCGCAGTAGCATGTGGCTCCCCCGGTCCCGGCACTGGGCAGCTCACGTGGGATGGTGGCCGTCTCAGGGTCACCTTCTCTGCGGCCCCACTGAAGGGGCCACGCCGTTCCCCGGGCTTCAGCTGCAGGACAGGGCCGGGCCCGGGTGGCCAGTCCGAGGGACTCAGGACTGTGTGTGGGGCAGGCCCCCTGGGAAGTGGTGCTTCCAGGGCACCAGCCGGAGATCGGGGGGCAGAATTCCTGCTTACCCCTTGGCTTTTTGGGAATTCAGCGTCATTGGTGATATACTTCGATGGCAGCTGGAAGGGACATTCGCAGGTGGCCACATGGGTATGTGACATCAGCAGCACTGTGCTGTGGGCAGCTTCAAGCCCCTGTGCCGGCGGCCCCTCACCAGTGTGACCCAGGTGTGACAGGCTCACCCCGATTCTGGGGTCAGTCACTCGTCCGCACCCACACAGACCGCACCCGTCCCCCTGCAGAACTGTCCCCTGCATGCCGAGGGGACCTCCTGGAGAGCATTGGCTGATGACGAGACGGCTGGACAGTCTTCCCCATGTGTGCAGCCCTGAGAAGTGGGCACTCGGGATCACAGTCATGGAGACCTCGGGAGGGCTCTGTGTCCCCTGAGGCAGACAGACAAACCCTGGCTCGTGGCCTTGCAGCCCACAGATTCCTTTCTCATCTTCGTCGTAAGGTCTGGGAGGCGAACGTGGAAATGGTTTCTTCTCTCACAATGTGTGACGGCCTTTCCAGACACCCCACTCTGGGGTCAGGGGTGAACCTGAACCACCCCAGGCCTGGCCAGCCTTGCTCTCTCCTCTGGACCTCGAGAGGTCGGGCCCTTGCCTTGGAGGGTGGAGTCCCAGCCCCAGCTGTGAGCTCCCAGGATATCACTGTCCTCAGGTGGCCCCTGTGCTCGGGGACTGAGCCCCGTGGGCACCATCATGACCACCTTGTCTTGAACCCCCAGAAGCTGGCACTCTCTGGGTATCATGCAACACCCATGGCCGAAGTGCCCCTTTGGTCACTTGACCTCGTTAGTGTTTGGTAGGTCGCAGCCGTGTCTCCCCCAGCCCAGGGACATTCGGGCACAGGCACTCTGGGGAAGTTCCTGTCTCCTCGGGCTTCCTGAGGAGCCTGGGCCGGGCCGCCCGCCTCCCGGACCTCACTGTGTTTCTGTCCAGAGAGGCAGAGGGTGGCTCTGCCCCAGGACATCCGGCTCACTTTCCCTCTGAGTCCGGAAGCTAGTTAGTTCTGGAGCACCGGCACCTTCCTGCCCCACTGCTGCGTGGACGCGGCTCTAACACCAGAGGTGACCCCATGCAGGTGGGAGAGCACCAGCCAGCTCTGGGGTGAGGCTGGGGTCCGGCCCTCGGGTAGGCGCCCCTCCCAGGGGTCTCTGGCACTGGAGGATGCTGGGGCTCTGGGGTGAGGCTGGAGGCCGTGCCGGCCGAGTTGGAAGTCCTGGGCTGGATGGGAGGAGGGGGTTGTGATGGGTGGAGGACCCTGCAGGCGTGCCCTTGGGTCAGCGCCCCCATCGTCCGGGGCGCAGGGGTTCACTGGAGAGTTTCCGAGGGAGGGGCTCAGAGCACGGGCTTCTTAGCCGGGGCTTGGCTCCCATGGGGTAGCCCCCAGCGGCTACTCGCTCCTTCCCCAGCAGAAGGACTGTCCCGAGGGCCACGACACTATGTGAATGGGTCACGGTAACCAGGAGAGGTACTGGCCTGACGGCCGTTTCTCCTCTGGAAACAAACTCCGGGCGTGGGTGTTTGGGGAACTCCTGCACCCTGAGATGGCTCAAACTCCTGCAGGCTCCGAGGCTGTGACTTCTCTCCTCGGGTGACCAAAATGACCTCTGGGGATGGGGTGCGGGGCCAGCTTCCTGGGGCGTGGGCTGGACAGTCCCACAGGACACCAAGCTCAGAGGGACCCCCTGCTTGTCTTGAAATTCTGGATCATTTTCACTTGATCCCCACATGAGCCTGTTCTTCAGGGGGCACTCTGACCCGTGTAAAGGGCCAGGGGCCTCCCTGTGGGGAGCCCCGGGGAGCCGAGGAGAAAGGGTGTCCGGTGGGAGAAACACAGGCGCAGGGACTCCGGCCTCTGGGCCCAGGGAGGGATGGGCCTGAGTGTCCAGGCGGCCCCACCACCCCTGACCACGTCCCTTCCTCCTCAGAGAAGGGAGCCCGCCCAGGAGGGGCTCTGTCCCAGCCTAATAATAACTCCCAGCCTGGCCCCAGCCGCTGGCTATTTTTAGAGCCCCTAACCCAGCCCCCACGTGACTCAGCGAGGCCTCAAGCCGGGATGAGAAAGTCTCAGGATGGCCCGTGGCCAGGGCGCTCCAGGCGGACGGGCGGGCGTGGGCAGTGGGGGGCCCAGAAGCAGGCCAGGCCTTCAGAGGAGGCTCCCGCCTCCACCCGCGCGCCCCACCCCTCCCTCCCTCCCTCCCTCCCCGGCAACGGCAACGGCTCCCCCACCCCCACCCTCCAGCCAAGCATGGAAAATCTGATGTCAGAATTCCAGCCTTGGCAAAGAATGCTGACCTTCTCCTCCTGGGGAGTCATGGGCCTAAGGGGCTGGGCCTGGGTCTCCCCTCCTCCAGGTGTCCCCAAGCACCCTGGGGGCCACTGCCCTCCTCCCCTCTCTGACACCCCGGTGTGGCCGGCATGAGCACCTGAAGGCCCCACCCTGCGTGTCCCAGGCTGGTCCTGCCCCCAGGAGCCCAGTCCGTCTGTCCATCTGTCTGGCCAGGCCACTGTTACTGGAAGGGTTTCTGGGGCGGGTCGCCCGGCTGAGTGGAGCAGTGGGCAGGGGGCACTGCGCTGCCCAGTAGCGCTGAGGCCCCCGACCCTGTCCAGTCCTTGAGGAAGTGTCTGCAGGATGGGGGGGGCAGTGGGAAGAGCGAGAGAGCTGTGGACATGCACGTGAGCGTGCCCTGTGTCCCGGTGTGAGCGTGTGCGTGTGCGTGTGTTTCAGTTCTGGTGTGAGAGTGCGCGTGCACGTGTGTGAGTGCATGCCCACATGTGCACGTGTCTATGCATGCGTGTGTGCGTGTGAATGCACGGGCAGGTGAGCACGCTCGTGTGGACACACGTGTGCATGCACGTGCTGTGTGATGCACGCGCACGTAGGGCACGTGTACACAAACGTGTGTGTGCACATGTGTACGTAGGACCTTTGGTCCCTTCCCAGTAGACTGACTTTCTTCAGCACCTTCTGGCCAAGGGGAAGCGCCCCGAGCCGCGTCCCCAGTAGCTGCCCTGCGGGTCCCACCCAGCCAGAGCCGTGCCGCCAGCTGAGGGGCAGGGAGGGGGCGAGGGCGGGGCTCCCTGTGCTTTGGGGGTCCCCCTCCGGGATGGGGGAGGCCGAACGGAGGGGCTACCCGGAGCGGGGGTTGTGAGTGCACTTGCTGAGGGTCCCGGCTGGAAAGGGCAGGCCTCGGGAGCCCTGGCAGGTCCGGTGGCTTTGGGCCGCCGTCACCTCAGGGAACACAGGTGCAGACACCCGGCAAGGGCCCCCCCGCCCCCGCTTCCTGAGCGCCCCCCAAGTGTGGGGTTGCCTTCCCGCTGGGGGGTGTCTGTTGTCACTCGCTCCCCAGAACGCGACGTTAACCTTGGACTCGCAGCCTCCGGCTCTCCGTCGTTTGCTTTCTCTGCTTGGAGCGTCAGGACGCTGTTGTGTTTAGGGAAGACACTGCTTCCCGGGACGGATAATAGCGGCCGTGGCACCTTGTGGATCCTGTGTCTTCCTACTCCCGAGGCCTCAGCGGGACGAGGGAAAGCGAAAAGGTTTGTAAAAGCCATTTTCTGGAATGAAAGTATTATGCTGGTTTTCGTTGACTTCAGAATCACTTGGAAAAAGGTTTTCATTTAAAATATTTGGCTGCCTGTCCTCGCGCGGACTTCCTCCCAAACCCCCCACCACCCGCGGACGGGGGTGGGGGAGGAGCCCGGAAACGCACCCCACCCGGCCCTGCGGGAACCTCTGTGGCTGGTGCACGTGGACGGGAAGCCACCTGGGGGTCCACCTCCTCCGGCCGCGTGCCAGCCCCCTCGGCCTCCGGGTCGGGACCCCCAGCCCACGCCCACCAGAAACCTGAGCGGCCCTCACGGCTGCGGGGATCCCAAGGGCCCCTTGAGGCTCCGTCCCCAGCACATCCCCGTGACCTCAGAGGGCAGGGGACCTCCCCTCCATTCATGCGGACCCAGGGCCGAGCGGGAGCCGTGGACACTGGGCCTGGAAGACAGAGGACACCCCAGATGCGGTCCCCCAGGGGTTCCCTGCAGCGGCCCTAGTTGGGGGGGCCCTAGCAGCCCCCAGGGAGGGACCCAAACCAGACCCCAGTCCTGCCACTGGTGGACACGGGATGGAGCCCTGTGTGCACATGTGTGCACACGCACACGCATACACACACACACACACACAGCATACGCACACGCCACATGCATGCACACAACATACACACACGCGTGCAGCACACATGTATACAACATGCACAACCACACAGCCCACACACATCACAGAGCCCGGAAACTGTCCTGCATACGGGACGAGGAATGAACGGCATCTGTCTCTCCGATGATCACACAGAAGGACAAACCTTCGGACGGGAAGGAGACTGAGGCATCCGGGGAGTCGGACAGCGGAGGGAGCAGGAAGGGCACACAGGCCCTGGGCCCAGGTCCTGGGGCCCCCGGCTCTGAGGAACAGGCTTCAGGCCCTCAGGCAGACCCTCCGGAGTCCGGAGACGCACCTGCCACAGCCCGTCCGCGGGGACAGGGGGTCACGTGCTTCGGCCAGCTTTCGGTGGATGAAGGAGACCCCAGTCTTCAGTCGCAAGGTCGAAATAATTGTCTTGCCGGGGCACCTGCGGGGCTCAGTCGGTTAAGCGACCGACTCCGGCTCGGGTCATGATCTCACGGCTTGTGAGTTCGAGTCCCGCGTCGGGCTCTGTGCTGACAGCCCGGAGCCTGGAGCCTGCTTTGGATTCCGTGTCTCCCTCTCTCTCTGCCCCTCCCCTGCTCGTGCTCTCTCTCTCTCTCTCTCTCTCTCTCTCTCTGTCTCTCGAAAATTAACATTAAAACAAAATTTTTTTTAGAAATAGTAATTGTCTTACAAAAGACCACGTGTCACACAAAGCACACACTTGTTTGCAAGTCCGTGTTAGGTCTTTGTAACATTTGTTCGTGCGTATAACAGACCTCATAAAACCTCAAGAATGCCGAGAAAATGCTTTTGTCGGGACCACATTTTTTTCACCTTGGTGACAAGACTGGCCGTGAAGGAGAGCGCGTGGTAAGGACCCCTCAGCAACTTGGGCCGTGCCTGTCACTTCCCCCGACAGGGGACGGCCCGCAGCGCTCACAAGGGAGGGACCCCGGACGGACCCGACACGGAGGGAGCCCCTCCTCACGCTGGGCTGGGCCAGCCCCCCTGGCTGCCACAGAGACCCCCGGCCACTAAGAATTTAAACAAATCCTGAAACAGCTGCGGGCTCAAAGAGGGGAGCACAGCCACAGCCAGAGTGCTTGGGACACCGTCAAGCTGCAGATACTGCTGGGGACAATCCCGGGACATGTCAACAGCTCTCGCCAGGGGCACACCGCCAGCCTTCGATCTTGTCATTGTGAGGGGAATGAAGGTCTATGCACCTTTCAACTCCCTTAGTTTTAAAGGATAATAACAAGCAAACTGGGGGAAAGAACTGAGCGTCTTGTAAGCAAAAGCCGAAAAACCAGAAAACCTTCCAACTTGACCAATAATCCAACTGCTGGTGTGTGGGAAAAAATAGCAACAAAGAAAGAGATCCATGGCAAATAGAACCCAGAAAAAGAACAAGAATATAAACATGCAGAATTATATAACAATAAGACACACAGTTAAAATCTGAAAATCCAATGAAAGTATAAATGAACAGAATGGCCTCAAGAAGCATGAGAAAAACTGCACGGACCAGTCGATAACAACAGATTTCTGAAAAACGTGATTGCCTGGGGAATCTTTTCCAACACGTAAAGAACAAGCGATTCCCAAGCTACACAGACCTTTCTGAGAAAGCCTAGATACCTCCTAGTTCGATTTCTGAGGCCAGTGTAACTTCGATCAACACACAGAGCCTGGGCGGCTCAGTCGGTTAAGTCGGTTAAGCATCTGAGTCTTGGTGTCGGCTCAGGTCATAATCTCACGGTTTGTGGATTCTGACAGCAGAGGCTGCTTGGGATTCTCTCTCTCTCTCTTTCTCTCTCTCTCTCTCAACGTCTCTCCCTGCCCCTCCCCCATTTGTGTACACACACACCCCCGCCCCGTGTCTCAAAAATAAATAAATAAACTTAAAAAAAATCTGAAACCGATTCGGAAAAACCTATTGGCCACCCAGATGCAAAAATCGTCACTGGAACACTAGCAGCTCAAAATCAAAAACGTGAGGAAGGGTAACTGCAGACCTCAGATTCCAAGTGGGTTTATCCCAGGGATGCAAAGACAGCTTAACATCGGGAAATGGATAAGCTCGATCATAGCCAGAGTCCGCAGAGAAATGTCGTTCTCTCCATAAAAGCCAACGTGGACAAAGTTGGAAATCTGCGCCCGAAAGTCTTAACAGACTCTGAGCGGAATACGTGGGGTGCTGCAGAGTGCCTGTCTGTCCGGGACAGTAGCTACCCTGGTAGAAGCTGGAACCCGCGGCGGGAGGCACCCCCACTGGCGGTCAGGTTGTACAGGCTAGCACCTGAGCGGGAACTTCCCAGCAGGCTCTGGGCATCTCACAGTCTGCAGAGGAGCAAAGGGAGGTCTGGCCGTGGGGGTCGGGGCTGTTCCTGGGGAGCTCTGCCTCCAACAGACTCAGGTCCCCGTCTTGGCCGCAAAGCTTGGATTCTGGTCCCCCAGCTGTGCCAGCCGTGGTCTGGAGAGCAGGGGTGGGCAGTCAAAACGCTGCTGTGAGGGGCCATCTTGGGAGAGGAGGTGGGAGGGGGGCTCTGCGTGGACCTTGATTGTTTGGGGTCACCCCGCATGGTATTCTGCCTCTCTCCCTTTTCCAGTCCACACTGAGCTATGCAGGTCATCAAAGCACCAGATTCTCCTGGCCGAGATGGGGAAGTGACCCCATGAGAGCCAATGAAGAATGACGAGGATTTTGCTGGGAATTCTGGACAAAATACGCTCATTGTTCCCTCAAGTCTGTACCTGTGGGAACGGTCTGGACCCGCTGCAGCCATCCTGTGACAAAGAAGACAGCTGTGCTAGAACATGGATACGCACTTAGAGACCAGACTGGGATGCTTGATCAAACCAGACCTGAAGCTTAAGCCATGTGAACGCATACATGCCCTTGAAGTTAATTTGGTCGTGTTTTCTGTCTTTTATAGCAAAGAGTCTTGGGGCGCCTGGGTGGCTCAGTCTGTTAAGTGTCTGACTCTTCATCTCTGCTCAGGTCTTGATCTCAGGTCTTGAGTTCAAGCCCCACATCCGGGTCCACACTGGGCACGAAGCCCACTTATAATTAAGAGTCTAGACTGCCACAGGCTTCAATTACAACAGGACCTGTCCACACGCACCACTGTTGCCTAATGCCGTTCTGAAAATCCCAGCCATTTTTATTTCTATGTGACAGAACCATCATCACATAGAAGGACTTGACCCCCCAGATCCCAGATGACGGCAAAGCCCGGCTGGCACGCGGTGGGAGCCCTCTGCGAGCCGTGGGCCATGACAAGCGTTCATCCTGGGAGGGGGGGAGCGCCCGAGGAGTGCCCCAGGCCTGGTGAGGGGACGCAGGGGCCCGCGGTGGTTTCTGCCCCCGATGCCCTGTGACAGAAGTAGCTTCTCTTTTTTCTGGAAAATGCACTCGGCACCCCTGGGGACGTGCCCCGCAACCCGGCGTTGCTCTGTAGCTCGGAGAAGCCAACGTGCCAAGTGCCTTTGCGAGGGCTGCTGTACCATGCGTGACACTTCTGTGAAAAATGACTTTTTTCCGTCGCTCCTTCCAGAACATGACCACTTCCTGTCCGCTGGAAGGGCACCTTCTGTCCAGGGGTGCACTGTCCTGTTTGGGAGGGGCCGTGGGGCTCGCTTTGCCTGCTGACTTGGGATGTTACTGATTTTCCTGCCAGGTGCTCTCGCACACGCCTGCTCGTGGGAGCCTCACGCCCTCGCGTTCCACAGTCGGGGAGGCCACGGCTGGCTGACGTCACGGGGCCCCCGCCTCGCCGGGGCCCGCGGCTCTCCCCCGCCTTCCGTGTGTCACTTCGGATCTGGTCTGGACCCCTCAGCCGTCCCGGGACCGGCAGGAAACGGCGTGCACGCAAGCCTCCGGGACCGCAGCTCTAGCAGGTGCTGGCCGGGCCAGGCCCAGCCCCCCTGTTCCCAGCAGCAGCCCCCGGGGCGCAGACCTGGGCGTGAGACTGAGTCCGGTCTGTTGCCAGGAAAGGCAGGGCTGCTATTGTCCATGACGCGTGGCCCGTGAGCTTCTGGGGGCGACGGTCCCCAGGCAGTGCCCAGGGGCGGGGCTGTGTGACCTGGGCAGGCAGACACACGAGTTTTGCCCCGCCCTCAGTGGGTCCCGGGCTTGGGCCACTCACATTGCCAGGTCGTGGCCCGAGACCGCCCAGGTGGCCCCCGGGGGCCTGCCCGGGTGCACAGAGCAGGGCCCCTGCGCCTCCCAGAGGTCCCGCCCCAAAGACAGGAAACTGAAGCCAGGCTCGGCTGCCCCGTCGGGGCGCCACGGCAGGCGGCCACGGCAGGCGGCCACGGCAGCTCCCTGCGTGCCCTCTTTCTGAGAGTTCCCCCGGGGGCACTTGCTCTTCTGCCCGGCATCCGACAGCCCCTCTGGGACGCGGTTTAATGTTCTCGACAAATTGAAGTGTGAGCCACCTACTTACAATCAGGACGCTCAGCCCAGGGAGGGGCCCCCCCGATCTTTGGGAGGACGGTTCTCCGTCACGTCCGTGTCTGTGTCAGGAAGGTGCCAGCAGCTCCGGTGACCAGAATGCTAACTGCCGAGTCTCAGGTTCCCGCCCGAGGGCCGGCTGAGGCTCATTCCAAGGCTCGCTCCCTCGTGTCTGTCGCACAGGAGGGCTCCTCTCGGCTGGCCTGCGTCCTGGACAGCCGTCCTTCCCGGGGCACGGAAGGCAGGGGAAACCACAAGGCCAGGCTGCTTCCAGCAGGTGCCCGGAGAGACCCCAGAACTCAGCTCCTGGGGTGTGTGTGTGGGGGGGTCTGTCGCAGTGCTGAGCGGCCCCTGTTCGGCGCCCCTCCTCGGTCTGGGGGCCTTCTCAGGGCCAGTCCCCCTAGATACGAGGTCACGGCTGAGGACGGCCCCTGCTGATGCAGGGCCTGAGTGTCACGGGCACCGAGCCCATCTGGGAGGACAGCAATGGTCGTCACTGGGTACACGTGCCACCACTGCCCATGCTCCGCTCTGGCCACTGCTCTTGTCCCAGCCACGGCTCTCCCTCCGCTCATAAGTCCTTTCCAAGGCACCCACAGGACCTCATGGGCCAGAGGGGTTTCCGGAGGAAACGAGGTGCTGTGTTGGGCGGGGCTTCCTTGGGGTGCTCTCAGGGTACACGAGCCACCCTGTCGGCCCCTCTGTTCCACCTCCTGCACCAACCAGCCTGGACACGACGGTTACCCTTGGCATTTGGGAAGACAACCCCTGGAAAGATGGGGCCATTCACTATTTTTATCAGAGATTCAGAGACTGTGTACCGAGAACGAGTTCCCACTGTGTGAAGGCTGGGACGTTCCTGGAAGGGGCACAGACCCTGCCTCCCCTGCCACCTGCCAGCAGGGATGGGAAGAGCCCGAATCTGGGAGGCCCCCTGGGAGGCGGCATCGGGGCCTACAGGACGGCTTCTGGTCTGAGGGAGGGAAGCAGCCCAGAGCAGAGGGACACTGATGTGCCATGTGGTCACCAGAGCCTTCGCTGACCCACGGGGGGCTGTGGGCTGCCCGAGTGTCGGCCTGGCCCAGGCCTGTGTCCCTCGTTGACCAGTCACTGGGCCTCTGGGCAGCACATCTTTCCAGAAACGTCCTCTGGGTGGAAGCGGCTGTTCTTGGGCCTTGGTTACCATGGTTACAGATCCCCGGGGTGCGAAGCCGGCGCCCTCCCCTCCCCGAGTCCTCTGGCACCTTTTGGGCCGAGCAGCAGCGCAGGGGACTTGTGGGATGCTCCTTGTGTGGTCCAGACCTGGGCCTGGGCTGGGCCTGCCCAGAGGGAGGGTGTGTGGGCCCAGCCAGAGCCTGCAGGACCTCAGGCGGGCCTGGGCTGGGGATCAGAGACAGAGGGATGATGGCCAGTGTCCAGGGTCATGGCAAGGACCCTCTCGGGGGCTGCTGAGGGTCACTGCAGGAGCCCCCACTGTGGCTCCCGGGGTCTTGGAGCCCTTGTGCCCTCGGCCCTGGAGTCCAGCCGGTGCCCACTGACGGACGAGCACCCCTGCTGGGAGAGAAGCCGCCTTCCAGAGATGCCCCTGTGGCTGGGGGTGAGGGGCCGGTGGCATTTGTGACAGAGAACTGGGGAGCCTCAGAAGTACGGTTGATACCTTGTTTTCTACCGAGGATTAAGCACCCGCCCCGCTGCAGGCTGGGTGTCGATCGACACCGGGAACAAGTCCACTCGGGTTGAAAGAGTCGTGAAACATTATCTGGGCAGATCCTTAATAACTGGCCTCTCAAGTCTTCGTTACCAGAGACGAACCAAAAAAGATTTCCTTTGTCATTGACTCATCTTGGCCTAAATGTCGTGGGAAATTTCCATGACTGCTCAAAGGCGACATGGGAGCGCCCGTGGAATCCCGCGCCGAGGTGGAAACGCACGCGGGAAGGGGAACGGAGCGCGGGCGCAGCCGTGCGTGGACCTGTCTCTTCCAGGGCGAGCGCGGGTGGCAGCGACGGGGACCCTCGGCGGCCGGGGCGCGGCACCAGCGGGAAGGCTCGGCCCCGGCGTGGGACCCAGCCTCACCCGCGTTTGCCCGTGGAGACGTCTTCCCAGAAGACTCTCCTCCCGCGGGGGCATTCTTTCTTCCCACAGCTGTCCTTCACCTGTTACGGCGCACAAGTCAGCGGCCCGCGTGTACTCGCGGAGATGCGTGGCCGTCGGCACAGCCGGCTTCAGCACGTGTGCGCCCCCCACGAGAGACACCCGGACCCCTCACTGCCACGCAGCCTCCCCCGCCTCCCCCACCCCCAGCAACCGCTCATCCACGTCCTGTGTCTCTGTGCAGCCCCGTCCTGGGCATTTCGGGATGGGAACGTTCCAGCGTGTGCGGTCACACGTTTGCTGACTTGACCTGAGTGCGTGTGTGCCCCACACCTGGGGGACCTACGCTCAGGGACCCTCCCTTTGAGCTCCAAGGATAAGGTTCGCGGTAAAAGTGTTACAGAGGGCCTGCTTCCCTGGCAGTTCGGAGACCGGGGAGGCAGGGGACGGCTGGCTCTCGGGCGGCCAGGTCCTGCGGAGGCCTTGACCACCTGTAGGACCTCACCTTCCCCGCTAGATGCTGGCTCCCTGGTCCCGATCCCCAGAGTGAGCAGGGCTGCGTCCTTGTCCCCCCTTGGGCAGGGGACAGCAAACTGTTCCTGGAACACTGTCCCTGAGCCCCGAGGCTGCACCCCAGCTGCATCCCCCAGCCCCAAGCTCTGCCGTCCCTCCCACGGGCCTCCCGCCCCCAGCTCTGCTCCCTGGAGGAAAGGCTAGCCCACAGCCTGTGTCCACACGGCCCACAGAGCCACTGGCCGGTCAAGTGGCAACCACGGGACATCTGAGTTGTCAGGTCCAGACAGACAGAAGGAAAGATGTTTTAACCAAGTCTTTGGCTGGGAGATATTTACGTAGTTTCAAAGACAAAGAGACCAAAGCTCAGCTTCTGCTTGGACAGCCGGGGTCACCAGAGCTGGGAGGCCAGGTGAGTGTGGACGGGCTACCCTGCAGAGCCCGTGGCAGGCCTCACAGACAGGGGTCCCCCTGCCTTCCGGACAGGGTCTCCATCACCAGTGGTGGGAAGAGGCATAGATAGTATAGAAATGTTTTCAGAGAATCAAACCCAAAATGTCAATATTTGTTATTTTTTCTTGTCCACGATTTGCTGGTTTTGGCTAAAAACCTCAGGCAACAGATGGCCAGACACTCTGGCCCCCCTCTGTCACCAGCTCCTGGTTTTAAAGGAGTCACAGCCCAAAGGAAGGGGTCACTTGCAAGGGGGAGAGTTGCTCTGAGCTGGGAACAGTGCCACCGGGGACTTTTGTCCACAAAATGGGCATGGTCTGGTCAAAGCCAGTAAGACTGGTCCTCAGATAAAAGAAACATCACAGTGTTAGTTCCTGGGCCCCATGATTCCTCTGTAGTGGCTCAGTCTGAAAGACAGCAATGAGTAAGAGAGTAGGACCTCAGGCTCATGGGAGCGGGTCCAGGAGAGATGGGAAAGCAAGGGAGACCGCACTGCCTCCCCAGGTCGGGGGGAAACATAGCAGGGCCAGACAAGGTGCAGTGGTTTACGGCAGAGACTTGAAGGGACCCAGTCTCCCATAGTAGACCTAGGCTCGGCCCCCAATGGACAAAAATCAGCCCATGATGCAGCCAGGCTCAGCCCAGGAAGGAGCCAGAATCAGCCTAGGACAGAGCCAGGATCAGCCCTGCACAGAGCCAGGATCAGCCCAATATGGACAAAAGTCAGCCCATGATGGAGCCAGGCTCAGCCCAGGACAGAGCCAGGCTCATCACAAGAGGACCCAGGATCAGCCCACGGTGGACAAAAGTCAGCCCATGATGCACCCAGGCTCAGCCCAGGACGGAGCCAGGCTCAGCCCAGGACAGAGCTAGGATCAGCCCTGCACAGAGCCAGGATCAGCCCAATATGGACAAAAGTCAGCCCATGATGGAGCAAGGCTCAGCCCAGGACAGAGCCAGGCTCATCCCAAGAGGACCCAGGATCAGCCCACGGTGGACAAAAGTCAGCCCATGATGCACCCAGGCTCAGCCCAGGACAGAGCCAGGATCAGCCCAGGACAGAGCCAGGATCAACCCAGGATGGAGACAGGATCAGCCCAGGAAGACCCAGCCCCAGCCCACAGTGGACAAAAGTCACCCTACAATGGAGCCAGGCTCAGCTCAGCCCGGGATGAAGCCAGGATCAACCCTGGCAGCTTTTGAAAGAGGAAACTGGGTCACAGTAGACGCATCCCTTTTTGGACTCAGGACATCTGAGAGGCGCCTGCTGACATAGACCTTAACATTAAATTAGCACATCTGACTTGTCTGAAAACTGTCGGAAGAAGTATGTGCTGCCTCTCCTGAGATCCATGAAATGCTCCCGGGAGCCAGGAAGCCTGGGCTGGGATCGGCAGGCTGACAGCTGGAAGGATTCGCCCATTCCACAGGCCCCACGTGCGCAGCCAGAGTCCTTGGAGAGCACCCACACCCCGGGAGGAAGTTAGATTCACTTCCCTTCCATCAGGCACCGAGCTGGATGCTGTCCGCGCCCCACAGGCCACTCCCCACGGTGGGCGGGGCCCCTGTGGCCCACTGAGCCCCGCCCTGGCCCTCTAGTGTCTGCCCCAGCCCCCGTCTTCAAGGGGGCCACCTGCTTCCTGCCAGGACGTGACCCCCGGACTTGGACGGACCATCTGCCGACTGCAGAGAGCACAGGGTTGGGGGGATGGTTGGGGTCCCCGTACTTGGGGTCTGGCTCACATGGTGTTCTCAGGAGGCTGTGGCCCAAGTTAGGCTTAGCCTGTCTGCACGCTCCCTTTCATTTGTATTTTTAAAATGTCTTTATTTATTTTGTGTTAAATGTCTTATATGCATTTAAGTGTCATCTCTCTCTTGAAAGAGAGAGAGAGAGAGCACACATGCGCATGCATGCGAGAGCTGGGGAGAGGGAGGATCTGCACTATCAGCACAGAGCCAGACACGGGGCTCGAACCCACAAACCGTGAGATCATGACCTGAGGTGAAACCAGAAGTTGGACACTCAGCTGACTCAGCCGCCCAGGTGCCCCCCTTTCTTTGGCTTTAAACAGAGAATGTCACTTTGTGGAGACCTTTGGTGTAGCTGGGGGTTTTTATTTCATATCTAAAGCTCATCTCAACGTCCTGGTTCTTGTCTGTGAAAACTGTCTCGGAATTTCTACAAGGAAGCATCTAGAACTGGCTGACCCAGAGCCACAGTGAGCCGTGACCCGTGAGGGGAGCACAGGCGCCCCTGGCCAGGCGCCCACCTGCACCCCCGGTGTTTCTGAACCTCATTCGACAAAATTCCATCTCCACGGATCCACGTGGCTCTCATGGCGGGGACCCGGGAGCTCGGTGCTGATGTGGCTCGTGGGCCTGCTGGCCACCTGGCTGCAGAGTTTGCAAGCTTGGTTCCAGAAGTTTCTAGGGTTTGCTCCCTCCTCCCACTGTCTCGAATGGTCATGCAACATCCGCTTGGCCCCAGTGCCTGGCGGTCCGGGGTCCCCGTCATGCTCCAGATGCGAGACTCCGAGTGGTTCCCCAACAGCCGCTGGGCAGGAAGCCCTGTTGGGCACCTGCCTCCCGCCCACTCTGGGCGCCACGTCCTGGGGGAGGAGCCCCACGGGGAGCCAGGATGGGCCAGCGGGCTGGAGTCCACAGACATGTCCCTGCCCCCTGTCACTCGTGGTCTAGAGGGACAGAGAAGGGACCGAGACGGGACAGAGACGGGACAGACGAGGAATTACAGCAGTGACAAAGGAGAGGGCCTGGATGGGGTTCTGTAAAGCCTTTTTGAAGAAGTGACATTTGGGGAGGAACCTGAGGGGTCAAGAGTCCACATTGGCCCCATCCCCCTCTCCTGGCCTCCAACGGCTGTGGCTGGTCTCCTGGCCCACAGACCCCCCCCACCCCAGGAGTAGATCCCACTTAGTGTCCCCTTGGGGCGAGGGAAGTAACACATCAGTTGTTCAGCTTGTCCGAAAGTGTGCATGTCCCTGTGGCTGTGTGTCCCTGTGGCTGTGTGTCTTTGGGACTGTGTGTCCCTGTGGCCATGTTTCCTTGTGGCCATGTGTCCCTGTGGCCATGTTTCTCTGTGACTGTTTGTCCCTGTGGCCGTGTGTCCCTGTGACTCTGTGTCCCTGTGGCCATGTGCATGTCCCTGTGTCTGTGCCCTGAGCGAAGCAGGCCCATGTCACTGGGATGAAATGCAAACTTGGCCCCAGCTGGGGGATAAATTCGAACAGCTGTGTACAGCTGTGTGTTTATCTGTGGCCGTGTGACCATGCCGTGTGTGTGTGCGTGTGTGTGCGTGTGTGTGTGCGTGTGTGTGCGTGTGTGTGTGTGTGTGCGCAGGCACACACAGTGAGCAGGTTCATAGAACTTTCTGGTAGACCAATCTGCAGGTGGCCCTGAGCAGCTCTGGCCCCTTGTGCCTGCCCGATTGTGACTCCTCTGTCAGCCCCAAACACCAGCTGGGACCCCGAGCTGCAGCATCTCCAGCGGGGGCGCGTCTCACAGGAGGGCAGAGACAGGTGAGCTCCCGGGGGAGGCGCCTGCCTCCACGAGGCGCCCCACAGGGCGAAGGCAGGGTGCACTGTGTACGCACAGGGTGCACTGGGTACGCACGGGGCCCTGGCTGTAACGTGGCCCGTGGCAAGACGCGGCCTGTAACCCCGTGGCCAGTGGCACTGCTGGGCGCTACGGGGCTGTGGATGGAGTGTCTTCTGATGGGAGTCTCCGGGCGGCTGGAGAGCCCGGGGCTCAGAGAGGTTGAGAATCTGCCTAAAGTTGCAGCCACATCCTCTCCAAGGTCGACCTGTCTTCAAAGTCCATGCTTTCTCAGCAACCGGAAATTCTGTCCCGTTCAGGACTGAACTATGGCAGCGGCCACACTGGAAAGGAAGGAAGGGCTTCTGTCTATTTTGGGGAAAGGCTGGAGACAGGGGAGGCTCCTACGGGTTGGCCCCGCACCCCTCGTGGCACCAGGGGCCTGGACGCCAAGGTCTGGCCAGTGCTTTTGCCCCGTGCCGGTCCAAGGCGACAAGCCCCCCTGACCCTCTGGGAGAAGGGACCCCAGGACCCCTGCTTCCTTTGGGGCTCAGGAGATGTGGGGCCACATCGACGGGCGCTGCTTGTGTTCTGGTTCTCTGCCTTCACGGGGAAGCTCCCCCCGGTGGGAGAGGCGGGGCCCTCAGGAGGGAAGGGGAAGACAGGGGAGGAAGAAGGTCCTGGGACAGCACCCCGGCCGGGAGCCCCAGCGCACAGACAGCCACGTCCTCCAAGAACGAGCTTCCCATAGACCTGAGAGAGGACATTCTCCTGTGGCTGACGTGGCTTGGGACTCTCAGCTGGATCCCAGAAAGCCCTGACAGATCTGGGGCTGGCATATGACTCGGTCCTGAGACCCCACTGGGAGGTCTGCTGCCCAGGGAAGCTCGTGGCTCAGAACGTGTGCTCCAGGAGCATGACTGATGGCCCTCGTGCTGTGACTCTGGGGCCACTGTCTGGCTGAACTATTCTTAACCAATAATGAGCACCGCGGATGAGACGGGGGATGGGCTGGAAGACTCCCCCTTGACCTGGCTGTGACTTTCTTGGAAATGCTCTTCCTGTGATGGTTAATTTATGTCAACTTGACCCTGCTATGGACACCCAGATATTTGGTCAAACATCATTCTGGGTGTCACTGAGAGTGCTTCTGGGGGAGATTAACATTTAAACCAGCAGACTGAATAAAGCAGATTGCCTTCCCTAATGTGGTGGGCCTCATCTAATCAGTTGAAGGCCTGCATAGAACAAAAAGGCAGATAGTCCCCCGAGTAAGGGAGAAGGTTTTTGCCTGACCACCTTTGAGCTGGGGCATTGGCTCCTTCTGGGTCTCAAGCCTCCTGGCTCTCAGATGGGGACGACACCATCAGCTCTCCTGGCCTCAGCTTGCCAACTCACCCCAAGTCTTGGGACTTGCCCGCCTGCCTCATCGTGTGAGATGATTCCTTATAATCAACCTCAATCTCAATTCTTGAGAGGGAAAAAACAAACAAAAAACACAAAGCAGTTCTGAGCTCTGTCCTCCAAAGCAGTCTAGAAACGATGATCAACCCAGCCACGGAGGAACCGGGGACCTTGGAGACCCAGGTGCGGGAGAGGAAACACAAAGATGAGCCTCGGCTGTCTGGTCCTGCCAGAGTGAGGACGCCACCAGGATTACCTGTGTCGTGTGGGAAGGACTCGGGAGTGAACGTGCTGAGGCTCCCGCTGACCCAAGAAGGGCGATCTGACCTCCGATAGGACCGCAGCCAATGGGCCCCACCCGCCACCTCGCTCCACAGCGGGTACGTAGCGCCCAGCGATGCGGAAGCCGGTGGGTCATCTTGGGAGCTGACGCATTGTCTCGAAAGCTGGAAATCAGGGGAACAAATCAAGCACTTACCCCCCGTTTGTCCACGAACTGACCGCCAGGCCACCGCGTGCAGGTGGGGGACGGTGATGCTTTATGAAAACTTGCCGACTAGCAACTGAAAGATGACAGACCCCGCTTGTCACCGTTTCGCGGCCCCCGCGGACGCATGGTCTGGGGCTTCCGTGGCTGCTCAGACAGCAGGGCCATGCGTCTCCCGAGGGACCGTCACCGCGCCTCGAGACCTGCCCAGGGGACCGGCCCGCATCCGACGGGGCCTCCGGGCCCAGGCAGACCCTGGCCGGCCAGTCGTTCGTGCACCGGCCTGTGAGTCCCGCCGGCGACCCCGAGCAGACCGCAGGGAAGCCCAAAGGGGGAGGACCCGTGGACTACAGGAGACTTACGCACGCCGAACTTGACAACTGAGCGAAGCTCACCTTGCTGTCTCAGGACTCACGTGGTGAATCAGCGTGGTGACGGACAGCGGTGACCCTGGGGGCCATGGTCCGGTGACAGGCGGCGGGCGCAGGGGGTTCTGAGGTCGCGGAACGAGTCCGTTCGGGTCCGCACGCTGCCTTACGGATGTCCTCCTCACACTGCCTTAATAAAGCGCATATTTTCTTGGTGTGGTTTCCGCTTCCCAGCTTTATTGTACAATAGAAAGGCTTCGAGAGTAGGGGCCACATCGTGCGGGGCATCACCCCTCTGCGCCCCTGTGCGGAAACGGTCAATCCTTGGCGGGGGGAAGCCCCTTGAAGCCCAAAACCTTCGGTCTCTGCAGAGACACAGGCGCCCCTCAGCTGGGGGTCGGGGTGCTTCTGCGGGGCGACAGGGAGGGACGCAGGGTTCATCAAAACATCAACTCACCCGGCAGACAAGGAGGCCGAGCCCTCCCGAAACCGGCCTGGCCTCCGGAGGCGGTGCAGCTGATGGGCTGGGACAGGTGCGCACTGGCTCAGCAGACCCTGGGCAACCGGTGTGTGACCGCGGGGGACAGACTACCGAGCCCCAAACAAGAAGGAGGCGCGGTAGGTCAGTCCCCACCGGGGAGGGGGAAGCACCTGCCCCTCCCCGGTGGGCCCCGGGGAGAAGGACCCCTGCAGAAGGACAGACTTGGGGATGACGGAGAACGAGCACAAAACAAGGAAACCAGCGTCCATCAGAAGACTCCGAAGAACAATCATTTCCAAAGATGATCTTTCCAAGAAAGAAGCTAACTCTTTGACATTTACGACGGGACGCGGGAGACACGGCCCCACACACGGGAGGAGGGCATTCAAGACAGACAGATGGGTGTGGGGTGGGGGGGCCCTGCAGGACGCCACAGGACTGGGATCCGGGGAGGAGGGCAGGAATCTGCAGACTCCGGGCACGGGGGGCTTTGCCGGCAGGGCTGTCGGTGCGGAGGGAGCCGAGGAGCCGCGGCCTCGCGGGAGGAGGTGGGGCGGAGGCGGGAACGACACCCGAGGAAAAACATGGAAGTATCCGAGTAAATGCAACACACTGTTTTCGGGAACCAGAAATCCGGCCAGCGCAGGCTTCCTGCCGAAAAAGGACGTCTGCGCGTTGCGTCCACTCGAGAGACAACGGACCACACGGCTGGAGCCCGACTCCGGCTCCCTGGCCCGTCAGACTCACAAACACGGTTCTGTGACCCGCAACATACGCGGTGAGAGGGTCGAATTGTCACCGAAGTCGGGTGACATGATGCAGTCACGGTGCAGTAGCCTGTGGAGGACGGTCGCGCTCGTAATAACTCTGTGCACAAAACCCCAGCCGGGCGCGCTCGAACACCTGCTTTGGCCCAATGAGAACCGAGCGCCAAGCAGCCCTGGAAGAGCCCCCTGCCCCCCGCCTGGCTCCGCGGCCCCTGGGCGCCCCCAGCTCGGGGAGGAGCCCCTGCGGCCCGTCCTCTGCAGAGTCCCGCACACCTCCCGCCGTCAGGACCACCGCAGCCTCAGCGCCCGGCTCGTCCGTTCCAGCAGCAGCGAAACCTTCCGGGCGGTCGAGACCCCGCGTGGCGGAGGCAGCGGGCACCCTGGCCCTCGCGGCTCAGAAGCGCAGGTGCACGAGGCAGAGTCCGTGCTCCTGGCGGAGGACCGTGAGCACACCGCCCTGCCCTGCGTGGGGAAGTCTCGGGGAAGCACGTAGGTCTGTCGACTCAGAGAAAGAGGCCGTGACCGTGAGATGAGCGGGCACCCAGGTCCTCGCGATCTCATCCCCGCCGGAACCGACCTGGCTGTCACCAGCACACAAGGGGTGATGTCAAGGCTGGGCCCCGGAGGGAAGCCCAGGGAAACCATTCTGGATGCGCTTTGTCTCCTTTGTGCTTTTTCAGGGGCCCGGCCGCGTGCGTGTGTCATCTCTGAAAGGAAACCTGCATCTGTGGATTCCACGCATCTGTGGAACCCACACCCCCGGGCAGCAGCACACATTTGCCTGAAATCCCGGCAGGCGCTTCGGACGTGGGCAGATTCCTTCCTTCTGTTTTGTGTGTTTTCCAAAGTTCCTATAGTAAGTGGTATTACTTTTAAAGCAGAAATCGTGGTGGCGCCTGGGTGGCTCAGTCGGCTGATCGTCCGACTTCGGCTCACGGTTTGTGAGTTCGAGCCCCGCGTCGGGCTCTGTGCTGACAGCTCAGAGCCTGGAGCCTGCTTCGGATTCTGTGTCTTCCTCTCTCTCTGCCCCTCCCCTGCTCACGCTCTGTCTCTGTCTCTCTCTCAAACATAAACATTTTTTTTAAAAACCTGCCAAAATCTTTTTTAAAAATAAAAAAGCAAAAATCATTCAAGTATATTTTTTATTATTTTTAAATGTTTATTGGGGCGCCTGGGTGGCGCAGTCGGTTGAGCGTCCGACTTCAGCCAGGTCATGATCTCGCGGTCCGTGAGTTCGAGCCCCGCGTCAGGCTCTGGGCTGATGGCTCGGAGCCCGGAGCCTGTTTCCGATTCTGTGTCTCCCTCTCTCTCTGCCCCTCCCCCGTTCATGCTCTGTCTCTCTCTGTCCCAAAAATAAAAAAAAATAATAAAAAAAAAAATAAATAAATAAATAAAACGTTAAATGTTTATTTATTTATTTTGAGAGGGGGGAGGATGAGTGGGGGAGGGGCAGAGAGAGAGAGAGAGAGAGAGAGAGAGATTGAGAATCTCAAGCAGGCTCCGCACTGTCAGCACAGAGCCAGACTCAGGGCTTGAACCCATGAACTGTGAGATCATAACCTGAGCCGAAATCAGGAGTTGGAGGCTTAGCCAACCGAGCCGCCCAGCACCCCAGAAATCATTCCAACTTAAAAGCCAAAAGCAAGTAAAGGCGGGTGGGAGGAAGGCCCCACTTGAGGACGCAGTGACCGGGAAGCCAGCAGGCGAAGTGGCTCCCGGGGCACCTGCAGGGGTGGAATCTCGAGGGGAGACAGCTCGGCCCCACAGTGGGAGCGTCCCCCGGGGCCGGTTGGCCGCACACACAGAGAGGAGCCTCGGCAAACAAGGGGTCGGCCCTCTAGCAGGAGGCCAGGACAGCGGGTGCCCGCGTGGGGGGCACTGTGGCGTGAGCGGAGACGTCGGGGCGCCGCCAGCCCCTTCAGAGCCTCGGGGACACCGCGCCCTGGGACAGAGGAAAGCAGCCCTGGGGCCAGCGAGCCTGGAGAGGCAGGCCAGGACACATGCTCCGTGCCCCCCGCACCGGATGCCGGGCCGCGCCCACGGCAGGGCTCCGGGAACGTGTGGGGGTGCACGCGGGCTCAGGACAAGGGCCCAGGGGGCCTGCAGCCCGCGCTCCCACCCTCGTCCGGGACCCCACACGGCCGGACCGAGGCTTCCTACCAGCCCCCTGTGAGCTCCAGCGCCCAGGTGGCCTGTTGGTGGAGGCACCGCGGGGCCGAGGGAGGAGAAACCGAGGATCGGGGAAAGACGGGGCAGGGACGTGCCGCCCGGAGGGCTGTCGAACGGCCATAAAGACCTTCCTTGGAAGGCAGTGAGGGCTCGGAGGGTCCCCGGGCCGGGACCCCCAGTAAAGGGCCTTGGGTGAGGGAAGCTGACGTTGGCCATGACTCGGCACGGCCGAGGCCAGGCCAGGGCTCCCGTCAGGACATCAAGAGTCCCTGGGAAAACCGGCCCCCGCGGCCCCCCCGGGGCCCCGTCCTGGGGCTCCCCAGCGCCCACCCAAGTCCTCACTGCGACCTCCCGGGGTAGCTCACACCAGCCAAGGAAGAAGGGGCAGGAGACCCCGAAGGCTCACCACGCCTGCTGAGGTCCTTCCCTCCGTCCCCTCCCCCGGGTGCGCCCACAGCCAGTGTGGTCCACTGGGGCGGGGGTGGGGGGGACCCAGCCCTCAGCCCTTCCCCCACCTCTCCTGGCCGGCTGCAGGGCTGGCTTCTCCCTCGGCCGGGGAGATGGCGGCTACAGCTGCCACGTCCACGGCCAAGGAGTGAAGGGCTTCTGCCCTGCGTCCCCAGCAAGAGCCCCAGAACCACCGGTGGATCACGCACCTGTGTCCAAAGGGCAGGGCCTGAGCAGTGGACCCGACCCGCTTAAGCCAGCCTGGAGCTGGGAGCTGGCGAGGGGGGAGGGAAGGGGGCTTCCGTGGATTCCCAAACCTCCACGGGCCTGGCTAGCGGGGGGTGGGCACAGAGAAGCTTCTGCGGGTGCCCCGGAACCGCAGGAGCCGACCCGGGAACCCTCGGACCCTCCGGTCTCCAAGTCCCGCTCCCCACTGACGAGGGTTCTGCAGACAGACGGACAGACAGATGGGGGTGGGGGAAGGGGGGACGGAGAGGAAGTGGGGGGGAGATTAGCGGGTGGAGCAGGTCTTGGGGCACATCCGGGACTGCAGCTTCTGCCCTTCTTAGAGGCCGATGTCAGGGGCCCGGGAGCCCGAAGGTGGAGGGCAGAGCCCAGAGACTCCCGTGGAGAGACCCCCGCCCCGCACGCCAGCCCCCCGCTTAGCCAGGCAGACACAGGCGATCGGGTGCGGCGAGGCCTGCCCGTCGCTCAGGGGGACCAAGGCCTGGGGTCGGGCAGCTCCTGGTTTTCCACCCCCATCCTGCAGGGGGGGCCCTTGTCCAGTCCCTCATGGGACCCCGGTGTGCTCCCTACCTCGGGGCTTGGGGGGGGGGGGCGGGGTGAGGGCTGACAGGTGTCACCGCCTGGCTTTGTGGCTTCCTTCAGGAAGAAGCCTGTTTGGACCAGGAGCCCTGTGCTGCTCGCACCCTCACAGAGGCTGGGGTGCACAGCGTGCCCCGGCCCAACCCTCTTGTGTCGTGTCCTTGGCCTCCCTCAATTTTCTCTGATTTTTATTGGTTTGAGCCTCTCACTCTCTTTCTGACTAAGTGGGACACCTGCGTCCTTAGCCTTCATTCTTTTCCCCTTGTAAGGCAGCACGGTGTCCTCTGAGCACCACTTTGCAGGGCCCTGCGTGCATGCTGTTCCACCCGCTGCAGACACGACGGCAGGGCGCTCACTGCAGTCCATTCCCAGTGGTTCCGGTTCCCATCAGACACTATTCTGTGACCCGTGCATCCTTCGCCAGTTCACATTTTACTTCCCAGGTAAATTGAGATTTTAAAGGATTATTTTCATCATTTTAAATTACTAAGATTAATTTTTAGATCTTGTTTCGACTTTCCACTAATTGCATTAAGGACAGAAAACATAGTTTGTATGGTATCGATTCACCGACATTGGTTGGTTTCTTTTGTGTCCTGACGTGCATTATTTTTCATAAGCCTTCCGTGTACATTCGAGAATAACAGGAAAGGGGCGCCCGGGGGGGCTCAGTGGGCTGAGGGTCTGAGTCTCGATGTCGGCTCAGGTCACGATCTCGAGGTTCGTGAGATCAAGCCCCTCCTCAGGCTCTGTGCTGCCAGTGCGGAGCCTGCTTGGGTTCTCTCCCTCTCTCTGCCCCTCCCCAGCTCTCAAAAGAAATAAATAAACATTAAAGACAGAACGGGAACGTCCCTCGGAGTGCCTCGGTGGCCAGAGAGCAGGACGGATGTTCCCTCCCTTTTGTCAATTCAGCTACAAAATCACGGACTCGACTTTCAGCCGCCCGGCGGCCGCTGCACAGCGCTCTCGACGGAGGACAGCTCCCCGTGGGTGGCCTGGGGCCGGGCCCTGTCTCAGCTCTGGTCTGATCCAGACTCGTCTTCGGCCTTGCCCCTCTCTCGGGGTCCCTCATGGGGGGTTTCTCCTTGTTCCCTGCACCTGTGCTCGCTCGGGACGGCTGTGCCTCCTGTCAGCGCAATTGTGCGGGAGGCGACTCCCACCCCATCCCCAGAGGCTCTGCCCCTGCCCCCACCGCACCGGCAGGAGCCGGCTCCCCCCTTGGGCTGGGTAGTGAGCCTTCCTGTGCAGCCTCGGGCTCATGCAGCGGGTGACTGGGGACCCTTACTCGTGGGGTGAAGCCCTGTGCTCACAAGGCCCTGGGGCCCCACGGCTGCCCGGCGGTCTGGCGGCTTATCTTGCTTCGCTTTTTGCCTGAGGAGTGGTTTTCAGGGGACGCTGAGTGGGCCTCCTGCCCTCGCTGTCACACCTTGCTTCCCTGCCTCCTCGCGGCCAGCAGGGTGGGCTCACTGCCCAGCACGTGGGGTGTGCTCACGAGGTCCGGGCTCCGAACGTGCCAGCTCGGCAGCTCCCGTGTCTGATTTTGCTCTCCAGCACTGGGCCAGCGGAGGGACGGGGACGGGGGACAGACACGGGTCAGGCGGTGTGGGGCTTGGGCATTGACCCGGGCCAGGCCCCGGGATTCCACAGCCAACGGGCCAGAGTCCTTATCCTCAGGGGCCCCTGGAGGCATGCGGGGGCCAGGCTGCCCCTCATCGCTGCTGGTGGGGTCTGGTGGGTGGCATCCTCAGGCTCCGTGCCGTGAGGGTGCAGGTCAGGTGTGGGAACGTCTGCCTGCCGTGTCCGGGCGCCTGGCCGTCCGCCCCAGAGGCCGGCCGGTCTCTGGCCCCACACCCCTCCCTTGTAGACAAAGCTGTTTCCTAAAGCATCTGGGGATAATTCCTCGCTGTGCTCTAAACGGGGTTTCCAGAACCTTCTGGGCTTGCAGGTTGACTCCAAGGAGGACTTTCCTCAGACGTGTGACATTACAGCACGGAGTTCTCCATCAGTGCCTCTGTGCAGCACGAGAAGACGCTCAGTGACCCCAGGGACCAGGCGGCCCTGGCAGACTCCATGGGGCAGAGGAGGCTCGGAATGGACCGGCCCCGAGGAGCCCCTCTTTGTCCATCGGTCTCGTTGAGGCTCCAGCCACGTGGCTCGGACGCACATGTGAGCCTAGGGGACCCCTCCAGCACAAGTACAGGTTACGATGAGACTCAGGAAAGCACTTGGGGGGTCTCCGATACATCTGTCCCCCTCACAGGGTCACACTCTCCCTCTTCACTAGCCGGCGAAGGGTTCAAAAGGCAAGTCAATGATGTGGGGAGACTGGAATGTGGAGCTTGGGGTCTCAGGTTCACGGAGGAAAAAAGTGAAGTCCTGTGAAACTGTGTCCAAGGCACAAAGCTGTCTGGTCTCATTCATGAGTGAGTGGACGGATGGACGGATGGACGAGGAAGGGGGGAGTAGACGTACGGGTGGATGAGGAGAAGGATGGCCGTCCCATCCCCACTGTTGGTGGCCCGCATCCAATGGCCACAGTCGGCACGCTGTGTGTCGGGGAGCCCCTGCGAGTGGACGTTTCCGTGCGTCCACCTGTGACCCAAATTCCATGTCTCACGAAGGGTGGCGGCTCCCGGGGGCCCGGGACTCAGGAGCAGGTGCCTATGTAAGATTGGACGAGGCCGGCCTCCACGCCCGGGGGCCGAGGGGCACGAGTGCGGACAGGAACCACTCAGACTGGTCAGGCACCAAGGCAGGGACAGCAGACACCTGCTGGGACCTCTGCCCCGGGAGGGAACAGAGTGGGGAGCTGGCCTCTGCTCGGCGGCAAGGTGGGGTCCCCTCCTGCATTTAGGGCCCAGCCTGGGAGGCCCCTCCGGAGCCGGCCGGCAGGGTTCCAAGACCCCTTCCCGGGACCCTGGGAGCGGCACCCTCATCAGGCTGGTCAGCCCAAACTCGGGTCCTCCACAGAACGTGGCCTGACCCGGAAATCGGGCCTCTCGGAGATGGGCGCGAGGCGGAAGGAGACCAGGCCCGGGGCCTGGAGGAGGCAGGAAGGCCCGTCCCCTGGGTCCCCTGCGTCAGGGCCGGGAGGGCATTAAGTCCCTGCTTGTGGTACTTTGCCCCCGGAAGCCGTCACAGACCCCTGGCGGACTGGCGTGCAGGCACAAGCGTGGGCTCTGTGACCACCCTGTGGGGCCCCCGCACGTGCGGGGCAACGGGCCCAGAGGCGGCGGGCGTGGGCTTGGACCGCATGGCCTGGGTTCAAGTGCCCACCCCCCCCTCCCGTAACGCCCTCAGGACGCCCCCCGGGGCCGCCACGGGCTCGGCTATGCCTCCTCGTGGACTCAGAGCCCCCCTGGCCCCTGCCCGGGCCCGTCTGCCTGAGGCTGGGTACAGTTCCAGGTGGTTTATGGGGTTTCGGCCGAGGAGTGGCCAGTGGCTGGAGTCTGCCGGAGGGAGGTCCCGGGCAGTGGGCCATCTGTGGCCCCAAGCCGTGTGGGAGTGGGCAGCGGGGCCTGTCTGGGTGATGGCGGGGCTCCAACAGCAGCCCCCGAGCCCCCCCACCCCGCCCCGGTCGATGGGGACCCACAGGCCGCACTGACGAATGTCAAGGCCCCGGCGTTCGGAGCAGGCTGGCGAGCCGGGTGGCTGACAGACGCAAAGGTCGCTGCTGATTAATACCGAGCTACCAAATGCCATGGGCCGCCAGACACGGGAGCGCCCCGGCTCGCAGCTGCTAATGGCTTAGGGATCGGCAGCGGGAGCTCCCGGGAGCCTGGAGAGCACAGAGCGAAGCTCCCCCCGGAAGGTCAGCCCACCGGCCGGCAGACGGCTGAGCGGGGCGTCCCCGTGTCCCCGTGTCCCAGACAGACCTGAGGGTGAGCCCAAGGAGCTCCGCCTGGTCCGTGTCCGCTCTGGGCCTCTGCTGCCCTGCACACGCACAGCTGGAGACAGACACGAAGTGTGGCGGTTCACGCCCAGCCCCCGGGGCTGCGACAGGGGCCTCATGACAGCCAGAGCCAGGTCACCCCGGAGCCGTGGAGCCCAGTCACCCCCTGCGAGGGAGAGACCAGTACTGGGTCCTCAAGGGGGATGAGGACGGGCACCCATCAGGGCCGGCCGGGGCCCCGGCACCTTCGTTTGTGTCGGGAGGCAAACGGGCGTCAGGGAGGTCAAGAATCTTCTGCTCACAGGTGTCTGCCCTCCCCAGGGCCGCGAGGCCTCCTACCACTCCAGGACGACAGGCAGCAAACACACCTGTGCACACGTGCGCACACACACACACAGGTTCACACCCATGTGCACACGTGCATGCACAACCCATTCCCGTGTGAGTACACATATACGCATACGCACACGCACAGACCCAAAATAGAACCCACTTGCAACCTGTAAAAATAAATTCTTCCTTCTTTTTTTTAAAATGTTTTTATTTATTTTTGAGAGAGAGAGACAGAGAGACAGAGACAGAGTGCGAGCGGGGGAGGTGGGGAGACAGGGAGACAGAGCCTGAAGCAGGTTCCAGGCTCCCAGCTGTCAGCACGGAGCCCGACGCGGGGCTCGAACCCGCAAACCGCGAGACCATGACCCGAGCCGAAGTCAGATGCTCAACCGACTGAGCCACCCAGGCGCCCCAAATCCTTCACTCTAAAAGTAGAGAAGATAACAAGCAAGTTGAGGATAAGAAGTATATTTTACAAAAATTTCCAAATGGAGAAGTATGTATTTTGAAGTATCTGCTTTGAGCTTTTGTTACAAATCAAGACTAAAGGCACTGAAGAAACGAGAGGACCAATCAGAGGCCTTCAGTGGAACTTCTGCCTGAGTGTCAGAAATGAAAAGATCGCTCGGCAGAAAGCAAACACGGGAAAGGTCACGGAGAAACCGGAAGTCAACCGGAGGAAAGCGATCTGCTCTAGAAGCCGTGAGGAACACACGCTGAGAGGATCCCAACCAGGGACACAGTGATGAGCGACATCTGGAAAGTGGAAAAAGCTTTCAGTGAGTTTTGAGATCAATTACATGTAGAAATGAGTCTAAAACATTGCATTTGGTTACGAGTCAGAACTAAACGTCAAAAACAATTCTTCAAAAATCACATAGCAGACGGGCGCCCGGGGGGCTCAGTGGGTTAGGCGTCTGACTTCGGATCGGGTCATGATCTCAGGGTTCGTGGGTTCAAGCCCCGCGTCGGGCTCTGTGCTGACAGCTCGGAGCCTGGAGCCTGTTTCGGAATCTGTGTCTCCCTCTCTCTCTGACCCTCCCCCTGCTTATGCTCTGTCTGTCTGTCTCCCTCTCTCTCTCTCAAAATAATAAATAAACATTAAAATTTTTAAAAATCCCATAGCATAAAAACTATAAGTGAAATAACATATAACACTATTGAAATAAATCTGTACATCTAAAAGAAAGGGATGATTTTCTAAGAAAATGGGCTTTTCCAAAATTGTCTCAAGAGGAAAATTAAGAAGTCCAATAGGTGAATAACCCTGGAATGAATTCGAAGCGTCGCACGAGAAGTGGCGTCAGATCCATACAATTTCAGGGTATTTATGGATATTTCAAAATTTTAAGCAACAGATATTTCCAATGTCATATAAATTAATAACTGATTTAAAAATATGAACATGTTCTCCGGGACACCTGGCTGGCTCAGTCGGTGGAGCGTGTGACTCTTGATCTCAGGGTCATGAGTTCGAGCCCCACGTTGGGCGTTGAGCCTACTTAAGAAAATATATGAAAATCCTCCCACTTAACTTTATGAATCTAGTTTAACCCTGACACTAAAACTTGGCAAAGACAGCATTAAAAGAAGATTTATGGAACAGTCTCAATTATGAATTCAGACCTAAGAATTCCAAATAAATTTATAGCAAGTTAAATTCAGTCACTGTCTTAATTAACAATACATTTAGTACATTGGATTTATCCCTCGAAGACAAGGATAAGCTAAAATTATAAAATCTAAGCTGTATCAATAATTTAATCATATCTACAGGTTAAATGAGAAATATGACTCATTAATAAATACCACAAAAGGCATTTGATAATACTTAATATCCATTAACCTTAATTATTTTTTTTGTAGAGAGAAAGAGAGAGCAACAGTGGGGGAGGGGCAGAGAGAGAGAGAGAGAGAGAGAGAGAATCCCAAGCAGGCTCCACACTCAGCTCAGAGCCCAACGCAGGGTTCCATCTCATGACCCTGGGATCATGACAGGAGTTGAAATCAAGAGTTAGATGCTTAACCAACTGAGCCACCCAGGCACCCCTCCATTAATCTTAATTTAAAAAAAATTAATGTTTATTTATTGTTGAGAGACAAAGACAGACAGGGCATGAGCGGGGCAGAGAGAGAGAAGGAGACACAGAATCTGAAGGAGGCTCCGGGCTCTGAGCTGTCGGCACAGAGCCCGACACGGGGCTTGAACCCATGAACCCCGAGATCATGACCTGAGCTAAAGTTGGACACCCAACCGACTGAGCCACCTGGGTGCCCCAACCTTAATTTTAATCAAAGTAAATACATGCTTAATTTTAAGAGTCAGAATTATTTGCCAGGGTTTATAACATAATGCTCTAGTCCCTTAATTCCTCTTAACTTGTAGCAATTTCCTGCTTCCCAGAAGCCCCAACTTTCAGCTCTTTTTAAAAAATTCTCCATACTTCATACAATTCTAAGTAACATACTTCTATCATTGCTTGATTTTTCAGTTTTAGATATTATCTACTGGCTTCCTTTGGAAGTTTGAAACTCTCTTACATTGCCTCCATCATTATACAGTCCCATGGACTTCTCTCCCCTTTCTTATTTTTTATGGGCTATATCACAATTTTTATTAAATCAAAATTATTATTTGTGTTATTAGATCAGGTTAACGTCATTCAGATCTGGATGAAATGTAATTTGATTGTATTTCCTTTGTTATGTAACTTTATAGTTTCCCAGAGTTAATAATTGCCTTACTAGTCATTAGCTTGATTTTTCTGCCTAAGGTTTACAGAACTTCTTGAATCCATGGGCTGATGTCTTTCATTTGTTCTGGGAAATTCTAGTCATCATCTTTTTGCACATTGCTTCTGCCCCATTTTCTCTCCTCTCTTTCTTAAACTTTAATTATTAGTACGTTAGAACTTGAGCATGTTCTGGGCGCCTGGGTGGCTCTGTCGGCCAAGCATCCGGCTCTTGATTTTGGCTCAGGTCGTCACGGTTCACGAGTCTGAGCCCAGCATTGGGCTCTGCGTCGGCGGTGAGGTGCCTGCTTGAGATTCTCTCTGTCCCCCTCTCTCTGTCTCTCTGCCCCTCCCCTGCTCACACACGGTGTCTCTCCCTCCCAAAATAAATAAACGTTAAAAACAAAAAAAAGAACTTTTGAGCAAGCTCCACATGCCTCACATATGTTTCTCTGTTCTTTCCTTATCTGTCTTTTCTCTCTGTGCTGCAGTTTGGGTCTTTTCTATCAACCTGGCTTCTGGTTCCTCGATCCTGTATCTGCGAAGGGTGTTGATAGAGTTACTAGTTTCTGACATTGAACGTACGGCTGCAAAATATCCATTTGATCTTTTTCTAATTTAGTTCATGGTTTTTTTAACAAATATTGCAATTCTCTGGTGAAACTTTCCATCTTTCCTTCAATTTTCTATGATATATTCATCATAGTTATTTGGGAGTCCTTGCCTGCTAACTCTAATACCCAGATCATCTCTGGGTCTACTGCATGGTCTGGTTTCCCTCTTAACTGTGGGCCATATTTTCTTGCCTCTTCGATGTTCGGTTAGTGTTTGCTATATGCTTAACACCGCGCACGACGGAGCCGGCGAGGCCCAGGTAAGACTCTGTTCCGCCCATCCTGTCTTCTAGGTGTCAGGCCCGGCCGGGCTGAGGCTGGGTGGGCTGACCCACAGTGTGAGCCCCCCCTCGCGGCCTGCAGGCCGAGCCACCCCGAGGCTGTGAGAGGCCTGATGGCCTTTCCGGTGCAGCCTGACTCCCCAGCCTCTCCTTTCCCGGCTCCCATCTGGTGAATGACTAGGAGTTTCACGTCATCCCGTCACAGGCCCGCACCGTCCAGGTCTCAGGGCCGCCGGCCCCGAGCTCTCCAGAGCACGTTTGCCAGGGCGGTAGAAGGGCAGGAGGTCAGACAGGTGGGAGGAGAAGGAGGCTGGGGAGCTGAGTTCTGAGCCTGCCTGCCAGTGCTGGGGCAGGCTGTGTCTCCCTGCAGACAGCTCCCCGCGGGGTCCCTCGGGGCCCAGAGGGTCACAGCTGCAGGCCTCCTGGGGTTTGCTTTGAACCCTGCCCACAGAGGAGTAACCCTAGTACCAGGCCAGGAGAGCACTCGCTGTGCATTCTGAGCGTTCGACCAGCACCGCGGGGATAATTGGTTAATTATTTGGAGAAGAAAATAAAGTTAAATCCCTGGCCAAGCTTCCATATAAATTACTTCCAGATGGATTAGAGTAGTATGAAAAGAAGAGGGAAAAATCACGCTGTAAATACAAGAGGCATATGTAAGTATTGCGCCGAATGGAATTTGATAAGAACTTTCTAGGCACACACCCGAAGAAGGAAAACACGACTAGCTTTCAGTGCGTGCCGTTTCCACATCTACGTATGTGTAAGTGTCTTCAATAACTTAAAAGCCAAGTGACAAGCAGGAAAACACTTTGGCAACAGAGGGAGATCTCCAAAACTGATGTAAAAAAAATGGAGAGTGGGGGACTAGGACGCAACCGTTTCAATAAAATAAATCCCATGTCTCCGTGAGCCAGGTGCCTCTAGACATCAGAGATGAAACGAAAGGCAGGTGGGATTTATCCGGCACCCAGCTGCCCACCCCCGTCCCAGCCCCAGGTGAGCCATCTCCTTCCAGGGGGCGCCCCTCAGACCTGGTTTTGATTCTTGGCCCCACCTGCACCCTGGGATTTTCCCTTCAGACCTGAAAGGCCCATTAACATATTTTCCTAAACAAATAGATAGTTTCCCCTGGAGACAAAGCCTGCAGCCCACGGGCAGGGGGGCTGAAAGGGAACCGCAGGAAGCAGGAGGCGGGGCTTACACCCTGCGTAGACACCCTCCCCATCCCCCTCTCCCCGCCCTGGGTGGGAAGTCCCTGACCCAGCCCGCCTCCCCGAACCGCCCCCTCCACCCGCATGTGCAACTGCAGGGGTCCTGTTTTGCCTCAGGACTCCTCCTCAGGGTGTGAGCATCAAGGGGACAGGGACTCTGTATGACCCCGGGGCGGGGCACGAACGAACCTGGGGCCAGGACGAAAGGATGCGGCTACAAGGCCACCCCGGTTCCCTCTGGCTCTGGACGTGTGGGTGACTGGCTTCCTTCTGTTTTACAGCCGTTCTACGGCAGTGACACAGGTGTTGTTGAGGTAGGCAGCACACGCTGGTAAGAGACAGTGCCCACTGAGCCCACTGAGCAGACACCCAGCCAGAGCGGCGGCCGAGGGGCCCCTGTGTGGGGCAGGGAGGGGACCTGACGCGGGGCTTGAGCCACAGAACAGGACCTGGCCGGGCTCCTCCTGGCCAAGGGGCCATAAACACCGGCTGGTCCAGAAGTGTCCAGGTGCCCAGAGCGCAGGCCAGTGCCCAGTTCTGCCAGAGCTTCCGGGCTGTGACGCTGCCCGGGCACAGCCCTGCCTGCCCCGGACACGCCCAGCCCTCGCCCAGGGGTCAGGAGGAGGCGCCGCGCAGGGCAGCGTGAGGGTCAGCGGGCCCAGGGAGACTCCCCAGGGCTGGTGCGGCTGCCGCCGTGGGAACCCGGGAACCCAACCCTCGGCCAGGCCGCCCCTCCGGCCGGAGCCGCTCTTGTCAGATGGAGCTCCTGGCTCCCTCCCTCGGCCTGAGTCACGGGGAAGCCAGAGCGGGCCACTGTCACATCACCTGTGCCCACACACCTCTGTTTACCCAGCCCCGGAAGGGGCGATGACCCCATGTGAAGACAAGGGGCCTGCCGGCTGCCCCAGGTCACCCTCCCAAGGCGGAGCGGGCCGGGCCCCGGTGGCCGCGTCACCGCCCGAGACTTGGGACCCGGGGGGCTGGGACCGGGCCAGGGACAGCCATGGCAAGGCAGGTGTGTCCACCGGGCCGCTGGGAGCCACCGGGAATGAGGTGTTGTGTAACCTCCCCTTCCTCTCCGGGCTTTTCGATTTAATTGCGAGTGTATTTCCAGCAGCGGAATCTGGGCCACGGTGACGCGAGCGGATCTGAGGGGAGGGACCAAGGCCAGGGGTCTCTCCCTCCACAGTTGTCCCCAAGCTCCTCCAAACTCTGGCTGGCGGGGTGCTCGGTGTGGGGGGACACTGAAAGCCTGCCTCCTGCAGAACACATCTGGGTGCAAACCTGAGAGGCAGCTAGCCTGCAGACCCTCCTGCCCTCTGGGCCAACCCTCCTTCTTCCAGAACCTTCCTTCACTAGAAAGTGGTCGGGGCTGGGTGCTGTGGTGACCGCCCATGGCCTGGATCTCCAGGGTGTCACCTGCTGTGTGCTCGCCCTGTCCCTGCCTGCCGGTGGCCCCCAGCCCAGCCGTAGATGCCACAGGAACCTGGCCAGCGGTGGCTCATCCCTCCCACATCCCGGCCTTTCACAGCAGCCATGTGTCCTCGGGCAGGGCTGACCTCTCCTGGCCTCAGTGTCCCCAAGTACAACAAGAGGGACCGCCCAGGGCCCGGCCCTACCCGTGTGGGTGCGCTCCGAGGACCAGGGACCAACCCACCACACGGGGCTCACAGTGGACCCTGCATCCACCCCTGGGCGGAGCTGGTAGGGGGACTTGTGGCCTTGACCTACAGGCTGACCGAAAATCGAGTGCTGCCCCTGCTGGCCCTCCCGGCCGGGAGGGGGGCCCTCTTTCCTGGGGGGCACCTCCAAGTGGACCGGACACTCGGCTGTCCCGGTGCGGTGTGGGCAGGTAGCTGGGGCCCGGCTCGGGGAGGGATGAGCCCCAGCAGGGCCCTCGGAAGGCGGCTTCCTCCCGGATCCCGAGCCAGGATGGGGGGGGGCCTTCCAGGACTCTCTACCGCCCGAGGCAGATCCTGTCCCGGAAGCAGGCTGAGCCCCCAGCCCCGCCGACCCTAGAAGCGCCTGCTGCCTCTGCTTACGCTCAGCTCACGGCACTGGCCTCTCTTCTGGGCGGGACTGAGGCAGCTGGCAGCCAGGAGTAGGTGAAGGGCAGGCTTTGGGGGTGGCCCGTCACCGGGCCAGGCCACCAGTGACATTTTTAGAAAGGATTTGGTATTTGTTATTTCCAAAAAGGCATCCAAGTGGTCTCTGCGGGAAAGAGCAGCACCTTGGCCTCCTTCCGTGTACTTTAAGGCTTAGCGCTGTTCTTATTTTGAATTACACAGCGGCGGGGGTGGGGGCGCCCCAATCCTCCCCGGGCCTTGGTCACAGCCCTGCAAGGAGCCCAGGAGGGACTTGGAGACCCAGGCCCCAGGCAGGGGCTGCTGAGCGCCCAAGTCAGGCAGCTCCACGTCGGGGTAGGCCCGGCAGCGAGGCAGCCCAGCAGACCATGACCCCCGACCTGGCTGGTGGCCCCTGACCCAGCGACGTCTGTGGGCGGCTCGTGTGGGCATGTCTGCCGGGGCCACTGCCCGCGTGCTCCTGGGCCGGCCTGGCACCACGTCACGGTCAGGACGGTGCCCGGTGCTCCTGGCCAGCGGCGGCTCAGCTCCTCCCCGCTCGGGGGCCGGTGGGTGGGGCCCGGCTTGGCCTGCAGGGCGGCCTGGAAGCTTCCGGGTTGGGTTGGGACAGGCCTGACTCTGTGGAGTCCAGCCAGAGAAGAAAACCAGATGGGCTTGTTAGGAGCTGGCCCAGCTTCGGGCGGCCGGGCACTGCTCTGGGGGGAAGAAGTGCCACCGTCCTGTCCCTGAGAGGCCCGGGGCCCTGGCAGGTTCTGGTGGGGACACCCCCGGCATGCCGGCCCCTCTGCTCCCTGGAGGAGGCGTCCCCATAAACTCCAGGCCCCGGGACAAGAGTGACCTTGTCCGAAGCAGAGACCCGGGGTCCAGCGGGACCACCAGGGCAGATAACCCCCTCGGGGCCTCAGTTTCCCTTCACCTCAGCCTGGCACTGGCACCCCGCCCAGGGGTCGGCCTTCGCCAAGAGCCGTGTCTGCCTGGCGGCTGGGCCTGCACGCCCACGGGCAGAACAGACAGCACACAGGATCCCTGGAATGCTGGAGAAGAAGGCCTTCCCTCAGGCTTGGCCTGGCCCCCTCTGGACGCCGCGGCCAGGCTTGGACACAAGCTGGTTTCACCGCAGCCAGAAAACATGAGGCTCTGGCACAGCGAGACAGGCGGCCCTTCCAGGGAGTGTGGGCAGGGCTCCTGGTTAGGCTGTTGGGGGTGGACAGGCGCACCGGGGATGCTGGCCTCGGGAGCCATCGGGCCGGCCAGGAGGGCCTGCGGGGGGGCAGGAGCTCAGCTACGGGGCTCAGGCAGCCTCAGGTCAAGGCCCCAGACTGGGTTTGAATCCAGCACTGCTGTTTAAGGCAGGGTGACCTTGGCCTCAGTTCCCTGTCTGGGATATGGACACAATAGATATCCCTAGAGATTTGGTGCAAGCTGGTGACAGGGGGTGCTGGTGACCTTCTATGGGGACCCAGTGCCCCTTCCTCAGCCCCAGCCCCATGCCCCTGCTGGCTTCTCAGGGAGATGGCTGGGTGTGCGGATATGGATAGGGCCCGTTTCCTGCCAGGCCCGCAGCCGACCCCCTGACCGCCGGTCATCTCCATAGCTTCGCGCTGACCACCTGCCTTGTGTCCGGGCCGTGCTGGGAGCCAAGGACAACCCTGCCCTCAGGGAGCACAGAGGCCATCGGACGGGAGAGGCTCAGAGGAGACAAATAAGGAGGTTGGGAAACTGGCCTCAGTTGGGGGTACAGGGAAGGGCGTCCGGAGCACAGATGTCCTCCTGGGTCTTTGCGCGGGCCCCTGGGCATTGTTGGCTGCCACATCGACCTCGTGGTGCACGGGGCCGAAAGGGTCCTTCTTGGGTTCCGTTTACAGGCAAGGACGCTGAGGCCCAAGGGACGAGGCCTCTGCCAAGACTGAATGAAGAGCTGGGGCCTGGACCCGAGGCTTTGTCCTGCGGCCCCCAGGACAGCCTCCCCAGCCCGGCCTGCCCCCTAGCCCTATCTTCCTTGGCTGAAGGCCCACCTGCCTCCCCATCAGCCCTGTCCCCAAGATTGGGGGAGGCGGTTCTCAGGGGACTATCCCGTTCCCTGGTGCTCACGCTGATGCCGGGTGACATGACATCACAATCCCGAAGCCCAGAACACACAACCCGCTCTCTGCTTCCACATCCTGGACCTTGTCCCTGGCCCTGGACCCAGACCCAGACCTCCACCACCTGTGCCGGGTGCCTGGGTCTGGCCTCCCAAGGTCTAAGTGTCTACGTGAGCTCCAGGCGCCCCACTGGCCCTAGTCTCGCCCGCCTCCTGGCCCCTTTGCCACCCCAGCCTGGTCCAGCTGCAGCTCTGCCCAGCCCCACTCACCCCTCCCCTGTTAAGAGGAGGCTTGGAGGGGCCCCAAGCATTAGAATGGAGGTTTGGGTTGCTGTGCCCCCCGGGTCCCTGCCAGGGCATGCCAGGGCAGCCTTGGACCAGCCTGATGCCCACCTCACTGCACTAGCCCACTGCCCTTTCCCAGAGCCTCTCACAGGCAGGCTCTCCTCTCCCAGACATTTCTAGCAGCTGTGGAGATGTTCTGAGGAAGCTGGAGACCAAGGTGTAGGGGCCCCTAGGTCCCCACCATTGTGGATGCAGTGTTCTGGCTTGTTCTGTGGAATCAAGGAGAGACATCTTGCCCCTGTTTTCACACCGTGGCCCAGGACGGCCCAGCAGCAGCAGGCTTCCTGAGCCACGGTTCCCGGAGGGGACTGGGAGAGGCCCGCAGATACATTCTGCTTCCTGCTGGCTTCCTTCCAGTAAACATTCTTCCAGATGAAGGGCCGGGCTTTGCCCATGGATTCTGATGGCCATCCTGATGGGAAAGAGAGCAGAGTGGATGTGTGGGCTCCCTCGGCCTTCGCCGCTGGCCGGAGAAGCTTTCCAGGGCGGCAGGCCGTGTCACCAGGGAGCCGGGCCCCCACGACGGCCTCCCCGGCCCGGCCCGCCCCCTAGCCCTATCTTCCTTGGCTGAAGGCCCACTTGCCTCCCCCATCAGCCCTGTCCCCAAGCACCCCCACCATCGTTTTCCAAGGTGGCTGGGCCTCAGAAGAAGCTGCAGGCATCCCTGTGTGGGCTGGAATGTGTGACTCCGTGGGTTCCCAGGACCCCATGAGGTCCCCCATCGCTCTGTCTAATTTAGAAACGACTAATGAGTCCACTCCCCCCCCCCCCCCCCAGGGAAGCACTGCCATCTGTCCTGGTTTTCGAGGCTCCTCCTGATCCTGCAAAGAGCTGCAGGTGACCTGATTTACCCACAGTCAGAGGAGGAGGTGCCCACAAAGGCAGGCGGCAGCCAGCAGCGGGATCTGGTGACGGGGCAGGCAGGCTGGGCCCCCCAGCTGCACACCTCGTCCCAGGGGAGCCCGGGGCCCCTTGAGGAGGCAGGCCGGCCCTCCGCCTCTGGGCAGTGCAGACTCCCGTTCCTGGGAGAACCCCAGGTCTCTGCTCCCACGACCCCCACCAGGGAGGCAGGGACACATACGGGCTCCCTTCTACAGCAAGAGACAGCCATTCTGAGAAGTCTCCGGCAGAAAGGTCACCGCCAGCCTGGAGATGCTCCCCTTGGACGTCATCAGCTGCCCGAAGGCAACCCCTCTCCCCAGCCCGTCCCCTGCACGGTGCCATCCTCTCTGGGACCCGAGTGCCCATCCACAATGCCAGGGCAGGGCCCGGTAGCCAGGGAGGTCCTACCCAGGCACATGATGCCTGTTGGTTCATTCATTCATTTGCTCAGCCGTGTGTCTAGTGTTCTTGAGCGCCCCCACGTGAGCGGCCAAATTAGTGCTGGGGACGAGAAGCAGTTCACAGCCCTGGGAAGAGACGGGCCCTGCGCAGGCGGGGAGAGAGGCCTGGGGACCTGATGGGAAGGAGACGGGGAGGTTGGGAGGGTTCTAGGGAGGAGATGAGGCCTGAGCTGGAGAGCTTGGGGTGGGGAGGAGACACGCAGGGTCTCAGGAAAGGAGAGGGACGGGCAAGGCCCTGGCTGGGCTGGCAGGTGAGGGCAGAGTGCACTCTGGGAGGGCCCCCGGGACCCCTGTCCCCAGGCAGACCCCCACCCCCTCTGGGACTTAACGGCTGGAACTCTGGTCAGGCACAGGCTGAAGAGTAAGACAGAAGACAGGAGCGTCCGTCACTGACGCCGCAGAAAGGGAAGCCCGTATAGACAGTGTGACGGTCACCTGATGGCCGCCTGGCTGCGGCCGCCCCCCAGGTCAGGAGGGACAGGGTAGCAGGGGATGAGGGTGCTTGCTCCGCCCTCCCCAGCGAGGCTGGCTCAGGCCCAGGACAGACCCCTCCCCACTTGGGTCCTGCAATAGGGGCATGCAGACTGCCGTCACCCTGCATCCTGCTTCCTGAGGCTGCCAGGCAGACGTGGACAGCATCACGGACAGCCCACGGTTGGGCAAAGCTTGATCGTGATGGTTTGCATGAACCACAAAGCAAGCAGGAGCTGTTCTCCCCTGTAACTCACAGGGCATCCGCTGAAGGGTTTGAACTGGCTCCAAACCTACTCGGGCCAAAACCGCTGAGCTGGGACTTCTGTCCATTCCGTGCAGTCCCCGCTCCTCAGGGGACTCCTGCCCCTGTGGACGGAAGGGCCTACAGACACCCCGGCTCCATCGTGGGCCACCGGCAGTGACAGGACTTGGGGCTGAGGGAGGGGGTGGCCCTGGGCAGGAGGCCACCACATAGCACCGAGAAGGTTGTTCTCACCTGACAAGCAGGTTTGGCCCCGAGCCTGTGCTTCGGGCACCTGGTTCCTGGCTGCCCGGCCACCTCTGGCAGGTGCCGATTGCCCCGGGGGCTGCGTGGGGTGCCCACCTCACCTCCAGGCATGAGGCCTGGCTGCCTGGGAGGAGGTCCCACGTGCTGGGAAAATAAAGGTCCCCAGTGTCCTAAACCCTGGACCCGTGACTGTGTCACCGTGCACGGCAAAGGGGATTCAGGTTGCCAGTGGAATGAAGGTTGATAGACAGCCAACGTGAAGATGGGGGGGGGGGGGGGGAGGGTCATCCAGGATGATCCAGGCAAGGGTCCTGGCAGGGGAGTGGGGGGCAGGAGAGTTCAAGAGATCAGAGAGAGGCACCTACCGGCTTGAAGGTGCAGAGAGGGGCCGGGAGCCAAGGAAGGCAGGTGCCTCTGGAAGGTGGAAAGGGCCAGGAAACGGAGTCTTCCCCGGAGACTTTGTATGAAACCCCCTGCCCACACCTGGACTCACCCACTCCACACTCGTGACCTCCAGACCTGAAATGGTAAATCTGTGGCTTCTCAAGCCCCTAAGCTGTGGTAATTTGTTACAGTGGCCACAGGAGATTCCCGCACCCTCCTTCTTGGGACCAGGGGTCCTCATGGAGATGACGACGAAGGTGATGACGATGGTGGCGGTGATGGCTGCTGCTGCTGCTGCTGGTGACATGGCAGCTCACGTGCGTGGCCAGAGGGATGTCCCTGCCACGTTCTCGTGGAGAGTCCGGCGGCGGCCAGGCGCTCATGACGGGCCCTAGTGAACCCCAAGGGCAGGTAAGAAACTTAGGGATGTGGGAAACAAGCCGCCCTCTGGTGAGACTGCCGGGGAGGAAAGCCCGGGCGTGGGGGCTGTCCGGTTAGGGGCGAGGGGGGAGGGCCTCCTTTTCTTCCAGGTCTCCTGTGGCGGCTCCACGTGATTGTAGCCAGAGCGTCTTCGGTGCACCTTTCGTGCTGTGGGCTCTGGGAGTTTGTGGGCAGCAGGAAGAGGGCAGGGGGCAGCGGGGTCGGCGTGGGAGCAAGGCACGTGCTTGTGCCCGGAGGGCGCCCTCTGTTGGCAGATGTGGCGCGGCCGTGGTCCTGCAGCATGGGGCCACCTCCTGGCGTGGCTGCACCTGTGACCCACCAGGGCACCCCGGGGGCGGGGCGGCGCTCTGCCTACGCCTGCTCGGGCTCACCTTCTCTCGCTCCCCGGGCACCGCTCACCCAGCTGGCTCCTGGGGACTTGCTCTGAGTGTCACAGGAGGCCCTCTCTCCCGGGAGTCTCTTGGCCTCGATGGCCGAGTCAGCTTGTCTCTTGAGAGTGTGCTCCTGTGGTTCCTTCTTCCCCTGCCCGCGGCCCCGCCCCACACCTGCCCACACCAGGGCGCCGGAAATGGCAGGATGGGAGCCACGTGGCCTCCACCACCAAGCACTGAGGCCACTGATGGCTCCAGGTGGGGTCGGCACTGGGTGCGGGTCCCCTGCACTGAGCTTTGGGTGCATGGAGCCCGTCTTTGCGCCGTGTGGGGCGCACGCCTGGGGCCGGAAAGGCCTCTCTGAGACCCCTGTGGCGCTAGAACCGCAGACGTGGTGTCCCGTCTCCCTCCTGACGTCTGAGAGCGCCTCCCTCTGGGCCCTGCCCTGGGCGGCTCCCCAGGCTCCAGTGCAGGGCTGACAGCCGGCACCGCCAACCGGGCAGCGTTTCTGGCGGCCACCTTCGGAAGGGGCCGGAGAAACCGCGCCCCTTCCCCTTGGCTCTCAGCCAAGCGCAGGCAGGACGCGGCCTGCCCCGTGAGGCGTCGCTTCGTGGCTGTCCTGAGACGCCACCACGCGATGCGTCTGTAAACACGGAGGCACCCCTGAAGCCCACCCACGTCCTCACCGCCCCAGGCCCCTGCCGCTGCCCTGCGTGCCCATTCGCCTGCCCTGCTGGCACTTTGTGAGGACGTGGAAAGGTACGTGGCTGGGGCAGGCACCTCCCAGGCATGGGCAGGACCAGAGAAGAGGCGCTGGGTGCCGGGGCCGGCACGACCCACTCAGGCGACGCTTGCGGGGGGCTCTGGGCTCTGTGATCCATAGACCCCAGGAAAGCAGGTCTGGAAACCCCCAGGAGCCAGAGCCCGAGGCGAGCTGGAAGATTCCAGACCCTGGGGCAGCTCGTCCACCGCAGACTCATGTCTGAGCATCCAGCAGCTCTTAGAGAACATTGCTGTCCTCAGAGAGCATCGTGGTTGCTATGGAAATGTCACCTCACGGGGACAGCAGTGCTCTGTCTGGCGGCTCCCGGAGGCCCAGCACGGGGTGCTCGGTGTTGTCCTCACCCCACCTTGCTTCTTCCACGCTGTCCCCGTCCCCCCTGCCCCCCGCCCTGGGTGGTGCCGCCGCAGCGCTCTCCCGTCCGAAAGGGACATTTAGCCCCTCCCTCCGTCCCCCCTCCCTGGCCTTGGGTTCTAGTCAGAGGACTCGCCGTGAAAGCCGACAATGCAGCGTATACGGGCGGTGGGTCCCCTCCGAGGCTGCCTGTTTCCCTGTGTCCCCCTGGCCTGCGCCCAGGCCAGAACACCTCCTCTAGGTGCCCCTCGAGGGGCTAAGCCCCCGACAGGGAAGGGGAGGCGGGAGGCCCCTGCCTCCTGTCCCGCCTGCCAGTGTCTGCTGTCACTTGTCCTGTGCCAACCCCCCTCGGTCCTCCGCCCGCGGCGCCTCCCACCTCAGCCCCGGCTGCTCTGCCTGCCGTGCACGTCCCTGGAGAACGTCTGCGCAGGTGAACGAATGCTTCCAAACCCTTGCTTTGGGAAGAAGTGATTGTGTCTGGGTCTCTGGAGGCCCCGGACCCATGGGAACACTGCCTGGGACCATTGCTGCCCCCCTGGGGCCCTGGCCCTGCTTCCGTGGCCATTCGGGGGCCGCGATGCCAAGAAATGTCAGCAGGGGGCACCGCCGCACCGTGGCGACCCCTCGCCTGCAGCTTCGCAGGCCGACACCAGGGAGTGAGGGTCTTTCCACGGCTGGCACCTACAGCCGCGCCCTCAGCAGTCCCTGGCGGGGCTCTAGGCCACGTCAGGATTGTCCCCAGAGGGGCTCAATGGAACAGCAGGGACTCCCCAGTCCCAGAGACGCGTGTGGGGCCTGCTATTTGCAGGAGCCTCACACATCTGGAATCTTTTGCACACCTTAGGAGGGGGTAACGTTTCTGGGGTTCAGAAGTAGAAACTGAGGCACGGATCTGTTTGTCGCCTCCTGGCTTAGGTCCAGCTGCTTGGACGTGGCCAAGTGGAGCCCACTCCTCTTTCCAGGACTCTGCCCCTGAGCTGTGGGTGGCCCAACCCAGAAGGGGCACCTGGGCCTTGGGGGTCCAGTCTTGGAGGTGCTGGAAATGCTGCGGTGCCCGGTGGGCCTGGGCCTGGAGAGTAGAGGCCTCAACAAGACCTGAGCCAACTCCCCGTAGATGGAGGGGTCGGCCCTCCATTCCTGTGGCCAGGCTTCTTGGGACCAAGGAGCTGGTACAGATACACTCACAGGTGAGCATGAGGGGTGTGGGCCTGGGGGCGGCACGGGCCTGGGGGCGGCGTGGGCCTGCGGGCGGCATGAGCCTGGGGGCGGTGTGGCCCGGGTGCATAAGGAGGCCACATGCGTGGTGGTGGCTCTGCCTTCTGCAGTGTGGCCAGAAGAGGGCCCCCAGGCCCTGCAAGGCTGCATGGACCACCCAGAGGCTGCAGGGCCAGGTTGCTGGGTGTTCATTGGGCGGCAGAGGGCCCCAGGGCTGGGCTGGCTCAGGGTACGGCCTCCTTCCGGCTGGAGCCCTGTTGGCACTTTGGGCTGGGCCCTGATGGCAACTCCCTCCTGCTCCCGGGACTGGGCGGCCACTCTAAGCCACTCCCCAGGTACAGCACGTGGCTGTGCAAGGAGGAACCCCGGGGGCCTGCAGGGTCATCCTCCCCACTGCCACCCTATTGGGCTCACGGTTTTCGGCCAGGGGCTGCAGCTCACCGTGCCGCCCACCCTGTGACACCACAGTCCCTGGGGTCCCAACAGCCCACGCACATCTGGGGCGAGGCCGGCACCCTCCGCTACCCTCCTCCTCTCACTTCTCCCAAACCTCCACCCGGTCATGGGCACGCGCTCCCCTGTGCGGGCCACGCTTGGGCCGGGATGGTGCCGGGCTGGCACCTGGGCCCTCAGCAGGCCGCCCTCTGGCCGCTGCCCTGGGGTCTCCCCGCAGGGACAGCACACATCACCCCTGCAGAGAGACCCCCTTACCTGCCGAGGCCGCCCGGAGACCTCAGGTGTTGGTGGCAGTCGTGACTGTCCCCACGCTGGGGGCTTGTCCCTAGTGCCTGGGCCCGTTCTGTGCCCTGCGGAGACCAGACAGGACCAGCATGCCATGCTGCCTGGACCCCTGAGGCCTCATTGTGAACATGTCTGACCCTCGTCCAGCCCCAGGAGGCCCCTAGAGTGTGCCCTGGTGTGGGGGCCAACGTCTGTCCCACAAAGGCAGACCTTACCTTGAGCCAGGCCTTGGTGCCTCATCTATCAGACACAAGGTGCCAGCTCAGAAGGCCTCATGGAGGCTGGGGAAGATGCCCGGGCCACCGCCGTAGGCCACATGCAGGAGGCGGCGTCCTTGGACCTGAGCTCCATCCAGGTCCCCACACCTAGGTTCCCTCGCCTGCCCGGAGCTGACCACGCCAGCCTCCGAGGTCTGAGAGGGCGGGAGAGGTGCCCACCCCCACCCTTCCTGTGTGCAGGACTCTGTTTACCCATATGTGGAGCCAGAGGGCCCCTGGGGCTCTGACCCCCTGGCAGGCTCCTCTCCCCCAGCCGGGGGCATCCTTTCATCGCTTTGGAGCAAGCCCCTCCGAGGAGTCCCCAGGGCGCAGAGACCGCCATACGGCAGGTGGGGGGTGGGGGGGGGGGACAGAGGAGAAGGCAGAGGCACCAGGTCTGCCCTCCCCCCGCTGGTGCAGGTCCCAGAGCAGCAGCCCACGGGCCCCGGTCAGCGCTCAGCTGGACACACTCCTGCCTCCCCGGCTCTGCCTCCTGAGACGCATCCGCCTCTCGGCCGCTGTCTGGGGAGGGGCTGGGGGTCGGGGAGAGGGTGGGTCGGAACTCCACGTCCAGGGTGTCGTGGGGGGAGGGACTCTCTCCGTACCCCCAGGGTGACCCGCCCCGGCCCCTCTCCCCTCCCTCTCCCTTCACCAAAGGCCTTGCCTGGAAATCCATGGGAAGGGCCAAGCTGCCTCTCTCCCGGCTGAGACCCCCTCCTGCCCTTGCCCTGCTCCTAAGCGCCACAGCCTTCCCTCTGTCCAGGGGTCATAAGAACAAGCTGGACCAGCAGGAAGTCCTGGGGGTCGGGTGGGGGTGCTTCTGGGCACAGGGAGGGGCCTGGCCAGCCAGGTCCCCGGGCGGGGTGGGGCGTGTGTCTCCAACCCACCGTCTGGGCCTCCCAGTGCTGAGGGTGACGTCCACTGGGTTGGGACTCACCTCCCTGCCCCGCCCCCCAGCACCTCTGTTCCAGCCCCAGCACCCTCCTGGCACCTGGGGAAGGCCAGCCTGGCCTTCCCTGCTGGCCGGGTCAGTACAACTCGGAACACGGACGTCTGATGGGAGGCGCCAGAATAACAACGCACAAAGGCAGTGTGAATCTTTCATAGACGAAAGCACAGCCACATTTAAAGACAGGATCCGCGGGGCCCCTGGGTGGCTCAGGCGGTTGAGCATCTGTGACTTCGGCTCAGGTCATGATCTCACGGTCCGTGGGTTCGAGCCCCCCATCGGGCTCTGTGCTGACTGCTCGGAGCCTGGAGCCCGCTTCGGATTCTGTGTCTCCCTCTCTCTCTGCCCCTCCCCTGCTCACGCTCTGTCTCTCTGTCTCTCTCTAAAATAAAAAATAAAAATAAAACTTTAAAGAGGGGACCCTCGCTGTGAGGAACGCGGCCCGCCCTCCATCCCAGGGTCACTCGAAGCTTCTTCGTTGGGAGGCGCCCCACGGTGCAGGCCACGCCCTTCAGGCACCTCCACCAGCCCCTCCCACCACCGCACCCGGGCCGCCCCCCTCCCTGTCCTCAACCAGTGCCCACGTGGCCCTATGGCAGGGTCTCAGGTCATGCTCTCACGGTTCGTGGCTTCGAGCTCCGGAGGACAGACAGGTGGCTCCTGGCCCCTCACCCCGCTGGCCCACCCGTGATCTCCTCTTCCTTTCCCCCCAAAAGGAAACTTCTTTTTGTATTTTCACCTTTTCTATAATGGGCAGCTTTTAGAAAACTTATTTCATTAAAATTCAAAATTTTTATTTTAAAAGCACAAAGTGCAAGACAAAGCAGTAGGTTCCCGGGGGAGCTTGGGGAGCCCGTGGGCACAGGGGGCACAGGGCCCGGAGGGGCGTGGTCGCCCGCTGGAGGGGAGCAAGGGGTACCCCTGGAGGCAGGAAATGAGAGCCAAGGATGCTATTTCTGTCTGGGGGGCGGGGTTCTCCCTCTTTGTGCTTAAGGAAAACTGTTGCCCAACACAGCGATGAGCAGCCTTGTCCCAGGGGCCTGTGGCGTCCCCAGGGTGCCATCACTTAGGCTGTATTTTAATGAGGAATCCGGACAAGCAATTTGTTTCCTGCCTCTGCCAGGCGCACCATTAGCTTTCTCCCAGAGACAGGGGACAGCTCCTTGGCTCCGGCCTCCCCACGGGCCCCCAGGACCCCAGGCCTCCCCTCCCCTGCCGGCCCTGCCCTTCCTTGCTCCAGGGTCTGAGGTGTCCCTGGCAGCCCATCCTGCCAGAAGCGTTGTGGGGCCCAGTGCTCTTGGTGCCCTGGCGTCCCCGAGGACGGTGCAAGGGTCTAGGAGGCCTCCTCTCTCTCCCTGGGGTGAGGCCAGCCTCTTCTAGGCTCGAGGCAGCCCCCGCTGAAGGCCCTAGGCCTCCCCACACAGCAGGCCGCCGGAAACTCTGCCATCCACCTGTCAGCACAGGCCAGCGAGGGGCCCCACAGAACTGGCTTTTCCAGCCACCCCGCATCACCCGCCTCTCCCAGGCCCTGGGCCCCTGGGGGTGCAGGCTGGGGGTGGGTGGGGGGCTGCCAGGGAGAAGAGAAGACGGCTCTCCTGGTGGCCTGGGCCTTGAAGAGAAAGAAATAGGTTCTTGTGTGCCCAGTGACTCCCGTGCCCACTGGATCCCAGTGGGGAGGGGGGAAGGGGAAGGGAGGGGAGGCAGATGTGGGGGGAGGGAGGGATACCAGCGAGACCCCCACTGTGTCTCATGCTTGCACTCACTATCTGCACGCGCACGGACACACACACACACACGCCTCGCACCCGTGGCCTTTCGTTAACCCCCTGCCCCGCGTGGTGCGGCCCACCCAGCCCTGCCCAAGGTGCCAGGAGCCCATGGCGGCGGGGGGGGGGTGGGGGAGGGCTCCCTCAGCACCCCATGTTGCCTCCGCCTGCTGGTCCTGGCCACCATGTGGGCCACCTTGGCTGCCCTGAGGGCCCCTCACCCCAGCAGAGGAGGGAGAGGCCCGGGGAGTGTGGCCCAGCTGGCAATCTCACAGGCCCTTCAGGCCCTTCCTGAGCTGCTGATTCAAAGCCTGAGGCTCGAAGGTCTCTACAGACACCACGTCCCAGCCTCGAGGGACCCCACACCCACGTCGGGCTCGGGTGGGACTCTCCCCAGCCCCCCCCCACCCCTCCCATGGGATCCAACAGCTCCCCAGGCCCCTCTCTCCTCCCCAGAGGGCCTCCCGGCCAGCTGACCATGTGGCTGGAGCCCAGGGCCCTGGGGAGCCGCCAGGAAGGGCCTTGCGGGAGGCTCAGGGAGGCCCTGGCGCCCTCCCCGCCCTCCCCTCCCCACCCCCAGCTCCCCTGCACTTCCTCTGCCTCTCCCAGTGAGTCAGCAGGGAGCTGAGAGGCCATCTCTGAGGTCTGCCTAGGGCCCTCCCCGGGAGTCCAAGCTTCTGGAATGCTCCACACCTGAGGCTTCCTCAGCATTTGACCAAATATGGGGCCCTGCCCATCTCACCCCACCCTACCCCACCAGCCCCACCCCACCCCCACCCCTGAGTCAGCCAGGCTCCTGCCCCGGAGGAGGCAGGACCAGAAGACAGAGAGCTGACCCTGGGGTCCCACCTCCTCCCTCCTTCTGACTAACTCCACTGCTGAGCTCGAGAGCTGACCAGGGCCTAGCCTTTCCCTCCCCCTGAAAGTGTCCTCCCGGTGCCCTGGGAGAGGGGCAGGGGCCAGAGGGTGGAGTCAGGAGCGGCTGGGAGTCGCCAGACACTGTGACTCTGGCTGGGGCCTCACGACTGGGGGTGCAGCCCTGGGGGTCCCAGCGCCCAGATCCTGTGGGGAGAGGGGCAGTGCAGCTGCCCAGGGGCTCCAGGAGGCGGGCAGAGCCAGGGAGCCCACCCAGGCAGAGCACGGCCTCAGGGGCAGGTGGCCTGTGACAGGGAGGCTGTCTAGGCCCTGCTGGGCACCCGCCCCCCATTCCAGCCCCAGGGACTTCAGGGAAGAAAGGGGTGAGCACAGGCCTTCTCCAAGGGGAGACCAAGCCCCCGGGCAGAATGTGGGATGGTCTGATGGCTCCCACACTCATGGGGGTGCCTCCTCATGCCCAGCTTTGGGGGCGCCAAGCAGATCGAGGGGTGTCATCCTGTTGTCCTCAGCAAGCTAGCACTGCCCGTACCAGGGGCGCTGGGAGCCACAGCTGGGGCAGCTCCTCCAGAGGGGAGGCTGGCTCCACCCACAGGGACCCTTGGCAGGACCCCAGGGTTGACAGCAGATTGTGGCCCTGGAGTGGCACGTCCACAGGGTCCTTATGGGATCGGCAGGACATCTGTCACAAGCACCCAGACGCCGACCCGCCCCCAGGACTCTCCCATGCCCTGCCCTGCCATGACCCACGGAAGTCAAACAGCCAAGCCCCCCGGGTGGGCACCTCGGGACCAGGCCCTTGGACACAGCTTCCGCCTGGGGACACAGTCCCTGCCCGGGGACACAGCCCCTCCCCGGGGACACAGCCCCTGCCCAGATCTCCAGCGGGGTCTGGGTCCCCCTCCTCTCTGCCATGTGGACCCGTAGTCGGCTCTGGTGACCTCAGGGAGGAACACCTCGCCCCGTCCACTGGGCCCGCAGAGCAACCTTTGGGGTCTGGCTCTTCGGAATGTTCCCAGCCCTCCCTCTACCTGGCAACCACAGTGCACGGACGTGTCCAAGCACATGAAGTAGAGACAAGGCCCGTCGCGCCCTCCCCTTCCTGTGGTGCCGGGTCATCTGGGGCGTGGATGCTTCCGGATGCTTCCACGAGATGCCCTGTTCCCTGCTGTTCCCCGTCGTTCCTCCCCCTCCTGCTCCTGCTGGTGCCGAGGGGACCTGACCTGTCAGCCTTCGGGGCTGGTGACTTCGCTTGTCACGATACAGCGGTGTGCTAAGAACTCGCTTTGGTCAATGACGCACCCCTGCCCACACGCATGGGCACCCACCTGCTCCCACGGTCAGCTCGGAGGAGACAGAGCAGGGCCAGCGGGAGCTTCAATGTTTAAATGAACATCTAAAAACAAAAAAATAAAATTGAAATCAAGATACAAATCAGGAGAATTGGGGATTTTAGCCAGCTTCATTTTTTTAAATAGATGAACATTTTTTTTTTTAAGTTTAATTATTTTGAAAGAGAGAGAGAGAGAGAGAGGGAGCACAGGTCACATTGCCAGCAGAGAGCCTGACGCGGGGCTCGAACTCACAAACCGTGAGATCATGACCAGAGCCAAAGTCAGAACTCAGACACTCAACCGACTGAGCCCCCAAACGCCTCCAACCAGTTTTATCTTTTTAAAAATTTTTTTTAACATTTATTTATTTTTGAGACAGAGAGAGACAGAGCATGAACGGGGGAGGGTCAGAGAGAGGGGGACACAGAATCTGAAACAGGCTCCAGGCTCTAAGCTGTCAGCACACAGCCCAACGTGGGGCTCGAACTCATGGACCGCGAGATCATGACCTGAGCCGAAGTCAGCCACTTAACCGACTGAGCCACCCAGTCGCCCCCGACCAGTTTTATTTTTAATTCTGTTTCTGCGTCAAGTTGTAGGCACGAATATCTCCAATCACCAGCTCACGTTTTCTAGAACTCATTGCTTTGGCGGGTGCCACCTGCGGCCTGCTGTGGCTCGTCCATCTGTCCCCTCTCGCGGGACAGGTATGGCATCGGCTCCACGCCTAGCAGATGGAATTAAAAGGACAGATAATAAAGAGTGCCGGGGAGGGTGCGGTGACAGCAGAGCCCTGGCTCACGGCCGGCGGGAATGCACAGTGGCGCCGCCACGGAGGACAGCCTGGCGGCTCCCCGAACGTGAGTCACCCCACGACCCGGCAGCCCACTCCTAGACATGTGCCCGAGACATGAGGACACGCGTCCACGCGAGGCGTGTGCACGCGTGTTCTCAGCGGCCGGGCCCGGCAGGCAGAGGCTGGAAGTGAGCTGAGTGCCCACGGGCGGCTGAAGTGCGGCACAGGCGCGGGGACCGTTTCTCAGCTGCAGAAAGGAGGGAATCACGGACACGCGCGAGCCGCCGAGCAACATGGCGAGTGAGGCGCTCGAGGGGGCCGGGTGCAAAGTCCACGTACCGTCCGGCTGCATTCACGTGAACAGTCCAGGAAAGGTAAAGGGAAGGATCCAGAGAGCGGATTTGTGGGGGCCAGGCGCTGGGGGAGGGGGGCTGCCCGTACCGGGCAAGGGGGAGGCGCTTGGCCTGGAGGTGACGAGCTCTTCCAGAGTTGCCTGAGGTGGTGAGGTGAAGGGCACAGACGTTAGAGCTCGATAAAGCCATTTTGCAAACGGTTAAGGACAGGACCCCTCCAAGTTTCTAGAAAATGCACCAGAGTGCTTAAAGAGACAGGAGAGGTCACCACCGTGCGCTGCAGGGCGGGAGTCTGCTCCTGACCAGGGGCCTCCAGGGACCACTCACGGTGCCCACGGCGCCCACGGGTCCTGCTCCTCGGGGGCCACACTGCCGGTGCCCTGCGGGCCCACGCGGCGGAATTCAGGGCTGCCGTCCCCGAGGGGCCTGAACGCCCGGGGCCCTCCTGGTCGGATCTAGCAATCTGTCCACTAGCACACCGCTGGGGGGCACGGCCTCTCAGACCAGGACAGACACGCTCATCGAGGGCTGTTCACAAACACGGAAACTCGGCAGCAGATAGCATGTCAGGAGCAGTGGATTCCTTGGGGGACGCTGGGTGGGGGGCACCGGGGGGCCATTAAGGTTCTTTTGGTTTTGAACACATGTTAACGCATGAGAAACTGTGTGAGAAGTGATGCTGATTTCCACAGCACTGTCCACGCGCGCACCTGTGTCCCTGCGAGCGTGCCCGGATGTGCGTGGTTCTCCAGGAGAATATGCCGGAGGCAACTGTGGGCGCCCTGGATCGCGGGAACTCTGATTTTCTTCTTTACGTATTCGTTTCCACTTTCTTAGTGAGACACGATAAACAGCTACAGTTTTTGTAACCGGAGCAGAACAGAACAACAGTATCCACAGAAAGGCTGGCCCTGGGGGGCAGGGGGTCTGAGGGCGGAGAGGGGCTCTGAGGACTGGGGGGGGGGTAGCGGGGGGCTCTGAGGGCGGCCTCTGTTTGCAGGAGCTGAGGCCGCTTTCTTGCCCGAGTTTGTGGAGAGGCCGCTCCTGCGTCGAGGAGGAAATCCCCACATTTGCGCAAAGCCAGAGCCACGTTGAGGCTGGGGTCCAGGCTGAGCCGGGCAGGACCGGAAGCCGGCAGGCCCCAGCCCCAGGGGCGAGGCCATGTCATCCAGGAGTCTGAGAGCCCAGGAGCCTGGGTGGGCTGATTTCGGGTCACATTCCTGCTGGTTTTCTCGGTCCCCTGTGGTACTCCGGACACACGGCCTGGATTCGTGGTGCACCAGAGGTGACAACAGCCTTTGTACTTTGCAGAGGCGTCCGGTGGGACCCAAACCCCAGAGAACCCCCTCAGAGGGGCAGGAAGGCCTCCCTGAGGCTCTGGCGTGTGGGGGAGCGGCCCCTTCCCGCATCTCGATTTCCTGGTGACTGTAGGAAGAGGGGAGACACTGGGGAGCAAGAGAGACAGAGGGAGACAAAGGGAGAGACAGGGAAGGAGGTTGGGACAGAGAGAGATTTTAAGGAGCTGGCTCACACGACTGTGGGGGACTGGAGAGCCCTAAATCTCCAGGGCAGGCCGCAGGCTGCACACCCAGGGGAGAGTTGGGGTCCAGAATTCCTCGGAGACAGAACTCCCTCCTTCTCAGGGGACCACAGTCTTCTTCTCTTGAGGTCTTCAACTGATTGTATGAGACCCACCACATAATGAAGGGTATAAAATGGTGGAAAAATTATATATTGGCCTCTGTCCCCTTAGAGAGAGGTCCTAAATCCCTCAGAATTTCCCGGTGACAGGAGTGTCTCTGGGTCTAAGAGGTGACTCTGAGTGGGCTCCTGGATGGGGGCCAATCACCAGAAACAGAAGGCTGCGGTTAGAAGCTAAGAACTTTCCTCCCCACCCCTCCCCCATCCCCCCTTTGCTCAGGGCACCTGCGCTGAAACCCAGACCTAGCCCCAGGCTGAGCCCCGCCCCTGCCCCCCTGGGCACCAGCAGGCACCCGTCGGGGGAGAAGCCCCTCCCCTCTCCCGGCCTCCCTGGGCCAGACGTCGAAGGCCAGCGGCCACCTGATGCTGTGGGTCTGTTCTGTCCAACCTGGTGCCCAAGGTCTCTCAGTTAGTTTGAACACAGACCAGTCCCGCCACCAAAGCCATGGTTCTGCCATTGCTTCTGGAACTGGGAGAATCTGTGCTAAATTAGACTCAATAACAATTACATAATGAAACGCTCCTCCCTCTCTCTCTCCTCCTCCAGACGGGGCTCACGTTGAACCAAGCCTGACAGCCTCCATTACCGCAGAAAGGCTTTCAGCAGGAGCATTGATTTCCCACCCGGGTCATTTATATCCTTGGGCGGACCCCGCGCACGGGCACCCGCTGCTCGGGCCGGCCCTGCACGGCCGGCCAGGGGGCCCCGGGGCTCCGCCACGGGATGTCGGCCACGGCGGTGATTCATTCCTCAGCGTCGGGTTGACATCTCGTTTGTCTTGATCCAACGTTAGCTCAGAGGGGGAAACGTTTTTGTTTCAAGTGTGAACCGTAAACTGTGCGTGTTTTTATTCCTTCATTTGCCGCCAGCGCAGGCGCAGTCCGGTCAGCAGAGAGGAAAATCTATATATCGGCTCCAATGTGCATCCCTCCAGGGACGGGGTCCACATCCGGCCCGCGCCTGGGGGCATGGGCGTGGGGGTGGTCACATCTGCTGCTGAACAAAGGGCGCCCTGGGGCCACTGACCCCCTGAGCACACCCCAGTCCTGCCCCCCGCCCCGGGACCTGCTCCCTCTCAGCCCTTGGGCAGGTCCAGGCCCTTTGGGGGCTCTGCTGGCTGGGGCTGGGCCTGGAGAGTCCCGAGAGCCTCCCCGTGTGGCCTCCCTGCTCTGTGCCCGTCCATGTGGCTGCTTCTCCAGGGAGCGGAGGCCCCAGTCACAGAGTGGCCACGAAGCTCCCGTGTGCGAGTGACCTCAGAGCTTTCGTTTCATCTCTGGTCCACTCCTCAACACGGACTCACGCAGGCAGGCCCCAGCATGGGGCAAGGACGGGGCACGTGGGCTCCAGGCACCTCCGGTCAGCCCCCGCCCCCGGCACTGCCCGGTGGCCTCCAAGCCTGTCCCCACATTGCTCCCGAGGAGCCTCCACAGGGCCTGCCCCAGTCCACACTTCAGACCTGCCTGGGACCTCCCCCCAGGTCCCCAGGCCCCAGGCGAGGGGCCACCAAAGCTGTTGGATCTCCTAGCCAAGGTCCACACCCCCACAGCCCACAGAACAGGCCTGTGGCCCCCGGGGGATGGTCTTCTTTCCTGATGGCCCGGACTGTTTACCTGGTGCGGCCCCATCACTGACACGCAGATCTAGGGGAGGCAGTGCCTGAAGGACGTGACGTGAGGGCACCCTGCCCTCCAGAGTGACCTGCACACCCACCCGCCCGCGGCTTAGCCCCATGACCCCCACAGCTCCAAAGCCACTCCTCAGAACCCATGGGCCAGGGGGACTCGGGGACCCCACCCATCGTCCCCGGGAGGGGACGGGAGGGGACGGGAGGCCACCAGTCCCCACAGAGAGGCTGGGCAGGGAAAGGGAAGAGCCAACAGGAAGCTGGGGGTGGTAGGCTTTGAGGACCACCCCAGGAACTGGAGGAACCAACTGCTTCCTGCTGAGAGCTAGCCACGACCCCTCCCCTCCCCCCCCCCCCCCCCCCAACCCTGGGTCTGCCCAGCTCCTTGGGCCAGGTCAGGCCAGCTTCTTGGGCCAGGCCAGGGCTCAGTCCCGCCAACCACACAGGCAGGCCCGCTGTTGTTTGCTGGTGCAAATTTGCCAGAAGGCCCAGGGCAGGTGGGGAGTGGCCAGAAGTCCTTACCACGGCTACCTTAGCGCTTGGTGAGGCCAGGTTGCCTTCCCTGAGCCTCCAGGCACGAAGAGACACAGTCACACATGCCGGCACACAGACCTGGGACAGGCAGGCACACCCCACAAAGACCCACAACCGCAGACAGTCCCCGGACAGATGCCCTCACGGACACACACGACCCTCACCCCCACTCTCACACACACGCGGGGACACACCCTCCCACCTGGCGTCCCCGGCCTGCACCCCACAACAGGTAGGCAGGCCTGGCAGCTGGCTGCAGTTACCTAGGAAACGGTGTCACCATCGTGGCATCGCAGAGTCTCAGGGGCCCCCAGCAGGTGCCGGGCAAACCCCCCGGAACCTGCCTGGGACTCAGGCTGTAGGTAGGCACGGTCTGGATGTAAAGAAGATGGCCGGTGGGCAGAGCAGGCTTCACTGGGCGAGGAACAGGCCTGAGAGATGGCAGGGGCAGGCGAGAGCCCCCACCCCTACCGGGGCCCCCAAGGGCCACAACTCTGACACCCCAGATCCTGAAATGGGCCCTGCCCTTGTCCAGCCATGGTGCCCACAGACCCATCGGCAGTGCCCACTAGGCGGGATCACTTCCTCAGACAAAAGCCGTCTCAGAGAGAAGGAAAGGAGCCAGGAAGAAAGCAGCCCGAGGTCCTGCCTCCCCAGGAGAAGGGCAGGACAAGGACAGCGAGCTGGGCAGTAGGCAGTAGGGAGGGACATCTCTAAGCGGGGGGCAGGTTCAGGATAGGGGGCAGGGCTTGGTCCTGCACCTCTGCTGAGCCAGATGAGGGACCACTGCCAAGATCCAGGCTACCTGCTCGCCGACAGGTAGGGCTGAGTGCACCAGGACCTGACTTTTGGGCTCTTGATGGGGCATAGGGATCCACGCAGGGACATGGGGGGCAGATGGGTGTTCAGAATGACAAGTATGCAAAGCTGGGGCAGGGGGAGCAGACGCCTGTCCTTCCTGCTGGGAGGTCTCCAGCACACCTGCCCCACTCGCTCGTTGGCTCAGAGCCAGGCCCCACATGGAGGGCGTGGCAGACACCACAGAAGGGACAGGGACAGTCAGTGGCTGAGCCCCCGGGCTGCAGGTTGACATTCAAGTCCCTCAAGCCCTGAACAGGCTGCCCATCATTCCCACTGCCTCACCGGGTGCCCAGTTGGAGCAGTGACTTAGGAAAGACCCTACCTGAGCCAGACCCAGCAGCCAGACCTCGAGGGGAGGGGGGGAGGTGGTGGTGGACAGGCTGTTTCTGGGACCCAGGGGGTGAGAAGGGTCCCTGGTCCAGAGGAAGGAGGTCAAAACAAGTGGGGCAGAAAATGGCCTGTGTGGGCATGGGCAGGGGGACCGCAGGAGACCTGGGCACAGAGCCTGCGGGAGACAAGCCAGAGGGCCTCGCACGGGGCAACAGGTGGGGACCCTGAGCAACTGCTCTGGCCCTGGGCTGGCGCCGACCATGGAGGTGCTGTGCACACAAGGCCACACTTCGAGGGTCTCTGTGCTCACGGACCCCTCCTGCAGAGGCCTTTCCCTACAGCCCCCAGGGTGATGCTCTCCCCTCTCCGCACCTGCACGGCCCTCCGCGCAGCCCCTGTGTCCCAAGGCCTGGGGCAAGCCTGCCCCCACCTGCTCTGCGGGGCTCGTCCTGGACACAGCACTGGAGAGTTTGCACTGCGCCGTCCTTTCCAGGGCACTTAGCACCGGGCGCGTGAGGAATCGCGTGGAGACGATGGCGGTGAGGGGGCTGGGCGTCCAGCCTGCTGTGGGCCCTCGGGAGCCAGACGCCCGGCTTCCCCCGGCGCTGGGGCGAGGCTCCCGCCGCCACGGGGAGACACGGAGACGCAGACTTCACGCCTGCTCGGGGGTGAACGATAACTACCCTCCCTCTTGCAGCTTCTCCCAGCCTCTCCCAATGAACCCGTTTTCTGTCCGTGTGAGATCCCGGGGCCCAGCCCACTTGGCTGCTTGTGATGGTGTGGATTTCAAAGCCACATACTGGGCTTTCTATTCCCACTGGCGTGTGTTCTGACTCCACAAGCGTTTGGTGTTTCCCCCAGATCAGGGATCCTGAATTCAGGGCATCTGTGAACTCGGGCAGGAGAAAAATGACATCTGTATTTGCACAAACCTCCACCTGAAAGTTAGCACTGCCCTCCACTGGGGATGTCCCCGGTGCCAGGAATTTTCTCCGTAACCCACTGATGCGCCTGTGTCCCCGTCCTCTCGTGGCAGACACTTCAAACGTCCACGCTTCCCACAACCGCCAAACCACGGGGCCTCTTCCATGTGGGGGACACACGCACCACCGCTTTGCATGCCTGCGTCTAGCCTTTTGATAATTATCTCAAAATAACTGCCTTCGTGTGTGAGCCTATGTGTCTTTATTCATTGAAAACCTAAATGAGCAGGTGGAGTGCAGGGGATTTTCAGGGCAGTGGCACTATTTCGTGTGACATTGTCACCGCGCGTTTGTCAGAACCCACGGAAGGTATGGGTTTGCACAGAGAGAGACCCTAGTGCAAACTATGGACGTTAATTCATAGTAATGTACTGGGACTCGCTGGGTGACTGCAACAAAGGCACTCACTAGAGCAGTTGTGAACAGCAGGGGTGGGGCGTGGGGAGGGGAAACGGGAACTCTGAACTGTCTGCCCATGTTTCTGTAACCCCAAAACTGCTCTGAAGTATAAGGCTCATTAATTTTTTGCCGTCTATGAATTATGGGGAAAAATTGTCATCAGGCCTTACCCCCACACCCCCACCGGAGCATGGCGGGACTCAGGACAGCCCAGCCCCTCACCAGGCGCGAGCGGGGCGGCCGGTCCCAGGGCCACGCAGCCCTGGGTTCCACGGCCCGTGAGCCACAGGACAGTGGGCATGGGCATCTCCAGGGTGGCCTGTAGGAAGCGACGGTGATGAAAGGACAATCCGTGTTGACGCGTCCCACACACGCGCACGCACACGCACAGGCGCACGCGTGCACGGCATCAGCAAATGGCCCCGCTCCAGGACATGCCAGAACATTCCATTCCCAGCTGTGCAGATCTGAAATTCTTCTCTGACGTTTTCCATTCTGACTGCACGTGTGATTTAATCTCAGCATTAACGTTCAGAGTAATTAAACCAAAAACCTCATTTCGGAGGTTTTCCTGAGCTTCTGCATCGATGTTGGACACCTGACTCCGACCGTGGATACTGTGCCGGCGGGTAAAACCACCTCAGTCCCAGGAAACACAAGCCCGGCCCCAGATCCTGCAGAAAGAGGTGGCTTTTCCGCGAACCGACCCACCAAACTGTCTGTTTAGGTGCCCAGATCTGGCAGGATCTCGTTCCCGTTTTAAGATCTCAGAGCCAAATTCAGTTTAACAACCTAAACAATTAGCCTACTTCAGAGCGAATGTGTTTAAAGTTGGAATGTAACACATTAAATATTTCAAGGAAAAAAGGCTCACTGTGTGAATCAGAAAGTCAGGATTCCTGTAGAGCTAAGCCCAGAAGTGATGCTTGTTTGGAGGGAGCGCGGTCAGCCGGTGGGAGGCTCGCCTGCGTGCGGCATCCGCCGGAAGGAACACGGACGCTCCATTTGGCTGCCAGGAGAACACGGCCCTGTGTCACAGGCCAGGGAGCACACGGCCGGCTGGGTGTGCACTCCATGCCTCGCCAGCACCACACGCTAGGTCCCTGAGTGTTTGATGACCACCGCGAGACCGCTCTGGGGACACGGACGGGCTCCGAAACGCTGGGGGCTCGACCATAGAGGCTGGTGACACGAGTGCCCCGTCCAGGGAAGAGGCGCCTGTGGGGTGGACGCAGCTCTCGCCCGAAGGAGCATCCCGCGGGGGCTTGGGGCTTCTGGGGCCAGACGCTGAATGACCAGGCTGGTGGGGCTGGGGACAGGCTGCAGGTGGTGACCTCACCACCTTGTCACCATCCTCTCCAGCCTCCGTGGGCCAGCGCGATGGGCCAGCAGATCTTAACGCATCGTGTGGGCAGCCCCTGGTTAGGGACGGTCCCAAAGGGCTGACGTGCCGCAGCCAGACGCGTGTGAGAAAGGCAGCTTGAACAGTGGGCACCGGCAGGCTTGGGTGTGTCTCCGCACCCGTGTCTGGAGTCCCAGCCCCACCACTGCCCTCAGTAGCTGCTGCCGTGGGTCGCGTGGGAAGTCCACATCCACGGGGTAGGGGAGGGCCAGCTCAGGCAGCAGGGCCGCAAGCCAGAGGGTCTCAGTGCCTGCTCCCCGGACTACAGCTGGGAGCTGGGGTCACATCAGAGCACCTGAGACTGCAAACCCCCATCACGACACCTTCACAAAAAGGACGTACGTGTCCATCACCCACGGGACCCCGACGTACACCGACACAGGACCCGTGCGTGAGCGTCCTTGGCAGCGCTATTTATGATGGCCAAGAGACAGACACCACCCAAGGTCCATCAAGAAGAAGGCACAGGAAGGACACGTGGCCCACGCGCGGATGGAGTGTGATCCTCGGAGGAGGGGGAGAAGCTCGAGGACGCGGAAGGGCGCCGGAGAGACCACGCTCGGGCGAGAGAAGCCAGGGCAAAGTCCACGTACTGTAGCATTCCGTTTGCACCAAAAGTCCAGAACAGGCCACGCCTAGAGACAGGGCGCCAGGGGCTGGGGACCGCGTCAGGGGGCGACCGCTGTGCTCTGCAACCCCCGACTCTGAATGTTCTCAACACCGCTGAGTCGTAGGCGGCGCGGGGGCGGCCGATGCAGCTCGTGCTGGTTTCCCGTCTCCCCAGAGGGCGGGGGCAGGTGGTCTGAGGCGCTTCCAGGACCCACGTGCCTGTCTCTGTTGCAGACCCTACCTACGCTGATAATACGCAGCCAATTGCTCAAACGAATCATCGAGACCGTTGTCTCTGCGACAAATAGCCATTAGGAGCTCCAGGCTTCAAACTGCATCCAGATCAGGGACCTGAGGGCTGGGACAGCATCACAGCAGCTGGCCCTAAAATCTCCCCTTCCGGCTGCCCCGTGGGTGCCGATCCTGGGCACTGTCCCCAGCGGGACCCACGGGTGGTGGGAGGGAGCAGGTGGGAGCCGGCGGTTTGGGCAGGGCCTCAGTGACCATGCCGAAGCAGGCCTCAGCTGTGTGCCCCCAGCCCTCCTCTTTGTGGGGGAGGGACAGTCTCCTCCCACACAGACCCGGTGCAGGACCAGGCAGCCCAGCCGTGGGCCTCCTCCCCGTGGGATCTGCAGCCCATGGAGTGCCACTCCCACCGCGAGGGGCTCGGGCTCTCCCCACATGTTCCCCGAACCCCCCGTGCTGCCCACACCTATCTGTGGCCCCTTCCCCTTTCTGCAGGCCTCCCTCCTGGGCCCACCTTCGCCCCGCCCAGTCCCCCTTGGGTGGGCCCGTGTTTGCCTCCCCACCTCTGCTCCTGTCAGCTTTCCTAGCTGTCCCGAGGCCCAACTCACACCCACTGGTCCAGGATGCACTCTGCATGTGGACACCCCTGCCCTGATAAGGACTGGATGTTTGGGCCCCCAAAATCCCTATGTTGAAGCTTAACCCCCAGCGGGCTGGGTTTTTTGTTTTTGTTTTTGTTTTTGTTTTTTTGGAGAGGAGCCTGGGAGGCGGTTACATTTAGATGCGTCTGTGAGGGTGGCCCCCCAGTAGGGTCAGCGTAAGAAGAGTGTAAGAAAAGACACCAGGCTCATTCTCTCCTCTCTCTCAACCACACAGAAGAAGGTAGCCGTCTGTGAACCAACAGGGGACGCTTACCGAACACCGTGAGGCACCTTGACCTTGGACCGCCAGCCTCCAGTCCGTGAGAAACACAGGTCCATGGTACGTTGTCGTAACAGCCCAAGCCGACTGACGGCCCCCTCCCCCCAGGAGGCCTCAGCTTCCGAATCCTTGTCTTCAAATGGGGACACTGATCCCAGACCCTTCTTCAGGTTCCCTAAGCTGTGCTCCCAGATTTGGGGCCCTGGGCCTCTGCCCTAAGCCACACTGGGGGTGGAGGGGAGCCCCACAGCCCTGCCTCCCTCATGTGGTCAGTGATGTCCAGCCAGTCTGTAAAAGGGTCTGGGACACAGGGTCAAGGGTGCTGGCTGCCCTGCCAGAGGCCCAAGGGCCTTACGAACTGATGTCTGATCTCTAAGGTAAGGAAGCCAAGTCTGGCATCAGGAAGGACTGCTGTCCTTACAGGTGGGGCAGGAAGGGAGGCAGGCCCCGGGACTGTGTTCCTGAGCGGACCCGGGGCCCAGAAGGACCACCTGGGGACAAATGTGCAGAAGGCCCACCGGGCAGGGAAGGTGGGGGAGACGGCAGGTTCTTATTTTCTGCTTTAATTTTACTGATTTTCTACCACCAACAGTGGTTATTTCATAATTAGAGAAAAAGAACTCTTGCAGCAAAGGGAAGGCATGGTGGGGTGGGGGGTGGGGGAGCCACTTCTGCAGGACCCCGAGTGTCCAGGGCTTTGGGGCCCTTAAATCCGGCTGACGGGATCGGAAATCAGCTGGAAGATGTGGGCGCCTGCGGTGACCCGACCCGCGTGGCAAAGCCCCTCAGCGCCAGTGAGGACCCGGTGTTTGCTCTGCCCCCACCCCCACTGCCCCCAAGAGCAGGAGGCACGTGGTGGGTTCCTGTGCTTTCCTGGGGAGCAGAAGCGCAGTTGTGGGGCCTAGGGCCCCAGCCCAACACCCACCACGTGTGTGGCACAGCGCCCTGCCCCCATCATGAAGCCCAGGCCTCTCCAGGCCCAGGCCCCGGTGCGCCCGCAACGGCCAGTTCACAGAGCCCGTGGGGTCTGAGGGCCGGAGAGTGGTCGGCCCCCCTGGCAGGCGGCAGGATGGGCATAAACCTCGGGTTCCAAGCGCCTCCGGTAACACCCTGGCCAAGCCGTGCCCTCTCCAGGCCTGGGTCCCCCAACTGAACAATGGGGTGGCACCCCAGGTTGCTATGGGAATGCAGAGGGGGTTCTGTTGCAGGGGACCCGAATAGGAGGCCAAGTGGAAGCGGGTCAGGAACTCTGCTCTCCCTCCTCCATCCGGGGACCCTTCCATCCCCGAGGACGCCCCTCCAGCCCCTAGGCCCACCTCCACCGCGTCCTCGGAGCCCCCCCCCTCCCGCCCCCGTCCCCGCCCCCGACCGTCCCCGCCCGTCAACCCCGCCCCCCTGTCCCTGCCTGGAACCCATCCCTGTCAGCCCCGCCCCCTGTCAATCCCCCGCCCGCCCCCGCCCCGCCCGTCAACCCCGCCCCCTGCCCGCCTCCCTGCCCCGTCCCCATCCCTGTCAGCCCCGCCCCTGTCAACCCCGCCCCTGTCAGCCCCGCCCCCTGCCAATCCCCCGCCCGCCCCCCTCCCACCCCCTCACCCTCCCTTCTCCCGTCCCTGCCCCCTGCCTGGGCTTCATCCCTGTCAGCCCGCCCGCTCCCCGCCCTGTCCCCGCCCCATCCCTGTAAGCCCCGCCCCCTGCCAGCCTCCCCCGCCCCCGCCCGTCCCCACCTCTGTCAGCCCCTGCCCTCATGCTGCAGCCTGGTGGGGGGCACTGAGACCCCATCCCTTGGAGGAGCAGGGCATAGGCTGGGATGGGGCAGGTGACAGAAAACAGACCCGGAAGTTCGCCACCTGTCACCCTCCTGTCCTCCCCAGGCCTCGGACATCAAAAGCAATGCCAGCTGGCCAGGGGTCAATGACCATCGACCAGCCCTGGGGGAAGCAAGGACCCTGGTGACTGGGGTGGGGTGGGGGGTGGGCTGGCTCCTTCTCCCGAGTCCAGGCTGGGTGCGGGAAGGGGCCTGTGGGGCTGGAGGCTGAATGAGCCTCCCCCGGGGGGCATCCAGGCCCAGGACGCACCAGGCTGGGCCTGGCTGGCTCCTGGGGCCACATTCCCCCTGTACCCTGCCCCCAGTCTCTTTGAAAGCTAAAGGGATAGGCTCTGTCCATGGGGGGCATGACCAGACAGCCCTGTTCTCAGAGCAGAGCAGCTCCTGCAGGGGGTCCATGGGAGGCAGGGCCCAGAGCTGGAAGGGCCCAGGACTGCTCCCTCTGGGCTCCCGGATGTCCCTCCAGCCCGGCCTCGCATACTCCACACCCCATTTACACCCAGGACCTCATCACACTGAGCAAGCTGGCCCCTCCTGCCAGGGCCATGCTCGAGGTGTGGGGGGGGGTGTCCCTCTGTCGAGATGACCTCCTCCCCAGCCCCTTCCAAGCTGGCATGAGCCTTCCTCCTCCATTTTCCCAACCAGCACCCAGCACCTCTCCCCACCCCCACCCCCCACCCCAAGCCCACTACTTCCTGCTGCCCTTGTGCTGGCCCCATCCATCAGGGGCACGGTGGGGGTGGGTGGAGGGAAGGAGCAGAGCACCTGAGTCACCAGGGCACCCAGATGTGGTCAGGGACCAACCACCTACCCAGGTTCGGGGCCAGCGCTGGGTGTGGGCCCTGCCTCCCAGTTCTTGGGAAGAATGACGGACTATCATGGACGGGCTTGCCGTGGGTACCATGAAATCAAACTGACAAGAAAACACGATTAATTTGCTGCTTAAAGAAACAGTCACAAAGACTTAAAAAAAAAAAAAAGCTGCCTTCCCTTTTAATTAGATGCGCTGTCTGTCCCTGCATGCCCAGGGGCCGGTGCACCCCAGCTGGGTGGGGGTGCGGAGGGGGAGCTGAGGCTGGCTCTCATCCAGGCCCTCCTGCCGGACGGGCCTGGGGGCTTCAGCAAGGGCTGCCTGAGGGGCGCTGAGCCAGCGGGCTGCTGGTCATGTGAGGGGACCCCAAGCCAATGGCAGGAGAGGGCCCTGAGCAGGACTAGGTAGCATCCGCCCGGAGACAGGGCCGCTAAGGGACCGGGGAGCCACAGTCTGAGAGCTATCTTGGGGCCAGGCATCCCAGCTGGGAGGAGGGCACTGACCCAGGACAGCCCAGGGACAGCTCTGGGGCAGGGCCGGTCTCTGTCTCCTGCGATGGTGGTCGGGATGGGACGCCTGGACGCAAACCCCCACACCCCGGTGGCCATCCTCATGCTGCTGTGACCTGGGAGCATGGGGCTGGGAGCCCTGGCCGGGTGCTTAGTGGCTGTCCGGCTCCGGGGCCCTGAGTCCCCGTCTCCGTTTGTGATGTGCTTCTCCAAGGAGCCATGCCTAGCTTTCCAAGAACGCCCTCTCTCTGCCTTGGTGCTGTCCCCAAATCCAGGCGGCACCGTACAGAAGCCGCTTCTCCCCTCAGAGTGGGCATGGCAGCCCCTGGCACCAGACTGGGGGGATGGTCTTAGGGCAGCTGTGAGCGCAGGGCCCGCGGAGCAGGACAGGAGGGGAGGGGAAGAGAGCACGGTCCCTCCTTCCTCCAAAGCTCGCCCTGCCCTGGCGGACTGGCGAGTCTTCCAGCTGTGGACCCTGGGGGCCAGCACAGCTCCTCCTGAGGGTTTATTCTGGTGAGGTTCTGGCTCTGCTGTGTCCCGCACCCTCTGCCCCCCAGAGTCAAGCCCAGAACCACAGGAACCAGGGGGGAGGGGAGTCTCATGCTCTTCTGTCCTGGGGGGCTCTTGAAGTGCCCCCCCACACACACACGCCCCAGCCTGGCCCCGAGAGTCCTGGTGGGGCCCTCAAAACGTTCCCCAGTAAAACCAGGACCAGGCGGAGCAGTCACCGTCCCTTCTGGGATGTCCCTCGGCTCCGGAGAGCCAGCCGGGAAACCAGGAGGCAGCAGGGAGTGAGAACAAAACCACCCTGTCTGCCCCACCTGGGGGAGCCGCAGGGAGGCCCGGTCGAGCCACACGCCCAGGGCAGGCGGGGAGGGAATGTGGCACGGGCCACCTGCTTCTCAAAGCTGCCACCTTCACACACGGTGGGCGTCCCTCCAGGGGCCACCCGCACGCGACACACAGGACCACACGGAAACGCTGCGCCCGGTGCGGCTTCGACACAGACCTCCCTTCATTCTCTTTCGTGCTTAAATAAAGAAGGAGCAGAACTCGTTTTCTGTTTCTTTCTTTTTCTTTTTGGTCTTTAAAGTGACAGAAAGGAGACAGGAGCAGCTCCTACAAACAACAGGCCAAGCTGTTTTCCTTTGGAAGTCTCCCGCATTCCCAGAGTGGCTCCCCTCTCCAGGCCCTCACCGCCAGGGCGCCCGCGGGCCCCCAGCTTTGGGAGGATCATGGGGGAGGCCGGGCAGGTTCCGGGTTCTCAAGTGCACAGAGACCCCGCGCCGAGGGCTTGGGGAGGAAGCGCCCCACACGTGCAAGCTGGTTTCTGGAAGCCTGCGGGCCTGAGGGGGCCTGGCCCAGGACCTGGACGCGGGGTGGCAGGCCTCGCCTCTGCTAGGTGCCCCAGTGGGCGAGGCAGCAGCAGGAAGGGCGTCGTGGGCTCCTGGAACTTCACAAACCGCAGGAGCTAAAGCCTGAGTCGGGGGAATAAAGACGTTCAGCGGGGAGGAGCCGTGGTGCTCCTGGGGGCTGTCCTCCTCCCCACACACACCTGCTCCCCTCTGGGGACCCCCCAGCAGGCTGGCCACCGTGGGCCTGGCGCATTTCTGCAGGCAGCTGGCCAGAAGGCACACGGGGCCCCTCAGACGGAACAGGTGATGCGGAGGGCACCCCCAAAGTCAGAAGCTCCAGGAGAACAGCCGCGCCCTCACCGTCGGTGACCTTGAGGGAAGCAGAGAGGGAAAGAGGTTACCTCGGGGTCAAGTGCTGGGGGACAGGCCCCTTGGGGGTCCGACCAGCAGTCCAGAGCACCCGCTCAGGCTCTGTCTCGCCAGGGACCCGCAAGGACCCCCCAGCTCCCACTGGCCCTCACCACCCCAGGAATCACGCCTCCCTGGTGCCACATTGTGCCCGCTGAACCTCCTGGGTGGCCCCTGTCCCACTCGTGTCCATCTCACCTCCCAGGGCCCCAGGATTTCCCAGAAAAAGGTGCAGGACACTTGACGGCTCAAGAGCCCAGACCACGGGGCTCCCCATGAGACACTAGATCCTTCTGGCCCCTCATGGCCAGGGGGACTGGGGAGCTAAAATGGTTGTGCACATGGCTTGGGGCTCACAGCTCAGATGGACCCCAGTGTGTCACCGTCAGAATGTGTGACCTACACCCTCTGGAGGGACACGCCCTCTTGGTGTGGGGGAGCCCCCTGGGGCTGAGGGGACAGACCCTTGAATAAGAAAACCTTTCCCAGGTCTCCCTGAGCAGGCCCGGCCGCAGGGATGGACGGGCACCTCAGCCCCGGCTCCCGGCCCCGCACGGGGACAGCAGCCACGCCTGCCAGAAGGGAGCTGGCCCGAGTCTGGTGACCGGGGGCAACGTGTTCTCTGCACTTTAGTCAGGGGGTGGAGGGACACGTGACAGGTCTGCAGGGCCACACGGTCACAGGAGGTCCTGGAGGGCGAGGGGAGCTGGCGTCCAGCAGACAGGAGACAGTCCGGCCCGGCCAGGAGAGCCCACAGGGCGCAGACGGCTGCTCTCCCACCAGGAGGGGCCGGGCTCCCCCACCCGCCCCCCCTCGATGCGCTCGGACCAAACAAGCGGAAGCGATGCTGCCGGGGTCCTGCCTCAGACCCCCAGATGGAGATGCCGCGACAAGGCCCAGATTGCCCTGAGACCGCCACGCTGGGAGAAGGCTCGGCCGCCACGCGGAGAGGCCCTGCGTGTGTGTGAGAACGATGGGGGGGGAGGGGGAGAGAGAGAGAGAGAGACAGAGACAGAGAAAGAAAGGGGTGGGGGGAGAAAGACAGACAGAGAAACAGAGACAGACACACAGCTCAGGGCACCCGACGTATCGTGGCAGGGGAGGGGCGCCACGGCCCAGGAGCACACACAATCCTAAGAAACACCAAAGCCGCGACACGTTAGGCCCGTGTGTGGTGGCAAAGCCTGTTCACACATCACACAGTGATCGTCGCCGTCTGAGGGCCCTGAAGGGTTTGATCTCTCTTAGCTGGGGACAAATAAGTGAGAAGAACATAAAAACTAAGCAGCCAAAGAATGAGGCAAATTCAACTCTGCAGAGAATAGAGCTGAACAAAAATGAAATTTACTCACAGGTATCTGCACGGATGGGCTGCGACGTCTAACACCAGCACTGAATCTGGACTCAGCCAAATAACTGTGTGTGTGTGTGTGCGCACGCGCGTGTGGACACGTGTGCCCAGGTCAGCCCCGTCCACACCACACCGGCCCTGGGGGGCTGGCCTGGAGGCCCCAGGACCCACCTGTGCCCTCGAGGGGCACAGAGGTGGTGCAAGCAGGTGGCTGGGAAGAGCTTAAGCCCAAAGCAAACCCCCCCACCCCCCCGGAGGACGCGGCTGGCCCCAGGTCGGGGGCTGGGTGGAGGGGACAAGACACTGACCTCCCAGACCTTCCAACACAAGGCTGCTGCCCTTGTGACAGGTGTCCGTGGTTGGTGGCCCCTCCCTGCGACATCACCGAGGCTCAGGCGCACTGACCATCCAGGTCCCAACCCGGCGTCAGGTTCCCGAGGGGCCCAGGAAAGACCCTGGGGCAGAAGGGCTGACAGCAACAATCCCCCCCGTGAGTGGCCCGGCTGGGCGGGGGGCAGGGGACGGCCCTTCCTCCTCTGTCCAAAATGGCCGGATTCCGGTGACCGGCAGAGAAGCTCTCTCAGTGGCTGCAGCAAACCAGACCCGTGTTGGCCCTGACACAGGGCTCCGGGGGTGGCCAGCAGCCCCCCGGGGGGCAGGAGGGGCGGTGGGTGCAGAGAGGGGATGGGGGGTGTGAGGGTGGAGATGACCACGGCCCTGGTGCTTAGGGCTGAGGGACCATCACCACCCCTGCCTCGTAGACAGGGGCTCAGGCTCCCGACCCTGTCCAAGGTCACTCACCTAAGCCTCGAGGCCAGGACGCAAACCCACATCCCAGGGTGACCAGAACAAAGCACCCCAGACCGGGTGACTCCAAACCACAGTTACCCCCTCTCTGTCCTGGAGGACAGACCCTTGGAATCGAGGTGTCCCCAAGGGGGAGCCCTGACTCTAAAAGGCCTGAGAAGGGGACCCCATGGGGCCCTAGGCCTCCCTGGTCGTAGACCCCACCACAGTGCAGCTGGACAGACGTCAGGCTGAGCCCCAGGAGCGAGGTGCCCCGAGATGCCAGGCCCTCTGCTGGAAACAGTGTCCCCCCAAGTCCAGGCCTGAACACCCAACCCCGGCCCCGACCACACTCCCTGCAGGGAAGGCTGCTCCAGAGGGCTCCACAGTTCCCTGGCCCGTCAGGGAGGAGGCCTGAGCAACACACACTCAAGGGGCAGGGGTTTCTGACCTGGGGTGGCAGTCCCTTCCCTGGCCAGGGAGAGGCCCTGACTCAGGGTCCCCAAGAAAATGTCTCTCAGAAGAACATGACTCAAAGTCACTGTGTCACGGGAAGCGTGCTGATCCCAGTGAGCTCTGCCTGGGGGGTGTCTCAGGGAAGCTGGACGAGGGTGACAGCCACTCTCCATGGATGCGGGAGCTGGATGGGGCTCTGCCCGCCCCCCCACAGCCGCTGCGCGCTCTGGGCAGACGAGGTGGGGTCCCAGGTCCTGCACCGCTGAGCACGCAGATCCCAAATGAGATGAACAGTCCCTTAGGAAGAAACACTGGCCAGATCTCGGCCTGTTGCACAAACCCATTCCCCCCAGAACCGTTTTCTTTCTGCCTTTTCATCTGTCCCTGCCCGGGAAGCAGCTGTGACCACCCAGGCTGAGCTCCTCTGCAGGCGTCCGCACAGGGGACCAAGAGCCCACCCTGGACAGGGGTTTGGGCAGCCACACCTCCATGATCAGGTTGCTGAGTGGCCCAGCAGACACGGTGAGGAGGGGCATGGGGGCTCCGGGGAGGTCACGGCCGGTCACAGCGGGAGCTGCTGGGGGCCGAGGGGTCAGCACCACCCGGGAATCGGCGCACGGGCCGCCCCTTTCCCTTGAATGCTTTGGGGGCTCACATCAAAGGCAAGCACACTTCGCTGCGAGAACCACACCACCCCGGGAGATAATTAAACCTGCCCAAGCCCCTCTCCGTCAGCAGCACGACCTTTGGAGATGTCGTTAAACATCCATCAGCCCTGATCCTCGTTAGGAAAACGCACCACAGTCTCCAGAGGCGGCGGCCAGCCCGCCCCTTTCGCCCCTTTCTGTCTCGTGCACCACACGGGGCCTTCAAGGAGGCCCCCTCCCGACAAGACAAGCAGGGTGGTCACGGGTCTGTCCTAGTGCCCTCACCCACCGCCGCTCCGGCTTGGCCGGGCTCCATGGGAAGAGCAGGTGTTTTGAGAAATCTGGGGAAGAAGGGGGAGCCCCCTGCACCCTCCTTGTACCCAGCAGCCAGGAAACCCCCCTCAGAATGCGTGGGACCCCTGCCGGGTCACTTCCTTCCTCCCAGCCCAACAGGCCCAGAACCTGTCCCTTGTCATGCAGGGATGTTCTGGGGGACCCCCCCAGAGCACCCCAGCTCCTGCTGTACCTCTCACCCGCCCCCCTGGAAAATGCGGGAAACAATGGGAAAGGCGAGATCACTACACTGGCTGCTGCTGGCGGCCACAGCTGCACAGAAAAGTTTGTTCTTCCAGGGGCTTCCTAGGCAGGAAGACACCCAAATGCCCAGCACGGCTGCCCCGCCTCCCCTCACCCCCACCCCAGGCTCCGGGGTCTCTGGGCAGGGCCCTGCCTCCACCTCCACCATGCAAGTGCCCGGACATCCCCTCCCCCCTTCCCCCCTGTCTGCCCCTCACTGGTCCGGGCTGACCTCCCAAGAGCTTGTCCCCCATCAGGAGTGTCCCCCATGGGGCCCCGAGGTCACCACCACGGGCCCCATGGTTAAGGTCAGCCGAGGCCGCTCTGCCCGCCCGAGTCGCTGGTGCCCTAGTGACTGGGTCCACAGCTGGGGCTTGTCGAGAAGATGGGGGTGACCAGGAGGGCTCCCCTCCCCCTACAGGGCCTGGGCTGTGTGGGCGGAGGGTGGGCAGCGTGGCGGGTGCTGGGCAGCGTCCCATGTCCCGTGACGGCGACCAGAGCTGCTGCTCCCAACACGTAAGACCAGAACTAAGAAGGCCCGTCTCCCCAAACCACAAGCCTTCTGAACACAGTGACATCAGCCAGCAGCCACACGCAGAAGGGGGAACCACCAGGCGTCACAAAACAAAGCAAGAGAGGCAGCCACTGGCCGGGCATCGCGGACGTCCACCGTCCTGATGGTGTGTGCAGAACGCCCCCATGCAGACCCCCACCAACCCCTCCCCCCCCCGCCCCCCCCACGGCCCAGTCCCTCAGAAGTGCCTGCCACACAGTGGCCACCTAAGCTCACATCCTGGGTCTGTGACCCCGCTCCAGCCCCAAGAGCCCCACAGCACACGGCCTTCCATGGGCCACACACACACACACACACAGAGCTCTGCCACTTGACTTTGGCTCTTGGCCAAGCGCGGCCACCCCCTCAACCCTGCGGAGACCTGTGTGGCCTTGGCTGTGGCCCCCGTGCACCCTCCTCTACAGAACTGGGCCCGAAGCCACCTGCTTGGTCCCCATGGTTCCTGCAGCACCACAGAGACCCCGGCCCAGGTGTGGGGATCCCAAGGCCACTGAAGTGCTATTTCCTCTGGGAAATTCAGACGCGCTGGCAGGAGGCCTTCAGAATCAGGGTCAGTCACGCCCACCGGAAGTGGACTCCCCCCAGGAATGCGGGTATCAGAAATGCCGGCTCCTCCAGGATGGAGGGCTGCACGACTGTGGTTTGAAGGAGTTTCCCCAGGATATTTGGCAGTTGATGCGTGGCCCAAACCCTCTGGTCCGGAGGCCCAGGCGCCCCGCTCCCAGTACTCCCTCTCTGTCCGGGGGGGGGGGGGGGGGGGGGGGGGGGGGGGGGGTCCGGGGCTGAGGTCAAGGTGTCCAGAATCCCCAGGAGAGCCCGGGCTACACGTGATCTGTCCACGTGGACGTGGGAGCCTCCAGCTCAGGGTTCTTATTCCAGAGATGCCCCGGGGCAGGTGCCAACCTGCCCACCTGCCCCAGATCCTCTTCCCGGGCGGCTTCCCCCACTCCAGCTACCCCTCCAGCTGGGAAGCACCTTCTCTTGCCCGGGGTGCTGTGGGCTGGTGGGCACATCAGGCAACCAGTTCTCCCCGAGGCCTAGACGGGGCCAAGGGTGCTGGTTGTGCAGTGGAGGGCCCGGCTGGGGGTGAACCCCAGCTGCCTCCCGCGAGCCAGCGTCCCCAGGTGTGGGATGGGGTGCCACAGCCCCGTTCCCCGGTGCCGCGGGCCCCTGCTGCGAGGGTCTGAACTCACGAGAACTTACTTACCTGAGGGGGAGCCCACACAGGGAAGCACAGAATGGAGGGGTGGCTTGTCAAAGGGGCCCTGATGGAAATAAGGGTGCAGGGTGACCATGCCGAGCTGGGGGCCTGTCAGGCACAGCTGTGCACAGGGGGCTCTGGGAGAGCTTCTCCAAGAGGGGGACGTGGACCAACAGCCTTGAGAAAGAGGGAACGACCAGCAGGCACGGCGCGAGGCAGCCGCTGTGGCTTTGCCACACGGTGCCAGGGGCAGGGCATGGGGAGAACCTAGGGGTTCTCAGGGGGCCTGTCTGCCCTACACCTGCAGCCCCACTACTGGGTCCAGTCATAGTCTCGGATCCCCCGAGACCTGAAGGACCTTCCTGCCTGGTTACGTGCTCACACCCCCCGCCCACACCCCATCTTGACGTGGCTTAGAAAGGTGCAAGGGTGCTGGTGGGCCCAGGGACTCTGCCAGGATGGGGACATGGTCTCTGCACACGGCCACCAGCATCTGGTTGCTGCGGGTCGCAGGTGCAGTGGGGCACCTGGGGGGTGTGGACGCTGCTTACGCCCAAGCGGGGAGAGGGGGCTCCATATCTGTGCCCGCTTATGTCGCAAACTCAGGAAGATCAGCCAACACTGGGGGCGCCAGGGCGGAGCCAGACCTCTCCAGATGGGACTGGTTGCACCGATTTGACGTGGGACCCTTGTCACGTCCATGAGCACGTAATTACAAAACACACAGGAATAACTACAAATGGAACGTAAAATAAAATAAATAACCCTAACTGTAGGTCGTAACAACCACAGAGAAAGAAACTGTCTCGATGACTTGGAAAGAGGAACTTGACACACAGCCCCCACCCCAAGGACACTAAGATCCTTAAGGAAACCTTGGAGTATCCCCACTGATCACCCAGTAGCAGTATTCCACATATATTACACAGCTGGTAATTACATGCCAAATATATGCTTTACATATATTTAATATTTGACTAATTGTACATACACATTAACTTTTACATAGAAAATTAATACCGTTGACCCCTCAATAGGGATTGGGAGCACCCCGGCACAGTCAAAAATCCATGTGAAACTTTGACTCCCCCCAAAACTATTGTTAATTGGAAGCCTCGCCAGCAACATAGTTAACACATATTTTGTATGTATTATATGCTGTATTCTTACAACAAAGCCGGCCAGAGGAAAGCAAACGTTATATTAAGAAAACCGAAGGAAGAGAAAATTTTACATTTACAAACATTCACACACTGCTGTGTATTAATCGGAAAAAAGTCCGTGTACAAGTGGACCTGTGCAGGTCAAGCCCGCGTTGTTCAAAAGTCAACTCCATGTGAATTTCATTAACAAGCAAGATTTTCTGCATAAGAGAACAGAAATGCAAACCAAACAACCAAGAAGTAAAAATTCTGGATTAGAAAAATCAGTGGTGGGGCGCCTGGGGGGCTCAGTCGGCGAAGTGTCCAACTTCAGCTCAGGTCACGACCTCACGGTTCATGAGTTCGAGCCCTGCGTCGGGCTCTGTGCTGACAGCTCAGAGCCTGGAGCCTGCTGTGGACTCTGTGTCTCCCTCTCTCTCTGTCCCTTCCCCACTCATGGTCTGTCTGTCTCTCTCTCTCTCAAAAATAAATAAACATTAAAATTTAAGAAAAAGAAAAGAAAAATCAGTTTCAAAGTCGATTTCTCTTCTAAAGAAATTCCTAGGTCTGCTTGGAAACCACGGGGGAGGGATCACCAGCTGCCCCTCCCTCGAGAGGACACAGGACCCCTTGGGGAACGGCCAGCCCCAGGTGTGGGCGGGAAACGAGCCGGAATCCTGGGTTGTGTACAAAGCATGGCCACGGCTTGGGAGCCGCTGAGCTAACCTGCCGGGATAGCCCTTGGGGACGGAGTGACAGAAGCCCCAAAAGGGCAATCATTGCACAGATTGACGGGAGTGAGTATGTCCCACGAGGTTGTGTGCTGTGACAGTTCCCTGGGCACTCTGCAGAGTGCTGGGAGCCGACCTGTCCTGCAAGACTGCATCCAAAGGTTACGGGATGCCCAGGGCGTCACTGAAGGTTGCTAAGGAAAGACCTGAACAGTGATTCTGAAGAAGATGGGGCCCTGGTGGAGGTGGTGCTGCTCGAGTCCCACGGCACACGTGTGCAGAATGTGGGCCCTTCCCCGTGCACCCCTGGACCTCTGACCCCAGGGCAGGTGCCGGGTCCAGGGGTGCTGAAGCTGCGTGGAGCCAGGGGTGAATATTCAGAGCAGGTGTGGGGGGGGGGGGCAGGGGCACGGAAGCAATGACATGCAGGGCGATGCGTGCTCTCCCTGGGGGTACAGGCAGCCCCTCCCCGAAGTCAGGAGAAGCCCCTTTGCTCCAGGTACCTGCTGCAAACACGTGAGTCTCCCAGCACAGCCTTGCCCCTGCTCCCGCCCCGCCTACCTGCACCCTGCCTGGCCACCCTGCACTCAGGGCACTGCCCAGAAGAAGCGGAAGAAGCGGAGAGGACGGCCCCGGCAGGGGGGAGGTCGGACAGGGCCTGCGCGCCCACAGCAAGCTCAGAATTCTCAGAATTACAGGCCTTAGTTTCCTCCGGGAACAAAATAATTATAACCTTCGCGGAGAACCTGAGTTCCCTGAAAGCAGTGCAGGAAGTCAGCTGAAAGCCCATCTCCAGACGCGGAAGCACCTTTTTATTTACAGCTGGGAAAAGAGAAAAGTCGGTTTGGGGCTCGCAGCTCAAGCACCCTGCTCTCGAAGGCACGACAGACAAGGAAAGTGAAACCCTGGACACGGGGTCCGGATGCTTCTGCCCCAGCCGGCCCAGCACACAGCACATGTACGCAGACTTCCAGCCTGAAGGACCCACCGCCCACAGGCACAGCCTCCCGGGGGGGGGGGGGGGGGGGGGCGGTGGATCCTTCCGGAACAGCACCACACAACCCCGTCAGGCTCCAGTCCCCTTCACCACCCGCTGACCCGTCCCTGAGCCCAGCTGGCCTGTCAAGGACGAGGCTGGGGGAACCAAGCTGAGTGGACACACAGGCCCCTAACATCTGCTGACCAGATGAGAGGGGACACTGGGCAACTGGGGCCCCGAGGACTTCAGGCCCCACCCCTGGAAGGGGACTGTCACCCTCTGCAGGGAAGGCGCTGCGGTGTGACCACATTAAGGGCTCTGATGAGGAAACGCTGGCTTTCTCGCACGGCCGCCCTGGGGTCCTTGCAGGAGGGGGGCAGAGGGAGACTCGACACTGAGGAGCGGGAGAGGCCACGTGACCGGTGCGGTCACAAGCCCAGGGACTCTGGGAGCCCCCAGGAGCTGGAAGGATCCTCCCCTGGGGCCTCCGGAGGGAGAAGGGCCTTGCAGACGCCTGCAGTTTGGGGTTCTGGCCTCCAGAGCCAGGAGAATAAATTTCTGTTCTTTCCGGTGGCCCCGCATGTGGTCGTTCGGGACAGTGGCTGCAGCTAACCCTCCGGACGCCGTTCGCTCAGTGAAGCAGAAACCCAGTTCCTGGCCCCTCGAGGGGGCTGCTCTGTGACCTTGGAAAGCTCCCTGCCTTCCAACACTCTGGCGGCTCAGGCAGAAAGGGGCGCGCTGGGGCCCCTCCAGCTCACATGCAGCCTGGGAGTGTCCCACTGGCCCTAGAGGCAGGGAGGGACCCCGCGCGGCCTTCTGCCCCCCCCCCACCCCACCCCCTGCAGGTACCGCAGAGCCTGGCCCACGCCTCAGCGGAACACTGCCAACAGCCCGTCCCCCACCCGGCTCTGCCCAGTAGGGTCCCTGGGCTCCGAGTGCTGCACAGAGGGTGCTCTCAGGGCCCCCGGGACCCAGGTCTCCTGTCCCCATAGCTCTGGGCCCCGCGGGGCACGCTCCTAATGACCGTCGACCCTCTCCCCGTGTGGGGCCAGCAGGCTGGACGAGGCCCCGTCCCATCTGTGCCATCCACCTCCCTGCCCAGTCCCCATCTCTGGGCCCCCGCCAGGCCTCACACCCCGTAACCTTGCTCTGCCTCTCCGCTGCACCAAAGCTTCCTCCCCTCCAGCAGCCGTCCCGTGGGGCCTAGATCATTCCACGGATCCACGACCCCAGGTCCAACATTGCCCTGAGTGCTGGCCTGCCAGCCGAGACTCGGGCACTCAGACACTGGCCACCGTGGTCCCCAAGTTCCGGGAGCCGACAACCAGCATCCCTGGCTGGTCTCTTCCGGCCTCAGATCCCCGCTCCCTGCTCTGTCCCCTCCCCTCCTGTCCACCTCCCCACCCCTGACCCCACAGCCAGGGGTCTTTCCAGTCAGAATGGGGCCATTCACCCCTCTGCCTAACATGCCCCCAAGGCACCCTCTGCTCTCAGGACAAGGCTGCAGCGCTGGCCTCCCCAAGCTGTGTGCCTCCTGCCCCACCCTGGAAAGTGCAAGATTCCTACCACCACAGGCACTCGCCCTAGTAGCTCACGATTAGCTCACCGTTCGTTCTCAGTCATATGTCGCCTCTTCCAGGCAGCCTCCCCGGATACCTAGTCCAGGTCAGCTTCCTCACCAGACACTCTGCTGTGGGGCCCGTGCCCCTTCTCAGCACCTTCCTGCACGTGATTACGCACAAGTCTGGGGAACATGACTCGCAAGGGAGGCCCTCCTTGACGCTGTGCACCCTCTGACCCCCATCTGGAGGGGCACTCAGCCCTCCGTGGGCGGGATGCCACCCTCGGGAGCAGTTACCCTCACCTGTCAGGCACCGCTGCCTGCCTGCAGGCCAGGCCTGACCAGTCAGCTCCCAAAAGGCCTCGCCCTGTGACCCGTGGAGCCCCTGGAGCCTCACAGTCAGGAGGCGGACACCCGCCCCATCCAGCCAGGAGCACAACGCCGTCCCCACCCCAGGGATGCAGCCTGTGGCAACCTGGGGGAGGGGGCGTGGGAGGGGCCAGAAAGGCGACTGCCAACAGGTCATTACCAGACCCCCCGGGCACCCTTCCCTCACCACCCGGCAGCACCCACGTGGCAGGTGCTACGGTCACTCCGAGACAGAGGAGGAAAATGAAGCTCAGAGATGCCAGCCTTCGGGGCCAGAGCAGCAAGCGAGCAGCCAGGGCCCTGCGAGGTGGCCCCATGTCTGTCCCTGGAGGTCAGTGCCTGCTGAGGACCACTGTGCCCTGTCGCTGGAGCCCGCCCCGGGCTGGGCTCTCACCGGTGCCCTGGCCGCCGAGTCCCAGGATGGCTCGGGGCTTCTCCAGAATGTCCCTGTGGACACCCCCCTCTCAGCCGAGCCTCCTGCCGCCCTGCAAAGTGGGACGGAGGAGTCTCGGGACCAGGTGGCCCCGGGAGGGAGCTGCCGCCACGGTGTGTGCTGCTTTCCTCCTGACCAGCACTGGTCAGCAGCACAGATTCTCCCCCGGGGCCGAGGGGCTCTCGGCAAGTGCCTCAGGGGGTGGTAGCAGGGCCAGTCGGGCTGGGCCCCGGCAGCCGGTGGACGTGGCCCGAAGGACAACCATCCCCAGCAACCCCTGCCCCAGCGGCAGGACCGCGCCGGCCTCCTCCCAGGCGTGCCCAGGTGCCAGCGACCATGCCCCTCCCGTGCGAGGCGAAGGCAGTTCCCGGCTTCCCCCTGGAGGAGCAGGCCAGAGGGCCTGGTGCCCAAACAGCACCACTGACACTCGAAAGCAATCTTGTGGACGGGAGACTCCCGCTCACCAGCACCATTAGCCTCCTGCCTGGCGTGGACCTCACGGCAGCCTTCCATCCTCATCCAACAAAACTAAAGAGTCACTCGGGCAAGACCACTTTGTGCTTTGGTGCCGACAAGATCCAGCATCCCTCGCTCCCAGAGCCCCACGCACCGCTGGGGACAGCATGGGCACAGTCCCCGAAGCCAGAGGGACAGAGACAGAGAGATGCTCAGGGACAGAAACAGAGAGAGGGAGAGAAACACAGAGAGGAGAGGGAGGCCGGGAGGGAGGGGGAAGGGGGCGGGGAGGAGGCCGGGCTGTGGGCACGGGGCCCCTACAGCAGGCAAACCTGTCTGGCAAGATTCTTCCCTCTGCTTCCTGGTAAACAGAGCCAGCCCTGAACCACCCCAGCCAGGGGCTCCCTGCCCGCCAGGCCACACTGTCACCCCCCCATACCCCCCCCCCCCCCCCCCCCCCCCCCCCCCCCCCGTGGTAGGCTCACGGCCCTAGGAACTGCCCACTGTGACCAAGGATCTGAAGGTCGGTTTCGAGGACTGACTGCTCACCACATCCTCGCTGACAGCACGGGCCCACGGCGAGTGGGGGAGGCGCCCAGCTTCCACCCTGGCCCCAGACCAGGCCAAGGGCAGGAGGGGCCTGGTGAGCAGAGAGGTCGGGTAAGGGGGCAGCAGAGGGCGCAGACGGTCCCGGGGCCCACAGGACACACCCAGAGCGGGGAGATGCCCAGAGCACCTGGCCTTTCTCCAGACTCCCCCCGACACACAGGGCGCCCACGCCCCATCACAAAGACCCAGAGGTCACAGGGCTGTGCCCACTTCGGGGGAGGACAGGTTTGTGTCCGGACCCCTGGGAGTCTTTCAGAGACGGTGACCAGGCTCGATGCAGGAAGCAGGTGGAGGAAAGGGTGGGGACAAGGCTTCGGGAGTCCTGGCTGTGACCCCGCCCAGGTGCACCCCTCACCATTGCTTCCTCAATCCTAGGACCCCCCCAGACACGTGGCACAGCAGTGAGGGACCAAGCCGGGTGCCCCACAAACCCCTTCCCAACCACACGTCGGCCGGCCCAGCTGAGGCCCGAAGGCCCAAGCTGGGAAACTGGCACCAGACAGGCAGACAGGCAGGTGGACCAGACCGGACAAGGTCAGCTAGAGGTCACAGAAACTGAGGCAGAGGCCCCCCTGGGGTGGAGGAGTGCCCCTCTGACACCCGCCTCCCCTCTCTCTGCTTCTGTGGGCCTGGGCCTTAGGCTAAGGGGCCCGAAGAGGGCCATGGCCTGACCTCCAGAGGGGGGCCCCACCACACGCCCTCGGGTCCAATGCAGGCAGCCTGCACGGGACCCGCCTCCTGCCGTGGGGAAGGACAGGGAGGGGAGTGGGCCCCGGGGGGCCACCACGGGGGCCAGTGACCGCTGGACACACCCCGCTGCTCAGGCCCCAGAGCCGACGCCCTCTGATGGGAACACACCCAGCCCCTCCCTGCATCCTGGGCCCCCCGGGAAGTTCACGGCGGGCAGCCTCTGCCCCTCGGCCGTTTCCTGACACCCCACATGGTGACCACCCCACAAGCTGCCTGGTGACACCCCAGGCCCATGGGGTCTCCTTCTAAGACCTGGGGTGGGAGGCCCTATAGAGTTCTCCCGGAGGGGAGACAGAGGGTAGGACACCGGCCCAGGGACAGACCCCGGAGCACCTGACCGACACAGGTCCGGGAACCACGCGCCCGCGGGAATGGGGGGTGGGGGCTAAGGCCACGCGAGTGGCATCTGAGGGCAGCCAGCCAAGTCAGGACCCACTGGGGACAGGAGGGAGGGGCTGCGGCCCCAGCGTGGGGAGAGAAGAGGGAGGGACCCCTCAGAGTGAGTGGCCAAGAGGAAGCTCCCCCCCCAACACCTGCGCCTTCTCCAGGACGCAGATAAAAGGGGACGGAGATCTTTCGCGGCCCTTGGAAAACTGGCCGCAAAACACCAACCAGCCCTGTTCTCCGCACGGTGGCTGACGATCCCCCACGACTCGACTCGGAAAGCCTCTCTTCCGCGAACCGCAAAGCAGGGTGCCGCTGCCATTAAGCAGGCCTCTCTGCCAACTGCCAGCCAGAGGTGGAGGCTTCCCAGCAGAGCAGCGGGAGGGGCACAGGAGCAGCCCTGCGCGCTCACCTGGTCGGGCGGCTTACGTCTCAAACTGGGTTAAGACCTCCCTTATTTCCGGGGCCACATGCTGCGCGGCATTGGCGGCCTCCGTTATGGCTTTCCGGTACATCCCCTTCTTCTTACGGTTAAATCTCAGTTTGAAAAACTCAGAGAAAGGGGAGAGTTTTGAAGTAGACAAGAATGACGTAGTCGGAGAACCAAACCACGAGACTTTGGCTTCTTGCCAGGAAGGCTCCCCGTCCTCCTTCTGGCTAAGACTGATGTCAAGGACACGCGCTGGCCACCAAGGAAAACCATGAATCTTACCCCACACGATGTCCCCTACGGCCACGGTCCTTCCGTCCTCAGTCACGCACTTGGAGACGCTCTGTGTGTGCAGCCTGACTGTCAGGGGCGGGACCGTCTGCCTCGCGGCCCCGGACGAGGACCTCACAGACGTACCGTCGCCGGACAGGTCACACGTGTCCGGTGACGGCACTTCTGAGCTGCACGATTTGGACTCGTCCAGGCTGTCGCTGCTCCACACAGATTCACCGGCACAGTCCGTCCCCCTCCTAGGGCAGGCGGCGAGGAACGCCAGGCCGTCCTGCTGGGGTTTACCCTGGGGACACCGCTTGAAGTCATCATCCTCGCCAGAACTTCCGGAAGACGAGTCCGCCGGCCCACGGCCCGCGGAGCCGTGGCCCAGGAGAGAGGGTGAGCTGGCCCGGGGGCCTCGCCCGTGGCCGTTGAGCGCCTCCACCAGCTCGGCTCTGTAGACGGGCTCCCGCTCCCCGGCCCCCGGGCGGTGGGGCTTCAGGCGGATCTTGGGGGGCGGCAGGCCGGCGCCAGGGGGCCCGGGGCGCGTCAGCTTCAGCTTGGGGATGGAGGCGCTGGGCCCGCTGGGGTCCTGGCCGCCACCGTGCAGGGCCTGGGAGGGGCAGAAGGGCTCGAGGGACCCGTGCACGCGGGAGGGGATCTCCACGACCTCGCCCGTGCCCTGGGGCGTGCTGTAGGAGATCTTGATGGCCGGGCTCCGTGGCACCCGGGCCTTGTCCTCCTCTCGCTTCTCCCTCTTGCTCCTCCTCGTGGCGGCCGCGGGGTCGCCACCGCCGGCCGGGTCCTCCGGCTTGCGGGGCTCGCTGTCAAAGCCAGGGCCGCTGCCCACCCTCCTGCGCGGCCTCGGGGCACCCGGGGGGCCGGGGCTGGCCTCGGGGGGGCTCAGCGTGCTCTTGCACTTCTCACAGAGTACTTGGCGCGGCCGCAGGCGGATGGGGCTCAGGGCCAGCCGACCCGGGTCACGGTTGCGGGACAGACGCCGGCGTGTCCTCTTGATGGTCCGGGGGGGCGGCTGCGGCACCCACTGCCGGTAGGTGCTTCTTAGCCAGAGCGGGGGAGGGAAGGGGGCGCCTTCGAAATACGGTGGGAACGGGGGCACGAGCGGTGGCTTGGGGTCTGCGGTCTCGGGGGGCTGGTCCCCGTCGGGAGGCGGTGGAGGGACTGTCCCCAGCTGCATTGCCTCTCCGTCCTGCTCCGCGGGGGCCGGGCCGTGGCAGCCGTTGACTGGGGGGCCCTCGGGCTGAGGCAGCGGGGCCGACAGGGGCAGGCCAAACAGGCCGGACCTGGCAGAGGGGAGACAGAGGGGAGAGTCAGGACGGGAGGACACCGCTGCACCTGGCCCCGGCCCGTGGGGCCCGGAGCACCTGGGGAGGCACACGCCCCCACGTGTCCACCACGTGGGACATTTCAGGGGAGGCACGTGCTCCACCAAGTCTCGTGACCAGCACGGCGGCCACAGCTCTCGGGTCCTCAGGGCCCGACGTCCACACCTTGGTTCACGGTAACAAGGGGAATTCGGGCAGATGGAGACTTCCCAGGGCCCCGGTGTAGGCATGGGGGCCCTGGGAGCCTGAGAACAGGGTCTCTGGTTCTGTGACATGGCCTGAGCAGGCCGGCTGCTCTTCACGGGCCTTGTCCACCTTCTCCCTCCTCCCAAGGGAAGACCCCAAGCATGCTCCCTACAGGGCTCAGGGCAGCCCATAGGAGCCGGGTCCCAGGCGCCGGCCGTGTGTGGGGGCAGCAATGGCCTCCACGGCCCAGAGGGGACAGAAGTCAGCCACCGAACCAGAGCTTTGGGTCTGGGAGTGAGATGGCTCCCTCCCAAATGCTGAGTCGGTCTCAGCTGTCTCCACGGCCCTCGGGTGAGGGTGACACCCACACCACCCCTGGCCACCGTAGCCTGGAAGGACCACCCCTCCTGCCGGGCACCCCCAGGCCCTCCCACAGGCCCTCCAGCTCCAGCAAGGAGAGTGGGCCAGGCAGTGTCGACAGGGCCACGAGACCCATGGGAAGGGAACACGAGAGGGCAGGAGGACCCCTCCCACGAGGACGCACGGCCAAGGCCAATGGCACAGCGGCACCCACAGGGCTCCGCAGCCACAGTCCTGCCCTCTCCCCGGGAAGCGTCGGGCCAGGCAGCCTCCATTCAGACGTCTGGGCACCTTGGGGCGTTTCGTTGTTGAAAGTTGTGGTCAGTGCTCCGTCCCCCCGGACCCCGTGCCGGGGATGTCGGGAGGCCGTACTAACTCGCCAGCGACGCCCGGGGTAGCAAGAAAACACTCACTGTTCCAAACAGTGAAAAACAAGGCCGCGTAGGTATGCGTAACTTCTAAACAAATGTGATGTCACCTGCGAGGCCCTTTGGCCAAAACCTGTTACTTTTTACGCACAAAAGCAGACTTCTTCCGCCAAGTTAAGGGAAACACGGCACTTCTGTGCTCACCGTCCACTACGAACCTAACCGAAGTAGAAGCGACAAATGAACGGTCTGCCTTTTCTATTTCCAGATGGTTTCTCCACTTGCTGTTCTCCAGAAGAATCGAGGCCAGCTAAGAGGGCCCACCGCGCGGGACATCACCGCCTCCAGCTTGGCCCCCGAGTGCCGCGGACCGGCCGGGAGCGGGCACAGGCCACACGGGAGCCGGCCGCAGAGGGCTGCGGGACTGGCCCAGGCGCAGTGGCCCGCGGGGACATCGCCTCCCCAAGGTCCTCGGTCTCGAGGTCGATGAGTTAACAATATGGCGGCACACCCACCGTGTGAACACTGCCCCGTTTTTGTGCAAGGTCGTGGTAAAAGCCCGGAAACCACGGTTTTCCTTTCTTATCAAGCTCCTGTCTACGTGCGGCCATCCCCTGACACTAAAGTCTTCGCGTGTGGGGGCAGGGGGTTCACATTCGTCTCCCCATGACCAGGGAGTCCATAGACACAGGACCGTGGCCACGGGCCCCAGGGAGACTGCTCCTGCCCTCTGTGTGGCCAGACAGCCGAGCTGTAACCTGTAACTGTGAGCCAGGGAGAGCGGTGGGGGGAGCCGTAAGGCCAGCCTGGGGGGGAGCAGCCAGCCACGGGCCGCAGGGGGGCACCCGGCTCCCTCCGAGGTGGGATTCTGCCCTGGGGGAGGGGGGAGCGGCCACGGTGAGCCCCGCCACCCATCTCCGTCCTCTGCTGGGCGTGTGGCTCTTCGTGTGCCCAGTGGCCCGGGACGGCCAGGCCATCCCCCTGGACCACATGTGCTGCGGCCCCTGCAGCCACAGGCCACGCATCCCTGCTGACCAACAGCGATACCAGAGTCTGCTCCCCAGTGCTGGTCTCCTGCACTAGAGGACTCGCACGCTAGGATGGGCCGGGACTCCCGGGGAACGGGGGGCCCCGGGGTCGTGTCCCCACCGGGAAAAAGGGTTCCGCACCCCGGCACCGGGCACACGGACCTCACAGCCCCAAGAGCCACCTCCGGTTTCTGTAAGTCAGGGTTTACTGACGCCCAGCCACGCGTGCTCGTGCTGGTGCTCGGACTACCCTTGGCTGCCTTCCTGCTCCCCGCTCCCCACCCCCCCACTGCTGAGTAGCCAGGACAGAGGACAGGCGCCAGGCCCAGAATAGCTACTGTGCAGCCCTCTCGGGGAAGTCTGCTGGGGTCCAGGTGTGGGAGACAAGGCCCGGCCCAAAGCTGCCCCCACCCCACCCACAGTCGTGGCCAGCAGGCCAAACCTCACCCTGAGTCCTCAGGCATCGGAGTGGGGACTGGACCCCACACCGGAATCAGCACCTGGTTCTTTCCTTTCAATAAGCCTCATAGAACATAGAACATTCAGAACAAAGCAGAAACTCTGAGCGCTAAACACATGTACTCACACCAAGACACACACACACACACGCACACGCACACACACACACGTGCACACACATTCACCCTGAGCTTCTGGGCCAGCGTGCTCACTGCCTCTTGCTGTTAGGGGTGCTGGGATCCCCTCCATGGAACCCATGGCGCCCATGTAGAGGCCTCAAACGAAGGGGGTGTTGGCAAGGAGAACGGGGAAGGCAGGAGGTCCCCACCCCCCGCAGCCGTGGTGACCTGACAGACGATGACATCAAGACACGCAAAAAGTCCCCAGGGGCCCCTCAAGGGACAGCCTTAGCCCCAGTGGGAACTCCAGGATGGCCAGGAGGTCACCGGGGAGACCAGCCCCTATGCTGAGTGGGCACCCAACTGCCACCTGTGGGCACGAAATAAGGGCCACAGTGAAGGTTCCAGAACCTGAGAGGGAAACCTGTAGGCACATCTACAGACCAAGGGGTCCCACAGACCAGGAGAGGCCACACAGCAGACAGGATCCACACCCCTGGGACCTGGAGTGTTGTTCCCAAGGCCCCCCCAAAGCCCACTTCCTGCCCCCCTTTACAGGCACTCAGACCGTGACCAGACCATGGGGATTCATCCACATTCCCCACTCCCCTCCCAAGCTTCTCTGCCTTCACCCCACTCGGAACCAGCCCATACCCCCCCAGGCTCTCCTTCCCTCTGCCCCACCCTGTCCCACGCCTGTGCCCCTACCAGCCTGCCTGTGGGGGTGCAGAACCCCTCCTGCCAGCCGGGGTCCGGGGCACCCCAAGAGCAACCCCCCGGGGCAGGTCCTTTCCCTCACCCGGAACCCGTCTTCCCTCTAGAAGCCTCCTCTGCAGGACCCTGTGGGCTGACAGCGCCTTTGGCCACCTCCCCCCCGTCAGGGGGACAGGCTGGGGACAGCTGGGGCGGAGAGGGGGTTGTCGCCCTACCCCCGAGGCCCCGAAGCTGTGCTCCAGGGAGGTTTCCCCCCCTCACCGTTTATGACACACCCCTCAGAAGTCCCTGCGTGTTTACGACAGTCACAGAGACCGGTGCACGTGCTCTATGGCTCCTGAGTGACCCCTCCCTGCCCTGGGAGGTCAGACACAGCTTCACAGAGGACCCAGAGCCCAGGCAACACGCCTGCACCTGCCCTGCGTGGGGGCCACAGCCTCGGGGGTGCGGCGGGCTCCCAGATGTCAGCTGCGGCCTTGTGGATCGGCACTCGGGCCGGCTGACCCCGCGGCCCCGTGACTCCGCAGGCGGCTGCTTCCTTCCAGCCTCGGCCACACCCACAGCTGCCGGAGGGTAAACAGCAGCCAGTGAGGGGCTCGCTCCCTGGGCAGCAGGAGCCTGGGCACCAAGCCCCGCGAGGTACACAGCGTCCCCCTGCCCGATTCGCCGATGGCGAGGCGGCTGAGGGAGGCCAGGGCACCTGGCGGGTCTGGTGACAGTAGCGGTCTGGGCTCACGTCTCAGCTCCACTGCCTCCAAGTACAGAGACACAAGCCGTTCTCGAAGGATCTCAGCACCCTGTCTCCAGCGGGGTGACCTCAACTGGACCAGAGGGCACGAGGCGTGGCAACACCACAGCCTGTGGTTTGCCTACGGGGCCCAGCCCCTCGGTGAGGCCAGGCTGTGCTGACATTGGCACGTGCCCAGGGTTGGTGGCCCCGGCCAGCCTGGCAGTGCCCCCCCAGGTGGCACCGCAGGGCCTCAGCAGGCGAGAGGGCTGGGAGCCCCGCTGTCCCGCCCTTTACTGTCCTTGCTGGACCTACCGGTTGCCTACCCAAGGATGGGGTAGATGTGTGTGAGGAGGGGCCCTGGGACTGGGGTGACTCACAGTGCAGAGCTGGGGCCTGGAGGGCCGGACTGACCAAGGTCTCCATGCAGGAAACTGGGGACCCCCAAACGAAACCTCAGCACAGCGTCCTCGGGGAGTTGGGGGAAGGGCAAAGGAAAGGTGGGGGACACCGAGGTGAGGAGCCCAGGAGACTCTGATGGGGGTGAGACCCAAAAGCAAAGCAGTTTTTCCCCCGAGTGTCCCCACTCTGCCGAGACGAAGGCACGGCCATCTGGCATGGACACCGGGCCCAGAGAGAAGCAGCCTAGCCTGCAGTCCTTGGCAAAACACCAGCGGCCGGGCCTCGGCTCACCCGCCCTCCCTGAGGTCTCACCCATGCAACCAGCTCAGCAAACCCCCAGAGCAGCCGGGCCCGAGCTGGCCCGTGGCCAGGAGGAGACGGCCCGGCCGCCTGCCAGAGCTCCCGGCCTCCCCTGCGGCCTCTCCGCTCTACCGACTCGGGATCCAAGCATCTGTGGAACCTGACAGTGGCCTCCGACCCCAGCCAGGTCCACGTTTGCCCTGGCCTTTCCTTCCTCAACCTCGCACAGGGAGAGGCTACCCTGGTGTCCAGTAGAGAGGTGAGAAAACGTGGCTTCTGGAACAGAAACACCCCAGGGGTCCATCCGAGGAGCCTGCAGCCCCAGGACAGGCCTGAGTCCCGATGGTGAGGCCCACCCTGCGGCCAGGCTCCTGCCCCCCACCTCCCTCCCCCCTCCCCCCACGACTCTACACGTTGGTTTAGGACACGTGCAGCAGTCTGTCTCCTCTGCAGCCCTGCACACAGGGAGTTGCAGGGCCTAGCCCCGAGGGAGGGTCAGGAGCAGGCTGGCACAGGGAAGGTAGGGTGGCCTTGCCAGGCCTCTAGGGTGTGGAGGCCTCCGGGTCCACTTCTGCTCAGGGACTTGTGAAAAACAGGTTGGCAGGGGAAGTCACAGCCTGGACACCAGAGTGACCCCTTGTCTACATGGGAGGCCGCCCTGCCCCCGTGGGTAGACCCAGGGTCTTGGGGACAAGCCATGGGGCAAGGCTGTCACATCTGGCCCCCTGAGTCCCAGACCACCAGCATCATCCCAGTAGAGCTCAGCTGACCACACCCTCATCTAAGCCATCTGAGGGCTCCCGCAGTCCACACCCCCTCATCACCTCCACGCTGGCCAGGTCCCCTGGGTGCAGCTGCCTGCCAGCCGCAGACCCTGCCACCCCATGACACACAGGGCACCTTGCTCCTGGCCCTTCTGGCCCCTGAAGGCAAGGAGGACGTGCTCAGCAGGGCCCGGACCAGGTGTCCATCGTTGTTTGCCCGGTGAACCATCCCAGGACCGGTCGCCAGTGGTCAAGCCTCCCTCCTGGACCAGGGGCTATGCCTGGGACGGAACAGGGGTGCTCTCCTGCCCGGGGACAGGCCTGCTGGGATTCCTGACTGGCTGGAGTCCCAACCTCCCAGGGTGGGGTGTGGGTCACAAAGGCCCAGGAATCTTGCACGGTAATGGCGCCCTGGGTGACTCACAACTGGGGAAGTTTGAAAAACACCAGTTCGGGGATGAGGGCTGGGGACCTGGGGTTTGCCATCAGGCCCGATGGGGCAGCTGGTCGTCGGGGCTCCTGTTACTCTCGAGACCTCTCCTTTACCACTCGGGTCTCTGCTGTCCTGGGGCCATGCCTCAGCCAGGGCCACCCAGGTTGGGGGACCTCAACCCCAGGGGTACCCCCAAACCACCCACAAAACAATGCCCACACCCGCCCGGCACCCCAGCCCAAAGACTTGGGGCAGGCCTGGGCCATCTGCACCCTCACTACACCAGGAGAAAGCACAGCCTCACAGGGAAGCTGGAGGGTCCACGCACAGTCTTCCTGGGACTCAGCCCAGGCACACAGTAGGTAGTCAATGAATGCAGGTGAAGGCACGAGAAGGCAGGCCCTCAGCAGTGGAGGACCTTCCTTCAGAGCACAAAGCAACCTGGCAGCAGGTTCAAGGCTCGGGTGGGAGGAAGCTGGGCACCGGCCCCGGCAGCTCCACACACCTGCTGAGATCTCGAGGGCCTCTGTGAGCTCTCGTCCTCCTGTGCACATTTGGGGACGGGAATCTGCCTCTCAGAGGGCCAAGGGAGGGGATGCCGCCTCCCAAATGCCCGGAGAGTGACACTGCTCATGGGCCCCGCTCTGGGACGGGAAATGGGGGCTGCACGAGGGACCCCTCCTCTGGGACTGCTCCACCCCTGCAAGAGACTCAGGCCCCCGGCCCCCCACCTCCCACCCCAGGCCCGCACACAGACGCTGGAGGCTGCTGACGATGACAGTCACTGGCACGTGCCTGGCCGCGCACCACGGGCACACCGACAGCTGCGGCCTCGCTGCCCTCGACAGACCTAGGACGACCCCACTGCTCTGGGACCCGCGGGTTCCCAGAGGTGGGCGGCTGTGTGCAATCGGAGGGAGGTCCCAGCTGTTGTTCCCGGCCGGCCAGCGCCACCACCCAGGGTGGGGCCTCCACTGACCGGCCCTGCCACTGTCACACGTCGGGGAGGGGCAGCAGGCACCGAGGAGGAGAAACCGGCCCCAGGGAAGGCGGATCGGTGCCACGGACACGGCAGCCCAAGGCCAGACACCGCGGCCCACAACACCCCACCCGGGGCTGCCAAGAGACCCCACCTGATGACCAGGCTGCAAACAGGAGCGCTGAGTCCTTAACATCACGGGCAGAGAGCGGAAGGCAGGGTGAAACCAGAAGTGGCAAGAGGAGGGGAGACGAGGGTGGGCAGTTTCGGGACCACGCCCCGGAGGGCTGGAGGCGCTGGGGGGCCGCAGGGGGTCTCGGGATTCCCCACAAGGAGGAGGGATCAATGCCGATCGGAAAGAGCCAGCGCTGAGAAGAGCTGCACCCACTGAGGCCTCGGTTCTGGGCCACTCTGGTTACAGCTGAACGTGGCCGTGGCAGGGCTGACGCCCACCAGCGTGCTGCTGCCAGTTCCCACACTGGGGATCCCAGCACAGCCTGCTGGCTTCTACGGGGGAGGGGGGTAGCGAGGGGAGTGACGGGGGTGTTGATCTCCACACCAGGTTAGCCACAGCCTCGGGGAGGGGAGCCCAGTTGGAGGCAGAGAGGAAGGGGGGTGAGGCTGCCATCTCGCAAACATTGCCACCCACAAGCCGAGGGGCCCACAGCCTCCCTTGTGCTGAGCTGGGGAGCCCAGAAAACGAGGGGGGGACGCCTCTGTTGCGAGTGCCCCTCTCCAGGGACGAAAGGCCAGGCAGGGCTGTGCAGACAAAGCCTGAGTACAGCCCCCGCACAGACAGGGGAGCAGGGACGGACCGAGCTGGCAGTCCTGCCCGAGAGAGGAAGTGATGGCCATCAGGGGCAGGAGACCTTGGCCACCCGGGGGGGGGGGGGGGGGGGAGGGAGGTACAGGCTTGGCAGCCTCCAGGTGGCTATGTTGCAGCCCTCGCCCCCCACCCCCACCGGGTCCCGCCAAGCACTCTCTGTGGTAGCCAGGGCGGAGCGGGGCGACAGTCACCCGGGAGGCCATATGTTAAATCACATGACCGGTGCATAAATGGCTTCTGGCACGTCTAATAAAGAGATGATGCCAGCAGGGTAACTGTTGAAGAGTGATGGTCTTCCTGCCACGTCCCCGCTACTGCAAGGTCTGGGCTCCACGGAGGGAAAAAGTTGGGCCTCCGCAAGGGGAGCCATTTACTGCTCTCAGCTTGGAGATAAGGCCCAGCAGGAGCGCCAAGACATTAGTGCCTGATTAATGCCTAATCATTTATCTGCGCGACAGCTCACTGCCATGTGACACTGTATCCAGGAGACTCTTCCTGCCTCCGAGTCCCTGCAGCGGGCGCACAGGTGCGTCTCAGGTGCCCCCAGGCCTGCCCGGGGACCCCCTTCCACCCCGGAAAGCAGGGCTCCTGCGGCCACCGCCCCCCGCCCCCCGCCCCCCGCCCCCGCTCAGCACCTCCACGGGCGCCTTCTCGCTCCCACACTGCCCGGGGCCCCTGCGCCCCAGGCCGCGCTGCGTGGGTTAAATCCCACCGCTGGACGCAACTGCTTGCCATCAGTCCAAGCCTCAGCCCCGAGTCGCTCCTAGGAGTCTGGGGGGACCCAGGGAGATAGACAGGACGCCCCCACTTGTGAGCGACTGGCAGGGCAGGGCAGGGCAGGTCAGGGCAGGCGCGCATCTGAACCCGCTCCCCCGCCGCCCCCCAACCGACAATTCTGAAAACAGCCGAATTCAACAGTGCGTCTGAACAAAGAAAAGTGCGTTAATTATGGCAGACGTGCGGAGTTCGGGAGCCGGCGGCACGCGGCGGCGGCGCGGGGACTCCCCGCCACCCCCCCCACCCCCCCCACCGGGCGCCCACCGCCGCTCCCGCCCCGCAAGTCGCGACGACTTTGAGAGGCGCTCTGGGCCCCCCGAGGGGCGGCCGCGCTCGCGCGCCCCGAAGCCCCGGGCCGGGGGTGGGGGGTGGGGGGATGGAAACCGAAAGCGGGCGCCGGCGCCGAGCCTGCCCCGCCCCGGAGCCGGTCCGGGCCCCCACCCCCACCCCGCCCCGCGCCGGCCGCCGGGGGTGGGGGGAGGGGGGCGCCCCCGCCCCCGCTCACTTTTTCGTGCAGTCCAGCAGGATCCCGGCGAAGCTGCGCTCGCCGCAGCTCACGGTGACCAGCAGCGCGCCGTTGACGACCTGCTCCACCCGCACCGGCAGCCGGCAGCCGGCCCGAGGCTCCATGCTCCCGCGCCGCGTCCCGGCCCCGGCCCCCGCCCCCGCCCCGCCGCCGCCGCCGCCGCCGCCGCCGCCGCCGCCGGGTCAGCCCGCGCGTGACGCCGCCCGCCGGCCGCCTGACGTCACAAAGCTCCGCTCGGGGCGGCCACCGCGAGCGGGCCGGGGCGGCGGGGGGTGGGGCGCGCGGGGCACCCCCCGCCCGCCGACGGGGCGCGGGGGGTGGGTGGGGGGGAGCCGGGGCCGGGCGCCTGGGAGCCGGCGAGGAAGCGCATTGCGGGACCCCCGGGACGGGGCAGGGCCGGCTGCGCCCTCCGCTGGGGCCCGCGGCCGCGAGCGCCCGCCCAGAGGACGTGCGGGCCGGAGCTCAGGACCCCTGCCCCGGGGCCGCTCCCCGCCCCCCGCCCCCGCGCCGGCCCGGCCCGGCCCCCGCCTTCCCCCGCCCTCCCCCCGCCTCCGGTCTGGCACCGGGTGGCCACCCGGCACTGCGGGGAGGAAGTCCGGGCGACGCGAGCAGGAAGCCGGTCGGGCCGGGCCGAGGAGACGCGGGCGCCCAGCTGCGGCCCACTCGAGTCCTCGCCGCGGAGGGGGCACTTGGCGAGCCTCGTGCGCTCGGCGCCTCCGCGGGTGACCGGAGGGCGCGCGCTCGGCTCGGGGCTGCCTGTGCGCCTGGGGGTGGCCCGCAACGGCGTTGGGGAGGGTGGGCCGTCCTCAGGTCTCGGCCGCGCGCCCCCGGGTCGCCGGGGAATCTGCGGGGTGCGTGCGACCCCGCTGCGCCCAGAGGGCCCGGGACCCCGTGCGGCGTCCACAGCGGAAAGGACCGCCTTCCCCGAGTGACAGCGGGGCTCCCCCACGCGCGCAGCTGGAGGGCTGGGCTAATTGGAGGTGCAGGCGCCGAGCGGGCGCGGGCCCCGCCGGGACCCCTTCCGGAACCCTGCTCCCGCGCGCCTCCAGCCCAGCCAGATTTCTCCACTGTCCCGAGCCTTTGCGCCTTTCGCACCTTGCTCGGGACCCCGTAAGAGGCAGCCCTTAGGGCCGGCCTGTTGCAGTGACCTTGCCCCGGCCCGGCTGGTCCCCTGAGCCAAGCTTGCAGCGAGCGCTTGGCTGGGCACCGGGGATTGGCGGGCCTTTGGGTTGTCCTGACGACCCGGACGCCGCCAGGCCCCGCCCACCCCCCCGCCCCCTCCAGAGCCCAGGCCCTGCCCCGCCCGGCTCGGACCTGCGCCGTGGCCGCCACCCCTGGCGCCGCCGGGGACAGTCGGGGCCGCAGTGGCGCCGCTCCTCCTCGCCCTCCGGCGGCGGGCCGCGCGGCGCGGGGAGCAGGCCGAGGGGAGCCGGGCGGAGCCAGGGAGCCCGCGGGGAGCTGGCGGCGCCTCACCGCCGCCAGTTTTACGGGGCTGAGGATCGAGGCCCAAGGAGCCCTAGGGGAGGCCTGGGAGCCCAGCGAGCACGTGTTCTCTGCAAGGCTTGGGGCTCCTCTGCAGAGTGAGGGGTTTCACCAGGAGGCACCTCCACCTGGCCACCTCTTCAGGGTCCGCCGCCTCCCACCCTGTGACTGTTGGGCCCCCAGCGGGAGCCTGTCTGCTTCTTCCCCCACAGGCCTTTGCAGCCTCCCTCCCCACGGGGGGAGGGGGGGGAGGGGGGGTGGGGAGGGGGGACTTTGGGGCAGAAATGCCAGGCAACAGGGGCCAGAGGCTGCCTACCTGCTCAGCACAGGTGCAAGCATGTCCCAGATGCCTCGTGGGCACTGGGACCATACCACGGACCAGGCTGCTGGGGTCAGAGTCAGATCCCAGACCGGTGGGGACATTACAGAGGTGGGCACGTCAGTGCGTTTCCCCGGGGGAGTGGGGGGGTGCTGGGTGTGGGTGGGAGGTGCCTGGGAGAGGTGCCCTGGAGGGGGTGCTTGAGTGAGCCGGCTACCACCCAGGGGAGAAGGGCCCCACAGGGCAGCTTGGGCAGCAAAAGGCTGCTGGTTGCCTAGGGGCCCAATGTAGGGGGCTTCTGGGGTCTCTCCCAGGCGTTAGCGGGAGGGGCAGGGAGGGGCTGGGCGCCAGAGGCACCCGAGGAGCTCTTCTCCAGGGGACTGTGAGTGCCAGCTGGATGGGAGGGGCCCGCAGACCCACCCTGCAGCTCTTCTGCCGAGCTGCCCGCCCTGGGGACTTTCTCTCAGCCTCTGCCCCGCTGGGCTGTGCGCTGTGCACTTTTTAAGTGAAGTCGGAAGCCATTTTCAAAATTGCTTCTCCGGGAAGCAGAACCTAAAGGCATTGGCGACGGTTGTTCGATCTGCAACTTAAAGGGTGGCGGTTTAGGGTCCCCCCCCAGACCATCACTCTCCTGGGAGGAGCACCCCAAGCCGGCTCGCCTGCTCCCCCACAGGCTTCCCCTCCACAGAGCTCTGATTAAAAGGCAGATACCCTTAGGGAGGGGCCGACCAGCCCAGGGGGCCTGGATGCTGACCCCACTTGCCAACTCCTTCCTGACCCAGTGTTGTGTCCTCTGAGTGTCCCCTTCAAAGGCCCACCCTACACACGCTGACCAGCCCAGCCCGGCCAGCAGGTTCTAGACAGAAGAGCCCCAGGCAGTGGGAGAGCTGCCCTCAGGCTGTGGAGTGACCCCCAGGCTCAGGGAGAGCCAGCTGGGAGCCTCCCCCCTGGGTCTCCGGACTCTGCCCCCAAAGCTTCTGCTCTCTGCCACAGGCACCGGGCCTACCCAGCGCCCAGCCCGTGGCCTGGCCTGCCCCGCAGAGTGAGCAGGGCCGGCAAACCCGGCCGGGTGGGCAGGGTGGTGGCGTGAAGGGGGACGGGAGACCATCCGGCACCCTCGCTGGGCCGAGCTGAGTGCCCACGAGCTGGCAGGAGGGGCGGCGGGGCGCTCTGGGCAGGCGCTAGCCGCTGTGTCCGGCTCCCCTGGGTGTGGTTTCTGTGCTGGGCCTCAGAGGTCCTCCAGGATCTGCCCCCACACCCCCGCTCCCTGCCGCCCCCCTGCCAGCCCAGCACCAGCGTCCCTCCTCGAGGACGGGCCAGGACCCTGAGAACCAGGGCCTTGGGTGGGGACGTTGGATCTCACTAAGCACCCACGTGCTAGCACCCATCCCGCGTCTGGGGCAGAGCGGGGTGCGCCAGCGGACCAGGCCTCCCTGAGGCCAGCACTGGCACATGGCCCCTGTGCTGTCCCCAAAGGCAGGGGTTCCAGGGAGTCTGCTTTGCAAATGCTGAACCCAGGGGACCCGAAACTTCCCCTGCGGGTCACAGATCCCATTGGAAACATTTGTTTGGTTCTGTTCCCCTCTGGACACCCTGCGTCCGCGAGACCGGCGTGGTTCTGTCTGACCGCCCTGAGGGGTCAGGTCTGGAGCCCTGTCCCCACCCCAGGGATTATGAGGACTGTCACGTCTCGGGACGAAGCATCTCACAGGCCTGGCTGGGAACGGAACCCGCTGGGACTCCTGGAGGTCCCACAGAGAGCAGTTAAGAGGACGGACTCAGGCCACGTTCGTTGCTGGAGTCCCACTGCCTCCCCTGTGCCTCAGCATCGTCCTCCATAGAGTGGGAATCACGGCAGTGACACACACAGCCTCCCGGTGGAGTGAACCGTCTAACGTGGGAAGGATTTCGCATGGCACTGGCCGCAGTAAGGACTCTGCAAGAGTTAGTGCTCATCACGGCCATCATACCACCGCCACCGTGGCCTGTCACCATCAGTTGTCCCCTCTGTCATCGCCATCACCACCACCTCTGTCATCACAACCACCTGCCATCACCCCTGTCACTGGGCCATCAGTGGAACCACAGGGGGAGGTCAGGGCTGAGCGGGGCACATCCCCTGAGCAGTGCCTGCCCGGTGGTGGCAGTGGAGGTGTGGAAGGGCCCGGGTGCCTCCCGGGGAGCTGTCGTCGCCCCACTCGCCCCATGGCCTGCGCCCCCCACTCCACTCCGGGGCCTTGTCAGGGGAGCTGAGGCAGCCAGGCCCGGATCCGAGGGGGCCCGCAGTAGCAGGCATCTGAACAAGAACAGTTTTCGGGCGGGGAATCGTTTCCCAAGGTAATTGCTTTCATTTCAAAACAGTTGATCCGTGGCCCTTCTTTTTCTGATCCAGCTCGCTGGCTCTTCTGTGGTCGGGGAGACCACGGCAGGCGACAGCGCAGTCCCTTGTTTACCCCTGCACACCTGTCACACTCACCTCCAAGGGCTCCCCAGGGCTCGAGGGCACCTGCCCAGTTCTTCATTTCACCTGGTTTGCCGTTCGCCTCTGGTGTCCCCATGACTTCCTGCAGGAGAAATGCCCCCTCCGCTGACCCCAACCGCCCAGGCGGAAGTGACCCAGCCTCTCTCCCAGAGTCCAAGACCAGCAGCGCTCCCGGGGAGGCTCCGCGTGACGAGGCGCAGCGGAACACGGCCCGCAGCAGGATATTCCCAGAGCCTGCCTGCCTGGTGCTCCCCAAGAACTCCGGCGGGCGGCCAGAGCAACAGACCGCAGAGGGTGGACCACGTAAAAACAGTCTCCCCAACGAGCTGCAGGCCCACGCGTGGGGGTGGCGGGCAGAGTGACGAGCTGGGGCCACTGCCCTGGGGTCCCGCCAGGTGGGACTGTGCCCCCAGGGGAAGCAGAAGCAGGGCCCCCACGCACGGGGGTGGCTGGGCCGCTGGCACTCGCCACGCCAGCTGACGGCCCCGGGAGGTGCAGCAGGGGGGGCCCCAGGAGGAGGAGGAGGAGGAGGACAGCGGGCGGGGTCCGAGGGCGTCTCCCAGGGGCGTCCTGACGGCTGGGCCACCCTCCTCGCCGGGCTCTCCCGCAGACCCACATCTTCTCCCTAAGGACCACCACACCCTGGATGGAAACCAGCCTCGGTCCCAGGTGGCCTCCTGGGTTTTCCTTCTCCTGACACCTCGTTAACCTCATTAGACATCTTTTGTGTCATTACTTCAACCTGGCACTAGAAAGCGGCTTCTATTTGCTAAAACAGCATCGATATTTCGCGGCTGAACTAGTTGCAAGTTACCCAACCTGGTGATTATTTGGAGAAAGCCACTCAGAGCTCACAGACCATGTTCTCACACCCGAAGGCTCTGTTCTGCCTGCTGCACTCAGCCCCCGGGCCTCCGGAGCCCAACCCCAGGACAGGCACTCCCCCCCCCCCCCCCCAGGCCCAGAGGGGCGGGTGGGCAGTTGTCACTTAGGGAGAGGCCTGTGCTGGTCCTTCGGGGCCAAGCCCAGGGGACAGCACTCCAGTGCACACACCAAACCTTGCTGTGGTAGCTGAAGAAACTTCCGGCAAGGGCGGGCGGTTCTTTCCCATTGTGCCGACCCCCACGTCCCTGGGTGTACACGGCCTTTCTCCTGCTCCACAGACCAACACAGTGAGCATGGAGAGCACAGAGATGGGGAGCACGGAGATGGGGAGCACAGAGATGGGGGAGCACAGAGATAGAGAGCACGGGGGGGGGAGCACAGAGGGGGGAGCACGGAGATGGAACACAGAGATGGGGAGCACAGGAACGGGGAGCACAGAGATGGGGGCACACAGAGATGGGGGAGCACAGAGATGGGGAGCACAGAGAGCATAGAGATGGGGGAGCACGGATATAGGGAACACTGAGGGTGGAGCACGAAAATGGGGAAGCACAGGGAGCACGAGGATGGGGGAGCACAGAGATGGGGAGCACGGAGATGGGGGAGCACAGAGATGGAGAGCACAGGGAGCATAGAGATGGGGGAGCACGGAGATGGGGAGCACGGGGGGGAGCATGGAGATTGGGAGTACAGAGGGGGAGCACGGAGATGCGGAAGCACAGGGAGCACAGAGATGGGGAGACGGAGATGGGGGAGCCCGGAGATGGGGCAGGGCCGCTCTCCACCCCCAGGGTTGAAAAGGCCCACGGTTGCTTCCTCCCTGCTCTGTCCCACCAGGAAGAAATGGAAGCTAATGGTGTCATGCCGGGGGTGCTGTTTTCCCAGTGAGCCCTACTCCCCACGGGCTCTGGCTCCCCAAGGCTACTGTCAGCTGTTTCCAGCCCAATACTGTGTGTTTCTGTGCACTGGGAAGCATGCAAACCCGGCCAGGGAGATTCTTCAGGCGTCCTGCCCGGGGGGTTGGCGCAAACAGTCTCTGTCCGGACGCCAGGAGCCGCGGTGGCCTGCAGAGTCCGCGTCCCGCCAGACCCGGCACGAGGACTCCACCCTGCACTGCCCACCTCAGCGCAGGTCTCTCTTGCTCTCTCCAGGCACGGCCTCCCCCACCTGACGACCACCTGTGGTTACTTGGGGCTCCACCTCTGCCCACAAGGCCCAGGGCCCACATCCTGGCCACACCTCCACACTGTGAGTCCCTTCTGAGACCTGGATGCCGGTATTTCCTGGGCTAGACAGTGGCCAGCGCAGGGGGGCTCCAAATGGCACCTGCACCTGACTGTGCGCAGGTGGCTGGCGGGAAGAGAAGGGGCCGCGCTGGCCGGGCCTGACCCTCATTTTAGCCCAGGACCACTGAGGAATCCAAGGATGTGAGACGTGAGCCAGGGCTCCCCTGTCATGATGCAGGTGCCTGGTCACGGTGGGAGAACAGACACCGCAGATGTCAGCCCCTGGGGGGCCCTACATGGGCCCAGGCGGCAGGCGTGTGCACGAGAGGGCACAGCCCCTACCCTGCAGCTCTGTGGCGGCCGTGTGCCTTGTCCTGGCTAACTCGAGGCACCACCTGCAGGGAAACTTGGGTTACTGCGCCAAGGCCTGGGTGTCAGCCCTGGTGGCTCCAGAGAGCAGGTCCTTGGTGGGGGACGCCGCGTGCAGAGGCCCCCGGATTGCACCAACTGCTCTGGACAGCGGCCATGGCCCTGCAGCCCACGCCATCCCATTTCCTAGCACAATCCCTGCCCCCCAGGGGTTCCCGGCCCTTCCTCTGGCTCTTCCTCCCTCCCCCTTCCCAGGGTTGTTGGGCAGAAAAGGCCTCGAGGTCCCAGGATGCACCATCCAGGCAGTTAGCACAGATGTGCTCACTCAGAGATTAAGGATGGAGGTCAGATGACCAAACAGGAGAGGAGCAGGAGTGGGTCGGTCAAGTGCCAGCGGGGAGAGTACCCCCATCCCAGACACCCCGATTCCACTGGAGGGAGGGTACCCTCCACCCAAGACACCCCGATTAAACTGGGGAGAGGGCACCCCACCCAGACACCCCAATTCCACCAGGGGGGAAGGCACCCCACCCCCAGACACCCCAATTCCACCGGGAGGAGGGCACCCCCACCCCAGACACCCCAAATCTACAAGGGAACCAACCACAAGGCCCAATCAGCAGCCAAGCTAGGATAGGACTCTAAAATTGCCCCCCACCAGTGCTAGCAGGATCAGTGACCTCTGTGTAGGCTCAGAATCAACGAAGGAAACACCGAAATGAACAAATCATAGAATGGTAGAATGAGTACTTAGGAGAAGCAATAAATAAACCACTGGTTGACCTAAGGAAAGGCAAAGAACTTGGGGTGGGGAGTGTCCCTGGTCACTGCCCCAGGCTCTCTCCCCTCCAACCTGCCTGTCTTCCGAGTCAAGTGGGTGCTAAGCTGGGGGCGGCTTGGGTCCCCCACGAGAGATCAGGTGGTACCCCTCGAGGGCAGTAGCCGTGCAAAACCAAGCCAGGGTCTGTTGGGGGGTTGGTCACTGGACCCCATGGTGGGCCTGGTCTAACCCTGCCTCCCTCCCACCGAGAGGTCAAGGAGCTGAGAAGCCAAATCAAAGATAGTTTCAAGGTCAAGCCCTTGAATTTATTGAACACTCAGTCGGAGGCTCCTGCAGGAGGGTCTGAGCAGCCTGGGTGAGGGCTAGCTAGGAGGGGCTGACGGGGGCAGAGGGGAGGGCCGGGTGCTGACCCGCGGACGTGCCGTCGGTGAGACGGGCAGAGACACGGGCACGGGAGTGCACACCCGGCGGCTCGTCCTTGGTGTTCTCTCCTTTAATCTGGCTTAACCCTTTTACAGCCTCTGAAAAAGCCGCGCAGACCCGGGGGGGAGGGGGTGGCGTTGGAGCGGACGCCCCGGGCGCGCTCGCAGGGAAGGACACTCGGAAAGGGCCCACGAGCCGCTGCACCCACTCCTCGGTCTGAAGAGTCTTTGTCAGCGCCAGGGATCCTCACTCATTAGCACTCGCGACCGTCCTCAGACTCAGTATTTCATGTGGAACGATATCTTCTGGGGCTGGGACGCGGGTGGGTGGCGTGGACGGCGCCCAGCGAGAGCCGCGAACCGGTGGCTTCTGGTTAAGGTCGGCCCCGGTCCCGGCTCCATCACTTGATCCTGTAGCTTCCTGGCCTTTCGGGAGAAAGGGAGGGGGTGGACGTTAGCCCAGCTGGCAGGTCCCGGGGTGGGGGCACAGCCCCGTCCACACAGAAGGACCGCGTACAGGTGCGCAGCGCTCTGTCCTGTCCCGGGGTCTGCAGGGGAGCCGGCTGAACACCCTCCCTCCCAAGGGGGACAGGGACCTCTCCGGTAGGCCCGTGGGCTGCGCCTCCCGGAGTCCCCACCCGGGCCCCGCCTGTGACATCTGCCCACAGCTGAGTGAATGCCAGTCCGTGGAGGGTTGAAGACAGGAGCAGGGGCTCCTCATGTGGCCGACGTGGGCACCATCCCTGACCATGACCCCTCCAGAGCTTCGTGCCTGTCCTGGGGAGGCAGGGCCTCAACTGCACCCTCACCCCACAGACACGGCAGCAGGACCAGGGTCCCGATAGTGGAAGGAGATGCCCAGCGGGGAGTCCTGTGCTTCTCCAGATCCCACGTTCTCAGCCAGTCTGCTGGGCCAGGAAGAGTGGTGGACGGGGCTCCGTGGCCCTCGGTGGGATAAAGCGGCCAGCATCAAGGAGGCAGGCTCTTTCCTGTCCCGGTCCCGCAAGAAGCTGGCCAGCGAGTACTCGTGTCTGCAGTGCTGGGACCTCCCCAGGGCATAACCCGGACCGCCCTCCGGCCCAGGCACCGAGACCCCTAGTGCGGATCCGTCACAACCGTGGGTTAACGTTCAGGTCCACGTCATCATGGCTGGGTAACGATCACTACCTTGGACGACGTGGGATTAGGGGCTCCGACCCTGCACGGCAGAAAATCCGTGTGTAACTACTAACTCCCCCGAAATGTACGAGCGGCCCAGAAGTTAGGCCTCTGTTGGCCAGAAGCCTCGCCGATAACACACACCGTTGAGTAACACCGATTTTGTATGTGGTGTGTGTTCCAGACGTCATCTTACGACAGTCAGCTAGAGAGAAGACGACGTCACTGAGGAAACCACAAGGACAAGTTACAGCACGTACCGTCAAAGACCCGCCTACGAGCGGACCTGTGCTGCCCCGGCCGTGCTGCCTGTCTTCTTCCCTGCAGAAATCTACGTCCGTCGTGCAATTCCTAACCGCTCCTTCAGAAAGATTTGCTTTGTTTTCGACACACTTGTCCGGGAACCTCTCGACATCCTGCCTCCTTGGTCAAATGCTCAGCGATCTGTCTGCCCAGGAGAGACCCTCGGGGCTCCTCACTGAGCTCCAGGCTGGCGGCCTGCACAGCCGACAGCCTGCGGGGGGGGGGGGGGGGGGGCTCCTGGGCTCTCTTTTGGGTCAGCTTCCTTTTTTCTGGAACACTCACTCCTTTCCCGTTCTGCTGACTTGATTTGGAAGGATGCACTCTGCAGTAGCTTCCAGAGAAAGGCCGCGCAGAAAGGAACGCAGTGAGACCTTGCGTGGGAATGCCTCTGTCCGTGGGCACCTGGCCTGCCAGTCTGAGGACAGAATTCCTTGCTGCCCCCCCACCCCCCGGTGGTGAGGCCACTCGGTTCTCTCCTGGCCCTTTGCAGGTTTCAGCTTCCTGTTAGACCAGACGGGACGCGTTACACTCCGTGACCTGCCTCTCACACATCATCGTCACCCAGGGGCCGTGGTTTACAGCAGGGCTCACTCCTGGTGTGCGTTCTGCCGGCCCAGACAGATGTATAATGACAGGTGTCCGTCACTGTGCTGTCACAGAGCTGGCACCACCCTGAACATCCCCCGTGCTCCGCCTGCTCATCTCTCTGTCCCCCAGCCCTGCAGCCACAGAGGCTCCTACTGTGCACAGACTTTTCTCTCTTCCAGAACGTCATACCGTTGCAGCCTTTTCAGATGGGCTCTTTCACTTAGTGATATGCATGTGAGGCTCCCTCAGGTCTAGTCATGATGTGACAGCTCGTTCCTTTTTGGGGCCAAATGGTACTCCACGGTCTGGAGGGACCACAGTTTATTGATCCGCTCACCTACAGAAGGACATCGTGGTTGCTCCCAAGTTTTGGTAACTATGAGTGAAGCTGCTATGAACATCTGTGAGCAAGTTTTTGTCTGGACTTAAGTTTTGAACTCTTGGGAAAATGCCTAGGGGCACGATTGCTGGATCTCAAGTTCAGAGTACATTCAATTTTGTAGTAAATCACCAAACTGTCTCGCAAAGTGGCTGTGCCGTCTGGCGTCCCCACTGCATGAACGAGAGTTCCCGCTGACCCACGTCCTCACCAGCATCTGGTGTTGTCCGCGACTGGATTATAACCATTCTAATAGGTGTGCGTGGTACCTCTCTGTTCTAATTTGCAATTTCCTAACAACATACAATACTGAGCATCTTTTCATATGCTTACTTAACATCTATATATCTTTTTTGGTGAAGTGTCTGTCAGATCTGTGGCTTACTTTTTAATTGGGTTGTTTTCTCTCTATATTTTGGATAAGCAGTCCTTTAGTAGATGTGTTTTTGCAACTATTTTCTCCCAGTCTTTGGCATCTTATTTTTTTTTAACTTTTATAAAAATGTTTATTTTTGAGACAGAGCGTGAGTGGGGGAGGGGCAGAGAGAGAGGGACACACAGAATCTGAAGCAGGTTCCGAGCTCTGAACTGTCAGCACAGAGCCCGACATGGGGCTTGAACTCACAGACTGTGAGATCATGACCTAAGCTGAAGTTGGACACTCAACTGACTGAGCCACCCAAGCGCCCCTATTTTAATGTTTATCTTTGAGAGAGACAGAAACAGAGTGCAAGGTGGGAGGGGCAGAGAGAGAGGGAGACACAGAATCTGAAGCAGGCTCCAGGATCTGAGCTGTCAGCACAGAGCTCTATGTGGGGCTTGAATTCATGAGCCATGAGATCATGACCTGAGCCAAAGTTGGACACTTAACTGACTGAGCCACCCAGGTGCCCCTGGCATCTTATTCTTTTGACAGTATCTTTCGCAGAGACAAATTTTTAAATCTTAATGAAGTCATTATCAATTTTTTTTGTGGTGCCTTTGATGTTCTATTTAAAAACTCCCCGCCAACCCAAGGTCACCCACATTTTCTATGTCATTTTCTACAAGTTTTACAGTTTTGCATTTTACATTTAGTTCTGTGACCCACTTTCGGTTCACTTTCGGGGAGGCGTAAGGTCTGGGTCTAGATTCGCTATTTTGCACGTGGACGCCCGGCGGTCCCAACACCATCTCTGCTCCGCTGTGTTACCTTCGCTCCTTTGTCAGATGTCAGTTGACTGCACTTATGTGGGTCTCCCTCTGATCCACCGACCCATCCGTCTACCGTTCCGCCAACCCCTCGCCATCTTGATTACCGTAACTTTACTGTGAGTCTTCAGGTCGGGTAGCATCAGTCCTGCAACCTTGTTCTCCTTCAGGGTTGTGTGGGCGATTCTGGGCCTTTGTCTCCTCTCCATGTAAACGTTAGCAGCAGGTTGTCGATATCCACAAAATAACTTGCTGGGACTTTGATTGGGATTCTGCTGAATGTCTTCATCAACTTGGGAAGAACCGCCATCTTGATGATATTGAGCCTTCCCATCCATGAACATGGGATTCCTCTCCATCCCTTTAGTTCTTGTTTGAGTTGACTCATCAGTTTTGTTGTTTTCCTCACACAGATCTTGTACATATTTTGTTAGATTTGTACCTAGCACCAGTTTTTGGGTACTAATGTGAATGTTCTTAATTTAAAATCTCACTTGTTTGCTGATGGTATATAGTAAGTGACTAACTTTTCCATCTTAACCTTGGATCCTGCAACCTTGCCATAATCACTTATTAGTTCCAGGAGATTTTGCTCAATTCTTTGGGATTTTCTACACAGCCAACTAAGTCATCCGGAAACAAAGGTAGTCTTAACTCTTCCTTCTTAATCTACCTCATTTTCCTTTCTTGTCTTGTTGCAGTAGCTAGGACTTCCCATGTGATGCTGGAAAGAAATGGTCTCGTTCCTGACCTTCAGGGGAAAAGTAGTTTCTAGTTTCTTACCATGAACTATGATGTTCGCTGTAGTTTCTGTAGATGCTCTTTATCAAGTCAAGGAAGTTCCACTTGTGCCTAGTTTGCTACAAGCAGTTATCACAAACAGGTGCTGGATTCTGTTAAATGCTTTTTCCGCACCAAATGATACGATCGTGTGATTTTCCTTCTTCGGCCACAAGGTGACGATACGTTTACATAAAATGGGTTTTGAATGTGGACCCAGCCTTGTACACCTGGGACAAACCCCACTTGGTCATGGTGTATAATTCCTTTTATACATTGTTAGGTTTGATTTGCTAATATTTTGTTGAGGATTTTCACATCTGTGTTCAGGAGAGACACCGGTCTGTAGTTTTCCTCATACGTGACGTCTTTGTTCTGGTATCAGGGTGATGCTGGCCTCATAGGATGAATTACGATGTTTCCCCTCCACTTCTATTTTCTGGAAGAGATTATAGAGAATGGTATCATTTCTTCCTTAAACGTTTGGTAGAATTCTCCAGTGAACTCGCTTGAAAATTATTATCGGTTCGATTCCTTTAATACATGCTAGCATATTCAGACTGGCCATTTCTTGTGTGAGTTTTGGCAGATGGTGTCTTCCAAGGCATGGTCCATTCCGTGTTAGGTTATCAGACTTGTGAGTACAGTTGTTCATAATGCCAGACCGACCTTTCACTCCACAGTTGAAGCTCGAGGCACAGATGTTTAGAAGCCTTAGGAGGTAGAGCTTGGGGTGTTTAAGGAGGAGGTTACAGCCACGAACAACGGATTTGGAGACAATAAAGTTACCTGAGGGCAGGTGCAATTCTCTGGGCTGGGAAGGCAAAGCCGGCAGAGGGTGGAGTCTGACAGGGTGGGGTCCCTGAGACGCAGCCCAGGCCCTGCCTGCACTCCCTCCTCCCCTCCTCCTGCCCCGTGGACCCCGTGGACAGAGGAGGCGACGGAGCCCTCCGACGGGCTGTGGGGACGGCTCTGTGGGCAGCTTTGGTGCCGAGCCGCTGCATCAAGGTGAGCCTGGGCTCGGGGGGCCGGGGAGAGCAGGCGTGTTTTCCTGCGTCCGTGAGCAGCAAGGGCATAGAGGCATCAGGCTCAGCCTGCACAGCCTGAGGCCGGTCACTCTGGGGAGGTGACAGGTCCCCTTACCGCTGGGTGGGTAACTATGTGTCGTCTGGGGCAGGAAGCCACCTTTCTTGAGCGCGGTATCACTCCCATAACCCCGACCATTTCTGCACACACAGCACACGTCTGTGCAAAGGGGCCTGCCTCCCTGCCCATGGGTTCCAGGGGGTCAGCCGGCTCCAGGCCCCTTCAGGGTCTCACCAGGCTCTGCTGGTTACCAGGCGTCGGGCAAGGACCCCACGGGCACGTCCCCATTGTCCCTGGTGATAAAGCGGAGGCTGTGCTAGGGTCCCGGCAGGTGGCACAATGTGTCAGGGGGCTCACGCACCTCACACACCAAGAAAACACCTCTTATCCTCCCACGAAGCGCGATTCTGGGCACGTCCCTCACGTGAGGCACGTGGGGTGCTCCCCACGATCGAGAGAACGCGTGCTCTGAAGAGGCGCGGCAGGTTCCCTCTGATTCTTAACAGAACAATTCGTTTTTACACAGAGCCAATGCGCACTTACAATGTCCAAGTCCCGGGCAGCCGGGCTCATTTCCTTGAGTGGCACCGTGCCTTGAAATCTTTTTCTTCCCTCGTGCGTTTTCTGAATGTGCTGCTTTAGGTTTTCTTCCCAGAGCTCCTCTCGGAAGGCCCTGAGGGAACAGAGGGTGATGAGGACACGATTTCACACATCAAGTCGAGTCGAGTCTTGGCAATCCCTGCTCCAACAAGGGAGAGAGAATTTTCCTTTTTTCCTCCAGGCCAAAGTGCAGTCCTGGGGCTCAGGGGCTGTCGCCACGAGAATGGGGCCACCTAGGCCACCCGCTGCCCCTCCGGGCAGCAGCTCAGACAGGCCCAGGCAGTGAGAAGCCGCAAGAACACACGCCACGTTTTAAAACTTCACATCCAGGTAAGAAATTACACATTCAGGGCCGTGCACAGACACTACACGAAAGGGACAGTCTCTGTCTTCACAGGAAATACACAGTTGTGATAAATCCTTAAACGGGATTATTAAATTAGGATTTCAGACATACTTGCTCTGCCAACATCAGGGCTTTGGGCTCAAATTCTCTGCCTTTAAACACGAGGATGTTCAGAGTGGCACAGCATTCTGGGCCGCAGTGCCTGGTGTGTGAGGAGGCCCTGGAGTCTGGGGTGTCTGCCCAGGAACAGAACCACCCCCACCCCCACCCCCCACCCCCCCCAGCCTCCCCAGCCCCCCCAGCCCGGGGCCTCCCAAGGCCCCAGCCCCACCCCCCAGTGGCCCCGGAGTCTGGGGTGTCTGCCTGGGAACATAACTGCCTCCCATAACCCCCCCTAGCCTGGGGCTGACCCGAGGACCCTAACCACCCCTCCCCCCCGCCAGCAGGAGCCTCTGTGTCGGCTTTGTTTGCTTTTCAGCATAACGGACACAGGCAGGACGGTGGCCTCCAGTCCTGCCCTGCACAGACCCCAGCGTCGGCACCTCTGAACCCCGGTTCTCAGGAAAGCCCTGCCCACAGGGCAGTCGGGGTCCGCGGGCACACGCTCGTGTGCTGTGGGGACAGCTGCATGCCATCCATTTCCATCTAAGCCATTCCACGGGCTGAGGTGAGTCCTGTCTGCGGACCTGCAGGGTTGTCCCCGGGGTTCTGGGCACGAACACGAATGACTCCCCAGAAAAGAACACCCCTTTGCCGTCCACGCGTCACACCAGGACGACCTTCCTCTGGGCCTCCTGGTCCCCAGAATGTGGAAACACGGCGGTGGGCAGAGCCGGGACGTGCAGGCCAGGCCAGTCCTCCCCGGAGCACATGAGCCCCCCACCCAAGCCCAGAGCTCGCCTCCGCTCGGCTTCGGAGCGCCCGGGGCGGGGCCGGCAAGAGGGGGCACAGGAGCCCCGTCCAGCAGTGTCCCCGGCCGCCCATGGCTCTCCCTGCGTGCCCGGGAGGGGTGCAGAATAGCACAGTCACAGCATCAAGTGTGTTGTGAGTGAAAGAGCCGAGAGGAAAATGCGCGTGCACGCACACGCACACAGGCACACACACGCGCATGCACGCACAGGCACACAGGTCTACTTCCGGTCTGCAGCAGCTGGGGAGGGGTGAGGGGCCCAGCGGTCATTCCCGGGGTGCAGATGCTGGGTCAGCATCGGGGGTGTGCTTGGTCACCTGCACCGGAAAACTGCAGAAATGCCACGCCCCCAGCAGCTGCTGTTCCCGCCCTGCCCCGCCCCCCGCTCCCCCTCCCCCTCCCCCTCCCCCGGCCTGCCCCAGATGCCAGCAGGTGCCAGTGAGTGCTGGGGTGTGAGCGCGGCCACCAGCGGGCAGCGGGGCTGAACTCGGACCCCGGGACCAACCTCATTTCTTCACTTGCTTGCGATGACTTCTCTTTCCTTTGCCTCATGTTTCCGGGTGGATTCACCGGCATTTTCTCATTGTCTGCCAAATCCACGGCACAGGGAATCTTTGACACCACCTAGGAAAAGGCAAGACATTTTCAGGAACCTAAGGAAATGCTGCCGTTCACACAAAGCCAACCGCCCGCAGGCAGTAGACTCATCCTTCCTCCGAGGAGGCTGCCGGCTGGACGCTGGTCGGTGGGAGGGCAGGGTCCGAGGGGGGATGCCAGCCGGCCTGGAGAGCTGCCCGCAATTCTGTCCGCAGGGCGGACAGGGGCCGTGCTCTAGAGTGGGTTCCACGCCTCTCGAGTGGGTGCGGCTGTATTTTGGATCACTGAGTTTCAAGCTGATAGGTAAGTGCTCCTGCACAACTGACCCGTGAGAAGGTAGGAAACGTCCTGTCACTGGGAAGCCTGTGTTTGTAAACTCACTGCTCTTGGATCCATGACGTCACGGATCAGCACGGATAAATGCTGAAAACCCAGGAGAAGCACTCGGGGCTGGCTTTTCCTGATAAAGCCCACCGATTCCAAGTGAGGACCTGCAAGGTCCGTGGGATGCAGGTAGAGAACAGCGTTCCTGTCTGCCGGTCCCCGGCCCCAGGTGGGATGCGGCGCCGCCCCCATCGCGGGATGCCCGGCGGGGCGCAAACGTGTCCTCCGGTAGCGCCAGGACCCTCCCCGGCAGCCCCAAGTTCACGGATGGCGGAGGGAGGGCACAGCTAGGGCAGAGCAAGATGCGACAAAGGTTCACATGTTTCTGGAAGCTCTCTGAGAATCGCAGGCCATGTGAATTCATTTTGGAAACAATTTCCTTTCTAAGTTATGGCACTGCATAAAATATGTCCAAGCAGCACCGTAAATGCTGGAACACTCCTTACGTCTAAGGGTCTGAGGACCCGATGCCAGGATTTCTGGTCACCCGGGCTCTTGGATTTCCTCATCCACCTCTCCGGAGTCGCACCTTTCATCGCCTGCAGGACCCCCCTTCCTCCTTGTCTTCCCAACCCCTACCTGGGTTTGCCTTTCTAGAGCCTTCCTTCCCTCCTCCCTCCTTGGGCCACACCCAGGTGTCTGCCTGGCTCTCCTAGTGTCCTAACCAGCTGCTGCCTCCACACTTTCCTGACTCCCACCTATGATACGCTCCCATGGCAGGTGGGCTTTGTAAATGTCTCCTTTGGTGTGGCCCTGTGCCCTTGAGGCACCTCAGACACTCCCCAACTCTCAGGGAGCAAGCCTGAGAACCAGACTGATCTCTCCCTATGCCAGGGGGCTTTAGACTTGTGTGTGTGTGTGCACCTATGTGTGTGCACCTGTGCCCGTGTATACCTGAGTGCATCTGTGTGTGTACACACCTATGTGTGTGCCTGTGTGTGTAGCTGAGTGCATCTGTGTGTGTGTACCTGTTCATGTGCCTACCTGTGCATGTGCCTGTGTGTGTACCTGAGGGGACCTGTGTGTCTCCATCTGTGCATCTCTGTGTGTGTACCTCAGGGCACCTGTGTGTGTGCACCTGGGCCTGTGTCTGTGTGTGTGCCTCTGTTCACATGTGCCTGCCCCTGAAAGGAGAGCACGCCCTTTAGGGCATCGCAAGGTGGGCAGAGGGAGAGACATGGCAAGTGTGGGTGTGGGGAGAAGGGCAGGGAGGGAAGGGAGGGCAGGGAGGGCAGGGGGACTCCCGGGGAGGGGAGGGGAGGGGAGGGGAGGGGAGGGGAGGGGAGGCGGGGCTCTGACCAGGGGCTCCTCCGGCTGAAGTCTGCAGGGGCCCACGTGCTGCTACCCAGACTGTGTCTATAATCACCTCATGTGCCACAACACCTCTAAGTGGATTAGCAGGGCAGGACCTGGTCTGCCTGGTTCATGTGCCTGACTCTGCGAAGGTGCTTAACCCCAGGGGGTGGGGGTGGGGGTGAGAGAGGGATGAGGGAGGGGCAGAGTCGGGGGCTGGGGGGGGGGGCCAGAGCTGGCTTAATCCCAGTGGATGGGTGGGGGAGGGAGGGGGCTGCCACACTTTCCCAGGAGGACTCCTAAACATTTCTCCAACAGGAAGAGAAGACAAATAGAAATTCAGTAGGTGAATTTATATATATATATATATACGTATATATATATATATGTATATATATACGTATATATATATATAGCCACAGTTTGCTATCAGTACAAACACCGAGGAGGAAGACGTCCCACATACCCAGTCCTCTGCTGAAAGCAAGGACCACAAGCAGGGACGGACAGGAGGCACAGCGGCGCCCCCACGCCCTGCAGGCCGCCAGCCCTCCACCTCCTGGGGACAGAGCCCACACACAGCACAGCCGCTTCCTGGGGAGGCCGGCGGTGCCGGCGTTCACGGGTCCACGTTCCCTCTGCCACATCGCCCACAGACGCGCGTCTCCGTACGCGGATGCCAGGAGTCGGACTGCGTGTATTAAAGCACGGGGTCACCAAGAGCTCCGAGAAGCTCGGATTTTTAACTTCGGTATTTTCCAACACGTTGCAGCAACAGCAGCGGCCACGGTGGCTGGGAACGCGTGGCCCTAGCGGGTAATGGTGTGGCAGCCACTGAGCAGAAGGAGCCTCTGTCCTGTCTTTACTGCCACTGGGGGGTCCCTTGCGGGGACAGCCTGTCTGCCTCCGCCCACATTCCTACTGAGCTCTTTAACTTAAAACAGCCTGGTGATCGTTCTTCAGATCTCAGACAGCGGCCTTTGTCCCAAGTACAAGTGTTAGCCTGTATCTTTTGACTTTGATTACGGTACTCTGGGCTGTCTAGAAATTTCAGTTTCATAAAGTTAAGTTTTTCTTTTTTTCCTTTTTTTGCGTTCACTCATTTTCTGAGAGGGCGCGCAAGCGGGGAGGGGCAGAGAGAGAGGGAGAGAGGATCCCAAGTGGGATCCGCACTGTCGGCGCAGAGCCTGACACGGGGCTCGAACTCACAAACCACGAGGTCGCTGAAACTCACGACCTCAAGCGACTGAGCCACCCGGGCGCCCCGAAGTTAAGATTTTCTATTTGTAGTTCCAAAAATTCTGTATTTCCTGTTTGACTTGTGAGGCTTTTCGCCACTCCAGATCATACCAATATTTTTGAGCCTCTGTGCTACAAAATGCAACAGCGACTATGCACAGTATGTGCGTGTGGTTCACAAATTATGCAGAACAGGACAAGCTTCCTCCTCTTGCAGAGGCTTGTGGACGTCACATTGCCCACCAGAGCAAACCGTGCACAAACAGAAGCCAGCTCCAGCTTGCGGGCGCCCCCCCCCCAAACTGAAAGCGGGGTCTCGGACAGACACCCCCGTGTCCACGGCAGCAGATTCACAGGAGCCCGCAGGTGGAAGGGACCCGAGCGTCCACCGGGGACGAGCGGGTGAACGCAGCGGTCCGTCCACACGGCTCGACGTCCCTGAGCCTCGCGGGAGGGAGACGCCTGCCACGCGCGGAGGAGCCCCGGGGTCGCGATGCCCGGTGACAGAAGCCGGACGCAAAAGGACAGGCCCGGTGTGACCCCACCCTCGCGAGGTCCCCGGAGCCGTCATGTTCACAGAGGGCAGGCAGACAGACGGGGCAGTGGAGGGGACGGGGACCTGGTGTCTGATGGGGACAGACCTTCCTTTTGGGGGGACGGGAGAGTCCTGGGGACGGAGGGGGGGGTGGCTGTGCGTGGGGTGAGCGTGCTGGGTGCTCCTCAACTGGACACCTGAAAACAGTTCACACGTTTTACGTGACATGTGGATCTCACCCCCATCTTACAGAAGGGAGGCTTCCACGCAGCGCCGGTCGCCAGCCTCCACCGTTAGTGCCGCTTAGATACAGCTCCGCCAACGGGGCCGGGAGCCGGCAGCCCCAGCAGGCTCAGCGGTCTCTTGGTCTTGACAACCCGCCCCTGCGATGTGGGGAGAGGCTGGGAGGGGGTCCCTGCAGCCGGCAGGGGGCGGGTGCACCCCGGACCCGGGCACCAACGGGACAGGAGCGCTGCTGTGGGGCCGCGTGCACTCAGGGCCCGGACACAGGAAGAGTCCAGCCTGACTCGGGCACCCCCCGCCCCCCCCAGCAGCCCTGAGCCCGCCACTGGGAGCCCCCTGCCGGGTCCGCCCCGATCGGCATCCTGCAGGGCGGGCTGAGGGGGAGCCTGGCCGACGGCAACAGGCGACACCTGGCACAGGCGACCACGGATCCTGTGTGTCCGGCCTGAGAAGCCAGAGCCTGGCCGAGTCGGAAGCCTGGTTGGGGGGGGAGGATGGCACCGGCACATTCCTGGCCGGCAGGGGGTTGGGACCCCAGGAGCCTGTGCAGGTCTAGGAACAAGGGGAACCTTCCAGAGTGGCCACACACGCTTTGAGGACCCGCGGAAGAGTGGGGGCCCAGCGGGCAAGGGGAGGAGATGCCTGTGCAAAGGCCCTGTGGCAAAGAAGAGGGTCTAGGTAGGATGACAAGGAGGCTCTGGAGGGCACTGGGGGGCGAGGTACAACAGGGTGAGGAGGGCGGTCAGTAGACACAGACACGGAGGCTGGTGCCCGTGAGCTGTGAGGACACAGTGTCAGAGGACTGCTCGTGACCATCCGCTGGAGAGACCCAGGGATGGAGGTAGAGATGATGAGGCCCGGCTCCTGGGGACAGAGCCAGCCTTGGGGACGCCTGACCCGAGGAAGGTGGCAGGACACAAGCAGCTTCTCACGGGGTCAGGGGGGACGCTCGCGAGGAGAGGAGCTGCAGGGGAAACAGGGCACCTGCCGTCCAGGAGCGGGGCGGTACCACAGGCAGGCCTGGGCAATGGTGCCGGGACCAGCCAAGGGAAGGGGTCCGTGCGCCACAGCAAAGCGCCCAGAACTGGGGCCACAGAGGGGGCACTGGCAGAGGCCCAGGGGAGGAGACGGCAGAGCCTGTGCACGCCCGCCTGGTGGCCTCTCTTTTCTCCCTGTGGTCACCTGCTGACTGAACGGTAGAGGCCAGGGGAGTAGTCAAGCTTTGCAAGAGTGGGTGGGAAGGGGTGCGTGGGCGGGAGAGGGGAGGGCCGGGATGCCCCGACCCCATGGCAGAGCCTAGCACCCCTCCGCAGCAGAGCTGGGAAGCCAGGGGCCGGCCGGGAAGGGACAGCTGGGCACTTGCAGGGTGGCGTTTCCAGGGGGCCTGGGTGACAATGGGGCACAGGCCCTGGGCCAGGAGCTGGCGCTCCGGGAGGCAGGGGACAAGCCGAGCCTGGTCTGGCCGTGCACAGGAGTGCTGGGCACGGAGGCCATGGGGCTGTAAGCACTGGTTTCCTAATTGTTTTCCGGCAGTCCTGCATCGCGGTCCCACTAAGAGTCCTGATCCTTCGACGGCACATTAACTGGCTGTAGGTCAAGGATGCCGTGTGGGTTTGCTTTCATACGCTCAGCTGGGGGGTCGGGGGGGGGGTGAGGGTGAAGCATCTGCAGAAGGCCGAGCCCTGACCCCGCGGGGACACCCAGCCTCACAACATCCTTCCTGCATGTTCAGAAAGCCCCAGAAATGTTTTACGCACCTCGTAGGCCTCAGAGAGGCGAGGGCGTCCTCTGCAACAGAGAGGAAGAAGCAGGACGCAGCATGGATGGCTGCCGTCCCCTCCCAGCCTCCGGCACAGTGTGGCTTCCCGCCAAGCCCCTTGGGCAGGGTGTTCGCCCCTGGAAGGACCCTGTCCCAGGGTCAATGGCTGGGGGTTTCCCACAAGGGTGGCAATTCTCCACCTGCAGCCGACACCACTGGGTCTCCTCACGTCCTCACGGCCGCCCTGCCTGAGTCCAAGCTGCCCCTCACCGCCAGCTGACCGGCTCCCAGCCAGGCCTCCCACAGCCCCTCGGGGTTAGTCACGCGCTAGAGCAGCTCACAGAGCTCAGGGCACAGCAGAGGCTGCAGCCTGGGAGCAGCTGCGGGAACTGCCACACGGACGATTCGCGGGGCCACATGCGATGAGACGGGGGGGGGCCGCATGGAAGATTCATGGGGCCACATGGGACAGGTGGGGGGGAGGGGCCCACATGGGACAGGCGGGGGGGGGGTTCACGGGACAGGCGGGGGCCGCATGAGACAAGCGGCGGGGGCACATGGGACAGGCGGGGGAGCACCCGGGACAGGCGGGGGGGGGATTGCCCGGGACAGGCGGTGGGGGGGCCTCACGGGACAGGAAGGGGGGGCTGCATGGGACAGGTGGGGGGGCGCATGGGACAGGTGGGGGGGCACACAGGACAGGCGGGGGGGCACATGGGACAGGCGGGGGAGTGCCCGGGACAGGCGGGGGGTGGGGTCGCCCGGGACAGGCGGTGGGGGGGGGGCCTCACAGGACAGAAAGGGGGGGGCGCATGGGACAGGTGGGGGGGCACACAGGACAGGTGGGGGGTACATGGGACAGGCAGGGGGCTCACAGGAAAGGGTGGGGGCGCAAGGGACAGGTGTGGGGAAGCGTGAGGAGCCGCACATCCTCTCTGGGCGCCACCCTCCCGCACCTGCGGGGCCGTTGGGATGGGGCTGAAAGCTGCAAGCCGCGCTCAGGCGGTCTTTCCGGGGACCAGCCGCGTGACGAGGCCCCACCCTGAGCCACCCGTCAGCATCAGCTGAGGCAGGCTCCCAGCACTCCCTACGGTAATAAGACACGCCCGTCACCCCCGGCCCCATGGGGTTTCGCAGGTCTGTGGGGGCAAAGCACAATGTATTTCTCGTCAGGCCGCGGTCTCACAGGCCGGCGTGAGTCTCACACGGGGTCTCAGCTCGTGCTGCCCTATAACGCCTTCGAGACCCTCGTGTCAGTGGGGTATCCTGCTAGCTCACCCTTTTCCGTGGCCACGGGGTGACCCCGAACTTGGGATACGACTTACAGCCACCCATCTCCTGGCATGCCAGTTGTTTCCACCGCGCTGCTGTAATCGAGCTCGGACGGCGTCCTCGAGAAGGTGTAAGCGTGCAAGTCGTCCTGTTCCTGGAGCGACGGCACACGAATCTTGGATGCTTACGTGCCGTGCAAAAATGCGGGTGGTGACAGAGAAGACGGGATGGGAGGACGTAGCACGTCGCCTGTGACGCAGGCAGGCGTGCGTGCCGGGCAGGGAGCAGAGGGCAGCCCGCCCGGGGAGGCCACGCGGCGAGAGGAGGCGGGAGGCGCCGCTTCCTCCCAAGTTGCTGTGGCTCTGATGTGGCTCTAACGGTAAAGGACCACTGGAAGTGTCCGCGGGGAAGTCAGGCGTCTCAGGGCCTAGAAGGTCTGAGAGCCACCCGCTCTCCTGTCCCCCCGGCCAGGTCTCCTTAGTGAGAAGTACAGGCACGAGCAAACACGCCCCGTGTGAAGGGCCGCGGTCACAGTCCCGGCTCCACCTGGCGCTCCGGGGACCCAGGGGCCAGCCCCGTGGGCACCGGCATCGGGACTGTGGGCACCCTACCAGACCCCGCACTTGGATAAAAGGGCTCCGTGTGTCTTTTCTCTTCAGGTGACAGTTGCTCTGCTTCAAAGGACAGAGGCCTCACAAGGAACGTGAGGTGGCAGCAGGACTGGGCACAGACGTTCCCATCGGGACAGCGCTGGCGGCCGGCCGGCCAGACACGAGCCTCCCGTGGGCGGAGAGCGGCCCGGCGCCCAGCCTGGCGTGGAGCGTCTGGTTCCCCCCCCCCCCAGCCCCTCCCCCGCGCCCCCCACCCCCAGTCCTGGCTCCTCACATGAGAGGAAATAGGTCTGTCAGCGGGCCGCAGGCTCCATCTCCGCAGCGGGCACCGTGGCCCCCGGACCGGATGAGACCCCTCCCGCTGGCGTCCTCGTCCCAGACTCCTCTGGGGAGGCAGGGGCTTGCCCAGGGCCTCCTCCGCTGTCCTCCGGGTCCGGGCTCGCTCCCGCCACTCCCGCGGTGCTCCTTCGTCTCTGGGGAGGACACGCGGCACGTTAGCCGTGGGGCCAGAAGCAGCCCCGGCACAGTTTCCCCCCAAACCCTTTCCCGTCCCTCCACCCAGACGGGAGGCGCCCGTCTGCTCCTGTCCCACGGCGCCAGCTCCATGCGAGGGGACAACACAGGCTCCCCCCCCGACCCCCCGGGGCTGAGCAGCAGGACCCTGTCCCCAGGGAAGATGTGGGCTCTGGCTGAGCTCAGGAATCAGAGGCCTTCACGGTCCCCATGACACCTGAGTTCCTTCCTTCCTCTCTCTCTCTTCCTTTTTTTAGAGAGGGGGTGGGGGACAGGGAGAATCGCAAGCAGGCTCCATGCTCGGTGCAGAAGCTGACGGGCGGGGCGGGGGGAGGCTGGATCCCATGACCCTGGGATCATGACCTGAGCTGAAACCAAGAGTTGGACGCTCAACTGCCTGAGCCACCCAGGCGCCCCAAGTTTCACTTCTATGGCTGAGCTTCTTGGGTCCACCCCAATCCCCTCCGCCAGGGAGCCTCCGCGCTGCCGGCACAGCTTGGCCCTGCACGGTGACCTCGCTGCCCCTGCACGGTGACCTTCCAACGGTATCCGCTGGACTCACTGCCTGCCCCGCGGAGGTGGGGCTGCCGCACCGGATGCGTGTGGAATTTCTGAACTAAACGGAAAGACCAGCCCCTGGTTTGGCTGTGGTTGCAGCTTCCGGGATGGGGTGGGGTCCCAGCAAATCCTCACCTGGCCCTGGGCTCCACCCAGCTCGCATTCTGGACTCTGGAAGCTCTCTCCCCAGCCCCACGCAGGCCCCTGCGAGGCTGCTTCCTGCCTCCCCCGCTCCCAGGAGGTTCCTGAGCCCCCTCCCCCAGCTGAGCCAGGCTCCACCACTCATCTCCGCAAATGGAGCTGTGACCTTCCACGACCTGGCCCCTGCTGTGCCCCTGGACAGGGGCTCCACCCGAGTGTCCACTACCCCTTACCCACTCCTGGAGAGGCACAGGGGACGCTCCGAGGGCTTGCATGTGCACAGATAACCAGGTGGCGTGACGGGGGTCCACGGGGCTGTGCTGAGTCTATGCCACAAGACGGGACTCTGCACGCTGTCACCAAGAGACCACAGAACGCCAGCGCAGGCCCGAGGCAGAGAAACCAAGAAGACAGCGCTCGCTTGCCCTTGGTATTCAAGAATCTTCTCCCGCAGAGCTGTGCAGCATCCTGGGCGCCGCTCGAGCCCAACCTCGTGGCAGGAAGCACACGTCCTCCCGGCCACACGCCACGGCGACCACAGCCACCCCAAGTGCCACCTCCCTGCACGCCGTCCAGGTCGTAGGACTCGCACTGACACAGGGCAGAGCGAGGGATGAGGGGGTCCAGAAGGGCGGGTTGGGCGGGTCTCACAAAACACCATAAAGAAAGGAACCTGGAGGGAGGTGGGGAGGGGGACCCTCCTGCAGCACCGTGAGAGGCACCCCAGCGGTCAAGGTCATGCCAGTACGTTTGCTCCAGAAGGGCCGGCAGAACTGCCCTGCAAAGCCACCTGTGCTTGGCCCACACCTGGAGCTGGTGGTAAAGCAGCAGATCTGGGACTCCGGCCGAAGGACTCTCTGGGGGGCCCGGGGGGCGGCCTGAGCTCCAGCCGGGGGCCTGCCTGGCATGTGGCTGATGACCAGTGTGAACGTGCCCTGCAGCCGGGACTCCAGGCATCAGCCGCACGTCAGTCATCAGGACGACAGCGCGGGGGGTGGAACGCGGCGAGTCCTGACCAGTTCTGAGGGCCGGACACCTCCCTCCTTCCACAGGAAGGGTCGGGCCCCGTCAGCACGTCCGGCGCGGGGAGGACACGGGCGCACCCCTGCCACACTGTTCCTGGGCAGTCTGTCCCATCAGAGTCCCCAGAGTAAACGCACTCATGCGGGGAGATTTCAGGACTGAGGAGGGTCTATTCACACGGGGTGTGGCAGGCGGCCCCGGGGACAGAGCAAGAGCCCTGTGACCCCAAGCCCCGGGGAGGAGGGACGGAGAGGCTGCCAGGACCCAGGCGGCACTTACACGGAGGTGCAGGGGGAAGCAGGACCCTGCCCTCCCTCTCCGCCTCCTCTCTGATCTCCTGCTGGGGCCCCCATTGGCCAAACCCAGCCAGGAGGTGAGGGGCACTGGGGTGCCGTGGACGCAGTCCATGCTGGACGGCCTCCTGGGGCCCAGAGCGCAGTAAAGACGGGTGGCCGGTGGAGCTGGAGGACAGAGGAGCCGGTGAGGACAGGCCCCGTCCCGGCCCCCCGCGAGGCTGACCGCAGCTGCAGGCAGCGCACAGCCACCCAGGCAGGGGCAAGAGGGAACTGTGTCGGTGGGTGCTTTTTTTTTTTTTTACGTTTATTTATTTTTGAGAAACAGAGTGAGACAAAGCGTGAGCGGGGGAGGGGCAGAGAGAGAAGAGAAGGAGACACAGAATCCGAAGCAGGCTCCAGGCTCTGAGCGAGCAGTAGCACAAAGCCCGATGCGGGGCTTGAACCCATGAACTGGGAGATCATGACCTGAGCCGAAGTCGGACGCTCAACCGACTGAGCCACCCGGGCGCCCCGCCTGCATCCTTTTTTTAATTTTCAACTTTATTCTTTAGAGCTAGAGAGAGCGAGCGAAAGCGGGCCAGTGTGTGTGAATGGGGGAGGGGCAGGGGGAGGGGGAGGGCCTCAGGCAGGCTCTAGGCTCGGCACAGAGCCTGACCGGGCTGGGGCTCGATCCACGACCCCGTATCATGACCTGAGCCAAAACCGAGAGTCGACGCTCAACTGGCTGAGCCCCCCAGGCTCCGGGGAGCAAGGCTTCAACGCACAACCTTCCTTAGAAGAGCCCCGGGAGCCAGGTGATCGGGAAGAGGGCAGGAGGGGATCAAGAAAGAACAAGGCATCTGAGAAGACGCTGGGTGGAGCCGATGCGGAGCAACGACCCCCCGAGGCCTGTGCCCACAGCCGCCCGCCCGAGGGAGCCAGCCAGCAGAGCACCCCAGAGGAGGCAAGAGCAGAGCCTTCCCCAGAGAGAGGCAGGCCCCGCGCCAGATCACTCACCGTACGTGCTGCTCCCTGGGGGCCAAGGCCCGGCTGTCCTCCGCTCTCCTGGCGGGAAGCCCCGCTCGCTGCCGTGGCACCAGGGCCGGCAGGACGCTCCTGAGGGAGGACATCTTCCTTCTACCGTCACAGACCCCGCGGTGAACACTCCCCCGCGGACGGCACGCGCTAGAACACAAACACGCAACACGTCCGAACGAGGCCCGTGGGGGCCGATGGTGAACGCCCACGGGCGCCCACGGGCGCCCACGGAAGCCCACGGAAGCCCGAGGCCTGGCCGCTCCCAGGGCCCGGCAACCAGGGGCTCCTGCCTCGGAAGGCTCTGGGTGGCTGGGAACCGGAAAGACAAGTGGAGTCGCAGAGAGAAAGGCCTCCTCCTTGTTCATAACGAGACGGGGGAACTGAGGGAGGGCGGGGGTGGGGGTCAGGCCCCGGGGACTCAGTGCTGGGCTGGCTGCAGCTGGACACCCACACTGCCCACCTCCAGCGCCTCCCAGGTTGGAATCCGTCGACAACACTTTGGTTTTCTCCCGAGAGTTTTCAAACCTCAGGACGGGAGAAAGAACGGCACAATGAGCCCCCGAACACCTTTCACGGGGAAGGAAGTTTTCCATGGGCCGGACCCCAGCCTTTCAGACTTACTTTTCCTAACGGCCCCCCCACGGAGCGGGGCCACAGACACCGCGGACCACTGGACACGCGTCCCTGCCGTCCGCGGGGGCTGTGCCGTGCAGCGCCACGAACCACAGTAACCGCTAGGGTTCTGTGCTCCCCAGGGGCCGATTCGTGTCCCCCTGGAATGGTACCGCCCCCTCGTGTGAGTGTATGAGCTATATTCACCAGTAAACGTTCTCTTTCTTTGTCCCTCCATCCACACGCGTGCGTGCACACGCACACGCACAGGGTCTGAGTTTCTGGGTAACTGTAACCCCAAACCAGGCAAGCGTCCACCACATGACAAATGCCGACAGGGCACAGACATCTACCTGACGTTTTAAAAGATCACGAAAAGTGGTATTACAATGTTGGCCAGATCAAGACAATACAGCCTGGCTTTTAAATTTTACCTGAGAACGCGTCTGGAGCCGGAATGTTCTTTCTCCTTCGTGTTCAGAGCCGCCTTGAGGTTTGCAGGTAACTCTGCCGGTAAGAGCTGCTTTGCAAGCACTTCCTCCTGCTCCTTCTCGACAATCTCCTGCCTCAGCCTCCAAAAGCGCCTGATTTCCTCCTCGCCCGGCCAGTCTTCTGGGGAGGCAGTGGACTTGCCCAGCTCACTCAGGTGTAGCTTTTCAACAGGAGGGAGAAAGTCTGCTTTTTCTTTTAACCTCCCCCTTCGATCCTGAGAATTCACAGCGTCTTTGTCGGCCACACGCTCTGCGGACAAACACAACGGGGGAGGTGGGGGCTCCGTTGGGTACGTCGCGGCAGCTGGTCAAGTCACTGGTGGACACGGTGCTGTGGGCCGGCTGCACCTCTACACGGCCCCCCGGAGCCGCACGACCCTGGTGACCGGCTCCCTCCACCCTCCGGCCCTTCCACTCCACGTCTATTTATACAGATGAAGCACACTTCTCTGTTCCCCCAGCCTCGATCTTTTAATAGCTTTATTTCTAATTAATTCTTGGCCCAGGTGCCTACTGTGTATGCTTGGCAAGATCGCTGTCGACCCTAAACACTGTCCTCTCCAGGTAAGTTACTTGAAAGGAAGCTCGCCAGGAACACTCTTGCCTTTAGGATTACGCTCCACTGTCCCCTCGTGGACGAGCAGCCCCACCTCCTGCCCCCGCCCCCACCAAGGCAGAGTGAGGTCACAGGTCGAGCTGACACAGACTACTTTTTGGCTTTAGGTTCAAACTCGTAATACAGACACTTTGCATCTGGCCATCCTTTCTGAGAAATGACCCTGGATTCTGATCCGTCTTTAAGAGACGAAGCCAGTATATTCTTTGGGAAACAAGGGTGTTTGCGGTTTGCAGCAGCAGGCAGGCAGTAGACGAGGCAGAGGCACGGAGCTGTGGGCGCCCTCCTCGTGCCCTGGGCCCTTGCCATCCCGGGGTTTGCCAGACTCACCTCCTACCAGCACCCGCACATCTGCGCCTGGGTGTTTCCTCCAGCCCACGAGGGCCAGCGTGCAGGGCTGGGGACTGTGCGCCCCTCCGTTCGGCGAGGCATCGCTGGTCTGGAGCCCGTGTGCCCTACTCCCCCACTCTGCTGTGCAGTAACCCCTGGGCCTGCGTCCAAGCGGGAACCCTGTGACTGCCGAGGCCTCGTGAGACCCAGGTCCTGACCCGGTCCGTGGGGGCAGCACCCGAGGGGCTGTGACTGCTGAGGCCCAGTGGGGGCTTCCCACCTCTGTTGGCCTCCTCCCCTTCCCCACGTCCCCCGCTTCAGCCTCCATGCTGCCGCCTGGATCATCTCTCGAATCAGTTACTGGCCCTTGAATCCTGACTCAGGAACGGCTGTTGGGGGACACAAACTAAGACACTTTGCAAATACAATCGGTGTTTACGATGACACATTCTGGGGTCATTTGTTTGGATTTGGGAAAAAGATCAGCACTTCCTAATTACTTTGGCCATTCCTTATGTTTCCTGAGACAGACTTAGTAATTCCCACACTTTGACTGTATCACATGTGTAACTATCATGGCTGCTTCAAGTCCAGGCGTTTTCTTAATCTAGGAGCTGTGTTTAAGCAGTAAAGATTTCGATGCTCCGAAGTAAATTTTCAGAGCACTCACTTTTTTCGTGAGCATTCAATTACAATTCTCTTTTACGTCTACTTTGTCTGAGTGGAACCACAGTGCTCCTTCCCGGTTAGATTATCTCGTGAGCACGTGAGAATGCCTGGCTGGATGGTCCGCACGTTGAAAACACAGGATCAAATGTTGAGTGAGCGTGCACCCAAAAAGTGGCAAGACCACGGCCCCTTGCCCACGAGTAAGGGCGTGTCACTGCTCCTGTTGTGAAATAGTTGTCGGACGGGCCGAGGGAATTTCCTGAAGCAGGTGCCTGGTGAGGCTTGCTGGTGAGGAGTTTCATTCGATTTACCCAGTGAACTTTTACCAGATCCCACCCTAGACGGGCTCTGCAAGGGGCGCGGAGAGCGCAGACCCATGAACACAGAACCGAGGAAAGACACAGCTCCGACAGGCCGGCACGGACCCCCGACCGCGGTGTGAGTGCAGCAGAGGCCACGCGAGGCCCAGCGTGCTCCCCGTGACGCCACTGAGGAGACAGGCTCCCTGGGTCCTGGTTTTAACAAGCAGTGACTTCAGTTCTAATGCAGTTTGGTGCAGTGACGGTCCCACCAACCTGGAGAAGCTGACCCTCGGGGAGGAGGCCGCTGCATGGCGCAGGCCTGCAGGAAGGCCAGGATGGCACCCAGTCCCTTCTGCACGATGAGGGGGGCGGGGAACTCCAGCGGGCAGTGTCTCAGGTTCAAGGCTCTCAGTGTGGTCACGTTCCCTGTGAGAGAGGAAACCACACCTTCACACACTCCTCCACGGAATGAAACAAGGAGGAAAGATTAAAAATCCTATTGGGAATTTGGGGTAAAATGATACGACAGATGTCTGAGCTTTGCTGTAAAAAAAAAAACAAACAACTCTGCAGTGGAGGCAGATCGCACAGGTGAAGACCAGGCGAGTCACAAAAGGAAATAAATGAAATAGAGTGAATAGAAGAGACGGTGACAGCCCTGAGGCAAAAACCAGAATACGAAATTGCTGTATCATCTGAAACGCGACAAAACCTCGGGGAGGACAACGTGACCCATACTCAGGAAACAAGCGTCACTAGAAACTGTCCGCAAGCAGCTCAGATGTTGGATTTAGCGAACAAGAAATTCCAAGCAGTCACAAATATGTTCAAAGCCACGAAGGAAACCATGTTTAAATAATTACAGAAAAATATGGTAAAATGACTCAACAGGGATGAAATGTCGACAGAACCAGAAATTATAAAAAAAGAACCAGCTAGCAGTTCTCGAGTTGAAACTGCAAAGACCGGGGTGGAAAGTTCTCTAGAGGGACCCGGCAGCAGACACGCGACGGCAGAGGACACAAGTGAGCTTGATGATGGGAGAGAAACGCCATGAGATGGGGAGAACTCCGGAGGCCCGCGGGACAGCCTCACGTACGCTGGTGCACACGCCCGGAACGAGAGCCGCAGAGGACCCGAGCGGGGCCCGGCACGCTTCTGGGGAAACCACGGCGCACGTGTCCCCCGCTCGCTGACAGACGCCAGGGCAGTGTCCACAAGTTCACCCCAAGTAGGTGACCGCCAAAGGCAGTCACGCCTGGAAACATCAGAGTCACCGAAGACGCAGACAAACGAGCTTGAAAAGCACAAAGGAGCGACAAACCATCACACACACGGGCACAGGAGTGACTTCCGGGTCAAACAGTGGAGGCCAGAGCCCAGTGAACGGCACGCTAGCGTGCTGACAGAAGACACCTGCGGGTCAAGCGCCCTGAGCCCACCCAGACGGCCCTGCAGGAACACGGGCGAGAGGCAGCCGTCGGATCACCCGAGCTGCCCGGCGGCGGTCGGTGACCCGGCTCAGGGACTCCACGTCTCCCCCGCCGTTCGCACAGTTTCAAGTCCAGCTGACCGCCCCTGGACGGAGGGAGAGAGTACAGCAGCAGAGGACAGAACCCGTGAGCCGCGAGGCCAGCGAACACAAAGTAGCAGGATCTGGAGCAGAGACGAGAGGGGACGGGAAAAGAAGGGCAGACTCGAGGCCCGCAGGACACAGTGAAGATGCCGACACCCACCGAAGGGCGGCCCAGGGGGAGAGAAGAAAGGATGAGAAGGAAGCAAGGTCTGCAGAAAGAATGTCAATAGCCAGGGGTTGTCCAGCTCTGATTAAAGACCCCGCTAAAGGTTCCAGAAGCTCGGTGAACCCCAAGTAAAGCGGATGCAAAGAGAGATGCGCCCAGGCACACCGCAGGTAAACTGCTGAAAATTAAACACAAAGAGAGGGGTTTTAAGCAGCCAGACGAAAAAAGATTCATCGGTTTTAAAGGAAAAACAGTAAGACCGACAGCTGGCTTTTCAGCAGAAGTTAGAAGCCAGAAGACGATAAAGACATTTTGAAAGTAGTGAACACACCTCTGAAACCTGGGTTCTCTACTCAGCCAGACAGCCTCCAAATATGATGGAAAATAAAGATGACTTTTTAGAAAACCAAACTTGAAGAATTCATTACCAAAGAGGGAACGATAATACTAAAGGGAGATCTTCAGGCCACGATGGTCATCCCGGGTGAAAGCAGGCAACTTGAGAAACGAAGGTTAAACATGTAAGAAAATATAAATAAATACTGACAGTTTAAGATGCGTTTGTGGGATGTATAACAAGACGTAAAAGCAAAATCTATGAAAAACAGCCCAAAAGGCAGGAAGGAGGCAATGGAACTAAAAGTGGTGAAGGTCTGACTTCAGCCGACGGTCATTGGTCAAGGATGGACGGCATAGTGTCTAGAGAACCACTAAATGATGCTACAAACAGTACAGTGGACAACTCTGCTTCCCGCAATGTTGGCGTAGCTCCAATCTGATCAACTCCCTGCAGATAACCAGTCTGCAGAAACTGGGCAGAATATACACCACCCATGGGCAAGCCAGAAGTGAAAAGCAGGCAGAAACTAGAGGGGGAGTGACAGCTTCCAGAAGAGAAAGACACAAACGCGTGTACCATCTGTATGGCTTTCTGCCTGACGGAAGGCCCCAGAGGGCCCCACGCGGGGCAGCTGTAACAGACAGAAACCTATGTGACCTTGTAGTGCCAGAGGACAGACCACAGAGCTACTGCACCAGCCAGAAAGCGAAAGGGTGCACTCCGGACAGAAGAGGACCGCCAAGGGGGGCCCTACATCGCCGTGCAGACGGCCCACGTGCAAATCCCTGGCACGGTCCTGAACTTCCCGCACACAGCACGGCCGCACCTGCTGCCTGATGCCAGAGAGACAGTTGGGAGTCTGGGTTCTCTCAACTTAGCTATTTAAAAAAAAAAAATTTTTTTTAAGTTTATTTATTTATTTTGAGAGAGGCAGAGACAGTGCAAATGGGGGAGGGGCAGAGAGAGGGAGACAGAGAATCCCAAGCAGGCTCCGCACTGTCAGTTTGGAGCCCGATGTGGGGCTCGAACTCATGAAACCGTGAGATCACGACCTGAGCCGAAACCAAGAGTTGGACACTTAACCGACTGAGCCGCCCAGGTGCCCCTCAACTTACCTATTTTTAAAAACCAGTACTCTAAAGAGGAAGATAACAGAATCCAGAATCTCCACAGTGTATCTACCGCAATGTCCAAGATAAAATCCAAAAAATTATTAAAGGAAAAATTTGTTTATACTAAATGAAAAAAAGAACTCTGCACAGAAAAATAGAAACTATTTTTTTAATATGAAAATCCAAGGACTGAAAACACAGTATCTGAAAAAAAATTACTAGACGGTTTTCACAGCCAATTAGAGATGACAGAAAAAGATGCATGAACTTGAAGATACTTATCTATCTTCTCTGAAGAGCAGAAAAATTACCTTTTTAAAACGTACAGAAGGTCAGTAATCTGTAGGACAATAACAAAAGGTTGGACAAATAAATAGAGACAGGAACAGAAAAATATTTGAAGAGTTAATGGCCAAAATCTTTCTCAAATTTGGCAAAAAGATGTGAATTTCAAAACTGGATAAGTTCAACAAACACCTAGTAGGAAAAATATAAAGAAAACCACAGCTAAGGACCTCAGAGTCAAAGCACTGAAAAGCAAAGATACAGAGAAATCTTGAAAGTAACCAAGGCCAATGAACACAGTTCATAAAGGAGGACAAAGTGAGTGACCTCAGAGGCCTGAGGGCAGTGGAACTTCTTTAAAGTCCTGGATGAAACAAATTCAACCCTTATTTTTAATCAACAATATCCTTTGAGAATCAAGGCAAGGGGTACCTGGGGGGCTCAGTCTGTTAACTGTCCGACTCCCGATTTTGGCTCATGAGCTCACGGTTTGTGGGTTCGAGCCCCGCGTTGGGCTCTGTGCTGATGGCGTGAAGCCTGCTTGGGATTCTCTCTCTTTCCCTCTGTGTGCCCCTCCCCCACGCTCCCTCTCTCTCTCAAAATAAATAAACTTAAAAAAATTATTTACATCAAAAAAGAATTAAGGCAAAATGAAGACATTTCCGGAAACGTAACAATTAAAAGTCTGCCAACAGACTGATTTTAAGAAATCTGAAGAGAAGTTCTTCAGGCTGAAGGAAAAGGACACCAGCTGTATCTTCAGGAAAGAGCGAAGAGATGTCTACGTGGAATGCTACACGTTAAGCAAACACAAAATGCTTTTTTCTCTTAGTTTCTCTAAAAATACGTGACTGCTGAAAGCCAAAACTGTAAGTCCGTGTTGCAGGTTTATAACATAGGTAGACCTCATCCGTAGGACAGGCTGAGTATAAGGAGGACCGGAGAGAGCAGGCCGGTATGGCTACCAGGTGGTGACGTGAGGTGGTGACACAGGACAGTGCTAGCTCGAGGCATGCGTGGTGCAACCCCGACAGCAACCGTGAGACGGTAGAGGCATGTTAAGAAGAATAACTGAAAAGTCAATATAAAAGTTAGAAGTCTAAGTGATACCCAATCAACATGCAGTCATTGGAACAGAAAAAAAGCATTGAGACAAACAGCAAGGAGTGAAACGACAGCCCGAAATCCATTCATGTCAATGATTATATTAAATTAACCAGTCTAACCACTTCCGTCAAAAGGCAGAGATAGTCTGACTGGACGGAAGAGCAAGACCCCGCGACATACTGCCTACCAGCCATGCAACGTACCCACGGAGAGGTTCGAAGTAAGAGAGTGGAAAAACACATCACGTAAAGAGTAGACAGAAGAAGGTTGCAGCGGCCACACTAGTCCGTCCCGAAGGGCCCGTAAGCACCTGACAAGGTTCACGTCGGAAAACACCTGGAGATGCCGCGTTTTGGGGCTTGTGGGAGCAGCCACGGCAGCACTTGGGGGAAATCACAGTTGCCACGGCATGGGTTAGAAAAGCAAGGTTGAAAACCAGTGATCTAAGCCTCCAACTCAACAGGTTAGAGAAAGAACAGCAAGTTAAACCTAAAGAAACAGAGACAGTAAAGAGCAGAAGTATGAGACGAAACGAAACAGATGCGGAAAGGAGAACATCGTCTTCTGCTTCCTCCTCCTCGTCATTCACAGCAACGAAAGTGAATGAAAGTGACGGCACCGCCCTCATACGTGTCCCTGCAGATCCACCCCAAGACCGCAGTGCTGAGCCCAAACTGCAAGTCGCCGGGACAGCCCATCGGGAGGATTCAACTTAGAGACAGTTCAAAAGGAGGGTCCTGGGTGGGGGATGGGCAGCGAGGAGGGCACCTGCCGGGATGGGCACCGGGTGTTGCCTGGAAACCGATGTGACGATAAAGTTCCTATTAAAACCAAAAAACACAAAAGGAGGGTCCTTGAAACAGACATCGTCCGAGAGCCGTCAGTGGCAGAGCCCTCCAGGAAAGCGAGGGGAGGGCGAGTCCGGACCCGCGGGCCCCCCGGGAGGCACAGGGTGCAGCGGGGACCGGACCGGACCGGACCGGACCGGGCCCGGGAGTTGCAGCTGTGACGCCAGCTTTCCTGAGCTGTGCGCTGGCTACAAAGCGCCACATCCTTCTTCTTTCTTCCCCCACGCACCCCCCCCCCCCCCCGTTGACACATCATCACACTTTCTGCGAAGAATGCAGGTCCCCGCATAACAGCTCGTGGGAGCCGCAGGGTCTGGGGCCCCGAGGGACACAGTGGAAGCAACTGTAAATAGTAGCCAGCTGGCCCCCGCGACTCGCCTGATACGCCCACTACGGGTTGCACTAACTCAAAAAGGCAGCATTTCACAGCCAGCTTTTACGGTAATGCTTGAATACTTACCCAGCTCCACAGGTAACATTTTGATAGGATTTCTTTCTAAAAGCAAAGTTTTCAAATGCCTTTAAAATAAAACAAAAAATACATAGTTTAAGAAGCAGAAAATCAAATGACCGTCCCTAAAAGACACCGTCAAATTTCCTCCTCTACCTCCTCTCCCTGGAGTCGGCTTCAGCGTGGGCACACTCGTTTACGGCGTGCCCCGCGTGTGGCCCCCGTCTCGGCATGGGCCAGGCTCCCCCGTCGGCGAACTGACGCTTGGGGACGGGCGACTCTCCGTCAGGCGGCCCGTCCTGTGGGGCGTCCAGCTGCCTCCTTGTCTCTACCCACGAGTGCCAGCGGGACCCTCCCCGAGCTGTGACAGCCGCGGAACCCAGGGGCACCGCCGCCCTGCAGGGGGACGGGACTCCTGCCCGCGTCTCCTGCGGCCTGCTGTGAGGAGGCCTCGCACCCTAAGGCGCTCCGCCACCAAGTCCTCCCCGCTCAAAGTGCCAGGGGCCCGCTGCGGCGCGGCACGCTGTCCGGCTGGGGAGGGAGAATCCGTAGTCTCAGACGAGGAAGCGTGGCATCGGGGCATTTCTCCCTGCACCGGGCTCCAGACCCCTTCCTTCGTGGAACACCTAACACCCCTGCAAAATCTCTCACCAACCAGCCATGGAGAGAGAGGACAGAAGGAGCACGAGAAAGTAACACTTTTTAGCAACACTAAAAAGTTACTGATTGAATGATAGGGAAAAAGGAGTATTTCACCTTAAATTCTATCTTTCCCCTTTTACCATACTGTGCTTCTTTTGTTTTTCACACATCATTCTTTTTTTTTTTTAAAGGTTTATTTATTTTAAGAGAGGGAGAGAGAGAATGTGTCAGCGCAGAGCCCAATGTGGGGCCCAAACCACGAACTGTGAGACCATGACCTGAGCTGAAATCACGAGTCAGGTGCTCTGCTGACTGACCTCGGTGCCCCTCCCGTGGAATTCTGAAGACTCATCATACACTAGGGATCAATTTCTTTCTCTCCTTCACTTTTTAGGGACCAACAGCTGAAATCTGGCATAAAAAGACCACAAACACCCCGGCTCATGTTTCCAGGCTGGGGGATGGGCACCGGGGAAGAGGGCGGGACCCCTCCCCCCTGTATCTGTGTCACCCCGGGCTTCGCCAAGAGACGTCTGGAGAACTGTCAAGTCGGCCGTAGTATTCAATCTCCACCCCTTCGCTGCAGCACACGGCCGGCCGTCCGGAGTCCCAGGCACACGGGGCTGCTGACCATGTGGGGATGGCCGCCGGCCACGACGGGGTCGCCCCCACAACCGCCTGGAGAAAAGCCCCCACCTGCCTCCTCCTCTATTGCGGGCCCAGGAGTCGCCGAGCCCTCAGCGGCCCCAGGAAAGAAGCCGGGTGACCGCGGGGCTGGAGAGCCGTCCACCCTGCGTCCGCGCCTTCGGCCCTCCCGCCAGAGAGGAGGCCAGCAGCCGAACGCACCTACAGACCCCGCGTGTGAATCCGTGCGGCGGGTGGAGGGAGGCCATCTCAAGCCTTATCTCCCCTTGGACGGTGAAAACATTAAAACCCAGCATCACGACTGGCCAGGGTCCCCAAGATTTGAAAGCGGAAAGGCAACATCACAGACACACAAGTGAGAGTTCTCCCGTTCTGGGCCAATGAAGTTTAAGTTCCGGACCAGCAACCCCAAAGGAAAATCAGATCGCCAAGGGGTGAGACGACTTTCTTTCCATTTACTCCCTTGGTTTTCCTTACTTACGTGAGGTCTGAAAGGAACAGACGTTATCGGTCAAACTTTTCTCAGTGTATGCAGAGTGAGTCATGTCAACGCCATCACTTCAACCACCGGGGGCTGGTTTAGCCCCAATCGTGGGGTACAGAAACGGCCCGAGGACGGGGCAGTGCCTGCTCCCCCACACGACGGACAGACCCCGCGGTCTGCGCCCCCGTGAGCAGGCGGCCGGTGCCCTGGACGTCCCCGCCACCTGCCTGCTCACGGGGGCGCAGACCGCGGGAACCAACCACTCACCAAGGAAGCGTCTTCCCGCCTTATGCAATGACAGGTTTGAATATTCTCGTGCACACGTTAAATAATAAATTTGTAAATGTTGACCCCTAGGCACTGTCAGTCCACGGGCTGTTTCACAGATTCTCCACGGAACGCATACACCGCAGTGGCTTGCCTGGGGAGGCGTGTATGCTGACGTACAAATTTCTCTCTCTCTCTGCTAGCAAAGCTTACACATCCAGGACAATGAGGGGGGAGAACATTAGTACTGGCATTGCTTTCATTAGGCCTTTTGGAAAGTTTAAGGTTTTTAATAAGCCCGTAATTACTTAACACTTCTGATTAATATGTTTCAGCTCTTCGGCAAGCTGATCTAATTTTAATGATATAATGGGCTATAAATCACATGCAAAATTATATCTTAAACGATATTAAGCAGTTGGCTTTGACTGGCAAATCAACAAATTCCAAAATTGGAGAACCGTGTGCTTATTTTAGAAGAAAGAGCAGCACTTTGGGAAGAGGCTTTCGTTTGTCTACACTCTGAGGAGCAAACCCTCTCCTCAACTGTGCTAATGCCACAGTCTAGGGACAGAAAGCACTAAATTATCCTCAACACAAAAGATGAGTCACCCTGGGAGGAACAAAGCCTTCCTTCCCAACCTGCCCTAACCACCAGCTCAGAAGACTCACGAGGTCGTCAGCTGGAAGGGACAAGGTGGGCGGTGGGCGTGGCCCTCAGTCACCGTCACACCGTCCTGGCTGGGGCCAGGGACAGGGTTCTGTGCGTCCAGCGGCACCACCCACAGACCCCGACGACCCCAGAGCTCCAGGAAGATGGCTCCTGGCTCTGACTGCCCCCTGCTGGAGACCCCAGCTTGTCATCAGAAGTCAGCTGCTTCCTTGTGGGGCCTGAAAAGGCACAAAAGATTCACACATGTTCTCTTACTGTTACACGGACAAAACGCTCACTTCTTACAAAACACTTCAGCAAGCAGTGAGCCACCCTCCAGGCAAGTGAAGGGCCTTTACAGCCTCCCGTTCTGCTGCCTGGAGGGGCCACCACGGCCGTGTGCGGACGTGATTACTCACGTAAGAACCGGGGGTCGCCCTGGGACACCTCTCTTCCTCCCATGCCCTGAACCAACCTGAACCCCACCGGCCCTCAAGTCCACCTGGCACTCTGCCTTGTCAGCCTGGCCCAGGCCGCCGCCTCTGGTGGGGACGGCCGCGTGGCCTCCTAACTGGCCTTCCACGACCACCCTCGCCCCCCCTTACAGAGTGACCTCAAAGCCAAGTCAAACTGCAGCCCTCTCCATTCCAACCCACTGGGATTCCCAAGCTCTTTCAAAATGAAATCCAACACTGCATCCCTGGCCTGCTAGCTGGGCTGACCCTCTTTCAAGGCATTTCTTGTCCCTCTGCCTCCTGTGTTCCTCTCTGGCCTCCCTGCCGTCCCTCACGTCCACCAGGCACACGCTCCCAGGGCCTACGCATGTGCTCTCCTCTGCCCAGGAAGCGCTGGCATTAAAGGACAGCCTACAAGGGTTACCGGGCTTTCAAAAGGGTAAGAAACACTGATCTGGAAAGACGTGGGTGCTAAAGGCGACGGGGTCAGGACGGTAGGCCGAGCTCCCAGAGAGCGTGGCTCCCGGGGGAGTGCCGGTGCCAGCTGACCCTTAGCTGCTGGGGACAGTCCACGTGAGGAGGAGGGAGGGAGGAGAGGCATTTGTTCTAGAAGCGGGGGTGCTAGGAAATCCCTGGAATCATAGCCACGGGAATGTGGGGTTTCCAACTCTCCAAACGGAAAGCATTTCTTGTTATTTACCGGAAACTAAAAGATATACACGAGGCCTCAGGAGCACAGAGGCCGGCTGTAGCTCCTCAGCCATATTTCTGACCTTCAGGCAGCTTCCCATGAGGAGAGTCAGAGATGGAACCAGGTGTTGCCAAAACCTCACGGGTGGCCCGGCAAAGGCACTGTGGCTGCCAGCATCCCCTACCCTAAATTATAACTACAGTCAAGTGCTTTGTTGCATCTCCTAGCTGGCTTTAAAAATAGCGTTAAAAGCTTCTAGCTGAAACCAAAATTCAACCAGGAGTAGGAGCTACGCAGCAAAAGGGCAGGCACTCAGGCATCTGAAAACGTGCTGCTTCTTGAAGTCTGGAAACGCGCAACTCACTTGTGAGACCCGATCCCAGAAGGAAGAGCTCTGATGCTGTTGTAGCGGAAGTCCAGCCACGCGAGGTTTGGCAGCGACTGGAAGAAGTCTGCGGGAATCTCGCAGAGGGCGTTTCTTTGAAGGTGCAGTTGCTTCCAGGGAAGAGAAGAGAACGTTCTGTCAACTAAGCACGTCTTGAGCCGTGACGTAGCCAAGGCGGTTCCAGAACAAACACTAGCTTTTGCAACCACACACACCAAATTGAAAGAAAACTCACACTAACCAATCCTTACGTAGTTTAAACAGCAGACGAGGGAAAGAGAAGCACCAGGACCCCTCGCACGCCTCGCGGGCCGGACAGGGACTCCACCACCACCGCGCACACGGGGCTTTTGCTACAAACACCCCTCAGACCAAACGTACTTCCCGAGCTTTAAACCCCTTTTCCCCTTCGTGGGCCCCCACGCTCAGCGCTTCTCAGGCTCCACGGTCACTGCCCCCGCCCTCGCGCCCTAGCACTCAGCAGCCCGCGGGCCTCTGCTCCGTGCACAGGCAGCAGGAGCGGAGTCTGGTCGGGGACCCATCCCAAGCAGATAATTAAAGGAACCTAAAAGACAGGTGCACCACGCTGCTCTCCGAGGCGCCCAAACACGACCCCAGCCGCCACCACCTCGGCAAGGGCTCCAAGCGCCAGCCCAGCGCCATCAAGTCTCCATGAGGCGTCAGAAGGAGCAGGAAGGGAAGGCTGAAGACGGCATGTGCCGCGGGGACTCTGGCCGGGTCACGTGGGCACATATAATCCCACAGTCGGGCACCGCACGATCGTGGGTGGAGAAGAACCCCCTCGATGGGGCCGTTACAGGTCGTAGGTCACACCTCCCTACCCAGGTAGCAGAGCGCAAAGTCATGAGAATGGCCTGGAAGCCACGCTTCCCGGGTTCAAATCTAGATTTCAAAACCTTATTAGCTGAGGGACTTTGAGCAAGTTCCCAAACCTCTCTGGGCTCCAGCATCCTCCCCTATGAAGTGGCTCGGGGGACCCACCTGCCAGACCACGCTAAGCGAGCGGTGCGGGGTGCATGGGAGTGCTAGGGAAGCACCAGCCACCCCCTCGGGCCACGCTGTCCCCACTCCCAACTCTGCCTCCGAGGCCGTCCTCCGAGCCCCTTCACGGGTCACGACAGGAGCTTTACAAGCACACAGAAAGCAAACTGTCCCGCCAGGCAAGGCGTGGGCAGCTACCCTGCTGGCCGCGGACGGTCTCGGGGACACGGGCTGGCGGTCACTCTGGCAGGGGTGTGCGCACCTTGACGAGAGGCCGCAGCGTGGGCTCCAAGCCCCCCAGGCCCGCCGTCTCAGGGCGAGCTGCTTCTAAGTGCCCGACTCCAAAACCGCGGTGGCTTGAGGGAACAGCCAGGTGACTGCGCCCCAGGAGCCCACCCTCCCTCCCGGACTGGTGAGACCCGGGGAAGCTGGGTCCCCCCGCGCTCCAGGACCACATGTGGCGGTGGAAGCGGTGGGCGTGCTCCCGGCGACTCCGGCGATGGCTGCTTCGCCGGCACGTGTACCCATAACCCCTCGAAGGCCATGGCGCCGCGTGAGCGGCCGCCTCCCTCAGTGATTGGTTGCCATGGCGATGACATCTCTATTCGCGTCTCTGTTTTCCGAAGGGCATAAACAGTTATGATGCTTCTTTATGAAGCTTGAAAAGCAGGCTCCTTCTTCCTTTATGCACAGAGGTAACACAGTCTCATGGCACCATCAGGGTCCGGACTGCCAGCTGGGAGCGTGTGCCCGCACAGAGGGCACACAGCAGCCCTGACGACCCAGGAATTCACTCCAAGAGGTGGGTGCTCAGGGAGGGAGGGCAAGGCCGGTGGCGGCCTGGGCAGCAAAACCAGGGCGTGTCACATGCAGCAGAGGATTTAGTCCTCGAGCAGCCACTTACGATTAGGGCCTGCGGCTTTGCAAAAGCACTCCCAAAGGTCAGTCCACACCGCAATGGTGCAGCGTGTCTGGCGTGTACCATGCTGTGGACACTGCGGTCCAGTTCTTGCAATGACCCACAGCAATATGCTCACTCTCGCGTTCCAGATGGAGACGAATGAGATTTAAGGAAATTACAGGAGTATCAGGCAGCAGGACCCCGCTCACGTCAAAACTGTGCTCTGACCGAAGCTTAGTCTAGAAATCACGGGGGGTGAGACAGCGCTCCCTGGATTACCAGCTGGCACAGGCCTGGTGAAGACACTGGGCACAGGGCAAAGCCCACGGGTAATGTCAGCAGAGCAGGGCTGAGAAACGGTGGTCAACTGACTCGATGTGTGGGGGTCTGTGGGCGCGGTGTTTTACGTGAGGTCAAGGGTGTTATAGGCAGTGGTTTCTACCACCAGCTCTTTGGTGCTTAAGACCCTCTGAGGAGACAGGATGGATATCACGGTCCAACTCCACGAGGTATTTGCATTGGCTCGTCCCCGTACCTCAATTCCTCACTCTGTGCTGAGCCGCACATGAGCCCCTGAGTCAACCCTCTTCTGTCTCATTCTGGAATCTCTCTCCTCAGGTGAGGCCTCCAAGTAAAAGCCATTCATGTCTACCAGGCAGAGGCACAAATGAGAAATGCCCCACTTACTTTAATGTTGGGGATTTTAAAGATCTCTTCTAAATGGTGAAGGCCACGTTGACTCAAGTCTAAGACCGATGAAAGGACGACCCCCTTGACCTCCTGGTGAACCTCTCCGGAGGGGGAGGCAGGCACGCTGCTAACTTGGCCGGCACCGCGCTCTGGATCAGCCGCCCCAGGGGGCAGCTCGGAGGGGCCGCTCCCGTCCATCTGCCAGCCGCCGGGGGACCACTGCTCATCCTGCGCGCTCTGGAGTCACCTGGAGACAGAGAGGGAGACACGGCCACAGCTAGGTCACTGCCACACTCACCCAGGTGGCACGGGGTGGCTATGGGGCAGATCTGCGACAGTGTCACTTGCTTACAAAACCACCATTTTTCATAACGGTATCATAAATTTGACACTCAAGTTCTAAGGAAGGAAGAAAGCAGGAAGTCAAGAAGGTTCTGATTAAACGTATGAGCCTCACTTCGAAGCACAGAGTTCCAAGATTCCACTTTAAGCTCCTGGAAAACACAATGACCCAAAACAAGAATGGCTATATTAGGGATGAAAACGTCAGAAGGTTTCGGCCCGTAAGCCGATACGTTCCTCCCGTAAACGTGCTCCTGCTGAGGTTCTGAGCTCTCCCCCGCCCCCCATCCCCTCCACCGGGTACCAACCTCCCCGAGCCCAGGAATCCTGCCCGTTCGGCTCAGGGAGCAGCGCTGGGTCTGGGGAACACAAAGTTAGGTGCTGGGAAAATCTGTCAAAAAAGAATCTTCACTTTTAGTTGTTCCACAATATTCCCAAAGTAGTTTAAGAACTGCTGCTCACCAGCAGCTCTTCTGGGGAAGCACACTTCCACGTGCAATTTCTAACTTTTTTTTTAATGTTTATTTATTTTTGAGACAGAGACAGAGCGTGAGCAGGGGAGGGGCAGAGAGAGAGACACACACAGACTCCGAAGAGGGCTCCAGGCTCTGAGCTGTCAGCACAGAGCCTGACATGGCGTTCAAACCCACGAACCGGGAGATCATGACGCGAGCGCAAGTCAGATGCTAAACCGACTGACCCACCCAGGTGCCCCTCCACGTGTAATTTCTAAACAACGGATCCAGCGGTAATAACACACATTGAAATGCTAATGGGCTCACACGCGATCCCTGGTTAACGCTCCACTTGGCTGGTACACGAGCACACGCACATACTTCCTTCCCGTGCTTGTGCTGAGGAGTGCGAGGCTTGGGGTAGTTAAGGAGCTGCCCAAAGGCTGAGCAATGAATGAGAGAGGGCGACCCGCGGACACCCCGGGCCTTCCCTCATGGATCCTCTCCTGGGAATCAGCACCTGGAAGGCTGCTTCAACCTCCTACAATCCTCCTGAGGGGAAAAAAAATCTCAAAACGAGAGCAAAACAACAGGACCTGAAAATGGGTAGAGCGGACTCCTGGAGGGGCGGAGGCTGCGCCACGTCCCCACCATGCCTGCCTCAGTTTCCCCATCTGCACCAGACCTGGTTGGGCGGACCCGTTAGTCCTCAAGTTCCAGGCCTGGGGTGCACAGCCTTTCCCGGGGCAGCCGGACGGGGCACAGTGGGCCGAGGGGGCACCACCTTCCTTCTGCTGCCTGCCCCCCATCTCACCCCTGGCACCCTCCCACCCCAGCCTCACCTATGGCGCCCTCCCACCAGGCACCTCCCCCCCTCACCTGCAGCGAACACCCACCCCCACCCCACCCCCACCCCACCCCCCTCACCTGCAGCGCCCTTCCCCTGCACCCTCTCCTCACCTGCGACAGTTCCCCTGTCCCCCCATCTCACCTGCGGAGTCCTCCCCCACCCCCCCCACCTTACCTGCAGCGCCCTCCTCCCCCCCCCCCCCGCCTCACCTGCGGCGACCCCGCACCCCCACCTCACCTGCGGTGCCCTCCCCCCCACCCACCACGCCTCACCTATGGCGCCCTCCCACCAGGCACCCCCGCCTCACCTGCGACACTTCCCCTTGTCCCCCCATCTCACCCGCGGCTCCCTCCCACCCCGCTCTCACCTGTGGCACCTCCCCTGCCTCCCCCCACCTCACCTGCGGCGCCCTCCCCCACCTCGCCCCCTGCCTCACCTGCAGCGACCCCCCACCCCCACCCCACCCCACTCCGCCTCACCTGCGGCGCCCCTCTCCGCGAGGAGGAGCTCGCTGGCACGCGGGGAACCGAGAGCGGTGCAGCCCAACGACGCAGGCCTCCAGGCCCACGCGGTCGCCATGGAGACGCCCTACGGGGTCCCGGAGGGGCCAAGCCGCGGAGCACGCGCAGCCGCGGGGAGGGCGGTGCGCCTGCGCCGGCCGCGGAGGCGCGTCCCAGCGCGCGTGGGCTGCGGCCCGCGGTCTCTTCCGCGCGGCAGGCGGTGGCGTCCCCGGGGGGCACGTGTGCCTTAGTCCGGAGAGTCGGATGCGCGAGGAGGACCCTTGCGGCCGCGAGAGCGAGCAGACCCTGGGCGGGGCGCGCTCCACTCCGCCCAGCGGCCTCCAGGACCCGCGAACCCTCCCGGGGTCCTGACCTCGCTTCTGCCCCGCGTCCGCCTGGCTCCTCCGAGGGTCCCGGGATCGCCGCCGTCACGCGGACACGACCACCGGGGGAGCAAGGAGCCCCGCGTGGGCCGGGGCCAAGCAGGACTCCCTCTGCGGCCGGGCGCTCGGGCGGCGGCAGGCGGACGCCCAGGCAGACGCAGGACCCCCGGGGGCGCCGTTGCGGGGATCGAGGGGGCGGACCTTCCGCGCCGCGGAGCTGGCTGGACGGCCCCCGAAGGCTGTTAGTCCACGGCTGTGCTGGAGCAGGCGGCGCCGAGGGGAAGCTGCCGGGGACAGGGGGCGTGGGCGCAAGCAGGAAGCCGGGAGGACGGACCGGCCCTGGGGACGTCCTGCAGAAGAAGTTGGCACCGTCCGTCGCAGGACCGCACACCTGCCTCCCGCCAGCGAGGTGAGCTAGCAGGTGTGCAATAGCGGATGGGCCGCAGCCACACCTGGGGCCCCGCCCGGACCGCCCACGTGTGAAAACCGGACCGCTGCGGCTTCACCCTCCGTCCGCCAAACCTCAGCGAGATGCCTCTTGTGATCCAGTTAGCAAACCCCGTGGGAAAGGGGTTGGGAGGGGGAGGAGGGATGGTAGTTAAGGCTAACTTGGCTGACACGTCACAAAGCCACCACAGTACCTGAAACTAAATTGGGGACAGTGTTAGAAGGGCTGCCCAAAGTATCATCTACAAAGGCCCCTGAAGAGCTTTACACGGATGCTAAGATAAGATCCACCTTGCTGTGAAAGGTCACTCTCGGTTTCCGCTACAGAAAGGGCAGGCTAGCCCGTTATGACCAACCCTTCCGCAACAAGGGAGTGAAGCATTCCAGAAAGGTGAACTTTTCCCCCAGTGAGCATCTTTCTATTTGGAAGAGGTATTAGAAAGCTCAGCTACTGGGGCATCAGCAGAGCCTGCTTCAGATTCTCTGTCCCTCCCTCTGCCCCTCCCCCGCTCGCACTGTGTCAAAAATGAAACATTACAAAAATTATAAAAAACAAAAACCTCAGCTTCTGAGCAAAGCTCCCAAGAGACCAAAGACCCAAGGGATTAAGTTATTATTCTGACGTCCCTGCAGAGACAGAGGGTCTAGTAAACCCCCGGGTTTTGGGTTGGGGCTCCGTAATGCCTTACTCTAGGACAAGAGTGACCTGGAGGAATGCCAAACCTCATGGGGCCTGAAGCTCAGCCTCAGACCGCAGCTGTGTGACCGGGGTGCTGTGTTTTTGGCTCCCTGCCAGAAGTGGAGGTCAGTCCTTTCCAGAGAAGGAAGAAAATGCCATCCTAGGTCTCCAGTTATCTTCATGGTTTTAAAATGGGTAACATACGGGGCACCTGGGTGGCTCGGTCGGCTCAGGTCATGATTTCATGGTTTGTGGGTTTGAGCCCCGTGTGGGGCTCTGCACTGACAGTGAGGAGCCTGCTTGGGATTCTCTCTCTCCCTCTCTCTCTCTCTCTCTCCGCCCGTCTCCCCCAGATGAATAAATAAACATGAAAGCGTAGAAATAAAGTGTGTAATGTTAGTCACACACCAGGCAACATGAACACGTGATCAAATCCAAGAAAAACGAGGAAAAAGAAACTGACCTGTGGGTGGTCCAGATAATGAAATTTGCAAGAATACAGTTTGGTAAGGCTTAATATGTTCAAAGAAGTAATGACATTGGAAATTACAGCCAGGAATCAAATTGGAATTCTGGATCTGAAAAAATACAATAATAGCTTAGAGCTGAAGAGGGTGTTGGTGAAGCAGAAAGTAGGTTAGAAGACCACATCCATCAACAGGCAGGGAGAGTAGGGTCGGCACAGGGGATTCCACGAGCAAGTCTAACACACGGAGACTCTGGCCAACTCAGCACCTCCGTCCTGCCCTCGGAGTGCCTCCTCTGCACCTCCGTCCTGCCCTCGGAGTGCCTCCTCTCCTGCCCTGGATACTTTTCTGTGTGGTTACAGGGGCTCTTGCAGGAGGCTTGGAAACGGAGGAAGACGGGCTATTAGTTTCTGGAGGCACACGCAACGCTAAGGGCAGGTGAGAGGTTCAGAGCAGATTCCCAGATGACCCACGGTGGCAGGACGGGCGTAGTGTGGCGGTTACAGACGTGCCTGTCGGAAAGTGTATGAAAAGTCTTTCTTTTGATCTCACTCTTGAATGAGGGTCAACTGGTATAGAACTCCTCGTTGGCAGTTATCTCGAGTCAGAATTTTAAAGACACGACTCTTTGGAAGCTCTTGGTGCTGACGAGAAGCTTGCTGTCCATTGAATTGCCATTTCTGTGAGGGAAATCCGTCTTTTCTTACTGTGTCCTAATGTCCTGACATTTCACTACGATAATTGTCAAGTGTGGGTTGTTTCAGTGACACTGCTTGGCACTTGGTGTGTTCTTTCTGTCTGAGAACAGAAAGGATCTTCGATCCCGGACATTCCAGGCGTTTTGTCTTCACGTAAATGTGGCCTGTGGTCTGCACCCCGACCTCGATTCTCGTATTCTGGGTCTCCTGTGAGGGGATAGATTGAAACCAGTCAGTCTGTTCTCCATGTCTCAAAACTGCTTTTCTTAATGTTTACCTGTGCTCTCCACCGGGAAATCTGTCTCCACTGGTGCCCGCTTAGACTTTGTATCATGTACTTAGATGGTTATTTTTTTATGACTTCATGTCTCATTTCTAATTTTCTTTGTTATACTGTTCTTATTTTGTTTTTCCAGTTCTTGTTTTATAATCTTTTCCAAGTTTTTGTGGATGTTTTCTCTTTATCCAATGTGAGAATCCTAAACATGGTTATTTTAAAATCTCTATTTTAATTTTTAGGTTGCTGTATTGTTTTCATTTCATCTGGGATGAATTCATCTGCTGGTTGCTGATCTTGTTACCTTTCTTCTTAGAGTAACGTGCTTTGGAGTTGAGGCTGGCAGGCTCGTCGTAAACAAGGGGCTTGTGTTCTGTGTTCTCTGTCTGCTCACCTGTCTGTGTTTCTCTGTCCTGCAGGTGCCTCCACACAGCCTTTTGGGGCTCTGCAGCGCTGATGTGTGTTACACTGGGTGCTCGGGGCTCTCGTGCAGCCACCCCCTGAGAAGTGCAGAAGTGTCCAAGTCCATCCTCTGGGGGATCCTCAGGTAACTGTTGCAGAGGTGATTTTCTTTCTCAACTTCCTGTCGTAGAGGTGGGAGACTTGCCCTGGGTCCAATTTTAGGTGATGCTCTTGGCTGTTGTTCCCCCACTCCCTTTGGGCAGTTTTAGACTCTTCGACCCTCAGGGACCGCATTTCCCAGCCACTTGCCTATTTCTGGACCCAGAGCCCCGCAGGTCCAAGGTCTCTATCCTGCACCCTGTTCTGTGTCTTCCTTCCGCCTTTGGTCTGTGGAAGGGTTAGGGTTTTTAATGCTTTCTTTTTAAACATCTCTGTCGTGGCCGTGGATGGAGGGAATGGTGGAAGGGTCTGTGTGCGCAAACCTAGGGTGCCTGCTTGCCCAGAGGAAGTAAGTGTTTTATGCACAATGGACAATAAGAGCATTTTGTTCTGTTTCAGTTTTTGCTGTTTAATTTCTTGGTATGAAGAGGCTGTAAGTTATGTTTGGTAGATTCCTGATAACTAACATCCTTCTGTATCAAAAGAAAAGCAAAATAAAAACTATGTATTTTTTTAATGTTTATTCATTTTTGAGAGAGAGACAGAGTGCAAGTGGAGGCGGGGCAGAGAGAGAGGGAGGCACAGAATCCGAAGCAGGTTCCAGGCTCTGAGCTGTCAGCACAGAGCCCAATGCAGGGCCTGAACCCACGAACTGCAAGATCATGACCTGAGCTGAAGCCGGACGCTTAACTGACTGAGCCACCCAGGCGCCCCCAAGACAAAATATTTTTAAAACTTGAAATCTACTTTCTAGAAAGTTTTAAAAAAAGAGAATAAGCATTTCTAGGTAAGCTTCACAGACTTCAGAATGGCTGGGAGTTATTTTCTGGAAAACGTTCCAGATGCTTCTGAGCAGCTGGCGCCATCTCTGCTCTGCCGGCCGCGCCGAGTTCTAAATGTGGCGGTTGAAACGTATCCTTCCTCAGAAGGCAGTGAGGCCGCAGAGGGAAGACGACCTTGGTTTTCACGGGTGCCACCCGCCACTGAGGGTGCACGAGGCGTGGGCAGCGGGACTGCCTCAGGAAGGCAGGAGGACCACGCGGGGATGCTGGTTCTCTGGCGTCTCGGGAGGAGCGTGGGATGACTCCTCAGTGAATGCTCCAGGCGAGCCCGGGGGTGAGCTCGCCTTTGAGATTTGGGGACAAACAGTTGAGCCCCATAGACGGCCCCCACCGGCTCCATGGCCCATGGGCACCGGTCACCCTCCCCCAGGCTCCCGTGAGCTCCGGCTCTTGGGGGTTCAGGGTGCAGCGGGGAGGGAGGGAGGGCTGGCTCTGCATGGCCCTCTGCCTCTGCCCTCCCTCTCCTACCCGGCATCGACCCACTCTTAAAACCCAGGCGTCCGCAAGGTCCTCAGGCAAAGCCCTCGTGAGAACAGCAGGACTTTCCGCGTGGCTGGGGACAAGGGTTCGTATCCCCGCGGAGCGGCAGCCCCGCTGTGGGGCAGTCCAGACACGGTCCCTGCCCCACCCCCCACAATCTTCCTGAGTCCCGGCGCTCCCCTCTTCCTTTTCCACTCTGGGGATGAAGCAGATTCCTCTCCAGATGTCTCCTAGACAGCGGGCTTTGAGTCGCTTTCTTGTCCCCTGGCGAGGTCCTTCGCTTCCTGCGAGCCCATCGGTGCCATGAAAGTGTGGATTATGTGAGACCTTGCTGTTGTGTCGCTTGGGGGCCCCTCGGGGTATCAGCACGGAGGCCGTGCCCGAGAGCGGCACACAGCGCCCCGTGGCACGAGGGAGCCCAGTCAGACTTGAATGAACGAGTGAGGAAATGCAGGTGCATTCCTGTCTTTCCAGCTGGCGTGTGGTTCCACGCCCACGGCACGCGGCCACGTGTCCGGGATTTCTGATAAGCGGAGCCCATGCTGCCACTGGAGAGAAATCAGCCCTGTAACACGACACGGCCCTCATGGAACGGACGGTGCGCAGAGGGCAGGCGTCTCCGGGGCACAAAAGGGAGCCTAACACAGGAAGCGCTTTGCTTTCAGCCTCAGACAGAAGGCTCTCGCTCGCACGGACTGACCTGTGACCCGAGCACTTCCGGGCCGTGTCTGCTGGGCTTTCGTCGCCTTGGCATTCATGCCCAACAGGGTGAAAACGGTTTGCCTCAACTCCGTTTCCCGTGGCTGCCATAGAAATCCGTCAGAGCCTTGGTGGCCTGTGACAGACGCGTTTCTCCTACAGCTCGGGAGCTCACAAGTCTGGCTGGCTTTCCCTGGGTGACATGAGGTGTCTACAGGACTGCTTCCTGCTGAGGCTCTGGGCGAGGATCTGTTTCCTTGTCTTCTCCAGCTTCTCGAGGCACCTGTGTCCCTTGGCTCACGGCCCCTGCCTCGTGTCCTCACTCCCATTGTCACACCTCCATCTCCGACTCTGACCCTCCCGCTCCCTCTCCCACGGAGCCTGTGATGCCGTTGGCCCATCAGATAATTCAGGATCATCTCCCCCTCAGCATCTGTCACTCACCACGTGTATGACGTCCCTTTGGTCCTGTGTGTACCATACTCACAGGTTTTGGGGGTAAGGTTGTGGACGTTTTGGGGCCACCACGCCGTCCCCACAGTGAGCATATCTCCTGGAAAGGAACTGTCTTCACTGGAGAAAATGTGGCGACGAGCTGATGTGGAGGCTCACAGCCTGTGGCCGTGGGTACTGGCCTGTGATGGCAGCGAGCGTGAGGCCCGGGCCGGCCAGCGACGGCCCCGCTCAGTCCGCACGGTCCAGAGAAGACGGGGATGGAAGCCAAGAAGCCAGGGGCAGGCGCTGCGGCACCAGTCATGACACCAGGCCCGTCTGCAGACCCGGGCCCAGCGGTGGACCCACATCGCCCTCTGAGGAAGAGGGCTGCCCCAGCCCAGCACCGGCGGTGACCCCCGCTGTTCCCCCCGGGTGCCGTGACCACGGGCACTGGGACATTTCGAGAACTGGGGAACGTGGGCTGGGTCCATATTCCTACCTAAGTGGGGGGGTGCTGAGGTGTCACCGTGGCAGCTGTTTGAGTGCCGCATGTAGAGGTGAGGTAAGAGAGATGTCCTGGCCCAGCTGTGTGTGGTGGGCACGCGGGGTCCACAGCCCACCCCCAAACCCGTTCTCCCAGCCCCCGGACCGATCGCTAGAACAGATGTACGGCGGCCAGCCTCTCCTCGGTACTAACCACACTGGTTTATTTTCTGTATGTTCGTGCCGTGGTCTCTGGGGCCTTGCTGACTGGGCAGAGACGCCGCCCCCAGGCTGGGGGAGGCAGGGGACGGGCGTGCACGTGGGGCGTGTGAGGGGCCGAGTCGTGTCTCTCTGAAACCCATGCATTGAATCCTGGTCCCAGCACCTGAGGGGTGGCCCTGACCCATTCTGACGGGCGTCCTTGTGAGAAGAGAGGACACGAGGACACAGACACGCACGGGGACGACCCCGTGGGGACATGGGGAGGGCCGGCCGGCTACACACTGAGGACTGCAGAGCGAGGCTTCGGGAGGAACCGGGCTCGTGGACACCTGATCCTGGACCTCCGGCCTCCAGAACCGGGAGGGAATTAGCCTCTGTTGTTTCAGCCGCCCCTGCTGTGGGATCTGTGGTCGCGGCTTCAGGGGGCTAATGGGTGGGGTGCCGGTGGCGGGGTCGGCTCGCGGGGTTCCTGCTTGCGCTTCAGAGCTTTTATATGTTCCACGTGTCACGTGTCCCAGAGCAAATGAGCTACGGGACGAGCACCTGCTGCCCAACTGCTGTGGGGGGCACGGGGTCCTAACCCACCCCTGCTCACGCCCGGGCCTGGGTGGGTCCTTCCGACCCTGTCACTCGCTTGTAAAATGCGGTGGTCACGACGGGGATCTTGTATGATGGTGTGAGGTCTGAATGCAGCTTGTGGTAAGACAGCAGCATGGTGCCCGACGGGCCAGCAAACGCCGGGTGCTCGTCTCCGTGACGCCGGGTGGGGGTTGTTTCCCGATTCCACACGGAGAAGCGAAGGTGCGGGGTGGCGACTGGGGGCCGGAGACGCCCCCGGGAAAATGGAGGACCTGGATTCACGCCTGGCTCTCGACCCGCCCCTCCTTCCAGGAGCATCTAAGGGGAGCATGAGAAGGTGGGGGTCCCCTCCCACAGCCAGACTCTAAAGCAGAAGTGATTTCTCCACAGGGGGCCTTTCTGGAAGCCCAGAAGCAGCAGGCTCACACTCTTAGGTGGACTTAGCCAGTAGCCACGACACCGCAGGCCTCCGGCCCGGGTCTGACGTCCGGCCCCTGGTGCCCGGGTCCTGGGCCAGATCTGAGCTGAGCGTCCACACGGACCCAGCCTCTGGGCTACAGGGCCCAGCCCCTGCCCGCGGATGTCGGCCGCATGGCCAGAGGGGTGCCCACGGGCCCCTGCAGAAGCTGACACACAGCCTGACCTGGGCAGCATGACCGTGTGGCCTCTCCCAGGGAGGGGACGATGGCACACAGCCCAGTGTGGATAACCTGGGGCTCCCGTGCCAGCTTGTGCTAGGTGTCCCCAGCCAGGACAGGCGCGGCTTTTCTCTGACCGGCCAGACAGAACTTTCCCAGTCAGGCCTGAAGAAGCCTGATTTCTTTCTTGCTTTCTTAATTTTTTTAATGTTTGTTTATTTTTGAGAGAGAGAGAAACAGTATGAGCAGGGAAGGGACAGAGAGAGGGAGACAGAACATGAGCAGGGGAGGGACAGAGAGAGGGAAACACAGAGTCCGAAGCAAGCTCCAGGCTCCAGGCTCCGAGCTGTCAGCACAGAGCCCGACGCGGGGCTCGAACCCACGGACTGTGAGATCATGAGCCAAAGGTGGACGCTTAACTGACTGAGTCACCCAGGTGCCCCATGAAGAAGGCTGATTTCTACTGCAGAGTCTTTGCTTCAAAACCAGGTGAGGCAGCCAGGGTGCTCACAAGCCGATGTCGAAGCAAATGAGCAAACCTTTTTAAAATTTTAGAGAGAAAAGAAGAGCTTTATCGGAGCCCAAGTTAGGCCCAGCTGCCCGAATACACGACTTTCACGAGGAGGGACTGCTCCGGGGAGGGGCCTTTGGGGCATCGTCGTATGTGTTTGCACATAAAGAATTACAAATCATCACGACCGGGGACAGTGTGGAAGGTTAGAGACTTTATCTTCTGTTTCTAGTCTGTGCAAGGCTGTGGGACTTTAATTGCATGGGGAGCAGGGAGGTTTTCTCTTTTTCTTATCTGTCTGTTCAGAATGCTCCTTTTTGCTTAAGTTTCTAACGGAGCAGATGTACGGTGTGTGTGGGGGCAGAAGTAGCCCCGTGCTTTGAGGTTTTGCCAAGTCATTCTGACCCCGTAAATGTTGAAGGACAGCTTCCCTGGGCGCCCAGGAGCAGGGCCCACAGGCACGAAAAGATGAAACTTCCCTTTATTTTGTCACCTCTTTTGAAGAGAGGATTGAGGACAATGCAGAGAATTGGCCCTTTTCCCTGAAGATTTCAGGAGTGTTTGCGCAGAACTCCATCAGAAGCGGTGGGGGAAGGATTCTCCCCCAGATCTCTCCACCCTGTGTGGTCCTCATCCTCAACAAGCCGCTGGGGCCACCTGGAGGTTCAGTTTTACTTAAAGGCAGCACTGAGTGCTGTGGCCGTGGAGGGTGGCTTGGTGTCCCAGCCCCTGCCTGGGGACAGAGACCGGCCTGGCCCTCTGAGGCGACTAGCTCCGGGCTCAGAGGGAAGGTGGGCTGGTGACGGCCGCTTATCCACTTGCTGCGGAGGGACGTGCCCCCCAGAAAATGTGCGGTCGTCAAACATAAAGGTCCCTGAATCCCGCACGCGCCCGAGAAACAAGACGTGGACACGTCAGTTTAGGTCCGTGGTTCCTTGTGGGTGGGCAGCACGGGACAGAGTGATGAGGCGGGTGGCCCCTCACCACCTGACAAGCCCGTGTGCCTGGGGCACGTTTGCAGGAAGTCCGGCGAGGACACGGGCTCTGCCTTCCGGGAGACCTGCGTCTGCCTGCCTCACCCACACCCGCCTCGGACGCCCCACGAGCCAAGTCTGGGACCCGGGGCTGATGGCTCGCCGCGCTTCCACGGGGTCTGGCATCAGATCGGTGTGAGCTGCGGACGGTCCCCGGCAGCCAGGTGGAGGGTGAGGGGGGCCACGTGGAGAGAGCCGCACGCGGCACCTGCTACGTTGTGCCCCTTCACGTTGTTAATGGTCGAGTGGTTCAAAGTATACCGGACAGATCTAATTCAGGGCAAGGGAGTTTTTTAAAGGAGATTTTTTTTTTAAAGTTTATTTATTTTGAGAAAGAGCGAGCATGCAGGGGATGGGCAGAGAGAGAGAGGATCCCGAGCAGGCTCTGTGCTGCCAACACAGAGCTTAAGGAGGTTTTTTTAAAAAGCAGAAATAAAAAATGTCAGATGGGGGCGCCTGGGGGACTCAGGCAGTTAAGCCTCCAGCTCTTGATTTCAGCTCAGGTCATGAGCTCACGGTTCATGAGTTCGAGCCCCACGTCAGGCTCTGTGCTGACAGCGCAGGGCCTGCTTGGGATTCTCTCTCTTCCTCTCTCTCTGCCCCTCCCCTGCTCATGCTCCCTCTGTCTACCTCAAGATAAATAAATAAGCTTTATATATATATGTATGTGTATATATATAATATATATATATATTATATTTATACACACACACACACGAAAATGTCAGATAAATAGAGTGCCACTTGCCTAATAACAAGGCAGTTTGAAGCCATGTTTTTCTGCATTTGGGGATGCTTACCTCGTGCACACCCCGATTGTTACAGATAAGGAAACAAGTTCAGGGTGGTTAAGGACTTGCCAGCTCCATGCAGCCATCAGTGAGAGAGCTGGGATGTCGTCCCCCGATCACAATCTCCGAAGTAGTGAGGTCCCAACAACACGGCTATTTTTCAACCACGTGAAAGAAAAAGGACGAGAAATTCGCCCAGGCACGGAGTATAAGAATGCACGAATTCAACCATAAAACCAGATCAACAGGAATTCAGCCGCAGACAATTCAACAACAACTGCAGGTAGACTGTAGCCCATGGCTCTCCGTTCGTCCGTAATCTGACTGCCAGGCCACGTGAAACCCCTCCGTCACGTGCAGTTGAGACGTGGCATGTTGTGGTTCCGGCAGCTCCAGCCACCCTCAGTGGCCGTGACAAAGCTTTGAGAGCGCGTGGCCGCTGAGACGTCTGTGGACAGGGCTGTCGTGCAGTGGCCACCGGCTGTCACTAACCTGCCTCGCGGGGACCACAGGTGCCTGTGACGTCCGGACCTCCTCCCGTGTCACGCTTTGCCAGCCAGCCAGCCCTTCTCACCTCGGGGCCACGCAGATGCTGTTCTCGTCACAGAGTCCTTCCCAGCGTCCTCCACAGTGTGAGCAGAAGGGACGTGAGCAGAGTCGCGAAGGCCCTTGTATCCGTGTAGAAAGCACGTGAGTGGCCTCCTGCTCCCAGAAGAATAGAGGCCCACAGGACAGACGTGGCCTGAATCCGTGACCCACGGCCAAGCCTGGTGAGATCTGCCGAAGCACGGCCGACCGCAAGGTGCACGAGTCAGATGCAAATCGTAGGTGGTAGAGAGAAGTTGGGGGTGGTTTGTTAGCGGAAATGTCATGGGAATGGCCAGCCGGTGCAGGGTCACCTCACCCCTCTCTGGAGCCCTCGGGGACGGTGTCCAAGAGGGCCCTGGGCCAGCTCCATGCAGGGAGCAGCTCCGTGTACCTCTGCCCTACCGAAGGGGCCACTTCACCCCTCCCTTGTCTGCAGTCTCTCTCACAACATGGCTTTTGAGGGACCACGGTGAGTTTTGCGGTCTGTTAGTTATACTTTCGTAAAAATGGAGAGATGACAAACAAAAAGACCCCTGACCACAGCCCATCGTACAGACACAATTCAATGATTTGTAGTAAATGTATAGAGTTGCAACCGACACCACCGTCCGGCTTCAGAACGAACTTCCCACAATCCCCATTTCCACCTCCAGCCTTAGGAGTGCGCTGATGTGTGCCTTCTGCCTCCACAAATCTGCCTTTTCTGGACATTCCGTATAAATGCAACCATACGATACATGGTTTTTCATCTGTTTTTTTCGCATTTTATCCTGACTTTAAGGTCCGTCCGTGTTGCAGCAGGTAGCAGTATTCCACTCCTTTCCATTGTTGGGTGATATCCCGTGGCACGAATCTACGGTTTGTTTATCTGTTTGCCAGCTTGTGGATATTTGGACTATTTACGGTGTGGGGACATTAAGAATAATGCTGTTATAGGGGCACCTGGGTGTCTCAGTCGGTTAAGCCTCTGGCTTTGGATCAGGTCATGACCTTGTGGTTTGTGAGTTCAAGCCCCACATCTGGCTCTGCACTGACAATGCTTGGGACGCTCTCTCCCTCCCTCTCTCTCTCTGCCCCCACCCCCCCACTTGTGTGTGCACACACACACTCTCAAAATAGTGAAGAATAAAAAACTTTAAGAAAGAATAATGCTGTTATGAATATTTATGTGCATGTATTTGCATTGCTGTGTGTTGTATTTTTCTTGGGTAGATTCTTAGGAGGGGAATTGCTGGGTCTTATGGTGCGTTTATGCTTCAATTCTTAAGGAGTTAACTATTCTCCAGGTGGCCATATCACTGTACATTTCTATCTGCAGAATTTGGGGGTTCCAGTTCTGCTACGTCCTTGAAAACACAAGGTATTTGGCCACCACAGAATATGCCACCCTGACATGGGATCACCTTAGGTGAATGGTGCTGAGAAACAGTGTGTCCCCACCACCAAGTCAGGGTGCAGATGTCCCTCCGCGAAGACGCTCTCCCGCGCCGGGAGGGGAGACCGCTCTCAGCTCTGGAGATGGTGCTGACTCCAGTCTGTATAATAAACCTTCCTAAATTACCTTATCTTCCAGTACTTTCTCCCATATGTTTTTCTTCCCCCAACTTACCATCCCTAGAAGCCCAAAGCACTTTTTCTTGTCACTTCTCTACAATTTACTGCCCTTTGTTAAAATGGCGTATGAATCCCCAGGCCAAGTAGCTTTTTTGAGCTTTTCTTGTCTTTTCTCTGACGCCTCCCTTGTGCACAGAAAACAAACGTTTTCTCCTATTACTCTGTCGTCGTTTTAATTCACACACCCCAGAAACTGGGTCTGAGAAGATACAGGGAAAGTTTTCTCCTCCCCTGCAGTAGTGAGTGTGGTTTTTATTATAGCCCTTCTAATGAGCATGGAGTACTATCTCAGCGTGGTTGGAATTTTCATCTGCCTGATGATTAACGGTGTAGAGTACGTTTCTACGTGTGCATTAGCCGTTTGTATGAATCGGTCAAATGTCTGTTCAAGTCTTTTGCCCACCTTTTAACTGGGTTGCTTGTTTTCTTATAACTGAGTTGTGAGTCATTATATATTCTCTGCACAAGTCCTTTGCCAGAAGTATAAGCTTAGCATCACCGCCTCCCAGTCTGTGCCTCCCCCTTTCGTTTTCTTTATGGTGTCTCTGAAGCACGCGAGTTTTTAAGTTCAGTGAAGACAGACACGGGCTTTTTGACAGCTTGAGCTTTTGGTGTCACATCTGATAGCTCTTCGGCCAACGGAGTCATGTAGGTCCGCCATGTTTTCTTGTAGAACCTTGTGGTGTCAGCTCTCTGACACCAGAGGCCTCTGATCCGTTCTGAGTTAGTATCTGCGTAAGGGTCTCAGCTTGTTCTCATACGGATATCCAGTTTTCTCAGCAAATACACTTGTCTTTGGGGGCATGTTTTTAGATATAGAGTCAATTTTGTGCACACATATGACCTATTCATATTCTCTATTCTATCAGTCTTGATAAACTGCATTTTTAAAAAGGCTTCTCCCATTTTATTTGAGTTGTGAATTTATGGCACAAAATTTCTGCGATATTCCCTTATTTATTTTAACATTATTTTTAATGTTTATTCATTTTTGAGAGACAGAGAGATAGAGTGTCAGCAGGTGAGGGGCAGAGAGAGAGAGGGAGACACAGAATCTGAAGCAGGCTCCAGGCTCTGAGCTGTCAGCACAGAGCCTGACGCGGGGCTCGAACGCATGAACCGTGAGATCATGACCTGAGCTGAAGTCAGACGTTTAACCGACTGAGCCACCCAGGTGCCCCCCTAATTATTCTTTTAATCTCCTTAGGCCCTGTAGTGATAACCCCCTTTTCCATTCTGATGTGGCAATTTTTTTGCTCTATTTTTATTCTATAATAGTAGGGTTTTATCAGTTTTACTGGTTGTTTTCAAAGTACCAATGATTTGCTTTATTGACTTTTTCTATCATTTGTCATGTTCTGTTTCATAGATTTCTGCTCTCATGTCTTTTCCTTCTACTCACACTGAATTTAAATTACTCTTCCTTTTTTAGCTTCTTAAGATAGAACTTAGATCATTGATTTTAAACTTACTTTTTTCATATAAGCATTTAAAAATAGCTGTATCCCACACGTTTTGTTATGTTGGTTTTCATACTCATCCAGTTTTAAATATTTTCTAATCCCCTCTGTGATTTATTATGTGGTCCATGGATTACTTGGAAGTTTGTCATATAATTTCCAAATGTGTGCAGCCTTTTAGGACATCTGTTATCATCGGTGTCTTTTTTAATGTATTGTGTTCAGGCAACATATTCTGTATGATTTTAAACCTTTGAAATTTACTGAAACATTTTTCTTTTTTGGTCCCAGGATATGACTTATCTCCATGAATATCCCTTGCACGCTTGAAAATGATGTGTAATATGCCACTGATTTTATAATGTTCTCTAGAGGTCGGTTAGGGCAAGTTGGGTGACGGTGTTGCTCAGACTTGTGTGTGTGTACTTGCTCTATCAATTAGAGAGAGAGAGGAGGATTTAAATCTACCACCATTGGGGATTGTTTTCTTCTTGGGTTGTTGTACGAGTCAGGGTTTTCCAGAGAAACGGAATCAAGAGGATATGCAGAGGTATATATACGGGGGTTCATTACCGAAGCCGGGTCATACGGTTACAGAGGTCGAGGGGCCCTGGGATCTGCTATCTGCAAGCCAGAGAACCGGAGTCGCTGAGTGTTACTTCCCAGTCTAAAGGCCAAAGGCCTACAAACCGGGGAAGGGGCTACGAGGGGGTGGAGTGGGTAGCTGGTTTAAGTCCTAGAGTCGGAAGGCCTGAGAGCCAGGAGCTCCATCCAGTGTCTGAGGACAGCCGAGCTCCAGAAGAGAGAATTCAGGCCCCCAGCAGGTTAGATGCTGCCCACCCATGGCGGGGAGGATAGTCTGCTTTGTTCAGTCTACCAACTCAAATATCAGTCTCTTCCGGAGACACCCTCACAGACTCGCCAAGAAATAATGTTTTGCGAGCTCTCTGGGCTTCCCAAGCCCAGGCAGGGTGACACATAAAATTAACCATCACAAGCCCACCCCTTGCCGACCTGACATCATACACACCTCTTCAAACGACACTTGGTCTCCAGACAAAGACATAATGAGATCATAATTCCACCCAATAAGACATACACCCCAAGATGAACTAAACTCTTCCCCAGTGGATGATGACGGGAGGCACTCAACCACCATGAGCAAGGTGGCCATGGTGGCCGTGATGCACAGCAGAGGCCAAGTCTGACTTGAGCAGACCTGTGGTGTTGGCTGGTCAGTCGCAATGTTTCCGGAAGTAGAGTAGACAGGAAGCCTGTGTTAGCAGAGAAGTTCTAGGTCAAGTGAACAAAAGTCTAACCTGAATCATAAAAACAGGGAGCCGTGGCCCCTCAACAGTTTCCAGACCGGAGCTGGTTAACAGACCCAGGGCCCCTTGAATGGAAGGGCCCCCTCGAAGAAGGACTCCGGAACACTACCAAAAATATATACTGCTTATCTTTCTCCCGGCCTTCCCCGAAGGGACTGATGGCCTTCTACCAGGGTAACTGAGCACTGGGGCGGGGGGGGGGGGGGGAAGGACATAATCAGACATTTGGGGACTACTGAACACCAGCTCTGAACTGACATTAATTCCAGGAGACCCAGTCGAAATGCCCTGAAGAGACAGTTGGTAGAAATATGGCCCGCCGGGGTGGGCTGGTGAGGACTGAGGACGAAGGGAATGCTGCCCTCGGACAGGACACACACCACCATGAGCAGGATGTTTGTTGGCGGCAAGGTGAGCATTAAAGGTGGTGGGGTCCCCGATGGAAACAAGGAACGTGCTACTGGAGACCAGAGGAACAACGAGCCCGGTTGTGCAGTGGCAGAAAACTGGGCTGCACTGCATCCTGATGTCAGGCAGAACGCCTTGCAGGTGATGAACTTGGCTACTGGCTGAGGAGATTGATAAGCAAAGTGTTAAAGGCGTGGGCTGCTTTCCTCTTGCTGCTCATGGGAGAACATGAGAGAAAAGAGATAGATTGAGGAAAGTCTCTTAAGCAAAAGTGAACCAGCGCTTCATGATTTGGGCCTATCTGGATTGCAAAGAACACTAAAATTAGGAAATTGCCTGTTGGAAAAGCATGTTGGAAACAGAGGGCCAAGGGTGTGGCTGCACAGCCGCTTGCCGGAGAGGCTGGTGTGCGACTCTTAAGTCACTCAGCCGTCGCAGCAGAGCCCAGCGGGAAAGGTGGGCTCACTGCCCCCCCCCATTTAAGGGAGCCCCGTGTGTGTCTGCGAATGCTGTGCCGGCAGATGCACCGCTCGTCGGCACTGAGAGCAACAGATTCAGGGCGGGGTGAAAGAGTGCTATCAGACTTTCTAGAAAGTTCTATAAGCAGGAAAGGGGCTGACAGGGCTGGTGAGCTGCAGGTACGTGCAACCCATCAGGATAAAGGAAGAACACAGCTCTGAGGACGGGGCTTCCAGTCGCAGAGGATTCTTCTCGGGTCTTGAAACTTAACGGAATTTTCTCTGCTGCATTTTGAGTTTACTTGGGAGTGGTGACCCCTTTGTTTCTTCCACGTTCTTTTTGGAATGGAAAGGTCTGTCCTGCGCTCGACCTGCCCATGTATTTGGGAAACAGGTATCTTGTTTTCCAGCTGCACAGATGAAGAGGAATTCTGCCTTGGGATGCACCACACCCAGAGTGTCACTAGCACCTGAGAGACACGGTGACCTTTGGGACTCGTGAGCTGATCGTGCTTAGGTGGCATTTTAGGCCTGGAGCTCACGCCGCAGTGCCGAGTGGGGTATTCTGCACACAGGATGGACACAGATGTTGGAGGACCCAACAGTGGACTGTGGTAGGTTTAATGGTGGCCCCCCAAAAGATATGTCCGCCCAGAACCTATGAATGGGACCGTCTTTGGAAAGACAGCCTTTGCAGGTGTAATTAAGATCTCGAGATGGTGTCCGCTTGCGTTAAGCTGGGCCCTAAATCCTCATAAGGGAAGAAGAGGTGAGGACACGCAGGTGAAACATGATGTCACAATGGACGCAGAGAGTGCAGTGAGGCCCCTGCGAGTCAAGGGTCACGTAGGATTGCCAGGAGTCCACCAGAAGCCCAGAAAGGGCGGATTCCCTCTCAGGACCTCCAGAAGGAACAGGCTCCGCTCCAGGGCTGTGGGAGAATCCACTTCTGTGGTTTGCAGCCAACCACTTGGCGGTGCTTTCTTGCAGCGGCCCTGGGAACTGATGCGCGAGCCTGTGTTCAGACCTGGTACCATCCCAGCGGGTGAAGGGCTCCCTCCAATGCACCGTGGGGCTCCGGCCCCTCCGCTGTGCGTTCCCCTCTCTGATGATTCTCTCTGTGGTCATCAGAAGCCAGGCAGCCAACCATCCCAGCACTTGATCCCCCAAACTCCTGCCTGCCACCGTGTTTGGGACTCTGTTTGGTCCCAGCAGAGTCAGTGCTGGTGGCCCACAGCCAGGGACGGTCTGCTTCCCATCTCCTGCCAGGACCCTCCACATCGGTGAGCGGTGAGCGCCCCAGGATCAGAATCCCCTTTGAACTTGTTTCCTGTTTCCTGGGGCCAGTGCTGGTATCTGCTTCCCAGCAGAGCAGCTCAGAGTTCCATAAAAGGACTGTTTACGAAGAGGCGGGCAGCCCACAAGTGTTAATCTCATATCGGCGACATAAGATGAAGCACACCTGAAAACTGGAGACTGTCCTGGACTCTGGTTACGTGACAATTACTGGCTCAATGTCAGGGGCATCCCCCTAGGGAAGCACAGCTCATTTGGAGAAGTGAGAGACCAGTTCACAAAATCAGTGGGACTAACCTGGCTTCTGCTGGAGCAAAAATGCGCCCCTCCCCCATCTCAATGGCCCAACACATGTCCTACAAGCCTGGGGCTGCTCTGCAAGTGTCCCCAGTGATGGGGGCTTCCTCTTAGCCAAGGGGATATGTATGGCCAGTCCCACACCTGTGTTATACAGCTCACCACAGTTCTCACTTCATTGGTCAAGCAGGTCAAGGAGCCACGCTGAATTTCAAAGGTGGGGTGGGGTACAGGTGTAGCCAACCATGGAAAGAGACCGGAGTGGTGACGGATAGACTGAGTATCACAACCTGGGGTTGGGGGGGTAGAGACAGGGCAGAGCCCAGGGTGGCCGAAGGATGTGCGTGGACAGAGGAGCAGCGGCGAGGAGATCCGCAGGGCCTTGCAGGACCTGCAAGCCGGGAGCGAGGGGGGGGGAGGGGGGGTCCATCGCATTGTGGGGAAGCAGAAGGCCCCTCCGCGACCTCTCGGGGAAGGAAGCAATGACCGGGCTTTGGGCCTGGCTACCAGGCAGAACTTAAGGCCTCCAAAAGCCAACCCATCACAGAAATGATTCTTCAGTGACAAAGTCTAAGGTGCAGGAGGCTTGGCACTCCTCAGAGCCGTCTCCTAGGGCGTCCGCTGTGCCCAGCGCTGGACTCCCGCGGTCTCACGTGGCCTTGCGAGCAGGGGTGGAGACTCACCGAGCTTAAGCTGTGCGTGGCGCTCCCCAAAGACGCCGCGAAGGCCGTGGAGAACCCCGCGGTCAGCGCCAAGGCCCTCGTCGGACCCGGGCAGGGCCAGGGGACTCTGGGCAACTCGGGCACACGGTTCCTGGGAGGGCTCGCGGAGTGCACCTGCGCCAGGGGCTCCAGCTCCGGATGGGCGTCCGGCAGGCCTCACCGAGAGGAGGACGGGGACCCTGCCAAGGAGACCCCGAGAGCGCGGGTGCACGAGTCCGTGAGTGCGCGCGCTGGCAGCCAGGCTCCCTCCCCTCAGACCGCTGGCGGAGGGGCTGAAGCACCGGGCCCCGAGGCCCGCCCCGCCCTCTCCCTCCCCTGCACGCTCTGACCCCCACCCAGCCTCGGCCCCCGCCGCCCTTCCCCGGCCCCGCGCGCGGCCTGGCGAAGCGCAGAGCCTCACGATGAAGTTGAAGGCCGCCCCACATCGGGTGGCCGGCTTTGTTCGCGAAAGCGGCGGGGGTGGGGACACCCAAGGGGAGCCCCGAGTCCCCGCCGCCTGGCCGAGCGGGGCCGCTCCCGTCCTCTCGGGAGACCCGGAGGGGATCGTGGCCTTCCCTCCCTCGCTCTTGTCCCCGCCTCCTAGTCGGTGCCGCCGCCCCAGGGTCCGCGCAGACCAGGCCCCGCTCGAGGTGGGCGGCGGGCCCTCGGCGGGGCGCGCCACCTCCAGCGCCGCCCGCCGGGTCTCCGCCCCCAGGCCCCGCCCCCCGCCGCCGGCCCCGCCCCGGCCCCACCCCCGCGCGCGCCGGCAGCCAGCGCCGAGGCCGGGGCGCACGGAGAGCGCCGCTAGCCGCTCCGGCCGCCGCCCCTGCTCCCCGCCCGGCGGGCGGGCCATGTCCCCGGCTGCGGCCGCGGCGCGCACCCAGGCCCGGCCATGAGGAGCGGCGCGGAGCGCAGAGGCAGCAGCGCCGCGGCGCCCCCCGGCTCGCCGCCCCCCGGCCGCGCGCGCCCCCCGGGCCCCGACGCGCCCCCGGTCCCGCCGCCGCCCGCCGCAGGCCAGCCCCGGGCCCGGGACGCGAGCGATGCCCGCGCGCAGCCGCGCCCCCTGTTTCCGTGGAGCAAGTGGAAGAAGAGGATGGGCTCGTCCCTGTCGGCGGCCACGGCGCGGAGGCCGGTGTTTGACGACAAGGAGGACGGTGAGCGCGGGGGGCCCCCCGGGCCGCTCCCGGGGGCAGCGTGGGGACCCGCGCCGCACGGACACCGTGCGCGCTCTCGCGGGGCGGCCGCGGCCGCGGCGGGAGCTTTTCCTCGCGCTCAGACACCGCGGCCGCCCGGGTGGGACGGCGTCCCGGGTCGGCTCGGTTTCCGAGGAAACTCGCTCGTGGTGCCTGCGGCGCCCACGCGCCCCCAGGGCTCCCGCCTGCGTCCTCCGTGTCCAGTGGCGGCGCGGCGGGCGGAACAGGCTTGGGCCCGCCCTTTGGGGCGAGGGTCCGTGGTCGGAGTGGCCCCGGGGTTAGCCACGTACTGTGGCGACGGCTGTGTGTTTCCAGTTTCCTTTCAGGGGCGCTGTGCAGGCTTGGTCTGCTCTGCACCTGTACTGTGCCGCGTTTGCGAAGGGAGAGAGGCCAGCCCCACAGGTGGCGCGGGGTCCCTGGCCCTGGGAGCTCTGCCTGGTGACGGCGTGGCGTGGCCGCCCCGTGCCCGGTCTTTGCACGCAGGTGTGCAGTGGGGGAGACGGCTTTGCCTTTGTGCAAAGACCTGCCCTTTGGGAACTGCCTTTGAGAGTTTCCTCTCAGGTCCCCTTACGGGTACAGCTGCTGACCCAGGGGAGGTATCTCTTGAGTGGCCATGCGGAGGCGGCGCCAGTGGAAAGGAGTGATGGGCCACCGTTGACTTAGCACCTGCAGGGAAGGTCTGCCTTTGGGGCACTGTGATAAATTCACATGCAAGCATACAGCTCTTTTTACAGATGTCGTGCAGATAATTTAAATGGTACAATGATGACACACTTGATGTTTTCTGACATTTTCTTAAAATAGTTGAAATATGCATTTTTCATTTGTAGGCAGCCTGCAGAGGTATGATGGGTCTTTTATAATTTTAGAGCACAGCTCAGCACAAGAGCCCGAGCTATTTATTCTGATAAATAATTTAAGCGTTATAGGAAATTACAATAATACGACCTGAGGCCAGTGGTGGTGGATGTGCAGGCAATCGTCAGAGAGCAGTGGAGACACTGCTGTAGGTGCCCCGGAGTTGGTGGGGGGGGGGGGGGGGTGCCGGCTCCGCAGCTCAGCAGGGGCCAGGCATGGGTGCATTCCGGACCCACCCCATCGACCCACCCCATCGGCACAGCGTGCTCTGAACTTGAGAGCCGCAGAGCTCACTGCTGTGGGTGTTTCGTATGTTATACGTTTTTGCTTTTAACATAAATATTCAGAGTAGAGAACGCCCAGAGTGAATTGGCAACTAGTGAGGAAGCAGGTCTACCTACATGTGGCTTCTCTGGCTGCGGGATGAGAAAGACGGCTGGGTTCAGCACGTGCTGGTGTCAGCCAAGGGCCGGCCGCTCTCTCCGTACCTTAGCCCCGTGCTCTCCGAGGCAGAGAATGTGAACGTAGAGGAATTGATGTAGCACAGGAGCTGCCTCCAGCCTCTCAAGGTGGGATTTTTCTGTTTGTTCACGGTGTGCAGTGTCTCAGACTTCAAGGATCGTTGAAAAGGCAAAAAGAGCACAGCGTCTGTTTATGATGCGCACAGTCTGACTTGAGACTTCTTGAGCACATCCTGCACCCCTCCTCACCTGCCTGGAGAAGAGCGGCCGTGGACCGGCTCTGGGGGACGTGTGTGGGAGTGGGCGCCCACTCGGGCCGCAGGTGCTTGCTGTTTCGGACGTGTGACCGTCAGTCAGTTGCTCATCGCTTGGCACGGTGGCCACATGCCCAGACTGAACACGCCATCGGGCCTTATCCGGACTTTGTTGGGTGAGACTGGGAGGCGAAGCCTGGGCCTGGGCCGGGCAGCCGGCAGCGTTGTCCAGGCCGGCAGCCGCTTTGTCGTACGTTTGCATGTCACTGTCAGGACACATGTGGCTCAAGAGTCACAGCACACGTTTGCTGAGAGAATGTTGTGCAGCTCTTGGCGTGAGGTCCGTGGCGTTATTTAGATGGAAGGCGTGGGGTTTGGAAAGGAGGAAGGAGAGTCGGGACGCGAGCCGTGGCCCCTGAGCCCCAGCTGTCTCCCGGCCCCTCCAGACAGCGGTTCCATGACTTTCCCGGCCCCGCTGCAGAGCCGGCTGGAGGAGGCGGCCGAGTGGTGCTGGAGACGTGCCTTTGCTGGGGCTGGACGGTTGCTATGGCAACGGAAGACCTTCTGGTGAATTTTTTGGATTAAAACTCCCGATTAACGTATCAAGTTTGGTGTGCAGAGAAACGGGAAAAAAAAGAATAAAAGAGGGCAGTTTAACAGAGTGCCAGGTAAATCCCAGCTAAAAAGCGTGGTTGTGATGTAGAAAGTCTTAAGTGTCCTCGTCCCTGTGGGTCCTGCGGCGCCGAGAACCCTGTGCTCACTTGGCGGGTGCCGGCCGCGTGTTCAAACTCTGTGCGCCTCTCACGCCGGACCGGGGCCCCTTTCCCTGCGCCCGTGACCCCACGCCTCAGATCCCTCGCCCACTTCTGGGAGCCCTGGATTTCCGGAGCTGAACCCTGCAGGGGACCCGCCTTTCTTCTGCTCTCTGCCCCAGAGTTGCGGCCGTCCCGCAGCCCCCTCACCTCTCACTGTCTTGGTGTCCCCGAGTGGAATGGGGTTGCTGAGCCGGAGGCCATGGGGTGGGGGCTGGGGCTCCAGCTCCTTCCTGCTGAGCAGCTCCATAACCGGGGGGCACCTGGCCTTCTCAAGCCCAGTGTGGCGTTAGCTTAGTAGCGGGGAGTAAGTACCTAGTCACTGCAAAGGTTTGCTTCCCCCAAGAAAACCGGGAATAAGGGAGCCTTGAAGGCTGTAGAATGCCTCGCCCGTGTCTGTTGGGTGGGTGGACAGCCTGCCAGGACAGGAGGCCAGCAGGTTCTCAAGCCACCTTTCTTCAAAAAAAAAAAAAAAAAAAAAAAAAGCCTTTGGGTTTTTTTTTTCTAATTAAAGAAGCATTAAAATAAATTAATGTGTATGCTTTCCTGTTTTTCCTGAAATTGTCCTCAACGGGAAGACTCAGACGTGTATCCTTGGCCCCGAGAGCCCATCGCGGCCAACGGTGGACGTCTTCTGCAGCCTTGCCCTAGGGGCATTCTCACGCGTGCAGCCGTGTGGGAGCACACTTTTTCCCTCTGATACGGAAATGGGGGCGTGTTCCATATGTGGATCTGTCGTAACCTGCTTTTTTACTCAGCGATATGTGGCAGATACCTGATAGATGCACAGCATCATTTGTTGGCTAGATTTGCCACCGTGGTCCTCAAAAGTGGCCACGAGCTAGACTCCGTGGTGCCCTTAACCACCAGGCTGGCTGGGCCCCACCCCCCGGAGATTCAAGTTGAGTTTGTCGGGATGGGTGGGGGTGGGGTGGGGGCAGAGCTCAGCACCGCTACGTCTTTAGGCCCTGCTGGTGGTTTTGATGGGTCGTCAGGTCCCAGAGTCCCTGCCTTTCGGCTCTCCTCTGTGTAGACAACTCCTCTGTGTAGATACCACATTCCCTATTTACTTCATTTCCTATCGTAGGACATTGGGGTGTTTCCTTGTCTGTGAATATCATAAACAGCTCAGCACACGCATCTCTGTGCATTCAGCTTCACGCACTTGGGAATGACACACGCAAGAGTGTCCACCTAAGGCATCTTGGTACGTCTGCCCGGCTGCCCTCGATTCGAACGGCCCTCTGTGAGCCAGCTGCCGTCGGGGCTGCGCCTTACACGCTGGTGACCAAATGGGTATGGCTGCTGCGTGTAGGGTAACCAGACAGGGGGGGCAGTGGGGAGACCGACAGCGGACAGGAAATGTGAATGAGTAAACTGAATGGCAGGAGGGACCCGGGGGAGGGGCGAGAGGGCAGAGACTTCCACGGAGCAGCCGGGACGGAAGGCCGTGGTGGTTTGTTCTCGCTGTGTGCTCCAAAGCCCTCTTTCCCTGAGTCCTCACCGACTTGGGCTGGCGGAGATGTTTTACACTTTTGACTGTCCGCAAGGTAAAGATTGTATTAATGCTTGGAGTTTCTCTGCCAAGGAGACTGGTAATTAATCTCTTTGCTTTCTATCTCTGGGCGGCTGTCTCTTGTGAATCGCGCGCCTCCCACTGGGACCTTTGCTGTCCTGTTTCCTTTCACCGTTCCGCGTGCACACGGCCTCACCCGCGAACAGCCCCTATGCACATTTGCCACCTATCTTGCAGTGTTGCTGGGGGTTTCTTTGTACGGATGTGTTTAATTTCTGTGTGGTCGGATTCATCAATAGCTTCCTTCCTGGCGGGTCCTGGCCTTGGTGTCGTGTTACTGTCGTCCGTTCCCAGTTTATAAGCCTGCACCTGCGCTGCCTTCCGGTACTTCATATGGAAACTTCCAGTCCATTTGGAACAACATCTGATGGCAGCGAGAAGGTCTTCCTCCTGTGGGCTCACTTAGGGTGCTTCTAAGTTTAAATGCCCTTTATCGTGTGTTCGCCGCTGAGCTTCAGGATCTTTCCGCACTGGTTAGTGCCGGAATGAAGGAAAACTCTACTTTTTATTTCATTGTTTAAAAAAATTTTTTTAATGTTTAGTTTTTGGGTGTGAGAGAGAGACAGAACACGAGTGGGGAGGAGCAGAGAGAGAGGGAGACACAGAATCCGAAGCAGGCTCCAGGCTCCGAGCTGTCAGCACAGAGCCCGACGGGGGGGCTCGAACCCACAGACTGCGAGATCATGACCCGAGCCGAAGTCAGACGCTCCACCGACTGAGCCCCCCAGGCACCCCAAAACTTTACTTTGGAAACTATTCATCCTGGAAATGGCCACTCTGCTGAGACCCTTGCCGGTTCCCAGGGTTTTGATTTCTGTGCTTGGGTTTTCTGGGTGGCCAGTCACACGAGCAGCAAAGAAGGGTTGCCCACTACTCTACGGTGCATGTGCCCCACTTTTCCTTTGTGTTGTCTAGAGCTTGCAGGGCCGAGAGCAGCGGGGTGGGGCACACGGGTGGCGGCCTGCTAGTGCTCATGGGGCCACCCTTGTGGGGGTCAGTCCGGCCCCTCCTTATTAAGAGTCTGTTTGCAGGGGGCATAGACTTGAGTTTCAGGAAGTACCTTTTTCCTTCCCTCCTGACCGGGAAGAGGGGGTGGGGGGGCCGGGCGGTGGCTCCCTGTGGGGCCCAGACTTGGGCTAATGGCGGTTCACACGCCCTCCCCACGTGGCAGGGGCCTTGGTGGCCAGAAGCCCTGTGGGTGCAGACCCTGGGACCCTGGGGTCCTTGACCAGCTGGTTAAGGCTGGTTAAGGGCAATGCAGAGGCCCTTGGTGTGGGGCGGGCATTTGGTTCAGGTTGGGTAGGAGGGCGCGTGGCCCCTTTGGAAAGCCCCCTTGCGTGTTCGTTCCTGGATTTCTGGGGTTCTGGGGGGGCAGCACTGGGTGTCCTGGAGGGCGTTTAGGCAGCCCTGGAGCTTGACGTGTTTCTCTCCCGTGGCTGACAAGGCTGGTCTCAGAATGGACTTGGGACCTACCGTCACGTCATCTCTGCACGCCTGTCCATCTGGTTGTGTGTTTTAAAGCGCTATAAATAAGCCGATTTTCTTTTAAAAATTTAACCACCCAGCTTTCCAGTTGAGAAGTAATGTACGAATGCGCGGGGGTAATTTTTGTTCAGGGCTTCTGTCTGAGGATGAGGGTCTGAGGGTGGCAAAGCTGTGGAGGGGCACTCATTCTGAACAGGGTCAGGGCGGCCCAGCCGTCCTGGGCCGCAACCCCCCCGGGGGCCTTGTGAAGAGGCAGATTCCGACTCAGCAGGTCTGGGGTGGGGCCCAAGGGTCTGCATTGCCAACCGGCTCCCAGGCGGTGCCGTTGCCGCCTGCCCTGGGACGCACCTTGGGCACGGAGGGCTTAGCAGGCCCAGATGCTGAGGGCAGAGTCCCCTGGGGCTCGGCGTACTGGGTGATGGGCATTGGACGGGAGCCCACACCGGCCCTGGACACAAGGTGGCTCTTACCGTGAAGCTGCTGGTTATGAGATGGCCCCATGTCTCTTTCAGTTGTGTCTTTATTTCTTCATGATCCGTCTCAGGTACGGCCTGGGGCACACGTAACCACAGCACATTTCCACCGTCTTCCTTTTTCTTAAGTGGGGACTTGGCGTCTTCCTTCTGATCCCTCCCCAGGCGTGCCGAGCAAGTGTACCAGTGGGGGTTGCTAAGGGACATCTAGGTGCTCCCCGATCCTGTGTGCGTGTCCTTGGTCCCAGAGCCGACTGCTTGGCGGGTGCCGAGGGCTCGCGTGTCCCAGAGGTCGCTTGGCTCCCCTCCAGTGTGTGCTGGGAGCTTGGCGGTCCAGCCCCACACCCAAGGGCCTTGCTGGGGGGCTGACGGGAGCCCTCTGCCCTCCTGGGGGGCCTGGGACAGCCCCTCTGGTCCTCTTTGGGGCCGGTTGGTTCTTATTTTAAGGGCCTGTGCCCGGGTCCCCGTCCACAGGAAGCTCAGTCAAATGTGGCATTGACCTTAGTGAAGGGCCTGGCCCTGGGGCTGGGGTCACTGTCCTTCCTGTGCATGTCGTTCTTCCTTACTTCGAATAGGTCGACCGCATGTTTCCTCACACCTGCCTCGCTCCGCAACCTGTGTGTGACCACGGACACACACACAGCTTCGGTAAGCGCTCCTCCTGCTGGCTGGTGTTCCCACAAACGGTCAGTCCTCGCCGTCCGGCGCGCAGGCCTCCTCCGTTCTGCTCCTTCTCCCCAAGGCGGGTGGACACCGAGCTCCTCTCGGGGTGCGAGCCGGCCGGGCCCCCGCAGGACACGCTGGGCTACTTTTTGCTGCCCCAAACACCGGCTGGATCCAAACGCGGAGTGATTTCCGTGATCAGAATTTGAGACAACTTGGGAGAAGCTGTAATTAATACAATTATTGTTATTTTTAAAATCTGGGATGCCTGCTTCATCAAAAAATGTTTTCTGTCATTGACCTAAAATCTATTACTTTAAAAACCAAGGCAGCTGACCGCTGGGGGCTCTCCCTGCCTGGCTCCACTCAGCTGTGGGAAGGCCCCTCCTCCCCCCGCCACGTCCCGCGTGTGCCTGGGAGCCCACGGAGGCTCCGGCACAGGCCCGCGTCGATCCTGCGAAATCCTGGCTGGCTGTTATCTAGGCTCCAAAACCGAGGAGCTGGTGTGGGTGGGAGTCAGTGTCGCCCCCAATTTATTAAAAATAGAGCTGAGTACATTCAATTTCTCACAGCGATTTCAGAAGTTGACTTTAGAAAGGTCTCTGCTCTCAGAATTCACATCATGACTCCTCATGCTTTGTATGCGTGAGGTGGAACTGGTCACAAAAGCAAGACACAGACGACTTTGCGATTTCCTTGGGAGCGTGTCAGGCCTGGCACAGACACTCGGGCCTTTGCAAGCGTGGCCTTTGTTCTTTCGTGCCTGTGGCAGCGTCGGGGCGAGGAGGGGTCTGCTGTGCCATCGGCTGCCTCCCCCAGGACCCGGGCCTCTCCTGGGACCTGGCTGGCCACGTGCGACCCAGAGCCCTGGGGGCGGGGCAGGGTCTCAGCACCGAGTCTCTCAGACTGGTCGCTGTTTGTGCCCGCGGGGCCCGTCGTCAGTTACTCATCTGCGGCGACGAAGGGCCCCAAAGCTCAGTGACTTAACCACACCTCTTCTTATTGTTTCTCGGACTGGCCAGGGTCCGGTGGGGACGGGTCCCCCAGGACATCCGCGGTGGCTCCCTTGCTCACGTACACGGTGCCTCATTCCCAGCTGGAACGGCTCAGAGGCCTGGAGGCCGAACGTCACGTCCCCGGGGGTCGCGGCTCAGGCTGTCGCCTGCTGTGTGTTATCTGTTCCTGTTCTCTGTGACGTAGCAAACCACCTCGAAACCTCAGGCCTTAAGACGTGCCGTCACCTCCATTTCTGTGAGCTGGGGGGTCGGGAGCGGCTCTCCCGGGTGCGTCTGGCTCCGGGCGCCCCGGGAACCGTGAGCCCTGGCTGCACCTGCACCGTCTGCAGCTTTGACAGGCGGGGACCCTGCTCCCGCGCCAGCCCCTCACCGCGTGGGCCTCTCCGTGGGGCTGCTTGCGTGGCCTCACGCCACGGCGGCCAGCCTCTCCGCGAGCCGGGAGAGAGGAGCAAGCCACACTCCGAAGTCACATGCTGTCCCTGGCGCCTTAGGCCACTTGCCGGAAGTGGGTCACCGTGTCTAGCCCACACTCAAGGGGAGGGAATCGGGCCCCACCCTTTGAAGGGATCATCAGCGGCTGCGTGGGCCTATCGTCCGTGGTCTCGGGGCTCCTCCGTGTCCACAGGTGTCTGCCGTGGGGGAGTGGGACTTCCTCCCGAGAGCGCCGAGGCCGATGGAGCCCAGCGCACGGGGGCTGAGGCACGCGGTGGGTGTGGACGGGCACCCTGTCCCTCCGCCACATTGCATGGCTGGAGCAGGTCCCGCTCAGGCTCAGGAGAGAGCACGCACACGGGGGTGGCCGGCAGGGACGAGCCGGAAGCCCCTCCGTGTGTCTGCCCACGGCCACCTCGGGAAGAGGCCTGCCTTCCCCGTGTTGTGTGAGCGCCCTCTTGGCCACCTCGGCCCCGGGGCCACGCAGGGTGCCAGTGTGGCAAGAGGACCCAGCACCACCCAGCAGAGCGGTCGCTGTGTCAGAGCCCCGGGAATCCCTGGGACACTCGCGGAATTCGGTTCTCTGCCTCAAAACTCAGCCTCCGGGGAAGTGCCGTCCGTCTCAGAAACAAACAGGAAGAAAGAAGGGAAGCGAGCGCCTCCTGAGTGTGAAGAATGGAGCCCAGGCAGCCTGCGGGCTGTGCACCTGCCAGCGCCTGTGACCCACCTGGCCCTGGGGACTTTTCCGGGAAGCTCACAGGGACCCTGGGTCCAGGGGACCCACCTGGGCTGTCCCGGGTCGTGTCTCTCCTTCGTCCCCAGTTCTTTTGTTTTCTCCTTTTCTTCTAGAATCAAGGTCGACGTGTGTTTCTGAAATTGTATTTTAGCTCCTCGGCAGAAAGGATGCTTTGCAAAATTAGCACATGACTGGGAGGGTGGGGGACAGGGAAACAGGAAGGAAGCCACAAAGAGAGGGGGTCCCCGTCCACACGTGCGCGAGCAGTTCATGCCTGGGCTGGGGGCCCCGTGGCACATTCAGCAGCTGGAAAACCTGGGGTGGCCCTCCCCCCACCCCTGTAGGGTGCTTCGGGCAAGAGTGCGTGGTCGGCCATGGGTGGGCTGGCTGTGCGGGCTCACAGGGTCGAGAAGGTTGAGAAGGGCCCCAGGACACCAATGTCACGTCTCGGTGCCTCTGACAAAGCCTCCCCGCTGACCCGGCTCTGCTCTGGGGCCACGATGCGCAGGGATTTAGGGAGGACGCAGCTACGACCCTGTACCCCGCACGACTCCGGTTCCTGCTGGTTGGTCGGGCGTAGTGATTAACGGCCTCCCTGTCACTCTCAGACGTGTCCTGGTTTGTGTGACAAATTACGTGGCTGCTCGTGTAGCCACCAGACGCTGTTGCCAGGACGCTCCTTTTTTTTTTTTTTTTAACTTTTTAGCTTCTTATTATATAACAAAAAGTGACAAGAAAAAATATTAAGAAATTCAGCGTCTTATGTAACCTCAGCACTAATATAACAACCACCTGCAGTTTTCCGTATCGCCTTCCAATCCATGCTTGGATCCATATGAAGCGTGTGTTACTTTTTCAAAACTTTTTTCTTGTAAACTTGGAGTATTTTAGGGGCCCCTGAGTGGCTCAGTCGGTTGAGCGTCCAACTCCTGATCTCAGCTTAGGTCTTGATCTCAGGGGCGTGACGCCTACTTTAAGAAAAAAAGAGAGAGAGAGAGAGAGAATATTGTAGATTTGCAGCACAGTCTGAAGGCAGTGCGACGAACCGTCACCACGGGTTTCCACGAACACCAGTGTCTTGTGTTGGGGTGGAGGGTCAGACAGCCACACCTGGTGAGCCCACCGTGACCTGACCCCATAGTAGTCAGGGCTGTCGGGGGGGGGGGTGCACTTGCAGAACGGGAGTGTGGTGTGTGCGTGTGTGCACGTGCATGCGGGGGTGTGTGTGTGCGTACTGGGGGATTTATTTAGACCGGGGGCTCGCACAGTTACGCAGCCCAAGCAGGATACAGTCAGCCGTGGGCCGGCTGACCCCGGGAACTGAGTCCGCGTCCGTGGGCAGCTCCCGGTCCGAGGGCAGAACGTGACACGAGCCGTCCCGGAAGGTGAGGCAGGAACAAAGGGAGAGTCCACCCTTCCCCCATCAGGGCCTCGGTGGATTGGTCGATGTCCACACTCGCTGGGGTGGGGGTCGGCTTTACTGAATCCACGGACTGCAGTGCTGGCATCACCCGAAACACGCCCAGACCCGCCGGGAGAGTGTGTGATCTGGGCGCCCGTGGCCAATCGAGTTGACACGTGGAATTAACAGTCACAACTGAGTAACGGAGGCCCATAGTTGATTCAGGTTTCCCGTCTGTACTTGATATTCTCCTGTTCCGTGGTTCCACGTGACGTGTCTTTCTTTACATTTCTTGGGCCACGACAGTTTCTCAGCCTTTCCTGGTTTTTGATGACCTCGGTGGTTTTGAGGAGAGCTGGTCAGGTGTTTTGTAGCATGTCGGGGTCCCACTGGGTTATGGGTCTGTGGGACGAGCCCAGCGGGGCTCTGACCTTGTCCCCGTGGCCGCGGCCTCCTACTCAGGAGCGTCCGCCGTCAGGGACTGTCCTGTCGGCAGTCCCCACGCACCACCCACGCTTAGGGGGTGGGTGTCAGGCCCCCCATCCTGGAGGGGGAGGCGTCTACGTTCTGCACAGATTTGTCTCTCCTCCCCATTTGTGTGGTTGTTGGGTCATTCACGTATATTAGTGTGGACGCAAGGGTGTTAGTGGGGCACTTGGGTTATAATCCAGTGTGACTTCGTTGTCACTTCTGTTGCTGTAGCTCTGGCCTGGCCTTCGGCTGGCTCCCGTGCCCCTGGCACGCCCCGTCGCCCTTCTCTTGTTCCTGCAGCCTTTTGAGCCCTTCCTTTCTGGCCCCACAAGGTTTGTCCCCTGGCCCGGTGCTGGAATCAGTCAGCTCTCCAGGGAGCCCGGGTCTTCCTGTCGGGGAGGGGACAGTGCCGGGGGTGCTCTCTGTTCCTGGGAAAGGACCGTCTCTCTGAAGCACGGGCTCTGGTGTGTGCCCGTCACCTCCTTCAGCGAGCTGAGTATCTGCCGTGTGCACCTGCTCTGTACGCCCCGGGCAGAGGGAGTGTGAATTCACACAACCACTTCAGAAGCTGCTCGGCGGGACGTGGCAGAGAGAGCCCAGCCTTCACGTCTGGAGCTGGCCTGGCACGCGGCCGGGCCCCGGCGCTCTTGTGTCGCACGTAAACGATATCACAGAACACCCACGTCCGACCGTGATGGGCCAAGACAGAGACAAGAGCCCTCCGTGGCACGTCACGAGTGTTGTCCAAGCCCAAATGGCCAGACTCCCCCTGCCCGGCTCTGCCAGTCACAGCTCTTTACCCCCCACCTTCTGTGGACGAGCTACGAGGATGCCCAGCCCTAAAGCTGTCCAAGCACCCTGACAGTGTCCGGGCCGCTGCCCCCTACGCCCCCGTGCCGCCGCTCTGAGCCCAAACCTCCCCGGCCCTTCTCGCAAATACCCTCCGGCTGAGACGGCCCGGGGCCCCCGTCGTGCCAGAAGTGTCCAGCCTCAGATGGCTCCTACTGGCCCTCGGCTGGGGGGCAGTGACCCTGCAACCCAGGATGTGTTCCTAGGTGTAGGCCTGACAGAATGTCCCTGCCCCAGGACGTCTCAGAGGCTCTGTGGGGGCGGGAAGAGCCATCCACGGCGGCAGCGGAGACGGGCGGGTGGAGCTCCCGGGCCCCCCGGGTTCAGCCGAGCCCTGCGTTGAGCTCAGCTCAGGTTTCACGCGTGTTGACGGGTTGCGTCACCGGCTCCTGAGGGTGGCCAGGGTGGAGCCACGTGATTCTGTGCCCCCAGGGCCCTCGTGGTGCAGGCGTCCTGTAGGCGTTGCATGTGCGCTGCTCCCCGTCTCCAGCAAAACTCATCAGGGGCTCTTCGTCCCTGCCTCTCTGCCCCCGGGAACCCGCGGCCCCGCGCCCGGGGGAAGGTCCCCTCCACGTGGCTGCCAGTGATGTCCAGCCCCGGCCCTGCTCGTCCTCCACCCGTGGCAGCACCTGGCACCGTGGAGCCGCCCAGAGTCGCTCCCCTGCTGTGGCTCCCAGGGTGCCGCCACTGGCTTCTCCTCGGCCCCTCGGCCGGTCCTTCTCTCCCCACTGTGCATCACTACACTCACACGTCGGCCGCCTCACGGCTTCAAATGTCATCCATATGCCGACTCCCAAATTTATATCTCCAGCCGGGACCTGCCTCCCACGTTGCGGACTTTTCTGTCCAGTCTCTGACTCGACACTACCACTGATGTGTCTCACACTCTCAGATTCGGCCCCTTCAGAACCGAGCTCTGGTGCCCCCAGGCCCGAGCCCTCCTTGGGGCCAGGTGTAACCAGCCCGTGCGTCCGGCATGGCTCCTGCCCACTCAGTGCCCTGTCGTGGCAGTCCGCCCCTCTGGCCCTGCCCCCTGCCCTCCCCCGTCCCCAGCTGGCAGCAGCAGAGCCCTCTGGACGGCCAGACCCTGGCTTCGGTTCTGGATGACTCTGTTCCCTTTTCTCCGGGGGCGTGTGTTCTGTTCCAGGCCGTCAGAGAAGTTAGGTGAAGCTGCCTGGTCACTTGGACAAACAGGCTCAGGACACTGGGCTTTAGGAGAAGTCAGGGCAGGGCCTGCAGGGGACGGGGAATGGGGCACAGGGGTGGGAGTGGCTGTTCCGGCTGCTGGAGACACAGGAGACTGGCTGCACTTGCCTTCGGGCTGAACGTGATGGATGAATTTGGGCAGATGCGGGTGCTGCTGTCCCAAAAGCCCTTTCCTCGAATTGGGTTGGAGAGGCTGCGTGTGGGCTGCTTATGAAACGCACATCTGACAGGAGCTGAGAACCCGGCTGGTGAGCAGGTGTGTGCCTCGTGTCGGGGGCCACAGCCGCCTCCCTCCGCACAGGGTCCCCGTGCCTTCTGGGGCGGTCACTGGTGTGCAGGGCGGCTTTGGGGCCTCAGCTGGGTACAGCTCTGACCACAGGGTCCCCTGGACTTCCACAGGCCAAGCCGGCGGGGGCTGCCCTGTGCAGGGTGGAGCAGGGGCCAGCTCTAAGCCAGGCAGGCTCTGCAGCGTGGACATCCGGGCCGGGTCGTTCTTGGAGGGGGAGGGGCGCGGTTCCTTGCACTACAGGATGTTAGCAGCATCCCTGGCCTCTGCCCACTGGTGCCAGCAGCAACCCCCCCCCCCCCACATTTGTGACAGTCAGTCATACATCCAGGCATTGCCATGTGTCCCCAGGGGGTAACTGCCCCCTGCTGAGAACCACAGTGCTAGCCATTGGGAGCACTGAGCCTTGAGTTTCCTGTGACCACTGGCTGGGAAATGCAGTTGAGGCGTGGCTGAGGGTCTGGGGGAGTTGGTGTCCCTTCCAAAGCGTCTCTGGGAGTCCCTGCCCATGGGCCTGGCAGTGTGTGTGTGTGTGTGTGTGTGTGTGTGTGTGTGAGAGAGAGAGAGAGAGAGAGAGAGTATATAAGGATATATTTATGCCTGTGTGTGTGGGAGTGTGTGGGAGCGGCCCCTGCTTGGCTGACAAGTGTCCTGGGCTGTGCTCGCCTTAGCTGTCCACTCCGTGTGGGCACCTCCTGCCCGTGGAGGGGGTGCCGTGCATGGTGCTGCTGGACTTCGCGGTAGCAGCCTTAGTGGGCTGCTGCCCAGTGTTCTGGCTCCTGTGTCTTTAGGAAGCAGCTGGAGTGGTCTGGGGCCCAGGAGATGCTTTGTCTCGACGGGGCCCCCTGGACCCCTGCAGAGGGAGCCTTGGATCTTGAGAGAGGCCCAGTGTTGGGGGACCCTCCCCCCGCCTGCCTGCCAGGGCCCATGTCTGTCTCGCTGGGACACGAGGTTAGGAAAGGCTGTCCTGTGCGCATAGGTGGACGCAGAGCCCGTGCTGACCGCACCCCCAGTCCGCAGGCTGAGCGTCCCCATGGCCGTGCGCAGGGTGGCAGAGCTGTGTCTTGGGGCCGGGAAGTTAAGGTTTGTGCAGCCCAGCTCACCTGTGGGCTTATCACTTCCGGGGCCGACAGGGCTCCTCAGTCCTCGGAAAGTTGAGCCCACCCTCTTGCTGGGATGATGCGCATCTTCGGGCCCACGTGTGCAGTCTTGGAGGGAGGGCATTGCAGGCCAAGAAAGCCGAGGGGACCGTGGTCACCTGGAACAAGGCGGGGCCACCTGCCTTCAGACCCTTGTGGGCGTGTCCAGTGGAATCCAAGAAACCTTTACAAAATTATCTCAAATTCCTTTTAATTAAAAAATCTCGGTGCTCCAGAGAACAGGAGTTTGCTCATCTGCAGACTGAGTTAATTGAAACGTCCCGAAAGGCTCTGTTAATTACACAATCTTGCAGTGTCTCCGTTTCCAATGAAGGTGCCGTTGACATCCCCTTGGTGAGTGGACGGCAGCCCTACGGCAAAGAGAGCCGTCCTCCACGCGAGTAGTGAGGTGGGAGCTGGTGGTGTGGCGCCCTCTGACTGGTGGTGCCTCAGCTCCCAGACCCTGGGTCAGCCCGCCAGCAGCCTGGGCCTCAGAGCCTCGGGGCACAGCACACAGGACATGGCCACGGCCTTGGGTCGAGGACTCAGGGGGCTTTCGATTTCCTGGGGGCTCGTGGAAGCCAGACTCACAGACAGCAGCACGGATGGCCCAAGAAAAGCAGCTTTCTGTTTGGAGACGGTGTTCTTGCGTGTGCTGCGGGTCTGTGCGTGCGCGTGTGTGTGCGTGTGCACGCAAGCCTGCACAGTAGACAGAGACCCTCTCCAGGAGTCTCCTGTCACAGGAATGTGCATCTTTCTCCAGTGCCCGCGATGCCGCGAGGGCAGGACCACACTGTATTTACCGGGGGCTCCCAGGGCCTTGCTTGTTGCATTTAAGTCGACTGAGCGGAAGGAGGGAATGTGCGAGTTGACCCGGAAGTGCTCAGACCAACCCCAGCTGGAGTCTTTCTGACCCGATGGGTGTCACACACGCCAGGTCTGCCTTCAGGGAATGTTCTGGACTGTGCAGGGGCAGTCGTGGCCCAGACTTGCTCTCCTTTCTGGCCGGACCCCTGGGGGTGCTCGTGGGGTCTGGGTTAAAGGCATCTGCTGGCCCGCAGGGCGGCCGGCTGGTGTCTTAGAGGCTCGGCAGGATCTCTCCAGTAGGCACGGCCAAATCTAATCGTCATGGAGAACTATACAATTATCAAGAAAATTATGCTTCTTACATTGGCAGACGATGAGTGTTCCAAAAATGATGAACAAAGAGAAATTTTGGTGTTGGGAACATTTGCATTCCCCTGATGACTCATGGTATTGATGACTTTTTCATCTGCTGGTTGGTCATTTGTACAGCTTACTGTGTGAAGGGTCTGTTTAAGTCTTTTGCCTGTTTGGTGTGTGTGTGTGCGCGTTGTTAACACTGAGTTCTGTATGAATACTGAGCTCTCTAAAAGGAGTTCTTTAGACATTCTGGATTCAGGTCTTTTGATGGACGGATGTGTTGTGATATTTTCTCTCCATCTGTGGTTGGCCTGTTCTTCCCCTCAATGTTCTTTTTAGATGAGCAGTCATTCCCTTCTGGTTGGTGATTTCTCTGTCTTGTCTGAAATTTTTGTCTACCTTCGAGTCAAGTTTAGGTCTAGGGCCAATTTCTGACCCATTTTTGTGCAGAGCATGAGGTAGGGAGTTGGTTTTTCCCATGTGGATACCCAATTATTCCGGCACCATCCCTTGAAAAGACTTTGTTTCCCTCATTGGATAACTTTGGTACCTTTGTCAAAAGTCATTTGATCTGCATGTGTGAGTCTGTTTTGGGATCTGTCTTTGTCTTTCTTTATACCAGTGATACACTCTCTTCATTGTTACAGCTTTATGGTAAATCTTGAAAAGAGATAGTGTATGTCTTCCAGCTTTGTTCATTTACCAAAATTGTTTTGGCAATTCTATAGCCTTTGTATTTCCGTATAAATTTTGAGTCCAATCTACAAAAAAGTCTGCCGAGATTTTGTTGAGGTTATGTTCTATCTGTATATCAATTTTAGATAAAATGGATATCTTAATAATATTGAGCCCTCTAATCCATGAACATGGTATATGTCACCATTTATTTATTTCTTGTTTAGGAATGGGTTGGAGTTTCCAGTATGCAGGTCTTGTGCATCTTTCATTAATTTTATTTCCAAGCATTCTGTTTATTTGATGCTATCATAAGGGGCCTAATTTTTTTATAGTTTTATTTTTAGGTTTTTAATTACTACTACATAGAGATATAATTTTAAAAAACTTTAGGTAGCCTTCATGCCCAGGGCAGAGCCCAACACAGGGCTTGAACTCACGACCCTGAGATCAAGACCTGAGCTGAGGTCAAGAGTGGGTGTAGTCACCCAGGTGCCCCAGCAGTTAATTTTTGAATTCAGTTTACTGAATTGTAACTTACATAAAGTAAAATTTATCATTTTAAAGGGTGCGATTCAATGACTTTTGACAAATGTATACAGTTTTGTAAGCACCACTGCTGTCAAGTGTGGGATATTTCTTTCATCCCAGAAAGTTTCCCCCATCCCCTATGGCTAATCCAATTGTGTGCTGGTTTATAGGAGCCAGTTCTGTATATCTGATTCCAATTTGGGTCTTAAAGGGGATTCTGGAAAATAAGTCAAAATTTGATGAAGTAAAAATTTCTTCCTCTATGGTTTGTTCCTTTCTTGTCCTTTCTAGGAAATATTTGCCCAACTCAGGATCACAAAGATTTTATCCTTTATTTTCTTCTACAACTTTTATAGTTTTAGCTGTTAATTTTAAAGTTCCATTTCAAGTTGATTTTTGTGTTAATATGAAGTAAGGGCCAAGGTTCCCCCCTCCCTTCTTTCCTTCCTTCCTTCTTGTCTTTCTTCCTCTCTCCGTCCCTCTCTCTGCTCTTCCCCCTTTCCCCTCTTCCTCCTTCTCCTCCTCCTTCTCCCCTTCCTCCTCCTTCTTTTGCAATAGGGATGTCTGTTTTATCTTTTACACCAATACTGTACCATATTGATTATTATAGCTTTATAATACATCTTGAAAGCAGATGTGTTTGCCCTGCAACTTTGGTCTTCTTTTTCAAAATTGTTTTCACTATTCTAGATTCTTTGCCTTTCCATGTATATGTTAGAATCAGTTTGTCAATTCCTAAAAGATGCTGGCCGAGATACTGATTGGCATTGCGTTGAAATTATTGATTGATGCAGAGAGAGTGGGCCTCTTAAAATTTTGAGTCTTTGAATCCATGAATATAGCAAATCATGCTGTCCGTTCCGGTCTGTACTTTCTGTCTCGTTCCATAGTTTCAGTGCAGGGGTTGCACAAGTTTTGTTCAGTTTTCTCTCCATATTTAATACTTAATAAGTTGTGAGAGGCAGAAGCAATGCAGAGGAGTCAGCACTGACCTAGGAGCACAGCCACTACCACTATGAGTGTCCTCAACAAACCCAAGAGTGAGGTGACCCTGGAGCAGCCGCAGAAGCGGGACGAGGAAGAGTTTAACCCGGGTCCACTCACTGTACTCACAGTCAGTCAAGAACAACACCCAAGTGCTCATCAGTGGCCACAACGACAAGAAGCCCCCAGGCCGTAGGAACGCCCTTCGACAGGGACAGCGACGCGGTGCTGGAGGAGATGTGGACCGAGGTCCCCAAGAGCATTAGGGCAAGAAATCCACCCCGGTCGACAAGGACTACTACATCTCCAAGAAGTTCCTGCGCAGGGCCTGAGTCATCATAGTCCTGTGGAACCCACTCATCCCTGACAAGTAGGGGCCTCCTTCTCACCCTCAGAATTCCCTCCTTCATCCTGCAAAGACCTACCCTTTGTAATGGGAGCAGTAGTCCTGTGTTCTTTCTAAAAAAGCAAACAAACAAAAAACAAATACAATTTAAAAAATGTTGCACATCAACTGTATCCCTAAAACCTTGTATGTCACGATCATGGCATCTGTGAACAAAGACAATTTTATTTCTTCCATTTAGAACTTTATGCCTTAGCACACTGTCTAGGATCCCAGCACAGAGTTGAACGGAAGTGGGAGAGCAGGCACCCTGGCCTTTCTCCTGGTCTTAGGGGAAGGGGTTCAGTATTTCACCATTAAGCACAGTGTCAGCTGGGCTTTTTCGAAGATACCCTTCTCAGGTTGAGGAAGTTTCTCCTCCTAGTGTGGTGAGATTTTTGCTTTTAAGTCATTAATGATGTTGAATTTTGTCAAGTGCTTTTCCTATTCCTGTGGAGGTGATCACATGATTTCCCTCTTTTATTCTGCCAATGTGGTAAATGACATTGTCTTTTGAATAGTATCCCAGCCTTGCACCACTAGGTTGGATTTTATCTATCATTGAACCCAATTTGCTAATATTTCTTCAGTAATTCTTATCTCCATGCTCATTAGGGATATTGTCCTAGATTTTCTTTTCTTGCAATGTCCTTGTCCGGTTCTGGTATCAGGTTTATGCTGGTCTCAGAAAATGGGTTGTAGGTGTTCTCTCCCCTTCTGTTTTCTGAACAAGTTTGCATGACTTCCTCAAGGGTTTGCTAGAGTGCATTGGCGAAGCCATTTGAGCCTAGAGTTTTCCTTGTGGGAAGATTTTAATTACAAACTCAATTTCTTTAATAGATACGGCATATTTGCATTTTCCATTTCTTCCCATGTTAGTTTTGGATTCCCATTCAAGGACTGGAATCTGCCCATTTCAGCTAAGCTAGTGACTTCATTGGCATAAAGTTGTCGTTCTCCTAATGTCTGTAGTGATGCCTCCCCTGTCATTCCTGGTAGCGGTGTTTTGTGTCTCCTCTGTGACCAAGAGAAGAAAACCTCCAACCCTGTCAGTTGGTCTGTGTCTTCCTGTCGTTCTGTCTGGTTTTGTTGCTGGGTGGGTGTGTGCATGGCTGGCACTGTCGTGTCTGTTTGATGGCGTGGTCCTGTGGTTGTTAGGAACTATCTCTCTTTGTCACCGATAACAGTCCTTGGCTTAAAGTCCACTTTGATATATATGAGACCATGTGGCTTTCTTTTGATTGATATTTGCACGATATATCATTTTACACCCTTTGACATTTACGCCATCTATATCTTTAAGAAGTAGTTCTTTTATAAATAACACGTCATTAAGTTTTGCTTTTTTAAAATCCAGTCTGAAAACGTCAGCCATTTAGTTAGATTAATCCACTTACTTTAATATAATTGTATATATGTTTGCGTTTGAATCTACAGGTGCACTATTTTTTCTGTTTTTCCTTTTTCTCCATCTATTAATTGTTTATCAATTGTTTAACAATTTCCACGTGTTAGAAAATAAAGGGAGAGGAATCTTTTTCACTGCACACCCCAGCACCTTAGCCCTGTGACTGTACTGAATTTGTCCCTGGTCTTTGTCTGCTGGGCCCAGCGCTGCAGCCATGCACTGTTGATCTGGATGCAAAGGGCCCGTGTGGTCAGCGTGGTGTCTGCGTGGGATGGCTTTGCCTCTGCCTCTTCCCGTGTTCTCCACTGTGAGCCACTGCCTCCTGATCTGCAAGGCCATGCTCCTGGGTTTCCCCTGCAGCCTGGCAAGCCCGTGCGTGCGGTCTGGGTGGTCTTGGGCCTTGTCTGGTCCTTGTCTCCTCTTAAAGGCTACGTGCCTATAGGATGCTTCTCCTCAGTCGGCCTGCAAAGGCCTCAGCAGCAAGTCCCAGAATTTGGAGAATCTGGCCCTTTGGGCGCTGGCTGTGTGCTGTGCGTGCGTGTTCGTCTGTCCCTGTCTCCCTGTTACCTCTGGCACTCGGGACCCTTGGCCTTTGAATGGGGGTGCGGGGTCTGGGCCGGGCCTGCGGAGACAGCCTGGGACTGTGTGGGGAGAAGTGGGAGCCATCTGGGCCCATGGGGGCGAAGGGGTGGGAGGCGACAGCTGGTGGCTTCCATGCAGAGCAGGCGTCATCGGCTTACCCCACTCGCTGTGGCGCTGGGTCATCTCCATGGCAGCCTCTGTCTACATCCCCCTCTCCCCTCCCGGGCCCTCGGCTCTGCGGCAGGCGCTGGGACCAAGAGAGCCGGCCAGAGGCTCCCTGCTTCTGCAGCTGCCGAGGAGACTGTCCTCCCACAGATGCCACCCAGATCTGCTCCAGGGAGCAAACTGCTCCCTCGTCCTCTTCCTCTGCGCCCAGTGAGCACAGCGGCCCCCCTGTGTCGGGCCTCAGGCCATGGCCTGCAGCCCAGGTGAATGGGTGTCCTGGTCACACGGCAAGGAAACACCACCTGCCCTTGCCCCTGAAGCTGCCAGCCACGTGCCACTCGCTGCTGAACACAGGGAACCGGGGCCTTTCCAGAGCTGCTTCCAGTGGTTTCCAGACAGAGCAGCAGACTCTGGCCAGATGGCAAGTGCAGCCGGGTCCCCGGGTCGTCAGCTGACCACAGGTTGTGCCTCACCCTGCCGACCCCACGCCATCCCCGGGACGCCTGCACCTGGTGCACGTGGGCTGTCCACATTGGCGGTGGCCCTTTGTGGGGGAGCAGAGGACTCAGGCCCTAGCCTCTGAGGGGCTGACAAGGGCCTGCCTCCTGTCGTGGACACGCTGAGTTGTGGCTTTACCATCCGGAGCCTTCCCCCGGGGCTCCATGCCCTCCCTTCCCTCTGGTGTAAACAGGATGTGGAGAATCTCCTCCGCTGGCCGAGCTCCGAGCAGGAGTGGCAGTAGGTGGCCAAGACGTTTAACTGATGGCCCCGGTCCCACGAGGGCAGCCGAGAGATCAGAATTCCCTTTGCTGCATTTGCCTCACTGTCCTTGACTTTCCTGTTTCTTTCCTTAAGTGGGGGCTTCCCCGACGAAGCCAAGGGCCGGGAGTGATGTTGGCAACATGGTTCACGGATAGGAGACACCAACGGGGCGGCTGGTGCCCAGCCCTGGAAGGAGGCCTCACAGAGCCGCCACAGAGAACGCACCGTGCTGTGTGCATCTGGGGCCAACGTTGCTGACGCCTGGGGGACTGCCTGGCCAGCACTGTGGCTCTGCCGGGGTTGCGTGGCCCACGGAGGGGCCACAGAAGTCCACTTTTTTCTGTGGCAGGTGGTTCCGCAAAACCTGCGGGTGCCACGGTCATCGGCGCCTCTGAAGTCCCGTGGCGTTTCCAGCGTGGCCCGAGCTCTTGCCGAGCATAGTGCGGCGGCCGGCTGCGCAGTTTAGAGCCTGGCCTGCCCACGAGTCCTGGTGCTGCGCGAGCCTGGGTGCAGAGCACAGCCCCTCCCCTCCACCGCGCTGCGGACAGACGGACGGAAGGACAGAGGCTTCCCCTGGAGCCGGCCTGAGACTCACGCAGGAGCAGCCCCGCCTGACATGTGCTCCCTTGCCTGGATCTGAGGGCTCCTGAGTCCCCAGAACTGGTTCTAGGTTCTGGTTCCCACCGAGCTGGTCCCCCTGAGCGAGGGCCCCATGCCGGGCCATCAGAGCAGGCAGAATGGACTTCTCTCGTCCAGTGGGGGGTGGGGGGGGCAGCACGTGCAACAGGGCTTGTTGTTTTTGATAAACAGAGAGGCGTAAAGAAATCATCTGAGACCCAGATAATCCCTGTTGGCCTGAGAAAGTACCTCACGTGCAGGGTGTGAGCGGGAGAGCCGCGCAGAGGGGCGGGGAGGGGAGGGGAAGCCCCTGGGTCACTCGCGGGCTGGTGTCTGCACACACGGGCCCCCCGCGTCGAGAGGTGCGTTTACCCAGAAGGAGCCTCCATCCGCAGGTTCTCCGCACTTTTATGAAAACCTCGCGCTTGTCTTATCGGCACAGAAATCCGCCTGGTTTTCAGCATCCACACGAAGTTCGCGTCACAGCTGTGACGGAGCCACGCGACCACCACTGGCTGTGGCGCCTGGGTCGTTCGGGCGACTTGGGTTTTGTAGTTGCGCATGCACTGCCCACAGACCTTGATGGACCCTACGGCAGTGGCTTTGTTGCCCGAAAGAGGGGGTGTGCCCCGACACCCCACTGCAAGCAGCTCCTGCGAGGGCTGGGCCTCCCCACCCCCACCAGGAGCGCGAACAGCACGAGGCAGAACCAGACCTTTCACTGTGACAGGTCAGAATGGGGTCTCTGTGTTGTCCGTGGACATCTTTACGCTGAGGTGCAGGGGGGACATGGTTGCATTCTGACCTGCCTGTGGGGCCCCCGCTTCTTTTCCTGTCCAGTTGGGTTTCTCACAGATCTTACAGGTTCACTGTGATGGGAGGAAATGAGCCCCCCTTTTCATATTTCTTGCAAATACTCTTTCACAGTTGGTAGTATTTTGATTTAAAGTGTTTATTTTTTCTCTCTACAGAAGTTTTGTCATCTTGCATATGATTGAACTGATGCCTCTGTGGTTTCTGGATTTGTCTGTCTTGCTGTAGAATTACAAATGAATTCACTGTCACCCGTTGTTTAGAGCTCTTGTGGGTTCAGTGTGTGTGCACACGCCTGTCTGTGTTGTGTTGGGAATCTGTTTTGTCATCAGGTCTGAGGGGGACTAAATGTCACATCTCTTCACAAGCCCCCTGTGTCCCACGCTGAGTTCTGGATGTCTTTGGGTCTCTCTCCACATGCCAGTGACGAGGTTTGGGGGTATTGTGGAGCCGGCGGCCAAGAAAGAATCCCTGAAGACGTCTTTGGTGCAAAAAGGTGATCTTATTAAAGCACGGGGACAGGACCCACCCGTGGGCAGGAAGAGCTGCCCTGGGGTCGTGACAGGTGACTCATTATATCCCCTCAGGCTCGAAGGGGTCAGGGATAGAGTAAGTCCCTAAGGAATATTGGAAGCAAGGTTTCCAGGACCTTGAGGGGCTGGCTGTTGCTAGGGAAGCGCCACTTACTACCGTTTAATGAAACCTCAGTCACGAGACCCTCCAGATGTATGTCGGGGGCCATCAGCTTGGGGGTGTGATCGCCAGCATGTACTTGGGGGAGTTGACATCAAGGAAGTAGACGTGCAGGATCCTGGGGGTTGGGATGACGTTGAGCTAAGACTCTCTTTTGCCCCAGCAAAGTGTCGTCATCGAGGCAGCTGAGGTCCTAGAGGGAGGTCACTCTGCCGGTCTCAAGGACTTGTGGATGGGCTGTGGCAGTAAGGGAATTTAACTTTTCATTTGCCTGAGTTTCCCACATCGGCATGGCCAGCACTTAAAACCCTTTCCTTTGTTCTCGGGTGGCCAGGAGTGTCTGAGGAATGTCACACGTATTCCCCTGGGCGGGGGGGGGGGGGGTGCTGCTGTTAGCCTGTACTCTGCCCTCTATTTCCCCTTGCTCCCTTGTCACCAGCACAGGGACAATCTGTCTGTCTGGTTATACGGCAGACTGTATCCCTCACCCCCTTTTAAAAGTCCTATCAGAGGGCAAGGACTGCGGTGAGGGTGGCGGGAGATGGGATCCCTGGGAATCTTCACATGAAGGGGGTCTGTCCCCTTGAGGATCCCACCGCTCGGGACGCGGAAGCTCTGCCGTGCACCTGACTTCTGCAGGATGAATGTGACCTGATGTGATTCGGGAGGTGACAAAACCCTCATCCCAGCTGGTCAGAGGGCAGCCTGGCCCTGGGTGGCAGGGCTGAGTACTGATGGGGTGGAGGGTCAGGCCGGTATGCTGAGGCCCCAGGTAAGAAGTGAATTGCAGCCTGAAGGCAGAGGATTGGAAAGGAGTGTGTGTGCGCACATACGTGTTCAAGGGACACGGAGGAGAAACCTGTTCTATCCAGGGCTTTCCCCCTGCTCAGGTCCAGGCCACAGGTCCAGGTCCAGGTCTGGACCGGAGCCCGTGGGGGTCGTCCCAGGGTCCCAGGCTAGCAGGTGCTGTCCATGGTGCTGTCCGCTGGAGGCCGTGGGCGCAGGAGTGAGGCTAGTGGGTGGCGGGCAGGCTCTCCAGGCTCCTGACGCCCACTCACAAGGAGAAGCTCAGGTTGCAGGGGAGGCAGGATGCCCACGTTCCTGACTCCTGGAGGTCTGGGGCCCCGGTGTGGTCCCGGCACACCCCTGCCCGGCCGTCTCCCGATGCTAGTGAGTCCTGTCTCTTCCCCTCACGGCTCTCGGGGGGCGCCTCTTAGGCACGGCCAGCTTTATCCCACCTTCACATGGTTTCGTATCCTGGCCAAGACTCTCGTCCTGGAAACCACAGGCTGGATGGAGCACCCACAAGAATGCAGACTCCTGGCGCCACTCAGTTCTCTGATTCTTATTTTTGGAAACATGAAACAGAAGTCTTATGCTCTGTCTTGAAATAATACCTTTCCTTAATTCTGTTCAATTTAGCCAAAAATAGGCCCACCCTTTCCTAGGATGACAGTCCAACCTCTTGAGCCAGAATGGGGAGGAAGGGGTGCTGGGCTGGAGGAGGGGGCGGCATCTTGGCCACTGGGGGTGTGGCGTGGCCAGGGCACGGCCGTCCAGACCAGCCCAGGAGCAGAAGCACGGGCTTCCCCACACATGTGGTCATGCCTCCGGGATGTGAGCAAGCATGTGGGCCCTGTCTAAACACCCTGGAGCCAGCTCAGGGTGGTGGCCCTGACATGTCCCTGGCCAGGGATCCATGGAGGGGTCTGTGGGGTCAGGGCACTGACACAGCCAACCCCACACCTCGGAGGAAGGCAGATCAGAGGTCACAGCTGTGACGGGGACCCTAAGAAATCAGTCCATGGCCCCTGAGCCCCAAGGACCCACCCCTGACACAACAGGGCTTCCTTGAGGCACCAAAGGGGGCCCAGTCCAGGGCGCCGTCCCCAGCACCTGCCGCGCTGCATAAGGTGCCCAAGCCGGCCCTTATGGCTCACCATTTTATGTCTTTCTGTGAACATTTTCCTTGCTGTCTTCCCACCCTTGCTGGACATCTGTCTTCACCACTTCCCTGCGGCAGGAGGCCCCCAGGAGGGGCTGGCGCCTAGATTTTCCGGACAGACTGGACTTCCCGTAAACTCTGCTTCCCCGCAAGTGAGAGCATCTTTGGCCTCCTCACGGAGGTGCCCGGCAGGCGGGAGGCCAAGGCGCCTCTCTAATGGAGGGGGGTCGTGTGAGGTCTGGTGCGTGCCAGAGGAAGACAAGTTGGGTGGGCTCTGGGGGGCAGGTGCAGGGGTCCGGTGGTCCCAGACTGTCCAATTTAAACTCAGGGGTGCAGATGATTAGGCTACATGGGGCTGGTCCCACCCTGATCTTCTGGTGCCGGGAAATCTTGTCATTGGAGGAGGCATGTTGAGGAAAGCAGGTCGAGGTGGAAGGATGGACGCCGGGCTCTGGGGTGACCCTGGAGTAGGTCACGCATGGTGGCGGGCTCTCCTTCGGCTCAGGTCCACAGGAAGGGTCGGGCTCTTAGCTGGTGCACAGGGCGCCAGGACCACTTCTCCACTGAGGACGGGGCTCCTTTGCTGTCGCGCACCCCCTCTTGCTTGTGGGCACCAGCTCGTCCCCCACCCACCCCCACCCAGAGGTCTGTGTGTGGACGCCTGCGGCCCTATGCCGGTGGGCACGCGGACAGTGTACCTGCCCTGACGGCTGTTGGGTGGGCCCAGTGGCAGCGCGGCAGGTGCTGGGGACCGCGCCCTGGACTGGGCCCCCTTTGGTGCCTCAAGGAAGCCCTGTTGTGTCAGGGGTGGGTCCTTGGGGCTCAGGGGCCATGGACTGATTTCTTAGGGTCCCCGTCACAGCTGTGACCTCTGATCTGCCTTCGTCCGAGGTGTAGCAGCCTGGTCCCAGCAGCTGGGACGTCCCCTGGAGACTGGAAGAGAGGGTGCCTGTGCCCCAGCCACTGGTCCTGGGAGGGGAGGAGGCCAGCCTGCCACGGGGGTCCTGGCCGGTGTGTGGCTCTGCACCAGAGAGGCCCCAGCTGCTGAGGGGACATCACACCGGGGAGGTCTAAGGGCCCTTCCTGCCCTGGTCCCCTGAAGCTCCGACTTGCATTTGCCTGAGGGACTGAGGTGGCCTGAGGACCGGGCCAGCTTCTGCCTGGACGAGGGGCAGGGGACAGCCCTGTGGTCAGGCCCACCAGGTTCCCGAGCCTTGGGTAAATGTCAGCCTGGTAAAAGGCTTTGTCGATACTCATTTCCTGCAAAACAAACAACCATTTGGTTTATTAATCTTTAAATCTCGACTTTTCCATCAAAACCATGTGCAAATGTCTTTTCGAAGAAAAGGTCTGGCATAAAACCGTGCACTTACCGTGAGATGGAATTTAAAATAGCAACTTTCCCTTAACAGTGCTGCACTGCTGTTTATGCAAACGCAGCGTGGGCTCGGCCTGACTGAGACGCCAGGCTGCCCGCTCGTGAGCGCTGGGCCAGGGTCGGCTGTTGGTGCTTCCCCGGGCAGGCGGAGCCCCCAGACCTGTCCCTCTGCCCAGAGCCCCCAGGCCGTGGGAGGTGGCCCCCCCACTGCGTCCTAGCCTGGCTGTCATCCAGGTGTCAGCAGGGCTGCGCCCGGGCGCCGATTGGCTCGCGGCAGCCGGGCGGGCTGTGCTGGGGAAGCCGGCTCTGGGACACTGGGCAGAAACACGCACCTCTCCCACACTCACTCCTTCACTCCCTGCTTCATTCATTCATTCACTCACGCACTCAACAAGTGTCTCTCGGGCGCAGAGGGCCAGGCCGGACGCGGCAGGACAGCTTGCTGAGCCCCTCGGAGGGCAGCGCCCGGACCTGCCAGGAGCCGGCGGCAGAACCTCAGAGCACCTTTTGGGACAAGGAGCTTCCTGGGTCAGGTGGAGGCCGCCCCCTGGGGGAGGCCGTGTCCTGAACACAGAGGCATGGTCCGAATCCCGTCAGTTTGTTTGCAAGCTGTCAGAAGGCCAGGTAGATGGTAACTGATTCTTGGTGAGCTTAAGTAGGGTATTAACTGACGGGAAGCGCTTGGGGCTGTGTGAGCTGCAGGGGCCCCAGGGTGGCCCCACCTGTGCACGGGGCCAGTTCGGGGCCCCCCAGGCAGATGGCGCACCGTGGCAGCCTGGGGTCTGGCAGCTCTTGACGTGTAAGCTGACGCACGGGGCGCGACCATCCAGCCTCATCGGCTTGGCAAGGGCCTTCGTGCCTTTGGGGATAAATCGGTCCTTCAGCCTGAGGCCCAGCAGCTGCAGGGGCGGAGGCGGCAGCTCGCAGCGGGGCGGGGGGGTGGTGATAAACGGCTGCGAGGCCCCAGGCTCCCTCGACAGCTTTTCCCCGGCACCTCTCTCCCCTGCAGCTCACGGGAGTTCTCTGGGGGAAGGTCTGGATCAGCCGGCATCCTCATAACACACATCCTTCCCACAGCCTAGAAGTTGCCAGATCCCAGGGAAGCATGCAGGCTCCAGGCTGGATGTGTCTGTCAGACCCGGGGCCAGCTGCCCAGTAAACCCACTGGAAGAGAGCCTGTGTCAGGCCTCCATGTGCACACATACACACGTGTGCACATGCATGTACACACAGAGAGCCACATCCACGGGCACACGCATGTGCACGCACACACACAGAGCCACATCCAGGGGCGCGCGTGGGCACACGCACACACACACAGAAAGCCACGGGCACACGCATGCACATGCATGTACACACCGAGCCACGTCCACGGGCACACGTGTGCACACACGTAGAGCCACGTCCACGGGCACACACGTGCGCATGCGCCCGCAGACATGAACACATGCACAGGCACAGAGCTGCCCCCACAGCCAGCACATGCACGCACACACTCCCAGACACGAGCACACATGGACACACGCAGAGCCGCACCCACAGGCACATGCATACAGAGATGTGATCTGAGGTGTATCATTGGGCTTCAGAATAAAAATAAATTTTGTACTGTGCAAACTTCTCCGTTTTGGCCAGGCTTCTTTTCTTTTTTTTTTTTTAATTTTTTTTAATGTTCATTTTACTTTTGAGAGAAAGATGGGGAGGAGTAGAGAGAGAGGGAGACACAGAATCTGAAGCAGCTCCAGGCTCTGAGCTGTCAGCACAGAGCCAGGCACAGGGCTCAAACCCGAGAACCAGGAGATCATGACCTGATTTGGAGTTGGGATGCTTGACCGAGTCACCCAGGCGCCCTGGCCAGGTTTCAGAGGACTTCCAAAGGAGACCAGCAGCCTGCACCCAGCACCCTGTTTCTAGAGAGGGGTGGCCCCTGGCACGGCTGGTTAGCTCTGCCCAAACGGAGCCCGGGGCACATTCTGTGGGCACAGCCTCCAGGCAGTGTGGGGGAGAAGGGTGATTCTGTGCGGGTCGTGCTGGTCCTGGGGCTGAGCACCGGGTTGTGCGGGGTGCCCGGGGCCACCGCTGACTGAGCAGTCTCAGAGCTGGCCCACTCCCCTGGGGACTCTGTGGCCAGCTGGTCCGGCCCTGGTGGCTCCACGCGGGCAGGGGCCGGGAGAGCATCCGGCATGGCTGCCCCCGCCCAGCCTAGCTGTCCATCAGAGAGGGCCTCGCCCCAGAGCTGGGGGGAGTGGCAGAGGCCACAGTCCTGGTCCTCCTGGCCTCCTCACCTCAGCCCCGGGCCCCAGAGCCGCCAGCAAGTCCTGCTGGTTGGGCCTCCGTGGTCACCCTCGCCGGGTCCTGCTCACATGACGTGGGCTTCGTGTCGACACGCCCCTTGGCGCCCCTTCCCACCAGCGGAGCCCATTCTGAATCCCTGTGTCCCCCTGAGAGCCTTCTGAGCAGCTTCCCACCCCCATCGCCGGCCAGCCCCCCGCCGCACCACCCTCATAGCCCCTGGCCTCTCTCAGCATCTTGGTTGGCCCCTCCCATCTGGCCCTGGGCACAGGTGCGTGAGGATCCCGGAGACTGGATTCTGACCCACTGCTCTGTCCCTTGGCCCTGTGACTGTTGCATGGTCACTCAGCCTCTCTGATCCCGTTTCCTGCGCTCACTCAGTGAACGGCTCCTTCCCGCAGCGTAAAAGGCTGGATACCTATGACCCGCCCCCTCTGCAAAGTGGCATCATCTCTTTTTGACGTGTGGGGGGGTAATTACAGTAAAATGCAGAGCTCTGAACTATTGTTTTAAGTTTATTTATTTTGAGAGGGCGAGTGTGAGCAGGGGAGGGGCAGTAATTTTGTTCTTCATTTGCAGAAGTTCTTTATATATTTTGGTTACAGGCCCTATGTTGGACGTGTGTATTTGCAAACATTTCACTTCCTTAGTAGTGTCCTTTAAAGAGCAGACGGTTTTGATTTCTGCAAAGCACAACTTATCAATTTTTTCATGGTTAACATTTCTGGCATCGTGTCTGAGAAGTCTTCGCCCGTCTCCAGGCTGCAAAAGTATGACCGTATGTTTTTCTTCCAGGAGTTGTCTTGTGTGTATGTTTGCAATCTACCAAGAATTATGTTTCGGGCACGGCACAGTTAGCACTTCTCCCGATGATGCTCAGCTGCTCCAGTACCACTTGTGGAAGGCTCCCATTGCCCCATAGACCTTGTCAGTGCCTTGTGCCATTGGAAAACCCAGGTGACCACATGCGCTGGAGGCCGTTTGTGAACAGCGAGTCTGTTCCATTGCCCTGCGTCCGTCTTCAAACCAGTGCCACACAGTCTTCATTACTGTACTTTTTTAAAAAATGTTTTTCGGGGTGCCTGGGGGGCTCAGTTGGCTGATTGTTCGACTTCGGCTCAGGTCGTGATCTCACGGCTCGTGGGTTTGAGCCCCGTGTCAGGCTCTGTGCTGACAGCTCGGAGCCTGGAAGCCTGCTTCCAATTCTGTGTCTCCCTCTCTCTCTGCCCCTCCCCTGCTCATGCTCTGTCTCTCTCTGTCTCAAAAATAAATAAAAACAGGGGCGCCTGGGTGGCGCAGTCGGTTAAGCGTCCGACTTCAGCCAGGTCACGATCTCGCGGTCCGTGAGTTCGAGCCCCGCGTCAGGCTCTGGGCTGATGGCTCGGAGCCTGGAGCCTGTTTCCAATTCTGTGTCTCCCTCTCTCTCTGCCCCTCCCCTGTTCATGCTCTGTCTCTCTCTGTCCCAAAAATAAATAAAAAACGTTGAAAAAAAAAATTAAAAAAAAAAAAAATAAATAAATAAAAACATTAAAAAAACAATAAATGAAAAAAACAAAATTAAAAAATTTAAAGGCAAAGAGCTAACAAACTGACTTTACACATTTTGAAAAGCAAGGACATGTAACATTTTAATTAGCCATTTAATTTTACTCTGAACAAATGTTAAGTTTTTAGTAAGACTTTGGGCAATAAGAGCGACTCCTATGTCTTCTCGAAGGCCTTGGAGGTGTGCGAACCTCCTGTGGGGCCCAGAGCCTTGGGTCCGGGCTAGATGGGGCAGCCAATGCGCAACAGTGAGTCACCGCAAGGCACGGGCAGACGTGATGCCAAGGAGCGTGTGTGCACTTCATCACCAGCCCATCAGTACAGGAAGGAGGGTGTTCGTTCACGTGCAATAAACGTGAGAGTCCTGCCTTTCAACAACCTGTTCCAGTGAGCACAGACTAATTCGGACCAAAACGTACGCTAACTTTTCTCAGGTATTACTTTCCCATTGTCTACAAAACAAGAAACTGTTGGTGGTCACAAAACTCAACACTCAAAGTATTAAAGGGGCGCCTGGGTGGCTCAGTTGGTTAAGCGTCTGACTTTGACTCAGGTCATGGTCTCACAGCTCGTGGGTTTGAGCCCCGCGTCGGGCTCTGTGCTGACAGCTCGGAGCCTGGAGCCTACTTCGGATTCTGCATCTCCCTCTCTGCAACTCCCCCACTCATGCTCTGTCTCTGTCTCTCAAAAATGAATAAACGTTAAAAAATTTTTAAATATTTATTAATTATTTATTTATTTTGATAGAGGGAGAGAGCACATGCAGGGGAGGGGCAGAGAGAGAGAATCCTAAGCAGGCTCTGCGCTGTCAGCACGCAGCCCAGTTCGGGGCTCCATCTCACGAACTGTGTGATCGTGACCTGAGTCAAAACCAAGACTCAGATGCTTAATTGACTGAGCCACCCAAGCACCCGATTACTGTACCCTTATGTGAAGTCTTAAAATCAGGTAGTGCAAGTCTTCCAACTTTGCTCTTGTTTTTAGCATTATTTTTCACTATTCTAGGTCATTTAGATTTGCATATAAATTTTAGTGTCTGATCACCCCTTTCTGCCCAAGAAAGCAAGCTAAGGCTTTGACTGAAATTGCATTGGTTCTATAACTACCTCTGGGAAAAGGTGGGTCCCGCACAATGTTCACAGTCCCCCGGGAGCAAGGGGCAGTCTCCACTTACCTCGGTCCTGCTTAATCTCTCAGTGGTTTGCAGTGTTACATGGAGGGTCTTGTACAGCTTTGTTAGACATGGTCCTACCTTAAAAGCCTTTGGTGCTATTGTAAGAGGGACTTGGAAAATCTCTTTTCAATGGCTTGTTGAAAGTACATTAGAAATCCAAAAAATTTTTATTTATAGACCATGTATCACGTAACCTTGCTTAATTCACAGAGCTTTTAGCTCTGGAAGGGGTTTGTAGAGTCCTTAGGATCTTCTCTGTAGACCACTAGGTTGTCTTTTCTGTGGTTTATTTTTAACTTTTCCTATGTCGTGGGCCAGGGCTGCATAACATTAAGGAAAATGATGAGAGTGGACAGCCTTGCCTTGTTCCCCATCTTGGGAGAGAATTCACTGCGTTACAGCTAAATGTGGTCTTAGCTGCAGACTCTGTAGGTGTCCCGTGTGACAGTTAAGAGGTCCTGTTCTCATTTGTGGAGTCTTCATCATGAACACCTGTACATTTTGTCAAACGCACCTCCTGCCTTTGTTGAGGTGATCATAGGGTTGTCCTTCATTCTGTGAGTGTAGTGACTCTTAAGTGATTGGTTTTCAAAGTTAAACCAACCTTGCATTCCTGGTGTGTACTTCAGCAGTCATGATGTATTATATTTTTTATATTGCTGCTAATTTGCTAATATTTTGTTAAGGAAGTTTGTGTGTATGCTCACGAGAAATCTCGATCTATGGTTTTCTTGTAATGGCCTTATCAGGCTCCGGTGTTTGGAAAATGCTGATCTCATAAAACAAGTTAGAAGGTGCTCGATTTCTCTATTTTCTAAGTGAGCTTCTGTAAGACTGGTATTGTTTCTTCCTTAAAAAACTTGATAGAATTCACCAGTGAAGCCATCTGGGCTGGACTTCTTTTTTACAGAGTGGTTTTCAATTATGAATGCATTATTTAGGAACAATAGACGTGACACTGTGCAGGTGGTGTGTTTCTTTTTGTATTCATTTGGTAAATTGTGTATTTCAAGGAATTTCTCCATTTACGTGGCATAATTTTTTGACATGAAGTTAGTTCATAATCTTTTTAAATTATTCTTCAGATGCCTGTAGGATGGGTAATGGCATCATTTTTCTAAAATTCTTAATACTTGTGCTTTCTCTCTTATTTAAAAAAAAATCAGTCTTCCAAAGGTTTGTCAGTGTTATGAATCACAAAAATAACATTCAGTTTTGTTGTTACTTTTGTTTTTCTGTTATTTGTCTCTAGTTAAGTGGTTTCCATTCTTTACTATTTTCTAATTTCTACTTTGGATATACTTTGTTCTATTCCATCGTCTTGTTTATTTTTTTCTCTTTTTTTTCACTTTTTTTAATGTAATCTCTATACTGAACATGGGGCTCGAACTCATGACCCCGAGATCAAGAGTCCCATGGTCTCTCCATCGTCTTGTTTTCTGATGTAAGTACTTGGAGCTGTAAACTTCCCTCTTCAAACCACCGTGGCTACGTCACTTCTGATATGTTTTGTTTTCAAACGTGTAACGTACGCAACCAAAGAGCCTCAGCACCCAGGGGACCTGCAGAGAGCAGTGGTTAAACTCAGCACCGTAGCAGATGCGCGTCTCTCTGTCCCTGTCGGGCTGGGGAAGAAGAGACAGGAACCTTCCAGCAGACAGTGGGCTTGTGTAGAATTCTGCTTCCAGTAACTACGAAACACGTGGTTTTCTAAAACAAACAAGGAATGTTTATTAAAATTTAGCTTTACATAAGTGAAACCGTGGAGTGTGTCCGGCCCCTTTCTCTCGATGCGCCGCGTCCGCGGGATGGGTCCAGGCTGTGTGTAGCAGTCGCCGCCGCATTCTCGTCGTGCCTGGAGTTCTGTGTGGCTACGTCACACCTTAGTATTATCCATTTGACGAAGGCCAAGCGCTTGGGGTCATTTCCAGTTTTGCGCCGTTCCGCCTCTCTTGCACTCGTGTCTCGGCGGGCGTGTGCTGTGTGTGTGCGTGTGGACCGGCCGGGCCGCGCGGCACCCGGAGCCCAGTCTCACTCCCACAGCAACGCGTGTGAGTCCCCGCTGCGCACGGCCCTGCCGGCCTCTGCGTCGGTCACTGTGCTGGCCGTGGGGAGGTCCCTGCTCTGCCCAGTTTCATACCCCTGGTCGCTGAGATGCCCAGCTTGTTTCTGTGTTGACCTGGCACTTGGGTCTCTTCCGCGTGAGGTGCCTATTCAAGAACTTGGCCGTTCTCTGTCTTTTTCTTGCTGAGCTGTCGGAGATGTTTCTGTGCGCCGGGCGTCTTTGTCCAGTATCTGTGTTACGAGTGCATTCTCCCCGCTCTGCGCCCCCACGGTGTCCCGTGACCAGCAGTATGTGGGTGCGTGCAGATGTCAGAGCCGATCCGGGCACGTGCTCTCCACGTTCACTGTCCCGTGTGTCACTCACGTCTCGATAAAGCCGTGAAAATGCCTTGTACTGTAGGCCACCAAGAGAAGCTGGGCCACGTCTATCTGGAGGACGCCCGAAGTGAGTGAGGACACATGGCATTTTAGTGGATGCAAATATCATAACAATTTCTGTTTCCTCACAACTGATGTTCAGAGTACTGAATTTATTTTAATTTTTTAATTTTTTAATTTTTTTTAATGTTTATTTTTGAGAAAGAGAGAGTGCAAGTGAGGGACGGGCAGAGAGAAAGGGGGGGGGACACAGAATCCAAAGCAGGCTCCAGGCTCTGAGCTGTCAGCACAGAGCCTGATGCAGGGCTTGAACCCATGAACTGTAAGATCATGACCTGAGCCAAAGAGCTTAACCGACCGGGCCACCCAGGTGCCTTCAGAGTCACTGAATTTAGAGAAACAAACAACCTACGGCTTCTGTGGAAGTTGATGGACTGACAGACGATTGACGTGGACGAACAAGGGCCCCTGGAGAAGGCAGGCCACAGCCCGTGGTGGCTTCCCCCACTGGGCACCAGTGTCCGCCGTAAAGCCTAACTGAGGAAGGTCGGTATTGCTTGGGGTAGACATGCAGGGCGAGGGAAGGCACAGACCCGGCAGCGCAGGCGCAGGAGGGCTCTGGTCTGAGTCACAGGCGGCCTCGGGAGTCGGCACTCAAGGGGACGTTAGTAAGAAGGCCACGCGGGCCAGAGAAACGGAGACTCTAATGGTGTATCGGGTCCAGGAGGAGGGGTCAGGGGGTGCTGATCCTCGTCCCCCATCCCCTCTGCTGGCTTCGTGCTCCCACGGTAGCCCCAGAAATGGTTCCTTCTGCTCCTTCTGCCCTGCTCTTGCCACCGTGGTGGACACTTCTCCTGAGTTCCGGAAGCCCAGGGCCAGCTCCAGTCGGACAGCTTCGCTCTGACGGGCCAGGCCTGGGCAGTGTGACCCGGGCGGATGCTCAGAGAGCCGGGGGCTCCTGGGCGGAGGGGAGCAGATCCTGGTGCAGTCGGCCCCGCTGCCCCTCGCAGAGGGCAGCAGGACACAGGCTGTCCTGTCCTCCCGGACGGACCCGCTGCTCTGTGGTCATGATGCGCCAGCACCAAGGGAATGGAGGTCCACCTGGAACCCTGTTTTGAAACTGGACTGAGTGTAAATAAAATACAGATTTGATGGGTGGGGCTTGGGTTTGTATGAATTTAACACAGTTTAATGTTGTTCTAAAGCAAAGGGGTCAGAATGAAGCTGCCTTAGCCACACATGTGATTTCTTTTTTTTATTATTATTATTTTTTTTAAGTTTATTTTTGAGACAGAGACAGAGCATGAACGGGGGAGGGGCAGAGAGAGAGGGAGACACAGAATCGGAAGCAGGCTCTAGGCTCTGAGCCATCAGCCCAGAGCCTGACGCGGGGCTCGAACTCACGGACCACGAGATCGTGACCTGAGCCGAAGTCAGACGCTTAACCGACTGAGCCACCCAGGCGCCCCACGTGTGATTTCTTATGTTTTCCATTAAGAAAAGATGGGATTAGTGACTGTCCTGCCCTCTTCCCTCCCACCTAGGGTGATCACCTTGAAATAGGAAAGTCGTCTAAACCCCATTCTGGTTGGCCCCCTGGCCAGCTTTGGGGCGACTGTGAGGTCCGGTGTGTGTGCATGCGGGAGCCTAGCCGTGCTGGTTCTGGCAGAGTCCTCCCTCCGCGGAGCACGCACCCACCGATGAGTCCAAGCCCCTGGGACGCCCCCTCTTCCACACAGGGCCTGCCCTGACCACCGTCCCCACACATGGGGCCATCTGTGTGGGGCCATGCAACAGCAGCCATGCCCCCTACGTGGCCTCAGCCCACTCGGTCGTGGCTCACTTCCAGAAACAATTACTATTGCTTTTACTGAAGTGAAAGTCACATCACATAAAACTAGCCATTTTATTTTATTTATTTATTTAAAAAAAAATTTTTTTTAACGTTTATTTATTTTTGAGACAGAGAGAGACAGAGCATGAACAGGGGAGGGTCAGAGAGAGGGAGACCCAGAGTCCGAAGCAGGCTCCAGGCTCTGAGCTGTCAGCACAGAGCCCCACGCGGGGCTCGAACTCACGGACCGCGAGATCATGACCTGAGCTGAAGTCGGACGCTTCACCGACTGAGCCACCCAGGTGCCCCTAAAACCAGCCGTTTTAAAGCGACCAGTCGGCAGCATCTTGCACATTTTGCAGCACTGTGTTAGGACCACCTCCGACACCCAGTTCCGAGATGTTTTCCCCGCGGAAACCGGTCCCGCTGGCAGCCGCGGCTGCGGTCTGCTCTCTGGTCCACAGGCCGCCCATCGTGGGCACTCCTGGTCGGTGACATCGCGCAGGGCCTGTCAGTTCGGGCCCCTGTCACCCAGCGCCAGGGTTTCAAGGCCTGTCTCCGTTGCAGCAGGTGCCAGAGCGCCACCCCGTCTGGTGGAGGAATAATAACGCATCGTGTGGCTTACCTAAGCCCACGAGCTGCAGGGCACTCAGGCTGTCCCCACCTGTTGGTTGTTTCGTGGGTCCCCTGTCCGTGGTGCACCTCTCACCATGAGCGCCCGGGCTCCCTTCCCCCTCTGCTCCCTCAGGCGCCTCTGCCCCGCAGTCCTCCTGCACCTGCACGGTGAGCCCCGCACCGCCTCCGGCCCGCGCGCGTTCCCTGGAGCGAGGCCGGGGTCCTGAGTCGCATCTCCTGAATTTCAAATGTGGGATTCTCGTGCACAGCAGGGACGCTGCCCCAGCCCGAGCTGAACCTCCTCCAGTGGCGCCATCCCTGTGCTCCCTCAAGGTGCCCGCCAGCTGGATTCTGCAGCCACTTTAGTAACCTGTCCCAACATGGGGCGCCTGGGTGGCTCAGTCGGTGAAGCGCCGACTTCGACTCAGGTCATGATCTCGCAGTTTGTGAGTTCGAGCCCCGCATCGGGCTCTGTGCTGACAGCTCAGAGCCTGGGGTCTGCTTCGGATTCTGTGTCTCCCTCTCTCTCTCTCTGCCCCTCCCCTGCTCACACTCTGTCTCTCTCTGTCTGAAAAATAAATAATAAAACATTAAAAAAAAAACCTTTCTCGATATGCGCGCGCACCAGAACAGCATGCTATATAGCCTCGCTTGTGTTCGAACTTTATGGAGAGACCATCTGTTGCCTTCTGGGGCTTGCTTGAGGGGTTCCCTGTACCCCTTGAGTTGTGTGGCGCTTCTAGGCTCCTGGCTCACGGCACAGGGAGTGTGAGCTGGGCCTGGGCGGGGCCGGCCCCCGGTGTCCCCTCCGTGGCCTGCCCGTGCCCTGACTTGGCGCACAGGCGTGCCCGTCCCATCTGCAGGCTCAGCGGCCAGCCTCAGGGTCACAGGGCACCGGATGTACGTGTGTGGGGTGGATTCGCTGAGACAAACCCAGCACCGGAGCCCCAAGACCCTCTTTCTCTGTCAGTCTGAGAAAATAAGACCTGTTCTCGCGTTGCAAGCAGAAGCTTCTTGGGCCGTGCAGGGGGATGATAGACTGTTCTGGGACCCCATGGGCTTGGGGAGCTGGGCAGAGGCTTGTGCGCTGGGCTCTGCAGAAGACCCGGGCCCCTCGTCCAGTCCCGTGTCCTTTCTTCCTGCGTCTGCTGTGACCGTGCTGCGGCCCAGCTCGGGCCGGGCCGCGTGGGGCAGGTGTGGGCTGCCGTGCGGGTGGAGGCGGAGGGCGGATCGTCACCTCCGAGGTTCCCCAGGACCAGCAGTGCCACCCTTCGGGATCGCTGGTGTGACAAGCGCGGGTGCCAGACTGGCCTGCTGGCTCCCAGAGCGGAAGCAGTGACCGCGGCTTCAGGGTCTGTGCTTGTAGCGGCTGCTGTGGTATCTGGGGCTGCCTTCAGCCGGGCCCGTGTCCCCGTGCCCCCCGCACACACACGGGAGCCTGTGATGGGCAAATGGTGCCCACGTGGCTGCTGTGGCCCAGGCGAGGAATGCGGAGGGCAGGGCCCTGCTGCAGATGCTGTGTCCGGGCCTGAGCTGGGCACCCTGTGTATCTGTATGCTCCTCCGGTCCCTGGGTGACGGGTTGGGAAGCAGACCCTGACTGCAGCCCCCAGGGACTAGCCAGCTGGGGGCCCTGGCTTCCTGAGAGGGGCCCAGGCCGGCCCTCCTGTGGGGCCCTGTGCCCTCCTGAGCATTGCACACACACCCCATGTGACTTCCTGGCTCTGGAAAGACTCGGTCTCCTCCGCGTTGTGGTTAGAGCTTGCCCGTGGTGCGGGAGCCTGTGTGTGCGTGGCAGGGGTGCGGGGTGGGGGGGCTGGGGCAGTGCCCCTCGCCCAGGACACAGGAGCTGGCTGAAGCTGGGGGCTTAGCCGTGAGCAGAGCCCGGAGACCCCCTCTCCCCGGCTGGTCCACACCGCTGACATCAGGAGTCCTGTGTTCTGAGCAGGACCCGTTCAGAAACCACCTTTGTCTGCACCCTGGCTGGGCTTTGTGGGGCGGTCCTGCGGGTGTCTCTGAGGTTTGGTGGGTGAGGCCCCGCCCAGGCTGCTCTGGCAGCTGTCGTGTCTGTGGAGGCGTGGAGGACGCGCCCCCGTTTGCGGGGACGGCTCTGATACGGGAGCCCCTGGCCTGTGAGCAGGGCTTTGCCCGTCCCTTCTTCCCTGAATCACACTTAATGCTGTTTGTGTTGTGTGGCTCTGGTGACGTGGCCCTGTCCTCCCAGTGGCTGGGAACTATGGCAACAGCCCCCAGGCTGCAGCAGGCGGGAGGAAGAGCCAACCAGCAGCCACGTAAAGACCCACCGAGCTGAAAATGCTGGGCCCGTTCGTCGAAGGCACCTGCCTTGTAGGGAGCCACATCCCAGAAAGTCTGCGGGTCGCATTTCTCAGGGAAACGGCAGGGAAAGCTCTAGAATATCCAGGAGCTTTCCCCAGACACTTGGCTGCACCCACCTTGGTGGAGGGGGGCCACGCACGGCCAGTGTCCCCGCCTGGGCAGGGGTCTCTGGCGAGGCTGGCCGGGAAAGGAGTTTCGTGGCCTCGTGTGCAGCTCGGCAGCTCCACGCATGGTCGGACAGGCTGCAGTGTTAGCGCCCGGTCAACCTGTGCAGCAGAGCCCCCAGCCTGAGCCTGCGACTGGGGGTCCCGGGTCCACGGGGCGGCTCACGGGTACCCCAGGGACTGGTGGCCTTGACCCTGGGGCCTCTCTTGGCGTCGGAAAAGGGGCTCGGCTGACGAGGGGCTGGGCAGTGGGGTGTCAGGCCTGGGCCGCTGCCACCGGCGGGAGCCTCGGCGACCAGGGTGGAGGGTGGGCAGGGCGGTGGGGGCTCCAGGGCCCGGTGGACAGGGGTGATTGGGCTCTCGGTGCCAGAACACATGACGGGGCCTGACATTGAGGCTGCATTATTGAGGCTGGTCCAGGAGGGCTCGACGGCCAAAGCGAGTGTGAAACACCCCACTTGTCCCCTCCCAGGGGCTGAGGCCTCCCCACCCCCAACCCCCCTGGTCTCCCTCCCCCGGGACCCCCGAGCCTGCGCCCCCTCTTCTGGGCACTGCTGCTTGGTGGCCCGGGAACCCCGGTGCCCCCCTGCTCCAGCCTCTGAGGTTCTCCCGCTTCCTGGGAGGCCCCCATCTGTGGGGAAGGGGGTGGGGCCTGCAGGACTGTGCCTGGAGCCCAGAGGCTGCAGACAGGCAGATGGAAAGACAGAGGGATGGGCTTTCTCTAGCCCCTGGCCTGGCCGAGCATCTCTCACCGAGTGTTGACCTCTGACTTGCATCCTGGGATTTGTCCATATCCCTAGGGACTTGGGAACCCCTGTTCCCCCCTGGGAGCCAGCGTCCTAGGGGACTCCCAGCATGTGACCTGGGACCCCCCTCGAGTGTGGCTGCTGCCACCAGGACCTGAGCCGCCCTGGCCTCTGGGTCTGTCTTCGCTGCTGGCTGCGGGGGCTGGGCTGGTACTGACATGGGCCAGGGGGGGAGCTGCTTGCCCCCCAGAGCCAGCTGTGCTCTGCTCCTTCCCAGGGCCAACTCTCCCTTCTGAGCACCCAGGAGGCACATGCATGCCAAATCCGGGCATGCTGGGTTCAGGGGGGCCGGGTCCTGACAGGGCAGGGAGGGAGAGGGACTCAGAGGTCAGACCAGAGTTGGGTCAGGAGCAGGGGTCTGGGGCCCGTTTGCTTTACTGGGCAGACCTGCCTCGGGGTTCAGGACTCAGCTGCTCCAAAGGCCTGTTTCCCCCCTCCTCAGCCCCCCACCCCACCCAGCTCCTGGGTCCTCAGTGCACTCCTGTGTCCCTATGTGGCTGAACTGGGGGCCCCCAGGGCAGATTCCACTGCCGCGTGTTATTGGGGTGTTCGAGGTTGGTCCTGATGGTGGCACTGGTAGGGGGCTGAGCACCTGGGAGAGGGAGGTAGCCAGGGGTGGGCCTTGAGTAGGACCCCTCTGGGCGTCCCCGGGGGAGGCCCTGCCACCCGCAGCCACGGGAGGCGGCCTGGCCGGAGCACCAGGTCCTGTCGCACAGACTCCCCCCTCGGATGCTGGAGGGGCGGGGCCCCAGGCAGAGATGCATTATTGATCTGGCTGTTGCCTTAATCACTGATTTATGAAGGTTTCGGGTGCCGTCTGAGGATGTCTGTGCCTAACGCCGGAACTGAGCTGCAGACTTTGCGGACCGGATGGGATCTGGGGTAAACAGTGCTGCTCTGGGAAGGTATCACTAGTTGGGTTTCTGGGCCAAGGCTTTTACTGAAAGCAGACGGGGGAGGGGGGTCTCTCCTGGGGTCCAGTCGGGGGCAGGAAGGCGTCAGCACCCCTGGCTTCTCCAGTCACCCAGGTCCCCAGGCCTAGGCACTTCCTGGGCATGAGAAGGGGCATTATTCCAGAACCTAGGACCCCAGAGGCCTCGGCACAGTCTCTTGGCTGATACACATCCTCGCTGCTGTGTCTGTTCCTCAGAAAAGACAGGGTGGGTGTGTTGCTCCTGCCACCCTGGGCAGGGCACTGAACTGGGAAGGGCAGCTGCGCCCGCCCCCCCCCCCCCGGCATCCCACGCTGGGGCAGGTGCACGAGTGCTCAGAGGGGCCAGCGGAGGCTCCCTGGAGAAGGGCCCAACGGCTGAGCAGCTGGCAGGGAGGGAGTGGGGTGCAGAGGGGATCCAGATGGAAGGAAGGGCAGGCTGAGAGGCCCGGGTCTTTGGGTTGTGGTGCTGGCTCCCCGAGGCCCTTGCTCTTCTGCCCCGAGGGGCCCGGGGTCCTTCACCCGGAGTCTGCTGTGACTCTTCAGCTGTTTCCTCGCCTGGAAAAGGGGAGCATCCACCCCTTACCTGGTGGCTCTGAGAACTTGGTGGGATCAGAGCGGGAGGGCTTCAGAGAGTGCCTGCTCGTGGCACCTGCTGGTCCTTGTTCCCGGCAGAGCCGGTGGCCTTGCAGGACAGCTGGTGGCGAGCCAGTCGAGGCCTCAGTGGTGACCGTGCCTGCAGGTGACCCGCTTGTGCAGGGGCCGGCCCGTGCACCCGAAGGAGGCAGGGATTTCCGCAGAGGCCACGCAGACCCTGCAGAGGGCCGGCCTCAGCCGGACTGGATGGTTTTCTGCGGGAGTTTTCTGGGTCATAGGACGTAAGACAAAATGGAATCGACTTCTGAATGAATTGCAGCGACTTGTGATGTTTGATTTATGATTGCAGCTTTCCCAGTATCCCCACTTCTGGCATGGAATTCACCCGAAGACGCTTTGAGGGCCGGGCCTCTCCTGGGTGACCACAGAGGCAGGCCGGGAAGGGGACTCGTCCCGGGGCCACGGGCAGGCCACCTTCCACACGGGGCCCACCTGCCAGGCCCTGAAGGCGTCAGGAGCAGGCTGGCCTCTGGGTCTGCAGGGGCCCCCTCCCCCACCCCGTGGCGCGGGCAGTGTCACCAGTGACAATAGCGGTGACTCACGGCCCTGCAGCGGCTCTATTTTTACCCTCCCCGGGCTCACCTCCTCTCCTGCTCTCCTCCTCGCTGGGGACGCTGGCTTATGAACCTGCTGGGCCTCACGGCTGCCCAAGGACCTGAGCCCACTGAGCCCACAGCAGTTGACGGGTTCCTCTGCCCACTGAGGGCAAGCGCTGAACTCCGGTCGGCAGACCAGTGTTATTTTTAGGGAAAAGTGTTCAGAGAGCACCTCACATCGTCTTTGGATTTGAGGCGACTGCACGAGGGCCTCCTGTTGGCTTTCACTGCTGCTCACTGAGCATGCGACCAGCGTCACGCTCTGGGGGCGACCCCCTCCCTCTCCTTCCAGCCACCTGTGTGACAGTAGCCAGGCCAGCGGGTTAGGTCAGGTCGGGTCGGGTCACTGGGAAACCGGAAGGATTTCGTGAGTCTTACCGGAACAAGGCTGTGGGAGCATCGATTGCCCAGCCTTTTCCCCGGCGGTGGTTGTGGCGGCTGAGAAGCTCTGAGAACACCTTGGGGAGGTCTGTCTGGGCACCAGGCTTCACCTAGTTTCTTTCTTTTAAAAAACTTTTTTTAGTGTTTATTTATTTTTGAGAGAGACAGAAAGAGCACGAGCAGGGGAGGAACAGAGAGAGAGGGAGACATAGAATCCAAAGCAGGCTCCAGGACCCGAGCTGTCGGCACAGAGCCTGACGTGGGGCTCGACCTCACAAACCGGGAGATCCTGACCTGAGCCGAAGTTGGATGTTCAACCGAAGGAGCCCCCCAGGCGCCCAAGATGACCTATTTTCATAGCAATGCGGGGCTCTGTGATTGCCAGCTCGGCAAAATAAAGGCCTTCCTTGAAGAATAGATTTTCTTAAACCTTTGTGTTTTAAATATTCACCTGCACCAGGGACAGCCTGTGTCCGTGTGTGGCAGGAGCCCTGGCGGAGGCTGAGCTCAGAGCTGGCCGCCTCCTCGCAGGCACAGCTGCACCTGTGGCACTTAGATTTCTGAGCAGGAGGAACAGAAGCGTCCGATAGGACCGTGGGGGCAGAGCTACCCTTGACCTACGGGGTCAGAGGTGTCTCATGGCGGGAGGGGGGGGGGGTGTGCCGACAGCGTCACACAGCCACAGAAATCACATGTGAGGTGCAGCAAACTGGCCTCGCTCAACCATACTCCAGGTACTCCCGGCTCACGACCTCATCTCTGGGCCCAAATGTCTCCCCAGTGACCTTGGAAAAGGTAGCAGTCCCACCCACCCCTCTTCCTGCTTTATTTTTCTCCCAGGCACCAGGCGCCGTATTTGTCTGCTGGCTTGGAGTCTGTCACCCACGATAGTGTCCAGCCTGGGAGGGCCCCTCCCTGCCTTCTCCCAGGGCCCAGGACAGACCTGGCCTGTGGTTCCTGCAGCAGCCTCTGACCTTGGCTCTCTCAGCGGGGCCCAGCCTCCTGAGCAGATCTGTGGCCGGAGCCTGCACTCGGACGACGCCAAGGCCCAGCCCCAAATGGCCTAAGAGAAGCAGAGCCCTGCAAGATGGGGGTGCCCGAGGGCCCCCGGTGCCAGGTGCAGGAGAGCAGGGCCCTCTGGGGCTGCAGGTGTGCCCAGGGGACGAGAGGGTAGAGACTCCCAGGGACCGGGGTGGTGACTTGTGTCTGTGGGGAACAGAAGGTTTGCATGCGAGACAGCAGCGTGGCCTCTAGGGCTTGGGCTCAACCCCACAAGGAGCTGGGCCCGAGGCTTTGCACCCAGTGGTGGGGCCTGTCAGGAGCTGAGGGTGGGGTGGGGGCGGGGCAGACAGGCGGGGCTGGAGGCCACTGGGCTTGCGCCCTCCTGGGACACCGCATGGCCCCCACCCAGGGTGAGAACCAGCCTTACTCTGGGCTCCATTTGCCTGGTGGCTGCAGCCCCTCTCTGGGTTGAGCAAACATGGACCGAGCCCACGCCCCTGCGTGGGGCCCCATCCCCCACGCCCTCCTGCTGTGTTCCTGGCGAATCTGGGGGGCGGTGGGCTCCTGGGGGCCCCAGCCCTTTCCTCCTGTTGGTGAGACCCGCTGGGTTCAGTGTTTGGGGGAACTTCACACTTTATCGGCACGGACTCTCCTGAACCCTGTGGACTTCTGGATGGTGGCGTATACGCCGTGTGGGCTTCTGCGCATCCACCTGATGCAACACGGCGCGCTCCGCCACGTCCGTCCACCGCTACTCGGACAAACCCTGGCGGTGGATCTCCTCTTCACCCTGCCTCTGGATGCCCGAACGAAAGTCAGCACCTCCTTTAGGAGCCAGAGTGGGGCTGACGGCGGCAGGATGCTGGGCGGGGGCAGTTAGGGGAGGTCCCGGTCCTGCCCAGGGTGGATCCAGAGCCCACGTGGGGGAAGGCACCCAGAGCAGCAGCTGGTTCTCGGTTCCACCTGGAGGGTCTCCGGAGCACATGTGAGCCGCCGGGTGCAGTGACGGGGGCCTGGGCGCCGGGGCGGAGCAGCCGGTCCGAGGGGTGACCCGAGGAACCTCCACTTAGCAGAGGACAGAGTGACTCTGGCTACTCAGTGGGGCTTGAGGCTCCCCTGGTGGGGTCCGGGCCGGCTGCTCCTCTGAGCAGGGTCACTGTGGGCAGAGCTACCGCCCTCTGGGACGGCCTCGCTCACGGCTGCTGGCCCCGATGGGATGCCCGCCCTGCCCAGCCCTGGGCCTGCCCGGGGACCCCTCCCGGCTCGCCGGCCTCGCCTGTCCAGCAGCTACGGCTGGGGTTCCCGTCCCACCTGTGTCTCCCCTGCGAAGCTTCCACGTGGCCGGCTCAGTGCCCTACCTGCTGTCTGGGAGTCCCGTCGTGCGCCCCCCAACCCTGGGGTCTTAGGAAGTGCTCAAAACCACAGGGTGCTGTGCACTGGGTTACACGTCCCCCCTTCCCTGTCCCGGAAGCGGGCCCAGGGAAGGCCACGGGGCTAGCCAGTGTGGAGCCAGGCCACAGCTCCCCACGGTGCTCGCACTCTCTGCTTCCATGCCCCCCAGACCTCTGAGCGCCTCTTCCCCGCGGCCTCTCCATCCAGGAAGCCCACCATGATAACCTAGCTTTCCAGGGCATAAAAGTGCAGGGAGAAGCATGGTGTGGGTTCCCTTGTGCTCCTGACCCGTGGTTTCATACACCTTGGTTCTGTTCCTCTCCTGGAAGGACCTGAAGTCCAGGATTTGTGGTTTCTCTAAAACCAGGGATTGTGCTGGCTGAGCCCCCTTGCTAACCCTTGGCCCGGTGGTGCCCCTACTCGGGGCCCAGCACCGTGCCGGCCGAACCCTAACTTCTCCTCCGGGGCTCGCTGGGCTGGACCTCCCAGCGCCACGTGCTGGGCCTTGTATGGCAGATGTCCTCCGCAGGCCCAATGTGCTGTTCTCGCTCTCGGGGTGGGAACGCCACGGCCCTCGTCTGCCGCTCCCTGTAGGGGCGGCCCAGGCCACAGGGCTCGTGGGCATCTGGAGACCCCGAGTTTCTGACAGGTGTTGGGGGCACATGGAGCCAGGTTTGCCCGGTGCACAGGCATGGGGGGCACGGACTTGGAGATGCAGACCTAGGGGGGCACAGACTTGGGGACGTAGACCTGGGGAACAGAACTTGGGGGGCACAGACCTGGGGCACAGGTGGGGCCCAGCTGGTGGCCTGAGAGTCAGCTGGGGGAGCCCCAGCCAGGACGGGGAGGGGGCAGGTGTAGAAAGCAAGGCTGGCTGGGGCTGCCTGGAGCCCGGAAATGCAAGAGGGAAGGAAACACGGCATCAGGTTGAGAGCAGAAGCGGGAGCCCCGGACTGGCGACTCCAAACTGCTCTCACTCACAGATTAACGCTCCCCGGGGCACTGTGTGTGCCTGGCGGGGAGCATCTTTTCTGAGAGTTGTGACAGTTAACAAGGCTGCGATTTCTAACGACCCCTTTCTCTGGGAGGGGTTCATGTCTGGACAAAGTTGATAGAAACCAGGATCTGGGTGGTTCACCCGTGGTCCCCACAGGCCCGGGGACCGCCCTTCGGAAAGTCCCTGTTATTCACCCTGGGACTGTGGCAGGCTCCCCTTTAGCTCATTCAGCGAACCCACAGGCGACCACCCCCAGGAGATGCGGCAGGAGGGTGGGGGGCCTGCTTCCAAGGCTCTGGGCACCTGGGACCCCTGGGACCCTGCTTGCAAGGCTTCATGCGTCGGGTGCAGCTTTCAGGAGGGGGTGTCTGGGTGCCTGGGACCGAAGAAGGGCTGTTCCGGGCACCATCGGCTCTGTTCACGCCCCATCCCGGCTGTGGGTCCGTGGGTGTGGTGGCCTGGCCTGACCCCGCAAGGAACCCAGAACAAGGGACAGCATGGCCCCTAGGACCCACCTCTCTGCCCTGGCCCAGGCGCTCCCTGCTTTGCACAGGAGCCTGACTTCCGCCTTCAGCCATCACCCAGGCCCACTTCCAGGGTGAAGTGTGTCACTGGGGGGCCGCAGGGGGCTCCCTGCAGTGGTGGGGGGTGGCCTCGGGGGGCTGCTCCAGCCCCAGGCGTGTGGAGGGCACGGGTCTTTCTGCCACCTGACCCGGCATCCCTCTGTTTTTTCTGCAGTGAACTTCGACCACTTCCAGATCCTTCGGGCCATCGGAAAGGGCAGCTTCGGCAAGGTAAGGCGGAGCCAGCAAGGAGGCCATGACGGGACCAACCCCTCTGCCCGCCAGTTCTGGAGAGGCCGGCCCCAGCTGTGCCTGTCGGTGGGCCTTGTGGACAAGCTGGCGACGTGGGGGGTGTCAGGGGCACTAGGGGGCCTCACTCAGGAGCACTAGGGTCTTTAGTCCAGGTCTTTGGGGGGCTTGTAAGTCAGCGGGGGGCTGAGGGTGCAGACGGCACAGCTCTGCGCTCCGCGGGACCGAGACCCTGACCCCTGCTCTCCAATGGGGCGGCTTTCCTTAGAAATGGACCGGCTCGCGGCCTCAAAGGGAAGTGTCGTAGAAGCCCCTGCTGTGGGGAGGGGGTGGCGGCAGATGTCCAGTGTCCGGGAGCCGCTGGGACACTCGGACACCATTGTTGCAGTTGGAGCCCAGAGGCCAGGCAGCTTCTCCAGGGGAGCAGAAGGCAGGACTGGGGTGCAGGGGAGCACGGGTCTCACCCAGAACAGCCGTGCCGCTGGCTCCTCGAAATAGGCCTGTGCGGAGACCGGAGACCGTCTCCAGTTCCTTCTGGCCACATCTAACTTCCTGATTGCTGCCTCCTAATGTCTAGAGATTGGGGGTAATTATAACTCAAAGAGGCTTAACGAGCGCTCCGGGAAGGTTAAAATTAGCTCTCGGGACTCTGCCTTGATGGGTCTGTCGTAAATGGGTCACTTCTGAATGGATAGTTTCTTTTCGGCAGATAAGGAGGCTTGGCAGATGAGGCCTTTGGCCCCCTCTCCGCACAGCTGTGTGGGTGCTGTGGCCCAGGCTGCCCAAGGCCTGGGCAAGTCATAAACCGGGGCAATTAGCTCCTTTGCAGGAGTTCACTCAAGCACTCTTTCATTAGGGAGAGAGTATTTTAACATCTGCTGGTCAGGCTGACCTCTGCCCTCCCTGCTTCTCCCAACTGAGTGTAAATTCTGTCCCCTAGAGCCACAGAGAGCGTGGGGAAGGTCGAGGGGCAGACAAGGTGGGGCTTAGGGTTAGGGTTAGTTAGGCATTGGAGGGCACCAACCCCGACCAGGATTCAAGACTGGCTTCTATGGAGAAACATGGAAGTCATGCAGACATTTGGAAACGGACTGAGGAGTGGTGTTGGGGACCGACCTGGGGCAGCCACTTCACTGTCCCCCCACTCCCCATCCCTACCATCCCCCTCATACGCTGCTGAGCACCACCACCCCCCACAGCGTCTGCAGAACCCCAGGGTTCTGGCTCCTCTGACCAGTTCTTGGCTTTAAAAGCCAGCTGGCCACAGGGTCCCGGAAACAGAGCTCTGCGGGGTGGTGAGGTGGGGAGGGAAGGGAGCCACAGGGTCCTGCTGAGACTTTACCCTCAGAAGCTGCCGTGTAGTGGGAGGACTCCTTCCTGCTCCCTAACGAGGTTGCAGCTGAGGGGTGCCGTGTGCTGGACGGGTTTCTGGACTGTGGACAGACCTGGGCTTTGGTCCTTCCGGCTGTTCTCGGGGGCTAGGGCAGTGACCCCGCTGGAGAAGGAACGGGGATTTGGAGGCTCGCCACAACCGGCTCCACGTGTGTGTGGCTTGGCCCAATGCGCCTTTCTGTGCGCGGCCTTATTTCAGATGTCTGCATAGACTCGGCCCCACGTGGACACCACAGTCAAGACTGGCCTTGTAAGAATGACTCTGGAAGCCACTCTTGGTCGAGTGGGTGTAAACATTCGGAGCTCACGCATGCCCCGCAGTGAATGGGAGCAAAGCGGTTGTGCCTTTGGTGTGAGCAGTTACCTTGTGGCTGCCCCGCCCCGCCCTTCGGGACAATAGCTCCGGAAAATGGATTATCCAAGCTTGCTGTACCCGGTCCTTGGGTACAAAGACTGCTTAATGTTTTCGTTTCTGTTTTTTCCTAGGTTTGTGTGTGTGTGTGTGTGTGTGTGTGTGTGTGTGTGTGTGTGTGATAAATTACACGTAACAGGAAACGTACCATTGTAACCATTTGTAAGTGTGTGGCTCAGGGCCGTGGAGCGGGTTCACACTGCTGTGCGAGAAACCCCTCCGTCCACCTCCGTCGCCTCGACTCTTTTCCTCTAGTAAAACCGAAACTCTGCCCCTATTAACCACCACCTCCCCTTTCCCTCCCAAGTTCCCGATTCTTGGAGAAATCACGTCCCGGGGAGCGTGGGAGCAGGTGGTGCGAGTCCACCGTCTGGATGCCGAGAACCCCCGGCTCGTGGGTCGAGGAGCCTTGTCCCGGCTCTTCTGACCAGGCGAGGAGCCTGGGAGCGTCCCCAGTGCAGGAGGCCGGGAGGGCGGCCGCTGCCACGGACCCTCGAGCGCTGCCCGTGCCTGGGCTGGGGGCCGGGGGACCGGCGCGCCCAAGCGGGTGTGAGCCCAGCTGCGTGCCTCGCTCCGGGACAGGTGACAGCTCAGGTGAGCAGGTGGAGCAGGTGCGCGCCTCCGCGGGGACGAGTCTGACAGCCATCGGCAGGCGCTGTCTGCCGGTGCCCTGGGCCTCCGGTGGCAAGTGAGCCTTAGTCCAAGTGAGCCACACAGGGGACGGTCAGGTGGGAGGAGAAGGGCCCGGGGAGCCGTCCGCGCCGCTCTCACCAGGCAGCCCTCTGATTGGCTGGGTGCGGCCCTGTGCTGCGGCCCAGCACCAATCACGCGGGGGTGCTGGGGCACTTTGATTGGCCCTGGCGGTCACGTGAGCGGGCCGGGTTGACGGGGGCAGAGTGGTGCCCACAGTGGCTGCGAGCAAGGAACTGCGAGGCTCTGTGACCCCTGGGGCCTCATGTCACGTCCGCGCGTCCCGGCCGGGCTGCTGGGCGGGGGCCCTTCTGTGCTCCTCCCCAAACCACCCCAAACCCTCTGCGGGGCTGCGCCCCACCCCTCCCCGGGGCAAGGGGCGGCCCTGCCTCCCCAGCTGCCCTTTCCCTGCGGCCGTGACACTCCTCGAGGGCCGGGCACACCGCCTTTTCGGGGTGGATGTGGTGGGGGTCGGTGAGGTGCACCCCTTCCCGCCCCCTCCCCGCCCCAGCCTCCCGCTGCTTCTCCTTCCAGCTCCCTCCGGCCCCCTCCCTGACCCAGGCCGTCCAGGACTGCCCTTCCCGAACCCTCCCTGCCCCTTCCCCGCCCCCAGCCTGTCCCCTCCCCGCCCCAGCCTCTCCCTGCTTCTCCTTCCGGCCCCCTCCGGCCCCCTCCGGCCCCCTCCCTTACCCAGGCTGTCCTGGACCGGCCCTCCCGCGCCCTCCCTGCCCCTTCCCCGCCCCCTGTCGCCTCCTGCCCGCCCCCAGTCTGCTCTCTCCCCGCCCCTAGCCTGTCCCCGCCCCGCTCCCGAGTGCCACCCCCCCCCCCCCCCCCCGCCCCTAGCCTCCTCCTCCCTGCCCCCCTCCCCTCAGCTTTCTGCCCCTGAGGCGCTCGAGTCAGCCCTGCGCCCTTGCTTTAAGACCTCTATTACTGTGTTTAGTCAGAACAAAGCAAACACTCAGGGTTGGAAAAGACTTGTTTACTCCATCAGAAATTTAACCTTGCACCTGGCCTCACTGCCCCTGGGCCACTGGCGGGCTGCCCTGTCCCTCCCTCCCTGGGGACCCCAGGGTCTGTACTGGCTTCCTACCCCCTACCACTAGGGGGTCTTCTAATCAGTCGTCCCCCTCCCGCCCCCCTGCTCTTACAAGATGCCTGCTGTCCTCACGTATGTTTCCAACTGAACTTTTACCTAAGTTTTGTCATGATCGAAATAAACATGAAATCTGGGTAGGAATTACATGTAAAGATTAAGAGAAGTCTGATCTGTTACCTAGCTAGAGATCTAGTATTTTTTTGTTCAAATGTTGTCATATATTTTCACATTAATCCCTCACGTTTTACTGTTTATTATATATCATTCTTGTAGTTATCATATGTTGAGCTGTTGTGCACATCGTCTCTTTTTGTTATTGTGAATAGATTTTATTTTCTAAGTTTTTTTCCAGCGTATTGGAAAGTGGAGACCCTGTCACCCTCCTAACCTGTTCCCCTACGGTTTCTGCTGCCCTCTGACTGCCCTCCCTTGGCTGCTGTGGCCGAGGACTTGAACGGTCACTGGCTGCGGCTGATGTACCCAGCCGGGGTGGGGGGTGTGGAGTGGAGGGGTCTGACTTGGCCAACCTGTACTCCCACTCCTGACTGAACCAGGGGCATTTGGGACTAAATGTCCTCCATGCTGGAAGGTCTGGGGTTCCGGTGATGCTGTCTCTGGCTCAGAGGCTGGGTCCCCACTCACGATGGGCTACAGAGCCTCCTTGAGGTGTGCACCTGGTCAGGCCGCTGGATCGTCAGGAAGCAAAGGTTGAGGCAACAGACGGGCACAGCCCTTTATAGGAAGCAAAGGCCTGGCTCCTGGGCATGGGGTGTCCCTTTGTGAGTGCAGAGTCCCCTGACCTGGGTGCGTTCTTCGCAGTGGTCACGATGTGGTATTTGAGCGGGAGTGTCCCAGCCTTTGTCCTGTACCCCAGCCCCTTTTGGCCCCGTGGCCTGGTTTTGTCTCTGGGCAGATTTCTGCCCTTCACTGGCCGGGCCTCCTCCTGCCCGCAGCCCTGCGTGTCCCGCACCCCAGGGCACCGTTTTCCTCTCTGAACTTACAGAAAGGCTGGGCTGGAGCTCACACAGAGGCCTCTGGGAGTGCCTACTGCTGTCGGTTTTCAGGTGGGTGGGCCTGGCTGCCTTCTGCCCACCACCCGGCCCAGACCCGTCAGGAGGCCGTGGGTTCTGAGTTAGGGCACTTGCTGTGAAATCTGGCCTGGGGACACTCTCCCATTCCCCCCAGGGTCCAGCTCTTGTGGGAGGGCTCTCGCTGGGCTGTTACTCGTGGAGGGAGGAAAGCACTGGCCAGCCTCTCGTGTCGTGGCCAGCTTCACATGACGTGGGCGGAGCCTCACGCGATGTGGCCGGAGTAGCGTGTCTCGTATTTTTCCAGTTTATGGGGAAACAACTAAGATAGGGCACAATGTACCTTGGCCACAGACCCCACTAATTCAGGAACCTTCTGACCCCCCTGTGACCCCAGCTCCTGATATGGTCTCTGGAGATGAGGTGGGCTGGGAGGAAAGAGCAGTCCTGAAGCTTATGACCCTGTTTGTGGGGACGTCCCAGGACTGCCCTGGCAGCACCTGAGACGACGCGAGTGACCAGCCACCCAGAGCTACAGGATCTCCAGTTGACCCGGGATGAGCCCCTCTGGGCATCACTATCCGTAATGGCAGAAGCGCCTCGGGGAGAGAGCGGCGGTGGCCGGAGCTCCAAGGCGTCACGTTCCTGCCGCTCCTGGACCCGGTCACATCCTGAGACGTCCAGGCACCGGGTCTGGACTCTGGATCTTAGAAACCATGCTCTTGTTCCCGTCACATGCTTGACGGTGACCCCGCCACGTAGGTCGCTCAGGGAACCTCGGGAAGCTTGGCCGAAGGCAGGTGGGCCGCGGAAGGCAGTGTGGGCAGGAGCCTGCAGCTGGCGGCCTGGCGCTGGTCACCTTGGGACGCACGTGCCCACACCCTGGTTCTTCCCCAAAGTTCCACCCTCTTGGCCACACAAATGACCCTGGACAGTGAGGGTTCTCATCCCATCCCACAGGGAGCCAGCGCGCACACACACACGCACACATACACACACACACCTGCCAAAATCAAAATCCAAACAAAGGCAAGCAAATAGAAAATTATCCACGTTGGTGGTAGAAGAAGTTGAAACCTTGAATAGGCCAATGAACACAAGAGAACTTGAAAGAAATTAAAGCCCTGCCATGAGAATATCCCACGGGACCGTACGGCCCATGCATCCCACTTCCGGGCGGGCCCCCTCACGAACTGAAAGCGGGGTCTCAGACACCCGCACCCCCGTGTCCACAGCAGCACACTTCACAGGAGCCCACAGGTGGAAGGGACGCGAGTGTCCACCGTGGACGAGTGGACAAACGGTGGTCCGTCCATGCAGTATCGTTCAGCATTAAAAGCAGGGAAAGGCTGACGCCTGCTCCAACGAGGGTCACCCCTGAGACCCTGAGTTCTGGCTCATCTGACCCGGAGCCCCAGGCAGGGCTGGTGAGGCCCAGGTTGCTCACGCCCCAGGCCCTGAGCCCTGGAACACTAGTGGGGGGGGCTTGGCCTTGGCCTTTCTCCGGGTGCCGGACCGGCTCACAACTCTTACCCGGCGCCCTGGGCCTCCTGCACGGCTGCCTTTCCGTCTTGGTTCCACTCTGCAGAACCCATGTTCGGATTTAAATTTCATAAGTGATCCTATGAGCAGCTATTACCTGGGGTGCCCTGATAGGAAGAGTGTAGCCACAGAGCCACCAGCCCGATGAGGGACCCTGCCTAGCTGACCTGGGTCAGTCTATTCTGCCCCCAAAAAAGGGACCCTGCTGGGTGGGGTGCGGTGGGGCTAAAGGGCAGTGACTCTGGAGGGGAGAGGGATGCCGGGGACCAAACAGACCAAGCCCTAAGGAGTCGGGGGAGGGGCACAAGGCGCCGGTCGGAGAACCAGGTGCGTTGGTGGGAGGGGCCGTGGGCGGTCCGTGTCCAGCGAGAAGGAACTGGACAGGGGTAGCGGGGAGGGCGGAGGCCGAGAGCCCAGCCTCCTTCCTCTCCCTACCACAGGGAGCTCACTTGGTGGAGGGGTCGGCTCTGGACACCCCCCAGGCTGAGGGCAAGGCCAGGACGGGACCTGCAGGGACCGGCACCTTCGGACCCAAGAGACCCAGCGTGGCGGGTTCCCCTGGGAGCAGCATCGAACAGACCACGGGCTTCGAAGTGGGCCAGAGCACAATGTGAACTTGCTGGGTTGGTCTCTGGGTCACCCAGGCTTCGATTTTGTGCCTTAAAATAGCCATCTCCCTAGAGGCTGATTCTGGAGAAGGATGCTCACACCTGCTTTCTCATTCTTGTCCCCGGACAGCGTGTGAGTGGTCATCGTCCTGGCTGCGGGGCTGCTGGGGGACTGACGCCCGAGAGGTGCACCTGGTTCTGGGCCGAGTGGCTGGGGCGGGCCACGTGGGTGGACGGCGGAGGGTGAGCCCACAGCCCGCCAGGGACGGCCGCCCCCACGTGTGTCCTGAGTGAGAAGGGAGCTTCCTTTACTAGGCCGGTGCGGCTGCCTGGGTGCTTCAGGAGTGGGAGGCGGTGTGGGCGCCCTGGACCAGGCTGTCCCAGGAGCCCCCCGGGTCCATCTCCAGTCTGGGTGTCTGGCCACCTGTGGGCTTTGCCGCCTCAGGTGGGCTAATCGAGGTTCCCAAGGCACTCAGCCCTCAGCCCCCAGGATCCCAACCCCCAGGCCTCCCCCAGCGCCAATGCTGAGCTCCCCCCACCCCCCACCACAAACCTGCCCATCCTGTGGGCTCTGCCGCTTGGGGAGGCAGCTCTTGGGGTTCACCCGGTGCTACTCCTGAGGCCCCTGCTCAGGCCTCACATCTTCTAATTTTTAGTTTTTAATTTTGAAAAACGTCAAGCACATGGGGTGCCTGCGGGGCTCAGTCGGTTAAGCGTCCGACTTCGGCTCAGGTCATGATCTTGCAGTCTGTGGCTTCAAGCCCCACGTTGGGCTTGGTGCTGACGGCTCAGAGCCCGGAGCCTGCTTCGGATTCTGTGTCTCCCTCTCTCTCTGCCCCTCCCCCACTCACGCTCTGTCTCCCTCTCAAAAATAAATTTTAAAAAACATTGAAAAAATAAAAAATAAATTGAAAACTTCAAGCACAGGTACAGACGGGGAGGAGGAGAGCAGTTCCGCACCACCCGGGCATTCCAGCTCTGTGGACGCGTAGTTTCAGTGCCGGCCGCTGCCCGCCTCCCGCCCACACTCCGGGAAATGACCCCGGGAAAGTGTCTCCCCTTATCGGCATTTGCAGCGTGTGTCTGCGAGAGGGGAAGACTCTCCTCAAGCATGACCACGGCCCCTCCCACGCCTGAGATGCTTCACGCCAGTCGCTCGTATCAGGTTCACGTTCCCCGACGTCTCACAAATGTTCCGTGGTTTGATGGCGATGGCCCATGCGATGACGCGCAACGCCATCCACACGAGGCCCGTCCGGGACAGTCCGTGGCCCCGCTCCCCGTGTCCCCGTATCCCCGTATCCCCGTGGTCCCTCTGTGGGCCTCCAGGCCGTCGTGCGTGCTGGTCCCTGACGTGCTCCCACCTGCCTTGTGTGCATCCGTCATGGTCTCCACCTGCAGGGCGGGTCAGGTTCGACCCCGCCGCACCCCCCACCTCGTGGTCCCCGGCAGAGCGTGGCGGCCAGCTATGACCACCGCTACCCCCTCCTTCCGGGGGATTATTCTCTGATGAGCTGCCATAGTTATTTACAAAACAAACTTGCCGTCAGCGAAGTTTGTAGGGAACAGCTCGTGCGGGTTAAAGGCCTTTGTCCCCTTCACTGAATGGCGCTCCAGGACGAAGGGGATCCCCCCTCGTCCAGCGGCTACTGGAGCAGCGCTCATTGGCGCGGTGACTTTGTGGGCGGGACGCGTCTGCCACCCTCCAGTCCACTTCATGATAAGCAAGGTTGTGCATCTTTAAGTGTTAGGAGGCCAAGTGACGGGACTTTGCCTGTGTTTCTATCGAGTTGATGGTCTTTTTTTTTTTTAGAGGCTCATTGAATACCAGGGATGTTAGCCCTTCGTTTCTGATGTCAGTTGCAAATATTTTCCCCGTGTGTTGTCTTTCAGTTTTATGTGTCTTTTCCACATAAAAAAGCTTTATTTTTCTGTAGTCTTGTTTATTGACCTTTCTCCTTGTTGCCAGGGGTTTTGTGTCCTGGGAATGTTGTCCCTGCCCCCACCGTGTTTTCTTTTCTCACGCCTACATCTCCTGCATCGTGTTAGAACTGCGTCTGGAATCTGTTCTGGCTTGTGGCTTGTCATGAATGGATCCAATTGTGTCTTTTTTTTAAATAGTGGTTCGGTTATTCCAACATCGCTTATTAAGAAGTCCACTTTCCCATAAATTTGAGATGCCACCGTTATGCTACACGAAGCCTTTCTGCGGCGGGTCTGTTTCTGGCTTCTCTCTTCCTTCCCTTTGGCCTGAACACCTGTCCTGCCCCAGGACACACTTTCACGGGTGAAGTTCTAGTGTCTGTGGTCACTGCCTTGCTCTCCTTTTAAATGTTTTTTCTGGGGGCGCCTGGGGGGCTCATTCGGTTGAGCGTCCGACTTCGGCTCAGATCATGATCTCACAGCTTGTGAGTTCGAGCCCCGCGTCGGGCTCTGGGCTGACAGCTCGGAGCCTGGATCCTGCTTCGGATTCTGCGTCTCCCTCTTTTTCTGCCCCTAACCCACTCACATTCTGTCTGTATCTCTCTCAAAAATAAATAATAATAATAACTTTAAAATTTTTTAAATGTTTTTCTGCCTATTTTTGCTTGTTTTCCCAAATGAATTTTAGGACAAGCTTGTCAGCTCCAGGAAAGGTGGACCGTGCTGATAAAGCCCCTGGGGAGGGAGCCAGAGGCAGTGGCCCCGGCCTGCCGTGCACGTGCTCAGCTCACTCCTGAGTCCTTCAGGAGAGAATCAGTCTCCCTCACTTTCCGGTGCTTATTTGATTCTGTCTGATGCAGACACAAAACAAAGTCGTCAAGGTGGCTGTACGTCTTCCATTGGGTTTGGCCTGGACGCTGGGCCCCGTGTTTGCAGGCTGGAATGGGGGCTTCGTGGGGACCGACTGCACTCTGCTTCCTCGTCCTCAAGACGAGGGTGCTGTGGGGATTACATGAGAAAATGGAAGTGGACCCCCACCCCCGGTACCCGGGTAGCTGGTCGAGGGCCTGTCTGTGGATGAGGGGCCCCGTGTGGCCAGGACATGCCTGCGGTTGGCTCGCCGAGCACCCTGCTAGGACCCTGGGGCAGGAGCCCGGCCACACCTGCTCCTTCTGCCTGGAGAGGAAGCGTCTCTGGACGGCACTGGACCCTTCGTCACATGTTTATCAAAATGTCCTCACTATGCGCCAGCCCCGTTGCAGGTGCTGGGAAACGTGGGAACGAGGCAGACAAAATCCTGCTCTGCAGGGCAGTCTGGCATGCAGAGGTCGGCACGCCCGGGAGATCCTGATCCCAGCTCTCCCCCGGCGAGGGGCGGCCCCGCCGTGGGGTCTGGACGTGGGTCCCCGGGTCAGTGAAGCCGCCGTGGGGTCTGGACGTGGGTCCCCGGGTCAGTGAAGCCGCTGTGGGGTCTGGACGTGGGTCCCCGGTCAGTGAAGCCGGGCACCCTCGGGAAGCTGGTGCCATGGAGGCCGGGCTCCCACTCTTCCCTCCATCCACAGCCAGACGGCCTTTCCCGTGGGGAGAAGCTCGCCAGGTGGGACCAGGAGCCAGTTTCATTATGATGTGTTGAGGCTCCAAGGACCTGTCATCAGGCATTTGCTTTCTGGGGAGCAAAATTACTTGGAGAGGAAAAGAGCTTGGGGTGAATCGCTAAATCTGCAAAGCGCATAAACAGCGTTGAGCGAACACGGCAATTACCCTCATTGCTCAGCAGCTCTTCCGGGCCGTGCTGGCCAGCCACACTCACAGGGACCCCCGGCCGCCCGCACTCGCGGGGACCCCCAGCCGCCGCACTCACAGGGACCACCCTGGGTCCTGGGGTCGGCACAGTCCACTCCTCGTGCGACCATCCGGTTCCATTTCTTCTTAGTCCACCCAAGTCGATTACTGGAGGAAGCGGCTCAGAAAGCCGTTTTGTTCGAGGAACCGATTGGACGGCCCCAGAGGCTCAGTCGTGAAAGGCCCCAGCGCTCCCGCTCCCGTTCTGTGCTTGCTGCCCGTGTGGCCTGCGCACCCGAGGTCCCCGCGAGCAGGGATGGCACCAGACCGGGCAGACCGTGGAGGCCGGGCCGGTCGAGCCTTTCCGGCCGAGGGGGGTCGCCAGCCCTTTCGGGGGAGCCCCGTGGCCGATGTGAAGGACGCCAGGGTGGAGCCCAGGGCCCCTCCCGGACAACTGTCGAGTGCCCGGCGGCCCGTGGGCCTCCCAGAAGTGGTGTGGTCAGGCCCCGGCTGGAGGACACGGGGGGTCAGAGGGGGCTGCAGTGGGGCCACGTGACAAATGGCCCGGTTGTCAGGGACAGAGGACAGCGGGTGTCAGGCAAGGGCAGAGGCTGGGGCCCAGCGGGCAGGGTCTCCGACACCAGAAGGAAGCAGGGTATTTTCAGAGGCGGGCACCTCCAGAAGGTGCGGGGAAAGGATCCGTGTCCTGGGGCCGCTAAGGAAGTGGTACAGCTTCAAGGCCTCCGACGACAGAAGCGTATCCTCCCACAGCTCTGGAGACCAGAAGTCCAAAGTCGGCGTGTCCTCTGGGCTGGGTCCTCCTGAGAACCCGCAGGAGGCAGACTTTGCTCTGTTAGGGTTTGCCGCTAAGCCCGAGTAGTCAGCTGACATAAGACGTTTATTTAGTGCAAGTCTTAGGTGGCCCAGGAGCCCTCGTGAGGTCATGGAGACCCAAAGAAGTGGCCGGGCCCACGTGTTTTCATGTCGGGTTGGACAGAGGCAATGTGGAAGAGTAACCACACTCTGGGGGGACCGGAAGGTGAGAAGCAGGTCTGTCCAGAAGTCTCTCGGCCTTACCTCCCTCCTGGTGCAGGGGGGACATCTTCCACCATCGTCCGCGTGGGGGGTGTTCTCTGTTAGGAAGGAAGGGGGCGCCTTTCTCGCACCTGCTGTGTTGTAAATGTCTCAGCTCATGATGTTGTGCCCGAGTGGCGAATTTCAGCGACACCCCCGCCCCCTTGAAGCTCCCCCAGGGCGTCACAGTCCAGGCGCCGAGTGGACGGCCTGCTCCATAGCTCGTCAGTCCCAAGAGTAGGTCAGTTCAGCGAAACGGGTTTCAGCGTTGCAGGTGGTGTCCCCGCAAAGCCGCGCCTGTCTCTAAGGTGTGAGCAGTCAGTCGGGTATTTAATGAGAAGCGTTTCTGTGGAAACGAAGACAAGACAAAGGTTGATGTCGGACTAAATCATAAACCCAGACAGACTCTGAGCCCGGAGGGCGGTCAGCTGAGATTTTAAGTGACTGGTCTCAGTGCCTCTGGATGGTGGAGGGAGGAGAGACGGGGGCAGTGGGTGCGTTTCCTGGTGTTTGGTTGGAATGTCTCTGGTGGCCTGGGGCGTCGCGGGGAGCTTCCGGAGTGGCCCACGCAGCCGCATGCACGCGGTCTGCTGGCATGCTCTCTCTGAAGTTATATCAGCTTGTCCAGCTGCTTTGGGCTTTGGGAAAAGGGCAGTTTTCATTTTTAGTTTTTCCAAGTCAGAAAGATCGGGGCGGGGTGGGGGGGGGGGAATCTGGAAATGTTAATTATTGACAGAACGCACAAAATGGCAGGAGGCAGTTTACAAGGAAGAAGCGTGGCACCGCGGACACCCCACGTGGCACCGCGGACACCCCACAAAGGGTATCATCGCTTTTATCGAAACAAAATTCTCCCCCACAGTAACCCCCATTTTCATTAAAGACGATTGAAGTCAGACTCATTTTTTTGCAAACTAAGTCAAGGCTCATCAAACGTGGCCTCATCAGTTACGTAAGTATGGCGAGAATAGTGACTGACCGCATAGGCCCTTTTAAGTCAGCGTTGCTGGAACTTTTATGAGGAATCTCGGATCAGATGTAGGCTCTTGAGGCTAAGAAACCAGGTCAGGCTTTGCCTTCAGGACCTAGAAATTTGGATGAATTCCTGTCTTCTCCGGGTCCCCGAGGTGCCCTGGGGTTCCTGGGTCTGTCAAGAAGTGACGTCTTTACTCAGCTGCAGGGCCAGGAACCCGTGAGCAGGCATCAGGCTGGTATTTCCGGGCCCGTGGTAAGCGTGGACCCCGTCAGCTCAGAGGAGGAGTTTCTCACGTCTGGCCGAGTGATTCCACGTGCCGCGCTTTCAAATGTGGCCTCCCAGTCGGTCTTGGTGACAGAACCGATGGTTTTAATCACGTCCTACTGCTAAGAGAACAGATTCCCGTTGAACCTACACAAATCATCAGCGCGAAAGTCAGAGTATTTAGTAGCAGTTGCTAAATTTTGGAGGAATCAGGTGGGGAGAAAAGCCAAATGTCCCCATCCCATTCCAAAGCTATAATCTACCAGACGGCTGTGAGCTATAGACAGCTTGAGAGAAAGGAGAAATAGGATTTCTTAAGTCTGGAAAACCAAACATTAAGGAACCAGCCATGTTTCAAACAAAGGTCAGAGATGTGGTGATCTCCCTCACGGGTTCCTTCGGTCCCGCGTAATTAAATCTGGTGTGCTCCATCCTGGGCTGTCAGCTTCTTCAGAGTTTCCGAAGGTCTCCTCTGGCTCAGGGGCATGATCACACAGTTTCCAGAAGCCTCTCTGCCAGGGTCCCTGTGGAAGCCGGTCCCGGACTTCCTGCAGATGAAACTCTCTCGTCTGTACGTGGTCATAAGAAGCTTTCCACAAAGTGTCGGTAAACCAGTGACCATCTCCAAACAGGGACAGACTGAAAACAGCCGTAGTTACAGATCTGATGACAGTGTATTGCAAAAGGTGGTGCAGTTGACAAGGAAATTAGGTTATTTCTACGGTATGTGACGTTTTAAGATAATTGGAATTACGACTGATTAAACAACCGCTAAGGATGTTGATAAGCTTCCAGCCATTTTACATAACTTCTGAAACGTGCGTGTCACAGCATATGTGCATACAAATGTAACATAAAGATTTAGCAACACTTCTAAGTTCACCGTTTCCCAGTGTCACTTCATGTGTCAAATAAGCCTCATTAATGTAACCTCTGTATTTTTATACGGAGAAATAACAAATCTTTTTCCTCAGGGACCCTCTGAAAACCCCGAAGTTAGTTTGAGGTCAAAAAGACTATTTTATTTCTTTATTTTTTTTAATTTTTTTATTCATTTTTGAGAGAGCGTGAGCAGGGGAGGGGCAGAGAGAGGGAGACACAGAGTCTGAAGCAGGCTACAGTCTCCGAGCTGTCAGCACAGAGCCCGACATGGGGCTCGAACCCACGAACCGTGAGATCATGACCTGAGCCAAAGTCGGCTGCTTAACTGACCGAGCCACCCAGGCGCCCCAGTTTGGAAACTATTCTTAAGTAGACATTTGTTATTGTTGAAAAGTTCATTTACAAACTTTTGGTCTACTTGCATCTATTTAATTTTTTTCTCTTTTTAGTAATTATGCTTGGATTGCTCTTGAAAATTTCATGAGACGTTAAACAGCCACCTACCTATCTTCTTAAGTTAGTATTATTATTTTTTTGCCAACAAATTTTGTAGCATAGACGTAAAATGAACTTATTTGACTAGCAAAAACCCAGGTGGGGAAAGTTGTACGTCCGCATTAGATCTAATGTCAACAACTCTGAAGACGCATCTGTGTTCGTTATGGCAGCAAACTTAAACTAGCTTTTCCCCACTGAAGATTTCCTAGATCACGTGAACTTAAAAAAAAAAATTGGGTTAGTTTCTGTATTTCTGAGAGTTTTAGAATACTTAAGCACGTAATACTTCCTCACTTATTTTCCTTCAAGCCGCCCAGATGAGCTGTTACAAATCCTTTGGCCACACCATCCCCCGGTGGGAAATGCGCCACACGAGGCAGGTGTGTGATCGTATAAAACTCACTAGTTTATGAAAGACCAGTTGGATCCAAAGCGCATTTCTAGGGGCGCCCGGGTGGCTCAGTCGGTTGAGCGTCCGGCTTCAGCTCAGGTCATGATCTCATGGTTTGTGAGTTCGAGCCCCGTGTCGGGCTCTGTGCTGACAGCTCAGAGCCTGGAGCCTGCTTCGGATTCTGTGTCTCCCTCTCTCTCTGCTCCTCCCCTGCTCCTGCTCTGTCTCTCTCTCTCCTTCAAAAATAAATAAAAACACTAAAAAAAAAAATTTAAAAAAAAAATGCATTTCTGGAAGTTGAGGTCACCTGTGTCCCACCAACATTTTAACCAGCTCTAGTGGAAAAGACTTTTGAGAGGGTTTCACTTGTCAGTTTAGTCCCAAACAGCTCCCTTCTTGTTTCCTTCGATTGGAAGTCAAGTTATTTCCCCAGAAGCTTGTATTTCCTCCAGAGGGCTCGCATCTAGCAAAGAGACCATCTGTGCATCTCAAACACCAGGAAAGAATGTACATTTTCATCAAGGAGTTCTGGGATGTCTTTTCCTATTATCAAGGACTTAAGGTAATTTTTAAGTTTTTCTTTCCCTACGGATAGGGTAGTCCAGTGACTTTTTGTGGTGGGGGCCCAAACGGGAGGGGTTGGTGCTGAGGGAGTTCGGTCACAGTCCCAGTGAGGGACCAGCATCTGGGGTTGGGGGAGCACAGGTGGAGTTTACAGGGGGTGTGGGCTTAACTCCCGGCTTTGTCTCACTACTGAGGCTCTAAGTAGCAAGACATCCCTGTGAGTCTTCCGTTAATTTAATCTCCCCACAGGCAATGCCAGGACATTATTTAGGATGAGGGCACTCTAAAAAAATCCTTTTAGGAATAAAAGTCCAAATCTTTAAAGGCATACCTATTTTAATGGGATTTTAAATCAGCTGGCCTTTGTATGGCTTAAAACCAATTAGCCTTTTATGATTTAACAAAGGACACAAGTGGTGTCCCCAAAGAGGGCACAAATGATGTGGGCCTCCCAAGGTCCAGACTTTCTGCCAAAGACAGTAAGAAGGCCAAGAGCCTTGTTGTCACAGGAGGTCAAAACAGCTTCGGGCTCCCATGAGGTAGGACGCCTTAAATCACGGACCTGCTGGTCTATCACTGGACAGGTGATGCTGGACAGTTTCCCAGCACAAACAGGACAGGTGGGGAGAGATGACGGTGGCCCCTGTGGCCTCTGTAGGACAAGGGACACAAAGGACAGCATCGGGGGGCTGAGGATCTGTAACCCGCCGGGCCTGACACCGAGGCTACACGTCACAGAACCAGGTTTTACAATGATTTTCTCCTGCCCCTCTGAACTTAGAAAGTAACTGGAGACACCCTCCCTCCTCTCTGGAGCAGGCAGTGTGGACGGAGAGCTGACCTGAGGAAGGAAGGACCATTGCCATCTGTGGGGCCCATGTCAGGCTCTGGGCGGGGGCCACCCAGGCCCTTCCTGCCTTGTCGTGCTGGGGCCCACAGCAGGGTCTGGAGGGGGGCTCCCAGGCCCTTCCTGTCCCGTCGTGCTCCCCAGAAATCACGGAGACAAAGCTCTGCCTCCACCCCCTCCAGGTTTTTGGCTGTGATCAGTTGAGCTGTGAACCTTCCAGGACACAGAGCCCAAAAATTCAGGGAGTCTGGGTCTGGGCTTGGCTCGCCCTTCCTCCTTCTGGCTGGGAAGGGCCCTTGAGCTGTGGGTACTGGTGGCCCTGAGGTCAGCTTGCTGCTCGGCTGGGCTCCACCTCCCCCCAGGCCCCGGCCCAGCGAGCTGAACCCCATCAGCACCGCCTACACCGATTTCCTTGGAGATGGCAGGAGGGACCGCGTGGCCGCCCGTGTCCCCAGCCACGGGGCCGCAGCGAGCCTTTCCAGAGCACCTTCAGATGCACGCCGGGAATCCGCTCTCCCTCCATGTCGGCGCACAGACAAGTGGGCCTGACAAAAGTTGGGGGGGGGGGGCGCGCAGATTTGCCCTTAGGATGGCTCACAGGCCCTTACCTGGCAGCTGCTTGATGGAATCCGCTAGGGCGGCCAGGCTCTGGGGGCAGCACCCTTCAGAGCCCCGGGGGACTCAGCCAGGCTCAGAGCCACAGAATGTGCCCCCTCGGGTGGAGGCGGAGGTGTTTCTGGAGCTCTGGGCTTCTCCACCAGTGACTCCGGCCAGGAGCCCCTGTGGGCAGTCCGCCTGCCACCGTGGGGCCCCTCAGATCGTCAGCCAGCGGGAGAGAACTCCAGCCATCCCCACTCAGCTCAGAAATCTCGAGGAAGAGCGTCGGGAGAGCAGAGGGGACAGCGGGTGATTTGGCTTTTAATTGCTGTGATCACACTTGATCAGACGCATTTGCATAATTGCCTAGAGCTGGGGTCTCGAGGCTCCTTCAGTCTGCGTTTCTGGGTGACGTCCCAGATCCGAGGCCTGGCTCACGGAGACACGGGGGAGCCGGTAAGCCCACTGTCTGGGCCGCGTTGACAGCTTCCGGGTGCGGAAGCCCGGAGAGCGCCTCGGCTGCCCATCCCGTGGACGAACTTCGGGCCGTTTGGCTGAAATGAGAGGAAAGATTCAAGAAAGGGAACGGTTCTCATGCTAATGGCCTTGTCTGTGGGAGAGGCTTTACAGACCTCATGGTCTGGCCTGGCCTCTATCCAGTCTCCGTCCGTCAGGGCCCCCGAACCCTGCATCTGCGCCCAGAGCATCCCCGACGGCTCGGAAGGAGAGTGTTTCACAGCAGAGATGGATCACATGGCCCAGTGACACCGGCTGTCCCTCACAGCTCCCAGGACGTGGCTTCCTGAGGCCACCGCGACAAATGACCACACGTGGCGGCCCCTCCCTCTGGGCGTCACGTTTCTGCCACGGACTGAACTGTGCCCCGACTTCCCATGTTGAAGCCCCCCTCCCCGTGTGATGGTATTTGGAGGTGGGGGCTTTGGGGGGGCTTAGGCTTAGCGGAGGGTGTGCAGGCGGGCGGGTGATGGCATTAGTGTCGGGCACCTGTGGAGGGGAGGGGAGGAGACCAGAGCTCTGTGCGTGCGCCCACGGAGGACAGGCTGCTGAGGACACGTGAGCACCGGAAGCGGGCCCCCACCAGGAACGGAATCTGCCAGCACCTTGGTCTTGGTCGTGCAGCCTCAGAGCTGTGAGAAATGAGTCTGTCACTGAAGCGGCCGGGTCCGTGCTGCCCGCTCTGGCCCAGACACCCTGCGGCTCACGTCTCCCACCGCCTCCCGCTCATGAGGACCCTGCTGAACAGTCCGGGATGATCTCCCGGGAAGGTCACGTGTCACGGGGCTCAGGGACCAGGATGTGGATGTCTTTGAGGCCATTGGCCAGCTGAGCGTGGCAGAGACAAAGCCGTGGTCAGTGGACGCGTGAGCACGAGAAGTCCTGACTCCTCACAGGCTTGTGAGCCAGCATAACGTTCACGTTTAGCAGGTGGGGAAAGGGAGGGTCAGCCGCTGAGGAGGCCGCTGGACAGCCGGCGAGGAGCGGATGACGGAGGACGGGCCCAGGGACGAGGGCGGCCCGAGGGCTCCCGGACAGGGGTCTGTCTGCTGTGTGTGGCCACAGGGGCCGGGAGAGCAACGGGTGAATCCAGGGGGCGGGGGCAGCCCTGTGGCTTGGGCATCTCTTTCTCAGACCCAGCCTGGCACCCTGCCTCATCCCGGTCAGCAGGGGTCCCCGAACATGCAAGGTCCCCACGGGGGAGCCGGCGGGCACAGTGGTCACTGCCCCCGTCCCCACCAGGAGAGCTCTGCCCATCCCCACGCCCCTTGGGGACGTTTTTATGACTGTTTATGCTCCTGTCAGAGAAGTGACCCCCGCTGTTCCCTTTGGGGGACAGTCAGGAGGACGGGGATGGCTCCAAACCTCTCTCTGCGTGGGAAGGCCTGGCGGCAAGGTTAGGGCAGGGCATTGGTCGTGGCCTCCCTTCCCAGCCCCGCTCTGCCCCCCCTCAGGGACGGGGCTCCTGCATGTCGGGCCCCCCCAGTCTGGGCAGAACAACGAGGGTGGGGGGGCCTTGACTCTCGCGGCATCAAGAGCAGATGGGGGTCTTTGGACGCCCGAAGCGACGCAGGTCTGAGGTCAGGTCCCCGGCTCCGGACTGCGGGCTTTCTGGGGAGTCAGCCCAGCCAGAGGCAGTCGTAGGCAGAGCTCTGCGGGGGTCTCGGCGGCCTGCACGGCCCCTGGGCGGGTTTAAGGTGGGAGCTGCACAGGCACATCACGCGGGCGTCACGCAGATGTCACGTGGGTGTCACGCGGGCGCCACGCCACACGCCTTGCCCGTCTGGGGCTGGCAGGGAGGTGTGCCCGGTGCTGCTGTGCCTCACGAGGGTCCTGTCCCTGGAGGATGGGGGGATTCAGCACGCAGGCTGCTCAGTTGTGTCCGGCACCCCGAAGCCAGCAGTCACCGGCTGCCTCCCCACCATGGGGCAGCCCTGCCACCAGACTCCCCCACGGTGACGGTGCAGGAGCCAGAGTGAGGGGCGGTGCGTGCCCTGTGCTCAGTTCCGGTTCTGCCCGCATCGGGTACGTCATCGATGCGTCCCGCATTAAATGGCACAGCCTTGCGGTTTTGCTTGGCCTTATGAAAGTCGTCACACGTGCTTAACAGTGTTTATAAATTCAGTTTCAGTGGCTGTGTGGCATCTCGTTGAGCTCACTTGCCCGGTGTTCATAAGGTTGCTGGATGCTCAGGTTGGTGAGCATCAGTCTGTGATAAGCAGTTTGCTCAACTGGTAAACATCTTCTGAAAAAAACCCACAAAACACCTTCGTGTCTTAGGATGTGTTCCCAGGTGAGGGACCGTGGGCTTCACCCAAAAGGGCTGCATCCCGCGGGTTTGGCCCGCGACCCTGATGCTCACTGACACTTCCGGTCAGGTCCAGGCCACCTGCCTTTGGGTGGGGCCCCCGGACAGTCTCCCCGCTCCTCGAGTTCCCCCAGCTCCGGCTACTTGAACACCTGGAGCCCAAAGGCTGTGGGGACCCTCAGGCGTGACTTGGGCTTTCTGTCCTCGAGAGGTCCCTCGATGACTTGAGTGGGGAACGCGGCCCCCGGCCTGTGATTTTGTGCGTTAGCCCCGTTTGCTGTTGGAGACCTTTGTCCGTGGCTCTGATGGACGCCCCTTGGCCACTCGGGCTCGCACGAGTCTCTGCTGCTTCTGTGGTTCTGCTGTCCCTGCACCCCCACCCTCTGCCCAACGTGTGAGTGCCGCCAACATCGCGAATGGACTTCGCAGCTCCGTGCTGGGTGGGATTAGCACTTGAGAGCCGTGCAGGGGCCCCACCATCGTAGGAGGGTCCCTGTTGCTCTGGGGATGGTGGCTCAGGGTTGACGAGGACAGCAGCTCTCACGCCTGGGGCCTTCCCAGGTGCAGAGCTCTGGCTGAGGGGTCTCCCCACCTCGTCCCCAGCGGCCCTCCAAGCCAGCTGCTGCTCCGAGCCCCAGGAAGGGGCAGTGGGTCACCGCTGGTGGTGGGGGTGGGGTTCCTGGGCCCCAGCGCCGTGCTCCCGGCTGGGTCCTGCCTGCTTTCCGAAGGCGCCTCGCACAGGAATTTGCCCCACCAGAGACATCCAGTCGTTCCCGAGTCACGTCTGCCGTGGCCAGCGTGGGAGGTGGGGTGGTGGCGTCCACCTGAAGCGCCCTCTGCCCCCAGGTGTGCATCGTGCAGAAGCGGGACACGGAGAAGATGTACGCCATGAAGTACATGAACAAGCAGCACTGCATCGAGCGGGACGAGGTGCGCAACGTGTTCCGGGAGCTGGAGATCCTGCAGGAGATCGAGCACGTCTTCCTGGTGAACCTGTGGTGCGTGAGCTCGCCTCGCGGGCACGGAGCCCAGGCTGGACCCGCCGCCACCCTCCCCTGCCCCCGGCACCCCTCCCCGCTGCTCCCCCCTCTCCTGCCTCTGGGATGCCCCGACGCCCACGGCCCGCGCCCCACGCGCTCACCTTCAGGTTCCCCAGGGCCAGCGCCGTCCAGGTGTGCGCGACGCACGTGTTGATGCAGGTTTCCCACCCGCGGGAAGCCCAGGCTTTCCCCGGAAGGAGGCCTGTGGCCCCTGGAGTTTCTGGCGCTAAAGCCAGTGGGGGAGAGTTTTGGGGGCCTGAGTTCCTCCCTAGAATGGTCGCCAAGACCAGCCCCTGAGGGGAGGCAGACACGGGCTGCAGTGAGATCACCCTCCTCTCTCCTCCGTGAGCGTCGGGCTGCACGAGAGTCCTCCCCGCCGGGGTCCTCCCCGAGTCCTCCCTGACAGCCTCCCGTCCTGGGGTCTGTGCTCCCCGACGGGCTCACAGACCCGGTGGCGTTCCCGAGGGCCCTCGGTGGGCACAGGTGCTGCGGCAGCTGGGGAGGCGTGTGAGAGACGAGGCCTAGCCCCGCCCCCACTGGGAGCCCAACATGGAGGGAGAGGCCGCTGAGCGGCATCGGGGACAGAGGCGGGGACGGTGCGCCGTTGAAAGTGACCTGGTGCTATAGCTCCTGCAGGACGCACTCAGAGCCGCAGGTCCCCCTTCGCTTATTTACCTGGGCCGCAGCAGGTGGGAGGGTACCGCGCCGCGAACAGCAGCCCACAGCCAGCTCTCCCCGTCGGAACCGGAACCGTGGTCCCGCCCAGGGGGGAGACCGGGCAGGAGGAAGGAGCTGGCTGTGCGTGGGGGGTGTGGCCTTCCCCACGTGGTTGTGGGAAGAGGGCGAGGTGCTGAGCAGGGCCCAGGGCGGTGGAGCCCGGCTGCCCGGGCCTCCTCCAGCCCCTCACCCCTGCACGCGGCCCCGGGCCTCCCTCACTGTGGCCCGATGTCCCTACGAATGTCTAGTGTCCAGGCAAGCAGAGGGGCCGGCGGGGCCACACGGTGTCGCCGTGTCACTGTGCTCCATGGCGGTCTTCTCGGCATCCTGGGGCAGCGGTTCTAAAGCTAGGGGCGTCCAAGCACCCCTCAAACCCACCCACTCTGTGCCGGCCAGGGGGGGCCTCACTGGGCCGCGCCTGCTTGCAGCCTCTCAGGAAGGGGCTGACGTGTGTGGCTGACCCTCAACCGTGACACCGGCCCTGGGGCTTGCCGAGATAGAAGACCCAGGATTTCCCACCTGGGGGCCTCTGCTTCCCTCCACACCCTCTGGGGCTGTCTCTGGGAGGCCACGTGCCTAGTGGCCAGGAGCACGGGCTCCTGCGTCAAACTCCTCCTGCTGCGGCAGACGACATCCCGTCTGTGGAGCAGGGGTGGCAGTGGTCCCCAGTGCAGAATTAGAGACGCACGTACACGGACAAAGTGCTCCACGTAGGATGACTGAGGGATGTGAGCCGTCAGCATGATGTTTTCCGGCCCTGCTCCTGCGGCCAGCACCCCAGCCCCACGGGCGGGCCTGCCAGGGATGCCTCCCGCCACCAGGACAGGGCCGCCTCAGCCTCAGCTCCCGGCGTGGGAGGCCGCCTGCTCTTGTCCACTGCTCCCCAGGACTCCTGGCCTGTCCCGGAGCCTGGCCTTCCGAGTCCCTTTGCCCTCTGGTCCCATATCCCCTCCCCAGGCCACCTGCCCCTGAGATGAGGACAGGGTGGCTTCCGGTGGGCAGCGAGAGGAACATCACCTGAAAAAAATCAATTCTTTGTAACTTTCTTCTTTTTTTTAAGCTTATTTATTTATTTAGAGAGAGAGAGACAGAGACCACGAGCAGGGGAGGGGCAGAGAGAGAGGCGGAGGGAAAGAGAGAGAGGATCCAAACAGGCTTTTTGCACTGTCAGCGTGAAGCCTGAGGGGGGCTCGAACTCACGAACTGTGAGATCATGACCTGGGCCAAAAAAAGCTGGACGCTTAACCGACTGAGCCCCCAGGCGCCCCGTGACTTTATTTTGGAAAGAGCCAGTGCTCAACAGTAAGACGGCCCTCTGAGAGCTCACAAAAGAAATTACAAAATGGAAGGAGGTCCTTAAATGTTGTCTTGTTACTCCCATTATCTTCGTCATCACCGTTGTCATCATCATCGGCATCCCCACCCCACCATCACCATCACCACCACCCCCACCACCACTGTTGTTAGAAGCCGGCCCCTTGCCCAGCCCTGCCTGAGCATTTCGCCTTGAGGTCTCCATTCCTTAACGGTCCTCCAAAGCAGATGCTTTTATCCCCTTTTGAGAGAAGAGGGGCAGCAGGGAAATGGCCAGAGACGATGTATCCTTCTCTCCATCGGTCACTCCCACGTCTCTGCCCCCAGCTGGGCTTCTCCCATCAGGACAGGCCCCTCCATCTTTCCCAAGGGTCCCGGCTCAGAGCGGCTCCCGAGCAGGAGCTGGGTCAGCACCCCGGGCGGGACCCCGCTCCCGGAGAGTGCCCGTGGGAGGTGGGGGTTCATCGGGTGTGGCGTCTGTGGGTTCCATCTGTGCACGGAACTGCGACCCCGGCTCCCCGGCCGTGCGTGTGTGCCAGGTCCTCCCCCGGTGCCCGCAGGTACTCCTTCCAGGATGAGGAGGACATGTTCATGGTGGTAGACCTGCTCCTGGGCGGGGACCTCCGCTACCACCTGCAGCAGAACGTCCAGTTCTCCGAGGACACGGTGAGGCTGTACATCTGCGAGATGGCGCTGGCCCTCGACTACCTGCGCAGTCAGCACATCATCCACAGGTGTGTGCCTGCCTGATGGCCTCCCGGGCAGGCTCCTGCCTGCTCTGGCCACCCCCTGCCCCCAGGTGGGGCGCCTGGGCCAGCCAGTGCCTGGCTCCAAGGCTGTGCACCTGATGTCCACCTCGGGGTGGGTCCTAGGCGAGCAGCCCCGGCTGCTCCCGGGGGCGGGATCAGGGCGGCCCTCACCTGGTCTGTTCAGCTGCCCACCCCCAGCAGGAGTCCATTTGCTCATTGCCGTGCCCTTGGGGAATCAGGCTGAGTGTAACATTAGCTGAAAGCAGGTGAAGTTAGGAAGACAGAGCTGTATCCGCAGAACGAAACGAGGAAGCCCATGTGGTATATTACGAAGTCAAGTAGATGGGGTCTCTGTGTGTCTGCCTGGGGTTCTGTTATCTGGTCACAGTTCAGGCAGCGAACATTTACTGAGCAGGGTGACGCCTGAGGCCAGTTGGTGCAAGGCAGAGGCCCAAGTCGTCAATTCTGTGCAGCCCCGGGGCTCTGAGGAGAGGCCAGCCCGGGGGGCTGGGGAAGGGCCAGCCACGAAGGGGGGTGCTGGGAGAGGAGCCAGCCTGGGGCGCTGGGGACGGCATTCTGCTGTCCTCTGGGGGTTCTGGCAGCCTTGTGTCCAGTGCGTTCCTGCTGTCTTCCTGGCCTCACCCAGGTGGGAGGGGCGCTTCGCCAGAAACCAGAACGGCTACTTCACCTGGCTCGGTCAGAATTGCCAGGTGGCATCTCCCCAAGGCCCACCTGGGTCTCGGGGGCCTCTGCCTTGAGTGGGGAGGGGCCGTGAGGGAGCCGCCAGCCCTGCCAGGGACTGCAAGGCATGAACAGGGCTCCTGGACCATCTCCCCACTTCCTGCTCCTGCAACAGGGACGTCAAGCCCGACAACATCCTGCTGGACGAGCAAGGTGAGCCCGGGCTGCGGGAGGCTGGCCGTGGGGGCGCGCGCCCTGCCCATGGGATGCCCCTCCAGCCCTCGGGACCCCGGCTGTGTCTTCTCTCCTCGCAGGGCACGCACACCTGACCGACTTCAACATCGCCACCATCATAAAGGACGGGGAGAGGGCCACCGCGCTGGCGGGGACCAAGCCATACATGGGTGAGCCGCGGCCACCAGCCTCGCACCCGCCTGGCCAGCCTGCTGTAGCGCGGGACAGGCTCGGACAGACGCTAGGTGACGATGTGACAGCTAGGATACACTCCTGGGTCGGCCCACCGCCCACACCAGGTGGGGGAGGGTCCCCCAGGCGGTCAGCCGGGGAGGGGACCCGCGGTTCCGGGATGCTCAGTGGCCTCTCCCTCCCTGGAAAGCTCCGGAGATCTTCCAGTCCTTCGTCAGCGGTGGCAGCGGCTACTCCTTCGAGGTGGACTGGTGGTCGGTGGGGGTGCTGGCCTACGAGCTGCTACGTGGATGGGTATGGAGCTCCTGGGGCCGGGGGCTGGGGAGGAGGGGAGGGGCACTGCAGGGCCAGGCAGAGGAGAGAACTGTCAGTGGGGCTGCGTCCTTGGGACCTTCCTGTGGGGTCCCCTGCTCTCACCCTCTAGCCCTGGGAGGCTGGGGCCCTCCCGATCCCTCCTGGGGGGCCTCCGAGGCCCTGCACCCTCAGCCACGCTGCAGGACCCCAGCCTGGAGGAAGGTGGCCCCTCCTGGCCTCCAGGGCCGATCCGCCCAGGCCGGGGCATCCGTGGGGGTGATGTGCTTCCTGCCCGGCCAGAGGGGCGGCCTGTCCTGGCCAGTTTCCCGTCCTGGACGCAGGCGCGGCCCAGACCCGGCATCTTCCTGGGAGCGGAGGCCGTGCTATGTGTGTGCTGGGGGTGGGGCGCTGCCTCAGGGGCCTGTGGGTGGCGGGGCCCCTGCCGCAGCACTGCCTCCCCCGCCCCAGAGGCCCTACGACGTCCACTCCAGCAATGCCGTGGAGTCCCTGGTACAGCTGTTCAGCACGGTGAGCGTCCAGTACGTCCCCACCTGGTCCAAGGAGATGGTGGCCCTGCTGCGGAAGGTGAGTCCCCACCCCACCCCCCACCCCACGCTGAGGAAGCACCGGCTTCCTGCGTGTGCACGTCCGTGTCGCTCCCGCCGGGCTCTCTGTCATCTTGCGGTAGCTGGGCCAGTCCGAGCACTGGCTGTGAGCCGAATGCCATGTGCCCGTCGCCAACTAAATCCTACGACCTGGCATCACCCCATTTCACAGATGCCCAAACTGAGGCGCAGGCCCCCCTGTCACACGTGTCGGGGGGGGAGGGTGCGTGCAGGCTCTGGCCTCCTCTACCCGACCTTCTGCCAGACATGGGTGGCCACTGCCTGCTGCCAGCAGTCGGGCTCACCCCCCGGGAGCACACGAAAAAGACCCCAGACCCCCCTTGCACCCCCCACGGCTGAACAGGTGGCTGCAGCAGCCAGGGGACCTCAGTCTGGCAGGGACCCAGGCCAGGTGCTGCTATCACAGTGCCTCGGTCCGGTGTCCAGGCCTGGGCTGGGGCTGCCCCTCAGCCGGCCCCACCGCTTTCCACTCAGAGAGTCGCACACGGGCACCTCCGGGGTCGGGACCGGCCGTGCAAGAGCTTACAGGACACACAAGGCCCAGCCGGCCCCCGTCTCCTGGCCCACAGGGCCCTCCCTGCATGTCCCCCCTGCTGCTGGAGACCTTCGCCCCTGGAATGACAGACGGGCAGCTAGCGGCCTCTCCCAGTTCCTGAGAGGTTCTTAACCCAGCCTCCACCCCACATGGCTCTGCCCACCCCTGCCCAGGTAGCTCCCACGGTGGACCTGGGCCCCAGACACCCAAGCAGGGAGTAAGGGCCATCCGTGCGCCAAGCCTACACCTCAGGGACGCCTGGGATAGGGTTTGCTGCCTTCTCTCTGAGACAGGGACAGGGACAGCATGTGAGGGGACACCCAGCCTCACTGACCCGACCGCACACGGCACCCCGAGGCTCCCAGGGGCTGTGTCCACTTAGTTCCGGTCTTGGGGCCCTTCCTGCCGTTCACCAGGCTGAGGCTGCCACCTGCTGGTGACTCTTAGTCAAAGGTCCCCGTGGACCCCACACGCCCTCCCCTGGCCTTGGGCTCCAGGGGCTTGGCCAGGTTGTCCCCTTGGCCACATGACTGCACTGATCTGGAGTCAGTGCCCCCTTTCCTTGCCTGACCCTTGAGATCCTTTTAGTGGGGTGCCCTGGCCTGGGGCAGGTGGCCACCTGTGGGCGCCAGGGCTGTGCTGGGCGTGGGCGCCATCTGACGTGGGTCGTGTTCCAGCTCCTCACTGTGGACCCCAAGCACCGAGCCTCCAGCCTACAGGACATGCAGGCGGCCCCATCGCTGGCCGGCGTGCTGTGGCAGGACCTCAGCGAGAAGAAGGTGGCACCGGGCTTTGTGCCCAATGTAAGCCTGCGGGCGGTGGGCGGGGGCCGACGGGGCGGCGGGGAGGGGGGGGGGGCTCAGCTCCCATCCCCCCCACAGAAAGGCCGCCTGCACTGCGACCCCACCTTTGAGCTGGAGGAGATGATCCTGGAGTCCAGGCCTCTTCACAAGAAGAAGAAGCGTCTGGCCAAGAACAGGTCCCGGGACAGCAGCAGAGACAGCTCTCAGTCTGTGAGTGGGGGGCCTGGTGTGGGGTCCCCCCCTCCCTCCGGGGCACCACCTTGAAACCCACCCCCCGGCCGAGCCCCTGGCTTCCTCTCCTCAGCAGGTAGAAGCGCCTCGAGATCCTGCTCCTGGTGGAAGGGCTCCCGGGCCCGCATCACTCCCACCTCTGCCCCCAGGGGCACATGCACGTGTCTTCTCTTACAGGGCCACCCATCACCCACGGGTTAGGACCCACCCTAACCCCGATGACCCTCTCTTTATGTGACTCTGTGTCACGTTCCAAGGAGCTGGGAGTTAGGACATCACTCTGGGGGGACACAGCGAAACCCACAGATACCCCTCGCCTGCCCCAGGTCACAGAGCTTCTCCCGGGAGGGTGGGGGCGCTCCTGGGGAGCTCGCGTGTGAGCGCACGATCAACCCTGCACCTGTCCCGGAGGGACAGCTGGTGCTCACAGAAGCAGCTGGGGTATAGGTGCAGATGGCAGCAGTCACAGCTGTGGCCCTCCTGCCCCTGGACCGGTCTGAGCACGCAGAAGACCCCAGCCCTGGTGCCGCCTCCTCGGGCCTGCCCCCGGGCACAGGGGTCAGGCGGGGGCTGGGTGTCAGCCACGTTCAGCACACTGCCGGGTCCGGGCTGGGGGGTGCCCTGGGAGCCTGGACTCTGGACTGCTGGTGGCGGCCCCTGGTGTTCAGAGGTGGGACTGCAGGTGTGGCCCCGCACGTTTCCCTTTGGGGCTGTTCTGTTGTGACCGTGGGAGCACCGACTCTGAGCCGCTCACGCGAAAGCACCGGAACCACGCTCCTTATCTTTTTATGATTGCTAAGAGCCGTTCACCTGTCCTGAGACACTCGTCAGAGACATGAGCTGCAAATAGTTTCTTCTGTTCGGTGGCTTTCTCTTTTCTCGTCGGGTGGGGTCGTTTGCGACAGATGTTGATGAAGTACGATGTCTCCACTCCTCTCTTATTTTGTGCATCTGGCGTCTTATCGAAGATTTCCTTCTGCGCTTTCTTCTTCGCATTCTATCACTTTACCTCTCGCATTTAGGTCTGGGGTCCGTTTTGAGTTAACTTTTATGGGTAGCGTCAGGTCCACGGTCACTCCTGCACGTGGATATCCACCCATTCATGTGCTGAAGACGCTGCTGTTTTCCCGTTGAACTGCTTGGCATGGCTTTCAAAGACTAATCAACCCAAAATAAGCGTTTCCTGGAAGTACAGTCATCCACCTTGGGTGCGTGCACGCTGGCCCTGGCCCCTCCCCTGTGGGCACTGGAAGGGTGGCCCCGTCACGTCGGTGGCTGTGTGCCGCACACAGCCGTGCATGGTCCACGCTGGTAACATGCTGCCTCGGGCTCCGCAGCTCTGCCTGGAGCTGCCCTGGGCCACACGTGCCACGGTCCCCATCGTCTGCCCTGAGCCAGGTGCCAGGTCTCCCTAGTGAGCGGGAGGGTAACGGGGAGTGGCGTCCTTGTGCCCTGAGGGCTCGAAGGCAAAGGCACAGACTTACAGTCGTGACGGTGGCACTTGTCACTGCCATTCCATTCTGGTGCGGACTTGTTTTTGTAGATCTAGGCTGCTTTGTTGGGGGGGGTGCAGTTTCAGGAGCCTGTTGGCCTCGTGCATGGTACGGCCGTTACCCCACAGATCCAGGACCAGCTACCAGGGCTGTACCAGAAGCCAAATGAGTGGATTTTGATTATGCACTCAGGGCAGGGGTGGGGGTGTTGGGGGCCAGCCACTGGGCGGGGAGGGGACACTTGCTCCCACCCAGCTGCCAGGTGGGCGTGGCCAAGCGTTAGCTCAGACCCTGTATCCAACAGACTTCCAAAGGTACACCCGGGAAATGGTGTGAATTTCCATCAAGGTGGCTGGTGACAGCTTTCTCTCGTACCCTTGATCTTACTGTGCATGTGTGCGTGTGTGTGTATGGGTGCGTGTGGGTGCGTGTGTGCGAGCATGTGTGCACATGTATACATGTGTGAGCATTGTGCACATGTGTGCATGTGTGAAAGTGTGCACACGTGTGCATGTACGTGTGTGCACAGGGGTGCACGTGTGTGAGCATGCTTGTGCGTGAAGGTGTGCGCACGTGTGCAAGCATGGGTGCAAAGCGTGAGCGTGTGTAAATACGTGTGTGTGTGTGCACGGAGATGTATGTGCATGTGCGATGTGTGCACCTGTGCACATGTGTGAGGATGTGTGCACATATGCGTTTGTGTGCATGGGTGCACGTGTGTGTGTGAGCATGGGCTGGCTGTCCGTGTCCCTGGCCCTAGGAGCGCTGGGACCCATTGGACACCGCTAGACCCGGGCGCAGGGGGACCTGCTTCCCGCTGCACGGTGCGGCCGGTTACAGGGCTTACTCCCACTTGGCTGGGTCCAGATAAGTTGGGTCCAGGCTTGTGCTCTTCTGGCGCACCATCATCACCATGGCCGCCGGGGGGCTCGGTTCTAGAGCAGCGTCTCCTGCAGAGCCCAGGCGGTGCCAAGCTGCTCCATGGTGCCCTGCCCCCTCACCAGCTGAGTCGTTAGTGCCTCGCTGAAAGGAACGTCCTCTGGGCCCCCCAGGAGAGCATGGTTGTCTGAGGGCAATCAGTTCTTCGATGTTGAGTCTGTCCGCCCTTTCTGGCTGCCCACCTCTCTTGAGACAGCACTCGTCCCGGGCTGTTCTGGAATCTTCGGCGGGCCATCATTCCTTCCAAGTTTCCAGGAGCTGCCCGGCAGCATGTTAGACCCCCTCCAGGGTTCTTGCCCGGGAGTTAGCTCCCGGCCATGGGAGGACGCCCCACACCCACACTGTCCCTCCTGCGTATGCCCCACACCCGTCAGTCCTCCGGGCACCCACCCAGCCTCTGCTCCTGCACCAGGCGGTGCCCTTCTGACCTTAGCGGGTCTCACACAGACCCTGCTGCTGGGGGCAGGTGGAGGCAGATGGGTTGGGGGGGTGGGGAGGTGCTGCTGTCCTCCGGTGGGGAGGGCCCTCTTGTGGCTGGAAGGGGCCATCGTGGCCACATGTGTGCACTCAGGCCCTCCCAGATTTCAGAGGCCAGCTCTGTCTCCCAGGACCTTGGCTTTGATCCAGGGAGGGGAGGGAGCCAAGCCAGGTATGGTTTTTGGCCCAAGTTTTGTCCTGCAGACCTTGCCTTCATGGCAGCGTCTGCCCTGAGGCAGTGGCTGGGCTTCCAAACTGGGCACCCTTTGGTCACTGGCTGAGGGTCGCCCAGGAGATGCAAACTCCCAGATGTTCTGGCTGCCTGAGGGCAGAGTTTCTCCAACAGCCCGGATCAGGTCTCCACAGAAAGCCACAGGTGCAGGCCACAGCAGGGCAAGAGACAGGCTGGGAGGGACGCTCGGGAACCCATCTGAGGGGAGGGGAGGGAGTCTAACAGCATCCATTACATTCATTGGTATGTCTTTCTAACAGGAGAATGACTACCTTCAGGACTGCCTTGATGCGATCCAGCAAGACTTTGTGATTTTTAACAGAGAAAAGTGAGTGCGTGCGCTGGGGGGCGGGCAGCAGGGCGCCAAGAGGAGGCGGAGGCTCTCTGGGCCACACAGGTCCCGAGCCCCGGCAGCCATAGGGCATCAGGGGACCGGGGAAGCAGGTCCCCACCCTCCCAGGAAGGGAGAGTGGGAGGCCCCTGCTCAGGCTTGTGTGGGAGGGAGGGGAGCTTGGGAGCTTGCACTTCTAAACTGAGGTCTAACAGCCAGCCTCTCCTGAGGAGAGACTCCGCGGACTTCCCAGCGGGGGGTGATGGCTGGGCAGTCCTGCAGGCACATGGACTGATATCCCTCCCTCGTGCACGCCACACTTTCCTGAACGTCAGGGACCATGGGACAGAAAGGGCACAGCTGGTTAGCAGGAAGCTAGGACAGGCCTCAGACAGCTAAGACACCTGCTGCAGTGGAGGGAGGAAGCCCAGCGCTGCGGGCCCAGGAGAGGGGTGGTAAGGTGCAGCACGGAGGGCTTCCTGGAGGAGGCAGCTCTGCACTCCGGTGACCAGGACGATGTGTGGGCACTGGTTTAGGGCACTGGCTGCCATCCTGGAGGCCGGAGGCCTGGATAAGGACACTCAGGCAAGCTCTTGACAAGCTTTGTTCCAAAACTGCTGACCCACAGGACGTGCCCTTACACTAGGTGTCCTTCTCGGCTCTGGCTCCCCAGCCCCACTGTTGAGTCTGAGGCCTCAGTGGTCGGGCAGGGTGCTGCTGGGCTGGGCTGACCCCTGGCCCACCCCACGTCCATTCTCTGCCCCGTGCGGTGCCTGGAGGGGCACTTCTTCCGGCGAGTCCCTGGGGGACCCATTCTGCAAGTCCTGGGCCAAGGCCGGGGTTGGGGGTGGCCAGAAGCGTCCTGCGGCTGCCGGAGAGGCTGCAGAAAGCCCCTCCTTGTGTTTCCCCCCCACAGGCTGAAGAAGAGCCAGGACCCCGCGAGCGAGCCGCCGCCGGCCCCCGGGGCCGGGGAGGCTGCGGAGGACCGCGAGGGGACGCGCCCCGCCCTGTCCATGTGCGGCCCCATCTGCCCCTCCCGCCTCACCGAGAGTTAGCTCCCGCTGCTTTGCAGACCCAGGTCTGCCAGGAGGACAGGACGGGGTGGCGGGCAGAGGCCCAGCGTGGACATTCCCCGCCGAGCAGCCCGGCCCCTCCCAGCACAGACCCCGGGCCTGGTGGCCGCGCTGCTCCCTGGCCTTGTTTGCACGGGGACGGGCTGACTGCCGAGCCTGCTCGAGGGCTCTCCGTGGCCCATGGCAACCGCCCGGAGTGGGGGACACGCCCCGGTGGCTCCATTACCTGCAACGGTGGCAGGAGGCCTGCGGCCTCCGCTGGTGCCCCCCCACCCCCACCCCTCCGGCCCACCACTGGCAAGCCACAGAGGCTCCAGTGCCACCAGCCTCAGCTGTACATAAGCCCTCGGCACCGGCCCCGCCGTCGGCTGCCGGACGTCCGTGCACTGGCTCCCCGGGGCGCACGGAGTCTCGTGCGGAAAGGTGAGGAGTGTTTTTATAGACACATTGTTCTGGCGACTTCTGCTGTGTTTCTGTACAGTTGTCACCTCTGAGCATCACGACCTAAGAGCTGCTCGGTGTCCAGTGTCGTGCGTGTTGTAAGCCTGCAGGGGTTGTACAAAGCCGGGGGAGGGGGGGGGGGCAGAGGCGGAGCCTGCTGGCGGGAACGGGGCGGGACAGAGGCGGAGTCGGCCAGTGGAGGCACGGAAGAGGCGGGGCCCGTCGATGAGGGCGGGGCAGAGGCGGAGCCTGTCGGTGGGGTGGGGCGGGGCAGGGGCGGAGTCTGCCGACAGGGGCGGTGGCGAAGCCTGCCAGTGGGGTGGGGGCAGAGGAGCCCGGGGCAGCGGAGAACCAGAACCAGATCCAGAACCGCAGCTGGCTGAGTTGGGCAAAGGGAGCTCCCTGCTCGCCGAGGGCCGGGGGGGTTCATGTCAGAGACAACCCCGTGTGCCCACGCAGGGGACACAGGAGTCACTACCGGGAAGCCAGGGTCCAGAGGTGGGCAGCTGCAGGACACCTGTGGGTGGTGCCAGCCCCCAGAGAAAGTTCTAGGTGGAGACCTGGTGGTTCCAGAGGCAAGAACGAAGAAGAGGTTAGGGTTCTGTAAAACCTTGTGAATCTCAGTGTGCACTTTGAGACCCCAGGGGATAGCACACCCCTTTCCTGTGCTGGCTGCGCGGATGTGGGTGTGACCTGGCTCCTCGATCACCTCTCGCCTGTGCCTGGACGTCGGCCCGGCGGAGCCCCGGAAATGCAGCTCTGAGGCTGCACTGACCAAACAGATCTGGGGACCGCCGGGTCGGGCCTTCTCCTGGGGGCAGCCCCACAGGAAGCCCAGATTCCAGGCTGGGGCTGTGCTCCCCCAGAGGGCACAGCTGGAAAAGCTCCCTGGTCACCACCAGGAATGGGCGCTGCAGGCGCAGGGTGGAAGGGACTGTCCCCGACCGGTGCAGCTTGTCGTCCCCCTGACCATGAACACCCTGCTCTTAGAGCAAATACACCCTTCGGGGACATTGCACACCTGGAGCAGAGAAGCAGCACGATTTCTATGAAAGCAGTGAGGCCAGGCCATCAGTGCCTTCTGAGTCAAAGCCCTGGTTTGCTCTGTCTTGAGGGGGCAGGGCCCGGGGCGCACATCTGCGGGGGACACAGGCCTCAGGCTGGGGCTGCACCACCTTCTTGGCCCGTCTGGTCAGAACGTGGCGGAGGTCGTCCAGCCCAACTCTCTCGCTCTGCGCATCTGGCCACGGGCCACACCAGCATCTGCTGGCCGTGTCTGAGCTGCAGGCCTGGGTGCGGCCACGGTTCCCGGGCCCCTTCCCTTGAGAGGAAGAGCCAGCCCTGCCCCGTCTCTACCCAGAGGCCGAGCAGAGCCATCCTGAGGGGTGGCTGGCCGTCCGCGCAGCCAGCACGAATGTTCTCGAGTGCCCCGCACGCGAACTGCTGGTGGGGACGTGGTGCGGGGTCAGAGAAGTCGGGGCTCCACACGCCAGCAGCTTCTAGCCCAGACGCCTTTAATAGACCCCATTCCCGTCCGCGCGGGGCAGAGGCGGCCGCTCGGGCTGTGGGTGGCATGCAGGTTCCTGGCTACAGCTGTCCTTGGTGCACGATGTGCTGCGCTAATCAACTACCAGACCGCACACTTGGTCGTAAAAGGAGAGCATCTCAGCTAAAGGATCCTAAAACTCCCCTGGACTCGGGCTACTACAAGAGCGGAAGTTTGGTCCTTGGCAACGTACGAACGAGGCTGCCCTTTGCGAAGTTCCTGATGGGTCCCTGAAATCACAGCAGCTCTGGGGCAGGGGGCTCAGCTCACGGGCGCTCCCCCCCCCATACCGAGGCGGACAGGGAAGGGGGGCAGGCTGCACCTTCACCCCCAGGAGCAGAGGGGAGGCCTGGGGCTCCGTGGGGCAGTGATTCATAACGGGATGGGAGCCGACGCCCCAGCCTTGCGGCCGGGCCTGCTGTTCACGTGTTTGCGGGGCCCCCGTGGTTCCCGTGGTCCTGGCGGGGCAGCAGCCCTGCCTTTGTGAAGCACCCAGCTGTCCTTCGGGGCCACCTGAGTGGACTCCGCCATCACATCCAGCCTCTTCAACCTGGCAGTGAAACCCCCCAAATTCAGCCCTTTCCTTGCACAGGCTCCTCGTACAGGACCTGGGACCCCAAAAGGGTAGTTTCTTGGGGGGGGGGGAAGGTGAGGCCAAGCACCTTTAAGGTAAGTCTGACAAAGGGAGAGCTATGTGAGGTGAGCGGCCCCGGCCAGCCGCCGCCCCGTGGGTGGGACAGCACTGGCTCACCGGGTCCCACGCAGACACCTAGGACAGCGAGGTGATGTTGGAACGTCCGCCAGGGGGCGCCATGATCTTCTGAGCCGTGCGTCGCGCAATGTGGTCGTCCGCCTGGGACCCTGCAGAACGGGTGGGCATGAGGGCAGGGGCACGGATGCGCTGGCTGCACCCGTAACCGGGGCCATGGCTGCGGAGCCCCCGCGCACCCACACCGCGGACAGCCTGGCGCACGGACGAGCAGACCATGCAGACGCTCCCACACCAAGGCCGCGGGTGTGCGGGAAGTGAGGTGGGGCAGCCAGGCCTGCTCGTCCCACCTGTGGGTCTGGGCCCCACAACAAGAGAAGCCTGCCCCTAGCTTTTATGATGACCCCAGGAGGCCAGCAGGGACTCTGCCGCCAGTGAGAGGGAGGACAGGCGGGGACATCAGGGGTGGGAAGAGGTAGGACCCGGGCCCGGTGCATCTGCAGGGATCTGTCACAGCACAGCCAGGACCCTGACCAGAGGCCCAAGGGGCAGCCTGCACCCTGGGCCCCTGGAGCCCTCCACGGTGTCCCTGCGTGTGTCCCCATGTGCTCACAGAGCCCTTCCTCATGTGCCTGACATGCAACTCCCGGGCTGGAGGGGCCGGACCCCACACGGCACCCGGCACAGGCATCGCGTGCCCACCCCGTCACTGAGCCCTCTCCACAGCGCGAATGATCCAAGTAGGGGTCACCACAGCCACGCTGGGGCAGACGCTGGAGCAGGAGGGCCTCCCCACTGGCCCCTGTGGGGTGGGGGTAGCATGTCCTGCCCCCCCATCCCCACACTCCCCATCTGCGGACGGTTGTGGGTGGTCTGCGGCCTTGCTGAACCCACCCTGCCACAGGCTGGGTGCTGGTGCCCACCCCGGGGGCGCTTCCTGACCCCCGGGACGCTCCGGCGGAGCCCCCACCCCAGCTCCACTCACCAGACAGGCTGAACCCCGACTGGTGCAGGTTGCGCACCGGTGGGACCGAGATCTTCCCTGGGCAGGACGCGCGGGCCTGGGCACCGCCCCCCGGCTTGGCGGGCACCATCACCTCGTGGACAGGCCCGTCGTATAGGCCTCGGGGCACGCCGTGGATCTCCGCCAGCTGTGGGGCCGAGGGGGCTGGGCGTCAGGGGGGCCGAGCCTGCTCCGCTCCACGGGCCCCCCTCTGCCAGGCTCTGGAACCCCAGGGCTCCCAGCCAACGGAGGGGTTCCTCCCGCGACCACCCGCAAACCTTGAACGCACCCCTCCCTCCCCGCTCCCCCCTACACAGTGTGCACGTCCCTCCCTGCTCACGCCTGTGCACACGGCCCCTCTTCCCCTGAGGCTAGAGGACACGCTCAGACAAGGGCAGCCCTGAGGACATGGCCTCTTTAAGGAAGGGGAAGCCGGCCCCCGTGGCCACTGCCTCATCAGTAGACTTCATTCATGGCCCCAGCAGAGCCCCCACCCCAGCCCCGAGGAAGCCCTGGGTCCTGTCCTCCCTGAAAACGGCCCCAAAGCCAGAGACGTTTCCCCAGTAGCCACCATGATGGACAAACGGTCCGTGGACGAAGCAAAACCCTCTTGTGTGCCGTTTCCTGCTGGCGCCTCCCTGGGGTTCACGCTCAGACTCGTGACTGTTGCCAGTCCCAGGGGGTCACCACAGGGTGCGGGGGGGCAAGTGTGGGGCTTCGAGTCCGACGGCTTGGGTCTGAGTCCACACCCCGCCTCCAGCACCCACGGTGAGGGACCGGGAGCCACCTCTCCCTGCCTGGGCTGCGTGTGGGGGCAGGGTCTGCAGGAGCCCAGCAGCGGACCCCCACCCCTGTGGGCGGGAGGCGGAGGGGGATGCCTGGACTTCGGCCCGGGCTCTGCACCTGGGCCGGCTGGGCCGCGTTCTCCAGGCCCCAGCTCGGGGAGCAGCTGTGTGGCCCTCACGCCCTGAGACAGCGGCATCTCCGGGAGTTAGAGCAGATTCCACTCTCCTTCCCCCTGGAGGAGACCGTCACCCCGGCCCCCGGCCCACCCTGGAAGCTGGCCCTCCTTGCTCTGAGCTCAGACGTCCTTCTAGAAAGCTGGATAAAGCAAACCTGTGTGTACAGTAATTTTGTGTACACATGTGCGTGTGTGTGCGCGAGCCAGCTACGCGTGCCGCGGGGCCGGTCAGACGCCCGGTGCGTCCCTCAGACGCAGGGGGCAGCTCAGCCAAGGGTTGCAGGAAGGAAGGAAAGATGTGGAAAGTACTCCCAAATCCCCGGTTCATAAAGCTGTCATAAAGCCTACAGGCCCCTGCTTGTTTGTGAACGCGCGTCCATGCACGGGCAGTGGGGTGGGGGGGCTCCCATGGTGCCCCCGCACGGTCTACGGCGCTCACTCAGAGAGGCGGCCACCACTTTTGTTGTGCCTCTTGGGTAATAAAAGTTTGCATGGAGGGGCGCCAGAGGGGGCTCAGCCTGTTAAGCGTCCGACTCTTGGTTTAGGCTCAGGTCATGATCTCGCGGTTCATGGGTTCGAGCCCCGGGTCAGGCTCTGTGCTGACAGCTCAGAGCCTGGAGCCTGCTTCGGATTCTGTGTCTCCCTCTCTCTCTGCTCCTCCTCCCTCCCCCTCAAGATAAATAAAGATTTAAAAAAACAAAAGTACATAAAGCCACTACTAAGAACCGACTCCCCAAGCAGGTGCCGGTCCCACTTATTTCCGCCGGGCCAGGCTGACCAGGAGGAGAAACCTCGTGGAGGTGGACAAGGTCGGAGAAGTCCAAGCCATCCCCCCCGCCCCGCCCCGGCCGGCTCCAGCCTTACCCGGTTGCGCGCCTTTATCCTCTTGTAGACGAAGTCGGGAAACGTCTTCCGAGGGATGAAGCGGCCGGCCCCGGGGGTGACGAACATGTTCCCGTCCTCCATCACCACCCTGCCCTGACTCACGACCACCGTGGGGGCCCCTCGGCACTCGAGGCCTTCAAAAATGTTGTACTCCACGTTCTGGGGAGACAGGGTGGAGGGCCGGCCTCACCCCCCTGCGGGCTGACCGGCACCCTCGGAGCCCTAGGGCCCCCGTTCTAGGACCTCTGAGAACCGGTCACCCCGGCTGGGCCGGAACTCGGACGGAACTGGCCACAACGGGCCGTGCCAGTTTCTAAAACGCGTGTCTCGGGAGGAAGGGCCTGCGGATGAGCCTGTAACAGGGTTGAGTCTCCCGCAAGGCAGGGCAGGTAGGTGGTGCAGGTCCCTGGGGCTCCCCCAGCCCTGACCCTGACGCTGACCCAGGGACTCAGGCTTCCCTTACCAGGTTGTGGCTCTTGGCAGAGATGATTTTTGTGGCCCTGGGGTTCCAAATAACCAGGTCGGCGTCAGAGCCCACAGCCACACGCCCCTTCCTCGGGTAAATGTTAAAGATTTTGGCCGCATTCGTACTGGTCACAGCGACAAACTCATTCTCATCCATCTTCCCTGAGGCCTGGGAAACAAGAGGGCCAAGGTAAGGCGGCGGGCGGGGGACGGGGGGTGCTTGTCCGAACAGCCCTCGGGGGTCTGGTCTCATGGCCTTTGTGTGGACGCCGGCCCCTGTCCCCCAGGCAGCAGGCGGCATCAGAACCGTGCTCCCAGGGCGTCGGAGGGCCCCGCTGCCTCAAACCCACGCGTCCCTGTTGGGCCCTGCACACCAGCACCGTGCTCACCCTGTGAGGCAATCAGCGGCCAGGTTTTGCTGACGTCTATCTCCCCTGGAGGACATGACCGTCCCCAGGGGTGGCCAGGCCTCGGGAAGAAGGGGGACGAGAGGGGGCTGGTGTCCGGGCCTCTGCGGGGGGAGGAGCTCAGGGCGGGAGTGCGGGGGTGCAGGCAGTCTGAGGAAACGTCAGGCCTTTGGGGGAGACTGGGCATAATCCCATCACAAACAGCGACCCGGCTCTCCCAGATGCATTCTGCAGGTGACCTGGTCGCCCCACAGCGGCGGGAGTTTCCTCCAGGGGTACCAGAATTGAATGTCTGGGGAGCCCTGGATGGCAGGGCTGGGGGCGTGATGCCCCGGGGACGCGACACACCCCGACCTGTGTTCCAGGCGGTGTGTTTACTGGGTAAGTGGCTTTCTGTTCTGAGGGACCGGCGGGGGGCGGGGGGGGATGGCCCACGACCCCCAGTCCGCACGCACCACACACTTCTCCCAGACCACAGACATCCGCTCCTCGATGCCGTTGGTGCCCTCGGGGATGAGCGTGAAGTTGTCCTTGCCAACGGCCTTCTGGGCGGTGGTGAAGGTGCAGTGGGCACTGCCGGTCACCTGGAGGTCCCCGCTGAGAAAAGGGGGGGTCAGGGGAGCCCACCGCGGCCTGATTTTCCTGAGCCGGCCAAGGCCAGCCGGCTTCGCCCCCCTGCCCGGCCAGCACAGCCCACGGGGGCCGGAGGCTGTCCCGGAGCAGCGCTGGGCACGGCCGGTGGCTCAGCACGGGGACGGGAGGGCCAGGACGGATCGGCGTGGGTTCTCTGCCCGGGGGGTCCCGGCCCGCGGCTCGTGCAGAAGCCCAGGGCTGCTGGGGGCTGAGGTCGTGGCGGGGCGCCCGGAGGGGCTTCTTACCTGGACAGCAGGGAGGTGAGGCGGTCTGCGGTGGTGGGGTCCGGGTTGATGGGGGGGGACGTGACGAAGGCCGCGGCCTTTGCCCAGTTCTTGCTCCAGTAGTGGGAGCCGTCGGTGCCCAGGCTGGCGGTGATGGGCTCCCCAAACACGACCACCCCTGCAGGGAGGCCCGTGAGAGGCACCCCCACAGGCTGCGTGCCCCCCGGACCCGGGCAGGGTAGGGCCCTTCGCGCTGTGCTCTTGCTGCGCCCCTCAATTTCCAAACCCTGGATGGCTCGTCTCTGCCTTCCAGGACACCCGGACCTTCCCACGTGGGGGTCCCCTCCATACCCTCCCCTTCACACCACCTGCCAGAGGTCAGGCCTGCCAGGGAATCAGCTGGGCCGAGGGCAGGAAACGTGGTCAACTCTGCCCGCCCCTGCCGGTCTGAGGCCTGTCCCCTAGGACCCCCGTTCTTCTGTGTCCCCACCGCCTCCTCCACTGGGGGCGTTCTATGGGCAGAGGCCACCCGGGCTCGCAGTGTGTGCACCCCAGCTCCTGGAGGCACGGAGGCACCCAGCACACAGTGATGTGGGGCTCCCAGCGCAGGGCAGGGGGGCGAGGTCCCATCAGGCATAGGGTCAGCTGCCCCTCACACACACACGCGCCACACACGCACACACACACACACACACGCACGCACAGCTGTGTCGCTTCTGTGCACACAGGACCGACGGGCCCCTTGTTTCATGGCCCCTGGTGAGCAGCTGCTACCTCGACGAGACAGGAGGCCCGGCCCCACCTGTACAGGGACAGGGCGCCTGTGTCTCCCGCAGGACTCACCCCTGGAGCCCCCGCCCGAGGCCCCACCGCCGAGAGGCCAGGCAGGGTGGCCGCTGCTTCTCCATCAGGCCTGCCCTGCTCTGAGCCTAAGTTCAGCCAGCTGGGCCCCCAGTCCTGAGAACGTGACCCCCGATCCCTGAGAGATCCGCCCCCGCCCCCAAGCGTCTGGGGCCCAGGGCCCGGCACTCACCCCTGCGCTTGGCTTGGGCGACCATGTCGGCCGCACCCTTGCTCATCACTTTGGTGACGTACAGGGGGCAGTTGGCCTGCTTGGCAACGGTGATGGCACGGTACACGGCCTCGGCCTCCACCTGGGGACAGGAGCTCAGATTGAGCGGGCCCTGGGGCCTGCTGACCGGTGTGGGCATGGAAGGCCACCATCACCCACAGATCCCGGGCCCAGAGGGGGTAGCGTGAGTGACTGAGGACCCCAGCCTACAGTTCAGTGCCCAGGAGGGTCTAGGTTGACCCACGTGGTTCCCAGAGCCTGACCTCACCGCCTTCTTGGCCTTGGGTAAAGGACCACCAGTGGTGATGGGGGACATGAGCCAGAGGAGGACCAGCGAGTCACAGCCCTAGACGCCCACGGGGTCAGGTCCACTCCCGTGAAGTGGCTGTCTGGGATGCGGTCAGGGCTGGGACGGCGCTCAGCGGGCAAACTCCTACCTCCTCGGGGCGGCTGAGCACGTGGCCCTCGGGGCCGGTGATGCCAAGTTCCAGCAACCGCTTCTGCTCCTAAAAACACGGACAGGACATCACAGTCCGGCCCGGGTACAGCCGGAGTCTCACAGAGCCTCAGTCTGGGTGTGATGTAGGCAGCCCAGGAGACCCCGCCCCCAAGATGTGCCCTGCCCCCCTGACGCTCATGTGAGCTCTCCTCCCCTACACTGAGCTCTGGGCCTCCAGGCCCCCGAATCACCAACTACAGAGAACTCAGAACGGAGGAGTAGGGTGGGTCTGGAGAGGAGTGACCCCAGCTCCCTACATTACAGATGAGGTCGGGGCTTGGAGAGGGCACCCCGCCTGCCATACTGTGTTCGCCAGCAGGGGGCATCCAGGAGTACACTGGGGGCTCCGCGGTCAGGGGTGGACAGGATGCACCTTCCCCAGCACGCCCTTGAAGATCTGTGCCTCTCGCATGAATGAAGACCGTGAAGAACCGGCGAGAAGCAGAATCCCGTGGACCCGATAACACGACTCCCCACACTGGTGGGGTCTCCCTGGCATGCTCTGCCCACCTGCCTGCGTACTGAGCCAGACCCACGGCGTTCTCCTAACTGAAGCCCGGCCTGGCCTTGGACCAGAGAGGCCACACACAGCACCTGGCGCTCTCGTGGCGGGGTGGGTGGATGAGGACCTGGGAACCCCACGTGCCCCTCCCCAGGTGTCACCACTTTGCTTTCAACTGGGGATGAGGCAGAGCCCAACCCACCAGGAAGCTTCTCTGTATCTGGGATGCCAGGGAGGCATGCTGCCCCGTGAGGAGCCCCCGCACCTCCCAGCACCCACAGCATCTGTACCTGCGGGCGCCGACCCCACAGCCCAGGCACAGGGGCAGGTGGGGGCCAGGACCTGTGCTCAGTGACCACAAGGAACAATTAATTCTCTGTGGGGCCTCGATCCACAGGGGCAGAGGACACCAGGAAAGCCTGTCTCGGTCTCCCCGGAAGCAACATTTTGGTTCTGGGAAACTTCTGATAAGAAGTATGATGATCAGGGGCGCCTGGGGGGCTCAGTCAGTTAAGCATCCGACTTCGGCTCAGGTCATGATCTCACGGTCCGTGGGTTCGAGCCCCACGTCGGGCTCTGTGCCGACAGCTCAGAGCCTGGAGCCTGCTTCGGATTCTGTGTCTCCCTCTCTCTGTCGGCCCCTCCCCCCCTCCTCAAAAATGAATAAACGTTAAAAAAATTGAAAAGAAAAAGAAGTGTGATGATCACGGAGGAATCTCTATTCTGGACAAAAGCCCCCAGGCCCCCCAACTCCCTGCTTGCTTGACCTCTGATCCAGGGCAGCCTGCCTACCAGAATATGTCCACTGTTCCCTCCCTGGGGGTTTGTGCGACAAAGTGCCCACATGTGAGTGTCCAGAAGCCACCCGACCCCTCATCCGCCCCCGCCCATCCTGTGGGCAGCCCTCCAGGCACCTCTTCCACGATGTCCCCGTTCTCTGCGTGCACTTGGGCCAGGGCACCCAGGTCCCGGATGATGCTGAAGATCTCGTACATCTGGGAAGAGAGTGCACAAGGCATGTGGGGCTGTGTGCACCCTGCCAGCGGCCTGAAGCACCCGCTGTCCCCTCCTCTCAGCCCCTGCCCTCACCTGGCCATCGGTGCACTGGTACCTGTCCTTGTACGCCATGAAGACCAGGAAAGAGTTCACGCCTGGAGGACAAGCAGGGGGGATCAGATGCCCAGCCGCTGTCGGTCCGACGCCCGGGAGCCTCCCCTGCTCCCTGATCTCCTCTCCCACGGGCCTGCTCGTAACTAACTTGTGTCAAATCCCCAAGAAGCTGTGATGTGGGTTTTGCTTCAGGACTTTTGATTAAAAGAAATTAAGCCTTGTTCACAGACTGGCTTTTCAGCGCAGACAGCACAGAGAACTGCAGGTTGGAAAGTATTCCCTTCCTAAAAGGACGCTAGGAAAACTTGTAGTTCTTGTCTTTCGTCCAGGACAGGGACAAGGGGCCCGGGCTGCAGCTGAGGACAGTGACAGGACCCGTCCCTCAGACACAGAGGCAGGTGACCTCCTGCTCTGGATCCTCTGCAAGTAGAACAGACCTTCCAATATGTCCTTCTTCCCCCCAGCTCCCAACCCCCCCCACCCTGGGGTCAAACAGAGGCAGAGTCCAGCCTGGCCAGGGGCTGGGGGTAGGGGCCCTTTCCAGCCAATACCAGGGAAGCGTGGACCCCCATGCCTACCCGCCCTCCAGCCACCCCACCCGGCCTCTGGACATGCCGTTACCTTTGTCCTTGACCAGGGCCTCCAGCTCCTCCCTGATGCTCTCATGCCAGCGGGGGACATCCACGTGGAGGGAGTAGTCACAGCAGGCCCCACTGTCCGCGCGCTCCCGCCACTGCTCATAGGCTGCCAGCAGGCTCACACCCGTGTCGGGAAACACGTGGTCCACTGTGGGGGGGCAGTGCGGTCAGCCGAGCCCCCACTCTGGTCAGCGGGAACCACCTTGGCCTCCAAGGGAGACTGGTTTCATGTTCCCAAGAGATCAGGAAGTGCCTTTGAAAAAGCCGTGGAGAGGCCACGGGTCGCTTCCATGAGGCCGGTGCTGCTATGAACCTGCTCATTGGTTCTGTCCAAAGAGGCACCTTCTGCCTCATATCCCTTGGCCTTCTCTGAGCAGAGAGAAAGCCCAGACTCAAGCCACCCACGCCCTGATGGACACGTTCACCCCAAGGAGCACCGGTGGCCGTCCAGAGCCTTAACCTCCAACACAGGTGTCTACGGGAGCGAGCGCACCTGGAGGGCCAGTGGAGGGCGGAGAAGCAGGTGGTGGTGCTGTCCGTGGTGCTGAACCTGGCCAGCCAGCCCGGAACAGCAGCACCGGGCTGGCTCCCCTTACTTGAACCTCACTGACTACACACAACACCACCACCCCACCCCTGGGGAAACCAGGAGAGCACTTGGCCACTACACCATCACTTTCCCCACCCAACCTCAGGTCCAAGGTCCAAACACTGCTCACGGTCTCCCCTGGGTGCCGGGAAAGAGCTCAGAGTAGGGGTGGCCAACGAGAAGGCACACCCACCCAAGGGTTACTGGCAAACGCTGTGCCTTCCCCCAGCAGACTGTGGGTCCCCCCCCATGTGGGTCTCCCATGCTCCCCACAGGTCAGATCTCACGCCCAGGACCCTGGGGAAGAGGGTGCTACCCTGCCCTGTGGTCCCTGCATGGCTCCAGCCTGGGGAAGACGGTTAGCCAGAGGCTAGCTTCAAGCCACACAGCATCTCTCTGTCCTCACAGTGACACCTCACGGCTTGTCTGATGCCTGGGCACTGGCACGAGCAGGTAACAGTCACAAAGTGTCCTGGCTGGCCGGCGCCACCAGTGATGAGCATGAGCAGTGACCTAAAATGGCCAGTCTCCTCACACTAAAAAACAAGACCATTGTTGGCTTGTTGGTGTTTGCTTCATGGTTGAGTAAACCAAACGAAGCCGTGGTTTGGGCAACAGCTAAACATAACTTGTGAAGCAGCCCAGAGTCCTCAGGGCAGCCTGCCTGGTGGCAGCACTGACAGCATGCACCGCGTGCCAGGCACAACAGAGCAACTTGTGCACTGACTCCCTTAGTCCCCACAGCCGTCTAAGGAGGCTCTTCCCCTCCCGCCCGCCTCACAGGTTAGCAAAGCGTGGCTTCTAGAAGTTAGGTGAGTTACTGAAGTCAAACAGCTGGAACGGGAAGCCAGGGTTCAACCAGGCGTGTTAGACCAGGTCTTAACCACAGCAGGGTGCCTGCACTCGACACCGCCCAGCTGGTGGCATTCAAGGCCATGAGAGGAGGGCTGGGGTCTCGTCCTGGCTCTGAGCTTAGCACAGTCAGGTTCACCTCGGGCAGGTGAATCCGCCTTGCAGGCCGTTAGGTAGGCGGGGCTTGTCTGCCGAGCTCCCAGGGTTTACGAGCTGCAGGTGGCACAGAGCCAGCACTGAAGAAAGGGCAACTCTGGTGGCTGCTGATCAGATAACAGTAAGTATTCCTGTCGTGCTTTTTCTGAAAACGTAGCCTCCTTCTCGACATGGGCAGGAACTTTGTGCAAACCGAGTTTCAGAGGCTCAGGAGCAAACGTGTCTGCTTCAGACATGACCCCTCCCCTCATGCAAGGCATTTTGGTTTGGAAAACCTAGTCCTTGGCCGGCTGCCAGCTTCCCAGGAAATAAGAAATTCCTGGGCACACATCCATTTGCTCCCATGGAAATCCCAGGAGCACGCCGGAGCTGGCCAAGGCAAGATGACTCACAACGTGAACGGGGAGAACAAAAGCATACGCGAAGCTTTCTTAGACTGAAAGGTAATAAAGGGAAATAGACCAAAAAATCGCTCTATTGTAAGGCTCTTCCTGCAACACAGAAGCCTGGCCGGCAGAGCCTGGGATGGATGCTTTGCACGCGGGAGACACTCACGTATCATGGTGGTCCCTCCCGCTAGGGCGGCCTTGGTCCCCTGGCAGAAGTCATCAGCTGGCGTCATGCCCAGGACGGGCATCTGCAGCCTCGTGTGGACGTCCACTCCGCCTGGCAGGACCATCAGGCCATGGGCGTCGATGGTTTTGATGCCTCCAGGGACAATGAGGTTTTCTCCAATTTGTCTGAAAGCAACAAAGATTACTTAACTGGTCTGGCCTCCGGAGACCGTCAGAGAGCATGACATACCAGCCGTGGGCTTGAGACAGTCAACACAGAAGACCCACCCTGGGCACTGCCCTGCGGTGCCCACCTGGGTTCCACGTGTTGCTCTAGGGACTAGAGCCGCTGACAGGAGCAGAGACACTGACAGGTGTGGTCAGTAAGTATTTATTAAGCACCTACCTCGAGCCCTGAATCATCCCACAGCTGTGATAACACACATAAATGTGTGAGCCACTGTCCTGCTTCCCAAGACCTTGCCACTAACTGGCAAGATTCTGTTGTCACTAAAGGCCTGGGCTGGGGCTCTTTCCAGGGAACGGGATTTTGGAAAAGAAAAACAAAGCAAAACAAAACATTTAGGTGGAGTTCACCCAAAGGTAAACTTGTGGACAATGTGCAATCAATGTGCACACGTGTGATCTGTGAAGATATTTGAGGCAGAAACTTACTTTATCAAACCGTCTTCCACATACAAATCAGCATAAAAGGACTGGTCATCATTCACGATCTTCCCGCCTTTGATCAAAAGGCGGTCACTCTATTGGAAGCAAACAAAAGACAGGTTTTCTCCAAATTGAGCTATTCAACATCCTCTCCAAAACTTCTTCCTCTGGAATTAGGATTGGAACACTCGGATGCAATGTGTACACATAGAAATGAGTGAGGAAGCCAGCACTGTCTCCCACCCCCACGAATGGGGCAGAGGGGTCTGGAGGCCACTGTGGCTCACGGGCGGTGCTCAGTGATGGAAATGGGGGTGTTGCCTGGTGCTCTCTTAGGCTGTCTGGGGATGCTGAGGGGCCGAGGAGGGATAGAGTCCAGAGAGGCTGGGACTCGGGAGGCAGGAGCTGCTGATGGAGAGGCCATGGGGATGAAGGGCCAGGAAGACATCAGGGTGACCACAGGCCGTGGTGCTGCCTGGAGGTACCCCACATGGGTGGACAAAGTGCCAGCAGGCGAGGCCAGCTGGCGGGTCACCTGCACAGCGTGGAGCTGTGGCACCGGGTGGGGCTGGCCCAGTGCTCAGCAGCCATAAACCCACTTCTAGGAACCCCGCCAAGTGGTGGGGAGGTACAAAGTGGGGCAGAAAGTGGGGTGTCATGCACGGAACTTGGCACGGACTCGGGAGAATGATGGGGAGAAACGTGGAAAAGGAGCAGAGACACAGAAGGCTGTGGACGAGCACCCCGCTCGGCAGCCCTTTCCTCCTGTTCCCGTGTTTGAGCCTCAACACCCCTCTGACCTGGCCCGGCAGGAACGACAAGTGTGCCTCACAGGGAGGCGTGGCTCTCCACGCACCAACAGCCAAGGCCACAGGAGCCAGGCTGTGCAGTGCAGTTAGCAGGAACCCCAAGAGCCCGCTGAGGTGCACATGACCTGTCACGGGGGGGGGGGGGCCTTCCTCACTACGTGATCCTCCTCTCGTCCTCATTTCCATTTGGACTGACTTCTCAGGATTGTATTGATTCGTAAAACCACCCCCCACTGTCTACAAAACAGCTGATGAGCCAGGCCACGGGCCAAGTGCAGCCCCCAGTGGACTGACCATCCTCAAGTAAGCCCAAGGAAACCCTGACCAGGAAGACGAAGGCTTTGGCAGAAGAGAGCTGTGGTCTGTGTGTCCCCCCAACCCAGGCAGGAGGACACATGTGGCCTGTGTGCCCCCCCCCACCCAGGTAGGAATACCTTACTTGTGGTCTGTGTGTCCCCCCGCCCCCTCAGGCAGGAAGACACTTGTGGTCTGTGTGCCCCGCCCCACCCAGGTAGGAAGACCTTACTTGTGGTCTGTGTGTCCCCACCGCCCGCCCCCCCCCCAGGCAGGAAGACATTTGTGTTCTGTGTGCCCCGCCCCACCCAGTTAGGAAGACCTTACTTGTGGTCTTTTACATCCCTCCCCTTCCCAGGCACCTGAACTCACACTTTGGGAACCTTCCTGGGTTTGGAACCAAGAGGGAAATGCAGCTGGGATGAGGTGCTCACCAGGATGAGGCTGGAAGTTCCCCTAAACAAGCCATCTTGTGTCTGACTCCCCCCCCCCAAACCCCAACCCCGTGCAAGCCACTGGCAGACTTCCCCAATCGGGCTGGACCCCGAGCCAGTCGAGGCAAGACCCCCTCCAGTCCGGGAAGGACAGGGGCTCCTTCCTCCCGGAGTATCTCTCAGGACGGGAATCCGCAAGCCCACCGCCCTCCTGACGAGGTCAACTCCAGAGTCGGGTCTCAGCCTCGCGGGCGCCCCCTGCCACGGTCCAGCTGGCGCCGGGGCGCCTCCCTCCCCCTCCCTCCGCCGGCTCCCAGCCGGCCGCCTGGAGGGGGCGGCTTTGTTTGCTGGCAGCGCGGGGTGAACCGTCTGACCTCCCGCACCCTCGCTTGTGGTTGTTGGGGGGGTCTCCCCTCCCGAGGGCCGGGGCTGCCGGGGTGCCCGCTCAGCGGCTACGAGGGAGCGCTCGCCTCCCCTGGGGTCTCCGAACCCCGGCTCCGTGGAGGGGTTCGGGCCTCCAGGGGCTCCAGGCTGAGCCGCGGGGGCTGAGGCGCTTTGTCTCGGACAAAGAGCAACCCGCGCGGCGGAGGCGCGGTACGGAGCCAGGCCAGCCGCGCCGCGCGGGGGACGCACCCGAGGCCCGGCCGGCGGTGCCAACAAAAGGCCGCGCGTCCCGGGAGGACGCCGAGACCGGATCTCCCCGCCTCGGCGCGCGGCCGCCGCGGGGAAGGAGGCCCCTCCCCGCTTGGGGGAGCAGGCCTCTCCCGGCCCCGCGCCCTCCCTGGCGCACAGGAGGGCCCGGGACCTGTGCGTCCGGCGCGGCGCTCGCTGGAAGGACCAGCGCCGGGAGGGGGGCACCCACGCGGGCTAGACGCGGAGCGCAGCAAGCTGGGCGCGGAGCCGGGACGGTCCGGCCCCGGCGGTGGGCAGGGGGCGCGGGGTGAAGGGGGGTCCGGAGCGGGGCTCACCGTGATCCGAGGGATGTTCTTCTTGCCCTGGAAGGACATCCTGCTCCTCCCGCCCGCGCGGCCCCCACGCTCGGCCGGCGCGGCCTAGCTCAAGCGGAGCGGCCCTGGGGGTCCCGGGCGGGGGCGCGCAGAGCCCGGGCCTGTACGCGGGGGCGCCGGGCTTCCGAGTGCGAGCACGCCGGGCCGCGCGGCTCCGGTGCCGAGCCCCGCCCCCGGGCCCGCCCCGCCCCCGGCCCGCAGCTGCTCCTTTGCATTCAAGCCCCGCCCCAGCCGTGCTCAGTACCCACCCGCTAGCCGCCCCGGCGGAGGCCACAGTACCCCAGCCGTGCTCAGTAACCCCTCCACCCCGGGCCCCGGCGAAGGCCACAGGCGGGACCCCTGCGCCCCCGTCGCGGCGCGGACCCGCGGACGCACGCTGCCTGGGGAGGGGGAGAGGGCTGCGACAAGTCCTGGCCGCCGCGTGTGCGGAGTTTGGCCCCCGGAAAGAGGGTGATGTCCGGCCAAGTCCTGCAGGCCCCGCCCTCGCCCCTGCCCTGCCAGGGCCCGCCGCCTGCTCCCTGGTGACCCGAAGCACCCAAGGCCACTGGGATTGATCCTAATCTCAAGTCCAGGCCCGGGCGCTGCGGGAGCCGGACTCCCTCCGGGAAGGCGCCTCTGGCCAAAGCCTGGCTCCTTCGCATCCTATGGTCCAGGCCCGGATCGGGACGCAGGGCGGTGTACTGGCTCCGGGACCCCGCGGTGGACACACCTCCCGCAAGGCTGCTCCACGGCCGGCCGCGTGAAGCTTGGGGACAGGAGGAAGGGGACAAGGGCACAAGTTAAGGAGGCACAGAGATAGGAAGGCAGAGCGAGACTGAGACATGCAGGGAAAGAGAGCTACCCAGAGCCCCTGACAGACCGGAGAAGCAGAACCAAGGCAGAAGAGGCCCGACGCGCGCGGGTTCAGGACAGCGAGTTTCCCCGGGGACAGACTCGGCCAGTCAGGGAGAGGGAGGCCCCTCCCTGAGCCCTCACGTCCCCTCGGAGAGGCTGCGGGTTTGGGAAGAGAACCAGCCCCTGGTCCACGCCCCGGCGGCCTGCCCTCCCTGCGGCTTCTCACTGCCTGCTTTTGGGTCAAGCAGGGCGGCCCTCCCAGACTTGCCGCGGCCTCCGGGTCATCTCGGCGGGGCTCGCCGGGTCCCTCTGGGTCGCCAGGTGGCCCGCTGTACTGCTCTCCAGCCCGAGGGCTCCGACGGCCACCGCCCGACGCGTCCAGCTGCAGCGTCTTGTTCTCAAAGGCGTCCTCCACGCAGCGGAAAACGCCGCCGAGCCTGGGCCGGGCCCGCGGGCTGCCTGAGCCCAGCGTCCCCGGGCCCGCGGGCAGAGGCTCCGCGGGCTCCTGCGGCCGGCGTGCGGCCATGGAGGGAGCGGGCGAGGGGTCGCGGGTCCCGGAGCCTCCTGCGGCGGGTGTGCGCGCGGCGCGTGACCCGGCCGACCCGGCCCGGCTCCCCCCGCCCCCATCCCCAAACCGACCCCAAACCGACCCCGAGCCCGCGCGCGGGGCTGGCGCTGTCCGCGCAGAGAGTGCTGAACGCGCCGAGCAGGCCCGAGGGCTCGCGTTCCGTCTGGGCGAAGCCAGGGTTCCCACCTCCCGCCCACCCAGCGGGGCACGCGCTGAAGAGACCCCTGCCTGTCGACACTCCAGCCAGATTTCCGAGCCCCGTGGTAGATCCTACGCCCAGCCGGAGGCTCTGACTCCGAAACGTCTGGCAAGTGGGGAGGGTCGGAGGGGAAGGCGGGGAGGGGCGATGTGCCCCAGGAGAGCTGCTCCTGACCGCCCTTAAGCCCCAGTTCAAGGCTCTGGGGTAAGACAAGGCGGAGGGACTCAGCCCGCCCAGGGTCACAGGACGATGCTGTCACTCTGCCAAGCCCTGCTGAGAGTGACTTTTCAGGAAAAGACATCCAGCCTTTGTGTTCTAACGCAGCCGGCATTTCAAAATGTACGTTTGGACATGAGAGTCACCTCGAGGACACTCGTGCTGGTGTGGCAGGAGCATTTCTGCAGAGCCAGATCAGCACCTGTCCCACCCCTGCCGAATCTCTGGCTTCCACACCACCACCCCACCCCCAGGGTGATTAATAAAATAGCCTCTACTCACCTGTGTGAAGCCATCTGCAAGTGAAACCTGTTGCCAAGTCTCATTCATTCGCAGAAATTCTCTTACTTTCCTAAGCTTTTTACATTTTGTCTTCTGGTTCTCACTTGATAAGCAGCTACATGAAGAAGCCTCCCTGGTGGCTGACCTCAGCCTGGTGCTGCCCGGTACCTCTGATTTCAGAGCCTGTCTTCCAGGTGATTCTCCACAAGGTAGGGTAAGGCTGCAGGTAAGACGCCTGGCTCCTCCGTACGCAGGAGGGCCAGGCTCCCTTCCCGGCGTGGAAACGTGGCACTGCCTTCAGATAACGGACACGGGACACAGAAGTGGCTAGCATTGCCAATATGCCCAAACTTTAATGCCGTGGGAAGAGGGTAACTTTGATATTCTAAGATTTAAAACATTTTTTATTAAAACTGTACAATAATTTACAAATGAGTAAAAATTCTCTGGTATACATCATAGGAATCACAATACAAAAATAAGTGTAAAATTTTGTACTTGACCACCATAGGCACCTATTTTAGGCCTGTGAATACTGTTTAGCACTGAACAGAATATCGTGTTTAGAATGTGGTTAGTAAGAGAACACATACTAGCTGGCATAATGCCATGATAAAACAAGTCCAAACTCATTTTTGCATAAATGCACAATAAAGCTTTTTAAAATACAGTAAACAAATATATGATTTGATACATATATTTACAACTTGATTTTCCTGAGCCTAAATATAAATCCATTTCTGTGTTAAAACACACAATCCACCTTAAGGTTTCAGTGATGGGGTGATGGTAAATGTAGACGGACGTCACAGTGCCTCCAAACCCACTCCCACACACCGACCTTCCTGACAACCAGGGTGGTATGCACAGCCGTGTAAGGCACGCGGGGTGTCCCGTAGGCTACAGGTTCTGCAGGGGCAGAGCACTTTAAGGAAGAGCACAGTCCTTCGGCAGCGGGACTCTAGACCGTGGAAATGAGGTGCACACACACGTCCGTGTCAGCCAGGGGGCTGCGATTCACGTGGATTTCCAGTTTAGACCAACGAAAACATCTGTGCGGTTCTGGGTGTTGTGCACACAGTGGGATTGCGTTGATGCTGTTATGCTGTCAGCACGTCCACGTCCTGGTTGCACAGTAAACATTTCTGGCAACTTCTGACCCCTCCCCTTGTTCCACGAGACAGTGGCATTCACCCACCCTTCTCCTGTTTGAGGAGGTTTGCGACAACAGGGCACAGATACTTCCAGCAAATTCAATCCAGCCCACTGGTTTAGCATAAAAGGTATCCTCTAGGATTTAGAAAGAGCACATTATTTTAAAACGCTTGAATTCTTCAGATGCTCACTGCACTAGTGGCAAGCAGGGACAAATGCTCATATCCACTTTTGCCTCCCCCCACCCCCCGCCTGTTTTCTGTTGTTGGCAAAAGCCCAGTCCTGAAATGCTGGATTTCGTAATCAGGTGAAAAGAAGGTGCCCAGGATACACGAATAAAAACAATGACGTCTAAAGAGAAGAACTAACATTGGGACTCAATGGGGACTTTCAGGAACGTGGCAAGGGTACAAATGTGGTTTGGTACACGGGATATTATTAAAAACATTCACGGAGCCATTTTCGCTACATCCTTTTACGTGTAAGCAACTTCATAGGCATTGGTACGCATCTACATGCTTCTCTGTCCTGCCTAGTTTGCCCTTTTTGAAACTACAAAGCCGTGGTTAAGAACGTCTGGCACGTGTGCGGAGGGAATATGAAGTGCTCCAGACAAATGCAAAATCGGGATGATCCAAATGAACAGGGGCGAAGCTGGGTCTCAACTGCACGTCGTCAGATCCCGAATGGCCATCCCGCACAGCTGCCGTCCCTGGGCAGGACCCACTGGGGTGGGCGGGGCCGCACCAGAGGCGGCAGCGCCCCCGGGGCTTGCCGCGACAGGGTTTCTGGACGCCTGCGTCACACCCTCCACCCAGCCCCAATCTGGGAGTTCACCCGAAGCTCCACAGGGGCTTTTATTAGCTCAAGACTACCGCTTGCCATTCGGTTCTGGGTACATCAAATGTATCCAGGGGATGCGGCCATGAGAATGAGGCAACACTAGTCATGGAGAATGAAACAAGCTTTCAGACTTGGTCCTCAAACCCCAACATCAGGCTCAGCCAGAGAAGCAGCGGATTCACCCTGTATCTCGTCCAAGTGAATACGTAACCGTGAGTTAATGACAACAGAAAGGACGGGTGTCCCGGGACAAGTCTGACTAATAGTACGCTGCCCAGCAGAAACCCTGCACCCACTAGAGAAGAGCGTCTCTGTCTGATCCCGTAAGCCTCCTCCCGATTTCTCCCAGGGAATCAAGCCCTGCCTGGTGCCAGTCATCTGCGCCAGACTTGGACACGTCTTCCGACGCAAATATGAGATGAACCCGACACCTGCAGACAACACAGTCACCCCTCCCTTCCGCTCCTCGGAAACACCGTCTGCTTTTCTTTTACGCGGTGTTTGCCGCACTCTCACCCGGCTGCAGGTGTCACTACGCAGCACGTAAACTTCCCGGTGCCTCAAAAGAGCCCAAATCTTGTCTCCTTGTTGAGCAAGCACGTGCGCACACACAGAGGCTCACGCACACGCACGCGCGCGCACACACACACACCTTGCGAATTCAGCACTGGGAGCGACAACCTCAGGCCAGCAAGGGTGTGGGGTCGATGAAAGAGCCTCTTCCACCCATGAGTCGGGCTGGCTCCGAGTGCTGGAAGACGTTCCTGGGCTGCGGCCAGAGCGCTAGGCAGGAACGGAAGCTTCAAAGGAGCTTCATCGACGTGCTGTTTCCTCCCTGGAAAAGAGGGAAAACAACAGCTTTATTCTAGCGTGAGCCATCCGAGGCACTCTGAGGTTACACTGGCGGTGGGAAGGGGCGGAGAGATGCCCGGGGCACGGGCTCCGCACGGCGCAGTCGGACTCCAGCGGCTGGTGCGGGAGCCGCAGAGACGCGTCCCGGTGCCCCACAAAGCCGTGTGCAGACGTGGCCTCGGACCTGCCTCGAAACGCCGTGGGCAGATGCCCACGCTTCCGCCTGATTTCCATTTCTTCTCGTTACTTAGAAAGCGGGCCTCTGTTAGGTTCCATTTCTTCACTACCTTTTACGTTTTTATGTTTGGAACAGGTCTCCTCTCTGCACAAGGAGAGTGGGCCCCACATCAGCCGTGGGGCGGGGGCAGCACCGGCATCAATGGGGTGAGAGGCGGTGAGGGGCACGGACACCCGCGGCGGGGGGGGAACCCTGGGCCCACACGTTCCTAGGCTAGGAGAGGCTGCAGAGGGTTCTGTGCGTTTGGGGTTTTTCACCTTCTAGTAGGAAGACCCCTCCCCCCAACGCATGAGGCAAAGGAAACCGGGGGAATCACACACACTTCCTGCCCACGTGGCACACATTATGCGCGAATCTCAGGGCCCTGGAAATGAAGCACTGTTCTTTGTGACGTTAACCGGATCCATTTCTAAGTAGGCTCCCCTCGAATCATCCGTTTCTAGGATGTGAGATGTGAAAGGGCCGGCCTGGCCTTTTCACCTTGCAGACTGAAGTCTGAAGTTCTGAGCTTAGAGGGGCTTCCTCAGGTCACACCCCAGGCTGACCAGGGCCAGGGGCCCCGCCCACCTGCCCACCAGCGTCCGCCCCCCAACCACAGCACTGCTTCCCTTGAGCTACGCAGGTAACTGCCTGTGGCATGCATCTCACACCTGCAAACACAGAAAACATCTTGTTGAGAATGACGTGCAGAGTCCTAAAAAGTCATTCCCCAAAGTGGAGGAACAGGACAATGGCATCTGGTTGCCTGTGGTCTCGGGACCCTCTTCCCGGAGCCAGTCCTGCCTGACTTTGCTAACACACTCTGTTCGCTGCCACTGTGTCCAGAAGGGGGGGGGGGGGGATGGGCTTTCTGTCCTCGTCCATGACTGCAACACTCTGCCCCCACACTCAGGGGCACACGCACTTGCGTGGGCACACACACGCACACACGCAGAGGCATGGTTCTGCTTCAGGATTCTAGGCTTCCCAAGCGCCTTCTGCCCCCCAGTCCCATCTCCTCTGGGGGACAAGGTGTTCCTGATCCCTCCCTGTTCTGACCACGGGCCTGACTTCCGGACTGTCCTCACAGCCAGCCCATGAGCTCATCCAGGTTGAAACCACAAAAGACACGAGGCAGGTGAGGGTGAGATCACCCGCTGGGTGTGACCTTGGTCTCACGGCCCCATGGGCTCTTCACCCCCCAAACCCCTGGTCCGGTGCTGGTCCAGAGCCTCCGGTGCGTCTGCGGCAGGAGCTGAGACTGCTGTGGGTAGGAGGGCCCGCTTGCGAGGTCAGCCCTTGACCGGCATCCGGGAGCCCGCTTTTGAGACGTTCCCTGAGCCATAAGGTTGTGCTGGTGGAGTGGCCTTGACCGTTTGCACAAATGATGTGATTTATGGCAAACACCTGTCTCCTTCTGAGGGCCTGACACTTCGGAGCGCAGGGGTGGGCTCCCCAAACGAGCAGCCTCAACAGAACACCTGAACTCTGAGCGTCAAAGGAACTTCTCTGGGGAGACGGACAGTGCACACGGATGGCCATGTCTTCACCACTGGGTAAGGGTGTGCTCTGTGTGGTCCCCACAGGAGGCAAAGAGCCCACGAAATCTGCTTATGGATCCCTCCAGATCCAGCCACGTTTCCTGACTGTGTTGCCGAAATGAACCTTAGCCAGGGCACCACTGTGTGCTGGCCCCCGAGAACCCCAGTGACTCACTGAGAACAGGGGCATCCTTGGAGACCCCCAGAACACACTGCCTCCCACTTCCGGGGGCTGAGGTCGACTGTGAGGCCGTAAGACGGATCAGACACCGTGCCCAGCCTCCACGAGACATCTGCTCACTTACTTGGTCGTTCATGCAGCAACCATTCGTTTGTGTGCGTCTTGGGGCCAGGCCCTGCCTGAGCAGATGTTGGGGCCACACTGGGGACTGTGCAGTGAGCAAGTCGGGGACACTTCTGCCGTGGGCGGCTCCCCACCGATCACAAGAGCCCAGTACGCTGATGGTAACGTGGATTAGCACGGTGAGACAGGAGAGACGTGGGACACCGGAGGGGCTCCTGGCACACGGTGGGGCAGGTGAGACCCCAACCAGCTCAGAGCCCAGGGGGCGGAGGCTGCGGGGCACACGACTGCCCTGTGATGAGGTGATGTCCTGACAAGGGTGGACACCAAGCATCACGGCCCGCCCTTCCTTCCGAAGGGAGAGGCTATGACACAATTTTCATACTGGGCTGCACTGAAGCCCAGGGAGAAGATACAGGAGTAAGCTGATCGCCAGAGTCACAAATAGCCTTCACTTCCTAAGTACCAAAATGAACAGAAGAGGGCGAGGACAAGAGGGTGACAGGCTGGACCATCACCCCGCTGGGGGCGGCAGGGCATTTCCACGTGGGCACCGGCCCACAGCCTCGCTAACGGCTGCAGAAGCGGGACCCCCACGGGTGACGCCCACTGGGAACACATGCAAATGGGATCAGGAAACAGCATCTGATTAATGTCAAAACAGAGCGCGAGGAACAGGCTCCTGCCATCTGTGTTTGCCGGGAATTCTCACCGGGATCTCGACTGTTGCGAAACAGAAAGCTCTTGGCAAAGGAGACGGCGGCTTCCTGGGGCCGGAGAAGCCCACTGCGCTCGGAGCCAACGGCAGATGGTGGGCGCCGGGGGAAAGCCCCAGGCCCGCGCCTCGCTGGGGTTTCCAGAAACGCACACGAGACACGGAAACTCGGCCCCACACAGGGTGGGTGCCCTCCGCCGGGAGAACCCCCCGCGGCCCAATCCTCCCTCTCTGCCCCCAAACCCAAACCCGCCCCTACTTCCTGTGCCGCAGACCCAGATGACCGGCGCGCGCGCGCACACGCACGCACACGCGCGCGCACACACAGCATCCGCTTATAGGCTAAAAACAGAGCCCTTCCACGTAAGCTCTGTTTGTCTGGAAAAGTGTAGCCAAACGTTGTCAAACCAGAAAGAAACAAATCGGCCAAACTAACTGTTTGGGGCTAAGGTCTTTTTTCCCCAAAGCTCTGGTTTGGGGGAAACATCAAGAAACATCTGGCCTCACCCAGACCCAGCTAAGCTTCCGGGTTCCCGGGTCCTGCAGGGCCATCCCACTCGCCCTGCGGATGGTGCCCTGCCCGCCCTCCCCGGCCCCACAGCACAGCCCCGCGGGGCCCACACGGACGCTGGGCCGGTCCTCCCCTCCGGAGTCATCCACCCTCACACCGCGCCCTGCTCCGGGCCCTCCTCCGGCTCTCACTCTGGGGCTGCTTAGTAAACATGTAAGAAAGGCAGCGGCCGCTTCACACAGCAGGCCACAGGTGAAGACGTGCCCCAGGACCCTTGAATGCTATGGTGAAGTTCACGCGTGACCTTGATGGGCCTTGGGGGGACCCAGACGTTTGCCAACATTATCCTGGGTGGGTCCGTGTGGGTGCTCCTGAGTGAGGTTAGCATTTGAAGCGACAGGCAGAGGAAAGCAGACCGGCGGCCCCAATGCAGGTGGGTCTCATCCAATCAGTCGAAGGCCTGAATAGACCAACAAGGCTGAAGAAGAGGGAAACCTCTCGCCTGACCCGTGAGCTAGGAGGTTGGCCTTTTCCCGGCCACAGTCCTGCATAGGAATCTGTACCGTCGGCTCTCCCGGTTCTTGGACCTTTGGCCTCGGGCTGCAGACACACAGGCGGCCCTCCTGGGTCTGTGGGCTTCTCAGCCTCCAATTCCTTTCAAGAATCCCCTCTCTATGACAGGCGGGATAGAGACACGTACGTTCTACCGGCTCTGTCTCTCGGGGGAACCCGGCCAGAACAACACATTTCCAGACTAACCTTCCATAGCTCAGGGAGGCCGAGGTGGACACGGGTCACCTCACCTGCTGTGGCCGCATGACTCAGGGCAGCAGCAGGGCCCGGACCCAGCCTGCTGGCCCCGAAGCAGTCGCCAAGTTTCCTGACGGCAGCCACAGCTCCCCCAGAACCCCACACAGACGGACGTGGCTGGTGCGGCTGGAAAGGGGCTCGGAGAACATTGAAATCCCAGAGCCACTACAATAAGCATAACACCGCGGCCAAGATACGAGGTCCGCTCACGACCCCAATCCTGGGTGACGGGGGGGCAACAGTGCCTGTGGAGGCTCCTCCCCACCGGGGACTCAACAGTCTCAAAGCGGGGCCCCGGGTCCCACAGCCCGTGGCCTCAGCATCCCCGGGACTCGTCAGAAGGGCAGATTCCAGGGCCGTTCAGTCCGTGGAGGAGCTGGAGGAGGCAGCGGGGGCAGCGGGGCCCGGCTGGCTCGGGAGGCGAGCGTCAGGGCACCGTGGTCCCTGGATCCCCCACCCGCCCTTACCCTGATGGGGAAGGCGCCCCTGCAGCCCCACAGCCCACTCTGCCTCTCACCGCCTTCCCGCCTGGACCCCGCAGCCCCGCTAAGCCCCTGTGGCCTCTGCGCGTCCGTGGCTCCCGAGGCCCGTTGCAGAGAAGGCCACGCCAGGCTGCTTCAGGGCTGTGCGTTCTGGTCCTCAGCCCAGAGCGCCGACCAGCTGTGGCCAGCTGGGCCCTCACTGACCCGAGGGTGGTGTCCCCGCAGCCCACACCACTGAGCTCTTAGCACACGAGAAGACAAGGCTGCGGCTCAGGACAGCGGGGACACAGGTGCAGGGTGACGAAGCACCCAGTCCCCAGGTGCCAGGCTTCCCCCGTTCACCACGGCTGGCCACAGGAGAGATGGGGCCCGTGGTCCTCTCCGCAGCCCCCCCACAAGCCCCTACGCCTGGCTATCGGGGAACCATTGCGGTGAGGGGCCATCCCTGGGGACGCGGTGGGGTGGGGGGGGAGGTAATTCCAGAGGTGGGGGCAGGGCAGGACACCTCCAGTGCTGTGTTCATGCTGCAGGGACCAGTGAGGGCTGGTAATGAGCACATCCCCGCCTTCCAACCACCTGAGCACCCAGGACCCCCCAGTTCACATCAGCCCAGAAGTCACCAGGACCAGGGCCGTGCCCTCCAGCAGTGGCCAGAGGGCATTCAGAAGCCAGTGCCTCCCCGTCCCTCTTGGGAGAGAAGGCTGCCTGCCCTCACACACCTACTGTATGCACTCCATTTGGCCAGTCTCCCTGCTTGGTGTGGGTGTACAGGGTCCCAGGCCTCTGCCTGACGACACCCCCTGAAATGCACAGACATGCACACACACACACACACACACACACACACTGCATGGACGTGCACACACACGCAGATGTGAACACACACACACACCCGAATGACAGACATCCAGACACACACCCAAATGCACACACGTGCACACACACACACCCAAATGCACAGACATCCACACACCCAAATGCACACACGTGCACACACACACACCCAAATGCACAGACATCCAGACACACACCCAAATGCACACACGTGCACACACACACACACACCCAAATGCATAGACATCCAGACACACCCAAATGCACACACATGCACACACACACCCAAATGCACAGACATCCACACACCCAAATGCACACACGTGCACACACACACCCCCAAATGCACAGACATCCAGACACACACCCAAATGCACACACGTGCACACACACACACCCAAATGCACAGATATCCAGACACACACCCAAATGCACACACGTGCACACACACACCCAAATGCACAGACATCCAGACACACACCCAAATGCACACACGTGCACACACACACACACACCCAAATGCACAGGGCTGCACACACCCAGACACTACTAAACGCACAGATGCACACACATACCGCACACTCACACAGTGCACAGGCACGTGTGCGGACTCACGCACCGCATGGACTTTCTGCCTGTGCTCCAGCGGTTCTTGGTTTTGCTCTTATGGGGGTCACAGGCAGCCGCTCTCACAGCCCCGGAGGGGATTCTAACTATGACTTCTCTAATAGAGGCATCTCTTATTAATGGCTTCACGGTCACGCTAGTGAGAAGGTCCATCACTGCTGTCATGGAGATGGTGACATTTTTGGATCACCGGGCAGCTGGCCACAGGCGTGAGCCGCTGGCTGGAAAGAATGGAGGAGGCGACAGAGCGATAAAAAGGGGGAGGGGACACCGTTGGCTTCAAGCCAGCTATTCAATTTCTGCCTGAGGCTGTGAGCAAATCTAGCGAAGTCAGAGAACACCTTAGGCCGTAAGGTAAACACAGAATTCTAAGCGAAGAGCCAAATAGTGTGCTCTGAACGCCGTGACCGGAGGAGAGTCCCGCGTGCCTCCCGAGGCTGAGCTGCGTTCCGATGGCCCGGCGACACCCGAGGCAGCTCCTGCGTCAGCACACAGACGGGCTTCACAAAAGAAGGCCCAAGCATCCGCCAGAAGTGCGTCAGGTGCCAGGAAGAGGTCCCAGCACCAACCGGTAGTCGCACACAAAACACAGCGGGGGTGAATCTTAGCGCAAGGATAGCAAGGGTAAAGAGTGCGTCCAAAGGCACACGTGATGCCTCCTTTTCCAAAGACTTACAAAACAACAAAAATCATACCTTTCAGAAACCCACGTGTCTGCCACAAAGCTCTGCACAGGGACGCTGCCCCCGGTCCCAGATGGCAGTTACCTTGGGGGAAAGGGGCTGGCGATGCGTCGGGGGTCCGCGGTTAGAGGTCAGAGGACAAACAGAATGGCTACCGGGCCACTCCCGGACCAGGGGCAAGAGTGTGGCAGGGGCCAGTGTCGGGACTAACGCAGCTCTGTGCACCGGCAGCGGGCTCCAAGCTGGCTCCTGTGCACACAAACGTGGCACGAACACCGTGGCTTCACGTGAGTGGGAGGCTGCACGGGCTTGTCGCCTGCCATCAGACAGGCACACGTCTGACCGCAGCCTCTGACCCCTCCTCATCGCCACCTGGGGTGGGAGCCCAGGCCGAGGAAGCCTCCTGGAGGGCTGGCTGCCTCCGGGGGTGGGGGTCCTGCAGGAACAAGGCAGGTGCCAGGCAGGGCCCTTCGGTGCCCCCAAGACGGGACAGGCGGTGCCTGAGGACAGCGATCCTCTGAACCCAGCCTCCACCCCTGGGAAGAAAAGACTAGAAAAGCTAGTTGCTCGCATTTGGGTGAACCTTCTGCGAGGGAAAATAGCCTACCTTTTGCTCCATAAAAAGTAAATTAATTAATAAAACAATACACATGAATGAAGAAGAAAATTCCATTGAATTGTAATGAAGAAACTACAGATATTTTCGCACGAGGGTTCCTGCTCGCTGTGAACAGAAGCAGCCTCTCCAGCGTGACGCCATCACCCTTCGTGGGCCACCTGGGATGCCACGGCGCACAAAGGACCCGCCACCAGGCTGCTCGCCGGCAGCTGTAAATCCGGGTCTGCTGACAGCTAATGTCACACACGTCAGGCCTGCCCCCCAGCCCCAGGAACCAGTGAGGACCGGGCTGCGGGGTGCGGCCAGTGCGGGGACAGCAGCTAGCAGCACACTGTCCCCGCCTCCTGGCGTGAGGTGACTCAGAGCTGGGGAGGACACTCCAGCCAGGACAGGGCTGACCGCGGGGCAGGGCTTGGACCAGACAAGCAGAGGGATTTTGACCAAAAGGGGGGGGGGGAGAAGCAGGGGGTGGGACACCACAGGCAAAACTCGTGCTTCGACCCAGACGATTCCCGCTGTGTGAAAACGGACTTGGAACCAGTCCCGGGTATGATGCCAGACACCGAGCCACAAGATTCTAGAAGGAAGCACGGGAGCAAACGCTTGTGATTTTGAATCGGGCAGTTTTCTTAGGCCCGACGCCGAGGGGTGGGGGCGGGGGTGGGGGTGACAGGTGGAGGGGGTGGGGATGGGGGGGTGAATGCAGAGGGCACAAGAGGGAGTTTGAGGGTTGGTGGCAGCGTCCCCTATCGGATTGTGGCGGGCACACGTGCGTGCCCAAGCCCAGAGATCTGTACAGCACAGTGACCTTTATGGCGTGTAAATAAAACACAGACCACTCTGTGGGGAAGCCCAAATTGGAACCCAAGCCGCGACACATGAACTAACCGTGGACAAATGGACGGCACAGGCCTATGGGGAAGAGGTGGGAAAGAAAAGGGCTAAGTTAAGTGGGAAAACACTATTTTGACTGGACAGTACCAGCTACAGAGACAGGGAGCTGTGCCCAAAGGCACCCTCGTCGGTCAATCCGTTTCTCACAGGCTGTACAGGTTGGCAATTCTGCCGCTACTCCGTGTGTGCGCTGGGGCTGAGCAAGTGAGCACATAGAGTGTATACAGCCGGAGCCAAAGAAAGGAGTCACAGATGACGGGGGGAGGCCGGATGGACGTTGAAGTGTTAACCTAGAACTGGAGGTATCATTATGAACTCATGGTTTTATAATAGACAGGGGATAGATGATTGATGATAGATAAATAGATAAGTGATGGACGGATGGATGATGAGAGGTAGACGATAGATGGATAGATAAGCAGATAGATGAACAGATGGATGGATACATACATAGGCAGACGGATGGATGGCTGATGGATACACAGATGATAGATGGATAGGTGGACGGATGGCTGGATGGACGGACAGACAGATGATAGATAAGCACACGGATGGATGGATGGATAGATGATGGATAGATGATGGATGGATGGATGGATGGATGGATGATGGACAAACGGACAAGACAGACATATACATACATACATACATACATTCACACATGATAGATGGTAGACAGGTGGTGGGTAGGTGCAGAAATAAACAGGCATGTGCAGAAAGTAAGGCATGTGCTCAAGCAGCACACGGGGCGCGTCAACAGGACACAGGAGCTGCCTGGACGAGCGCTCAGTGGCCGGGACAACCCGACAGGAAGATAAGCAGTGATGGCGCTGGACTGTAGCCCCCAGAATAAATGTCCCGACCCGGATCGCTGGACAAAGAAGGGAACAGCTGGAATGGGGCACAGGAAGCCCGCGGCAGCACCGCAACATCCTACGGCTGCGGCAAGGCCCGCTGACCGCCGCCAAAGTCCGCGCCCAGAAGCTTCCGGAGAAACAGCACCCTTGCGGTCTCAGGTGCCTCTCCCCAGTGCGTTCACCGGGCACGAACAACACGTCTTTGGTGCAGAGCCTGGGAGGTGTTGTCCACCGGTGATAAAGGCTAACGTCACCCAGGATGCATGATGCGTGGGCATCGTGTCACTCGGCTGGGCAAACTCACGGTGACACTGTGGCCCCAGCCCCTCCGGCTGCCTCGGCCGTCAGGGGCCACCTCTCACGGGACATCAGGATGTCAGACCTACTGTTCCTGCCTGCTGTGACAGCCCAGCCCGAGGCCCGTCTCATACATTTTCCCACTTTGACGAGCATTCCAGAACTCCCTCCCTGATGCCCAGGCAGCCGGGAGGCTGGGCGACGGGGCGGGGAGGAGGCCTGCTTCTCTCCGGGCTCTGTGTCTGCACACCTTTAGGGCCGTCTGGCCCCCCTCGAGGGGGCTGCCGTGTGGTGTGTCCCCTGCCTCCAGCCCCGGCCAGCCCCGAGCTAAGGTTGCCCCACGGTGAGCACCCGGAGCTCCGCCCAGGCCCTGGAGGTCACTGAGGGCAGCTGTGTCTGCCCTCCCTACCGGTAGGACCCGCTCGCAGCTCTGGGGGCACCGAGCGTCCTTCCAAAGCCTGGCAGATCCACCCTGCCGCGAACACCGTAGGGCAGGCCACAGAGCCACTGGCTGGCTCACCGGGGACACACTACGGGGAAGGATGTGGGTGGGGCATTTCCGGGGACGCTGGACAGCGTGTTTTCAGAGGGGCGTGTGCCACTGTGACACACACGTTCACTGTCACCTCGCTACGGGCGACCTTTAAGGCTGTGATCGTGCACTGTCCTCGCCAAGCAGTCAAAGGCAAGGGCGGTGTGTTCAGCACTTTCCTGAGCACCATGTGCTCAGCCTGAGGGCTTCCGCACCAGCTGTGAACCGTGGCTCGAGCCCCAGGGACTGCAGGCCCCAAAGCGCATGCTTGGGTTGGAGCTCACGTAAGCCCTCGGGGCGTCCCGGGAGCAGGACTGGGACCAGGCAGGCTCCTGCTCCATTCCGGAACAAGCCTGAGAGTGACCCTCTGGGCCCGAGGCCGTGCCCATGCACCCCTGGAGGACCCCGGGGTCCCACACGTGCCATTATGTGCCCCTTCAAAGGAATGTGTGCCACACGTGCTCCATGACATGAAGACCATGCTGCTGGACCCCTTCTGGATGAGCAGGTGGTGACCTCACACGCTCCCCCTCCCACAGCCCCGGCCTCTGCCTCCACTTCTGCTCCCTTCCCTACACAGCAGTGCACATCCTGGGGAACCCCCTGCAGCCCCGCCACCCGAGGAGCGGGAGCCCCGATGGGGAGACGGCTCACCGAGCAGCCCTGGGTGTGGCCCACCAGCCTCCACCAGCAGCTCAGCAGGCCTCACATAAGTGGCCTCACTTAGGCAACTCCCCTGGGGGCTGAGAGCTCAGCCGCAGCACCCTGCCTGGGCCTGATCCCCCTGAAGACGAGCCTCCTAGCCTGCAGGGTGCAGGGGCTGGGCAGAGAGAGGAGGTGAGGGGTGAGGTCCTGACCCCTGAGCTCAGCCAAGTGCATGACTCTGCCTGAAGGGAAGGGGAGCCTTGGGGGCTGGGGCTCAGGAAGCGGGGGACGGGGGTGGGGGGACTGCTCTGCAGGGTGGAGTAGGAAGCTTTCCTTTACCGAAGCTTCTGGCAGCAGGAAGGTGGGGGTGGCCAGGGCTGGCCAGTAGACCTGTGGGGGCCGGGGCACATTTGGACAGCCCTTCACTGGCAGGAGAGGAGGCCACCCTGGAACTCAGGGATGTCCCCGTGGCACACACTTGGATGCATGGGGGGAGTGTCCTGGGTCTGGGCGAGGAAGCCCCCAGGGGTCACCACATTGAGGGACGCTGAGGAGCCCACACAGGGACGCCCCCAGGGAGCACCCTGTGGTCCAGGGGTGGTGGAGAGACCCCTCCCCGTCTCCACTGGCCGGGACAGACACCCAGGGCTCCCACAGCAGGGCAGGCCCCAGCAAACCGAACCCACATCTCCGCCGGGACCACACGGGACCAAGCAGAAGGAGGTACGGCAGTGCCCGCGAGGGCCCCGAACGGTGAGGGACGGGCGACAGGGAACACCGCCTCCCACGGACAAATGGCTGCGCTTACCTGCTCACCACCTGCGCTTCGGGTTCCCTCCTCGTATCTGCGGGACCACGGGTGCATGGCTGCCCTCGGTGGGCACTGCCCTTGAGGGAGAAGGCCGGAGGTCTGCACCGCAGCTTCGGCCCCGCTCGGCCCGGGGCCTCCGGGCTGGGGTGGCGCCGGGCACCCAGGGCCGCAGTGTCTGGGGTTCTGCGTTCCAGGAAAGCCAGGCCCCTTTCCAGTGGGTCTGGGCCCTCTCGTGTCCCACCTCCCACTACCACGCTCCTCAGTCTCCCTCTGGTCGGTCCCACCGCGCTCCTCTGCGAGGCTCAGGGAGGCCTAGGAGGCCGGGGGTTCATGGCACGGTGCATGCGGCAGCCACGGCTGTTCCCACGGGTGACAGGCAGGGGTGCGTCAGCCAGTAGGTGCTCAGGACCCCGGCAAGCGAGTCCTCCTAGGCCACCTGAGATGGCACGGGGAAACCATCCTCGGAACATCCCCCTTGACCCGTCTGGGGCCTCCCCGAGTGAAGGTCGCCTCTTGGCCGCGGGCTTCATTGTGTCACGTGGTGGGGTGCCTGTGTCCGTTCATCTGAGACGCGTGTCGCACGATTAAGGGGCCATGAGGTGGGAGCGCGGGGCGCCAGACGCTTCTGCACAGAAGCAGCTCTCTGCACCTGCTCAGCAGGGAACTCGTGCATCCCTGTCACCGGGATAGGGAGGCTGCGCCCCGAGGAGAGACCCCAGGGTCCAGCAGCCAAGACCAGGCCTCTTCCAGAGGAGCCCCAGTCAAAGAACTAGTTCTAATTCTGGCTCACAGAGTGGACAGGTGCCCACTCAGAGGTGCTCAGAGCGCCCCTTTCTCCCTCTTCCTCGACGGGCCGGGGTCCGCAGAGATCAGATCCTCGCGGGTCTTCGGGGACGAGACAGGGCGTCTTGTCTGGCGGCCCGGGCACCGGCTGCTCTCTGGTCCAGCTGGAGGAAAGGGGTCTGGCTCCTCCGGGGGCTGCAAGGAAAGGGCAGGACACACGTCAGGGAGACTCCTCTGGACAGGAAGGGGCTGGCGGGGTGGGGGACGGGGACAGGATGCGGCTGCCCCAGGGGGAGCCTCTGGGGACGCCCTCAGAAGGGCAGGGATGGCCGAGCGGGTCGGCGAGGCCAGCGCTGCCTCCGGTCCTCCTCTGTGTGGGAAGGAAGCAGCGGGCAGGCCTTGTATGTGGGCCTGGTCTAACGCCACGGTAACACCACAGCTGAGCATGACTGCGTTCACGTCCGTGGATGAGACCCTCGTGTCACGGAATCCCGGGCACTTGTGGCCGAGTGTCCAGTGTAACCCAATCTCGTGCTCCGTACCACGGGAAAAGGACAAGAAACACGAGACAACCGTGCTCCCCAGCACTGCTTCCTGCCAACGCCACAAGCGGGGAGCAGGAGCCCACCTGGGGTGCCGTGCACACGGCCCCTCCTGGGGGAGGCCCTCCAGGAGGGGTCCTCACTCTCCCTCCTGCTCAGGACACGCAGTGCCCTCAAGCCCTCTGACGTCGCCAGAGCCTGAGTCCCGGCCCGGGCTCTCAAGGCGGCCGGGTGGCTGCGAAACGACCCTTGGAGGCAGCTGGAGGGCCGGGCACTGCCGGTCCCCGGGGAGCAGGCGGGACCCTCGCACACCACGACCAGCCGGAGCCATACTCACCACGTCAGGGGGCCCAGGCGAGCTATGACCACAGAATGAAAGCTAAGGAGAAAAATAAGAACAAAAATAGAAACTGAAAAGGAACGGGGGAGGGCAGAGACGGAGGGAAAGAGAGAGAAAAAGAGTTTGTAGACATCTGGCGAGAAAGGACGGCGATCACAGAGATCACAGACAGAACAAGACGCGCCGTCCGCCGGGCACAGGAGCAGACCCCGCTGCTGTCCTGCGTGCGCGGCTGGCGCTGGGAGGGGCCGTGAGGACGTCCTGGGTCCACAGGGACAGTGTGTCCCCACGCGCCCCACACGAGCGCCTTCACCCATCCCCCCGGCTCTTCCTCCTCCTTGGGGCCGACGGTGGGCCCCTCGCTGGCTGACCACGAGGAGGGGGTCTTGTGGAGCCCCTCCAAGGGCCAGGCAAACCCAGCGCCCTGATAAGACTCTGGTCTCAGTCCCACTGTAACGGTAAAGGGCCAGCAACCCGGACCGATGTCACACTGGGGCCTCACTGGGGCGGGGGTGGGTGGACAGCCAATGCAGACACAAGAGAAGGTCTGGCGGAGGGTCCAGAGCCTCTGGAACCACACGAGAGGAATTCACACCCAGTGTTTAACACCCCAGTAGTTAATGCAGACAAATACTCCCACATTAAGACGCAAGGGAAGACCGACGTTTACTCTGGAGGAGATGCTGCACGCGCCGTGAGGCTGGAGCCCTGAGCACAGCGCCCCTGCGCCCCCGGGGTCTGCTGGAAGCTTCCCCAAGTGTCAGCGTCCACGTGGCAGCAAACCCTGTTTGCAGGGCACCTCTCTGCCATCCACCCTGCACGGTCCAGGGGCACCGGCACGGCAGGGTCGCACGGTTACCGTGACAACCACTGGGCAGATGGCAGTAAAGTGTCCAGGGAAGGGGCAGGCGTTGTCACTGAGGTGGGGGGGTTCCGGGGGGTGGGCTGTCACTGGGAGGGGCCACACCCTCCCTCCGTCACGGGGCCTCTGCGGGCTCCTCCTCTGGCAGAGGCTGAGGACGTGCAGCCCATGGGGCTCCCGTGTGAGCGCCCACCTCCTGCTTTCCCGGAAAGGACAAGGCAGGGAGGTGGACCCACCAGCCACCTCACTGAGCGCTCAGTGGGGAGCTGGCCATTTTAGGGAGACCTACCCCACAGGCGGGACCGACTGCAAGAACCGAACATCAGTGTGACCCCGGAGATGCTAACACATCCCTAAATCACAGGAAAAGAACAACGCCAAAGTAAGCGATGCCACAGGAAGAGGCAGGGCTCTCTCCAGGCACGCTCCAGACACCTTGATTTGGGGACCGCCAAGTCAGGCTGTCACCAAGAGTGGACACAGTGCCTGTGACCTCACGCCTGGCAGGGCTGGGGGTCCAGGAAAAGAGCCAGACCGTCCGCCCTGGGGCCCCAAGCTGCGTGGCCCCAAACCAACTGCACACCGGGACCTCAGGTTCCTAAGCCTGGAAGCAAGGACATGAAGGACCGGAAACAAGAGACTGGGACTGGACAGATGGCCTGCTTCCGAGAGAAAATCCAGTCCTGCAGGAACTTGAGTTTTAGACCAACCGCTTGGGAAACGTGGAGGCATCACGTACTCCACACAGCCACCAGCACCATAAGGACCCTAGGTCACTGGCTCAGCTCCCACTGCTACGGCTGGGGACACGGAGTCCGTGAGCGACACGGCCCCTCCCAGGTGGCATGGCTGGGTCACTGCAGAGGGAGCGTTCCCAGAGCCGGGGCTCCCAGCTCTGCCCTGGAGCCTCTTTCTGACCAACCGCGCCTCAGCCCCCGGAGCGCACGCTAACGACACGTGTCAGCCGTCTGTGTTCCCAGTGAACAGAACAAGCCCCCGAACATGCATCTGTCTTACCTTTTCCTCCAGTTCCTTGATCTGCCTCTTCTGACCTTCTATCCTCTCTTCTAACTCTTTAATCCTCTGCAATGTTAAGAAGAGAAAATCTTCAGTAATCAGAGCATGTATTTGGGGAACCAAGTACTTGGAAAAAACCCTTTCGAGGTTTGCACTCATTTACTGCGAGGGGCCAGGAGCCTGTCTGTCCTGTGTCCGTGGAATGCTGGAGGCCGTGTCTGAGCAGAGGAGTAGCCTCGCTCCCCTCGGTTTCCCTTTTGGACACAGCCATTCTTAGTCGGTGGCTCTGCTCCAACAAGAGTGACGTCTTCCCGCTCCCTACGATTTCAGATCGTAAACCATAACGTTAGCTAGAAACCCAAGGAATCGATTCACGCCCTTCCCAGATGCCCCTACAACAGCACCAAGGCCACAAAGCCAGTCCCAGGGAGGAGTCTCCTCGACAAGGTGACACGGTACTCGAAGCCCCAGTCTTCGCTGTGGTATACCAGGCCGACTGGATGCAAATTTGTGTGTCCACCCTGGAACCGGATGCCGTGTCTGGACCCTGCAAGCAGCCTAACTCTGGCTACAGCCTGTCGGATGGGCAAGAGGGGTCCACAGGTAATGGCCACACTGACCACCCTGAATCTGGCAGAGACTGTTCTGGTAGCTGACGATCCTCTGGTCAAACGTCACCCACCAACATTCACGGGAAACCGTGGTTTACTAATTTATCTGACTTCACAGGTTGAGCCTTTGAACACAGAACCCACCCGTAAAGCCCCCTTCCAGGCCCCAAGGGCGCACACAGGGGAGCAGAGGCACGTCTGTAACACCAAGGCTGCCCAGAGTGCCAGGGCCCTGCACCTTCTGTTAGAAATGGACCTACGGATCGGCTTGAGGTCCCAAAGTGCCCGAGGCTAGAAGCCAGGGGCTTCCCCCAACACACGAGCTGCTGCTCCCCAGAAGACAACTTTACCAGGTCCTGACCATCGAAGGAGTCATTGTAGAGACCTCACAGTCAGGGGTCCCAAGAGAGAGGGATGTGCTACCCTCAGGAGCAGATGGTACAACCCAGGTGGCTGATCAGAGGGGACAGGGAGTCTGGCACAAGGGCCTACCGTGGGAAGGCGTGGCCGTTGGCGATGTGGCCATTGGGGTGGGGTGGGGGGCCATGGGAGGGCGTGGCCGTTGGAGATGTGGCCATTGGGGTGGGGGGGGTGGCCATGGGAGGGCGTGGCCGTTGGCGATGTGGCCATTGGGGGGGGGGGGCCATGGGAGGGCGTGGCCGTTGGAGATGTGGCCATTGGGGTGGGGGGGTGGCCATGGGAGGGCGTGGCCGTTGGCGATGTGGCCATTGGGGGGGGGGGGTGGGGGGTGGCCATGGGAGGGCGTGGCCGTTGGCGATGTGGCCATTGGGGTGGGGGGGGGGGTGGCCATGGGAGGGCGTGGCCATTGGAGATGTGGCTATTGGATAGCACCTGGTGAAGTGCCTGGCCATGGGAGGGCATGGCCATGGAAGGGGATGGCCTTTGGAGATGTGGCCATTGGGGTGGGGGTGTGTGGCCATGGGGGGGCGTGGCCGTTGGAGACTTGGCTATTGGACAGCACACCGTGGAGGCGTGGCCGTCGGAGACGTGGCTATTGGAAGGCACACTGTAGGGGGTATGGCCATGGGAGGGCGCGGCCATTGGTGATGCGGCCACTGGGGTGAGGGTATGGCCCTGGGGGGCGTGGCTGCTGGAGTTGTGGCTATTGGACAGCACACCGTGGAGGGCGTGGCCGTTGGAGATGAGGCTATTGGAGAACACGCCGCGGGAGGGCGTGGCCATGGGACTTCGGGAAAGAAGCGCGCAGCCCCCTTCTTCGGGCACCCCACCCCCACCTGCAGGCGCACCTGCTGTGCCAGCTGCAGCAACTCCATGCGCTCCCGCAGGATCTGGGCATCACGCTCGCGCAGCTCGCTCATGACCTGACGCTTCCACTGCTCCACGGCCACCTTGAGCTTCTCGCGCTCCTCCTGCGACAGAATCTCGGCCACTTTGGCCCCGGCCTCCTGCTGCAAGGCGTCGTATAGCATGGCTTCCAGCTCCAGGATGTGCTGGTGGCGGAAGGGCAGACATTAGTCTTGCCTTCTTCTCAAAGGGCTGCCTGGGCCTGACGGGGGCCAGGGAATCCCGTGACCCCCGGCGTTACAACGTCCCCAGAGCACCCACGGAGGGGACTATTTCCCCTGGACTGGCTTCAGTGACCTTCTGTAGAGTGGAAACACAATCCAGGAGTAATTCGTCCAGGGGCATTCACCTCTAAATTACTGCTCACTCGTGCACTGAGACTTCAGTGGCAGAATTCTTATGTCATGCTAACATAGGGAACACAGGTGAGCAGATATCTGAGACCAGAGTAGGATGACAGCCCCTAGGGAGTCGGGGGAAAGCATGACAGAGGTAGACCTCTTCCCTCGCTCATGGCCTTCATCAAACCCTGGGCTTATGAGCCCCAATGAAGGAAGAGGGGCAGTGCTCACAGGTGTTTGTCTGATGTAAGGACAAAATCGACAGTAAGTCCCTGACTTCCAGCTTCTCTCTGAGGCCAGGCCACTCTGTGGTCCTCAATGACACCTGTGGTGGGTCAGTCATGTCCCCAAGAAGACACGTTCAAGTCCTGATCCCCAAACCCCGTGAGTGTGGCCTTATTTGGAAACAGAGTCTCGGCAGCCGTAATCAAGTTAGGATGAGGTCATGCTGGATTGGGGGGGTGGGGCGGGCATCCAATGGATCGTGTCCTTGTGAGGAGAGGGGAGTTGGGAGGCAGTCACAGAAGACATGGGGGAGAAGCCACGTGAAGACAGAGGCAGAGGCTGGGGGAACCGCTGAAGCCCCCAGCAGCTGGAGGAGGCAGGAAGGACCCTCCCCTGGAGCCTCCGAGGGAGCATGGCCCTGTGACACCGGGCTCTCAGACTCTGGCCCCCTGAGCCCTGGGAGAATCCCCCTTTCTCTCAGCTGCTCCCTGCTGCCTCAGACAAGGCCTCACCGCCACTCTGCCTCGAGGCCCTGTGTGCCGCGGTCCCCACCTCCCGGCTGCATCACCTCCAGTCTCAAGATGATAAATCCCCAAACTGCCTGCACCCGTGGTGCCCAGTACATACTGCTGGACCTGGTTGAAGACGCCACCTCTGCAGAGCCATCGGTGCCCACGCCTTCCGCGAGGCTGCAGCCCTTAGTAGCCCCAGGTCGTGAGACAAGTGGGGACACACAACTTGCACAGGGTCCCATGGGGACAGCTGGGGTCCGGACCCTGCAGGGCACTTGCTCCCGAGTCTAGTCTTCACCCTGCCTGTGAGGGCTCGGATAGAGAGCCCCTCACCCCCCTGGTCCCCAAGCACGTAAGCCACCCTACCCCTCCGTGGGGGACCACGGTCCCCAAACGTGTGCTATTCACAGTTAGGGGCCACAGCGCTCACCGCAGACTTCAGGGGAAGGACCCATAATCCCATAGGCTCCCCACCCGTGAGAGCACCCAAGAGAAGCAGAGAGGCTGACAGGCCAAGTGGAGCCAGGCCCCGGACGCCCAGGCCAGGGCTGAGAGAGCCGGGCTGGGGCCAGGCGGAGTGGGCCGGGAAGTGGCCGTGGGCGGGGACACAAGACGAGGAGAGAGCCGCGTGGGGTGTGGGGCTCACCCCTCTGCCACCTCCCAGAAGTCCAATGCAATGCCCAGAAACCACGAACCAATGCAAAATGATCTCTTTGCTGTAACTCAGCAGCCAAAATGCATACCTTGTTATAAATTCCTAAGGATTTACCAATTTGATCTGGAGTACTCTCAAAGCTCTTTCCTCGGGAAACTTTCCTGGTACAATCTTTGAAAAAACCAAGTTCTTCAACTACAGAAACCCCTCTTCCTATCAAAGCCATAACATCTTCAGAAATGAAGGGTTCTATTTCTTCAGGCAAAATGATTTTGAAAAGTCCTTTCGGCTTAGTGGACGTTTTAGGAAATGAAAATAAATAAATAAATAAAACCTTTGGACCTCACATTTTATTGCTTTTGACAACCACAGAATAAACTCTCCCCAGCTGTCACAAGCAGCTCAAGAGTCCCCATCAACCACCACTTCTTAGAGCAAAAGAGCTTAGGCAGGTAAGATAAGCGAAGCATTTAAAAAATAAATAAATGCAGCTGAGTGTGGGGCTTAGAATTAGCATCACAATGGCCTGGCACAAAGCTGGTGGCAAGAGATGTGTGGTGACTTTCTGTCCCTATGTGAGCCTGAGCCATGGGCCACCTGGAAACTGCCCCTGGGCCCTCGGCCTCTCCCAAGCCTCCCGCAGGAACAGCCTGGTCCGTGCAGCTTCCCCAGGGTGGTCATCACACGGCACGGACCGTCTTTACCCTTTCGAAACCCCAGCCGTGGCCCTGTGTCCACAGACAGAGCAGGGAGGGTGTAAACCCCGGACAGGTACCCACAGGGCACCCCGGCACCGGTCTGTGCCGCCCTCCATAACAGGGCTTCGTGAATGGCAGAAAGAACTAACCGTCCAGCAGGAAGTGCAGGCGTGAATGGCAGGTGAAGAAAACAAGAGACAGCAAACGTGTGTCCTTCCTATTGGAACTGGAGGAAGGGGGCATCACGGGGGAGGGGTGTCCCCGCAATGGTCTTCCCCCGGGGACGGCCCCCCAGCCCCAATCACATCACACAGCCCTGCGGCTGAAGAGGCCACCCTGCTCCCCGACCCTCTGAGGTGCAGGTGCGTGTGTGTGTGTGTGTGTGTGTGTGTGTGTGTGTGTGTGTGATATGCAGCCCACTCTCTGACATCACGTTCACCGGCCTATGTTCTCTGCACTGATGTCACATATAATCAATTCCGATTCCTGAGCTGTATCCTGAGGAATGCCCGGGGCCTGGGGCTGAGCTGTCCCCTCCCTGCACGTGTCTGGGATGCAGGACCAGAGCACAGGGAGCATCGGCGGCGGGGGGCTCGGAGCTGTCCAGCTGCCCCCCATATACTGTGAGCATGCTTCCCACCCGGCGCCGTGGACTGGAAACATGGACCCTGGCACATATTTCTGGGACGGTCCATCAGCGCCAGCTCGGCTCTCTGAGGCCACCTCCCTCCGCCACCTCCTCCGCGGCTGCTCCCGCAGCGACTGTCTGGTGAGTGGGCCACTGTCACCGCCATCGGCACCCAGCAGAGCCTCTGCCCTGCCTCGAGGGACCCTGATGGGTGAACAGAAACATCACGCTGCCAGATTCCAAGCTGGGCGACGCCCGCTCCGCACACAATTACCTCGCTGTCCTCACAACCCAGGGGGCGGGAACTAATGCCTCTGGTTACCGCACGGACGCCTCTGGCCTCAGGCGTCTGCTAGCGGCAGGGTCGCTTCCGGGCCCCTCGGCAATGCTCGGGCCACCTCTCCCGGGCCACCGGGCAGCTCACCCTGAACAGGGTCCATGACATGCACTGGCCTGAGGGACGGCCGGCCCAGGGGAGAGAAAGGCGCACGCAGTCTGGAAGCGCTGCTGAAGGTGACACTGACCTGAGGGGTGGGTAACAGATGCCACCAAGGACACGCTCGCGCCCGAGGAGCCTCCCACCTCCGGGACGCCCCGCAGTGCGCCTCTGAGGAGCAGCCAGACCGTCCCTGATTCGGATTCACCCCCTTGAAACAAAGGCAGCCTGAGGCTCACGTGAGAATCCCGGTTCTCAAACCCGAGTCAGCGAGGACTGAGTCCCGGTGACGGAGCGGCGTCTGCAGGCACTCCCCGGTCTCGGTGCCACCCGCAAAGCGGACACCCTCCAGGCGCACGAGCAGGGACGCCTGCTTCCACGGGGCCAGCCGACGCGCAAAGGCAGGGAAACGCACACTTCTCGCAGCGGGGGCACACGCACACTTCTCAGAGCGGGGGCACACGCACACTTCTCGCAGCGGGGGCACACGCACACTTCTCGGAGCGGGGGCACACGCACACTTCTCGCAGCAGGGGCACACTCACACTTCTCAGAGTGGGGCACACGCACACTTCTCGCAGCAGGGGCACACGCACACTTCTCGCAGCAGGGGCACACGCACACTTCCTGTAATAGGGGCACACGCACACTTCTCGCAGCAGGGGCGCACGCACACTTCTCGGAGCAGGGGCACACGCACACTTCTCGCAGCAGGGGCACACGCACACTTCTCGCAGCAGGGGCACACGCACACTTCTCGCAGCAGGGGCACACGCACACTTCTCAAAGCAGGGGCACACGCACACTTCTCAAAGCAGGGGCACACGCACACTTCCTGGAATAGGGGCACACGCACACTTCTCGCAGCAGGGGCACACGCACACTTCTCGGAGTGGGGCACACGCACACTTCTCGCAGCAGGGGCACACGCACACTTCTCGCAGCAGGGGCACACGCACACTTCTCAAAGCAGGGGCACACGCACACTTCCTGGAATAGGGGCACACGCACACTTCTCAAAGCAGGGGCACACGCACACTTCTCGCAGCAGGGGCACACGCACACTTCTCGCAGCAGGGGCACACGCACACTTCTCGGAGCGGGGCACACGCACACTTCTCAAAGCAGGGGCACACGCACACTTCTCAAAGCAGGGGCACATGCACACTTCTCGCAGCAGGGGCACACGCACACTTCCTGGAATAGGGGCACACGCACACTTCTCGCAGCAGGGGCACACGCACACTTCTCGGAGCGGGGCACACGCACACTTCTCGCAGCAGGGGCACACGCACACTTCTCGCAGCAGGGGCACACGCACACTTCCTGGAATAGGGGCACACGCACACTTCTCGCAGCAGGGGCACACGCACACTTCTCAGAGCGGGGCACACGCACACTTCTCGCAGCAGGGGCACACGCACACTTCCTGGAATAGGGGCACACGCACACTTCTCGCAGCAGGGGCACACGCACACTTCTCGGAGCAGGGCACACGCACACTTCTCAAAGCAGGGGCACACGCACACTTCTCAAAGCAGGGGCACACGCACACTTCTCGCAGCGGGGGCACACGCACACTCAGAGCAGGGGCACACGCACACATCTCGCAGCGGGGGCACACGCACACTCAGAGCAGGGGCACACGCACACATCTCGCAGCGGGGGCACACGCACACTCGGAGCAGGGGCACACGCACACTTCTTGCAGTGGGGGCACACGCACACTCGGAGCAGGGGCACATGCACACTTCTCGCAGCAGGGGCACACGCACACTTCTCGGAGCAGGGGCACACGCACACTTCTCGGAGCAGGGGCACACGCACACTCTCAGAGCAGGGGCACACGCACACTTCTCGCAGCGGGGGCACACGCACACTCGGAGCAGGGGCACACGCACACTTCTCGCAGGAGGAGCACACACACACTTCTCGCAGCAGGGGCACACGCACACTTCTCGCAGCAGGGGCACACGCACACTTCTCGGAGCAGGGGCACACGCACACTTCTCAGAGCAGGGGCACACGCACACATCTCACAGCGGGGGCACACGCACACTCGGAGCAGGGGCACACGCACACTTCTCGCAGGAGGGGCACACGCACACTTCTCGCAGCAGGGGCACACGCACACTTCTCAGAGCAGGGGCACACGCACACTTCTCGCAGCAGGGGCACACGCACACTTCTCAGAGCAGGGGCACACGCACACTTCTCGCAGCAGGGGCACACGCACACTTCTCAGAGCAGGGGCACACGCACACTTCTCAGAGCAGGGGCACACGCACACTTCTCGCAGTGGGGGCACACGCACACTCGGAGCAGGGGCACACGCACACTTCTCGGAGCAGGGGCACACGCACAGTTCTCGGAGCGGGGGCACACGCATACTCGCAGCAGGGGCACACGCACACTTCTCGCAGCAGGGGCACACGCACACTTCTCGGAGCAGGGGCACACGCACACTCAGAGCAGGGGCACACGCACACTTCTCGCAGCAGGGGCACACGCACACTTCTCGGAGCGGGGGCACATGCACACCTCTTGCAGCAGGTGCACACGCAGACTTCTCGGAGCAGGAGCACACACACACTTCTCGGAGCGGGGCACACGCACACTTCTCGGAGCAGGGGCACACGCACACTCAGAGCAGGGGCACACGCACACTTCTCACAGCAGGGGCACACGCACACTTCTCGGAGCAGGGGCACACGCACACTTCTCGGAGCGGGGGCACATGCACACCTCTTGCAGCAGGTGCACACACACACTTCTCGGAGCAGGAGCACACACACACTTCTCGGAGCGGGGCACACGCACACTTCTCGGAGCAGGGGCACACGCACACTTCTCAGAGCAGGGGCACACGCACACTTCTCGCAGCGGGGGCACACGCACACTCGGAGCAGGGGCACGCGCACACTTCTCGCAGCGGGGGCACACGCACACTCGGAGCAGGGGCACACGCACACTTCTCGCAGCGGGGGCACACGCACACTTCTCGCAGTGGGGGCACACACACACTCAGAGCAGGGGCACACGCACACTTCTTGCAGCAGGGGCACACGCACACTTCTCGGAGCAGGGGCACACGCACACTTCTCGGAGCAGGGGCACACGCACACTTCTCGGAGCAGGGGCACACGCACACTTCTCGCAGGAGGGGCACACGCACACTTCTCGCAGCAGGGGCACATGCACACTTCTCGCAGCAGGGGCACACGCACACTTCTCAAAGCAGGGGCACATGCACACTTCTCAGAGCAGGGGCACACGCACACTTCTCGGAGCGGGGGCACACGCACACTTCTCAGAGCAGGGGCACACGCACACTCGGAGCAGGGGCACACGCACACTTCTCGCAGCAGGGGCACACGCACACTTCTCGCAGCAGGGGCACACGCACACTTCTCAGAGCAGGGGCACACGCACACTTCTCAGAGCAGGGCACACGCACACTTCTCGCAGCCGGGGCACACGCACACTTCCTGGAGCGGGGGCACACGCACACCTCTCGCAGCCGGGGCACACGCACACTTCCTGGAGCAGGCACACACGCACACTTCTCAGACCAGGGGCACACGCACACTTCCTGGAGCAGGGGCACACGCACAGTCAGAGCAGGGGCACGCGCACACTTCTCGCAGCAGGGGCGCACGCACACTTCTCAGAGCAGGGGCACACGCACACTTCTCGGAGCAGGGGCACACGCACACTTCCTGGAGCAGGGGCACACGCACACTCAGAGCAGGGGCACGCGCACACTTCTCGCAGCAGGGGCGCACGCACACTTCTCGGAGCAGGGGCACACGCACACTTCTCGGAGCAGGGGCACACGCACACTTCTCACAGCAGGTGCACACGCACACTTCTCGCATCAGGGGCACACGCACACTTCTCGCAGCAGGGGCACACGCACACTCGGAGCGGGGGCACACGCACACTTCTCGGAGCGGGGCACACGCACACTCGGAGCGGGGGCACACAAGCCGGAATCCCCAGAGAATGAGGTTCCTCACATGCAACTGTGTTCAGTTAACTCGTAGCAGCGTCACTTGTCGTGAATCCTACTTTTTCGACTCATTTTAAATATCCATTTGGGTTCTGCCTTCACAGGGCAAAGTGCTGACGGGGCAGTAGGGCATCTCGGACCTCGCTGACAGGGAGACGTGCAGAGAGTGACCCCACGGTGGTCACCCTGGCCCCAGGCACCCGACGTGTGAGCAACTCCCCCCGTTTCTCCCCAGATCTGCACCTGCCCCGCCAAATGGCTCTTACCCTGTGAGCCTGGTCCAAGGACTGCTTCCTGTAATCCAGCTCCTCATCAAGGTAACCCTTCTGCTTACTGAACAGCTCCTGAAACACAAGAGGACCCGTGTCTCGGCCTCGGGCACCCACCTGGCGATATCGTGCTGCGGACACGAGGCAAGACGCCCACCAACCTTCTCGCTCTCCAGGTCAACCATTTTTCGGTGCAGGGCTGACTCCGTCTCTTCGATCTGCTGGAGCCACTGGACACAAACCGAAAGAGCAGGTGGCGGTGACCTTTCCGGTGGCCACGCGGGCACCAAAGCCATCCCACCTCCCCCCAGGCTCCACAGGCGGCCTAGGAGCGGGGGTCGGGTTGGCACCGTGCGCTCCGCGTGCCCAGCGTCCAGACACCCCCACTTCGCCTCCAGGAAGTCTGTGCCCCACTTCTCCAGGGAGGGGAGGGGAGGGTCGTTGGCAGGGGTTTGGCGGGAAGATACACCCGAGAGCTCAGCCGGAGGACGTTCTCCCCCGGTCCCATGCCCCCTGGAGCCCGACTTGCCGGGACTCCCTCTCCCCTCCCTGCCGGAGGCCCCGGGAGTGGGTGCTGACGGCCGGCCCGCCAGGCAGCCTCTGGCTGGGGGGTGGGGGCCCAGGTGGGCCGGGCAGCACCCAGGGGAGGGTCCCGGTGGGGTGAACAGAAAGCAAATGGTACACAGACCCACGACACTGCCTGGTCCTTGGGGAGGAAACTGAGGCAGAGTCGGCCTTGACTCAAAGTCTGGCGGATGTGTGATGTGCACGCACGTGTGGTGGGCGCTGACCGGCGTGTTGCCAGACCTCCCAAGGTGGACGGGGTTAACGGCCTCCCCACCCCCAGCCCAGAAGCCCCTCCTCCAAGGACAGCATCCTCTCTGAGCTCTGAGTACAGAGAGAGAGGCCTGCGGGGCCCAGCCCTGTCCCAAGAGCATCCACACGGGTGCTATGGTTACCTTTTCGGCCAAGGTCAGGACCGTCCTAGCTTGTATGACGACCACTTGCTCCTCGTTGGTCAGATTCTGCACCCAAAGCAGACACGTGTGCAGTCAGGGGCAGCGCTTTCAGAGGTGCCCAGACTGAAATAATGAGGTGGGGGGGCAAATGGGGGTGCCAGGTGCAGTGTGGGTAGGTGAATGGGGGTGCCTGGTGGGGGGTATGAGGAAGGGGATGAATGGGGGTGCCAGGTGGGGGGAACGGGGGTGCCCAGTGGGGGGTGAATGGGAGTGACCAGTGGGATGTATGAGGAGGGAGGTGAATGGGGGTGCTGGGTGGGGGGTGAATGGGGGTGTCTGGTGGGGGGGGTAAGAGGAGCGGGATGAATGGGGATGCCAGGTGGGGGGAATGGGGATGCCCAGTGGGGGGTGAATGAGAGTGACCAGTGGGAGGTACGAGGAGGGAGGTGAATGGGGGTGCTGGGTGGGGGGTGAATAGGGGTGCCCAGTGGGGGGTATGAGGAGGGGGATGAACGGGGGTGTGCCAGGTCGGGGGGATGGGGGTACCCAGCGGGGGGGTGAATGGGAGTGACCAGTAGGGGGTACAATGAGGGAGGTGAATGGGGGTGCTGGGTGGGGGGTGAATGGGGGTGAGGGTAGGAGGTGAATGGGGGTGCCCGGTGGGGGGGTACGAGGAGGGGGATGAATGGGGGTGCCAGGTGGGGGGGATAGGGGTGCCCAGTGGGGGTGAGTGGGAGTGACCAGTGGGGGGGTACGAGGAGGGAGGTGAATGGGGGTGAGGGTAGGAGGTGAATGGGGGTGCCCGGTGGAGGGGTATGAGGAGGGGGATGAATGGGGGTGCCAGGTGGGGGGGATAGGGGTGCCCAGTGGGGGGTGAATGGGAGTGACCAGTGGGGGGGTACGAGGAGGGAGGTGAATGGGGGTGAGGGTAGGAGGTGAATGGGGGTGCCCGGTGGGGGGGTACAAGGAGGGGATGAATGGGGGTGCCAGGTGGGGGGGATAGGGGTGCCCAGTGGGGGGTGAATGGGAGTGACCAGTGGGGGGGTACGAGGAGGGAGGTGAATGGGGATGAGGGTAGGAGGTGAATGGGGTGCCCGGTTGGGGGGTACAAGGAGGGGGATGAATGGGGGTGCCAGGTGGGGGGGATGGGGGTGCCCAGTGGGGAGTGAATGGGAGTGACCAGTGGGGGGGTTACGAGGAGGGAGGTGAATGGGGATGCTGGGTGGTGGGTGAATGGGGGTGAGGGTAGGAGGTGAATGGGGGTGCCCGGTGGGGGTACGAGGAGGGGGATGAAAGGGGTTGCCAGGTGGGGAAATGGGGGTGCCCACTGGGGGGTGAATGGGGGTGACCTGTGAGGGGTATGAGGAGGGAAGTGAATGGGGGTGCTGGGTGGGGGGTGAATGGGGGTGCCTGGTGGGGAGGTAAGAGGAGGGGATGAATGGGGATGCCAGGTGGGGGGAATGGGGGTGCCCAGTCGGGGGTGAATGGGAGTGACCAGTGGGGGGTATGAGGAGGGAGGTGAATGGGGGTGCTGGGTGGGGGGTGAATGGGGCATCGGTGAGGGGTGCAGGTAGGGGGTGACTGGGGGAGCCGGTGGGGAGGGGTGAATTGGGGTTCCTGGTGGGGGTGAGTAGGGGTGCCAGGAGTGGGACTGATGGAGAAGCACAGGGGACTGGGGTCACCTCTAAGGTCACTTTTTCTGAAATTGTCTCCTGGGGTCTTCAACCCCTCTACTCCTGACCCTGGGGACTCCGAGGTGCTTCTCTATTCTGTCCCCTCTGTCCTCCGTTGCTGGTGACCAGGACACTGTAAGTAGCCAGCTGAGGCAGAGGCGGGGGTGGGGGGGTAGCATAACACGGGCAGCGGCAACACACGTGTCCCCGCCGATCCCGTCCGCGTCTTTGTTGAAAGCCAGCTGCCGCATGTGCAGCCCACGTTACTATTATTAAAACACCGCCTGGACGTGCGGGGTGAACACCGGACACTCATGGCTACGAAATGGTGTCCACCCCTCCCTGGCTCTTTGTCTTTTTCTGCTCAGCGTATTCATGCCTCTTCCCAAGGGGCCACCTGGGTGCTCCTTCTGGGCGAGTCTGGCTTTGGGGCCAACGAGCGTCCTCGGAGGCTACAGGCGTTTCACTCACTCGGACCCTGACTCCCACCTGCAGCAGCACCGGGGCAGAGCAGGAGCTGGACCGTCCCCACTGCGGGGCCCAACGTGCGGGACAGCCGTGGGTGCGGAGGGGAAGCAGAGACCAGAGCAGGGCAGAGGCTGCTGGGATCACTGAGCCGGACGACAGCCCCCTACAGCCTGGAACGCCCCTGACTCAGGGTCAGTCTGTTGAGAAAGCCCTCCCAAGGGCAGGGGTCTCTCACCATCCTCTACCCCAGCAGCAGCCAGCAAAGGGGGGGCCGGTGACCAGGTGCCATAGGCGCAGAGCAAGCTGTGTCCTTGGGTCACAGTGACCCCGACTCAGCACGGAGCTGGGCTGGGCAGACGCTCCTCACACCCCCTGCTCTCGGGGAAGCTGGCCAGGTGCCCGTGCACACCCTCCTCCCAAGACAGGAACCGGGGAAGGCTGAGCAAGGGGCTTCAGGGAGATCCTACCAGGACATGGTTATGCCGGGGGCTGAAGGGCCTGCAGCGTCCCATCGGGTGAGCAGCCCGGCCAGGAGGTGACCCCATCCCCAGGCCCCAACCTCAGCCAGGTGCCATCTGCCCCGCCTTCCCGGGGTGACCCATCTCTCTGCGGTCCAGGTACAGCAGTGGCGAGTGGTGCCGCCCACCAGGGAGGGTGGGGATCCACTCGGCCCCTGCCAGCCTCTGCTCAACTCCAAGGGCCCCGACTCTTGAGCAAACCGAGGTCTGGGGTTCAGGCACCCACGTAGCCGGTCTGGAGGCTGCGAGCTTCTCGGAGGTGGACTGTGCCAAGCAGCCACAGCACGAGTATGTCCTGGCTGTGACCGTAGCAGGGGCCAGGCTGTCCCTGTCACCTGCTTCAGGTGCCAGGCCACTCTGAGCTCCAGGAATGGATCTGTGGGCTCAGGCTCCATGGGGCACAGTCTTGGGTCACGAGGTGCGTGTGAAGTGTGCCCATATGCTTAACTGTGACCACCTGAAGGGATGTCCTCCGACCCACTGGCAGGAACTGCCATGGTCTCCCCATAGTCACCTGAGCATAAATCTGAAGGTGTATCCTCTAGGCCCCAATAGCCTCTGTCCCCATACTCTGAGGCCACTTGATGGCCCCATGGCTGTCCTGCCTCCTGGTTCTCTTGAGTAGGCAGCTACAGGGTTGGGGAGGGGCCCTGGACTGAACTGGACAGAGGTAGGCTGAACCTACACCAGCTCTGTGACCCTGAAGGGGTGTCCTCTTGGGCCTCAGTTTCTCCAGCTGTGAATCGGAAGGTTAACCAATATGGTTCCCAAGAGCCTGTGATGGGGCCTGGCAACTCGGGACCGGACCCCATCCTTGCCACGAGCTGAGGCCTCAACGACCTACAGCCGAGATGGGTCTGGGGGAGGGCCAAATACAGCCAGCGGAGCCTCCCTTCCCAAGTGAAGGGGGGCCAAGGACAGAAGGGTTCTTGTCGACACAGGGCCTTGTACACGTCACAGCTGCTGGGAAGAACAACTAGCCCCAGGAATATGCGTGAGTGCCTGGGTTTGGGTGTGTGTGCCTGAGTATATGTGGGTGTGTTTACACGCATTTGTTTTCGCGTTTTTCTCTTTCCGCTTCATGCAGTGCGCTAATTTGACTAAGTGCCTTGCTCTTTCTCAAGAACAGTGACCAGGATGGGGAAACCAAGGTGTCTTAGGATTAGCCGTAGACTGTATGCTTATTGGTATACCTTGGAGGAGGAAAAGTTCTGGGTGGTGAGTGAGGCTGCCTTCTAGCACAGCTGAACTGCTCATTGGACAGGCGACTCAATGAGCGCAGAATGATGGATAAAGGGCAGATAGAAGATGGGTGGATGGATGGATGGATGGATGGATGGATGGATGGATATGTGGATGGATGGGTGGGTGGATGGATGGGTGGGTGGATGGGTGGAGGGATGGGTGGAGGGATGGGTGAAGGGATGGGTGGATGGGTGGAGGGATGGGTGGATGGGTGGAGGGATGGGTGGAGGGATGGGTGGAGGGATATGGGTGGGAGGATAGAGGGAGGGGTGGGTGGGTGGATGGATGGATGGGTGGGTGGATGGATGGATGGGTGGGTGGATGGATGGATGGGTGGGTGGATGGGTGGATGGGTGGGTGGATGGGTGGATGGGTGGAGGGATGGGTGGATGGGTGGAGGGATGGGTGGATGGGTAGAGGGATGGGTGGATGGGTGGAGGGATGGGTGGATGGGTGGAGGGATGGGTGGATGGGTGGAGGGATGGGTGGATGGGTGGAGGGATGGGTGGATGGATGGATGGGTGGGTGGATGGGTGGATGGGTGGAGGGATGGGTGGATGGGTGGAGGGATGGGTGGATGGGTGGAGGGATGGGTGGATGGGTGGAGGGATGGGTGGATGGATATGGGTGGGTGGGTAGAGGGAGGGGTGGGTGGGTGGATGGGTGTGTGGATGGATGGGTGGGTGGATGGAGTATGGGTGGATGGATAAGTGGAGGATAGAGGATGGAGGGAAGGAGTAAAGATGGATAGACGAATGGAGGGATGACAGACAGAGGATAGAGGGTGGAGGGAGGGATGCATGGAGGGTGGGATGAAGGGGTCCAGTCACTCAGTAATTAGTATTCTTCCAGGAGTTTGCCGTAGAAATCGAAACTGTCTCCTCAATAAGATTTGCAGATTATAAATGGTGCCTGCCCCTCTCCCAAAACCAAGGAGATGGGAACCCCTAAGAGTCTGGGCTATCTAAGCTACAGGAAGGAGCTGCAGAGTATCGAGGGTACGGAGAGGGTTCCAGAAACAGGGAAAACACTAGCCAGAAGCACCACTGCCGGAGGGGACGGTGTGCAGGCGGAGGCCCCCCCCACCCAGCAGAGCACAGAGCCGAGCTCCGGGTCTCTGGCTGCTAGGCACCACCCGGCCGGACGCGGGGACTACATGAGAAAGGGGCCGCCCAAGCGCTATGGCCGCAGGGAGGGTGCGGGCGGGCAGGGCAGCTGACTCACGGGGCCCCTGACCCCGGCGGGCTGACGGGGGTGGTGGCTCGCATGAGGAGGCATGCACAAGTCAGGAGAGCGACATACACTTACGGCGTTATCCCCCAGGATGTCCAGCTGCTTCATCAGCTCCGCGACCGGGATGTCCTAGAAAGACAGACGGGCTGCGGTGAGCGCCAGCCGGGTGGGCGGCACGGGGTGCAGGGCGAGGGGGCGGGGGGCTTACCGTCACGCCTTCCGCTTCGCAGTAGGCCTGGAGGGGGCTCTTCCCTTCCGCGAACGGGGTGTGGTGGAGGTTGATGGCGGGCGACTTCCTCTCCCTTTCCTAGGACAGAAAGCGGGAGGCTGGCGCGGAGCTGTGCCGGGGACCCGCAAATAGGGTCCACGTTTGTGAGACGAAGCCCCAAGGGCGGCAGGCGACCCCTGTGCAGACAGACGCTGGCGGAGAAGGGAGCTCCCGGCCCAGACAGGCCCTGGGGATCCGGCTCAGCTCCCCGCCCCCCGGTCACCACCCCCGCTGGCGACCTGCCGTCCACCGTGAACTCCAGGGCTGTCGGGAGCCTCAGGGAGCGGGTCCTCCACAGGCCGACCACAGCGAGCCCCTGGGGACCCCCATCTTCTCACAGTATCGTACAAAGTGTGGTTGCTCCCACCAGCGAGGGTCATGCCCTCGTCGTCACCAAAGGTCCCAACGGTGACCAGGACTGAGGAGGGGGCCCCCAAGGGGTGTGTAGGCGGCCAGCAGGGCAAACACCAGTCCAGATCACTTCCTCACGCCTCACAGGTGGACCGTGCCCCCAGCTGCCTTCACGGGGAGGAGTGACAGTGGCAGGTGAAGGCAGCAATGTGGCCGTCCACGCGTGGCTGGCCCTTTCCCCGAGGGAGCCTTGCTCCAGCTCCCTCCGCTGCAGGAGGCCAGGGTCATGGCAGAGGACAGACAAAGGGCGCCTGGTCACCATGTGGCACCCAGCTGCCTGCACTCAGGGGCTTAAATGAGCAAGAAGGAAACATTGGCCGGGCTGACCACTGTGGTCAGGCGTGTGGCCCCCACAGCACAATGAGGCACAGCCATGATTGTCCAGCCCCCACGGGTCTAGAAGCAGACACTCATGTTTCATTCTTTCGGGGTACGTTTTGTCCTTGTTTCCTCCATGGTTCCCCACGCAGAGAGAAGCCCCCTTTCCAGCCCTCCCTCTTGGGGTCATGAACAAAAGCTCAGGTCAGGAAGGCCAAGTGACCGGACAACAGGCCTCCCTCCGTCCACGGCTGGTGGCCTGCGCCCCTTGTGCCCACCCCGGCTCTGCAGGCTGGTGGCCTGTGCCCTGGCGCCCGCGCCCACCCTGAGACACACCTCCAGCTCCAGGATCCGGAACTCTAGCAGCTCGTTCTGGTCTCTGGCATCCTGGACCTCGTGTCTTAACCGACCCTCTTCCGTCTCCATTTGCTTGATCTGTAAAATAAAAGGCAGATGAGATGCCTGAGGTCACAGGTCAACTCCCCAGCTGTCCTGACAGCTGCTGGCTCTCTGTGGGGACAGCTGACCCACCCCAGTGCCCAGAGCCCTCACTCCAGCTGGAGTCCATGTGGGTCCATCCTAGTGAGACAGGGTTGAGTCTCCAGCCGTTGGTTAATCAGGATGGGGGGACGCAGGGGCAGATCAGGGGGCGAGGAGCCCCGAGAGCCCGGAGCTCGGCCTGGCCATCTGAGCAGAGATGGGGAAGGGAAGGGACCCATCAAGGGAAGAGACGGTAAGATGTCCCTGTATGACAGTGCTCCTTAGAGCCCAGGCTGGCCCAGAAGCAATGGAAGGGCCATGAGCCATCGCTGCCTGACCCCCTCCAGAGCTAAGTTTACTAATTAGGAGGTTGTTTAAACAGAATCAGAAACATGCACGGCCCATGCCCTCCCAAGGGTGAGTGCCACGCATCCTGGGGCACTCGGCCTTGTGAACACAGGAGAGGGTGTTCCAGAAGGGTGTCCGCTGCGGGCGGGGGACTCGGCCCATCCCCCCGAAAGGAAAGGGTGTTCCAGAAGGGTGTCCGCTGCGGGCAGGGGACTCGGCCCATCCCCCGAACTGAGTTTGGGGAACTGAATGCCCTGCTGGGATGCTCGGGGGTGGGTGGAGAGATGGTTCCAGGGGATCAGCACCCAGCAAGGGAGCCGTGCATTCAGGGGCAGGGCCTTATCACAGTGCATGTGTCACAGCTGAGGCCGTGGGGGAGCACCCACAGGCCAAGAATGTGACCCCACGTCCATGGTAGCCAGAGAAAAGTACAGGTTTGAAGTGTGCACAGTGTTTGCACATGGACATTGTGCATGTGTGTGTTTAAATGTGCACGTGTATGTATTGCGTGCATATGAGTGTGTAAGTATGTAAGAAGTGTTTAAATGTATGCATACAAATGTGTGTGCACAGAAGCATATATGAGAAGAGTGAGTACAGGAGTACAATGAGTATGTATGTGTGCACACAAGCATGTAGATATTTTTGTGCACACACAAGCATTTACGTGTGCGCAAGTGTTATGTGTACGAGGGAGTATTTAAGTGTGCACAGTGGTTAAATGTGCTCATGGGTGTGTATGCAAGAACGTTTAAGTGTGCATGTGTGTTTGCATGCACATGAGTGAGTGTGCACGTGCATGTTTAAGGGCACACAAGATTTTAGTGTGCACGTGAACGTTATGTGTGCACACAAGCATTTCCATGCACACACGTGTTTACGTGTGCAGGTGAGCACCAGAGAAGGTGAGCACAGCTGTCCTGATTCAAGATACAAGCGGGAAGCACGTAGGTGTCACTCACTGTTCAAGACATAATACCCAAAGCACAGCCCCGTGTGGGACTGACGGCTTCAGGCGGGGCGGGCGACTGAACTGGGACCCACGGCCTTGGTCTGGGGGCTGCTGGTCTGTGGGAAGCACCGTCGAGGATGTGGCCCTGAGGCTCGTGAGGACACCCTAGTCTGGCTCTTCTCAGTAAGGGCGGCGGATGCCACGGAAAGTCCTTGGCCCAGGGCGAGGGCTGTGGCTGGGAGGGACGGGCCACAACGGCACCGTCACGTAGGCATGACGATGGCGGGGCTGCGGGAGCCAACTGTAAGCCCCGATGGCCTTTCTGCCTCTGAACATGTAGCTCTGGCTCCCACCCCGTTCCGAGCCACCTGCTACAGCACTCTGGGCCCTACCCACTGGGGACGGTCCCCAGCTGCCCAGGTGTCATCTGACGAACCATGTACAGCCCTCGGCCTGTAGTGCTGTGGGTCCCTCCCTGAACCGGCCCCAAGAACGGGCTGGATCAGAGAGGTGGTGATGTAGGCGGAGGTGCCCACGAACGGACGTCTCACGTCCAGGGACAAGGGGAAGCCAGGCAGCTCCTGGGAGGAGCTCAGGCCACTAACAGGCACTGGCCAGCTGTGCACCGTGTTTCCTGACCAGTCACATAATGTCTTCCAGCCAAAAAGCCCCAGTCTGGAGGCAGGGTGACAGGGATGACAGCATTTTGGAGCCTCCTGTTAGCCACAGCTAGGAGAGCCCATGGCCACGGCCATAGCCACTGCCAGGGAAGCTTTGGTTACGTCACACGCCCTCACAGTTGCGCGGTGGTGACAGAAACTGAAGCCCAGCTCCCGGGGACCCTCAAAGGACCTCTTCCCGGAATACAGTGTCCTGGCTCAACAAGGCTTCTGAATGGGGTGACTCCAGTGGTTTTGAAAGGACAACTCTTCCACAGAGCCTGCCTGGCCCTCGCCAACCACAGAGCCCATCCGTGGGACAGAACAGGAGCCCAGACGCAGCTCTAGACGCACGGCTCACCGTCTCCAGGAGGTGGAGGGGGCGGCCTCCCGGGAGTGAGCCACCAGCAGGCCCGGCGAGGGGGCGGCCACGGAGGCTCTGCCGAGCGACCCCCCCGCCCCCCCACCCCCAACCCAGCAGCGCTGGCCGCACACGCCCGGGAGCACAGGGGAGGCGGCCAGAGGGCCGGACGGCCACAGACATACCTTCTCCACGAGCTCTTGGTTCCTTCGATACAAAGCTTGCTTCTCTTCAATCCACTTCATGTCCTTGGACGCAGAATCAAATTGGAGAAACAGATTCGCCACAGGGTTAATCTCAAAGTCAGCATTTAAATCACAATTCAGCAGAACAGAGGATCCGACCAAAGGACTCAACACCCAGCTTCTGACATGACCACCTGGGACGGCTCATTCGCACAGCTAATGAACACCTCTGATTTCACCCTGTATCTCCTGGGAGGGGCCCGGACAGAGCAGACGGGGGCAGCACCGCTTCAGGCGGACCCCTCGCGCCCCCACGTGGACAGCGCTCCCGGCCAGGCACCAGCGGCACGTGGTACCATGTGGACGTCACGGGTCCGGGGACCCTGACTGGAGCCGGCGGGAGCCAGGTTCCCTTGACGGGGTGGGAGGGGGGCGCCTGGTCCATCTCACTCTCGGACACTCAGACGGAGGCATTTGTGCAACAGCGAGAGACCTGTGTGGCCGTCCTGTGGACCCCGCCCCAGGGTCAGGCCCTGGGGGAAGCACAGGGTCTCTGGTGCGCCCCCTGCCCCCTGCCCCCGCAGCGTTTCCAGTCAGGTGTCAGGAGGAAGGCCTATTGCCCCAGCTTCTTTCCAGCAAAGTCATCTTCGAAGCTTGAAAGATTCATCTCAGCAGATGAAAGGCAGCGTTGTCTTTTCTCCTTCTTCTCCTTCTTCTCCTTCTTCTTCTTCTTTTTCTTCTTCTTCTTCCTCCCCCTCCTCCCCCTCCTCCCCTTCCTCCTGTCCCTCCCTCTCCTCCTCCTCCTCCTCATCCTCCTTGTGTCCCAGATACCACCACTGCTCCTATCCAGCATGGCGTGGGGCCCAGGGATCTCACTCTCGAAGTCCAGGCAGGGTCCGTGAGGACTGTGCGCAGCTCGGCTCCAGAACGCCGTTCCTGCAGCCCAAGTGTGCCGTGGCCCCGGGCGGAGATGTGGTGGCCGTGGTGGGGCGCGAGCCAGTCTGGCGCTGAAGCCTGGCCGCGTGCTCAGGCAGGGGCGCTCACAGTGTGGCCCCGGTGTCACTCAGGCCCTCCTCTTGTCCGGCCGGCCGTCCACCCGGCAGTTAACACGTCGAGGACCGCCGTGGGTCTGCACGGGGCTCGGTGCTGGGCCAGGCGCCTCCCAGGCAGACCCTCCCAGCCCTACGTGGACGTCGTCCAGCCGCATCGTGGCTCCACCTGGAGCTGTGCCATCCAGCAGGTCACAGGCCCGAGGGCATCCTCCCGCGGGGTTCGAAGAGCCCCGAGGTGGTGAGGGAGTGAGTGACAACCTCCAGGGGCCTGAAATCCTGGCCCCGAGCTGGGGGAGAGACGGGGCCCACCCAGACCAAGCCCAGAGAGGCCACGCACTCTCGGCCGGGCGCGTGCCCGCCCCGTCAAGGCTGCTGTCTCCTTCCTCTGGATACAGATTCCTTCCAGTTTTCACATTTTTGATTGAGGTGTGAGTCTTTAGTGCGCAGCCAATAACTTTCACCTGCACGCGCGCACACGGGCCGCCGCCCTCCCCAGGAGTCCGTGCCCCTCAGGCTCCCTCCGACCCCCTGGAGCCCCCCAGGGACCCGGGCTCCACACACCCACCTGTCCCTGCTCAGCCAGGGTCTGCTCGAGATCCTCTATCCGCGTCTGGGCCCTCTGCACCTCTGCTTGGAGCTGCTCACGGGTCTGTAGGATGGGAGGAGACATACATCCAACTTTCTCTAAAAGCCAGGACATACCCACAGGGACGGAGACTCTCAGCGACCTTCTGGCTTCTGCCTCCGCCACCTCTGCTACCGGAGAAGAGGCCGTTCTTCCCTTTGCAAGGAGTGCTCAGCACCGAGGGAAGAACTCTGAGGCTGGTTTGAAGCAGGCGACCTCACTTAGACCACAGGGACGGCCTGCAGACTGGCTCTGAGAGCGTGCTGGTGGAAGGAAGTCTGTTCACAGGATCGAACAGCTGATGGGCTGGGCCGGGCGCGGCCCAGGGGGGCTGGTTCCAGTCTCGAGGGCGACAGTGAGGACACTGGCAGGGCTTGGCCATCTGCCCAGCAGGGACCAGACGCCCTTCCCTTCCCTTCCCTTCCCGCACAGGCGCCCTCTGCCGGTCCTGGCTTCACCTGGATTCTGCTTGCTGACTTCACTCACTTTCTCCCCCCCGGGCCCCCTGTGGAAGCCCACTCTCACTGCCCTGGTGCATGCAAGGCCCCCGAGGGTCCAAACCGCCCTCCTGGGAGTTCATGCGCACTCGTGAGGTCCAAGCTATAGGGCACTCCATTCTTCTGGTGCTCCTGCTCCCCGAGGAACAGCCTCCAGGGCAGATGAGGGCACAGGGTCAGAGGTCCCTCAGCTTGGGGAGGGCAGGGTATCCCCTGGCCGGGCCCTGGGTGCCTCTCCTCATGACATCGGTGGACCCAGGCTCTCCCTCCCCCGTCCCCTCCTCTGGCCTCTGCTCTCCATCCGCAGAGATGAAAGTGAAGCTGGCCGGGGTCCTAGCTAGTCCCCACCCGATTCCCTGGAGGCCCAGGGGCTCTCCAGGCAGCCAGGACATATACGGTCTAGGGGAGGGGACCCCGCTGACACTGCGCCCTGGTTCGAAGACGTCCATGCTCAGCCGGCCAGCCAGAGTTGCAGAAATGGCTAAGTGGTGTTGTCCCGTGTGGCTGGGGACAGAGCTGGCCCCCAGGCCCCACAGCAGCAGGGCAGAAGACCCACAGGGACGAAGCTTATCTCTCTATGCTGGGCATGCCCTCTGAGCCCCGGCAGAGCAGGCCACGCATCAGGCACGGGGGTAAAGGGGGTTTGGGGGAGGGCGGCAGGACACAGCCCCTCACCACGGCCTCCCCTGGCGGCCGGCAAGGGCACCTGCCTTTGGCAGATGGACCATGGGTACCTGGCCCAGGGTCCAGGGAAGCAGGGGCAGGAGGAGACACCACCTGCTCCCGGCTGGGCCTGCCTGGCGAGGCTCAGGGGAAAGGGGGGCACGGCATCCGAGCTCAGCGTTTACCGGACAAATAATCTTGGCTTGTTTCAAGAACCGAGCTGCGATGCCGGGCCTCCTCCGGCTCTGGGCCTCAGTTACGGGGAGGCCCCAAGAGCGCCACCAGCAGGTTGGCCAGGAAGCCGACTTTACCTTGTCCGCCAGCTGCAGTGCCCAGAGGGACAAACCTGGCTCTCCCGGGGGGCCACCGCTCACACCTGTGCCCGGGGCTGCCCTGGGGTCCCACCCGCGGCCGGCCAACGGCCGGCGCCACTTCCCAAACACGGGCTCCCGATGGCCTCGGCGAGCATCGCCGGGCCCGACAATAACCGCGGGACGTGGGAGAGGACTTGGCCCGGAAGGCGAAGCGATGCCAGTGTCCCTGCCAAGGCCGGGGGGTCAAGCGGGGAGGAGCCCCGGCGGGAGCCGGAACGTCGTGGAGTAGAAGTCAGTTAGACCTTAACTTCTCGCTCTGCGTCCAGCGTCCCTCCGACCTGCTCCTGCAGCAAGGCGTAGGCTCGCTGCAGGGCCTGGTACTCCATGGTCAGCTGCCGGAACCTCAGCTCTGTCTCCTCCTTGGCCACGCCCTGGAGAGGTGCACGGAGACACGCTGTTACCCGGGGACGCGGGGAGGTGAGCCCGGAGCCCCCAGGGACAAAGGCCCAGCGGGCTGCACTGAGGCCAGGGTGAGCCTCAGGGGCCGGGAGCCCGGCCAGGGCCTCAGCTGGGGCCCCCGTGCGGGCCAGGTGAGCGCTGGGCCCGAGAAGGCGGTTCCTCCCCACCCCACCGCACAGCTCAGGCTCCCTTCCCACGGCCATCCCCAAATGTCTTCCGGCCGCAAGGACACCCGGTGTCCCTGGGAAAAGGCGGGGGCTGCGGCTGCCTTGGCGGGGCCCCAGCGGACCCCGAAGTGTTTGCTGCTCCAAGGAGAACACCCCGGTCTGCTGTGGGAGGGTGGCTGTGTCTGAGAGTGACCGGAGCCCGGCCCCTGCTCCTTATCCCCGGGGCCACTGGCAGCAGCTGGGCTACCATAGCTTAGGTCTCTACGTGGGTCGGTGGCCATGGGGCCACCTGCCCGGATCTGCCAGGGGAGGCCTGGCTCCTGGCCTGAGTGCCCCTGGACAGGTCCGTGGACCACCTGCCACTACGTGTCCTTCAGCCACAGGGGCCGGGCGGGTCAGACCAAACCCAGCACGGGCTTCCTGCCACGTGAGGGGGCTCAGATGTCCGCCTGCATATGAGGGCGGTTCCTTCCGGAAGGAGGATTGGGCAGGACAGGCTGGCTGGGCTTTTATCAAAGACAGGGCTGCTCCTCATTGTTTTGTTGCCTTGATGTACGTCTCGGCGTGGCCCGGACCCCAGGGCAGCCTGCGAGAGGGCAGGGGTGCAGGCAGCCAGGGAGAGGCACGTGGCCCTCCTTGCCAGGTCCCTGGACCCCCGGAGCCCCGCCCCGGCCCGTGCAGAGGCCCCATGGGACGCTACCTCATCCAGGTCATCGTCGGGGGTGCACGGGGTCTGGTCCGTCCTGTCCGTTTGGTAAGAGACAGAGGAGCCATCAGATTCCAGGGAAGCCTCTTCGTCGTATCCAAAGAACGTCTCCACCACAACCGGCTTCTGACCAAGAGGGACCGGGTTAATCCACACACGGACCCATGTGCCCTCCCCACCCCGTGTCCACTCTATCCAAGTCCCTCCTGTCAGTGTCCCCGGCGCTCTCCCAGATACAGGCCCAGACGGTCCCAGGAGCTCCCCGCGCCCTCCTTCTGCTGAGTCCCCAATGGGGCCCTTCACGGTCAGGCTCATGAGGGTCACCGGTCACTAAGGCTGGAGGGCGCCGTGGCCGATGCTCCCTGCCTTCGCCATCCCGTCCTCGGCTGCTGAACCTGTCCTGCACGTTGAGGGCTCCTGGCCTTTATCCCAGTTGCCCGGATTCTCCCCACTCCTGCCTCACGGAAGCCCGGGGAGCAGGGGGGCCTGGCGGAGAGCAACAGGTCCACTCTTACCACTGCACTCCCGGGCTCCCAGGCCTCCAGAAAAATCTCTAAATACTCTGCCATAATCCCAAAGATAGAGACCCCCAAACCCTCTCCCTCCTCCCTTGGGCCTTTCTGGGGGCCAGAGAAGCCAGCATTTGTGCCTAAGGAATATCTCACAGCCTGTGTGAGGAACGACCACTGAGCATTCAAAAGCCAAACGAGAAAACACTCATTTTGTAGAAAGCAGCGCACAAGTTACTTCCTTGAGGCTATCTCCTGAATCTCCTTTTTTAAAATTAATTAGTTAATTAATTTGTTTTTGAGACAGAGTGAGCACAAGTGAGGGAGGGGCAGAGAGACAGAGCGAGACACAGACTCAGAAGCAGGTTCCAGGCTCTGAGCTGTCAGCACAGAGCCCAACATAGGGCTCGAACCCACAAGCTGTGAGATCATGACCTGAGCCAAAGTCGGACGCTTGACCCACTGAGCCCCCCAGGTGCCCCCTCTCCTGAATCTCCTCTAATAAAAAGCACACATTTATTGAAAAAGGTTGTGCTTCCAATTCCCTACGGGCGCACGCATGCCTGGGAGGGACCTGTGTGGGGCCAGCAGACAGGTGCTGCAGCCTGCAGTGCTGGCCGGGGACCATGTGGTGACGAGGCAGGCCTGTGGACTCCAGCGCAAGAGGGAATTCTAACTCCGAGCTGGCAGAGGAAGGTCAGGGTCCAAGGCTAGCCCCTCCTCCTTGCCGTCAGAAAGCATATCTTCTCTGGGAAAGTTAAAAGCAACAAGGTAGGATTTCTAAATTTAAAATTATAATCATTGTATTGATTTGGGTTCATTTTGGTTATTGTACAGTAATGATTTTTAAAAACAATTGGGGCACCTGGGTGGCTCAGTCGGTTAAGTGTGTGTGTGACTCTTAATTTCGGCTCAGGTCAAGATCTCATGATTTGTCAGTTCAAGCCCAGCATCAGGCCCTGCACTGACAATGTAGAGCCTGCGTGGAATTCTCTCTCCCTCTCTCTCTGCCCCTCCTCTGCTTGTGCTCTCTCTCTCTCAAAATAAACTTAAAAAAATAATAGAATTATTAGGGCACCTGCGTGACGCAACCTGATGAGCGTCTGACTCTTGGTTTCTGCTCAGGTCCTGATCCCAGGGTCGTGGGATCGAGCCCCGCATTGGGTTCCACTGCTTAAGATCCTCTCTTCCTCCGCCCCTCCCCTGCTCGTGCACTCTTTCTCTCAAAACAAATAAATAAACATTAATAAAAAGGAAATAATAAAATTATCTTCTTTTCACCTCCAGAGAGAAACTCACTCCTGTTAAGTGGCTTTTAAAAACACGCATTTTGTGTGTGCACATGTCAGTGCTGTCTCCTTTACCTTGGGGAGTTTCGCCATTTTCTTTCTTTGCTTTCGAAATCTTAAAAGCTTATCTCGCTCCTGCAAAAACCAGTGGAAGAGATTTTGTGAGTGGTTGAGCAGCTCAGTTAATGTTCCCGCGAGGTTATCCCAACGGACTTGCAGAGCGCTTTCTGGATGGGCACGCTGTATGCTCATGAACACACGGCCCTGCTCAGGGAGGACCATCACGCTGCAGGTGCTGATGCCCTGTGGCTTCCACTTGGGCTGAAGTGAGTGACGGCCCACGTTGGGGGGGGCCCTCGCCCCACCCTGCTCAGGGTGCAAAGCCTCCTTCAGAGTGTGCGGGCGGGAGGGGGGGTAGGGGTAGGGGGCGGGCTCTGAGCAGCACGCACACCGGAACCGGAACCGGCAGGGACGGTGGCCCAGCCCTGCTCCGCACTGTCTGAGCAGGTGTCTGGAAAACGGCAGCCCTGCACAGGTGGAGACGGATCCTGCAGAGACAAAAATCCCGTTTCTCCCCAGGGAGCTACACTGTGTTTCCGTGGCCCTGACCACGCGCCAGCCACACTTAGACTGCTGGACCACGCCGGCGGGGGGAGAAACCCGTGGGGGTGCGGTGCCCCAGGGACGGCAAAGCTGGGTGCCGGCTCCTGCAGGCATCACCAAAGGCCATGTGGGGCACCTATCTGACCCTAATGGATGGGCTTCTCGGCCACTGCTGCAAAGCCTTTGGGCAGGTAGCAAGTGCTGTGTGGGCACAGCCACCTTTGTCTGGACTGGAAGGAGCCACCAGCACCAGGGGTCCCAGGGACAAGTGCCCTGGAAAATGGGCGTGGATGTAGGAGAGAGAATTACTTACCAGCACACTCTTCACGTAGCCGGCAGTTTCGAGGGTCTAGGGGGAGAACAGCATGTTAGAGAACTGGGGGCCCAGACCTGCTCCTGCGGGAGACCCCGAGCCTGCTGGCTGCCCCAATTTCCACTGCCTGGAGAGGGAGCATGTGACTTGGCCCTCGCGGTCCTTTCTCCCTCCCAAGCTGACCTCCCAAGGGCACCGTGAACCTGCAGAAGTGCCCAGGGGCCCTCAGCTCAGGGCTGAGGTCCTGTCACCTTCCTTTCAGAAACTGAAGTAATGTACAATTGTAATCGACCAAGATTTCTTCCTTTTCCTATATTCCCCCGTAGATTCTCATTATCGTGGGCATCGACGGTCACTGTGTGCTTGAATAAAGAGGTCAGCTCTCAGGCACGGCCAGAGGAGGCTGTGTTGGGGGGACGCCATCCTGCAGCCCGCAGTGGGCAACTTCCTGCTACTCTGGAAGCAACTTACGTTGCTTGGGGCAACTGGCCTTGGGGCGCCCGGATGGCTCAGTCCATGGAGCATGGGACTCTTGATCTCAAGGTCTTGAGTTCAAACCCCACGATTGGCATAGAGCTTACTAAAAAAACCAGGAACAAAAAAAAAAAAAAAAAAAAAAAAAAACAAGCCAGGCCAGGCCAGCACTTCTGGGCCACAAGCCACACCAGCAAGAGACAATGCTGTCCCTTCGGATGCCCCTGGAGGTCACAGAATGACCAAGGCCACTTGCTCTGAACAGATCTGAATGGACCCCAACAAGAAGCAGAAGGCCCCCAAGCAGGGTAATTGGAAGGGTCTGATGCAGGACTATTTGCAAAACTGTACTGGGGCTGTAGGGGCCACAGGGATAGGGCAGTGTAGCGGGCTGGATGGGCCCCCCTCCCCGGGAATGCCCAGAACCTGGCTCTGGACCTTATCTGGAATAGCGCCTTTGCAGGTGCTTTTGAGTCAGGGCTCTGGAGGTGAGACCATCCCGGATTAGGGTGGGCAGGTGTCCTCAGGAGAGAAGAGAACGGGAGGGACACAGAGAGCAGGCCCGCGGAGACAGGCGGAGCTCAGAGAGAGGAGACGTGGTGATGAACGGACCCCGCCCTGGCGCTCCCTGAAGCAGCGGGGCCCTGCCCGCACCTTGACTGGATTCTGGCCTTCAGACGGAGAAGCGTGCTAGCCCCCAGGTGTGCTGCTCTGTCCCGGGGTCCCAGGAGCTAACACTGCGGCACTGCTGCCTTTGAAACCTCGGGTCTAAAGCGAGGAGGGGACCACGCAGTTTTAGCGCTGGGGCCTGACAGCGGGGCCCCTAGGGAGGGCCGGGAGGACTCCCCTGCTGGGTTCCCCAATGCAAGGATCCTGTGGGAGGGGAGGGGCCGAGGGAGGGAGGAGAGGGGCCGAGGGAGGGAGGAGGGGGAGGGGCCCAGGGAAAGAGGCGGGGCCTATGAGGACAGGGGCTGAGGGAGGAAGGAGGGGAGGGACCGAAAGGAGGAGGGGAAGGGTCGAGGAAAAGAGAAGGAGAGGGGTTGAGGGAGGAAGGAAGGAAAGGGCGGAGGGAGAGAGGAGGGGCCTATGGAGGAAAGAGGGGAGGGACCGAAGGGAGGAGGAGGGCAGGGGCCGACTGAGGGAGGAGGAGAGGGGGCCCAGGGAAGGAGCAGAGGAGGTGCCCAGGGAAAGAGGAGGGGCCGAGGGAGGGAGGGGAGGCGGGGCCTAGGGAGCCGGGAGCGGAGGGACCGGAGGGGGGAGGGGAGGGGCCGAGGGAGGAGGAGGGGGGGTGCCCAGGGAAAGAGGGGGGGAGGGGCCCAGGGAAAGAGAAGGGGGCTAAGAGGACGGGAGGGGAGGGGCTGAGGGAGGAAGGAGGGGAGGGACCAAAGGGAGGAGGAGGGGAGGGGCCGAGGGAAGAAGGAAGGGAAGAGCCCAGGGAGAAAGGACGGGCCTAGGGAGATGGGAGGGAAGGGGCCGAGGAAGGGAGAAGAACCGAGGGAAGGAGGAGGGGAGGGACCGAGGGGAGGGGGAGGGGAGGAGCCCAGGGAGAGAGGAGGGGCCTAGGGAACGGAGGGATGTGATTGAGGGAGTAGAGGGGTGGGGCAGAGACAAAAAGAAAGAGTGAAAGGGAGGGGCCAAGGGAGACGGGAGGGGTGGAGGGGAGGGGCTGATAAGCTGTAGGGGCGGGGCAGAGGGAGGGGAGGGGAGGACAGGGTCGAGCGGAGGGGCTGGAGGAGGGAGAGGTGGGGCCGAAGAAGATGAGAAGGGTGGGGCCCAGGGACGAGGGAGTGGAAAGGGCTCAGAGGTTGTGGGGGGGGGAAAGGGGCGGAGAGGGAAAGGACGAGAAGGGAGGGGATAAGGGGAGGGGCGGAGGGATAAGGGGAGGGGCGGAGGGATAAGGGGAGGGGCGGAGGGATAAGGGGAGGGGCGGAGGGATAAGGAAGGGACAGGACCCGAGGGAGATATGAGGGGGCGGGGCCGAGGGCGATGGGGAGGGCGGAGGCTGGAGGGCACAGGGGTGGCGCGGCGGGACGCGAGTGCCCCGCGGAGGGGACGCTGGGCACCTTAGAAAGCTCGTCTATGAGGTTCTGCTGCTCCACAATTTGAAGTTTCAAGAAGTCAACTTCTCTTTCGTCCTGACTTTGATCCAGGTCGTTTAAGGAGCTGGGTCTCCTTATGATCCCGGCTCTTTGTCTCTGCAAAGCCAAGCAGACCGCGGCGGTGGATGAGGGGTCGACCGGGCGACGGGGGAACGGGGTCTTCTTTGCCAGCGGGCACGCGCAGCCCGTCTGCTGGGGGACAGGGGCCCCTCTGCTCGGGCCTCGGGGCAGCGGGCTGCAGGGCCCTGGGGACACGCGCGGGGCGAGTCTGCACCCCAGGATGCGACGGCGTGGGCGGCCTGCCATCCCTCACCCGCCGCCTCTTCCCAGCTCAGCGCGGGAAGAAGGCATTTCTGCAGCCGGGTGCTGAGGACACCCCGCTCCCGAACGTCGTACTGAGTTACTCTTTGGCTAAACTCTCGCCCGCGACCTCTGGGGCCTTTGGGACGGAAGGGACGCAGGAGACACCGGCTAACCATCCCACCCTCCGTGGATGTGCAGGAGTGAGCCTCCCCCAACGTGGGGTCTGCGGGGTGCTGCTCGGCCGACTCCTTCCCCTCCACGCAGGCGTTCTGGGACTCTCCCCATCTGTGCCCGAGAGTTTTCAGAGTGAGAACAGGCGCAGTCCAAGGTCCTCGTGTTATACCCGGCAGCAGGCCTGGGGCTCGGGCGGGACTTGCTCAGTGACTCCCCTGCCCGGTTCCCCCAGGCGGGCGCCCAGGACCGCTCCCCACCAGTGCTCGGACCTCCTCTCGCAGCCAGCAGGCCTGGGCCGGGTCCTGGCCCCACAGCGTATGTGAGGCCCGAGGCCCGCGGGGATCTTGGTATCCAGCCTTGCTTGCTGTGAGCAGTGGGGGAGCTTGTCGCTAGCTGCTGGTGAGCTCTCGAGCAATCCCGCTGGCCTGACGGACCAGCCAGGGCCCCTTACCATTTCTATGTTCTCCTGCGTGACAAATTTTAGCTTGTTTTCCATCCGACGCAAAGTGTGGGACAGATCTTCATTCTTCCGAGTGAGACGCTTGTTTTTATCCAACAACGGTTTGTATTGACTCTCAGCTTCTCTTAAGCGCTTTAACTGAAAGACACGACACGATTTTAAGTGTGACATGGGACCAACAGTCCCTGAACAGAGTCGGCAAACCGACCAGAATACGCTTTGGCCACAGTGGAGGGAAACAGTCCGGGGCCAAGGCTCTATTTTGCCAATTAGAGCTGCAGTAAACTCGCCCGCCCGTGACCCCTCAGGGCTCTCCCAGAAGCTCACCCTCAGACACAATCACCTGGAAATTTCAGGGCCTGTTAGGACTAATCGTGATGGCTCCACCTAGGGGTGAGGACCTCACTCATCCCAGATGACACACAGGACTGAGGGTACTTTTGCTCAGTAATGAGAAACCGGGATCAACCAACCAGTGCCTGAGGCCCGCATCTGCCCCGCCCCCCGGCCCCCTTCCCCCCCCCCCCGCCCCCCCGGTTTTGTTCATAAAGCTTTATTGGAACAGCCAAGAGGCCTTACGCAAGCGCTGCCCTTGGAACTATCGCTCCTCCTCTCCAAAAGGAATTTTGGAAGTGGGCGCCCCCTGCCCCTCCCCCACACCGCAGCCATAGACCCGCAGGGCCCAGACCCCCACTCACCAGCTCATTCCTTTCTTCCGACAGCAAGGCATTTCGGTCCTCCAGCTTCCGAATGATCGCGCTCAGCTCTGCAATTTTAAGTTGGAAGCGCCGAGCGTCCTTTTCATCCAACTGCTGTTCCTAAAACAAAAATCACTGCAAATAACTGTCCACAGACACAGACGTGAAAACCTCCGCAATCCCAACACACCATGGAAAACAAAGCGGTTCCGCGTCACGAGCGCCCGTGACTCCAAATGGCGGGTGGGCGGGTGCGGACCGACCCCCGGGGCAGGTGACTGCTGGCTCCACCGCCGGGGGCACCGCAAGCCTCGCAATGGGGACAGAAGGAAAGAGCAGAAATGTCCAGGGGCGTGCAGAGGTGTAAGGCAGGCAAGGGCGTGCAAATGCAGGCACCACAGGCGTGGCTGCTCCCGGCCGCGCTGGGGGCTGCTGGCCACGGCTCAGGGGGGGTCCGCCCTGCGCCTGTTTCCCCCCCCCCCTCCCCCGCAATGTGACCTGAGCACAGGAAAAGAAGTTCAACTGAAGGCTTGCAAAGGGCGGTTTCCCAAGAAGTGTGCTCCCTCACACGGAGGTTCTAAAAGGTCACTTTTGAAACGTCTGGAACCTCATTCAAAAATCAGTGAAAACGTTTTGATCCAGTTTCAAAATCTCTCTGGAGTTGACTGCAATCTATCGAGTGCCAGAGCAGGATTTAATTCAGTTAAGCCATTTATAATAAGATTATAAAAAATCATTTTCTATTCTTGAAATGTCGCTGTCCTCGGGCTGGCTCAGCTCAAATATTTTGTCCTCAGAGCAAACAAATGTATGTCCAGGAAGGACTGAGGAAGGGTTCCTCATTCAGCAGGTGCAGGAGAGGCTAGGGAGCAGGCCCAGCAGGACCCGCATTGAGGGTCCATGGAATTTAGATTCCCCACCCCCCCATCCCAGATTTCCCAGAACCACTCCAGAGGGCTCTGAATGAGGAGCAGTGATGACGAATGAATGATGTCACGGCCCTGCGGCTGCTGGCTGCCCCCACGCTGTCACAGCAGGCCGAAGAGGAGCAGAAAGGTGGCATGGTCACACAAAAAGCGGGTGAGGGGTGACTGGTGGGGATGTGGGCGAGTAAGGAGCCAGGAGCCCGTGCACTCGGAGATGGCCTCATCCCGCTAGCCCGGGGCCGGAACCAGCACCAGCAAGCAAGGGCCCTGAGCCACCGGGGGATCCCGGCAACTGCAGGTGGGCTCCAGCTGGAAGCCTGAAGCCTTGGGGGTCCACGGGAGGGTGATCAAGTGACGGCCAGTGCTGTGTCACGTTAGCAAGGAAGGAAGTCTGTTTGCCCTCCCAGCCAAGCCAGAGAAGCCGAAGGGTCCGGGGTCTGGCTGGTGGGCTGCAGATATGGTCAGTCCCCGGGGCAGGAGGTTCTGGTTCTGGACTCTGGACCTAGGCTCTCAACTCCCTGGGGAGCTGCCAGAGCAGGGCCACATAGCTACGTGCAGCGGTGTCTGTCTGTGACTCTGGATCACCAGGCAAAGCGTGGGGAGGTGCTTACAGGGCTTCCCGAGTGGTCTGAGGCGTCTCCTGCACCGCCTGCGTAAGGAAGTTCCCGCCTGGGGCTGCCCAGGTGCCGATCAGCCTCTTTGACCTGGGACAGCTGCTCATCTAAAGCCTCTTTTTGGAGCTGCAGTCTCTGAGCATGCCCGGCTTGAACCCCTAACTCTCTCTCCAGCACGAAGACTGCTCTGTCTTTAAATTTTATCTCCTCCATCTACAAGGAGAACAGAACACAATCACACAGGCAGGCAGAGTACAGATCTGCAGTTACCATAGAAACAGATGGAGCAGAGCTACGAACAAGCATCGGGAGGGTCCCCACGGCAGCAGCCCCGCCAGCGTCTCCCGGCTCTGAGACCGGAAGGAAGCAAAGCGGGTAGCCCTGGACCGAGAGCCCCACCGCTCAGGCCGCAGCGGGACTCCCCCGTCCCGGGCGGGGCTCTGCTCTGCTGGGTCAGTCCGAGCTCGTGCAACTGACACACACTCCTTCCCAGACTCCGTGCAGCCCTCCCAGCCTCCCTGTGCAGCCCTCCCAGCCTCCCTGTGCTCTGGCAGGACCACCCTCCTGGGTGCTGGCCTGCGGGGGCTCCTAGGCGGCACCGGGGGCTGGCATTGTCTGGCAGGTCCACGAGGCCCCCTCCAGCTCCGTGTTGGGCATGGCAGGGGGATTCCCCGGGTTCCCTGAACCCCATCAGTAGGGGTTGTGAGCAGCAAGGTCCGTCTGCACACAGGCAGGCTGTGGACACGAGAAGCAGAGCTCCTCGCTGCCTCTTTCCTCCCCTCTCTGAGGGGCACTCGGCCCAGAAGGGGCTGGAGCCCACACGCTTATCCTGCCTCCAGCCTCTCCTTGCTCCGAGGCGTGGACGGAAGCCCAGCTGCTGCCCCACTGTCTGCGGGCAAAGCTGCATTTGTAATTAATCTTGCTTTGAACCAAAGCTTGGAGGAGAGGGGTCTCTGGACAAGTAGGTTCCAGCCTGGAGAACAGGAGCCTCTGATCTGGCCAGGCCTCCACGTGCCCTCGGGCTCCTGGCTGTGAGGGGCCCGCAGCCCTCCCCACTGTCGCTAGAGCGCTCAGCCCCCCACAGCAGCCACCTGTCCCCGAGGCCCTCGTCCGGGCTGCCAAAGGGCGGGAGGCGGGACAGACCCCACTGCTACCCATTCTTCAGACCCAGTTTAAAACATATTTTCAAAACAGAATAGGATAGGACCCCTCGATGCTTCACTTGCTGTTTTAGGCTAAATAAGCTAATAAATCAGCCGTCTGCTGAAGTCAGCTTAGAAACAAAGCGATGAGATGTCTAATTAGCCCAGATCACAGCATTCACAGGCAAGCGATGAACTGAACAGAATAAAAGAAATCCTTAATTGCCAACTTCCCATTTACTCAGGCACACAGAAATGCGGAAAGAGGCAACACACTCAATTAGTGAAAACAAAGGGGCCAGGAAAATAAAATCATATTAATAAGCAGCTGTATTCTGGGTCTGACGTTTACACTCACACACGGATACTTTAGAAACCGTTTTTCTTTCATAGAAAACAAGAAGATAAGAGTCTCTACACAAAGATCCCACTTAAATGAGGTGTTTAAGCCGACGGTTTGGACCAAAACGCAGACCTCCCTGAGAAGTCACCCGTGCAGGTCACGTGCTGCAGCCAAGGGAGGGGGTCCCCCCACAAAGGGAATTCGAGGAAACGTGCGCTCGCAGAGGGGCACGATTTCACTTTTGAAAGGGGGGGAAGTCACTTTACGGCCAGTGAAACGTGGAACGTGGGGTTCTGCACGTTCTGTGCTCAGTCTCCGTTGGCAGGAGATGCCGAGGCCACGCTTCCACCCAGAAAGCCCACTGGTGGAGGGGAGCCTGGGCGCTCGGTGCAGATGCCAGGTGAGACACAGAAAGAGCTTTGCCGGGTCATGTGGGGCCCGCCCCTCACTTCTAGGAGCGGTTTCCGACTTGGGGCACATACTCAAATACAACACCCAGCCAGGCCAGGGAAGCGGGGGTGGGCGGTGCAGGAGGTGGGGGGCTGCACCCCTCCTCCCCCTGAGGCACCCCCTTGCCCTCACCCCCCTCCCACAGCCCCAGGAGCTCCCACACCTCCAACCCTCCACACCCCCACGCTGCCATCTCCCCACACCCCTCCCCTTCCCCTTACCCCCAGGAGCTCCCCATGCCCAACCCTGCACTCCCTCTCTCCAAGTTACAGAAGGTGGATGGAAACCAGGGGAAGCCCTTGGGAGGGTGGGTCCCCGGGGAAGGGGTGTGCGGGAGGATGCTGAGGCCAGAAGGGCCCTTGTGGAGGGTGGGGGGAGACCTGCACCGCCTGACGCCCCCCTCCCCCCCCTGCAGGACAGAGCAGGCTCGGCTGGGATGCACAGAACCAGAACCGCCAGGTGGAGCCTGGGAGCCCGCATTTAAAAGCACGCCAGCTGACTGCGGGGCAGGCACGGTAGAGCCTCCGTCCCGCGGTGCCAAGCGCCAGCCCCAGCACCCTCGTGGCCGCTCCCACCTGGGAACCACAGCGAGGGACCCTGAGGGGTGGCCTTCCGTCAGGACCCTCCCTGGCCTTGCACCTGCTCCAGGGAGGAACCCTCCCCACAGAGCAAAGAAGCCAGAGAACGAACGTTCTTTGGCAGCGTCTGGCCCTGGCGGCTGGAATTCTCCGTCACCCACCTTGCCTAGGACCCAGCCGGGGGGCTGTGACGCAGTGTCGCCTCTGTGTTTGCAAACATCCCCTCTGAAAGCTCACTCCTGCCCAGACCCTGCCAGGCTCCGCCAGAGTCGGCCTCTCGCACACTGCCGCCAGTCTGTGTCTCCGTGGGAACCAAGGCGAGCGGGCCCCTTCCCCCAGCGAGCAGCCCTCCAGGAGGACGTGGTCTCCTTTCACAGCGATCTTTTCTGGGGCTTGATCACTGCTCCAGACCCTGGGTGGGGAGGGGACGACGCCTCGCAGACTTCTGTGAGAAAGCCAGAATCGGATTTTGCCTCTCCTTGTCTGGCTTTATGGAACTTCTAGTAACTGACTGAGCGTGTGAATGACTGACGTGTGCCGTGCCAGACAGACATCCCTCCCGGGTTCAGTAGTCACGCGCGGCAGGAGAGTCCACGAGGCTGCCCCGGGGGCCCAGCGCCTCACCCCCTCCCCGCCCAGCACAGCCCTGAACAAACTGACTCTGCCTTGGGGGGAAATGCGACCAGGATCCCGCCCCCCCGACCTGGCTGCTGCAGGGGCACTGTGGGACAGGAGTTGGCTCTAGCACCTTCTGAAGCTCCAGGCTCCTCTTCTGTGAGATCAAGGGGCCCCTGCAGGCCTGGGCCTCACCAGGAAGGTTCTCAACCCACAGTTACCTCCTGAAATCCACCCCCAGCCCCCGCCCTGGGCAATCTGATATGTGTCCCTTGAGCCACACCTCTGGTCCCTCGGGTGACGGGAGCAAGGTGAGGGCGTGGCTGAGTCCCGACCTCATGGTGTCTCCTACCCCTGGAACTCCGTGTCCCAGCCCTGCCCTGGCTCTGTCTGCGGTGTGCTTGTGGTCACCCTGCCCGTGTCCTGGCTTCCCTCCAGGTGGCTTCTCTTTGACGCCTCTGTGACCCCCACAGGGCGCCACACCTCCAGCCGGGACTTAGGGTCTTCGGGTCAAGACAGGGACTTAACTGTCACAGACTCTGCTCTGCTCCAAGCCAAGCTGTAGCCCTGCTGCTGGGGCCCCACCACACCAGGGTGGCCCCAGGCCAGATGGCCACGGACAGCCACGGCCTCCCTTCAGCACCCAGAGCCACGTTCCAGAGGACACGAGGGCTGGAAGTGGGGCAAGGGGGCAGTGGCCAGGCCCGGGTGCCAGCGAGTGTGAGTAGGTAGCTGCAGGGGACCCCCTGGCTTTGGGGGTCGTCCTGGTCTTTACAAAGTGGCCACCACCACTTGCTGAAATCCACTCCCTCCCAGCTCCCTCCCTCCCCAGCCGGCCTGCCAGTGAGACCTGCCCCAGGGCGTGGGGGTGGGGGGAACTCAGGCCCCAGGTTTGCCACCAGCAGAGTCCTCAGCAGAGCCCCCCTTGTTCAGGGCGTCTGCCACGCGTGGAACATCGTCACCATAGAACTCCGCGCGCGCTCCCGAGCGTCCTGGGCAGGGTGCCCGCAGCCGCAGCGCCCCGTCCCAGGACCGGCCCCGCTCAGCCACCAGCATGTCTGTCCACAGACCTGTGCAAGGCTCCCGGCTGCTCTCACACACCCTGGTCCCAGCGCCAGCCCTGGGGCCGCACACCAGCCGGAGGTTTCTCCCGCGGCCGGCGCTGCCTTGGGCACCGGCTGCCCCCTGGCCTTCTGGGGCCTCCACACCTGCATCCCAGGCCCTGAGAAGCCGTGCCACACCCCGCAATGGGCCGGGGCCGTAGCCAGAGCCACAGCAAACTCCACCTGACGCTGTTAAGGAAGTAGGATTGTCAAGGATCGTCAGCATCGGGGCCTTTCCACGGGGGCAGCCCTGAAAGATCCGGCCACCGTTGCCCTGGGCCGACACCGCGAGCCTCTACGCACCCAGAGCTACGCTGTCCTGGGACTGGGGTCATGTCCTCCCTCCTTGCCAGGGCCCGGGAGGCTGCCGTCCTCCCCCTGGACCAAGGGGCCTGGCCGTGCACTGTGCCTCCGGGCTGGGCCCCACCTCTAGACAGCCCCCAGCTGGCCCGTCCCTCAAGCCAGGACCTTTCCCAGACCCACCCTGGTCTGCTGGGCACAGGCGCCTTGGGCCTCCTCCCTCCACCTGTGTTCCACCCTCCTCCCAGCCCCACTGTGGGCGCCTTGTCCAAAAACGTCCCCAGGTCACCCGTTGCCAGCCAAGGCTGCCCCCAACCCCCCAGGCTGGACACCACACTCGGCCGCACCCTTGCACCAGCCACACCAGCTCACGTTCATGTTGTACTTTGGACATATCTGCACACCTGGGCCTGGGGTGGGGGGGGTCTTTGGGCCGTTTGATGACTGAGCGCAGACATTCGCCCGAGAGACAGTGGGCGCTCCAAATGCTGCTGTCTACAGACACATGCACGGTTCCTGTCCCCAGGGCTGCAAGGGAGCTTTGCCAGGCAGGGACACAGATCTCTTCAGATCAAATCCTCGTGTGAGTTGGTGGCAACATTTTATTTGTTTCCTCATGAATAAATAGGTAGGATTTTTGCCGTGTGTTCACTGTACCCTTTAACAGTTTGGGCATAAGCAGGGATTGGGCATAAGCCCAACAAAAATCCCCGCGGGTTTTTTGTTTATTTGTTTTTAATCTAGGGAAACTGATTTTGAGGTTTTTGTGGGAGTTTGAAAAACTCCCAAGAAGAGTCAAGTCTGTCTGGAAGAAGAATGAGGAGAGGAGACCCGCCTTCCAGACGTCACCATTGTTACCAAGCTGGGTCAGCTCTTGCACGAGGGGCTCCAGGGGTCAGAGGGGAGCCATCAGATGGCCCCTGCCCCGGGGGACACGCGCTGCCTGACAGAGGTGACCCTTACAACACACATGCACACACTCACATGCACACAGACGCACACATGCACACACGTACACACGTACATACACACGCATGTGCACCCACGCACACACATGAGCTTGGGGCAAGGACTTTTGCACAAAAGGCAAACCATAAGGTTTCAAAAAGATAAAGCTTCGTGGCTTCAGAATAAAAGCATTTCTCAAACAAGACCCAACAAGCACGGGCCCCACAGGAAAGGACGGACAAATTAGAAAACCTGAAAGCTTTAGATCAGGAGACGCTACCCCTCAGCGCATGGCCCGCGGGGAGAGGTGCTTGCTGTCTTAGAGTTTTCAGACCGGCTTGTCCAAGCCTGCAGGAGAGCGGCCGGATGCTGACAGGCGCGGCTGTGACCTTTAAGTTAATTCGGGGAGAACTGGATCTTAGCAATACTGAGTTTCCTGAGCCTGGGCAGGAAGGTCTGTGTATCTACATCTCCCTCCGTGTTGTTCAGCTGTGTTTTGTGGTTTCGGGTGCAGGTCCCACACATCTTTTGTTAAACTTATTCCCACGTATTTTATTCTCTTTATGCCCTTGTGGGGGGACGTTTTTCAAACTTCATTCCGGACAGGTTGTCTGTCGAGCCTGAAAATACAACTGATCTTGGCAGATTGATCTCGATCCTGAAAACCTGCTGAACTCTTTCAATGGTTCTAGTGGTTTTATGGTGAATTCCCTAGGGTTCCCTACGGTCACGGCACCTGCAAGAAAGATGTTTTAATTCTTCCTTTCCGGCCCCATGTCTTCAGTTTCATTCCTTGGCCTTATCGCCCTGACTCAACTTCCTCAGCGGAAGGGGGGGAACAAAAGGTCAAGAAAAGTCCCCCTCGCGACACAGACTCTCTTCCAGTCCACCTTACAGCCAGCCCCATGAGGCCCCCTGGCGCTCAAGGACGCCCTCCGGCGGGAAGGAGCACAAGAAGACGCTTTCAGAGCCGATTTTCATCACCGCCTCAGAGAAATGAGGGGCCTTCCGTCTCCGAGGATGCGGGAAGGCTACGGAGAAGGAACGTGCTGGAGAATTCAGTGTATGGAGGCAGAAATAAAAGCCTGAGCAGGAAAATTAGGACACGGAGTTGAGGACATCTCCCAGAAATCAGAGCCAACGCCAGGCCAGAGGGGAGAACGGGAAACCTGGGGCGCCAGCTCAAAGGCCCAGTGCCGTGCTGACGGGATGTCCGGAAGGAAGACGGTAGGGGAGACAGTCACACGAGATTTCCCCAGCCGGTGACTGAGTTTCCAGCTAGAAAAGCTCCCGACCACGGGGTGTGGTGGGTGAACAAATACACCAGGTGCATCACCGCCAGGGTACAGGGCACAGGACACAGGGCTCAGGGCACAGGGCACAGGGTGCAGGGCTCAGGGCGCAAGGCTCAGGGCTCAGGACATAGGGCTCAGGGCACAGGGTTCAGGACACAGGGCTCAGGGTGAAGGCTCAGGGTGCAGGGTGAACCCCGCAGGGCTCAGGGCACAGTGTGCAGGGTTCAGGGCATGGGGCCCAGGGCTCAGGGCACAGGGTGCAGGGCTCAGGGCACAGGGCGCAGGGCTCAGGGCTCAGGGTGCAGGGTTCAGGGCACAGGGCTTAGAGCTCAGGGCACAGGGCACAGGGTTCAGGGTGCAGGCTCAGGGTGCAGGGCGAACCCTGCAGGGCTCAAGGGCACAGGGTGCAGGGTTCAGGGCGTGGGGCCCAGGGCTCAGGGTTCAGGGCACAGGGCTCAGGGTGCAGGGCTCAGGGCGCAGGGCACAGGGCACATGGCTCAGGGCGCAAGGCTCAGGGTGCAGGGCTCAGGACACAGGGCTCAGGGTGCAGGGCTCAGGGCGCAGGGCACAGGGCACAGGGCTCAGGGTGCAGGGCGAACCCTGCAGGGCTCAAGGGCACAGGGTGCAGGGTGAACCCCGCAGGGCTCAGGGCGCAAGGCTCAGGGCTCAGGACATAGGGCTCAGGGCGCAGGGTTCAGGACACAGGGTTCAGGGTGCAGGCTCAGGGTGCAGGGTGAACCCCGCAGGGCTCAGGGCACAGGGTGCAGGGTTCAGGGCGTGGGGCCCAGGGCTCAGAGCTCAGGACACAGGGCTCAGGGCTCAGGACACAGGGCTCAGGGTGCAGGGTGAACCCCACAGGGCTCAAGGGCTCAGGGTGCAGGGCTCAGGGCGCAGGGCACAGGGCACAGGGCTCAGGGTGCAGGGTGAACCCCACAGGGCTCAGGGCACAGGGTGCAGGTCTCAGGGCGCAAGGCTCAGGGTGCAGGGCTCAGGGCACAGGGCACAGGGCTCAGGGTGCAGGGTGAACCCCACAGGGCTCAAGGGCTCAGGGTGCAGGGCTCAGGGCACAGGGCACAGGGCTCAGGGTGCAGGGTGAACCCCACAGGGCTCAGGGCACAGGGTGCAGGGTTCAGGGCGTGGGGCTCAGGGCTCAGGGCTCAGGGCACAGGGCATAGGGCAAAGGGCGCAGAGCATAGGGCTCAGGGTGCAGGGCTCAGGGCTCAGGGCACAGGGTGAACCTTGCAGCTTCAGGGGGCAGCAGGGAGTGAAACGGGGCCACGGGAAGATCAGGAACCAGAATGTTTTCCAACTTCCTCATGCAACACTGGAAGTTAAAAGACAATGCAGAAATACCTTCAAATTCCCAATGGAAGGTTTTTCCAACCTATAATTCCCTTCCCAGTCAGAGCATCGAGTGTGAGGGTAGAATAAAACTTTCATACACACAGGGTCTTACAACATTGATCTCCACCCTCTCTGTTTCCAGGAAGCTATTGGAAAATGTGTTCCTCCGAAATAAGAAATTACGTTGATCAAGAAAGAAGAAGGGGGCGCCTGGGTGGCTCAGTCTGTTAAGTGTCTGACTTCGGCTCAGGTCATGATCTCACGGTTTGTGAGTTTGAGCCCCGCATAGGGCTCTGTGCTGACGGCTCAGAGCCTGGAGCCTGCTTCGGATTCTGTGTCTCCCTCTCTCTCTGCCCCTCCCTCTCTCTCTGCCCCTCCCCTCCACTCATGCTCTGTCTCTCTCTCTCTCTCAAAAATAAATAAACATAAATAAAATTTTGGCTTCTTTTTTTTTCCAAAAAAAGAAAAGAGGAAGATGTGGGAGGAATCTAGCCCAGGAGAGAGGAGGGGCTCCCAGGATGATGGCAGAGGAGGGTGGGGCTGGCAGCAGGGGCAGCCGGCAGGCAGAGGGCTCCAGAAGGGGTGTCTCAGAAACCAGGTCAATGGGTGGATCGTTCATCGTTCACCGTGCTCACAGCAGAGGGGCATTTTACTGGAAATCCCGGGGTGAACTAGGAATAAGCACTTAGAAAGCTAATTCCGAGAAAACAAAAGTACGTATAACAAAGGTAATAGAACCAGGGGTCACTGTGGGTCTTTTGTGAGTAACGCTAACACAGCAACAGTCGTGCAAATGGTGATTCACTTAAGCCAAGGTAAAGCTCCAAGTGTCCCACGGGACCTTCTCTTATCCCCAAATTACCCCCAGGAGGATGGCCCCATGCTCCCCCCTCCCGACTGTGCTGAGTTGGCTGTGGCAGGGCCTTCCAGGGGTCCGGAGGTCCCGTGGTCACCGCCCGCCCCTTCTCCAGGGCCCCAGCAAGCCCCTGCTGTGGTCACCACCCCGGCTCTCCCCTGACACCGCCCACGCCATTGTGAATTGGCCCACAACAGGCGCTGGTCAGGACGATCGAGGCAGAGGCGGGAGCACAGTGGAAACTGAGGTTTCAAGGAGTACACGTTTAAGCATGTTTTTGAGAAGCTGGCACAGACTCCAGAAGAATCGGCTAGAAGCACTGCCCGTAGCTGCCTCCGGGGCATCCACGCTAGGGGTGAGGGACCCACAGGGACCCGCAAGGGACCTGCTAGTTTTGTTACAGGTCCTGAGCTAAGGAGATGGGGCCACTGGCCTGTGCACAGTGAATCCCATGGACGTGAACAGGGTCCACCTGGAACTGGGCATCGGGTACTGACCGCCCTGCCCCTCCTTCCTTGAGCAGCCTGGGCAGTGGCTTCGTTCCTCTCTGGGGCAGAAGAGGAGCCGAGGGGCCATCCCGTCACGTGAGGAACCCCTCACTGCTCAGAGGTGGTATTTTGGCCAGGTCCTCGGTGGCTCAAGGAGGTGCCGACACATGGCTTAGAGTCGTCTGGGGGGTACCCGGAACAGGGGACACTCTGGGAAGGAGGGGGCCCTCCAGGTTGGGAGAGTTCAGGGCCCCCACGTGCACAACATGGCAGCGCTGTGTGTGGTTCACAAGTCTGTGCTCATCTCAGGGCCGCGGGTCCGGACAAGGGCCACACCCCATCTGGGAAGCGGTACCGCCTGGGGGCAGTGTTTGGAAATCAGAGCCCCCCGAAGTAGGGAGAGGTGCCCCGGGTGCACAGCTGTGCGGCTGGAAAGATGGCTGATCCCATGAAGGGGACCCCCAGGGTCCTCCGTGGGATGGGCGGCAAAGCCAGCTGGGTCCTGGCGAAGCCCCTGACAGGTGACCCGGGGCTCGATGTTCGAGCGGTGTTCCCCCAAAAGCACGGAGGAGGTCCAGGTTCCCGGGGGAGGGAGGGGGGGCCAGGCACAACCCCTCACAAACCCTGACCATTCTCTTCAACTTCTTAGCTCTGGGTCTCCGACAACATGGAGTCTACGGGTGCCGGCCACGGCCAGCCGGTCCCTGGAGCCATTCGGACGCCCCAGAGGCAGCTGCCAGCATTTGGCCCTTCCGACCGGACGAGATGCGCTTGCTACGGCCCAGACGGAGAGGATGCTTTCCCAGGTAGTGCACAGGCATCGATGCCAGGACGGCCTTGGAGGCCCAGGACCTCCCCCCGGGGGCTTCTGGTCTCACCCCTCTGGATCCAGTGAGCTCCCACGCCCCACATCCCCCCACGCCCAGCAGGCCCCCCGCCCCGCGCCCCGCGCCCCACACCCCGCCAGCAGCCCCCGCCCCGCGACCCCGCAGCACGTACCAGCCTGCGGATCTCCCGCTCACACTCCTTCTTGATGCGGGAGATCTCCTCCTGGTGGAGGTGATACACGCTCCTGATTTCCGCGGCCTTGATCTTGTCGGCCTGGATCACGATGGTCAGCGCCTCCTCCACCTGCCTCTTGGCCCCCTTGAGCTCAGAGATCTCCTGCTGCATTTTGATCTTCTCCACCTCGAACCCCTTCTTGGCCTCCTCCTTGGCCTCAGACAGCAGCACGGTCTTGACCTTGTCGGGGGCGCCGTCGCGGAGCGCGTGCAGCAGCGCCTGCAGCCGCTGGTTCTCGTTGTCCTTGATCTTGATGACCCTGAGCAGCTCGGCCTCGTGCTGCCGCAGCAGCACCTCCCGCACGGCCTGGAGCTCCTTCGTCTTTTCCTCGTGCAGCTTCGTCTTCAGCTCGGTGAGCAGGACGGCGCTCTTGTGCTGCTCGTGCTCCCGCACCTGCCTCAGCTCCTGGTTCTTCTCCCTCTCCACCCTGCTCACCTGAAACACAAGACCGAGGAGGCGTGTTGCTGCGGGGCCCGCCTCTGCCGCCGCGGGCCCCGGGGGCCGGGCGTGGGGACCTCCGGGGTTCTTTCCTGCCGGGGCCGGGAGCCGTCTTCCCTTCCAGAACGTCTCCTTGACGTGCGGACTGGAGGCCGAGTCAAGCCTTGCCCGCGGGCGGTGGGACCACGCACCCGTGGGCGTCCGCAGGGGCGGGAGGCTGGAAACACTGCGAGCCTGGAGGGTGAGGTCACAGACACGTGGGCGCACACAGATGTGCTCTGTCGTCTCCCCCGTGGCCAGGCCCAGCCGTGCAGGGGGCCCAGCGGCCGCCTCTCCCGTGAACCACCGGGAAGAGGGCGCGGGAGGCCCTTCGGGCACGACCCTCCAGCCCCATGACAAGGGTGTCACGCTCACCTTCTGTCACGGGGAGGCCCACCTAGGCCGCCGCGCTCTGTCTAGATGACGCGTAACGTCTAGATTTTTGGAATCACTTGGATTTTTTACCGAATCTTTTGTTTTCATCTAGAACTTCACCCTTGGCTCAATGACCACACCGCCCACATGTGGTACGAAGTTGGTGCTCAGAACCTAACACGGGATGAAACAGAGGCTAAGCTGCCCTGGGTCCAGTCTGCCCCTCCCACCCCACCTCCACTCTGCATCCCCATCCACCGCACCTCATGTGGGGCCACGGTCCTTGGCTGCTGTCCCCCCAAGCCATCCGACCCCATCTGACCCTCGACCCTGCCCGGGTGCCTGCAAATCTTGCCTGCAGTCTCCAGCCCTGCCTCTGCACGCCGACCCCGCCGTTCACGCCCCTGCACAAAAAGTGCCTTATTCATCCCTGTCTCTGGGACAGGGCGTCCCTCCTGCAGGGCAAGTGTCCCCGGACGGCTTGGACCCCCCAGTGCTGGAGGAAATTCCAGCCCGGAGCCCTGTCTGAGCCGTCCAGGCCCCTGACACTGGCACAGGGGACGGAGCAAGCCCCTGGCCAGCTCTCTGGGTTTCCTCCAAAGAATGGGGTGGCTGTTGGGGCTTAGCGCACACGGGTATTTACTCCTTTTCCATCCAACGTGAACTGCCCTTTTTTCCAGTTTAAATTGAACTGAGGACACACGGAAAAGCAGATTTTTGGTAGCGGTTCTCAGTCGTGGGGGCAGGGCGGTGCGATTAGTAATCTGTACTCTCGAGGGCGCCCACTCCGGGGCGGTGTCAGCACACGTGGGAGGCTGCCGCGGCCCCCACTGTGCGGTGTGGACGCCGAGGGTCAGGTGCCGGAGGTCCTGCGCCTGGACGTGGTGGAGCCAGAACGGCCTCCTGGACGGAACCAGCAGAGAAAAGGACAAGAATCTGCACTCAGAGCAGGTGCTGGTCGGAGCCGGGAGGGAGGGCGGAGGAGAGAGTACCAGAAACGTCCAGGGTTTAGTGCTGACCACCGTCGAAGCCGTCTGGGGGAAAACGGGGCCCTCCCGTCCGGTGCCCGTGACTGCCCCGGGACGGTCTGCCAGCGCCCGAAGGGCCTGCTGAACACCCAGACCCGCACAGAGCGCCCTGCCCCGCGTGCCTCAGAATGCGAGCGGTCGGCTCACAGGGAGCAAACGGGGCCGGGGTCCCTTCAGCGACTGCGCCCCCGCCACGGCCGCTGCGGAACCGGCCGCTGAAGACAGAGGAACAAGCAGAACGGGGCGCTCCCAGGAGACGCTTCTGCGCCCCGGGACTGTCTGCGGCCTCGCTCGCCTGCGGTTCTGGGCTCCCATCTCTGCCGTCCGCCCCCCGTCTGTCTCCCGCAGCGGGCTTCCTCTGAAGCTCCCTCCACGCGCAGCCTGCGAATTCCTCCCCATTTGGCGTCTGAGTCTCCCCTACTGGAGATGCGGGATGGCGGGGAGGCGCGTGGCCCCGAGCACGCGGGTGGGGGAGAGGTGGCTGACGGAAAGCTGGCGACAGCCTCACGGCAGCCTCGCAGCGGCCACGAGAGCGGGCCACAGCACCGGACACAGTGAGCAAAGTGGCCGGCACCCTGAGCCCCGGGGGCCCTTCGTGACTCAGGCCTGTTTCAGGAACACACGACAGCTTTATAGTGCGTTGCTGAGAAGGTTATTCCACCAATGAAGCACGTAGAGATGTTTCCCCGAGATCCACAGCTGTCCCCCGACGGGCCGCAGCCTCCCGGGACCTCATTAAAGTCTGCCTCACGTGGCCACGCGCTGTGGGTGGCTCAGCGGCAGGGCTGGTGGCTGGGGCTCTCGACCAGCGGGGCTGCGGCTTTGCCTTTTCAGAGTCCCGGGGCTGAGCGGTTTCTGCATCTGGGGTGGCTGGTCCCCCCGACGCTGCGGGACGCCCGCTGGACCCATTGCTTCAAGGGGCCCAGTTTTCAAGGGACCACGTCGGCCTCAGAAAGGATTTAAACACAGGTGACAATTTCAACCACTGCTGGCTTCACCCTTACTGGCACCCCGAGCACCCCGTGTGCGGCCAGTGAGAGGCGGCCCCGAGCCCTTCGGACGCCCCGTGACCCCGGTTGTCTGCTGTCCACCAGGCCGAGCGTTCCGGGCCCGCGTGCTCACCTCCTGCCCACGACTGTCCTCCAGTCGCCCTGATTTCTTGCGATGGGAAATGGTATTCCAGTCACAGCCCAGGCCCGGGGCGGCTCCCTGCTCCGGGCTGGTCTCCGTGGCAGGCCTTCCCGATGGACCCCGTTCACGTGGTAAAACACCCTGAAGTTCCCACGCGGTTTCAAACTCAAACGCGGGGCTTCTGTCCCAGTTCTTGGCGGCTTCGGCGCCTCCGCTCCCTCGCGCTGAATCTGGTTGCCAAGGAAACCAGGGATGGCGGGAGAACATCCCATGATCACTCTTTCACTTGGTCCGCGGGAGGCGTGCGGTCGGGCGAACACAGTGGCTGCGACGTTCACGCTCTGCCCGCCCGCCGTGATGACGAGAGCGCCTGTTCCCCCACGCTTCCCGCTCCCTCCCAGTCTGTCACGGCCGTGCCGTGCCCGCGTGGTCGGTTCCGTGGCCGTGACAGTCCCGCCCTGCTCTCTGGGCTCTGCGTCTTTTCCTTGAGGAATCCCAGGGTGTCTCCTCATTTTCCCACTGCTCTGCCCCGACAAGACCCGCCAGCCACGGAGCACACGTGGCCTCTCCATCCTCAAGTTTAATTCAGAGAGAAACTGTGTTCAGTGCTGCCCGAAGTCCTCGAAGAAACCTTGGGGCTGGGGGTGGGGGTGGACACTGACGAGACCTCCGCGTCCCACACGGGGCCGAGCCAGCCTTTCCCAGAGGTGGGGGGTGCCGGCACAGGAGGACCCCGCCCGGCCTGCCATCCCGGTGGCTCGGACCTGCCCTGGAAACAGAGGGCGCACGCCGCCTGCAGGCGCGCCGTTGCCTCGCTGGTGGGCGCGACCGTCTCCCCTCCTGGGTCAAGACCGGCTTCACGCTCAGGCCGGACCTCAGCCCCACGAGGATGGCCCACTCGTGGCCTGTGACCAGCACGGGCCCGGCAGAGAGCAGGTGCTCACAGGACGGGCGCTCCCCTGAAGGGTCGGTATGGAGCCGGCCGGGCGTCGGGACACAGTCTCCCAACAACCTCCTGAGCAGAATGGAGGTGCGCCTAGAGTCTTAGCTGGAGAAGCGTAGGCAGGCGACCAAGGTATGTGTTAGGAGCAGAGTTCGTGTGACTGGCTTAAACCGCAGAGAAAAGGCACGGCTCCAATACGCAGCAGCACGGCCTCGGGCCGGCAGGTGGGGTCCTGCGCTCAGGCCACCGTGCTGGGCAGGCCCCACGGGCACCGGCCACGCCGCCAACAGTCCTCCGTCTCCTGACGGGCTTTGGGATCCTGCTCCACACCCATTTACGGGTGGAAGCTGCTGTAATCCTTTCTGATGCCATGAATGTTCGTGGCTCTCAAATACTGCTTAACGAATTTGCTCAGAGGTTGACGGAATTTTAAGTTAAATGGATAAACACTCCCACTGGGACGCTGCCTCGTTGCTTGTGGGCCACGTGGAAAGGACTTTTTTGTCTACGGTCTTATTTCCAGGAAATAGTCTGCGGTTCCCTCAGATATGGGGTGCTGAGGACTCGGCCATCTGCATGAGGACCCACAGGGGAGCAGGGCCCGCCTCACATGTGCCACGGCTACACGGCCCACTTCCTGGCTGGTGCACCGTCAGGCCTTGCTTTGAATGACTGAATGCACCCCCTTAGGTTCCACGCGGGTTGCCTGTGGCCTTTCCCCATGTTAGGCCAGTTTCCGGAACATTCTGTCTTAGTCTTTGTTCTTTCAAGCTATTAGCTTTATGAAGAAGGCACTTTTTCTCTGGCTCGTTATTTTGTTCCTACCATGTTTTTGTCTCCAGAGTCCCATGTGGCTCTATTTCCAGTGAGATTTACGTCCAAGTCTCGCCTGACGAGGAGAAGTCTGAAGCTTCCCTGCAGCCCCTCGGGCACCGTGGCGGGGACTTGGTTCCCAGGCCTGTAGCAGCGAATGACTGTCTCCCACAGGAGGTGTGGACACAATCAGAATTTGGGGATTTGGCAGTTAAGTCCCTGCCGTCGACTCCCACACCTTCCATGGACAGAGCTGATGCCACCACTCCCTGTGGACCCAGCCCCGCGCCGTGGGCTGCCTCTGCTCCAGCCTCCTGCCCTCATTCCGTGCCCTTCCCTGCCTGGCCTCCTGCTATGTCCCCTCCTCATCACAAACGGGCAGGACACTTGGTATTTCTAGACTCCCCCCACCTCACTGGGTTTGGAAAGACTGCAACCTTCACTGCTTTAGTGTAACAAACACACTGACCTTGTGACCAGGACACTGCACACGCCGAGTCTGAGGCTAAGTTCATGGTCTCCTGGTAGGTCCTGATCTGCTTCAGGACCCCTCCGCTCTCCCAGGTGTCCTGGTCCAGACAATATGGCCACCTGCGCGGCCACCGTGGCCTGAACTCTGGACCGCCTTTCCTGCCGCTGCACCAGGTGAGCCCTGCCCAGAGCGAGACACCCTCAGACCCACCTTTACTGGTCATTCTGGTCTCTGTCTAAAACCACCTCTTCTGAGAGGCCCTCCCCGATTTCCAGGTGGGGTGACTGCACCCCAGGTGCCTGCCAGCCTGGCTTCCTCTGGCCCGGCCGACTTCCTGTTCCTTGGTGTCTCCCTCATTGGGACACGGCGGCTCCCGTGAGGCCTTCCCTTTGAGCTCCTCTCCCTGCAGAGCTGGCTCCCTCCTTCCAGAAGGTTCTTCACCAGAGATGGTCCCGCTTCAATCTCCTGACAGAGGGCGGGCAGGAGGACAGTCCTGCTTCCATTGGAGTCATTTTATTCTTTACTGTCAAGTCTCCATTCACACAAGCATCCTTCGGTGACAAATTAACCGCTGGCTCAAGACCCAGAGTGCTCTGCTCTGGCGGCGACGTTCACTGGCATCTTTCCAGGCTTCCCAGGGACTTTCTCCACCCTGACAGCTGCAATCTGCAAAACGAGGTGTTTCTCCTCCAGAATTTTGCTGTGCTGGGAACTCCTGGTGAGGGGTGGGCGCTGTGCGCAGGTGGGGTCAGTGCCTCCACGGCCTCTGTGAGACTCCCGTCGTCCAGGCAGGCTTGTGGAAGAGGACAGGGTCCTGTGGCCGTCCCCGGACTTCCACCGTGAGTCCAGAATCAAGCCCCCCTCCCTGGGTGCTTCCAGAACATCTGGAACATGCCGAAAACCAGACAGAAGGTGCCAGTCCCGCCTTCTGGGTCTGGTTGTGCAAATCTGTCCCGTGGGTGCACCAGGGACACTAACTGTGGCACGTGTAAAGATTTCAGGATTGATGAGGACGAGGCTATTGACGGTTGTGATCACCGGACTGTGTTTTCCATCCCCCACTTCACGACGACCGAGGTGCGTGGTTCGCGGCCCACATGCAGCGTTTTTGCAGCGAGGCTCCTTTCGATGGGCTGAGCGGACAGACCGGCCGGAGGCACCTTCTCAGGATCCGAAGGGATCCTGAGTTACTGAACTGGCTGCCGGGGGAGACGGGGGAGCGCAGGCGGGAACTGGAAAGACGCGTGAGGAATGTGTCACCCACCGGACCTGCGTGGGGCGGGGCAGGTGTGGGCGCCCGTGCGATCCCTGGAAACGTGCACGCGGCGGACCCAGCAAACCCACCTGCGAGAGCTTATTCTGCAAGTACCCTCACACGTGCACACAGCGTGCTCCCTGCACGGCGCCCCGTCAGCCGAAAATCAGAAGCAGCCAGGATGTGGGGGCCAAACATCAGGCACAGGATTGCGAAGGGGTGCTGGAGCCGCTCCAGAGCCGCACGCGGGACCCCCGGGAGCCTGTGTGCGGTGAAGAGAGAGGACCCGGGGGCGGCACTCTGCTGTCGTCTCTGCGTTAGAAAGGGTCCCCAGACGTGCGGCGAGGAGCCTGTAACACGAGGCCTCCGGAGCGGGCACCGGGGCCGTTTCGTCCGTTCCTTCTGAATCTTGTACCAAGAGGCATGTCATCTTTCCAAAACACAAATGGTGGCAGGGCCCCAGCCCCAGGGCCCTTGCCCGGCAGCGAGAGGGCGTGATCTCCGACCCCGCCAGCCTGGGGCGCTGACAAGCGAGGAGGCGGCCCCCTCCCACTCCCCTGGGCTGTGGGGATGGGTGGGTTTTGGTAAAACCGCACAGGAAGACAATGCCGTGGCAACGGGCACAGAGTCGGCACACGAGGCAAGTACCGCTCGGCGATTTCCGCGTGGTGCTTCTGCGCATTGGACGAGGAGCACTTTCACCCAGTGAGACGAGGGCCTTGCTGTCTGCGTCCTATTGGACAACCCGTGAGCGGTGTCTGAAGCGGGGTCCTGGGCCTCCAGACGTCTGCACCTTGACCCTGACTCCACCCACGCCATGCGCCCGCGCCTCTCGGTGCCGCCCCTGCTGACCTGGCGACTGCCTGACCCCGAGCAGTGCTGACGTCGATGCCGCCGGGCTCCCCCGTGGGCTCCGACTCTCCTGTGGGCCCACAGAGGACGCCTCGCCACGGGAGCGGCCACGTGGTCGCTGTGACCGCAGCCGATGGCATCGGAGCGGCAAGCTCATCCTGGGCCCCTCGAGCTGTCCCTCCCTGGCACCGAAGGTGCTGCTACTGTCCCCTTGGTGCGGAGCAGGGACCTGAGGCAGAGGGTAAGCGCCCGGCGTGGGCCACACGCTCTTCCTGTAAAGAGTCTGGCGGGAAGTCACGGAGGCTTCGTGGCTCAGCCAGCAGACAGCACGTAGACGGGCAGCACGGCCGAGTCCTAATACCAGTCTGTTGGACAACTGAATCTAATTTCGTGTCATTACCACATGGCACAGAATAGTACAGCGTTCATGATTTAACCTGCGTGGGTAACCCAGGCGTTAGGCAACTGGGCCCAACCACCTGATCCCCTCCCCCACCCGCCTCCCGCAAGAACCGTCCCCCTCCAGACCCGCCTCTCTCCAAATCCTTTCTTCTCAACCTCCCCGGATGGGGAGAGGGCAGAGGGCAGACTTATGGCAGAGAGGGGGGCGGTGGGCCGGTGGGATGCCCACCACCCAGGCTTGGCCTGGCACTGAGCTGCCCTGTGACCAGCCCCCCGCACTCCTCCCAGAGGCCCCGGCCCCAGCCTTCCCTATGGGCCTCAAGGACCCCAAGTGCTGATGTCCGGTGGGGCCATCTCGCACCTGCCCACTGTGGTCTCTGGGCCCCACCACCCCTGCGGGCCCGCCCCCGCGTTTCCGACCGCACGTGGAAACAGCAAGCCCGGCCTGTCTCCTTCATCCCACATGCCAGGCCTGCTATATGTGGGCTCAGTTCCACGGTGACCACTTCAGGGGGAAGGGACATTTCCCAGGATGCTGCCACAGGCTGAGGTCCCTCTGGCGGCCCCGGCACCCACCCGGCACGGTCCCCTCACTCACCCCAGCCCGCCCCCTGCCCCGCTCTTCTCCAGAGCTGTCTGTGCACCCCAGCTGCCCGGAGAGAGCTGGCGGGCACTTGGGCAGAGACCCTACCGTGCCCGGCTCCGGGCAGACCCCGGGGCCCAGGAGGGTGTGGAGAAGTGAGAGGGGCAGGGCGTGGGGGGCCCACCTTGCTCTTCTCCTGCTGCAGCTCAATCTGGATGTCGGTGAGCTTGGCCCGAAGCTCCTCGTTGGCAGCCTGCAGCGCAGCGAAGGCCTCCGCCTTGTCCGCCTTGCCTCGGCCGCCCGTGCCCTTCTTGGACATGGTGAGGGTGGCCCACAGGGGGCCCGGGGAGGGCCGCTCGTCTAGGCTGGTCTGTCCGCACCACGCTGGGCACGTAGCGCCTCGCCGTGGACCTGCTACATTTTCTCCGTCACCTGCAGGGAGAGCACACCTGGTGAGCGGGCTGGCGTCCCGCGACCATGATGGGAGCCCCGAGACCCTGGCGGGAGGCAGGCGACCCTGGTGGGAACCGCGAGACCCTGGCGGGAGCCTCAATACGCTGGTGGGAGCCGGGCCGCGGGGGGTGGGACAAGGCTGGCATCTTGTGCCCTGAGGAAGCCATCCCGACCGCACCCAGGGTCCCCAGCCACAGACCACAGAGGCCCTTGGCCCTGCACTCAGCAGCTCTGCTGGGGACCCCACAAGTAAAGCCCTTCTCAGCGACTGGCACGAACGGGGAGCTGGAGAGGAGTTCTTTCCCCGCCCCTTTGGAAGAAGAGGCTGGGCACCCAACTTTAAGGCCCGAATGTCATACCTGGGTGGGTGGCATCCTGGTGGCGATGGTGGGTGTGAACCAGGAGCTTCTCAGACAGAGGCGTAGAGGCGGGGACCCCCAGACCCCCCAGGGGGCCCAAGAACTCCGCCCCGGAGGACGTGCACTCTCACCCTGAGCCAACTTAGGGGGTGAACGCACACCCTCATCCAGCCCACGGAGCAGGGGCGCTGCCCTGGGCCGCCCACCCACCACCACCCCGCGGGCCTGCGGCTGCGTTTCCTCGGTGCCCCGGCGCCAAGTGCGGGAAGCAGGCCCATCAACCAACCGCACAGACGGTACGGGCCTGGGCTCAACAGCAGGAGGCACGGCTGGAGTCCTGCTCCACATTTACTACCCGGGAAGCCCCCTGCACAAAGTGGGGACAAGAATGTCCCTGGCCCCCGAGGCCTCCTTCCTGCACTATAGACACCAGAACAGTTGTCCAAACAAGTGACCTGGGCCAGAGACGCCCTGTGCCCACCACCCGCTCCAGCTGACAGGCTGGGACAGTCCTTCCCAAACCTGGGATATGACGTCAAAGTTCAGCTTTCACAGCGGGGGCCTGGGCGCAGGCTGGGTTATCGGCACTTCCCGGGAAAGGCTCTCCAGACGTGTCCCCACGGCCTTTGTCCTCCCTCCCGGCTCGGTCCCTGAGGCCCCGAGACACAGAATGAGTACAAAGCCCCAGAGGTGCAGGGGGCCCGGGCGGCACAACGGTGAGAGGTGGCCGCTAGGAGGCGGGGGCCAGTGAGGGAAGGGGCTCAGAGTGGGCCTGGGTGCAGAGCCAGAAGAGGGACTCAGGAGGGCAGCAGCCTCCCGAGGAAGGAGAGAAAAGGGCCGGCCGAGAGTTTAAAGGTGTTTTGCCGTGTCTCGGAAGAGATGTCAGCAGGCACGTGGTCCCCCCGCCCTAGCCCGGTGGCTGGCCCACGTCTCCCTGCCCACAGCCGCCTGTCACGTGAAGAGCTTGTTTAGGGGAGGGGAGGGGAGGAGCTGAGGCCAGGCTCTCGATTTGGGGTGTGTTTTCTAAGTCACCCCTGGGCACCGCTTTGCAGATTTTCCAGCTCCGTGTGCGAGGGTCTTCTGCCGGCTTGTGGTGACCTTTCCCACTCTCCCCCCACCCCCCCGAGTCTTCAGAGCTGGCGCTGAGACCCGTGGGCTCCTGCTGTGGCTGGTTAGGGCATGCCTGCACCCCATCCGCGCACCGCCCCTCCGCTGCTGCCACTGCGGTGGTCAGGGGCATCCCGACAGCTGCAGGTGCCTGATGCTCGGGCACCAGGGCGTGTGGAGAGAAGGAGGATAAAAAGTAGCCAACAGAACAGCTGTCTTCCGCCGGCTCTGCTCTGGGAAACAGACGGAGCCCCTTTACAGGGTCCCGGCGGCTCTGACCTGTGTGGCTTCATTTGTGGGTGGGGTCAGCGATGTGGTGTGGCGGGGCTCCATTTGGCTGAGGGAACGTGTAGGAAGTTAAAAGTCTCATCCAAACTGGAGGAAAAGCCCCCCAGTTCCTGCTTTGGTCGCCAAAAGCGCTTGGGGGGCCAGGGGGCCTCAAGAAGGAATTCACACCGGGTCTGGGTGGAATTCACACCTCCAGGCACCCGCCAGCTGCCAACAGGGCCCCTGAAGGCGCATGTGAGGCACCTGCTGTGCCCACACCGGCCCCACTGGTTAGACCAGTTAGACCCGTGCTAGTTCTTGGCCAAGAAGCCTGCAGCTCACACCCTGAGGGCTCAGGCAGAAAAGCAAACCAGGACAAGGGCTGGGGTACACAAACAAAAGCAGGGACCTGGAGGAGGGCTGGGAGTGCCCCCCGCTCTGGCCATCCCTGGCAGGAAACCACCACAAGGAAAGCTGGGTGGGGGCACCTGACGGCCCACGGGGGGCGGTGTCGGGGGAGGCTCCATCTGTTCACGGAGGCCGAGTCCACGGGTCCTGGCAGGACCCCAGGCCCAGGAGCTGCCTTGACCCCAAAACCCATCACGCTTGAGAAAATGACAGAAAAAGGACTCTGCTCTTCACACACCCAGTGACAGCATTCTGCCTGCCTCGGTGACACGTCCTGGACGCCTCACCTGGGGTGCGATGCTGGTCCCGGGCACCTGCTGAAGCTCTTAAACGCCCTGGCCCGGGGACATCCTTTGGGACCCGCTGGCCTGGTGTTTTGGGTCAAGGGCTTGGTGTCTTCAGCCCACGGTCCTCTGCGAGCAGAGCCCCTGCGTCCCGGGACCAGTGTCAGCGTGTTCCCCAGACCCGGGCCTCCTGACCACTCTCCCTACGTTCTCTCCAGGCTGTTCTCTGCAGTGACTCCCACGCCACCATTTCAAGACACAGCCTGGCCCTGTGGGCAGAGAGGGTCGAGGGGCCTGGAAAGACAGACGCAGCTTTCTGGACACGGGAAAAGTCATTTCACGGGTGCCTGGGTGGCTCACTCAGTTACGCATCTGACTCTTGATTTCAGCTCAGGTCTTGATCTCAGCGTTCTGAGTTCAAGCCCCACATCGGGCTCCACGCTGGGCATGAAGCCTGCTTGAAAAAAAAAAAAAAGAAGAAGAAGAGGAAGAAAAGTCATCTCAGGCCCCGGCCGCCTTGGGAAAGCAGGAAGAAGGACGAGCAGCCGCCATCAGGCAGGAGGCAACCTAATCACACGAGGGACGGCTCATCGGAGGCGCGACCCCCAGAGCCGGTTTGGAGGTGAAGTCTGGCCGGACGCGCCCTCCGGGGCGACCTCTGCAGGATCTCAACCCCCCTGGGCACCCAGGTCCTGGCGGAGCTGCCCCAGGCCGGCCTCGTGACCCCGGCCCGGACTCCGTCGCCTCCGGACTTTTGCCACCGTGCCGTGCCGTGCCGGAGCCCCTGCGCGCAAGCCCCTCGGTGAGCGTTAGCCCCTCGGGTGAACCCCTCCCCGGGTTTGCTGTTCAGGGAGACGCTGCTTTGGGAAGGATCCCGCGTTCTCGTCACTTGCTGCAAACAAAACCCTTCCTCCTCCCGTTCTCTGGCCTGGTTGTGTCTTTTGTGTCCTCGACGCCCCAAGAGGGACCCCAGTCTCGGGTGACAGCCCTGGCCTCCCCCTCGCCTGGTCAAGACGCTGCATGTCTCCCCGCTGCCCGCTCCAGATTCCAGTGAACCCCAATCTCCTGGACAATTTGCCAAGGCTGCCTTCCACCCCAACAATTCTTTACTCAACGTTCTCTCTAAACGGGTTCATTGTTACGTGTTTGACCATGAAACTGCGCAGGCCTTTCCTGGATAGACAGCCAGCGTCACCAGGTGTCTAAAGAGGGAGACACCCCGCGCGCGGGTTCCAGACACCTGCCCCACAGCCCTGAGGCGGCACGGGCCCCTCCCCTCCCTGCCCCGCGCCCTCCGCCCACCATGCCTTTTGCTCTGTTTGGAACACGCTCCCACACAGCTCAACACAGACTGATTGCTCTGGCCTGGGCTCAGGGCTCCTGCCCGCCGCCCCCCACCCCCTGGGGGCTGAACTGCTCCTCTCGGTACTGGCCACCCTGCTCCGACAGTTTTGATGCAGCCAGGGGTCTCAAGCCCTCCCTGACATCTCCCCAAAGGCAGCGTGAGTAGCTTTCTCCGACACCAATCTGGGGACAAATGTGATAAACGTGTTGACTTTATTATTTGTGGAAACGAGTGGAAACAGAAGAAACACCCCCCCCCCACCCCCGGGTCCTCTGAGGGCACCTGGCGGGCCTTGTTCACGCACACCCCAGGCAGGGATTTCGGACGGGCTCCTCCTTCCAGCCCAGGCTGCACCCTCCTCCGGGAGCACTTGATGAGATCACTGCCGAGGGGAAGGAGAGGGGTTTTCACGCCTTACCCCAAGTCCTACTTGTGCTGATGATATCAGCTTGAAGCTTGCACGGGATAAGGGCTTGGTGGAAGGAAGCGTCTGGCCCCCGAGACACCCACCGTCTATGTTGGGGGACAGGCTCCTGCAGGGGACGGACAAGTGGCACCGAGGGTGTCCAGGGTCCCCTGTTCTGTCTTATGTGCTTCTGTATGCCCCGTGGCTTTGCCCCCCGCGCCCACACCCAGTAAAGCCTTGGCTGTAACCATTGCGTCCAGGTCATGGATCCCACATGTTTCCTGTCACCCTGGCAGACAGAAGAGGTGGCTGGAGGGGGACACCAGGCCTTGGGAGGCCCCTGAGCTTTGCTGGATGCTTTCGCCCTAGTGCTCACCCCTGCCTGGGAGAATTACTGGCCTCTGCAAGCGGGGGCCGGGGGTGGAGGGTTTGGTCAGAGCAGGCTGCACCAGCCCCCCACCCACCAGGTCATGGGTGGGTGGGAGTAGTCTCCACGGGCCCACGGTCAACACTGCTTGAACCACAGATGTGAACAACCCTGATGGTCAGGCCTCGGGCCTCCTGTTGGCAGAGCTCAGTCACCAGGTCAGCGTGCAGGTGGGGGGCAGGGGTGTGGAGGGACCCAGCAGCGACAGCTCAAGGGGGAGCCAGCTCCCTAAAATGCACAACACTGGGCATTTCAAATATTTTCTGGATTGAATTTGCGCCTCCCCCCCCCGCCTCCATAAGTGTCACCAACCTGCTCGGGAGACCCAGGTGTGTGGGAGGAAGGGGGGGGGCAGGGTCACGTCCAAGCCTCAGGCTCACGCACCGACCCGATGCCCACTGCCTCCAGCCATGTGGGTCACACTTTTTCAGGAAGTCGCTACACGAGTAGATTAATAGTGCAGTCCGCCCACCTTTGTTTCGGGGTCAGGAGCTCCCTCTGCTCGCGGTGTTAGCGGTTCTATGTTCAGAGGGTTCAGAAGGAGCCAAAGCTCTACAGTCGATGAACGCGCTTGCCCCGACCGCCAACCGGAGCCGCTAACCAGGAAGCGGGTAGGTCAGCGCCGCTCCCCAGCAGGTCCCTGCTGGCCTCCAGGGTTTCTCCCCCGCGGAGCCCAGGCTCCTGTCCTCACTGCACCGTGTAGGGAGAGGGTCCCTGATGGCAGTAAAACCGCCTGCCCGCGAACCGCTCAGGGCAAGGCCCCATGTAATTTGCAAGTGTCCTGGGTCGTAAAGGGGTTTCGACCTTGTAAAGTTGATAGTATCTGACCCAGATCCTTTCCAGGTTAAAGATTTCATCTACGGAGAAGAAAGGATAATCTGATGTTTCTAAGCCTTATTTCCATGGAAATCCAAGGCAGGCAACAGGGCGGGGGGGGGGGGTGTCGGAGACACTTGTCAAATCCACAGGGACCCTCCGAGTACAGCCTGTGGCTCCCTGTTGGCAGTCGGACAAGGGCCCATGCCGGGCAGTGCATCTGGGAGGAGAGTGGGCAGAGGCCGAGGCCACGCCGTCGGGCATACGTGGGGTGTCGGTGGGGGGGCCCCTCTCCAGGCAGGACCCTCACGGGGAGCCTGGCAGAAGGCGGGCCATCACTCCACACCCCTCTCCCATCAAAACCCACTTGTTCTGAAAAAGAGACACCCAGAGCGCCGTCAACCGGCCGCAGGCACGTCCGGGAGCAAGTGCTGACACAAGAACCGGGTCCACGCCTGCGGACGGGGAGGCAGTCGCGTCGGTGGGGCAGGAGAGCGACTGGAGCGGGGGTGGGGACAGGCCTCGGGAGGAGGGGAGCAGCACTCGGGGCCTGGGTGCCGGCGGGGAAGAAGCCGGCCCCCCGTCGGCACCGACCCTGGGACAGCGGACACACAGCACGCCGGGGTCTTTCCCACCGACGACCACGGGGCTGCACAAGACCACGCTGTCGGGACACAGAGGCTGAGGCCTCCGCTCCATCCGGAAGTGCGTCTTCTAGAAGCCAGGGGCAGAGGTCAAGAGTCCAAGCGTGCCACGTGAGGTCACGGGGTGGGAGCTTCCCTGACGGCAAGGGCAGGAGCAGACCGCCCCCAGGTGACAACGGCACGGCCCCAGGACACTGACCCCGAAGTGTGTGCACAGGACTCCCGGTGCCGCCCGGGGAGCCTGCGCCCGCCTTTGCCCTCCTCGCCCGACAACCACGAACCTGCCTTCCGCCTCTGTTTTGCACGTCAAGAATGTGACAGAAACGCAAGCGTGCGGCAGGGGGCCTTGCGGGGACCCACCGCGTGCAGCCCTGGCTCCCTGTGTTTATTACCGCGGTGCGGCGTTGCCGGCGCGGACCCGCCGTGGAGGGTGTAACGGCTCGCCCACCGCAGGACGTCCGGGCGGTCGCGGGGTGGCCGCCGCTAACATCGCTGCTGTACAGGTGCACCTGCGGGTGACTGAGGAACAGTCTTCGTTCCTCCGATATAAACGCTCGCCAGCGCCGTTTCTGGGCCGCGCGGTGGCTGAGCGATGAGGTGTCGGAGAAGCCGCCACGCCGCGCTCCGCAGGGGCCGCACCACCGTCCCTCCCCGCCCCCAGCGCGTGCGGGACGCGGCTCCCCTGCTTCCTCGCCCGCATTCGGTGCCACTGTATTCGATTTCAGCATTTTGCCAGGCACGACCTCACCGTGGTTTTCCTTTGCTTTTCCTAATCGTGACTGACACCTGTCCGTGCTCGTCTGCCGTCTGCGCGTCCCCCTCAGTGAAGTGCTACCAGGCTGTTCTCCTGGCCCTTCGGCGAAGGCGGCAGGCTCCTCCAGGCCCGTCCGCCCTCGCCACTGTCTTCCTGGTCCCCGGGTCCCTAGTGGACCTCCTTCTTCACCTTCTTCTTATGTTTGTTCTAGATCCAATATCCAGACTGCTTCACCGTACTGATGGGAGGGCTAGGAGAAACTGGGTTTACCCTGCCTTCCTGGAGGCGGAAGCCTTTCTCCATCAAAGGAAAAATCTTACGCTTGTATTTACCTTCATATAATAATAATGATTATCATAATAATAACAATATAAGTGGTTATAATTTAAGCCACAAGCGTGACTTAAAATTTGCCAGCTCACCTCCCAGGATAGAGGACGCAGATGTTACAGGAGATGATTGCGGGAGCCGACCACCTGTTTGAGGAAACTGTCCTCACCTGCAGCACTGCCTCTGGGCCTGGCTCCCCCCAGAAACCTGGGCCAGGGGACCCCCCCCTCCCGCTGGCAGATGGCATCTGGTCCCACCACACTGGCTTCTTGCATTCATCACCCCAGATACAGGAAGAGTTTAAGTGAAACACTGAAATCTTTTCTTTGTCCTCACGGACAGCTTCTGTGGCTCTCAAACCAGGTAGCCACTGAGCTGCAGCGTGGGGTTGAAAGCACGGCGTCTGGGGTGCTCTTCCGTGTGCGTGTTAGCGCCCGAGCCGTCGGAGGACAGCGGCTGTGGTCTGGGGTCGCCGCTCAGCTCGGGACCCCTCGGGAGGCCTCGGCTGAGGATGGGACCCAGCTCCCGAGCCCCCAGCCCGAGCTGGAGGCCAAGAGCAAAACGGCCTGAAACAAGGCAGTCACTACATCGGAGGAGCAGCCCCGGAAACCAACCCGAGAGTCAGGCTCCTTCTCGCGGTCCTGGCACAGATGAACAGGAAACAGTTGATCGAAACAAGTAATGTGAAGGATGATCTTCAGGTAGGTGAGAAGGCAGACTGACAGACGGATGGACAAAAGCAGCCTCCCCCCCTCTCCTTCCCGGAGCATCCAGCCGGAGTTCCGGTGAGCTTTCCCAGGCCTCCTGGGAGTTGACCTGAGGTCTGGAGGGGGGTTTACCCATTTCAAAAGGGTTTGCGTTTCATTGCCTCAAGCAGACATCAGGCCTGGCCCTTAGCACGGGGCCTCAGTGAGGCCTGCTGCGCCCCGCCTCCCGGCTCCCCTGGTGTCAGGAAAGCGTGACAGGGCCCACTGAGACTCCTCAGCTCACGAGGACCACAAATCCAAACAGAAGGCCTCGCTGATCCCACGACTGGTCCTACACTGTGCGTGAACAACAGCGCGGCTCATCAGGGGCCAGGGCCCTCCAAGGGCATTAAGGAAAGACAGGGACTGAGTCAGGACAGACAGCGGTCCAGCACCAGGCCCGCAGCTCAGAAGCGGGGCAGCACGCGTGTGCGACCCGGGACAGCACCGCACGCGGGGACAGACCTGAGCGCGGCCGGGGCCCAACGCCCAAGGACAGCGGCTGCACGGCCTCCCTGCCCCGTCGCTCTTGGGGAATTTAACGGTGGCAGGACAAGGTCAGGGCCAGCGACCCCGTCCCCGCCAGGAGGGGAGTTCAGGAAACACTGTGTTCACAGAACCCACCTCAGAGCGAGGGTTTTGCAAATATAATTTAGGGGGAAATGCTGTAATGGTTGGAATGAGTGTTGGTGTGCAGCAGAGACAGAGCAGATTGTCTAAGAACAGTCAGCCTATAGTTTTAATTGTGTGTGGGGGGGGGGGGGTCTGATGGAGCCCAGGAATGGGAAGGACGAGGTGACCCTGACCCCACACCGGGAGGCAGCCGTGTCCACACAGGCACACAGCACAGCCCCGCCCCGCATCGACAGGGGTCTGACTCCCAAAACAGCTCTTCTGGGAAAAAGGAAAGTGCTCGGACAGCATCTAGAAACACCTACTTCCTGACCTCTCTCCTCGGGGGACAGTTGCTGGGGATGCACGAGCCCCCACGTTCCCCACGCAGACAGCAGACCACGTAGCAAACAGCCCAGAGACACGAGCAGCTGCAGGTGTGTGGCCAAAGCTCAGCAAGTGCTGCTGCCCTTGTAACGGGACCTGCATTTTACCCGGAAGGTCCCGGAACCTACTACCGACGCGGCTCGCATTTAAGCTTGATTTTGTCTGTCCCGATTAGCCAGTATGTATTGTGTATTTGTCCATTACAAACATACCTACAGTGATGAAGTTCCTTTATTAGTGAGGTTTTGTAGACAATTTACGTGGTTACCATAAATCTGAAATTTTCAGCTCCCTGCCATTTTACCCATGGAAATAATTTGTTCCAGGATGTTTTTTTGAATACAAGACGTCTTAGTAACCGGACTATTCCATCCCAGCAGAAGAACTGTGTTAATTGAGGAAAGAGGGTCCGCGGTCAGGCTGTGAACACCCAGGGAGCACTCCGCCAGGAGAGCAAATGCTTGGTCCCCCGATATTGGCCGCATCCTAGTCCTGGAACCTGTGAACGTGTTTCTTTATGCGACAAGGGGGAGGCCGAGACCCCGGGAAGGGGTCTGTGGTCCAATCCAGGCCCACGGGACCCCAGGGGCGCCGCCTGAGAAAGACGCGGGCCGAGCCGCTGGCCTGGACGCGGGAGAAGACACCGCAAGCCAGGGGCGGGGGGCCTGCAGGTCCCAAGCACGAGGAAATCGAGCCTGCACTCGATAATGAGCAAGATAATGAGCGCCACTAACGAGCGAGTGAGCAAGGACACGGGCCCCGGAGCCTCCAGACAGGAGAGCCGCCTGCCACGCTCCAGCTCAGCGCCCCCCAGACATCGGGCTGAAGAACCACGACGTAGCGGGTCCGTGCTGCTTTAAGCTCCTAGATTTGTGGCAATTCGCGCTGGCAGCCACAGAAGGTTAATACAGAGACTGGTGCCCGAGGTGGGGCTGGAGCCGCGCAGCAGCCCCCCATGGTGACCCCTGCAAGCCAGGCCCGCGTCTCGCCTTCCTTGGCTGCTCCCAGGACGCCGCCCCCGTCCCCCGGGCCACAAGCGCGAGCGGGAGACAGGAGGCACGGCAGCAGGAGGAGGGCCCCGGGAACCGGGCACCTCGGGGCCCGTTCGAGACGACCTGGCGGCCACTCCACGTCCGGTCGGAGGGATGGGGCGCTGGGGTGCGTGCCTGACCTCGGGCCTGGAGGGTCTCACAACACCCTGTTCACGCTCAGGGTACACGGCAACTCGGAGGCCCGCGGTTAAACGTGGGTCCTAAAGCCCAGTGGCCGGCCCCAGGGCTGCAGCAGGGAAGGAAAATGGGCCCGCCCAGTGACAGCTGAGACACCCTCAGACCGAGGTGTCCGGAGAGAGCCTGGCAGCGACACGGCAAAGTCTGTAACAGAAAACAGTTTCCCTGGTCAAAACCGTGTCCTTTTGCTAAGCAGGGAGAACCCCAACCTCACGACTGAGAAAGATCACCCCGTTCAGAAACAGGCCCCACAGTCTCTCCCACATACGTCACGTTCCACGGTAAGGAGAAGGACGTCACCTAAAAACACCAGGCGATTAGCTGGCTAATTGTCAAAAAAAAAAAAAAAAAAAAAAAATAGATGTATGGAATACTGCCCGCCCAATGGAACTCTAAGTGGATTAAAGAGTGCTGAGGATGAAAATCAAAGCAGGGAAAGGAGAAATGAGCATTTCTCAAATCTCTGGAGAGAGACGCCTTCCTGGGCTTAGAGAAGATAAAAGGAATTCACAAAAGGGAAAGCCAACAGATTCCACCACATTAAAAATTTACGTTTCTTTATTACAGATGGCGTGCAATTAAGCTAAAAATGCACTCAAAGAGTATTTGCAGTAAATCCAATTAAAAAGTTAATATCTTTACTATATTAGAAGACTGTGAAACTCAATAATAAAAACACTAAGATCTCACAAGATAAACGGGTAACTATCAAAAGAGATAATTTACAAAGAAGGGAAAAAGGGGTTTCAAAATCACAAAGAAACCTCCTCTGCTTAAGATGTAGAAAATCGCAAAAGAACGTCTCGCCCATAAACAAAACCCTGTCTTTCCTTGAGCCCATGAAAGAGTTGAGGTCCCAAGGCAACCAAAGCACCAGATTCCAAATGGTGACCAGCCCCTCTGAGGGGAGACGGGCGCATGATCGGGCCGAGCACAGGAGAAAGAAGTGGGAAGAAATCAGCTCCAATTTTAACACACTTCTAAGGGCTGCACGTGGCAGGTCAGTTTGGAATCGCTGGAGTCCAGACACGAGAGAGGTTGAGGGCAGGGCAGGGCAGAGGCTGGAGGGGCTCCCCCCGGTGCAGATATGCAAGAGACTGCCTGCCGCCTGGGACAGGTACGGGCCTCTCCCCACCCCCAGAACCCGTCCTGCACACAGAGCAAAAGCCATAAGCCACCGGGACAAGGGCAGCAAAGCCTCTTGTCCGCAGGGTCCCTGGGCTCAGGATGAAAGTAAGATCCCTCCTTCCTTCCTGCTTCAGGCACTAGGAAAATATCTCTGCCTCTACGGTCAGAGTCGAAGCCCCAAACACCTGCCCCTGGGGAGGAAGACGGAGGCACTGGGGCTCAGGGTCCTGCACTGAAACAGAGCAGAGCTTGGCCGCTGAGGAGGAAGGCAGGGACCCTTACAAGGCCAACTACCCAAGTTCAGGTGCATATGCCTTGACTGACCTAAGGCTGCACCAGAAGAAACTGAGATCCCCTTTCCTCAAAACAAGCCTCACACCAAGGAACAAGCAGCCACAGTCAAGCTGGGAGAGGGGCAAGGCTGCAGAAGGAGCCCCTGCATGGTACGGGGGTGCAGGGGGTGTGGGGGCTAGGTGCAGCAGGAGCACGGAAGAGACCCCCAGCACAGTGTGTGGGCAGCCCTCCATGACGAGTCTGAACCCCGTGCTGGGCTGGCCGTAAGGACAGGCTACAGGCTCCTAAGCCGGCTCAACTACTCCCTGCCTTCATTCCAGCCCGCACACTGACACAAGGAGAGATGTGTCCACATCTGTGCTTAAATATCATTTTCCGGGGGCGCCCGGGTAGCTCAGTCGGTTAAGTGCCCGACTTCGGCTCAGGTCGTGATCTCGCGGTCCGTGAGTTCGAGCCCCGCGTTGGGCTCTGTGCTGACAGCTCAGAGCCTGGAGACTGTTTCGGATTCTGTGTCTCCCTCTCTCTGACCCTCCCCGTTCATGCTCTGTCTCTCTCTGTCTCAAAAATAAATAAACGTTAATAAAAAAAAAAATTTTTTAAATATCATTTTCCGCAGATAGATACCTTCTACTGTTCTTCTACAATGTCTGACATTCAACAAAATAATTACAAGACACAGAAAAAGGGAAACAAAAAACAAAACAAAACAAAAAAACAAGGAAAACCACCCATTGTCAAGCAATCAGAAGAACCAGATTCAGAGATGCTGAGTTGTTGCTGCTACTGGACAGGACATTTAAGTAACGTGTATGCCCGAGGGTCTAAAGGAAAAGACGGAGACCCAGCGAGGAAATGGAAACTACAAGAGAGGCTCAAACGCAGTCATTAGAAACAAGGGTCATGACATCAGGGGTGAGAATTAGAGGAACGCACTTGGCAATGGAAGGACTCCGTGAACTTGAAGACAGGACACTGTCTGATGTGAAACCCAGGAGAAGAAAGAAGACAGAGTCTCTAACAGGGCCAGGCAACATCAAGAAGCCTGGAAGAGGTGGGGGTGGACTCCCAGAGAACAAAGAGAAAACAGGGAGAAGGAAAACATAAAGAAAGGAAACAACAGAGGATTCTTCAAAATTAGTGAAACACAACAACTTACGGACTCGGAGCTCACAGATCCTCAAACGGCCAAGAGAAATGCAGACACAGGAGTCAAACTGACGAAAACCATAACTAAAGAAACAACCTGGAACAGAATGAAGGGAGGAGAGCACACAACACGCAGAGGAACAAGGCAAGAACCAGCTAGAAGATGATGGGGCCGTGGCTCAAAGAGCCAGAAAAACAAAACAAAACACAAACACCCATGAAACCCGAATTCTAGACTCGGCAAAAATACCTTGTGGGGATGAAGCAGCCGACCACCTCACGTCCATTAACACGGCCACCATAAGAAGTTTTTTTAAATAAATATTTTTTAAAACCCAGAAAAGAACAAATGAGAACATGGGTAAATTGGAACCCTCGTGTACCGTTGGGGACGTACAATGGTGCGTTTTCTTCACACAGTGAAACGCCATGTGGCCCAGCAATTCTCCTCCCGGGGATGTGCCACACGAACGTCACCGCAAAGGTCACTGCAGCGTTACTCATAACGGCCAGAAAGTGGGAACAGCACCGATGTCCACCAACTGACAGACGGACAATAAAACACGGCATAGCCATACGATGGCCCACCACCCAGCAGTGAGTAGGAATACGGTGCCGGTACAGGCTAGTACAGACGCGCCTGGAAAGCGTGGCAATACATGAAAGAGGCCGGACCGAAAAGGTCACATGCTACATGATTACATTGTGTGAAATGGCCGGAAAAGGCAAATCTATAGAAAAAGAAAGCAGATGAGTGGTTGCTGCAGGCTTAGGACAGGGGAAGCGAGAAGTGACAGCTAATGGTCCAGGGCTTCTATTTGGGGTGACAGAAATGTTCTAAATTTGTGGTGATAGCTGCAAAATTCTGTGAACACACTAAAACCCCGTGAATTCACACTTTAAGTGGGTGACTTACATATTATTAAATCTGTTACCAAAAGGGAGAAATAGACTTTTTCAGAAAAACAAGAGTTGAAAGGATTTATTGGCAAAAGATGTGTGCTACAAAAAAATGTTGGAGGCAGTTCTACAGGCAGAAGAGACATTCTCAAGCTGGAAACTGATGCACACAGAGAATGGAAGCACGCTCACAGTGGTGAAGATGAGGGTGTGGAGAGCAGGCTCTTTTCTTAGTTTTCATCCCTTTAAATTTTTTTTTAACGTTTATTTATTTTTGAGAGGGAGAGAGAGAGAGACAGAGCACGAGCGGGGGAGGGGCAGAGAGAGAGGGAGCCACAGAATCCAAAGCAGGCTCCAGGCTCCTAGCTGTCAACACAGAGCCGGACATGGGACTCGAACTCACAAACTGCAAGATCATGATCTGAGCTGAAGTCGGTCACTTAACCGACTGAGTCACCCAGGCACCCCTATTTTTCATCCCTTTAAAAGATAATAAATTAGCTAAAGCAAAACCAGGAAGTGCAAGTGTAGAGCACAGCGAACATAGAATTAAAATATCTGAGAACAATACAAAAAATGGGAAAGAAAACGAAAATGAAAGTCATTAATTACATGAGAACTGGCACAATATTAAGAAGGACTGATGAGCTAAAGACGATGTTTAGCCCCTAACGTGAGAATTAACGATTACCCTGCAAGAGAAGGGCAGTGAATAAGCAATAGGTGAACAGGGTCCTAAAAATACTCACTCCCTCAGAAGTCAAGAAAAGAGGACCAAGGAAGAGATGACACAAATGGAAAATAAAGAGCAAAAAGCTAGATTCAAATCCAGCCATATCATTAAATATAACAAGTAGATGGGCTAAAAAATACAATTTAAAGGCAGGCACTTCCAGATGATATTTTTTTAAAAAGGCAAGCACCAACTTTACACAATCTGAAACTCACTTTAAATATAAAGGCATAGATCAGTTAAAAGTCAAAGGACAGAAAAAGTTATAACCTCCAAACTCTAATCAAAAGAAACTGAAGTGACTACATTAATGCTAAATCATGTAGATTTCAGAGCAAGGAACATTACCAGGGATTAAGAAAAATACTTTAAACAAAAAACAACAGAAATGCAAGTAGAAATAGGAATTTTCACAGCTAGAATTGGAGGCTGCAACACTCACCTCTCAGCAAGCGGTGAAATAAGAACATAAAAGATCAGTTAAGGATATAAGAGATTTAAAAAACAGTATCAACAAATTCGACCCAATTGACATTTGTAGGGTACATCATCCAACACCAGAATATGCAGCATTTTCAGGTGCACATAAGATATTCATCAAAACAGACTACGTGCTGTGCAATAAAACAAATCTCATCAAAGTTAAAATAGTGGAAATGATCCAACTGATGTTCTCTGCCCCTTCCCCAAAAAATGAGTTATAAATAAGTAATAGATATCAAGAGAAAATTTAAATACTTGGCAATTTAAACACACTTTTAAATAACCCATAGGTGAAAAAGGAAATGCGAAATAAATTAGAAACATGTTTTGAACTGAATGGAAATAAAAGCACAAACACCAGAATTTGCAGAGCATAACCAGAGTGGTACTGGGAGGGCACTAAGGACAATAAGTGGTCATATTGGGAATGAGGAAGGTCTCCAATCATAATATAATCCTAGTCTAAGACTCCATCTTAAGAACACAGAAAACAAATAATAAGGTAAATGTAACATAAGCAGAATAGAAACAATAAAGATGTTAGTAGAAATTAATAAATTTGAAAACAAAAACAATAAGAGAAATCAATAAAACTAAAAGCCGGTGTTTTGAAAATATTAATAATACTGATAAACCTCTGGAAAGACTGATCTGAAAAAAAAATGAATACATAAATTACAATATCAAGAATCAACAAGGGGACATCACTACATGTCCTACAGACATCAAAAGATTTACAAATGAAATGGGTAAATTCCTTGAAAGACACAAACTAACAAAGCTCACTCATAACTTGAGTAACCTTTTATCCATTAAAGAAATTGAATTTGTAGTAAAATCTTCCAACAAGGAAAATCCTAGGCAGAGACGTATGCACTGGTGAATTCTAGCAAACATTCAAGGAAGAACAACAATTCTACTCAACTCTTCCAGAACTTTTCTTATGAGGCCAACCTTATTCTGATACCCAAACGACACAAAGGCATTACAAGAAAATGTCCCTCATTAAGGTGGATGCAAAAATACCTAACAAAAATAGCCACTCAAATTCAGCAAAAATAAATATATAAAAAAAAAATCCCACTCTATTCAGCAATAATACAATGGGATCAAATGGAGCATGTATAAGGAATGCAAAAATTGGTTTAGTATTTTTAAATGAGGCCCTTTAATTCACCATATTAATACACTGAAATGAAAACATAATTATCTCGAAAGATGCACAAAAGCCTTTTGACAAAATTCGAAGATCTGTTCACAATAAAAACATGTAGCAAAATAGTCATAAAAGGAAGCCTCCTCAACTTGAAGTGTCTGTAAAAGAACACTGCCACTAACGCCATACTTCATAGTGAAAGACTCACCGCCTGTCCCCTAAGATACAGAACAAGGCAAAACACCTGTACACACTGCTCAACACTTCCATCCAACGGTGAGCTAGGAAAAGATCTCAAGGCGTAACAAATGGAAGTAAAGAAATCATTTTTGCTCACATGTGACCTCATCACCTATGTAGAAAATCCCAAAGAATGTGCCTGGAACACGGGAGTTTAGCAAGTTAACAGAATAAAGGTCAAAGAGAAAAATCAATTATGTTTATCAGTTATATTTCTTCATACTAATAAGATATTTTATCACAAAACAATAACTTTTACAACAGCACCAAAATCATATGAAATACCTAGGAATAAACCTAACAAAATATTTACAATATTTATACCTTTGAACCCCCAGATATTCATGAGAGAAAATTAAAGGCTGAATAAACAGAGAGATATACAGTGTTCATGGATCACAAAACTCAACATTGTTGTTATGTTCACTTTCCCCAAATTGAAATTTAGATTAAACACAATCCCAATCAAAATCCTCACAGGGCTTTTTTTTTTGTATAAACTGACAAGCTGTTTCTGAAATGGCTACGGAAAAGGTAAATGATCTACATTAAGCAATTTTGAAAAATGACACGTTTGGGGTTGGAGATCACCACCAGACTTCCAGCTCACAATAAAGCTATGGTCACCAAGTGTAACATTGGTCAGTGGAACAGAACAGACCACAAAGTATCTGATCGACTGATGTATAATGAAGGATCCAAGAAAACTCACTGGAGAAAAGATGGTCTTTTGAAGAAATCATGCTGGAATATTACACGTCTTTATGCCCAAAGTCACAAAAAAGCCCCACAACACCCACAGCTCAGCCCATACCTCACGTCATATTCAGAAACCAAGTAGAAAGGGATTGTGGAACTGTAAGGTATAAAACCTCTAGGTGAAAACATACATCCAACCTTCACAATATTGAGACAAAAAAGCAAAAACCATATGAGAAATATTGACAGGGGCACCTGGGCAGCTCAGTCAGTTGAGCATCTGACTTCGGTTCAACTCTTGATCTCGTGGTTTGCGAGTTCCAGCCCCGCGTCAGCCTGTGCTGACAGCTCAGAGCCTGGATCCTGCTTCGGATTCTGTGCCTCCCTCTCTCTCTCTGTTCCTCCCCTGCCCACACTCTTTCTCTCAAAAATAAATAAAGGTTAAAAAAAAGTTTTTTAAGAAAATATCGACAGATTCGACTTTATAAAAATTTTAAATTTGGGGATGCCTGACTGGTTCAGTCAGGGAAGCAAGTGACTTTTGATCTTGGGGTAGTGAGTTTGAGCCCCACATTGGGTGTAGATATTACCTAAAAATAATAAAATCTTAAAATAAAGGAAAGAGGGGCACCTGGGTGGCTCAGTTGGTTAAGTATCTGATTCTTGATTTCAGCTCAGGTCATGATCTCACGGTTCCTGGGATGGAACCCCACGTCGGGCTTTGGGCTGACAGCAAGGAACCTGCTTGGGATCCTCTCTCTGCCCCTCCCCAACCCCTCTCTCTATCTCTCAAAACAAAATAAACAAACATTTAAAAAGAAAGAAAGAAAGAAAAATCTCCCCCCAAGTTTGAACGTCTTATCTCTGAAAGGTACTGTTAACAGAAAGGAAAGGACAAGCCACAGATTGAGAAAACATATTTGCAACACACACATCTGGTAAAGGACTTGTACCCAGAATATATAGGTATGTATATATTTAAAACTCTCAAAATTCCGTAACAAAAAGACAACCCAATTTAAAAATAAGCAACAGATTTGCAAGACCCGTCACCAAAGCAAGTGTAGAGACAGCAAATCACCACATGGAAGGGTGTTTGCATCATCAGTCGTCAGGGGCTTAGAGTAAAGCAAGGACGCCTGCTGTACCCCTGGGAGCAAGGCTGACTGGCTGACTGGGAAGGGGAGGAACGGGGGGAACGGGAGGAACAGAGGAGCAGGGGGAACGGAAGGACCGCGGGGAACAGGAGGAACACGAGGAACGGGGGAACAGGAGGAACGGGAGGAACTGGGGGGGAACAGGAATTCTCCTACGCAGCTGCTGGGAATGCGCAACGGTTCAAGCATCTGGAAAACGCTTTGTTACTTTCTGAAAAAGTGAAACACACACAGAGCATAGACGAGCCTGTAGCAGGCTTCTCGCACAGAGAGTCATGACACCGAGGCTTCTTATCCAGGAAGCAACTTTTATTCGTGCCGGCACCGCTCAGTCGGGTTCCTACCCAAAGAACTGAGTGGTGAACATCACACGGCAGAGTCTGTCTGTACATTTTCTATTTCTTTGTCTCCCACATATGGTAACACACATAAACGCGCAGTCCGATTAGGCGGTCTCGCTTTACGAGGTCATGAGGGATGTTGTCACGTAGGCGCACAGCCAGGTTACCTTGAAGTTTTCTCTCCCTTTTCTCTCTCTCCTTAGGGAGGGGACCCTACCCCAAGCCCACGTCTGTGCCCAAAGGGAGCGAAAGCCCAGGTCTGTGCAAAGACTTTGCGTCAACGTTCGTAGCATTGTAAGAGCAAACACTGGCAGCAACCCCAAATCCATCAACCGGTTCAGCGTGTGGATAAACAACTGGGGACAGCCACACATTGCTCAGAAAAAGGGGAAAAAAGAATTGATTCATGGTACGTGCAGCAACAAATCTGAAAATAATTCCACTGAGTGAAAGAAGCCATTTACACATATTTTATAGAGGGGAGAGGGGTCGAGAGAGAGAATCCCAAGCGGGCTCCAGACCCGGCACAGAACTGAAGTGGGGCTTGATCTCACAACCCTGAGATCATGACCTGAGCTGAAATCAAGAGTCTGACGCTTAGCCAACTGAGCCCTCCAGGCACCCCTCAAACGTATACATATATATACCACAGGACTGCATTTATACACAATTCTGGAGAAACAAACTGATCTAGTGATAAGCGGATCGGCAGCGGCCTGGGGGGATGGGGCTTGTCCGAGAGGGATGTACAACCTCTAGAGAGGGACGTTAAGTTCACTATCTTGACGGTCAAGGCAGTTTTGCGGGTGGAAAGAGAAGTTTCAAAGCCACAAATATTCCACGAAATGGGCTGTTTTGAGTATCCCTGATGAGAAAGGTTGGCTGCGAAGGCTCCTCTGGAGAGGAAGGTGATAATACGGAAGAACAAATCTCCAGGCTGCCCTAACTTTTCAGGGCTCTCCTATCCAGCAGTCTATCCAAAGAGGTCATCTGAATACGGGGAAAGCCCCACACTCAAGAGATGTTCGAGGCAGCACTGGCTATAATCGTGAACCCCTGGAAAAATCTCTACTCTTATGGGTTACGTTTCTGCACCATGAGATACTGTGCGGACTTTAAAGTATTGCTCGGTAAGAGTTTATTCTAAAAGGGAAAGTTTTGTCTTGTTGGTATCTTATCGTTTTTTTTTTTTCTTCTAGATTTCTTTTTAAGTTTCATAATGAGAAAACACATCTACTGATGCATTAGAACCATGCAGACGCTCAGTGCCCCCCCCCCCATCCTGGGGGATGGGACACATCCGTGAGGGCACACAGCTGGCAGCCGGGTGCTGCGGACCCCGAGGGCGGGAGGAGATATCACCCGCCTGCAAGCTGGGAGGCTATGCACCGAGGCCCGCGTCTCTGCACTCAGGGCCCGTCCAAGATGAAGCCTTCTCTTCTTTCTTATCTGAGTTTGCTGTAGTAGGTATTCCAGTCGCCCCAGCCTACGCCGGGCAGGACCCCTCACCTGGTGGCGGGCACTTCCTCCGGCGGCTGTGCTCTCTGACCTTGGAGTCACCATGTGTGTCTATGGGTCTCTGGCCTTGAACATTCACGGCCTTCGTCTTGGGTCAAACCCCTCATCAGGAGCAGGACAGAATCCCCCGCGGAGGAGGATCCCTTCCCCCACGAGGCCTGGGTCTGGCCTCACGTTGAGGTCAGGCTGCTCTTGGGCCCAAGCCTCTGTGTCACTGACGCGCGTTCCTGCAACCTGCCTTGTCCGCTGTGCCCGCTTGGAGATGTTCTAATTTCCTGAGCCGTCACAAAGTGGTGGCACTCAGGCCTCCGAGAGGGTGCCACCAGGTGACCACGGCCCACGGCGCCACGTCCTGGGCAGCATGAAGGCCGGCCCCCGTCAGGGGCTCCCGAGTGCCCCTCATGCTGCTGGATGCCTACGTGGGGGCCAGACCAACAGCACAGAGTCCCTGAGATGGGACACGTGTGCCCGTGAGTTTGTGGGGGAAGACGGGGTGGGGGCCATGGTTCTAGAAAGGCCGTGGTCTCTGTGGTCTGTGTCAGCCTTCTTCACCCTCTGACTTCTGCCCCACAGAGGCTGTTTCGGGGTCCCCGCACTTGTGTCTGGAAACGGGGCAGGCGAGGAGAAATGAGCAGACGTGACGTCTGTCCTGCGTGGAGACCCCAGTGCGCAGAAGCCCGTACTCAGGATGAAGCCCCGCGAGCTCACACCTCAGCGTGCCCCGGACTGAGGGGTACGAATCGTCCTGGGTCCTGGTTCGCAGCCGCCTGGATGCAGGCAGGGCACCCGGCTGTGTGCATGTTGCAGGAGGGGCCTGTCGGCGGCCTCGGGCATGCACGTGACCTCGGGAACCGCCAGCGCCCTGCCCACGGTCAGCAGGGGTGGCGGCAGATTGTCTCGGAATCACGGATGCGCTTGGCCCCGCCCCACATCCTTGGCCTGAAGAGGGAACCGACCGCCAGGGACAGGACTTCCTGAAATTCCCAGAGAGCCTCAGACAGAGGCCGACCGTCCACGCGGGACGTGGGAGTGAGGTCGTGCCCTGGCCCGCTTCCCCGTTCCACCAGCCGCTACTGACCTGCTCCGAGGCTCGGCCCCGCAGAGAACATTCGCAGATGTACGACTCTGGTCCTGGGTTCGAACGAGGGAAAACTTTCTCTCGCTGTCACGGGCGCTCGCACGCCTAGGAGCCCACAGCAGACCCGAGGCGGAGGTGAGCGTCCAAGCCGCCGGCACCCTCCCCTGCCGCGCGGCTCGTCTTCCCACCGCGGCGCGCAGCCCGATCGCCTGCGATAACGTTCCCACCATGCCCGCCCCCGTCAACCACTGATTCTCCCTGAACGACCGGGGGAACTGAGGCACGGTGTGGTAGCGACCGCTTCTTTCGAGGAGAAGTGTTGGAAACCAGTTAATAAGCCACTGTTTCCCCCAAACACGAGTTCCTCGCATAAGACGTGGTGTCGGGGGACAACATGTGAGTCCTGAGTAAGTTTCACAGAGAAGACACCGCCCAAGCAGGGGGCAGGCAGGACGTGAGCCATAAAAGAAACCCAGGCCCAAAGGGCGCCTCCCCTCACTCCCACACCCGTCCGATCAGGATCAGGGAGATCGGGATCAGGGAGGAGGGAGCCAGTGAGGCGGTGACCACACCCAGCAGCAGCCGGGGTCCCCGCCTGGCTCTCTCCCCCCCCTCACCCCCCGCCCCGCACCCACGGCCACCACGTAAACAAGCTCCAGCCTTGACTATGAGACGGGAAAACAACCACGTTCAGGAGGAGAAACCCACTCCCAGGAGGACGCGGGCCCGGCCTCCCCCGTGCACGCAGCACCACAGATGGACGGGCGTGAGATCAAGCATCCCGTGCTGTGATGGTCTCTGCACACCTAGCGTGACCTCTCCTTCCACACCGCTAGCTTCCGGCCGCATACGTCTGCATACTAAATATAGAAGCGAATTCAAGTGTAAGAAGCAGAAAGACCCGGAGGCCAGGCCGAGCCAAGGCTCTGCGCCATTCCAAACAGAAACCCTTCCCGCCGGGGACCGAGGCCCCGGGCGCTCACCTGCGCTGCCTCCTGCCCGGGGATCCTTCCGGCAGCTGGAGACTCAGGCCAGCGTTTGCGGCCGGCTCCCAGGGTTCTATGACTCAGCAGAGCACTCAGCTTTTATTTTTCAGTTGGAATTTACCAGCCGTGCCTACATCCAGGGGGAGGGACCGTCTCCGAGGTGTTTCTAAGCAGATGCCTGCAGCGGTCCCTCAGCTCTCCGCTGCCCGGACAGGCTTTCTCAGGAACACCCAGCATGGTGCCGGGTCCCCTGACCGCATGGACGGCCCCTGGGTGGGGGAGGAGGCAGGCTGCCCTGCCCGCCGCAAAGGCACGGCCCTGCCCTGCAGACCGGGCCCGACGGCCGCCTCCTTCCGTGCGCACACGGGGAGGACTCCGGGCCCACCTCCTCCGGGGAAAGCAAGTGAGGGACACGGGCAGGCCTGGCTGAGTCCTGTGCACACAGCCTTCCCTGTCTGCAGCCGCTGCGGGAGAGCGTCTCCGGCCCCTCTTCCTGAGAAAATCCCCCCCTGGGTTTTGTGGCTACAGGGTCCGTAATATGAAGGAAGTTCCACTCCAAAGGGCGGCTTTATTTTCTTCCAATGGTGAGGTGCCAGAAGGGAGGTGTATCCATTAAACCCTGGAGAATGAAAGTGTAGAAACGAATCCAACGAATGAGACCAGCGCTGGTGGAGCGATTGTGCAGCGGCACGAGCTCTCCTTGCCGGAAATCCAGCCAAGTCCACGATAAACCCCCAGAGAAGCCAGTGCGACCAAAGGAAGACGCAGGGCCCACAGGGCTGAAGCTGAAGGGCACTTAGGAAGAGCCAGTCTGATCCGACCAAGGAAACACGGACACAGATGGTCCCTGCACCTCACGGCCCTGCCTGGGGACATCGGCTGTGGCCGCGCTGGGGTCTAGAACCGTGAGGGGGCGAGGAACGAGGCTCCCGGCCCTGGTTCTCCGGAGTTCAGGCTTGTGAGGGCCCTACTTGTCCCTCTGCCCCCAGCCAGCCCTGCACCCGCCCTTCCCTTTCACTCCAACTCTTCAGCTTGGACCCAGACGTCCAAATTTCACCCCATCCTAGTCCCAGAGGGCATCGTTCTGACGGGAACCCACAGGGTAAATACCCACGCCAATCACCTGTAGCTCGGAAATGAGAATGCGGGTTATCCTGTGCTTGTCTACACCTGGGCGACTAATAAATTAGAACAAATTACCAAGTTGCTGTGCCTTCGAAACAGTCAGAACACCGTGCTGGTTGACGCTCTCCTGAGCTCCTCGTAGGCGTGAACTCGTTTCAGTCACGAAAGCCCCACTGGCTAACTGTCACGGTCTCCCCCGCACAGGCGAGGAAACTGAGGCCCCGAGAGGCTGGGCAGCTTGCCCACCATCACACAGGCGACAGCTGCCGGAGCCAGCGTGCACCTGCCGGGGGCTCCGGACACCGAGGTCCACACTCCACCCTCAACAGCGCCCCGAGACAAGGTCGCTTACACTCGTGGGCCCGGGTCCAGCCCAGTGCCCGTCTCGGGGCGGCTGCTCTCCAGGCCAGTGGAGGGAGACAACAGGTGGTACATGCCCATGAACTCAGCAATGTGACGCCTGGAAATCCGTCCCAAGGAAATGATAGAACAATGGCGTTGGAGCATATTCTATGTAACAAACACTTTTATAGCACTTACCCTGTGCCAGGCACTGCTCTGACAACCTCAAATACAACTCATTCAAGGATAATTATGGTGATGTGCCCATAACACAGCTCGAACAATTGGAAGCGTCCTAAATGCCCACAACAGAGATGATTCACACAAATGATGGAATGCACATAAGCCAGACTACAAGGGCACCATTTGGACATGGCTTGTCTACACTTACTGACATGGAGGGGTGCAGACAACACGCTAAATTTTTTTAAACGCCAGTGTGTATAGTACGAGCACATTTCTATTTGAAAAAATAAGCGGGTGCATTAAAGACAGACATACAGACCAACAGAATAGAATAGACAGCCAAGAAAGAAATGCTCACACATACGGCCAAATGATTTTTCACAAGGGAGCCAAGACCATTCAATGGAAAAAGGACAGTCTTTTCAACAAACGATGCTGGGAAACCTCGATGTCCCCAGGCCAGGGAGTGAAGCTGGACCCTTACCTGACACCACAAACAGAAATGAACTCAAAATAGATCAAGGAGGTAAATGTAAGACCTAAAACAACAAAGCTCTTCTAAGAAAACAGGATAAAAGCTTCACAAAGTGGATGTGACAATGGTTTCTTGGATTCAGGGCCAAAGGCACAGGCAACAACAGGAAATGGCCGAACTGGGCTTCAAGAAAATTTAAAATTTCTGTGCATCAAGAGCCACGATCCACAGAGCAAAAAGGTGACCCAAAGAATGGGAGAAAGTATCCGCAAATCATGTATCTGATGAGGGATTAGTATCTAGAATACACAGAGAATTCCTACAAGTCAACAACAAAGAAACAAACAACTCGACGCAAAAATGGGCAAAAGGGGGAGGCTGGGTGACTCGGTCGGTTGACAGTCCAACTTGATTATGGCTCAAGTCATGATCCTCGGGTCATGGAATGGAGCCCCACGTTGGGCTCTGCACTGAGTGTGAGGCCTGAGATTCTCTCTCTCTCTCTCTCTCTCTCTCTCAAATAAAAAATCTAACGGATAGATAGATAGATAGATAGATAGATAAATAAGTAGGCACAGGACTTGCATAGACATCTCTCCAGAGAAGATACACAGATGACCAATGAGCTCACGAAAACATGCTCAGCATCACTCATCACTAGGGAAATGCACATCAAAACTATGAGATACTACCTCACACTCATTAGGATGGTTACTATCAAAAAAAATCCCCCAAAACCAGAAAACAAGTGCTGACAAAGATGTGGAGAAATTGGAATGTTGTATACTATTGGTGGGAATGCAAAATGGTGCACCTGCTGTGGACAACTGCAAAGGCTCGCCTAAAACATTAAAAATAGAATTACCACACGGTCCAGCAATTCCATTACTGGGCATCTACCCAAAGGAATTGAAAGCAAAGTCTCGCAGAAATATGTGCACCCCCATGTTCACAGCAGCACTGTTCACAAGAGCTAAAACACGGAAGCACCCAAGTGTCCGCTGACAGACGAAGGGACAGGAGAGTGTGGTCCATCCGCGCGACGGAATACTACTCGGCCTCGGAAAGGGAGGACGCCGTGACACCTGCTGCAGCCCGGATGGACCCTGAGGAGGCTGCGGAGTGGGGTCGTGCAGACACACAAACCGTGTGATTTCACTTACACGACGCACTTGGGTCCAGGTCACAGAGACAGAAGGTGGCCGGTTGGGCAGCGGGGGCAGGGGAGGGGTCGGGGAGTTGGTGTTAATGGGGGCAGAGTTCCGGTGTTACAAGACAAAGAGAGCCCCGTGGGCGGACAGCGGGGACGGCTGCACAACAGCGTGGGTGTGTGTGACACCCCTGAACCGTAGACCTAAAAATGGTTAAGGTGGTGGGTTTCATGTCGTGTGTATTTTAACACAGTAACAAAGGGAAAAACTGTGTGTGTGCTGTTTTCACAGAAAAACTTGAAGTCTGAAACTGTACAGGCCAGGTGGAAAGCGGCCATCTCTCTGGGGGATGGGATCTCAGATGATCTGACTCTCGGCTTTAATCTTTCCGAACCGTATGCACTTTTTTAACCGCGAATATGTATTTATTGTTAGAATTAAAAAAAAAAAACTTTCATCTTCAAACTTTGGCACACGCACAGACCCACGTACACGCCTTTTATCACCATAACCGACATGTCCCTTGCAGACCGCGCTCGCACAGAACCCCGCGGGAGACAGTAACCTTTCCCAAGACCCCAGAGAGCGAGGGGAGGAGGGGGGGGTTGCTGAGAAAAGCTCTAATTCACAAAGCTTCAAGAGCCACTTGCCGACCCGGACTCGGAAGGGAGGAAGCCGAGGCCGAGCATCCAGGATGGAACAGCCATGCCCGGCAGCACCGAGGCGCTGCACGGTGAGGGCGTTCTGGGAGCACCGAGTGAGAGTGAGCGCCGGGGCACCTCCGTTTTCTCGTCTGCGGAAGACTCCCGGCCACACGGCCCTCTCACCAGGTCCCCGGAGGCCCCTGGGTTCCGATTGCTTCCCCGCAGGTGCCCACAGCCTTTCGGAGAGCTTGGCTGTGCCCCAGGCCATTCCCGATGGCCCGTCCTGCTGTCCCCACGGCTCCAAGCCCCAGATGCACGCCTCCTCCGCTGGCCTCACCTCTTCCCGCATCTCTCCAGGGCCTCCCGGAACCAGCACATCCACAGTTACTCTGTCCCTCCCTCCTGTTCCAGTGTGGGGACCCCCCAGCCACCAGTTGTCCAAGTCAAAGCCGGACCATGGTCCCGGCCTCTTCTCTTCCCGCCCTCCAGTCCACCGACCCCACCTCCTGCCAGGACCCTCTCCCCTGGGGCGACGCCGCAGCCCCCACCCTCGGTCACCGTCGCTACCCAGCCCCAAGGCTCTCCTGACCCAGACTCCTTGTCATTCCCGGGCACGGCTCTCCAAGCGTGTCCGCGTCTCCCTTGTTACCGCTCCGTGTGTTCTGAAAAACAGCAAATGTGGTGTCACACTTTGCGTGTCCTTCTGCATTTTCTGCGTTCACTCAACACCGTGTCCTTGAGGTTTCGGCACGTTGGTGCTCGTGGATCCCGTCACTCCAGCGTGCTCCCTCAGCATCCAACCGTATCACGTGTTCGTTCCCACCGCCCTGCTGATGCCACAGCCGACGGCCCTGTGCACACCCGAGGCACGTCTGTCAGATGGCGGTGGGCAGGTCCCCAGCAGGGCGTGGCTGGCGTGAGGGCGGCCAGAGAAGCTACCAGAGCCCCAAGAAATGCCTGTCTCCCCACATCTCAGCAAGCGTGATGCCGGCCGGCGTGACGGCTGAGAGGAGACCCCGCTGCGCCCCCAGCCTGGTCCCTGACGACTGACGAGGGGCTCATCTTTGCTGCGCCGGCTGCGTCCGTGACCCTCTGTCCCCTCCCTCACCTGTGTCTCTGTCCGAGAGTCGTCCTTCACTGCTGGGAGGGAGGCCGGTATCTATTCTGGATACTGACCCTTTGTTGGTAAAGTCCTGGCTGGTCTTTTTCGATGTTACGCTGTTTTCCATCCCGCAGAGACTTCAAACTCAACCACTCTGCCCATCATTTCCTCTGTTGTAGGATGGTTCTGTTTCTCGCCTAAGAAACGCTTCCCCGACGCACTAAGGCACCCTCTGAGGTTCCCCTCCAGAGGTTTTCCCGTTTTCTGTTTCCGCAGGCCATCTTCTCACATCAAGAACCTAGTGTGCACGTCCTCCTTAGTGCGGACTCGTCCGTCCCGCCGGTCTGATGCCAGCCTGGCCTCACCGCCTCCTGATTTTACGGGACTCAAAGCCACCTGTTCCAATGTGCCGGTTTCTTTGTCCATCTCCACGAATAGCGCACTGCTTCATTATATAATTTTGTCAGAAGTTTTGATGTCTGATAGGGTTCGTCTCCTTTGCCCCGTTATGTTTCCTTTTTTTTTTTTTTGACATTATTTTATTACTATTTTTTAAAGTAGGCTCCATGCCCAACGTGGGGCTCGAACTCATGACCCTGGGATCAAGAGTCAGATGCTCTATCAACTGAGCCAGCCAGGTGCCCTGCCCCTGCCCTGTTGTTTTCAAACTTGGCAATTTTTTTTTTTTTTTTTTTTTACCGTTTATTCTTCTTTGTCAACTAGTCCAGAGCAGTGGGAACCCTGTCTGGATTCTGCTTGGAACTACACTGAACTTACAGATTAATTGGGAGAGAGCTGACATCTCTTTGATACTGTGTCTCCTTCACATGAAATAGTATAGCTCTCCCTTTATTTAGACCTTTTTTTTAAGTCTTTCAACGGAGTTGGCTCATTTTCTCCAAAAGGTTTCGCACAACGCTTGATCTACGTACTCCTGGTGCCTGACATCTGTGCTGCCATCACGAAAGGTGTGTTGGGAGTCACCACCGCCTTTCTCCATGGCAACTCAGAAAGTTGCTGTAGAGGAACATTATTTATTTCTTTACAGATTTTATTTTTAAGTACTCTCTGCACCCAACGTGGGGCTTGAACTCACAACCCCGAGATCAAGAGCCACATAAGCCGCCGAGAGCCAGCCAGGCACCCCCATTATTGATTTTTTCTTTTTTATATTGAGCTTGTGCGAGCAACGGCCTCAAATTTCTTCCCGGCTCTGATACTCCATGTCCGCCTTGTCCAGAAACGGGCATCCCGTTCCTTCCTCTCCAGTCTTTACACTTTCAAACTATTTTTCCCACGCTCGTGTGCAGACAGGACTCCAGTGCACGTTAGGGAGAAGTAACACAGTTGGCCTCTTTCTCTTACTTCCAGCTTGAAGACGGATGCTCCTGGTGTCTCGCCACCAAGCCCACGGGGTCTGTTCCTCGGGTTAAAGAACGTACCTGCGTCCCAAATCTGCTAAGCGTGCGTTTTTACACACTGTGGGGGCTGCTGGGAGTTCCGGAAGGCTTCTCCTGCTTCTGTTAGGGGAACCGTATGGTTCTCTCCCCGTCCCTCGGAGCCGGCCTCGTGTCCCCCACCCTGACCCCTCTCACCGTTGTTCCCATTATTCCAAGCCCCGAACCTGGCAGAGGCACAGCCCTGACTCTTGAAAGTCTCCCTAAGATGCTTCCCACCCAGACTGAGTGGCGACAGGGCTGGTGGGCATTCGTAGCCCCCTCTGGAGGGGCGGCCTTTCGAGGGTCCGAGCGCGCAGCCGGGTCTTAGTCTCAGCTCGCTTCGTGGAGGCTTTGTCTGGTCTCCCCATCCCTGCGCGGGCATGATGGGGAGGGCTCGGGCAGGAACAAACCCCTGCCCGCCCAGCCGCTGGCTGCAGACCCTGAGTCACAGCTCTGGGTGTCTACGCAGTCTCCTGACCCCGGATGGATCTCTCTCCCTCTCCCTCTCCCTCCCTCCCTCTCTCCCCTGTAAAAGGAGCTGGAGACAACTCTGGACCCTTCAGCCATGCTGGGAGCAGGGAAGGTCTCCCAGGCTGTGCTCACCGGCCACCTTGCCAACAATTCCTTTCGCCCCTTAAACTGCAGCCCCTCCACCCTGACACCACGAGCTTTGAACAAAATGTCAACTTCCCGACCCCCCTCTGGTTCTCGAAAGCCAGCTTCTCGAAACCTGAACCCCTGTGGGTGAGCCCGGCCGGGAGAGTGATGGGCAGCGTGGACCCTGGGGACCCCGGCTCCGACTGTGCAGCCGCCCCGTCCCGTCCTGAAGCGGCCCCTGCAGCCTGCTCTCCGAGGAGCACACAGCGGTGGTGCAGTCCCGAGGCCAGACGTCCCGAGGGACTGTCCTCCAGGCCCCGAGGACAGGGCAGCACAGAGCCACTGGCAGGACCACAGCCCGCTGGTCCTCCTGCTCAGCAGGACAGCTTGGCGGTCACACGCGGCCACAGGTGCTGCGCAAAACGCGGTCTTTACTCGAAAATGTATGAAGCTGGTGTGTTAAGGTCCCTCCTGACTTGGACAAGTGAACGATTCCACCTCCATCCTCCACACGGTGGCCTTGCTTCAAGCAAGAAGATTCTTGACACATCTCAGCTCCTACTGAAGACCCCGGACGGACCCCCCACCGCAGCAGGACAAGTGTCTCCTGGGGGTGGAGGGCAGTGTGGACACCATCTAGGGGGCTTCACTGCGTGACCTTCCTAGGAATACGGCAACTCGGTCCCCAGCACAGAACCTTCCGGAGGAAAGCCCCTTCCGCTTGCAGCTGGGCCACAGGAGAGGAAACCCCAGCCCTTGACCCGCACAACTGCTCAGAATCAGACAGGAGAGGATCGCCACCCAGAAGCCTGGACGGCAGGCCGTTCCCACCGTGTGAGTGCCCGTTGGGGGACGGCTCCCACCCACAGGTGTGTAGGGAGCCTGGGGACAAGCACGGGAGCACAGGACACAGAGGGCCACGTGTGCCCGGAGCCCCGGAGCTGGAGGGCTCTGGAGCTGGGAGGGCGTGGCGTCACGAGATCCAAGCCGAACCTTCTATTTTCAATAGAACTTGCCGCCAAGATCAGCTGCGATTTTCCAGAAACCCCGTGGACCCCCACTCACTTCACTAGTGGGTGACTAATCTTTCCACTCACACACCGTATCAGAGCGCGGGCGACACGGACACACGCAAGCAGGGCACGTCCATCCCCAAGGTGTGGCAGCAAAGCCTAGCGCCCTGGGGAAGGGGGCTCACGTCGTGCCCACCCCACCTCCTGTGGGGGAGGGGCGGGTCACACCCCCCCCACCCGCACCCACCGTCCAGGGACACGCCCTGAGTATTGGCTGCTTCTAGAACCCGTGAGCCCCAGTCCCCCCCCCTCCCCCGCACGCAGCCTGCACCCTGACCGAGAACCCACAAGGACGCACTCACCAGCACCACCGAGCGGCCCCCAAGTCACCGGGTCGGCCCTGGTCAATGACCGGAGCGCAGCTGGGGCTGCAGGAGCGCAGGTCCCCACCTACCGCGCCCCTCTGGCTGGGTCGTCCCTGGAGCCCCTCCCTGCCGTGCGCCCCAGTGCGCAGGGCGACACGGCCCATTGTGCCCGGTGCTAATTAGCGTGTTTCGTCCAGAGCCACAGCGAAGAATGCCGCATTCATGCTGAGGGGCGGAGTGGGCCAATGTCCCTGGCTCCCCTTTCATGAGGGTCAAAAACACAGGACACAGCTGTCCTTGTTCCAGCCCCAGCCCAACGGGCCCGCTGAGGAAGAGCGGGAGGCAGACAGCACACACTCCTCTTGCCCGGACAGCTGACCGCCAGCTCAACGCGGGGTGCTGGGTGCCTGCGCCCTCGTCCCCGCAGCCCTGACGTGACCCCGCAACGCAGCGGCCGGCTGTCGCGGCCGTCCCGCCCATGTCCTTCTGTCCACCCCTCCTCCAGCGCCGCTCCGGTGGGATCCCACCCAGGGTGCACGGAGCAGGGACCAGCGGCCAACACAGCCCTTGAGTGGGCCTTCCCTCCGCCCCCCTCCCCTGGCCTGCCCCTCCCACTCCCCCTTCTATTCCCCGGGACCCCTTCCTAAAACACACGCCCTACACACAGGCCATTTTCTCAGGTCTGTCTCAGGAGGAAGGACTCCAGGGGACTAGACATGCCCACAGTGGCTGCGGAGAGCTGCCTCTGGGAGGGGCGGCACCAGGGAGGGGTCTGTCACCAGGAAGGAGTGTCACCAAGGTGGGGTCTGTTCCCCAGGGAAGGGTGTGGCACCTGGGAGGGGTCTGGCCCCCAGGGAGGGGTCTGTCACCAGGGAGGATTTGTCACCAAGAAGCTGGGTGCGGCACCCTCACTGGCGGTGGAGCAGGACGAGGGTGGGTGGAAGGTGGGAGCAGAGGGTCACTCTACGTCCAGGGGTCACCGTCGCTGTCACACGGTGCAGCCGGTGGGTGGTGGACCTATGTCACGGCATGGTGGCCTTGCACACAGAGGATGGCAGCTAGACCTGCCCAACTGTCAACCTCAGGCGGGGAGACCCCGGGGGCAGCGGGAAAGGAGCCCCTGTGCCTACTGAGCACGGGGTCCAGGAACCAGCTGCAAACACAAGTCCACCAGGAAGATTGTGCGTGGCCTTCGCGGGTCTCTGGTGCCGAAGCGAGGGCCTGGGAGGAGGAGACGGGGTGTCCGGGTGTCACTCTGGGCTTGGACAGGCCGTGTCCCCCGCCCCCATAGCCGCCTTTGTCACCTAAGGAAACTAAACACCCCACGGAGGTGGAGGCGCCCAGAATAGGGCTTCCAGCTTCGACACGCGCGGCGTGGTGTGGAAACCGGGGGGCTGTGTCCGCGGCAAAGCCCTGGGGCGGCCGGTGGCGGGACAGGAGCCGAAGGCATCCCCTCTGTTCAAAGGCAGCCAACGGCCGGGGGCGCAGGGAAGGGGAACCTCACAGAGCAGCTCACGGAGAGCACCCGTCAGCAGAACCGTCTGGGGCCGGATCCGTGGGTCCTAAAAGGGGGCCTTTTGTTCTTCAAGAGTGCACAGCGCTGCCTCTCCCGGTGACGGGGACACGGGTGTCCACACGTGCATGGGAGCAGAGCAGGAAGGGCGCAGGAGCTTTTGGGGAACCCGCTCTTCCCAAAGCCCCATGGACTCTGGGGGGGCCCCTTTCCAGGCGGTGAGGCCTGCTATTGGGGAGGGGGGGGTCTCCCGGGGACAGTCGGGGCTCCAGGCGTTAGTGTTTCAAAGGCTTTCTCTGCAACCAGCGGAGAGGAGGCTGTGTTCACAGGGCGATGAAGAAACTGGTGCCCACAGGGCGGGCAGGGGTGTCCTGCGGCCGCCTCAGCCCTCACCGGGCCTCACAGCCCCACGCGAGCAGCACCCCTACCTCTCAGGGAGAAGCTTGGGCTCAGAGAGGTGAGTGGAGTCCCACCAGGAGCGAGGAGGCCACACTGGAGTCAGATTTCCAGCTCTCGAGCCAGACTTTTGGAAGACAGGCCCCGGGTGGCCACTGGCAAGCTGGCCGGGGGGACAAGGGATCACCAGCAGCACCTCACAGAAAACACAGGCTCGAGTGACGTGCGGTGGCAGGGAGGGAAAGGGCCCTGCAGTCCCGCCGCGGCTGCCTGAATGAGAAGGGGGGTGTCAGAGGGCTGGGATGCCCCCGGGGGAGAAGGCCAATTACTGGGTCCTTCAGCCCAGGGGTCTCACGACGCAGGCTTTTGACCCGCTTGCAGAGAGGAAGGCAGCCGCTCATTAACCTCCTGCTGACCAGCTTCCCAAGTTCAGACAGAATTTGAGATGGAAAAAAAAGTCAGGGAGTGAGAGTGAGCATTAATTAAAGCCACGGTGCCGGCCGCTCAGGCCCCACGAGCTGCTTTGCAGGCCGCTGACTCTCCCCCGGCTTCCCGGCAGTCTTCCTTCCCAATTTGGTCTCGCCGTGGCCTACAGGCTTCTTGGCAAGGCCTGCTTTGCTTTAATTTCCTCCCAAATGTTGGCGGAAAAGAGATGTTAAATTTTAATTGATTCACGACGTTTCTCAAAGCAATTGCTCTGAGTGGTGGTTCTCAAGACAAGTTAGCGACCTAGGCCGGTGGCCCAAGTGACACAGCCGTGTCCACTGCGCACGACTTTGGTCCTTGCTAACCCGCTCCCACTGGAGAAGGAATCTGCCGCCAACCCCCGCGCCCCGCCCGCCCCACACCTGCCTGCCCCAATCAGGACACCGTTCGTTTGCTCCCATATCTGCCGACGCTCCTAACCTCGGTCGAGCCTTGCAAGTGAGTGACTTGAGAGACGTCTATCCAGAAGTTATTTGCTCAGCTTGTAACCGAGGGAGCTACGTGGTGGCTCTCCCACACGCACACGACCATTTCTAAAATTCTCGGGAAACAGAAGTTGTTGGGAGAAAGAGAAGGGGGGCCGGGCCTTTCCCAGGCTTGCTCCTTACCCTAAGCGAAGCTTCCCTAGCCCGCTGGTTTCTCCAAGCCACGGTTGACCCTGGCCGTGGGCACTGGGCTTAGAAATCGTTTCGTGATGTGGGTTCCTCCTTCCACATCCTCCTCCAAGTTCGCAGAGTGAGGCTCCCTGGTCCCCCCTGGGTCGTTCCAAAAGTGAACTTGAAACCCCAACAATACGACCTTGAGCTTACAGTCTTGCTTTCCGTGGCTTTTTGCTAACGGATCCACCTGGACAGAAGCCAACACCTGCAGACCCTCCTTGATTCTCCATGGGGGCAGAGGAATTCCAGAACTCTTTCCCAGGGAGTGGTGGGCTAGGCTGGGTCAGAACTAACTCACCTTCCTCCTAAGACAGCAAAATGCTGAGGGGACAAATCCCAGGTGCCCCCCCCCCCCCGCCCAACCGAGAGAGAAGTGCCTCACTGAAGGACTCAAAGCAGCTTTTGCCTAAGAAGTCGGCCCGCACCCTGCACTTGGACCCCTGCTCCTTAGCCTCCTGCGGTGAAGGAGGCAGGAGAGACCCCTGGTACCTGCTCCAGTGGGGCGTTTTGCTGGTCGCCCGCCCCACAGTGGAGCCCCTGGGGGACATGCCAGAACATGCCCACCCACACCGCAGCCTGACTCCAAGGGGCTGTGGGAAGACGGCCACGGTCGCAGCAGGGAGTCCCCTCACCGAGAAGGGGTGACCACAGATGGTCCTTGCACAGAAGATGGTCTGAGTGGCATCCAGGGCTCCAGGTCCGGCTGGGTCTGATATGGTCCCTACCGGGTGCCCCAGCCGCCTGGCAAGGGCAGACGTGACCCTCCCTAGAGAAGGGCGCGTTCGTCCAAGGTCTCAGGGAAACCCCACGAGCAAATGTTTGAGGACAGTGACAAACACGCAGCTAAGGGAGCCAGGAAACCAGGAAGCAAGGCAAATGAGCAAGAGCCAGGTTTAAAGAAACAGGACCTTCAGGCATTGCATTTAACCAGCACGGGTCACAAAAGAACAAGTCTCCCTGCTTTTTAAATAGACCGTATTTTTTTAGAGCAGATTTAGATTCACAGCAAAACTGAGCAAACAGCAGAACTCCCGTACACGCCTGCACAGAACCCTCCTGGTTTATTTAAGGAAATAAGTTACAAGCTTGAAAATAACTTCAGGGAGTAGAAAACTGTAAGAAGGGATATGCCAAAGCTGAATAAGAAGAGAGGACTTTGTAAAAACAAATATAATAACTGAAATCAGACACCTGGTGGACACTCGCGGTGGCAGATCGGGCAGCAGAACCGCGAAAGGGGGAGAGAATTCGGAAGAGATTACCTAGCATTGAGCACAAAGACACAAAAAAGAGAACGCACAGAGGAAGGGTATAGAGAGAACGAGAAGCTCTCCCGGAAGGAAAAATGAGGGGGAAAAACTTAGAAGCAGAATTTGAGGACGTAGTGAACAGGATTCTCAGGGTTTGACGGAAGAAAACGTCAAGATGCAAAGTAAGCCCAAATCTAGGCGCATCGTAAGGACACTTGAGGGGAAAAAACGGCAAAGACGGACAGAAATGGAGACAATCTGCCCGAGGAACCGAGCTCAGGTCGGAAGGCAGGAGGGCCGCGGGACTTCTCATCAGCGCGATGGGGGCCGGAGGACGGCGGAATAACGCGCTAACCGTGCCTTAAAAGTACCTGCCGAGCAAGAAGTCTGTCCCCCGTGAAAATATTTTCACCCTCATCCCTGAAAGAGAGAACTTCTCAGACAAAAAAGGGGAAATAAAGGAATCTCCACGGGGTGTGCCTCGGGCGGGAGCGTGACTCCCAACGGACAGTCCAAGAGGCAAGAAGAGAGGGAGAACGACAGAAGTGCTACGTACAACAGGAAGTCTGAACTCAGTGCCTGTAAAACACTGACAATTTCTCATGGTGTTATGAGAGAAACAGGATGGAAACAAAATGCCAACAACAAAGACATAAAATTTCCAACAAGGATGAGCTCGGTTCAAATTCTCAAGCTCCTCTTTCTTCTCTGGGGAAGCTTTGGGTTCGCTTTACCTCCAGTAACATGATTTTGCTGCTACTTTTATGATAATCATGAAAATAACAGAAAACACACTCTGCGACGTTTAGAGGGAAGGGGGGAAACCCCTCAATCGGTGCAAAATGAGGCAAGAAAGGGGGAGAAGAAGGGTCACAAACAGAATAACACAAAATAAAACACAGTTCAACCCCAAATACACCCCCAAAACCATCAAGTGGAAATTTAAAAACGTACTTCTCAGGTGGAGGCAGAATGGCAATGACGATGTCATCGTTCCAAGCACCCCCCCCCATATCCTCTCAACACGGAAAGGGAACAGTCAGTGCAAGAAAGCACAGGAAACATCAAAAACGTTTTCCACACAACAAGGTGACGAAACACCGTCCTCCTGCCCGCTGATGGTGTTACCGAACTGCCCCAACACTTACTGGCTTAGAACACGTGTTTTATTCTGCTCAGGGGCAGGAGGGTCGGGACTCGGGGGAAAGCTTAGCTGCGAGGCTCCCTGCCGACCCCCGTGCTGTCAGGAGCAGCTGCGGGGCTGGGCTCCACCCCAGGATGGGGAGTCGGCATGGGCGGGGGTGGTGGGAGCTCAGGTGTCCTCTCCGGGGCGGTGGCCGTGTCCCCAGAGTGCACACCCCAACAGTGGTCTCTCCGAGGGGTCTCTACGGAGGCTTCCTACCAGCCATCCGGGAGCCCCGGGCCATCGCCACCGAGAAGAGGGGGAGGGGGGCTCTGCCTGGACCGGGGGACCGAGCGTAGGCACCCCACCAACGCCCACACAGTGAGGGCCTTGGACCTGCTCCTCGTCCGTCAGAGCCCAGGGGTCTCTAACAAGTGCTTTACCTCGAAAACAGGGTCCCCACTCGAAGCGGAGCCTCGGCCAGACAAGCTGATCTTGTCAGGAGAGAGATGCTTTTCAATCTTTCAAGGAACACAGAGGAAAGCAACGAAACAGCAAAGCTAAGTGGTAAGTCACAACACGCGGGGCCCTGCGGAGGGGACTTAGTGGCCTACAGCCCATTACAGAGTCCCGTTTGTTTCCTTTTGGTCTGGAAATCCCTTTTGTAATGATCGAGCCAAAGACACGCTGGAAAACACACAGAGCCATTTCAGAGTAGAGCTATTTCTGATAGACACCGAACAGAGAACGAGCTGCCACCCGGGGATGACCACGCGCCTGCAGGAAAGGAAGGGGGACGGCTGTTCGGTGACAGGAAGGGACCGAGGCGCAGTACTGAGAAAAAGTGGGGCAGGGTCCTGGTAGGCTGCATTTCGCCTAAGACGGGAGAGGGCACGTGGACACACAAATGCATTTGCTGAACCTATTTTTAAAGGGAAATACGAACTAAAAAACTACCTTAAAAATACTGCCACTGAGAGGGTCGCCTGGGGGGCTCAGTCAGTTAAGTGTCCAACGCTTGACCTCGGCTCAGGTCGTGATCTCACGGTTCGTGGGTTCGAACCCCGAGTCAGGTTCTGCACTGATGGCACAGAACCTGCTTGGGATTCTCTCTCTCTCTCTCTCTCTCTCTCTCTCCCCCTCTCTCTCCCTCTCTCTCTCCCCCTCTCTCTCCCCCTCTCTCCCTGCCCGTTTCCTGCTCATGTTTGCACACGCTCGCTCTCTCTCTCTCTCAAAATAAACAGGTAAACTTAAAAAAATAAAAGGAAAAGGAAAAATAATGAAACAAAATATCAGAAAACAACGATACATTTCTCTTAGAATTTCTTCTAGGTTTGTCCTCTGAAAACCTGTTAAATCGTGACCAGCTCAACAGCCACGGGCTCCCCCCGCACTCGGCTCTGACACTCAGCTCTGCGGGGCTTTCCCACTGACAAGAGCCGGGGCCCCCGGGGGATGCTCAGGACGCGGGCAAGGCGGGCACCTGGGATCCGAACACGAGGCCGCGACGCAAGACTGCTGGGCTCCGCTCAGGAAGACACAGGAGAAAACGTGGGACCACGGGGCCGTCGCCGGGGAGGCCGGCAAGGGTCCGGACGAGACGCAGGGAACAATAACCACAGAGGAAGAAACGGATACATCAGACTTTGTCAAAATTTAAAACTTCCTACGACAAGGAAGAGGCAAGGAAGTCGCGTCTCACGCAGAACTGGGACCTACCGTTCGAGAAGACAAACCAGTGAAAGAGGCAAAAGATGTGACCCCGCTTCACAGAAGACGTGCTGGCCGCCAACAAGCACGAACACAGCGACTGCGTGTCAGTCTTGAGGCAAACGGAAACGGAGCCACCGGGAGCCACGCCCGCAGACTCACCGGCGGGACTAAGACGCAGATCAAACGACCGCGGCCAGGACGGGAGCAACCGGGACTCTCGCACCAAATGCGTGGCCGTTTTCGGGAATGTTCTGGTGGCCACTCATAAAATAATTCGTACACCTTCCCGACGATGCCCTCCGTCCGCTCCCAGGAACCTCCTCACAGGACGGAAAGGTGCGTCCACGAAAAGATGTATTAAAAAAAGGTCCCGCGTAGAAAATCCCGTAGGCTGTGTTACGGGAACGAATTTCCCCCAAATCTCCTCCCTAAACTACACAAATATTTCACATCAAACATTCTTTGCAAAGCCACGTGCTTGGCATTGCGTGAACACAGAGTGTCCCCAAACCGTGAGGTCTCCGCGAGTAAAAAGAGAAAAGCTAACCGATCCCAGCGCCACCGACCCTCACGCTTGTGCCCGGCCGCGGGGAAATGGGACGGTGCGGCTGGAGGGGTCGGGGACATGGGGTGGGGGGAGCCACCTCCACGTGTGGGCACCACGGAGTCCGGCCAGTGGCGGGGAGGGGCTGGCAGGCCCTGCACCTGACCCGAGCCCGACCCTGACTCCGACCCCGACCCCAACCCCGAGCAGGGTGGCCCCAGTGACCGAGAGAAAGCCGGCTGAGCTCTTGAAAGTGACGAACTCACTGAACAGAGGCCAGCGTGGCATGAAGGACACACGTGGTCTAAGAGGTCAGCCTTCCAAACACAGAGCTTCTTGGTAGAAAAAAGGCAAAAAGAGAAACTCTTAATCAAGCAGAGAAGGAGAAAAGAAGAAAAAAGGAGAAGTGTAGGGTCTTTCAGGCCAAGACCCTCTCCTCAAAACAACCTCCTGAAGCGTGGGGACTTGGCCAGGCTGGCGGGAAAGGGGGCTGTTAGGTTAGGGATCTTGTAAAATCCCCCAAACACCCGATGTCATAAACACGAATACAAGTCAAGTCCGCAGATGCCCCGTGCAGAAAATCAGGAATGAAATTTTACACAAGAGTTGATGCAAAGTCTCTCTTGTTCAAAAGCAGCCACGAAGCAGAAGAAACCTGTAAAGCCACACAGAATTATGCCCTGGAGGGCACGGACAACCACCCGCAGTTAGAAATCCAAACACTAAAACGGATCAGAAATGAGGATAAGTGAAAACTTGACTGAACCCAGAAGAAAATACAAGAAAGACCCGAATTATCTCAGCAATGAGCGCTCATGAAGCATTCGGGGCCCATAAGAGCAGGGACCATGGTGCTGGGCTGGGGTCGTGCTCTTGGGATGGGGACGTGCCCCCTGGGCCAGGGTCGTGTTCCTGGGCTGGGGACATGCTCGCGGGATGGGGTCATGCTCCGGGATGGGGACGTGCTCACGGGACAGGGTCATGCTCCTGGGCTGGGGTCGTGCTCTTGGGACGGGGATGTGCTTGTGGGACAGGGTCATGCTCTTGGGATGGGGACATGCTTGGGGGATGGGGACGTGCTCCTGGGCTGGGATCGTGCTCCGCGGGCCTCCTATTCAGAGCTATGATTCAGGGAGACCTTCCTCGCACAGAAAGAGACCTGATCTGCACATTTCAAGGGGCTCACTGGGGAACCCTGAGACGCGCCCAGCAAAACATTTGGATTTCAAAACTCAGGTAAAATCCTCAAAGCCTGCAGGCAAAAAGATCAGTTATCTTCCAGAGTCAAAAGAATGAGACGGGTCAGACTTTTAAACCAACACAGAAGCAAGGAAACAATGGAAACATTAAGAAAAAATCAATAAAAGAAACCATGAACGAAGGATTTCAGAACAAGCCAAGTCCAGAACATCCGTGGTTCCAGAAAGTAAGAAAGTGCTAAATAACAATGATAATTTAATCAAAATCTCACGGAACAGACAAGATGGGGCGTGTGGAAGGAACACACGTGCTCCTAGGCCACCAGCTGGAGCCGTCTGGTAAACCAGCCTGCCCTGTGGCTGCGGGACGCCGACCCGGGGGACGAAACGGTCGTCCGCGTGTCCGCACCCAAACGAAAATCATTGTGTAAAGAACGAGGAGAAGGCGCGGCTTTTCCCGAAAGGAGCGTTCCAACCAGCCACGTGAGCCGAGGCTGGAGCTCCAGGGCCCCCAGCGGCAACGGCACGGTGACGACCGTCAGGCACGGACACGCGGAGGAGGCGAGGCTAGCGAGGGGGGATTCAAGAAGCAGGGTCCGCACGCCTCGAAGTATCTCCCCAGGATATCGCCCGGCCACGGCGGGGAAGCCCCGGCCCCCGGACACCCAGGCCAGGCTCACCACGAGCGGGAGACAGACACAGACAACTCGGATGCAGGACGCGGAGGAGAGGACGCCCGCGCGGCCGCGGGCTTCTTGCCAAAGACACATAACCGTGTTCCGATCATGAGAAAAACTCCGATTCTGGGTATTTTTACAACGTCGCTCCTCAGTAGCCTGTGGAGGCATCGACGTCGGAAGAGGACAGGCAAGACTGAGGACTTGTCACCGGCTAGAGGAGACCAGGCAGACGCAACACCCACACGCAACGTGGGGTCGGGGGTGGGACCCCAGGGCAGAAGAGGGACGTGGGTGGGTAGGGAGGTCTGAATAAGGTCTGTACTGCGGCACCACTATCGACGCCCCGGTTTCGGTTACGCAGGATGGTTGCGGAAGACGTCAACGCTAGGGAAACCGGATGAGGGGTAAACGGGGCCCCGTGCCATTTTTGCAGTTTTCCTGTAGGTCTGGAACTAGTTTAAAATAAAGCTTTTAAGAAATAAGCACGTAAAAAGATACTTAATATCACTAATGGGAAACGCAAATCGAAAATTCAACGAGACACCGCCTCACCTCTCTCTCTCTGTCTCTCTCTCTCTCTCTCTCTCCATATATAAATGAAAAAGAAAACCAGGTGTTGGCGAGGATGTGCAGAAGTCGAGACCCTCATGCGCTGTTGGCGGGAACGCAAACCAGTGCAGCCGCCGTGGAGAACAGTACGCAGGTTCCTTCAAGTGTGAACACAGAATTGCCACGTGGTCCGGCCATCCCACTTCTGGGTGTGCACCCAAAAGAACAGAAAGCAGGGCCTCGAAGAAATACTTGCACACGCGGGTGCACGGCAGCGTTACCCACAATACCTAAAACCTGGAAGCAATCCAAGCGTCCACCGACGGTGAACAAAATGTGGTCCACGCACACAATGGGATATTATCCAGCCTTGACCAGGAGAGAAATCCGGCCACGTGCCACAACGTGGATGAGCCATGAGGACGTTGTTCTCAGTGAAACAAGCCAGTCACAACAGGACAAACACCGTCCGACTCCACTTACGTGAGGTCCCCAGAGGAACCTAGAGGAGTCACACTCGTGGGGACAGAAAGCAGAAGGGTGAGTGCAGGGGCGGGGGAGGGGGACGGGGGTTACTATTTCATCAGACAGAGTTCAGTTCTGCAAGGTGACAAAGTTCTGGAGATGGACGGTGGTGACCCCTACAGCAAGGCGAGTGTGCTCAACGCCCCTGAACGCACCCTTGAATGTGGCTGAGATGGTCAATTTTATGTGATGTGTATTTTACCATGATTTATAAAAACGAAACAGAAGAGGGGTGCACGGGTGGCTCAGGTCATGATCTCACAGTTCATGAGTTCAAGCCCCGCGTCGGGCTCTGTGCCGACAGCTCGGAGCCTGGAGCCCGCTTTGGATTCTGTGTCTCCCTCTCTCTCTCTGCCCCTCCCCTGCTCACACTGTGTCTCTCTCTCAAAAATGAATACACTTTAAGAAAACAAAACAGAACAAACCCACGAACCTGACCTCTGTCTTCCACACATGTTGATAAGCCCCTCAGCTCTGAGGGTCCAGCTGCCCTAGCAGCCCAGCCTCGCAGCAAGCGCCCACAGCATCCTGCCCAGCCTGCTCCTGGCCACAGCATCCTGCCCAGCCTGCTCCTGGCCTGCGGGTCCCCACTGTACCCTCACTGGCTTCCTCCAGGCCCCAGGGCTGGCCTGCTCCTCCCCTCGGATGGCTGTGTCCTGAGCTGCCTCTTGGACCTCCAGCCAGCAGAAGGCCAGGTCACAGGCTCTGGGGGAACTGGGAAACACCTTGGTGATTTTGGTCACAGCAGAAACAGTATGTGTTTTCACGGTGGCTTAAGGCACGTCCGTCTGGCTGCTGACCACTCCCGGAGGGCAGAGACCACGTCTGTCCCTGTTCACCGACCTCCCCAACTGAGGGCCACGGTGCCTGTCCCAGACAAGGTGACTGATTTCATGTTTTGTGGGCAGGAAAGTCTGGTGGCATCAGGCCATGAGGCGGGGCCAGGAAGGGACGGCGCTGAGTGACGCAGGGGGTCCCGGCGGTCCCCGGGCACAGTATCCAGGCCACAGCTTCACCTCACGAGTATCCTCCTGAGTCCCCAGGTGGGTCTCTGCTGTCCAGCCCTCTCCCCAGACTGCGTGGCTGCACTGAGCTCAGATGTGGGTGGACAGCGCAGGAGGGAAGGTCTTTGTCGCTCGAAGGGAAAAGAGACTCAGCTTGACTTTGCCTCCTGGCGTCCTTCCCTCCATTTCTTCATTCTGCCCCCAGGATCTCAACCCAGATCTGGAGGGAAACCAGCCCAGAGGTCAGCCCAGGGCAGGTGGACAGGAGGTCTCCCTGGAGTCTGGGCTGGCCACAGGGAGAGCCCTGCCTTGAGACTTCTTCCTCACTCCCCGGGCCAGGCAAGAACATTCCACCCTCTGGGGCGTCTGGGTGAGCACCCAACTCTTGATTTCGGCTCAGGTCGTGGTTCCAGGGTTGTGGGATCAAGCCCTGCTTGCTTCGAACTCTGTGCTGAGCATGGAGTTTGCTTAAGAGTCTGTCTCCCTCTCTCTCTCTCTGTGCCCCTCTCCCCCACTCGCTCACTCTCTTAAAAAAAAAAAAAAAAAAAAGGAACCTTCTGCCTTCTGCTGGCCTCTGGCCGCTCCCCACAGCCTGAGCTCCAGAAACTGAGTGGAGAGAACCTTGGGCCTCCGGATGCTCCATAAAGATGTGCTTTGGGGCCAAGAGAACCCAGCCCCGTTCTCCTCCCGGAACCATCCGTATCGTCCCTGCACTTTCACACCAAGGAGCCCAACCCGGAAAAGCCTGGATTAGAAACCGCAGACCAGCAGACTCCCTGTTTATAATGCAAAAGATTCCATACAAAGGCCGTGTGTAACACAGTACGGACTCGAAAACAACCCCAGAAACCCGCAACACATTGATCAGCAGAGGCACAGGCACAGCCACCTTAAGAATGAACGACCAGGGGCGCCTGGGTGGCTCAGTCGGTTGAGCGTCCGACTTCGGCTCAGGTCATGATCTCGCGGCCCGTGAGTTCGAACCCCGCGTCGGGCTCTGTGCCGACAGCTCAGAGCCTGGAGCCTGCTTTGGATTCTGTGTCTCCCTCTCTCTCTGCCCCTCCCCTGTTCATGCTCTGTCTCTCTCTGTCTCAAAAATAGATAAACATTAAAAAAATTTTTTTAAAAAGAATAAACGGCCATAAAGCTTCCCAAGAGGAAAGGCTGTTGATAGGACCAACTACGTGAAGCTGGTGAAGCCCGTTTTTTTGCTAATTATCTCCAATACTGTAATGACCCATGTAAATTTCAGCCACAGAGGAACCGTCAAACCAGAGAGAGAGGACAGAATGGGCGCTCAGCCCCCGGGGTCGTTAAAGGGAAGTTAAACCTGGTGGCGGCCCTCCCAGCCCGACATCCTTCCGCGCTCACGGATGCTGAGGGCCTGGGCTCACTTTCCCGGGCAGAGCGCAGAGGGAGGGGACTCTGGGGACCCAGCCTGGGCTCACCACGGAGGGGAGGGAGGAGGGCAAGGCATGGCAGGTAACCTTCAGCAGGAAGTCTGGTCGGGGACAAGGCCTCATCACTCTGCTCTGGACCGTGGCACAGCACCCTGACTGACGACCCCGCGGTCCAGGCCGAGCCCTGGCGGGAAGCGTGGAGGAAGGGCACGGAGACCCCAGGGAGGAGCAGGGCAGAGACCGGGACACAGGTCTGGGGTGCGATCCGGGGCCCAGGGGAGGGCTCTTATGTGCCAGGACTAAGAGTCACAGATCCTAACTTAGGACAAGACCCTTCCCGTCTCCGGGTCTTGGGCTCCTCACTTCTGGATGATTCTTTGCGATACTGTCATTTTGTCCTTTGTAGGTTCCTTGAGGATGTGGCCCCAGCCTGGTTCCCTCCACCCTCCTCAAGGTGGGTCACCGGCATCCTCCAGCCTCTCCCAGGCCTCCTGCCGCCCATCCCTTCTCTCAAAGTCATGCCCACATACCTTAACACACAGAAATCAGAACGGAGCCTGCCATAGAGCAGGCTGTGTAACAGGTGAGGGTTTTTTTTATCCTATTTCCTCTTTTTTATAACAGTTTTTTTGTTGCTATGCCATCGTTCACAACCTCTTAGATCTTGCATCATGAAAGCAAACTGCTCGTGCTGAAAGCCCAGACCCTGGAACGCGTTGGTCATGATGTCACCAGCCGCCCCTGGGAAAGGCAGACACTGCGCACTGGTTCCTGGGGCCTCGGGCACGTGGGACAGGGCGGCTGCAGGAACACGCCGTGGCCCCGGGCATCTGCACTGACCCCCTGCTACCAGTCCATCCCTTCACCCTCCCCCCGTGGGCCCGGTTCTCAGCGGCCACCATCAGTACTGATAATAAATGCCAGTCACGCCTGTGTAAATATTTTCAGCACACATAAAGTTCCGAAACAACAGCATGTACGATGCATCAGCCTGCTTGAAAATCCTATTTGGACTTGAAATCATAACTTCATCAGCCCCCAACCGACAGGCACCGTTATAAAAGCTCCTTCTTTCCAACCATAGTCTTTTTGGGAAAAAGCAGGTGTGGTAAGGACTGCTTACTCCCTTCCCCATTAGTGGCCGGGACCCCAACCCGCTGCGGCCAGTTGGTGGTGCTGTTCTGTACCCCACAGAGCAGCCGCTGCCCAGGCGGCCCCTGGATGGGGCGTGAGCGCCACAGCAGGTCCCCAGTGGAGCCCGAGATCCACTGGGCTGGGCCAGGGTTCTTGCTTCTGAAAGCACGTCAGTGTTCTGCTGACCTGTCCCGGAAACGCTTCGAAAGGGGGCATAATACTCCTTGTTACCGAAGTTTACAAGAAGGTAAACAGGTCTGTGAGCCGTTAATGGGGGGGGGGGACACTGCAGACAGCGGCCAAAGCAAGTCTTAACTCAGGGATGCAGATCGGCTTTCAGAAAGGCAGGAAAGGGGCGGGGGGCGTCCCTCCTTCTAATCCTAAACCCCGGGCAGACACACCGCCTGGTGCCTTCTCCCCTCCACCACCCTAAGGCGGGGAGAGCCCTCTGCACCCCCCGAAGTGCCCACCAGCTCCCCACTCCCTCCGTGGCACCCAAGGCAGAGAGGGTGCGTCTGATTTCTGGCTGCCCTGCCAGTGGTCACCCTGGTCCCTGTGTTTGCAGACAACACGCACTCCTTCCTCTGCAGGAAGTGAAGCTGAACCAAAACCTCAGGTGCGGCAGGAAGTCGCTGCCCACAATCCTGCTTCTCCAAGAGACAAGGTCAAAGCGACAGGCCGGAGGGCTTTTCTAGGAAAGGTGTGGAGCCCGAGCCTCCCCTCCGACTCCTGACCCCAGTCGAGCCCTTCACGCTGCGGCTTCCGAGGCTTCGGATACCGTGAGCCTCCGACCGCCCTGCCGCCACCCCCGGAAACAGGAACACGTGAAAGCAAAACACTAGACACCGAGGGGGGTGGGGGCAGCTCAATCTGCGGTGCGGAAACGCCCAAGTGGCGCGGACCCGGACGAGAGCACCTGCGCGCCGCCCACCCGGGGCCGGCGTCCCTGCCAGCACAGAGGCCTGTGCACCTGCCGCCGGCTCCCGGGAGCTCCCGCGAAATGGGCGCGATTGAGACAGGTGGCCCGCGGGGTCGCCTGGAGAAGCCGAGAGGAGCCTGGCTCCAGACAGGGGCGTCCCGGCCGCGGGCCCCCCGACCAACAGAACGTCACTCTGCCACCTCCCCCCCCCCCCCCGCCAACCCCGAACCTCCCCCGGGCCACCCCCCCACCTTACTCCCCCCCCCCCCCCGCCATCTCCGGACCCCACCCCGGGCCACTCCCGGGCCACCCGCCGGCCGCCCCCAGGGCAGGGGGCAGGACGAGCGCGCGGGGCCACCGCCACCCCGCCGCGCAGGGCGCAGGGGCCGCGGGACGCACGGTGCCAGGCGCCGGCGCAGCGCAGAGGCCCGGCGGGGCGGCGGGCGGCGGGCGGGGGGCTGGGGGCGGCCGGCGGCTGCTCACCGAGGCTCCCCGCGGGCGGCGGGCTCCGGGCGGCGTCCGACGGCCCGGCTCGGCCATTGCGGAGGCGCTGCGGCGGGCGGGGGGCGCGCGTCACCGCGGGCGGGCGGGCGGGCGGGCGCCCCAAACCCAGGGCCCTCCCCCGACACTCCCCGCTGCCGCCGCCGGGCGCGGCCCCGCGACACCCCAACCCCACCTCTTTTCCTCCTCTGCCATCTCAGGCTGGCGGGGAGCGGGTTTGCGTCTACGGAAAGCCGGCGACGATGCTGCCGAAAATAACCCGGGTGCTGCGCAGGGCGGAGGGGGGGCGGGCGAGGCCCGCCTCGGCCGCGCCCGCACTGACCGCCACCCACCCCGTGCGGCCGGGGGCGTCCGCGCTCAGAGCCACTCACCCACACTCCTCGCCGCCGCGCAGCCCGCAGCCCGGAAGACTTGCACGTGCGTGTTTTAGCCGTTAACTCCCGGCTTCCGTCTCCAAACGCTGCCTTCCACGCCCCGGATGAGAGAGAAATGCTCTTTGGAGCCGTGCGTGGAACAATCCTCTCCGTGCTCCGGAACCAGACCCACAATTCCATCGTTAAGCCGCGGGCTCTGGGGCTGCTGGCCTCAGGGTCCCAGCACCCCCACTTCTTCAGGCTCCGGGTCTGGGGGGCCCCCCGGAAAAGTGCCCGCCTCTTAAAGTTGCCGAGGGGCTCCCTGGGCTGATAGGTGTGGCAGGGCAGGGTAAGGATTGTATGAAAACCGACTCGCGGGGCACAGTGGCCCCTGGGAAGGACATTCCTTCTCCCACACCCAGACTTGGAAATCAGCAGACCCCAAAGTTCGGCGCGTGAGAGCAAACGTGTTTGCAAGCGGATGATGCCTGGTGACCCTCACAGGTGCATATGCCCCTCCTCCCTTCCTCCCAGACCCAGGCACTTTGGCCGCAGGAAACCCGGAACCGTCCGGGGATTGTTGGCTAAGAACACGTTTGCTAGCACAGAAGCTCACGTGAAGAGTTGTTCTCCCACCACCGGGCACCCTGGGGCACCTTCAACTGGCCCATTCCAACATTCTCTGCCATCCGGATGATGGACACGGAGTACGACTTGGAAGTCCCGCCGTGGCAGCCCCCGGCTGCCCTTCCTTGGTGAGTGGCTCAGTGTGAAAGAGAACGCGCTCTGTAAGTCTCCGGATGGCGCTCCTGGTGGAGACCTGGTGAGCAGGGAAGGAAAAACTACCCCGGGATGAGCCTTTACTCCAATGAGGTCCCACGGAACCACTGTGCTCCCAGGGGGCTGGCGGGTCACGGGGGCGCGTGGCGTGGCTCTGGTTGGTCTCAGCTGCTGGTCTCAGACTGAGCGGGAGGCGCGGCAGTAGCCTGGGCTGGGGATGAGCGAGGTCGTCAAGCCCGTGTGGAATCGCCATCACGCTACGACTGGGGCTCCTTCCGTGAGCGGTGTGTGCCGACAGGGGGAGCGGCTGGCTGCCACCTGCAGAACAGGTGTCTCCCCACCTGCCGGGCATGCGTGTGGAACACGGATATTCCCAGACCTGAGCCCGCTCCAAAAGGTCCATCCAGACCCCCTTGACCCCATCCTCCGAAGTGGTTCCTTCTCGGTCCCTGATCATCAGCGTAGGGGAATATGTCAGCTCACTCTCCTTCCAAGGAAAGTGGAAAACCAAACATGCTGCTTGCAGTCACCCACTGGGTGGGCTCCCCTCCACCATCACCACCCCCACCCCCAACCGGGGCCCGTTCCAGCAGTGCCCCAGCCAAGAGCGTCACCGCACACAGAATCATGCGCACAGCAGGCTCCGTTTCTCAGCCATCAGTCAGTGGGTTTTAGGGAGCTGGTCATAAATCTAAAGATGCCAGTGGAGGGAAGGTGAGGGGGTCAGCTACCTGCTCAGGCAGCCTATTTACATGTTACTTGAGAACAATCTCGTCTCAGCCTGCTCAGGCGGCCACAACAAAATCCTACAGACTGGGGGGCTTTAACAACACGTGTATTCTCTTGTTGTTCTGGAGCTGGAAGTCCAAGATCTGGGTGCTGGCAGGGGCTGGTTTCTGGTGAGGCCTCTGTCCTGATGAGTGCGGGTTCAGGCTCAGTTGCAATGATCCCCTAAAGGTCTAGTGTTTTCCTTTCCCTTGTGCACGATCTGGGGAGTGTGGCTACAGGTCCTTTTCTGAAAGGCCAGGAGGAAACTTTGCGAACACTCACGGTGTCAGCACAGGATCCTTCCCCAGGGACACCCAACCTCTCCTTAATTAAAAGGATGTGGTGTCTGTGAACTGATTCAGGTCTGACCGTCGTGTGAGGGCGGTGACTTCTAGGATAGTGACTCAAGTCCGGTTCTGCTCACTAAATTTAGAGTTCGCTATTTTGGTCAGATGGGCCGAATAGGCCCTTAGGGGGCTTCTCATCTAAAGGCTGAGGGAGACAGGCAAGATGGAGGGGATTTATCATGTGCACCCCTCCCACACACCTGCTGTTTCCCCCAGCATGGCATAAAGGCTCTCCCCTCCCCGAGGCCTTAAGGCAGACATTGTCAGGGCAGGCGCCTGAATCCCGGGGAAGCCTTGGAGTGGCTGTTGCCACCACTGGTAGTGGTGCCACCATGAAATGAGCAGTCCTGGATAAGGGAACAGCATGAGTACAGTCGCTATAATCACAACTTCTCTATATATTTGAATGTTTTTCAAAACAAAAGGTAAACATGGATATGAAGATTATATACAGCATAACAACCGTTTACAACATAAAATTGTACCGGTTCAGAGGCAGCTGGGTGGCTCATTGGTTAAGCATCCAACTCTTGGTTTTGACTCAGGTCATGATCTCATAGTTCGTGACATCAAGCCCCACGTCGGCTCTGCGCTGACAGCGTGGAGCCTGCTTGGGATTCTCTCTTCCTCTCTCTCTGCCCCTCCCCTGTTCTCTCTCTCAAAAATAAATAAATAAATAAACTTAAAAAAAAATATTGTGCCAGTTCAGTGTCTCTAGCAGCAAATTAAAAACAAAACAAAACATAGGAGTGCCTGGGTGGCTCAGTCGGTTAAGCATCCGACTCTTGATCTCAGCTCACGTAATGATCCCAGGGTCAATCAGGAGCCCTGCATTGAGCCACAATGAGCATGGGGCCTGCTTGAGATTCTGTGTGTGTGTGTGTCTCACTCTCTCTCTGTCTCAAAATAAAAATTGGAAACTCAGACAGGGTTGGAAAAACGCTCATGAACAGAGAGTTCTGGTTCTAGATAAAATGGAGTGAGCACACTGCCCCCCCCCCATTTCTGTCCTAAATGCAGCCATAAAATCTGAACAGAAAACATGGAGTAGCTATTTAAGAATTCTGGAAGGTAAATGGTAGCAGGTAGATTGGGGGGAAAGACCAGAATTTGGAGCACCATCACCCGGTTGTGAGTTTCTGTTACTTCCCAGCCTGGATTAAATCCAGCCCCAATCTGGAAGTGGGCATGGGCTGAACAGAGAGCATTCTGAGAGACGCCTTCCAATTCTAGTTCAAGAAATAGTTAAGGGCAAAACTAAAAGGCAACTGATGTAATGGGAGAAGATATATGCAAAGAGAATATCGGATAAAGGGTTAGTATCCAAAATCTATAAAGAACTTATCACACTCAACACCCAAAAAATGAATAATCCAGTGAAGAAATGGGCAAAAGACATGAACAGACACTTTTCCAAAGAAGACATCCAGATGGCTAACAGAAACATTAAAAGATGCTCAACATTACTCATCCTCAGGGAAATACAAATCAAAATCACGATGAGATACCACCTCACACCTGTCATAATGGTGAAAATAACTCAGATGTTGGCAAGGGTGTGAAGAAAGGAGAATCTTTCTGCACTGCTAGTTGGAATGCAAACTGGTGCAGCCACTCTTGAAAACAGTATGGAGTTTCCTCAAAAACTTAAAGGTAGAACTACCCTACAACCCAGCAATTGCACTACTAGGTATTTATCCAAAGGATACAAAATGCTGATTCGAAATTGATTCAAAGCTGATTCGAAAAATGCCCCTTCAGATGTTTGTAACGGCACTATTGACAATAGCCAAATTATGGAAAGAGTACAAATATCCATCAACTCAAGAATGGATAAAGAAGGGGCACCTGGGTGGCTCAGTCGGTAAAGCGGCCGACTTCAGCTCAGGTCATGATCTTGCGGTCCGTGAGTTCGAGCCCCGCGTCGGGCTCTGTGCTGACAGCTCAGAGCCTGGAGCCTGTTTCGGATTCTGTGTCTCCCTCTCTCTGACCCTCCCCGTTCATGCTCTGTCTCTCTCTGTCTCAAAAATAAATGTTTAAAAAAAAAAAAGAATGGATAAAGAAGATGTGGTTTATATACACAATGGAATATTACTCGACAATCAAAAAGAATGAAATCTTGCCATTTACAACAATGTGGATGGAACTAGAAAGTATTATGCTAAGTGAAATAAGTCAGCAGAGAAAGGCAGATAACATATGATTTCACTCATATGTGGAATTTGAGAAACACAACAGATGAACATAGGAGAAAGGAAGGAAAAATAAGAGAAAAACAGAGAGGAGGCAAACCATAAGAGATTCTTAAATGGAACAAACTGAGGGTTGCTGGAGGGGAGGTGGGTGGGGGGATGGGCTAGATGGGTGATGGGCATTAAGGAGGGCACTTATTAGCATGAGCACTGGGTATTATATGTGAGTGATGAATCACTGAATCCTACTCCTGAAACCATTATCCCACCATATGTTAACTAACTAGGATTTAAATGAAATTTTGAAAACTATTTTCTAGCGTAATAAATATGCAGTTATAAGCTAATAAAAAAAGAAGAAGAAATAGGAAAGGGTTTCCCTAACGCTTACCGAGGGGGGAGTACATCCTCCCTCGAATTTTTTCCTTTCTTCATTCCCTCGTGCGCCAACCCCACAAAACCCGACGGTGGTGGCAGCAACTCCAGGGCTGCAGGGGCCTAACACCTTGGCGGGAGGGGAGCATCTTCCTCTCTAACTGGGGGACTCTGCTCCCAAAAGGTTGGGCAAATCACTGTTGCTTTCTGTCCTCCTCCTCTTCCCCCACGTGGCCCAAGATGCAGGTGCAGTAATCAGAAGTATATAACAAAGCTTTCTGGGAAAATGCCCAAAAAGAGATGCTCCAGGAAGTTGATAGCTATGAGGAGACTGCAGAAAGGGGGTTACTAAGAAAAGTGATATAAGAAAGTTGTGTGTGATCTCCTGGAAACACCCCTGGGCCGCAAAGGTGCACATCCGAACCTGAGCGGCCAACCATAGACTGTGAGAGTGCACAAAGGGCCAGGCTGCTGCCCTGGTCCCGCTGGGCGGTGCACCCAAGGGACAGACCCACACAGTACTGCGCAGGTCAGATGGAACATTCAGCATGAATTCAACTGTGTTACGTGCCTCGTACGATGACGCTTATCACCACTCTCCGTAATTGAACAAGTACCAGAGTCTCATAACATAGTATTCAATACGTACAAGATATGATCCAGAATTGCCTGGCAGACAAAGAACCGTGAACATGTCAACTGGAATGTGAAGAGATGACAGTCACCAGGGCCGAAAAAGCAGACATTGGGATTCTGTGACAAAGCAAGTATTACAGAAATGCTCTGACCAGGAAGAGTAAACGCTCTTGAGAAAGTGGAAAGCCAAGAAATAGAAAATACAAAGAAGAATGATATGGAAATTTTAGAAATAAAACATATAATAACCAAAACAAAAAACCCACTAGAGAGACTCGGTGGTGGACCGAGGATGGCAGAGGAAAGAGGAAGTGAACTTGAAGACGGATCAACAGAAATGACCCACTTTGTATTACAGAGAGGAAAAAGGGGTTCAAAAACAAATGAACAGAGACTCAGGGACCTGTGGCACAATATTGAAACGTCTCACATTTGTGTTCTCAAACTCCTAGAAAAAGAGGAAGGTGTGGTTAAGAAAAAAACATTTGAAGGGGCGCCTGGGTGGCTCGGTCGGTTAAGCGTCCGACTTCGGCTCAGGTCATGGTCTCATGGTCCATGAGTTCGAACCCCACGTTGGGCTCTGTGCGGACAGCTCAGAGCCTGGAGCCTGCTTTGGATTCTGTGTCTCATTCTCTCTCTACCCCTACCCTGCTCATGCTCTGTCTCTCTCTGTCTCAAAAATTAATAAAAACATTAAAAAAATTTTTTAATAAATTTAAAAAAAAGAAAAAAATATTTGAAGAAATAATGGCTGAAAACTTGCCCAATATGGTAACTAAGACAAAGAAAACAATCCTGAAAGCAGCCCAGGAAAAATGATACATTGTGTACAAGGAAATAATATGAATTCCTGCAGAAAACATGGAGGATAGAGGATGTGGAACAGCATTGTTAAATGCTGGGAACAAAGCCTGTCAGAATTCTATGTGCACAGAAAACATCCTTCAAGAATGAAACTGCTGTGGACTGAATGTGTGTGTGCTCCCCAAGTCCATATGCTGAAATCTTACCCCCACCCCCCCGCCCAGTGTGATGGTGGTTGGAGGTGGGGACTTTCAAAGGGGATTAGGTCACGAGGCAGAGCCCTGGTGGTGGAATTAGCGCCCTGGTAAAAGACACAGCACAGGCCCTTCTTGCCCCTCCACCCTGGAAGGACACAGCAAGGTCACCATCCGTGGATCAGGGAGTGGGCCCTCAGTGGACACTGACTCTGCTGGCACCTCGCTCTTGGACTTGCAGCCTGCAGAACTGTGAGACGTGAATTTCTGGTGTTTACGAGCCCCCCAGTCTGTGCTACTTTATTACCGTAGCCTGAATGGACTAAGACAGAAAGTGAAATAAATTGGTCTCAGATGAAGGAAAAATACCGGAATTTGTAGACAGACTTTCTGTAGATGAGAGGCATCAGAAGGAAGCAATCAACTGAACTTAGAATGTGGGAAGTTATTTAGGAACAAAGACACATCCAAAAATGTAAAAACAGAGGTGAGTTGAAAGTGAATGGATGAGGAAAAAGCACACCATGTCAACACCACCCCCAACACCACCCCAGACACCACCCCCAACACAACCGCAACACCACCCCCAACAACAACCCCAACCCCAACACCACCCCCAACACCACCCCAACACAACCCTAACACCAACCCCAACACCAACCCCAACACCACCCCCAACACCATCCCCAACACAACCCCCAACACTACCCCAACACCAACCCCAACACCATCCCCAACACAACCCCCAACACTACCCCAACACCAACCCCAACACCATCCCCAACACCACCCCCAACACTGCCCAAACACCAACCCCAACACCACCCACAACACCACCCCAACACCACCCCCAACACAACCCTAACACCAACCCCAACACCACCCCAACACCATCCCAACACCACCCCAACACTGCCCCAACACCACCCCCAACACTGGTGTCGCCATATTAATATCTGATACAATAGACTTTATGGCAAAGTGAATTACTCGAAATGAAGATGGTTGCTTATAATGTGTTCAATTCATCAGGAAGATATATGAATTGTAAATGTGTAGGCATATAATAACTTGGGTTTAAAGTATATAAAACAAAACTTGACAGAAGTAGAAGGAGAAATAGAAAAATACATAGCCAGAGTGGAAGAAAAGATGCCGTCTCAATAAGTATTAAACAGAAAACTAGGCCGTAAGTATACAAAAAATTGAACCTCATTACAAACTGGATCTAACAGGCACATATACAAGACTATATTCAACAACGTGCAACATTTTCAAGCCCAAGTAGTTCTGCGCAAGTCTCAAAAAGTTTCCAAGCACATTGACAAAATACAACCTCTTTTATTGATAAAAACCCTCAAGAAAGTAGGGATAGAAGGAACATACCTCAACATCATAAAGGCCATATACGAAAGACCCACAGCTAATATCATCCTCAATGGGGAAAAACGGAGAGTTTTCCCCCTGAGGTCAGGGACAAGACAGGGAGGCCCACACGCACCACTGTGGTTCAACATAGTGTCGGAAGTCCTAGCCTCAGCAACCAGACAACAAAATGAAATAAAGGACATCCAAATTGGCAAGGAAGAAGTCAAAATTTCACTCTTCATACATGACATGATACTGTATGTGGAAAACCCAAAAGACTCCACACAAAAACCTGCTAGAACTGATACATGAATTCAGTACAGTTGTCAGATATAAAATCAACGTACAGAAACCTGTGGCATTTCTGTACACCAATAATGAAGCAGCAGAAAGAGAAATCAAGGAGTTGGTCCCGTTTACAATTGCACCAAAAGCCATAAAATACCTAGCAATACACCTAACCAAAGAGGTAAAAGATATGTGCGCTAAAAACTGTAGAAAGCTTATGAAACAAATTGAAGATACAAAGAAATGGGAAAACATCCCATGCTCATGGATCGGAAGAATAAATATTGTTAAAATGTCTATACTACCTAAAGCAATCTACACGTTCAATGCAATCCCTGTCAAAATAACACCAGCATGTTTCACAGACTAATACAAACAATTCTAAGATTTGCATGGAACCAGAAAAGACCCTGAAAAGCCAAAGTAATGTTGAAAAAGAAAACCGAAGCTGGAGGTATCACGGTTCCAGATTTCAAACTATATTACAAGGCTGTAATCATCAAGACAGTATGGTACTGGCACAAAAACAGACACATAGATTGATGGAACAGAATAGAGAACCCAGAAATGGACCCACAGACGTATGGCCAACTAATCTTCGACAAAGCAGGAATGAATATCCAGTGGAAAAAAGACAGTCTCTTCAGCAAGTGGTGCTGGGAAAACCGGACAGCGACATGAAGAAGAATGAGCCTGGACCACTTTCTTACACCAGACACAAAAATAAACTCAAAATGGATGAAAGACCTCAATGTAAGACGGGAAGCCATCAAAATCCTCGAGGAGAAAGCAGGCAAAACCTCTTTGACCTTGGCAGCTTCTTACTCCACATGTCTCCAGAAGCGAAGGAGACAAAAGCAAAAATGAACTGTTGGGACTTGATCAGGATAAAAAGCTTCTGCACAGTAAAGGAAACAATAAACAAAACTAAAAGACAGCCTACGGAATGGGAGAAGACATTTGCAAATGACATATCGGATAAAGGGTTAGTGTCCAAAATCTATAAAGAACTTACCAACTCAACACTCGAAAAATGAATAATCCAGTGAAGAAATGGGCAAAAGACACAGACACTTTTCCAAAGATGACATCCAGATGGCTAACAGACACACGAAAAAATGCTCAACATCACTCATCCTCAGGGAAATACAAATCAAAATCGCAATGAGATGCCACCTCACACCTATCAGAATGGCTAAGGTTAACAAGCCAGGCAACACCAGATGTTGGCAAAGGTGTGAGGAAAGGAGAATCTTTCTGCACTGCTAGTTGGAATGCAAGCTGGTGCAGCCACTCTGGAAAACAGTATGGAGGTTCCTCAAAAAATTAAAAAATTTTTGACCCTATGACCCAGCAATTGCACTGTTAGGTATTTACCCAAAGGATACAAAAATGCTGATTTGAAGGGGCACATACATCCCAATGTTTATAGCAGCACTATCAACAATAGCCAAAGTATGGAAAGAGTCCGAATGTCCATCAACAAATGAATGGAAAAAGAAGATGTGGTGTGTATGTGTGTGCGCACGCACACACACACACACACACACATACACACACACACAATGGAATACTGCTGAGCAATGAAAAAGAATGAAATCTTGCCATTTGCAACAATGTGGATGGAAATAGAGTGTATTATGCTAAGCGAAATAAGTCAATCAGAGAAAGACAAATACATGATTTCACTCACATGTGGAATTTGAGAGACAAAACAGGTGAACATAGGGGAAGAGAAGGAAAAAATAAGATAAAAACAGAGAGGGAGGCAAACCATAAGAGACTCTTAAACACAGAGAACAAACTGAGGGTTGCTGGAGGGGAAGTGGGGGGGGGGATGGGCTAGATGGGTGATGGGCATTAAGGAGGGCACTTGTTGGGTGAGCCCTGGGTGTCATATGTAAGAGATGAATCACTGGGCTCTACTCCTGAAGCCAATACTACACGGTATGTTAATGAACTTGAATTTAAATAAATTAAAAAAGAAAAAACCTTGGATAGATTAAAAAAAACATTTTTTCGGGCATTAAAATCATACAGAGCAGATTCTCTGACCATAATGCCATTAAATCTGGAAATCAATAACAAAAGATAACTAGAAAATGGCCATATGTTTGGAAATTAATAAACGCATTGCTAAATAACTCATTTTGGTCAAGGGACAAACCGTGATAACAATTAGAAAACGCTTTTCAATAAGCAATGGTGAGAAAACTAAACATCAAGCTTGTGGAATGGACTAAAGTGTACTTAGTGTTTTCATGCCTGAGCGTACACAGCAGGGAAAACAGCTGACAAGAAGGAGCTGAGCGTCCGGAACCCAGGGAAGTGGCAAACCAAACCCCAATGAAATAAACAGAGAAGCGAATAAATATGAGGCAGAGCGTGATGAAACGAGGGAAACATACCGCAGAGAGGCAAACTAAGCCACGAGGACTTCTCTGAAAATACCCGCACAATTCATAAGCCTCTGACAAATTTATGAAATCCTTCAGAAATTAAAATCATATGAGTATGTCAATTCTGTGCCAATAAATTTGAAATGAAATGCACCAATTCCTAGAGATGTAGCAAAACTAACTCAGAAAAAAAGTGATTTTTAAAGACATTGAATCAGTAGTGAAAAAATCCCCCCCAAACAGAACTCTAAGCACAGATGGCTTTATTGGCAGTTTTCACCACATGCGCAGGGAACAGAAGAAAAATGTTATACAAACTCCTCCAGATAATAGAAAAAGGGGTAACAGTCCCCAACTTGTTTCATGAGAAGAGCAAAACCTGATACGAATGAGGAAAAAAACTCATCAATCTTAACATTAGTAAATGTGGATGGGGAAATAAACGCAGGAAAAATAAGCAGATAAAATTCAACGTTGATTCGTAATTTTTTTTTTTTTAAATCTGAGCAAACCTGGGGGTGCCTGGGTGGCTCAGTCGGTTGAGCGTCGACTTCGGCTCAGGTCATGATCTCCTGGTTTGTGGCTTTGAGCCCCGCGTTGGGCTCTGTGCTGACAGCTCAGAGCCCGGAGCCTGCTTCGGATTCTGTGTCTCCCCCTCTCTCTGCCCCTGTCATGCTCATGCTCTGTCTCTCTCAAAAAAATAAATAAATAAATAAACCTTAAAAAAAATCTAAGCAAACCTGGAACTGAAAGGAACTTCTTAAACCTGGTGAAGGGTATCTTCTAAAAAAAGGAAAATAGATCCTCTTAGTGGAAGGATAGGTCATCGTAATTGATAGAATTTTCCCTAAGACCAGGAAGAGGTCATAGAGGCCCACAATCATAATTTCCATTCTACGCTGCACTTGGGGTCCCAGACATCATCATGACGCGACGGCAACAACAACCAGAATGTATATGAATTGGAAGGTGAAAGGGAAAACCCGGATTATTTGTGGATGGCATATGTAGCTGCATATGGAGGAAATCTAAAAGACGTCACATCTGTGGGGAGCTTAGCTGAATCATAGTCTGTGACAGGAGAGCACAAAAGATGGGGACCTGGCAAGGGACAGAATACAGTGCTAAGCTGCTTACCATTTTCTTTCTGCAATAGTATGCCATTTTTGATACGGTTTTGATCATTTAAAGGTATATCCTATTCTCTAGATCCAACTTCTGGAGTTCTGCACAAAGAGCAGGTAGGAAAGAAAGAAAGAGGAACGAAGAAACCAAGAGCAAACGAATAAAAACCCAGTTCGGAGACGGTGGAGTCCAAGCACGTCAGGAGTAAAATAACGGTAAATGCACTGCCTACTCCGGCTGAAAGAGATTGTGAGACTCGGTAAAAAGTAAGATCAAGGGGAACTTGGGGAGCTCCGTCGGTTAAGCGTCTGACTTCGGCTCAAGTCACGATCTCGCGGTTTGTGGGTTCGAGCCCCGCGTCGGGCTCTGTGCTGACAGCTCGGAGCCTGGAGCCCGCTTCTGTTTCTGTGTCTCCTCCTCTCTCTGCCCCAACCCACTCGCATTCTGTCTCTGTCTCTCTCAAAAATAAATAAACATTAAAAAAAATGTAAACAACACACTTCTAAATAATGTGTGGATCAAAAAAGAAATCACAATGAAGTTAGAAACTATTGTAATCTGAGTGATAATGAAAACACTAGAAAGCAAAATTTGTGCATATGACTAAAACACTCCTGAGGGGAAACGTACAGCTTGAAATGCTTACGTTAGAAGAAAAAGATGCTGGGGCGCCTGGGTGGCTCAGTCAGTTGAGCGTCTGACTTTGGCTCAGGTCATGATCTCAAAGCTCTGTGAGTTCGAGCCCTGCGTCGGGCTCCGCTCCGAGAGCTCAGAGCCCGGAGCCTGCTTCCGATTCTGTGTCTCCCTTTCTCTCTGCCACTCCCCTGCTCATGCTCTTTCTCTCTCTCTCTCTCTCTCTCAAAAATAGGTAAACATTAAAAAAATAATTTAAAAAAAAAGAAGAAAAAGATGCATCACGGCCCGAGAAATACAGGAGCAAATCAACCCCGAGAACCACTCCTCTTTCCCACGGTCCCGGGACAGCACCCAGAAGCACACCTGAGCCCCTCGGGCCAAGAGCAGACAGCGTTTCCCGAGGAAAACCAGAGCGGGGGAGAGCACTGGGCAGGCCACGACTACCGCTGTCCATGCGGCGGCCAGCGTGACAGAAGAGACGCGCACGCGTTCTTGGGCCCATTCCAAGACTGCATCTCGGCGGCCCTCGATGACCCACTCTTCGGTGTCTTTCACCGTAATTAACAGAGATGGGGGGCACCCGGCTGGCTCAGCTGAGGGAGCGCGGGACTCTTGATCTCGAGGTTGTGACTTCGAGCCCCACATTGGGTATAGAGTTCACTTAAAAATAAAAATTTTTATGGGAATGCAAGCTGGTGCAGGCACTCTGGAAAACAGGATGGAGTCTCCTCAAAAAACTAAAAATAGAACCACCCTACGACCCGGCAATTGCACTACTAGGCATGTATCCAAGGGATACAGGTGTGCTGTTTCGAAGGGACACATGCACCCCCATGTTTAGAGCAGCACCATTGACAATAACCAAAGTATGGAAAGAGCCCAAACGTCCATCTGTGGATGAATGGATAAAGAAGATGTGGTTTATATATACAATGGAGTATTACTCGGCAATCAAAAAGAATGAAATCTTGCCATTTGCAACTACATGGGTGGAACTGGAGGGTATTATGCTAAGTGAAATTAGTCAGAGAAAGACAAAAATCATATGACTTCACTCATGAGGACTTTAAGAAACAAAACCGGTGAACGTAAGGGAAGGGAAGCAAAAATAATATAAAAACAGGGAGGGGGACAAAAGAGAAGAGACTCATAAATATGGAGAACAAACTGAGGGTTATGGGAGGGGTTGTGGGACGGGGGATGGGCTAAATGGGGGAGGGGCACTAAGGAATCTACTCCTGAAATCATTGTTGCACTATGTGCTAATTTGGATGTAAAATTTAAAAAATAAAAAATAAAATTAAAAAAATAATATAAAGTTTGAAATAAAAAAAATAAATAACATAAAAAATTTTAAATCTCAAAAAATACCCCACAGATGACAGTGAAAAGAATCACTCACGTTGACGGTCCTGGCGGCCCCACCCCCACATCGCCATGAAGCCCCGTTCTGGGTGAAAAACCTAGACATCTGCCCAGTCCAGCATTCATGGTGCAGGGGCCGCTGGACCCCGGACATTGTTCTAGCCTCTGTCCTCACAGAACTATTTCATGGGGAGAGACAGTGAGACCTTTTTAAGATGTCAGGTATAAGTGTTTTGGAGAAAATAAATGCAGGGTAAAACAGGTTAGAATATTCCAGCAACAGCAGCAGGGAGAGAAGCTTTCTATAACATACAAGGAGGTCAGATGACCTACTAAGGTCAATTGGAGAGAGGGAGCCATGCAGGTATCTGGAGAGGGAGCATTCTGAGCAGAGAACAGCAAACGCGGAGGCCCTGCACGAGAACGTGCTGTCGGTGTGATGAGGTTACAATCACCCCATCCGGCACTTACTGGCATAACGGAGCACACGGTGGAAAGGGCTGGAGGGTGAGCTCAATGACCGTACCGCCCGGACCCCCACCAAGGCAAAGACAAAGCGAGTAACACAGCCGCGATGGACTGCGGGCTCTCTTCTGGGCACCCACGTGCCCCCAGTCCTTCTCAGTCAGACCCTGCCCATCCCTGATCAAACCTCCTCGCCCCCGCCCATCCCCTCTTCCCTGGAAGGAGTGGGTCTCAAACTCCCCCCGCCAACGCTGATGCCACGCGGCCCCTCCCAGCCTGTTTCTTCTGTGGTCTTTCTGGGCACAGCACATTCGGTCCTCTGTGGGGACCACGGGTGCACCGTCTTCCGGATCCTTTCTCTTCCCACTCTGTGCCGAATCCAGCAACGACAGCTGCCACTCTGTCTCAACATGACTATACCTTCAGACGGAAAGTTCCACGGTTTCTGCACCCCCACCCCCACCCCCAGGACCGGGCCAGCATCCCGGATCCTTGCCGTCCCCCAAGTGCTACACCTGCTCCCGGCCTCGCCCCAACAGCAGCCAGAGAGATGCCCTAAAACGTGGGCAGTTCACTCCAGCCGCTGCCGGAGCCCCACCCGGTGGCCTCCAGCTGGCCGGGCTCCCCGGCCCGGTCTCCTGCCCCCCTCCGCCCGTCTCTGCGCCCCCGTCACATGGGATCCCTGCTGGTTGCCCAGTGCCCTGGGCCGCTGCATTGCCTGTTCCCCTTCCAGGATGCTGCTCCCTCACTTCCTTCAAGACTCTGCGAAGATGTCACCCCAGCAGCCTTCCTGACATGGCCCAGGTGGGACGGCAGCACCCTTCCCCCAGTCTGCGTCCAGTCCGCGTCATCGCTACGCTTCTTCTCCATCATACGAACTGACTCCGAGAAGGCGTGCTCTTTCGGGTGCCTGTTTTGTGTATCTCTCCCACTAGAACGTAGAATTCGCAAGGGTACAGACCACACTCCTGGCTCCGCCTTGTGTCATCTCCCCAGAGCCCAGAGCTGTGCCTGTCGCATGGTGGGCTCCGGACAGGTGCACACAAGCGCACAGGTGACCGCAGCATGGAAAGGTGACCGCAAGCATACAGGCGCACGCAAGGACCATGATGAAAGCCTGCCTCCTTTTTCTCCATTCCCACTGGACACCACCTTAATCCATGGGTAAGACCTTCCAAAAACACAAATCTGATCCTGCCCATCCCCTGCTGTAAGTCTTCAGCCAGCACTGAAAGCATCTCATCATCCTCAGGTCGGGTCCAAACTGCTTCACGTGGCCACGCGACCCTCCACAACCTGCCTTCTTCCTCTTCCTCCCGACTTGTCTTCAGCACCCTCTTCTGTTTGCTTATTCTGCTTCATGACGAACAGGTTTCTTTTCCTCAAATCCTCCTGCTTTCTGTGCCTCGGGACCATTGAATGTGTTGAGAGAAACACTCTTTCTCCTGTTTCTGACTCAACTTAATGTTACTTCCTCAAGGAACTTTGGAAGGTTGGAGACACGGAAGGATGGATGGATAGATAGATAGATCAATGGATGGATGGAAGGATGGAGGGATGGGAGGAAGGAGGAAGGAATAGAAAGACGGATGGGAAGATGAATAAATGAATGAAGCCTCGCTTAATTGCATTCAGTTTCTCGTAAATGTAGGCATTGCTTCTGGATCAGGTTTCTTGGGAAGACACGCACACTCTGCATGGAAGTCGGGTGACCAGTAGAGCCCACAGAGGTGACTGGGCTTCCAGCCAACCAGCTGAGCCTGGCTCAGTAGCCCAGACATGCTTGTCACAAGCTTGCCCCTGCCAGTATCCTCTCTGATGTCACTGCTGACCGTCCCCTCCATGGTCCCTGGGTCCTATTCGGCAGGCGCTGCCACACCGGCTTGATGGTTACAAGCGTAAGCTCGGGAGCACGTGACCGAGGTTCAAACTCCTGCTCTGCTGTTCCCTTTTGGTCACTGAGACGTTCACCTCCCCGGTGCGACGGATTCCTCATCCACAGACTGGAGCTCAACCGTCTCACGGAAAGACAGCCGCCCGCACGCTGTGTGTGTTGTCCCACCGTTACAAGGCCAAGCCTACCCTTCCAGCATCTTGTTTTTGGAAGGAAGCTTGCGCCAGCCACCGCCGTGCCCGAATTCGTGTATTGAAACCCTACCTGCCCTGATGATGGCATTAGGGGGTGGGGCTTTGGGGAGGTCATTAGAGGTAGGGGAGGTCACGAGGGTGGGGCCCATGATGGGATTAGAGTCTCCCCCCCCCCACCCCTCCCCCGCATAAGCATCCCGTCTCTCCAGTGCTCCGGACTCCGGACTCAGGAAGAAGTCAGCCCTCTGCAGCCAGCAGGGGGCTCCCGCCAGGACCCGACTGGACTTCCAGCCTCCAGAGCTCCGGGAAGCAAGTTGTTCGGACCGCCTGGTCTGCGATGATTTGTTACGGTGCCCGGGCTGACCGAGACGCCTCCCTTCCGTGGTCGTGCACAGGTGTGTGCCTTTCACTCAGTTCAGCCTGCAATCACCAGGGAGCACCTGCCACCTGCCACCTGCCACGCCTGTACGCATGCACGCACGTCCACCGAGGAGGCACCCCCGGCCCTGAGCCCCCAAACGCCTGCTCAGCCAGCTCTGGACCCCTCTCCGAGCCAGCTCGTGGCGCCTCGCACCCACCTGTGCACCGTGTGCACTTCCCGTGCTGCACGTAAACGCTGTGTACGCTCCACTCAAGGGCGACCCACCCCCACGAGGCCACGGCTGTCACCGAGACCGGGGTCCCTCTTGGGGCGTCGGGGACACAAAAGACACAACCAGGCCAGAGAACGGGAGGAGGAAGGGTTTTGTTTGCAGCAAGTGACGAGAACGCGGGATCCTTCCCAAAGCCGCATCTCCCCCAACAGCAAACCCGGGGAGGGGTTCACCCGAGGGGCTAACGCTCACCGAGGGGCTTGCGCGGAGGGGCTCCGGCACGGCACGGCACGGCACGGCAGCAAAAGTCCGGAGGCGACGGAGTCCGGGCCAGGGTCACGAGGCCGGCCTGGGGCGGCTCCGCCGGGACCTGGGTGCCCAGGGGGGTTGAGATCCTGCAGAGGTCGCCCCGGAGGGCGCGTCCGGCCAGACTTCGCCTCCAAACCGGGCTGGTGAGTTCTGCCCGTGGGGTCCATCCGTGTGACGCAGACTCCATCAGGACACAAAACGCGACCACCTCCCCGGAGCGTCCCCGGCCGGCCCTGCCCCAGGACCGCAGGGCCGCGGTCCTGGCCTCTTTCACCTGGGAGCTCGTGTAGTGGACACTGTGTGAGGCGTCCTAACGGCTGTGGGTACCGGGACTTCGCGCCCACGGACTGCCGACGTCCTTGTGTCATATGCTGGTCCCCCCGCCCCCCCGATTCCAATCTGCCCCCCCACCTTCCAGCCCACGGCTCCCCCTTGGGGCGCAGTCAGTTTCCTGCGTCCTGGGCAGCTGGGGGAGGCCGAGAGCCAGGGGACGGGCAGGCAGGCGCGCTCAGCAGGGACGAGCCTGTCCACGGCCTGTCCACGGCCTGTCCACGGTCCGTCTACTGCTTGTCCATGCTTGTCTTTGCTACACCTCCAAACTGATTGTAGGAAGACAGCCGTCATACCACACATCCGTGCCTGGGTCAGAAGGACACATCTTAGTGATCAGTGAGCGGGTTACCCACATGCGGGAGGGCTCCTCCGGCCTCACCTGGGCTGCCAGGAGACTCCAGCGGGCACCTTCCCACGGACGTCACGTGGATGCAAGTGACACGGGCAAGTATGTCCCCTGTGACTACCCTCACCGCGGCCCTCGGGAGTCACGACAGTGACAGCGTCCCAGACACCTTGACTTGGTCTCTTAGATATTTGAAACACGAAAGAGGCTGCACAAGACCATCTCCGGCTAATGGGATGCCTCACGGGAGGCCTGAGCCAGGGGGAAGCCGGTCAGGATCCCCGCACCTCGTCCAGGAGGCCACGCGGGGAAGGTGGCGCCCACGCACCTCTTTAAAAAGCCAGTGCCCGACCCCCAAAGGCAGGATCCATCCCGTGGGACAGGCTGGTCCTTAGCAGCCCGAGCGCTCTAGATGGCCCCGGCCCTGCCCTCCCTCCTCACCAGCATGCGTTGTGTCCCCAGTTCCCAGCGAGGGTCCGGTCCCAGAGCTCTGGGGGTGGGGGTATTGGATTACCACCACCTGCAGCTATGGGGGGAAAGAGTGGGCTGGCCTAGGGATGCCCTAGTCTCTCTGTTTCCCTTCATCGCCTTCAGGCAGGTGTCCAGCCCTCGGAGCCGTCCCACGAGGGGCAGAAAGTCCCATGAGGGGCAATCCTCCAGCCAGCTTCCCCCGGGGCCACCGACTGCGTGCTGCCTCCAGGCAGGCGGGCCGCCCAGCAGCCCGTGTGGCCGACCGCATTTCCTGCAAGGCACCGCAACAGGGCCGGGGGGACACGAAGGGCCCCTGGGTGGAGGGGACAGAGGATGTCTGCCAGCAAGCTCCGCGGACAAGTGACCAGCTCCCTCCCCGAGGAGGAGCACAGACCGACACACCCAGGAGGGATTCCCCGGGAGGACCGGGGTCACCTTCTCTCCAGCCGCTGATGCTCGGGGGACTCGGGAGGAGATCCGGGTGCTATGGACGAGAGTGATGGGGCCACGCACCTGGTGGGATGGCGGGCGTTGGGAAAATGCAGAGACCGGTCCAGGGACGTCGGAGGAGGCAGGCCATCGGGAAGAAAGGATAGAAACTCTGAGTGGTGTGTGTGCACAGGATGGGAAGCCCTCGCCGGCCGCTCTCCTTTTCTTTCTTTTGAGGGATAAGGTTAAGGGGCAAAAATGACGCCAGACGAGGAGGGACGGCACCCAAGGGGCACCCTGGCTCCAGCTCGGCACAGGTGGGGCAGTGAGGGCGGTGCCAAGGGGGCGTCCATGGACGGCGTGGCCATGGATGGTGTGGCTGTGGATGGTGTGGCCATGACCAGTGTGTCTGTGGATGGGATGGGATGGGATGGATGGTGTGGCTGTGGATGGGCCAGTGTGGCCAGTGTGGCCATGGACAATGTGGAAGGTGTGTCTATGGATGGGACAGTGTGGACGGTGTGGCAGTGGATGGTGTGGCCGTGGACGGGACGGTGTGGACGGTGCTCTCACAGCCTTGAGTGGGGGCTGGGCGCTCGATTTAATTCCTAGACTCTGGGCTGCCTGGCAGTGGGCTTGAAGTGGTTGGAGGCACGAAGGGAAAACCAAAGAAGGAAAAATAAAACTCCTGACTCGGGAGGTGACACGGAAGGGGGGGCACAGCCAACACAGACACGTGCGCGTCCGTCACCAGCTGGTCACCTCCCGAGCCAGCAGGGGAGCAGGAGAGAAGGACCCCGGGTCGTTGACCCCCAGCAGGCGCGGGGCACGGGGGTGTCCCGGGTGAGGCGGAGAGCCCGAGGCGGGCTCGGGAGAAACTTCCGAGATTGTCTGAGCCCAGCGCTCATTTGTGCCTGGAGTGACGCCGTCAGTGCTCCCGCACAGGTGGCCTTGGCTCCCGAGGGCAGGCAGCGTCTTTTCCGACCAGCTCCACCCATCCCAGTCCTGGGAAAGCGTCTGGACAAAGATGCAAATCACTGGTGGCTAATTATTATCCTTCTAAGGGGCTGTGCCCGGCCTTGAGCTCAAGAAGGTGGCCCTTGCAGGCATCCTGGGTGCCCCCCCCCCGCCATGTGCAGCCCCGTTCCACCCCGGGCCCGCGGGCTCCCGTCCTCGCACCCTTCCCCGGCAGGCCGCTCCCCGGCGGTCAGTCCCGGACCAGCCGCTGTGGTCCCCAGGTCTGCGCCCAGCTGCACCTGCTGTCATCCCACAGACACCCGCTCAGCGGCTCCTCTTCTCCATCCCACACTTGGCAAAGAGCGTGACCTCCCCATCCGCAGCCACCTGAGCCAGCGCATCCCCACAGCTTTGGCTGGTCCCTCTCCCTCTGTCGGGCAGGTCACGGCCTTCCCTGCCAAGCCCAGCCTTGGCCCCCCCCGGGCTATCCCAGGAAGCTCCCCGCTGTTCTCCTGGATGCGGGGACAGGGCCCAGGCTCTGGGGGCCATGTCTCAGGGCTAAGGGCTCAGGACTCTGCCACTCTGGTTGTGGCTGTGTGTGTGTGGTTGGGGGGCTTCCACGGAGGGACAAAGCCACCGGCGCCACCTTAGTTACCACTGCCCCCCCCCCCCCGCCCCCCGGGCTTGTCACTGGCCCCGTCTTCTTGGGGATCCGACATTTGCAGAGAGCCAGCTCGTCACTGCACCTGCGTGTCTCCTTGTAAATGGGGGCGCCTCCGATGGGGGAGCCTTCCACGTCCCCCCGCTGCCCGGGGGCCCCGCGGCCTGTCCCTCCAGTGCAGCGCTCGGCACTGCCCGCCCGAGCGGCCGCCGGACCCCGGGGGTGCCGCTCACGGCCAAGCTGGGCCGAGGGCGGCCCTGGGTCACGGGCACGTTCAAGTTCCGAGCTCCCGGGCCTGAAGCCTGAGCCTCTCAGCGCGGCTGCTGCCCCACGTGTGCGCCCCTCCGGTCTCCCCCGTGGCCACCACGTGCCGGGGCCGCGTGACCGTGTCTGCCCCGCGCGTGGCTCCCGCGCCCCTGGCTGGCTGCTGCACACTCGGCGCTCGGCCGTCTCTCCCCGAAGGAACAGCTGAACTGTCGCCTCACCGTCCGGGAGCAAACAAACAGCGGCCGCCCAGCCCTCCCGAGGCCGCCCTTGGCGGGACGGTGTCTCTGCTCCAGGAACTCCTTCCTGTTTTGGACGTTGCCAGGCAGGTGCCGGCCGGGCTCTTACCAAATAACGCCCTTTCCTTTGGAAGGAGCCTCTGCTCCTAGACCGCCAGGGACGTGGAGCAAGTGTGGACTGGGGACAGAGAGTGACGACGGCACGCTGTTTACAGTTCTAAGCGTTTCGTCACGCCGACTCCCAAAAATAGCCCGCACGGCACGGACTCTCCCGGGAACTCGCGGAAGAGTCTGTGTTCTCCTGGAGGAGGGAGGAAACAGACCGGTCAGGTCAGGTCAGCCCTCTGTCCCTCAGCGGCCCTGAGATGACCAGAGGTCACGGGCTGCCCCCAGGCTGCTGGGGAAACAGATGCCTCGTATTAATTTTTTCCCCAGGACAACTTTTCCTGCCCCGGGGGAACCAAGCCCAGGGCTTTCCTGGTCACCCCCAGATTCTACAGACACACCCGCCTTGGCCTTCGGGATATTGTGCCCAGCGTGGCCCTCAGAACCTCCTCCAACGCAGCCGTGGCCCAGGAAAGCCGTGTGCGCACCGCCTGGGGGGAGGCCCTCCCAGCGGACTGCCCCCTCCAGATGCTCCTTCGGGGTCTCTGGAAGCTCTGGGAAACGCCGAGCGTCTCTCGTGGGGTCCCCTGTGCTGTGCTGCTGACTCGGAGGCCTCCTGCCTCCCGCCTGCCTTTCCCAGGTGACCCACCTCTGTCCCCCAGAGCTCCAGCGGCCTGGCAGGACAGCCTGCCCGTCCCTGTCCGGCTCAGCCTCTTTCCCTGGAGCCCGGCCCGCAGCAGTGCCCAGCTCTGAGGGCTGTGACGGGGAAGGACGCCCTGGGCGTGGGGCCGGGTGGGAGGCGGGCTCCCAGGCCCCACGTCTACCTGCAGTGGGGAGGGGACGTGAGCTTGCAAGGAAGCTCTCGGGTACTCCCTCCCAACTGCGTGGACGGGGCCCAGCGGCCGCTCAGGTGGGGACCCTGCAGGGAGACGGGCTGAGGATAGGGGGGCTCATGCGGGCAGTGATCGGTGGCCAAGGAAAGGAGGGGCAGTGGGGGTGCCACGAGGGGCTGCTGGAACGGGGGGAGCCGGTGGGGCACAGTCACCGCATTGGGGGAGGGGCGCTCACTTCAACTCGATTTCCTGAAGCCTCTTCTTGGTTCAGGCGCCATCCGAGCTCCGTCTTTTGGAGTCGCGGCTTGGTCCACTTACCCCTGGGATGTTTGTGTCCTCGAGCTTTACTGGGACCACTTACTGTTCCGAATGCTGGTCCCTTGCCTGCGTCCGGAACGCTGGTACCTTCCTCCTGTGTGAGTCGTTCCAGGCAAAGTTCGGTCACATGTTCCCTGTCCGGTAAAACGGAAGGTCGTCAGTGCTGTCCACGTGCCCGGGTCGCCGCGAGGGTTGGTCAGGGGCCGAGACGAGGCCACCGACTCTGCAGACCAGAAGCCCCCCATCAGCGTCACCCTTACGGGATGAGTCACGTCTTCTCGCACCTCCCTGCTAAACGGTAAACGTTTCTCTGTGTCGTGAACAATTCTTATGGAATTTATTTTTAGGTATTTTGTTCTTGCTGCTCCTATGAGTGAGAAGTTTTCCATTTCCAAACTGGCTACTGCTAATATTTAACAAACACACTGATTATTTTTAAGGTTTATTTATTTATTTTGAGAGAGACAGAGAGAGCGCGAGTGGGGGAGGGACAGAGAGAGAGAGAACCCCAAGCAGGCGCCACACTCAGAGCAGAGCCCAACGTGAGCCCCAACCGTGAGATCAGGTCATGACCTGAGCAGAAACCAAGGGTCGGACGCTTAGCTAACTGAGCCACCCAGGTGCCCCTAAGTTTATTTATTTATTCGGAGAGAGAGAGAGAGAGCAGGCGAGGGGCAGAGACAGAGAGGGAGAGAGAGAATCCCAAGCAGGCTCCGCTCAGGGCTTGAACCTAAGAACTGTGAGAATGTGAGTTGAGCCGAAACCAAGAGTCTGATGCTCAACCCACTGAGTCCCCCAGGAGCCGCCCCCAGAAACACCGATTTTTCTAAGCTTACCCTACAGCACGTATTTTACTGAATTCTTATTTGTTCGGACTTTCTCCGTGCATTGTCTTGAATTTTGTTATTCTTGGTTAATCCGTTGATTTAATTAGCAAAGTCGAACCTAACACCCACCAAATGCGAGCCCCGGTTCAACAGCCATCATGAGCCGAAGAGGCAAAAGGTCCCGCCCCCACGGGACTTACCTGGGCTGCCCACGAGGGGGGATCCGTCGTGACAGTTTTGTGTCTTCCTTTTTGGCATTTAACGGTTTTCCTTTGTCCTTGCCTGTGATTTTTCTCCCATCTCGAGGGTGGGGCTGATGGCGGTCTCGTCGGCGACATAAGGGGACGCGCTAGTATTTCGCAGAGAAGAGCGGGGTTTCCTGCGGGTTTCTGGAGAACTTCCTCTACCTGGAAGGCTCTCAGTTGCAGCTAGCAGAAGCCAGCCCTGGCTGACGCAAGTGGAAAGGGAAATTCCGGAAGGAGCTTGGAGGGTGCGTGCAATTGCTGGAAAGGCCAGAGCACCGACCTTGAAAACACGCAGGAACCGGGCAGCTACGAGCCACGCTGCTCGGCGGTGCGGGAAGGGAACGCCGAAAGAGGCGAGACCCCTGTCCCACCGCCCTGGCAGGCCAGGAGCCTCCGATCCCACATTTCTCCAGACAAGGGGCTGGCATTCAGGGGTGAGCAGCGGAGGAAAATGAAGAAAGGTGTTCCGCATACTGCTCATAAACCAAGGACTTTGCCCCTTTCTACCTACTAAGTTTGTTTTTGGCGAGCGTGTGTGTTTTAAGTCACATATGCTTCACTGAGTTATTCTTGCTTTTTAAAAAATTGTTTTAAACGTTTATTTAAAGAGATGTTTATTTAGAGAGAGAGAAAGAGCTTGAGCGGGGGAGGGGCAGACAGGGAGGGAGACACAGAATCCGAAGCAGGCTCCAGGCTCCGAGCTGTCAGCACAGAGCCCGACGCGAGGCTCGAACCCACAACCCGTGAGATCATGACCTGAACTGAAGTCGGACGCTTAACCGACTGAGCCACCCAGGTACCCCGACATTTTAAATAGCAATCACTCTAAAACTCTAGGGAAAAAAAATGTTTTTACATTCTTTCTCTGTCCCTTAAAATTATAAACGTTTAAGATGTGAACACAGACCAGAATCACCTGAGACTGAAGGAAAAAAGGACGAGGCCTTTTTAAACAGCCATCTGCTGAAAGGCCCCGGGGAACAGAGATGGACCTGGTCTCCCCCTAAGATGCTCTGTCTGTGCTTTGTGACACAAACGTCCTGCCTCTGGCTCCTCCCTGACCAGAGCCATTCTCTGAAATGCAAACCTCGGTGGGAGAAGGGAAGGGGAAGAAAAACAGAGAGGAAGGCAGACCACAAGAGACTCTTAAATGCGGAGAAAAAACTGAGGGGGGGATGGGGGGATGGGAGAGAGGGGAAAATGGGGGATGGGCATTGAGGAGGGCACCTTGTTGGGAGAAGCACTGGGTGTCCTAGGTAAGCGATGAACCGCGGGAATCTACCCCCAAAACCAGGAGCACATTGTACACGCTGTGTGTTAGCCAACTTGACGATAACTTATATATTTTTTTAAATGGTTAAGAAGATAAAAAAAAGAAAGAAAGAAAGAAAAGAAATGCAAACCTAGGGAACAGTGTCTCCTCAGGGCAAACAATTTTGATTGGGATTGCATTGAATGTGTAGATAGCTTTGGGTAGTATTGACATTTTGACAATATTTATTCTCCCAATCCATGAGCAGGGACTGTCTTTCCATTTCTTTATATCTTCTTCAATTACCTTCATAAGCTTTCTATAGTTTTCAGCATACAGATCTTTTCCATCTTTGGTTAGAGTTATTCCTAGGTATTTTATGCTTCTTGGTGCAATTGTGAATGGGATCAGTTTCTTTATTTGTCTTTCTGTTGCTTCATTGTTAGTGTATAAGAATGCAACTGATTTCTGTACATTGATTTTGTATCCTGCAACTTTGCTGAATTCATGTATCAGTTCTAGCAGACTTTTGGTGGAGTCTATCGGATTTTCCATGTATAATATCATGTCATCTGCAAAAAGCGAAAGCTTGACTTCATCTTTGCCAATTTTGATGCCTTTGATTTCCTTTTGTTGTCTGATTGCTGAAGCTAGAACTTCCAGCACTATGTTAAACAACAGCGGTGAGAGTGGGCATCCCTGTCGTGTTCCTGATCTCAGGGAAAAAGCTCTCAGTTTTTCCCCATTGAGGATGATGTTAGCTGTGGGCTTTTCATAAATGGCTTTTATGATCTTTAAGTATGTTCCTTCTATCCCGACTTTCTCAAGGGTTTTTATTAAGAAAGGGTGCTGGATTTTGTCAAAGGCCTTTTCTGCATCGATTGACAGGATCATATGGTTCTTATCTTTTCTTTTATTAATGTGATGTATCACGTTGATTGATTTGCGAATGTTGAACCAGCCCTGCATCCCAGGAATGAATCCCACTTGATCATGGTGAATAATTCTTTTTATATGCTGTTGAATTCGATTTGCTAGTACGTTATTGAGAATTTTTGCATCCATACTCATCAGGGATATTGGCCTGTAGTTCTCTTTTTTTACTGGGTCTCTGTCTGGTCTGGGAATCAAAGTAATACTGGCTTCATAGAATGAGTCTGGAAGTTTTCCTTCCCTTTCTATTTCTTGGAATAGCTTGAGAAGGATAGGTATTATCTCTGCTTTAAACGTCTGGTAGAACTCCCCTGGGAAGCCATCTGGTCCTGGACTCTTATTTGTTGGGAGATTTTTGATAACTGATTCAATTTCTTCGCTGGTTTTTTGAAAAAATAAACAAAATTGACAAACCTCTAGCCAGGCTTCTCAAAAGAAAAGGAAGATGACCCAAAGAGATAAAATCATGAATGAAAACGGAATTATTACAACCAATCCCTCAGAGATACAAACAATTATCAGGGAATACTATGAAAAATTATATGCCGACAAATTGGACAACCTGGAAGAAATGGACAAATTCCTAAACACCCACACTCTTCCAAAACTCAATCAGGAGGAAATAGAAAGCTTGAACAGATCCTCAGGGCAAACAAATAAAAGGAGGTATTTGAAAACTGGCCCCCCTCCAAAGCTCAGACAGAAACTAACACAGCTTTCCAAGTTCAGGTGATCTGGGAACTACTTGGTCCTAAAGCTAATTTAGGACCGTTAGTTTCATTGAAACAGACACGTCTTTAGAACTATCAGCACTAAATAGAAGACTTTTCTCCTGCGTGTGTTGGCCAGAAGTCAAACAAGTTCACGTTCTTTCTTGAAAAATTTGTCAGGAAAAAAGAAAAAAAAGGTAGGAGGAGTGGGAACGTATTTGTTGTTTAGGGAGAAGAACGTGGTTGTGCCCTAAGTGAAGCTGGTTGTTTGGGGGAAAAACTTTTAAGACAGTATCTGCATGTAAATAGTGAGGTTGTGAAAAGTTTATGGGAAAACGGCATCTTTGGAGAGGAGTTCACGCGTGGTCGGTAAGTGGCTCAAACGAAGACAGCTTTTTTTTAATGTGTATTTAATTTTGAGGGGGAGCAGTGCAGAGAGAGGGCGACAGAGGATCCGAAGCAGGCTCCAGTCTCTGAGCTGACAGCAGAGAGCCCGACACGGGGCTCGAACTTGAGAACCGCAAGATCATGACCTGAGCCCAAGTTGCTGCTTAACTGACTGAGCCCCCCAGGGGCTCCTCAACTGAAGGGAAGTTTAAGTAAGTAAATGAGCTTCACTGTCAAAATCAACACTGGTGCAACATTGTCTTTGCACAAAAAACAAAAAACCCCAGTTTTCTTGAGCTACCGTTCTGCTGTTGATGAAAAATTATAAAGGGAAGTTTTTCTTTGCCTTTAAAGTTATCCCCCTCCCCCCACACAAAAGATTCTGTTTTGCCCAAACTGAGTCAATATTAAAAGAGCTACATTTTGCTCACAACAAGGTACGCATCTTGCATTTGGCTTTGACATTTTATTTGTCACTGTGATGTGATGAGCACCTGACATAGGTTCATGGCGACCTGGGATCCTGTTTAATCAAGTGTTTGAAACTTTCCATATTGTTTTTTGGGAAATACTTCCTAAAATCAAATTCTAAAATAAAGCCTTTGGGGGCTCCTGGCTGGTCCAGCCTGAGGTGCGTGGGATTCTTCATCTCAGGGTTGTGAGTCTGAGCCCCACGTTGGGCAGAGAGCTTACTTAATATAGATAAATAAGTGAAGTTACAACTCCATATAGTTTAAAGATAAAATAAAATGAAGCATTTTGACCACAAGCTAACTGAAATCTCCCAGGGACCTCCTGGAACATTTCAAAGGTTCTTTGAGAAATTACAGTAATAAAGCGTATTAGGTGTGTTAAAATACATGGAGGCATTATCAGACAGGTGATGTTAGACCCTCTGAGATCTCAGTTATGTAGGTACATTATTAGAATAAGTGTTCCAAAAATTGTACGAGCGCTCCAGAAATCTGATGTCCCGGAAGGTGATCATCTTGATGTGTTGTATGGCACAGAAATAACCAAATGTCCTTGACTGCGTCGTAATGTGTTCCAATCGGCTCTGTCACCACGGCTGTTTCAAAGCCTCCCATCAATGACGGACGGTCACACTTTTACTCAGATGCTTCTTCTATTAGAGCGTCCCGTAAATGTGTTTCATCTCCAGTGAGACTCATGAAAAAAAAAAATCTGAGTACAGGTTTCTGGTAACTTTAAGATGATAAAATTGAGCTGGGTGGGGCGCCCGGGTGGCTCAGTAGGTTAAGTGTCTGACTCTTGGTTTCGGCTCAGGTCATGATCTCACAGTTTGTGTGTTGGAGCCCTGCGTTGGGCTCTGCTGTAGGCATGGAGCCTGCTTGGGATCCTCTCTCTCTCACTCTCTCTCTCTCTCTGTCCCTCCCCTGCTTGCACTCTCTCTCTCTCTCTCAAAAATAAATAACCATTAAAAATGATCTTTAAAAAAAAACAGTGATAAGACATTTCTTTTAAAGTTTTTTATTTTTGAGAGAGAGAGAGAGAGAGAGCAGGAGAGGGGCAGAGAGAGAATCCCAAGCAGGCTCCGCACTGTCAGCGCAGAGCCCGACTCAGGGCTCGAACTCACGAACCCTGAGATCATGACCTGAGCTGAAATCAAGAGTTGGACACTTAACCAACTGAGCTGTCCAGGCGCCCCTAAGGAGACATTTTTAAAGAGCTTAGGACCTCAGGAAATATTTTTTAATCCTTTAAATGTGCACCTATAGCCATTTGACAGAGATATGATAAGGTAATCAATACAAATCCTTGAAAATAAAAAGATATCACATTAGGAGAAATGTATAAGAAGAAAATGACATTGAAATATAGGTTCAAGAAGAAAAAAGGAAAGATGCAAACTTTCCCGTTAAAGAAGGAAAACTATTAACGTGCATTTTAAGTGGACACGAGACTCTCCAACGGCTTTGGTACTCAGCTGCCAGTGCATATGTGAAAATCAGTGAGGGGGCACCTCACTGAAGCGGACTGGGAGGCTAGAAGGGGGCAGTGAGGGGAGCCCCCCGCTCACGTCCATCACAGGAACAAGTGTCAGAGCCCCGCACGATGCGTCTCCTGCCGGAGATGGGCCACCCCCGCCGAGACACTCATCACCCTGACCTCCCCTTTCCTCCTGTGGACTTTCCTTCACAACAACCCTCCCAGCCTCTCCTTCTTCTCCGTTAAAAAGCATTCCTCTCTTCTGTTTGTTGGAATTGCCTGTGGTTTCGCCTATTGGATTTGTCCCCAATCCCAATTTTGTTATTCCCAAATAAACCCATTTCTCGTTGGTAAAACAACTTTTACTTTCGCGTATACATTTAGAAGCATTATGAGGGGCGCCTGGGTGGCTCGGTCAATTGAGCGTCCGACTGTGGCTCAGGTCATGATCTCATGGTTCCTGGGACCGGGCCCCGCGTCGGGCTCTGTGCTGGCACCACGGAGCCTGCTTTGTTCTCTCTCTCTCTCTCTCTCTCTCTGCCCCTCCCTTGCTCGTGTGCGCTCTCTCTAAAATAATATAAACATTAAAGAAACTTAAGAAATATATAAATGTTAGGAAAACTTTGATTAAAACAATAATGATCACGGTATGTCAGAAACAATATCCTTGGCAACTGTGTACATTTATGATGCAGAACTTAAACGTCTATGTGGCGTGTGGAAGGTGAATTTTTCAAAATTATTTATTATTTTTTTAAGTTTCTTTTATTTTGAGAGGCAGGGGGGAGGGACAGAGAGAGAGAGGATCCCAGACAGGCTCCGCGCTGTCCGCACAGGGCCCTAGGCCACCTCAGAACTGTGAGATCGTGACCTGAGCCGAAATCGAGAGTCAGACTTCGCCGACTGAGCCCCCAGGCGCCCTGAATTTGTCAAAGTTCTTACAGGGGAAATGGGAGCATAGAAGTTTGATGACCACTGCCTGAAAAACAGCCCTGCTGTCTGTGCAGGGAGGGGGAGAGCAGCGCTCGGGCCGCAGATCTTCGCATCGCTGAGTCCCTTTCCCTTTCCCACTGGGCTGTCCTTGGACCCCGCTCTGCTTCTCTGCCTCGGGGCTCCTCAGGCTCCCCGGGCAGGCCGCCCCCATCTCTGCTACGACCTTCGCAGGGACAGTTTACGGGTCGGCCTCAGGCTGCTCACACGTGGAGGCGGAAAGGGCCCCTCCAAGCGTGGCCCTTGCCCTCTGTGGAAGGTCCCGCAGGGACAGGGAACACCGGGTTGTAATGGCCTGGAGAGAGTTCAGAAGGCTCATAAAATCTGTGTGTTTGGGTGACATCGCAGGATGTGCCCACACACAAACACTGTTATCTTATTTCTTTCTTAAAAAGTTATTTATTTTATTTTTATTTATATTATTTATTTATTTATATTTATTTTGGAGGGCAAGAGGGACAGACCACGAGTGGGGGAGGGGCGGAGAGAGAGGGAGACAGAATCCCAAGCAGGCTCCAGGTTCCCAGCTGTCAGCACAGAGCCCACCGGGCCTGAACCCACGAACCCTGAGATCATGACCTCGGGCGAAGTCGGATGGCTAACCGACTGAGCCACCCAGGTGCCCCGTTTCTTTTTTGTTATGTTTATTTATTTTGAGACAGAGAGAGAGAGAGAGAGAGGGAGAGAGCGCGAGCCCATGAGTGGGGGGAGGGGGAGGAGAGAGAGGAAAAAGAGCGTGAATGGGGGAGGGGCAGAGAGACAGGGGGGGGGAGAGAATCCCAAGCAGGCTCCATACTGTCCCCACAGAGCCCAATGAAGGGCTCGAAATCATGAACGGGTGAGACCATGACCTGATCCGAAATCAGGAGTCGGAACTGACTGAGCCACCCAGGCGTCCCCATATAGTTCTATTTCTATTCTAGTAATAAGCAGTCAGATGAAATTCGATGGCAATGATAGTAACATTAAACGCACGACTATTTGGGGATCTAACAAGATGTGCGAGCCCTGCAGTCTGGAAGCTACACCCCGTCGCCAGGAGAGAGCAGGGAGCGCCGAGCGCGAGGGCGAGGCGCGCTGGATGGGGGCCGGGGGCCCCCCGGGACGGGCGGCCGAGCGGGGGCCGCAGCACCACCGGTGCGGGGCGCGAACACGGTGTGAGGGGCTTTGCCATTTGTGTCTCCGTGGGGAGGCTGTCCCGCACTGGCGCTGCTGGGATAGGGACCGCGCGTGGGAAACGCTTGTTGGATAAATGAGAATAGCTAGACCGAAGGGGAAGCCAGAAGGACTTGCGCTCCTCGCAGGAGCACCCTTCTCTAGAAGGGAAATGAAGTCGCAGGGATGGGAGCAGAGGGCTGGGTCCCCCGAGGGCGCTGTAGCTCCCAGGCACGCACGTGTGGCAGAGCCCCAAAGGTGCGGAAGGGAGTGACAGGCCTCACCGTGGACGGGGTGGCTGTGGTGTGCCCTGTGGGGCGCAGACGTGGAGAACCAGGGCCGGGGTCGCCGTCGATGGCTAGGGAGCACTCGGGCTTGCCCTGGTGAGTCCTGAGTCGGGGAGGCAGGGACAGGAAGTGGGGAGGTGATTGATCAGGTGCTGGCCCTTCCGGGTCATCGTTACAGGGGTTGCTGTGCGGCCTCCTGGACCAGTTGCTACAGTTACTGGTTCGACTTCCTAGAAGTGTCACTTGTGGCAGCCTGGCTTTGTGACTGGCGGCTCGGGGGAGGGTCGGATGTGGGGGTCTCTGCAGGTGAGGGTCTCTACAGGTGAGGGTCTGGGTGTGGGTGGTCGTTCAGGTGAGGGCGGGCCAGCTCCGCCCCGACGGTGGTGACCAGCGCATCTGCCTTCCCGCAGATCCCTCGGTGGCCGGTCTTAGCAGAGAGGATCGCCGTTCCCCAGCCGGCCCCCCGCCCGCGACCACCACGCAGCGTCAGTCGCGTCCCTCGCCGCGCCTGCGCACGCATGTCCCGGGCCCCCGAACCCCCGCCTCACGCGCGCGCGCCCCGCCCTTCAGTACCCGTTCCGCGCACGCGCGTTGAGCTGCTTAGGCGCGGCCGCAACTCGCCCCGCGCACGCGTCGCACGCGCCGCACGCGTCCCGCGTTCTCGCGCACGCGCAGGCCCCTCCCCGCGGCCAATTGGCGTTGCCGCGGCTTATCCGGCGCTTATCTGTTGTGCGTCCGCCGGCGCGCGTCAGTTGGTCGGGGTCCGGGGTTAAGGCGACGCGCTCTGTTGGGCCTCGCGCACGAGTATCGGTCCCCCGCCCGCTCTCCTCGGAGCGTCCGGCGCCCACCCGGCCCCGACCCCGACTCGCGGTCGCAGCGCCGTCGCTTAGGCGCCATGTCTCAGAGCGGGACTCCCGGACTGCAGGAGGAGAACTTGCAGGGTGAGGCCGTGGGAGCCGGGCACGACCCGCGCCGGGGGCTGGTGGGTGCGGGGCTGGCAGGGCCGGGCGCGGGTTGGGGTAGTTCAGTGGGCGACCGGGGGCTGGCGGGGCTGGGGCGGGGGACTGGCGGGGCCAGGACAGAGGGCAGCAGGGGACGGGCGGCAGGGGACTGGCGGGGAAGGGGCCGGGGGTGGCGGGGGGCTGGCGGGGCCGGGGACTGGCGGGGAAGGAGCCGGGGGTGGTGGGGGGCTGGCGGGGCAGAGGACGGCCGGGGGCTGGCGGGGCCGGGACAGGGGGCTGGCGGGGGATTGGTGGGGCAGGGGCCGGGGGCGGCCGGGGACTGGCGGGGCCTGGACAGGGGCCTGGCGGGGGATTGGTGGGGCCGGGGCGGCCGGGGACTGGCGGGGCCTGGACAGGGGGCTGGCGGGGGATTGGTGGGGCCGGGGGCGGCCGGGGACTGGCGGGGCCTGGACAGGGGGCTGGCGGGGGATTGGTGGGGCAGAGGCCGGGGCGGCCGGGGACTGGCGGGGCCGGGACAGGGAGCTGGCGGGGGACTGGCGGGCAGAGGGCGGCCTGGGGCTGGCGGGGCCGGGGACGAGGCCAGGGGTGGCGGGGGACTGGCGGGGCCGGGGATTGGCGGGGCGGGGGCTGGGGGCGGCTCGGGACTGGCGGGGCCGGGACAGGGGGCTGGCGGGGCACTGGCGGGGCAGGGGACAGATTGGATACCCCTAACAAGCCTAAACACCGCTCAGGCGACTGGGAATCCCGCCCTGAAGTCACAGCTCCCTGAGTCCGCATAGCTTGGTAAAGGCGCGTTTTATCACGTATTCCGTACTCCGGCGTTGATTTTAGCGAGCGGATGCCCAAGGTGGTTCTAGTTGGATTGTGGGCTTTAGATTTAAGGCGTTACTAGTTCTGCCCGTGGTGACTGTTGGGACTTACTCGGGAGGCAGGAGAGGACGAAGGGGTTACTGTTGATACAGGGCTCAGGTCCACCGGCCACTCTTCTTAGTGTAAGATAAACAGCTTAATAAATGGTATAAGCATGTAAGTGTTTTTTGTTTTTTAAGTTGGGGTTCCATTTGTACTAGAAGGTTCATTGCAAACCAAAGCTCAGGATTGATTTGTGGGACAAAAAAAAAAATCACTGTTCCCGTCCAGCACGCGGGTCCAGACCAGGCAAGTGCTCTGGGGCAGACACGTGCCTCCAGCCTTGCTGGTGTGCCTGTTGTTTCTGGGTCTCCGGACTGTCCTTTTGCATTTTGGGGAGCCAGGGCTCACAGGGTTGCTGGGCATTGCCCACCCACACAGCTAAGTGAAAGGCAGCCTCGAGAGCCGCCTCCTGGGTCTTGCCTCAGTAGAGCTGCGGTGCAGCCCTTGTTCTCTCGGCCCCTGGGGGCCCAGGAGAAACCCGGTGGCCCTGACCTTTGTATTCTCTGAAGCAAAAGTTCACTAATCTGAGTGAGCCTGTAAATAAGCTCTGGGGAGGGCTGTTCAAACCTTCGAGAATGAATGTTTAAGCTTCATTAAGATTGTCGAAATCCTCATGTTCAGAGAAATCTGGTGAGCTAATTCTTGTCCCTTACAACAAACAGGATCTGACTAGGCGAGACTGAGTCTAATACCGCGTGTAACGTGCATTTAAAAACTGCAAGCCATTTTTAAAATCCTGTAATCTCTTTAAAATTTGACATTGACTAGTTCTTTGAAATCGACAAAGGGATTAAGGGTTTAAAGGTTCTCTGTCTTTTCTCCTGTAAGTTATAAATTCTCTGCCTTGGGATCATCCTTTTTCTCATTGTCAAGCTACTTACTTTGCAGCATCGTGTGTCTTTCTTATGGGCCTTGTTCTGAGTGTTCCAAGGGGGCTCAGATCGCCCTCCGTCGACTGACCCCAAAGTGCTGAGTCACTGGCAGTGCAAAATTGCCAGCTTCTGAGTTAAAAGCTTTGTTTTTCTGTTTTGCTTATTCTATAAAAAGATGTTTACACACTGAGTGGAAATTCACGTTTAGGACACTCTTCGGGCGGTTCTCTTGCGTGTACGTGCTGCTGGGCACTCACTATCTGCCGGGTGTGGGTGGGGTCACTCGCGTCACATCACGTGGTGCTGCCCGGCTGCCCTGGGAAATGTGAATCCGGGCACGGCTCCCGTCTGAGGCGGCGCGTGCCCCTCTCGGTTCTGGGCTGATGACCTCTTGTTTCTCTCTGAGCCCGAGCGGAGCCAGCCTCCTTCAGCCCGCCCTACAGACAGCGGCAGCGCTTTCCTTGAGAGCTGATTGGTTGTTCCCTGGTGCCCCCGGTCCATTCTAGTTTCAGCAAGATCCCGATCTGCCTTTCTTTTCCCCACTTAGATGCGCAAGTGCTACCGTGCAGGAGGGCGGTAGGTAGTAGGATGGGAGGCGGTGGCATGGCTGACTTCCCACGAGGACCCCCGAATTCCAGGCCGACTGTTGACGAGTGCATGGGTTTAGTAAGGTGCTCACCAGTTTGCTCTGAGATGCTCCCCCCACTTGCTTCCTGCAGCCAGTCAGACGACGCTGCTGTCACAGCCAGCCCGCTCTGGGCAGAGGCGTCCGAAGAGAAAAATGGGGTTTCTTTGGCATGGAAATTCTAGTAGAATTGTGCAGTTTTTTTTTAATTAAAAAAAAAAAAAATTTTTTTTTTAACGTTTATTTTTGAGACAGAGACAGAGCATGAACAGGGGAGGGTCAGAGAGAGAGGGAGACACAGAATCTGAAACAGGCTCCAGGCTCTGAGCTGTCAGCACAGAGCCCGATGCGGGGCTCGAACCCACGAACGGCGAGATCATGACCTGGGCCGAAGTCGGACGCTCAACCGACTGAGCCACCCAGGCACCCCAGAATTGTGCAGTTTTGAGAGTGCAGGTTTCAGACGTGTAGGTCCTTGCCCAACTCACAGATGGTCACTGAGAGGCCCAAGGCGGGGCAGAAAATCAGGCAGGTGAGCACAAGTATAGGAAGAGTCAGGCTCCCGGTGAGGTGCCCCGGGGGCTGCTGGGAGCCCGGGGGGGACAGTGCAGACAGGATCCTGAGTTATCAGAGTCCTAAGTCAAATCAAGTCTCTCATTCTGCCCACCTAACTTGAGAGGCGTGCATGCATTTATTTACTGTTCTGTTTACTCACAAAAATGGTTGTGCTTAGAGAAGTTTTTAGAACGTGCAGTTTTCCCAGGGAGGAAGCCCTCTGAGGAGGGAGCGAGTTCCTCGAGGCTTAGTGGCCGCTCTCCCTCTGAGAGGTGCACCTTCTCAAACGTCCTTGGTTCTGTTTTCTGTCTGTCCTGCTGTCTCACAGGTTATTAGGACGCCTGCCACCCCCCTGACCAGTCCTTTTCAACCCTGGCTGCCCAAATCCCGTTACAGCTTTTCCAAAATACATCCATGCTGGGGTTCTGCCTCCGCATTCCAGCTCGGAGTTTGCAGAGCGCCAGCGAGGCTTCTGGAGAGTGGGAGAGAACACGGCCTCTCCGTCTCCAGGGCTGAGACCTGCTACCCAGACCAGGGCCGGAGGGAAACGGGATGTGCTGGGGGTTCCCTGTGGGCTGTCACATGGCACAGTGGAGGCAGGAGGTGTGGCTGGCGCTTCATCTCTGGCTTGTTCCGAGGTGTGAGCTGGGCTGTGTCCCCGTTAGTATGGAGCATATGTGGCGGGGAGCGGGGGGCCTGCCTTGGACCAGCAGCACCGCCGTCTGTTTCCTCGTGAGGCCTAACTATGGCTGGTGACTTGGTTTGTTGTTTGTGATTGAGGAAGCTTTCTGAGGTGGTGAAGACACGTTATCCCCATCTTTCCTGCTGGAAAAGATGAGGGACCTTAGCGGGTGCGTGACGTGGGTGGGTGGATAGCAAGCCCGGTTTTCCCTTGCCAGGAAGTGTGCTTCCTGCCCAGTTGCGCAGGTTAATAATAAAACTCTCTTCCTAGTAAATCATTCTTGGAAAACAGCTTTTGGACCCAAAGCTTTTGCTGTAGAGAATCCAGAATGGGATTTTTTTTTTTTCCCTCGGGATGCTTAGGACTTTTTATGACATGATTTTAAAAAGCATGGGCTGGTCTCATTGGGTCTTGAGTTGATCCTTGTAATGTAACAAAAAAATAGATATATACTTGCATTTAATAGTGTTACATGTCAGTTTTGTCTCAGTTTATTTTTTATTTTTATTATTTTTTAAGATTTTATTTTTAAGTAATCTCTGTACCCAACATGGGGTTTGAACTTGTGACCCCAAGATCAAGCCACATGCTCTTCAGGCTGAGCCAGCCAGGCAGCCCAGTAATACCTGTTTAAGAAAGCATATGTTTGGGGTCTTTTTCCTTGCATCTTGGCACCGAGCTCCAAAAGCCCTTGGGATTTCTTGGGTGACAGTAGTGTATTGAGGAACCCTGTTGGGACACACGGAGTCTGCTAATGAGGTGACTTAGCAGGGACCTAAGTGGCCTTTGCATGGGGGAGTGAGGGGAGAGACAAACCTGAGACGAGAAGGCGGGCTCTCAGTGCCTGCCCCCCTCCGGGGACAGGAGCAGCTGGAGGTTGGTTAGGAAACCTTCATACAACGAGCTTCAGGGAGTTTCACTGGTGCACATGCTGAGGTGCAGGAGCTTCCCCCCCCCCCCCCCCCGCCCCTGGTCCTTGTACCCTGTCCTCTGTGTGTGTGTGTGTGTGTGTGTACTTGGCTGTCCCTGAGTTGTGTCCTTTGTAATAAGCGGGTAAGTAAGGTGTTTTCCTGGGTCCTGTGAGTTGTTCTAGGGAAGGACTGGACCCGGGGCAGGTCTTGTAGGAGTCCCTGCATTTGTCGTCTGCGGGCAGAAGCGTGAGCAGCCTGGATGCCCCGTTTGCAGCCCCTGTCAGCCGCAGGCAGTCTTGTGAGGTGGACCGTGTGGGGCCTCGCTGGCTCCCGGGGGTCACGCTGGAAATGAGTCATCGGACAGCCAGTTGGAGACCCCCCCCCCCCCCAACACATTCCAAGTTGGAAGTGACATCATGAAAAGACCCCACACCCCTTAGACTCAGGCACCAGAGCTCTTGGAAACCCGGTCGGCAGCCCAGATGGAAACGTCAGATGTGCGGTCTTGGGATGGGAGGTGTGTAGGATGCTCTGAAGTCACTGTAGCTTCTGCTGACACGTGGTGGCCCGTGGCCTGGGCTCCTGGCTGGATGCTGGCTTGTGCATTCATGATGCGCTCCTGCAGCTGGAGACAGTCACCGGGAAACGTGTGTGACGATCGTGTTAGCAGACTGGGAGGCTGTGAGCTTTGTGGCAGCGTCTTTGATTTGCTTTTTTCCGATGAATGTGACCTGTGGTACAAGCAGCTCACTGAGGGTAGGTTAGGACTCAGAGAGGCCAGCTGGCTGGACGGCTGGCCGTCTGCTGGTGCCTCCGGTCCACCGTCCCCCCGACTGCACGGTGTGGGGCCATGCGGGGCGATGGTCCTCGTGGTGCAGTTAGAGGAGGTAGGACATGGCCCCCGGTGTCTTTCCCGCACGTTGTCTTTTGCAGCCTGCCCCCACCCTGTCCCAGCCCCCGTCCTCCGCGTGCTGCCGGAGCAGCCTTTGACAAGTAGCTGCTGCCTGAGATACACAGACCCGTGACACAGAACAGAGAGACTGTCGGGCTCAGAAACAGACCCGTGCACATTGCCAGCTTGATCTCTGACAGGAGGCAGCCCGGCAGTGGGGAGCGCGGGCAGCTGAATGTCTGCCCCAGACTGAGCGTGTGCACAGATTGCAGCCGGGCTCAGGAAACCCACTTCTGCACGACAGTCCCCAGGACATAGATCTTCAGGACCTCAGAGTAGGAAGAGATTGAATATTTGGCTGAATTAAGATAAAAAACTTCTATTCGTCAGAACAAGACGTTAGCGCAAGAAGGCAAGCCACAGGGAAGTTACTTGTAACACGTTCAGATAAGAAAGGCTTGTATCTTGAATATTGAACTCTTACAGGCAGAGGAAGAGATTTTTGAACAGCTGATGTAAAAGGATGTCATCCAGGTGGCCAGCGAACGTGAAAATCCGGCCAGTTTCGTTAGAGATGAGAGAAACATGGGCTCCTGGGTGGCTCTGTCGGTTGAACATCGGCTGACGCTTGATTTTGGCTCAGGTCATGATCTCATGATTCGTGAGTTCCGGCCCCACGTTGGCTTCTGTGCCTATAGCGTGGAGCCTGCTGGGGATTCTCTGTCTCCTCCTCTCTGCTTCTCCCCTGCGCGTGCTCGTGCTCCCTCAGAATAAACACTTAAAAAAAAAAAAAAGCGGGGGCGCCCGGGTGGCTCAGTCAGTTGAGCGTGCGACTTCAGCTGAGGTCACCATCTCACGGTCTGTGAGTTCGAGCCCCGTGTCGGGCTCTGTGCTGACGGCTCAGATAGCCCGCTTCGGATTCTGTGTCTCCCTCTCTCTGCCCCTCCCCTGCTCATGCTCTGTCTCTGTCTCTCGAAAATAAATGTTAAAAAACAAATCCGAGAAATGTAAAACCACGTGAGGCGACGCCATCACAGAAGGGCCACCCGGGAAGACTGGCTGCACCAAGCGGGCAGCAGCGGATGCCCTGCTTTCTCGGGAGGCCTGCGCGTTGGCGCAGCTGTGTGTCGGGGCAGGTGTCTCCTGATGAGCCTGATGGCGCACGCGCTCCTCGCCAGCCGTCCGCTCGTAGGTCTGCATCCGATGGACGCGAGAGCGGGGACTCCGTGAGCGATGGGCAGTTCCGGAAGCACCGATGGCTGCCGTCCCCCACCGAACGGGCCACGGATCCGACCGAACCCCCAGCTTGTGGCGCAGCCGCAGCGGCGGGCCCAAGCACGTGCACGTGTCCACCAGCACTCAGCGGCCCCCGCGTCCAGCCCCCAGGTGGTGCCATTGGGCCCTGGCCCGGCGCCCCCCCCCTCAGCCCGCGCCGAGCCCGCCGCTTGCAGTGCGCTCAGGACGTCTGGGGGTCACGTCCCCCGTCGTGGGACGGGCTGGGACTGTTCTCGAGCTCTCCCGCCTGCTTGATTCCCCAGACATGTGCACGTGCACCACCCACAGCCCCTCCCCAGCCCGTCCCTGCCCAGCACGAGGCTGCAGGGTGGACGCCGTGTCCGTGGAGACGCCTCTTCCGACAGGCAGGCTCCCTCTGGGGGTGGGGGCTCCATCTGGTCCTTTGCTCACAGCCCGTGCAGGGGTGTAGATTGGAGTGAGTTTATCCCAGGAACTCAGCCGGTGGGCCCGTGGGAGAGCGAGCCTGGCAGAAGGTAGTGCCTTGCCCTGCAGGCCGTGGCTGCCGGGGGTTATTCGGTGCGGATGGTCCAGTGCTAAGACAGCTCTCTGAAGCCACAAAATCTGGCTAGAAGCAGCTTGGGATGTATGTAACGGATGTCAATTTTTAGTAAGTTTAAGGACGTAGACTTCCTTCCGGTAACAGCTTGGGTGGCTTGAATCCATGAGATGCTTTGCTCTGGTTAATCACGTTTAGTGAGAAATTACCTTCGTTCTAGACACGTTCATCCGGCTTCTCACAGACGGGAGCACAGAGCAGCGGTCAGGAGCCAGTGTCGGGAGGCGTCAGGGCCAGAATGTGCAGCTGGTGTGGAAATAAGCACACGACAGAGTTTAAACCTTCAAAACAATTGAAATCTCTTCAGATGCTGTCGATACCCTTTTCTGAAAACTGAGTCGAAAGCATCCCAGTCGGTGGTCCCTGCTGGCCCAGCAGGTCACCGGACACCTGTGCAGGTGCCACCGGGCGGGTATTTGTAGCTTCAAGGAGACGGCTGCGTGTCCCAAGAGTCAGGGCTGGGAGGGTGGCTGGCTCCACCGTAGGTAGAAAATCCAAGCCGTGTCCTCTGTTGTCTCCGGCAGGCTCCTGGGTGGAATTGCATTTCAGCAATAATGGGAATGGGAGCAGCATTCCAGCCTCTGCTTCTATTTATAACGGCGACCTGGAAAAAATCCTGCTGGACGCCCAGCACGAATCTGGACGGAGTAGCTCCAAGAGTTCTCACTGTGACAGGTGGGTGTAAGTACGCACGCGCATCCGGTGCTGACGGCCCAGCGCTCGAGCGGTCACCGTGGTAAGTGCTGCTTGAACCTGAGCTCGGCGCATGCTCAGGAGCGGCCCTCCCCCTCTCCGTCCCTCCTTGGAGAGGGGGACCCTCGCCCTCTGGCAGGAGGGATGGGGCCTGGTCCGTGGAGGGACCACAGTAAAGGGGGGGGGGGCGGGGGGCAGATCCCACACCTGGTCCCCCGGCCTCTGCTCCCCGTGGGTCCCGGCTTTGTCATCTGGGTCACCACGAGCTGCTGGGCGTCAGCACTGCCGGTGAGTTGGGGCAGCGTGACCGGTCAGAAACCAAAGCTCAGGTGCTCGCAGGCCTGTAGCAGAGCACCAAGCCACGCAGAGCGAGCCTGCGGGCCGCGTCGGGTCCACCCCCGGGCCTGGCTCCCCGCTGCCTGCGCCGCTCCACTGACGAGGAGGCCGCACGGTCTGGCGCTGGCCTGGTGCCAGCGCTTCCTGTCTGGGGAGGTGGCCCCGGGCCGCCGGGTGCTTCGCTTGTCGGGACGGGAATAACGTGCCCGCCTCGCTCTTCTCCCATTCTCGCGTGCGTCACTACCAAGCCCGCCTCGCTCACAGACTCCGCAAGATACGAACCGAGCTTCGGAGATAGACGCCCACAGCGTGGGAGAAAAGAACAGCTCTCAGGTAGGCCGGAGCGGGCTGCGCACCGGGTGCCGTTTTGACATTTGTATGGTAAGCCTGTCCAGTGGAGCTGAGGAGAGGAGGCTCTGGTGTTCTTAGGGGGTCTCTTGCCTTTTTGTAAAGCCAGGGGTGGGGGCAGCGACAGCCACCACTCGGGCCTCACACCGAGCGGGCCAGAGAAGTGCGGCTCAGGTCACGTAGGGGGCCTCCGCTGCCCTCCCGTGCCGTCCCGAGGACACGCGGGAGGGAGGTGGGTTGTCCTGGGCCTGCAGCCTGGACAGGGGCCTGTGTGGCCAGTGGGAAGGGTGGCTGGGAGCCGGGGAGCGGGTGGCCTTGGCTGTCGGTCGGACGGTGAGCGCGTGTTCCAGTGTCCGCTCTTTGGGAGAGCCCGGCATTATCCACAGAGCCTTTCGGGGCCCCCTACCATCGTGACGCTGACACCCCTTCCTCGATGGATGCTGTAGACCCTTCCAGAAACAGCCTGAGGCTGTGCTGACTGTTGTTGGCATAATTCATGTGAGGAGCACACAGGCCAGTTACTTCAGTCTGAGCTCACTTTTTTAACATTTGCTCAAGTAGTTAATGGGTCTTACTGGCTAGGTGCTTCGGTTGTGTTGGGGGGCTCCGGTCTGAGAGCGTCAGGCCCTCGTGCTGTGGGGCTCCTCCAGTCCCCCCCAACCCCCCACTCCCTCTCCCTGCTGCACCTGCGTATGTTGGAATGCGCAGAAAGTGTTTTTGTTTTTTTTTTTAATGTTTTATCTTCTTTTTGAGAGAGGGAGAGAGACAGCATGAGCGGAGAGGGGGCAGAGAGAGGGAGACACAGAATCCAAAGCGGGCTCCAGGCTCCGAGCTGACAGCACAGAGCCTGACGCAGGACTTGAATTCTCGAACCACGAGATCATGACCTGAGCCGGAGTCGGATGCATAACCGACGGAGCCACCCGGGCGCCCCTCCAGGAAGTGTTTTCTTTGGGTGTTCTCGGTAATTACAAGAACACGAACAATTGACTTCCTTTCCCATGTTTATTTCAAAATCTCTTGGGAAGCAAGGTCTTGAAGTACCACTGAGTCACTTGATCCTGTGGGGTCTCCCCTCAGGGCCTCCCTCCCACCTAGGCTCTTCCAGGACTGTCCCTGGTCCCCCGGGTATCCTGACGGTGCCCCCAGGCAGCTGGTTTGTTTTGCTGATGCATTCTACAGTATTTCCAAAGTTTTTAGTGGTTTTTCAGATTTTAAAGGAGGAATTACAGGATATACTAAGGTATAGACAGAGGTTTTATTTTTATTTTTTTAAGTTTTATTTATTTTGATGAGAGGGAGCATGCCAGGGAGGGGCTCAGAGAGAGAGAGAGAAAGAGAATCCCAAACAGGCTCCACACTGTCAGCAGGGAGTCCGACTCAGGGCTCAAACTCACGAACCGTGAGATCATGACCTGAGCCAAAATCAAGAGCTGGACGCTTAGCCAACTGAGCCCCCCCAGGTGCCCCAAGTAGAGCTTTTGAAATGCAAAAAAGAAAACTCTCTGTGATCCTGCTCCTTAGTCCCCTGTGATTAGTGTCTCGTCTTACGGATTTTAAGATGTAGCTTGAAATCACAGGTGCAGGTATGTTTTTGGGTTTTTCACTCCCACTGAACACAAAATCGTTCTTTTAAACTTGATCAAGGGGCACTGTGCTGTTCAGAGCTTGTTTCGGGTTTTAGATGGGTTTTTATTTGCTTGTCTCACAACCAGCCCCGTGGTCGGCATCTTTGTGCGGCCCCTTTGTCCTCACTTCACGTGGCTTCCTTGGGACAGTGTTTGCAGCCTCAGCGTCTGTCCCAGAAGCGAGCCCCCCAACCTGCCGTCCACCCACCACCCGGCCGTGGGCCTCCAAGCCCGGCCTGCGTGACGGCGCGTGTGTGGACGGCGGCATTCCGTGGCGGGGCCGTGAGGGGCTGACCCACTGTTCACGTCGACTCTGTCGCAGTCCGAGGAAGATTATATCGAGAGGAGGAAAGAAGTCGAGAGCATCTTGAAGAAAAACTCCGACTGGATATGGGACTGGTCCAGTCGGCCGGAAAACATCCCCCCCAAGTGAGTGTCCTCGGGGTCGCGGGGTCTCGGTGGACCCGGAGCACGGCCGCTCACTCGCGTGTGTCCCCCCAGGGAGCTCCTCTTCAAGCACCCGAAGCGCACGGCCACGCTCAGCATGAGGAACACGAGCGTGATGAAGAAGGGGGGCATCTTCTCGGCGGAGTTCCTGAAGGTCTTCCTCCCGTCCCTGCTGCTCTCGCACCTGCTGGCCATCGGGCTGGGGTGAGTGAGGCCGTGCGAGGCTGCCCCCGGGGAACCGGGTCCCAGTCAGCTTACGTGACCTGCGTGTGGCCAGGCACGGGACTCGGACCCTGGCCTGAGACCCTGGAGGTGCCCCTGCCTCACCTCCCGGCCCCACCGCGGGGATGGCCCCCCGACTGAGCCCTGACGGCAGAGGCTTGTCCCGCCCGGTGCTTTCGTGGCGTCTGGCTCGTCAGCACGGACGGCCCCGTGTCGTCCCGGGCTGCGCCTCCCACGCGCAGGCGTGTCGCAGCCTGGCTTGGCAGAGCCAGGGAAACGGGCCTTCGCGCCCCCTGGCGTCTGGTGCCGCTTGCCCGGTGCGGTCCCAGCCTCTGTGCAGGTGGGTGGTGGTCTCACGAGCCCGGGCGCGCCTCATTCCGCTGCGGTTGTAGCTTGTGGGACGGTCCGCGTGGTCAAGATGGGCTTCTGATTCAGGCCGGCACCCCCTGGCCGGAGGGCTCGGGTCCGGGGAGAGGGAAACCAGGATGACCCGAGCCGCTGACGCACAGCGCCCTTGGCTTCCTGGGCCCCGCGGACGGGGAACCCGAGCCTCGGGCCCTTCCAAGTTTGGGGGCAGGTGGGAGCTTTCTGGAGGGTCCAGCGGCCGTGGGGGTGGGGGTGGGGCAGAGTTGCCCGCCCCGCCCTCCCTTCTGAGGCTCAGACCCTACTTCTGCCTGGGAAGTGGCTTCCCCAGGGGCCGGAACCCGTCCCCCTCGCTGCCCGGTTCTCGGTCTCCGGCACGGCTGTGTTCTGGCCAGCTTCTCCTGAGTCCAGCTCTGGACTGTTCTCCACAGCTAGCGAGTCAGATGGCCGCTGCTTAAACGCCTGGTTTGGGCCTCCATTTCAGGGCTGATGTCTGCAGCTGGCGCCCAACGGGCAGAGCTTGCTGGCCCTCGGGACTAAGTCCGTCTCTGGTCCACCTGAGGCGGCTCCCCTGAGGACGGGTGGGCTCGCGCCTGAGCTCTCCTCCTGGGCCCGCCAGCCCCTTTATTTCTGCCCCCCTCTCGGTCAGTCCGAGCCTGACCCGCGTGCTCCTCTCCGGGCCCCGCTCTCGCCCCCGGCCCTGGACCGCCTGAGGGCAGCGCTTTGTTGCTCGGGGACGGCCCTGGTGAGGCTGGCGGACGCGAACCCACGGCGAAGCCGCCGGGTCCGCTTCGAGAGAAGCGCCATGGCCGTTGTGTCGTGAGAGCATCTCTGCTTGCTTTGTGGCCTCCTCTGTACTTAGAACACAGTTGGATCTCTAAACGCGATTACAAAATACTATGACAAATCACTAAGCGTTTGATAAGGTTGCAGATGCTTCTCACAAAGTTCTTAGGACAAGGTGGCAAATAGGCTGCCCCCGCCAGGCCGTGAGCGGTGCGCCCACCTAACTGCTCGTTGCTCTCTCTGAAGGATCTACATCGGAAGGCGTCTGACCACCTCCACCAGCACCTTCTGATGATGAATCAGAGCCCGGCTTTTCCCCGCGGCCGGATCGCCGTGGGGGCCGCGGCAGCACCGACGGAGGCCTGTCCCGACCCCAGGAAGCTGCACCACTTGGTTCTGTAAATGCTGCGTTTCCGCCTTTAGTGAGATGAAAGAAAAGACAGAAGAACCAGGCTAACCCGTAATCGTATCCGTGGGATCAGTTAGTGCGCATGTCGTGTTGGTTAACATCTGCTGTAATAATTCGGTAGTAAATTCTCTTTGGATATTATAAGTAAGTAAATAATTTTAACATGCTAGATACGATGTATGTAGTATTCCGGCAGATTATCTGTAACCGATTATTCAGTTAAAATACTTTATATTTGCAAAGAATGAATGTTTATTAAAATGACTACATGAGGGGTTTATCCCAAGTAAATATTGTGGCCTTATATTCACACTATTATAGGAAAGACTACATTCAAGTGGATGCAGGTTGTCTCCTAAAGACATTTAACTCTTTTAACGCAGAGTTCTTTGTCACGCCGTAGAATCCCGGAACAAATGCAGATTCCGCTGTACTGTTGGGACATGAAGCCGTGCGTCCCTGCGGGGGGGGGGACTTCCGTCTGGGTGGCCACCTGGGACACTCGCCTCCTGCCCAGGGCCCCCGTCCGTGCCCTCCTCTCCACTCACTCTGGATTGCTGGATCTAGTCCTCCCCGTGGTGTTGGGGTTTCGTGCGCTCTTAGAATCTGCTCCATCCTGAGCAAACCTGTGTCTACTTCAAAAGACTGGAAATAGAGAAAAAATAAATCTTTGCCAAATCCTTGAGATGACTGTAGTCACGTGGCTTAAAAGTGTTCTAAAAGCTTTGTGGGTGAACCGGGCGTACGTCCCCTTGTCCCCTTTACCTCTCCTACAGCATGGCGGTGGCGGCGGCCTCTCGGACGCACCGTACAGATCCTCCTGTATCTGTTCTGCACCCGTATGCTACGTTCTGTTGTGTTAAAAATAAATAACATTTCGAGTTTTTAAAATTTCCGTTTATATTTAAATGATTACCTCAGGTACAGCAGCTCACAGCCATCTCATTTGCAGAAATTTCTGCTGCTTGAATGGGGTCGGAAACCTTCCTGGTGCTCGCCTTCTGGGAGACAGGTTCGGTCACGTGGAAATGCTCCGGCCGAGCAAACTCCCGTGACAGACAGCAGGGGGTGCCCGTCTGTCAGCAGAAACGGGCTGGTCCCTCTGCCGCTTCTGTTTCAAGCGGCCAATGGCCTGATCCAGGGGGCTGCACTCAGCGTGGCTGAGCGGGGTCCTGTGTCTCCAGGGTCGGTGCCCCTTGAGCACGGTTGAGTCCCCTGTCGCCCTCTGGGTCATCACATGAGCGACCGGGGGCCCTCTGCAAGGCACTTTTGCCCCGCTCTTGGCGGCATTAGCTGAGCCCTGGGCAAATCTGGCTGGAAGCCCCGGAGGGCGGTCAGGAAAGTGCTTTCCCCTGAGTGACACCGGGAATGAGAGCGGGCTTTCTGGAGGCCCCTCCCCAGAGTGTGTGTATTTGCAGGTGTCTCTCTTTTGTCCTTCCTTTCTGGTGTGATAACAGCACACGGTAACAGCTTTTGCTAATAGCCCTTCTTACTGTTCATTTTACTCACTGAAGAGTGAGTTTACGCATCTGGGTGACTTAACGTGCTGCAAACAGTCTTGGATCTAAAGAGAGAAACCTCCAGTTGCCACTTTTAAATGAGTTTTCTGGTCCAGACACCTGCAGACTGGGTGGGGCACTTGGGGGCGGGGCGGGGAGGAAATCCATCAGCACCTTGACCACCACCTGCTCATTGCTGTGACCTATGACCCGTTCTAGGAATCCACCCTGAGGATCACCCTGTAAAAGTCCGTTTCTAGCAGCGTGTCACGGGAGAGGCCCCCCCGCAGAGGGTGCGCCAGCCGTGTGGGCGATCGGCTTGGACACCACACGGGCCCTCCGGCATCGGGCGAGCTGCCCCAGGTGACCCTGTTCAGAGCTGGACCCACTACGGCCCAAACTGCAGGCTGATGAACAAAATAAAGACGTATTGGAAAAAAGAGCGTAACCGATGGTGTGCTGTCATTCGTGCAAAAATGAGCCAAGGAGGCCCCTGCTCCTTATGAAGACACCCGTGACCACACCCGAGGAGCAGGTGGGGGCAGCAGGTATGGGGGGGGGATGGAGGGGAAGGAAGGCACAGGTCTTTGCCGGGACGACTCAGCACCTCCGCGGTGCCTCGCGAAGCCAAAATCAATCATTGGAAACGTTTCCGAGATAATTCAAAATCGAATGCAAACAAGGAAATGGGACGATTCCTGAGGCCACGCTGGCGGCGGGGCAGGAGCTGCGAAGGAGGAGGACACTGATCCGGAGGAAGAGGGCGGGCCGGAGAGTGAATGGAACTCAAGGTCTAATAGATGCGGGGGAGGCAGGCACATCCTGCGGGGGAGGGGTCTCCCAGCTCCAGCCGCGGGAGGCGGGGCCTCCGTCAGCCCGTCAGCCCGGTGAGCACTGCGAGCTGGCGGTCCGGATCCGGTCCCTCAGGCCACAGGTAAAGTGAGGCCGTGAGGTCATGACCCGAGCTGAACTGAAATGGCCACGGGGTGAAGCACGGCCCGAGGGAGAAGTGGGCTCCGGGGCAGTGGGGTCCGGGACACACACACACACACCGGAGAGTGGGCTCGGGAGCCGGCACAGGCAAAGGACACGGGAGACAAGGTGAAGGAAGTGCCAGTGGCCCAAAGCGGGACAAGAAACAAGCACGGTGGCGCGGTGACGGGCAGGCGCCCTCTTCCACGCCGGCAGCAAACAGGTGGGAGGAAAATACGGGCCTGCGAGTTGCGGGTCCCCGTCAGGCACACGCGGGACCCACAGACGCCGCAGAGTGAGCGTGGGGGGCAGCCCCACTACCCGCCCCCCCTCCGCGGTGGTCGCAGAGACCAAGGCCACGGTGCGTCGTGAAGACGCCTTGCAGCCGGGGTGAACCCCCCCCACGGGCCGCCGGCCTGCGAGGTCGGCCGCCAGCGCACCCCGGGGAAAGGGCCGCGCGTCCAGCAGACAGCGCCGGCAGGACTCGCCCCGGGCCGCCGCGGACAACGTGACGCAGGGGGCCTGACTGGCTCTGTGGGTGAAGCCTGCGACTGTCTCAGGGCTGTGAGTTCGAGCCCCACGCCGGGTGTAGAGATGATTTAAAAATAAGATCTTAAATCTCAACAATGGATTTAGGACCTGAAACCAGAAGCCAGACAAAAACAGGCCGTGAGCTCCCTGACATCGGTCTTGGCGACAGGTTTTTGGATTTGACACCATTCGCAAAAGCAACAGAAGCAAAAATAAACCAGCGGGGCTGCACTAAAAACCTTGTGCACACCGACGGGAGCCACCAACACGGAGCAGAAACCAAGTACACGGGAGCCAAGATCTGTGACGCGGAACCGACACTCTAAGTAACACCAGTCGGGTTAGACAGAAAACACGACGGGTTATTTCTCCGAAGACATCCGGGCGCGCGAGATGCTCAACGTCACCCCCTGCACATGTGCGAGGCTCCCAGTCTCCGGGCGACGTCTGGGCCCAGGAGCGGAGCCCGCGAGAAGCGTCAGTGGTGCCCCGAGGGTGTCGGTAGAAGGCTGCAGAGCCTAAGAGGTTCATCCGCAGCCTGGGAAGGTCTGTCCCCACCAAGCACACCTGCAGAGCCCGCTCTGAACGGACTGGTCTCCAGTGACTTACCAGACACTCTGGTTATCAGAGGAATCCCAGGTTTGTTGCTCACGACGTCCTCAACTGCGCGGGGGTCGAGGTCGACAGCAGCGGTCCTAGCCCAGCGCTGGCATCCTGGCGGCTGGCAGGCCCGTGTTCCGGGGACCGTGCTGCACGAAGCAGGACAGGAAGGACAGGCCAAGTGATCCTGGATGGCAGCCACCCAGCCTCCCACCCGCTGGGGCCGCTGCCCACCCTGGACACCGAATGGTGGGACCCCACCTTCGCGCACACCCCAAGTAGAGGGATGCACTGTCGGATGAGGTGCCGACGACTCCAACGGGCCCCGGGCCCAGATGACCCCTCCGCACGTTCTCCTGCCGGGGAGTCCCTTCTCTCAGGGCCACAGCTCCTAGGTCAAGGCCACGCTCGGGTGTGCAAGTTCCCTGTGTGCTGTGCTCACCCGCCATCACCAGCCCCGCAGGGGTGCGGCGTGGGCCCAGGGGCAGTGCGCGCACGCCTGAGCCCGCCACCGGTGACCGCGTGCCACAGGGCGGCCACCTGTCCCCTGCCGCCAGTTCGCAGGGCCCGTGTGCAGCAAGCACCTAGAAAGAAGGGGCCGCCATCAGGGTGAGCGCCCACGCGTCATACCCCACTCCTCCCTGAGACAGCCCTGGGTGTGTGTGTGGGGGCGGGGGGCTGCCCCACCCGTACTTGGCCCCGAGCACCAGCCACGTGGAGACCCCTCACGGGGCACACATACTGCCCTCTCTGCGCCGGACACCGAAGGACCGGGGTCCCGGTCAGGTATCCCACCGGCTCATACGAGACTTTTCCGGACTCCCTCCACTCTCCCGGCAGAGCACCCGAGCCCTGTCCTAATGGAAGTGCGCGTTCCATCCCCGCTCAACATCCCCGACACGATCCCAGGGCCAAGCCCCGCCTCAGACCTGGGTTCCGTGCAGAGCGGCGTCCTCCGGACAACAGACACCTGCTGTCCCTTCTCCTGCAGAGCCAGGGAGCTGCTCACTCGGGGCTCCCACTGCTCTGACCCCGTCCCGGACACTCCCCCGGAGAGGCCGATGGCTGCTGGTCTGTGGACACAGCACACGTTTGGAAGGAAAAAGCCCAGGTGCCAATTCTGACATTCGTCTCGACCCCCTTAAGACTTGCAGACATTTCCTCCTTAAAGCAACGTAGCAACAGAGCCCGGCTCGGCCTGGTCAGAGCGGTCCGCTCGTGCTGACCAGGGATGCTCCGGGGACGGGCCTCTGGCTCGGAGAAGTGGGGCCGCTCAGCTCCTCGGGACAGCAGGTGGAAACGTGGCATTTGTCGTGCTGTCCCGTCACCAGTGCCAGCGATCTGCAGACACATGACAACCAGGCTGAGTCTCACACTGACTTTCAGAAGCTCCATTTCTCACAAATAAAGATTATCCGTCCCGACCCAGGTCACTGGCCTGCGTAGAGCACGAAAACTTCTAGGAAAACAGCAGCATGGGACCCTAAGGATGAAAACAATTCACACAACTGACTTTGCGGAACAGAGACAATTTCTGGATTTGTAAACGAGAAAAGGGGAACGTTTTCGAAAATCTGTATTTCATGAACACAAATGAGCAAACGAAATGAAGTCTGAAAACTAGGGATTTTGCCTTGTCGGGGGGACAAAAGGCTCACCTGGGACTGCACGTCGAGGAGGAAGCAGTGCAGGGGAGACATGCCCGCCCCCTGAGCGCGCATCCCGCGCAGGTCCCAGCTCCTGAGAGCAAGCGGGGGACCCCGGAGTCGGAGACGGCGCCACCGGGGGCCGCGCCCCGGCGCGTCCCCTCTGCCGGGTCGCCCGCGACGCAGGGGCTCAATTGCTACTCAATGGGAAAAGCCGTCTGAACACACAGTGCAGACCCAGTTAAACATTTAAAATTTATTAAACTTTTTGGTCAAAATAGTTGAACAAATATGTACAATTCCGTTAGGGCTGCTTCTTTGTGCGAAGGCCCGCAGCGGACGCACACTCGGAGAACCGCGCTCTGGGTCTCAGGCCTGGAACTCGCGCCGCGACGCACAAGTAAGAACTGGTTTAAACTCTCCACTTCCAACCGAACGCGAACTGAAGAGGAGCTGCTACGTTAAATCAGGGTAACGAACAGAACGTTCATTAACAAGACGTTCGCTCTCACGCCCTCAACAGCGGCGTGGGCACCCGGCGCCCCGAGGACGCTGCGGTTTGGGCCCGTGTGTGAAATCCCAGTAAGTTCCAATCCCCCCTCTATAGTTTCTGTCCTGGGAAATCCTGATTTCTGGCATCAAAGATCCTACTTTTAAAATACAGCCAGGTAGCGGTGGCAGCACGTGGGAATCAAAACTGTTCGTTCTGCTGGCTCGAAACGCACCATGAAACTCCGCATGCATAGGGTTTCGGCGCTTTCTAAAGGGACCGCCCCCGGGACTCGTCACATTCCCCGGCGTGCGCGGGGAGGCTCACTGGACACCGGTGTCGCGGGCACGGCAGCACCGGTCTATCCTCGAATCCTTTCTGAGGGGCTCCCCCAGCCTTACCTGGCGCGTCACCTGGCCGACTTCTACAGAAACGAAAGAAAATGAACGCAAGTTCGGGGCCGGGCAGGGTCCGAGTTTGAGGTACTGCACGTGCCACCGTCCTGCCAGTGAAGGACGAGGGTTCGAAACCGTTCCAAAGCGTAATTCTGCGTAATTCCGTTATATGCAATGAAAGCAAATAAAAAGCCGATACTTGTCTTAGACTTAAAAACACTTCTCAGAATGTGTCACTTTTATTCACTGGCCACACCGGAAGATGTGGCGGCAGACACAGGTGCGTGGGTGAGGAGAGCGGCCGGAGCCTGCTCGCCGAATCCAGCCCTTGGCCGGGCCACCAGGCCTCAGGGGACTGCGGGGGGGTGGAGCGGTCCCCAAGAGTGAAGGGAGAGGGGCGGGGGAGGGGGGCTCGTGGAGAGACTTTTCTCCCGGTATTAACTTTTTGGTCTATAAACTGGAAAGGAAGGCTCAGACTTAAATAAATACATTTATTGTGAGTAATGGCCTTTATCGAGCACGGCCCGCCGATGCGGCGCCAGGAAGGTTTTGGGCGTGAGCGGCGCCCACAGCTTGCCCCGGAAGGCGGGCAGCCCCTCCAGCCCGCGAGGGGAGCGGGGCCCACACTGCTCCTCGCGGAGAGGACGACGGCGTCCCTCCTCTGGGGCAATGGCCGGGCTCAGTCCCCGTGCCGGCCTCCCTAGTTGACCTTGTCCTGGAAGATGTACAGGTTGTTGGTAGCGGCCACGGCGATGATGTTCTCCGCTGGGTGCCAGGCCGTGTGCAGAATCTTCTTGTTGAAGTCCAGACTGTCCACACTGATCTCGTCCTTCTTTCTCTTCCCGCCTGTACACACTTTCCGAGGCTTTAAGCTGGCTCGGGGCTTGCTGTTCTCCCTGGAAGCTTCCAGCGTGACATCCCTCCGTGTATTTCGATCGAACATTCGGAAGAAGTTATTGTAGGAACCAGTCATGATGGCGCTGTGCACAACAAGAGAGAGTAGTGCTGGTCAGGCACGAGGCGCGGATACCTTACCACACGCGGGGGCCCAGCGCCCTGGACGCCCGGCGAGGGTCACCTGCCCTCACCCCTTCCCTACCTGACAAGATCGTTTCAGAAGCAAGACGTGAAAATAACGGTTGGTAGAGAAAAACAGTGAAAATCGCCTACTGAACCTCACGTACGTAATCATGTCCGCGAAAAGAAATATTACAGAATAAAAAAGGAACAGCCACACTTGATTACAATGATGTGTTCTGTTTGAAGTGAGCTCCTCACCCGGAGTGGGGTTTGAATTCACTACTCGCAGATCAAGAGTCTCACGCTCCTCCGACCGAGCCAGCCAGGCACCCCACGTTACTGCGTTTTTAAGAAGAGAAAAAGAAAAAAAACGCGACACAGCCACCTGTCCCAGCCACGGACAACGGGGTATTTTCAAGTCTCAAACATTTGCCCTTTGTCAGTGATACAAAACTGACTTGTGTTCAGTAGACACTAGACCTGTCAGTGTCCCTGCACACACACCTCATCAAAGAATACTTTTTAATTCATTTAATGCCAAGAAGCTCGTTCACGCAAAGCAACTGGCGTACAAAGGGGAAGACCTCGGGGTGAATCTCAGATGCTGCGGCTCTGCCCACATTCTTCTCTCTCCAGGATTAATACCTAAGGCCTCCATGGTCTCTGAAGTCAAAAATGTTCCTGCTATACTGGTAGAAACTGCTGGTCTGTTTTTTAACAAAACTGAGAAAAATGGCTGACAAGCGTTGCCAGGATTTCGCCCGTGGCTTTAGAACGAGCCCTGCTCCAGACGAGGAGGGTGTTCAGACCTCGCCCTGCGGCTCCCGCAGACCCAGCCCGGTCCCCGTGGCTCCCCAGTCTCTTCCGACGACCCCGCGGTCTCCCGGCTCGGGCACGGCTAGCGGCTGACCCCGACACAGGCAAATCCCTCAGTGTCTGCCTCACCTCGTCTAAAACCACACCCGGAAAACAGGACGGCCAGAGAGGGACTCCTTCCACTACCCGTACTCAGCCTGTGCGGTCTAAGCCCAGGAGCACGCGGCGCTCGGGAGAGGCCCAGCGCCGCTCAGACCAGGGCGCTCCCCGGGTCAGCCTCGTGTACAAGACCACGTCCAAGGAAGGCTGGGCAGGAAGTGCGCCGACGCGGCCCTTCCGTCCACGCTGCTCAAAGTCAAGCGTGTCTGCCACGATTCCTGGGAACAGAGACCGGGAAGAGCTCTTCAGGAGGATGCGGTTTTGCCCTCGACACGGATGAGAACTGGCGTGCGGCAGAAACGAAAGCAGACCAACTCTGATACAGATTCGGTATTTCTTTAGAATGTCTGACCCACAAGCCTGCAGGGGAGGTGGGTGTGCCCACTACCCAGACCATGTAAGTGACAACCCTCCTGAGCACCTGGACAGATGTCCTCCTGTTCCCCAGGTGGCCGAGTGGACTCAGGGGTAAGTGGCTATGTCCATTTTTGCCAGACAACCTGAGCACAGCCAAGAGGTGTCACGGGACAGCATGGTCTCAGGCAGGGTGCGGGTGCCCCCCCAACGTCACACCATCCCACGGGAGACGCTTCCTGCAAGAAGGCAGGGGAGCGCTGCGAGGGCAGAAGAACAGGTAAACCTTACTGGGAAGCCTCTGAATATTCCCGGGAACCGGTAATTTGAAGGCAGTTTTCAGTATTCCCGATATACCAAAAGGCATAAAGAAAAATACGACTATCCTTCTACCCATAAGCCACTGCTAACGTGGTCAAATCCCACTGTGTACCTCTCTAGACGGACAGATCTCCCACCCGGGGCCCCTGCTGGGAACCGTTACAGAAGAGGAGTAGCGTTCCTGTACGTGTTTCCATTTGGAGTAGTTATGTATTCTTAAAATCAATACCTTCTTGCGTGTTCTAGAGAACACGGAAATCATCAAATCATACGTATTCTTCCACAGTATGCTTTCTTTGCTTACTACCCTTGTGAGATCACCCATGTGATATGTGTAGTTTTAATTCATCGATTTTCACTCGTTTTTAGTGGCAAACGTTACGGACAGACAACAGTTTTCCTGTCCGCTCCCCTGGCGGCGAACACGGGGGCCCCTCAGGGGTCTGCTAGCTCCGGTTTCTGAGCGTGTTTCTTGCCTGCACACGCACCAGGTGCCTGACCCATGTGGGCCGCTGCCAGTCTCAAAAGGAGGGCCGTGGTCAAGGCCATCGGGCTCCGCCCTCAGCCCACCGTTGTAAAGGCTGTGAGAAGGTGTCCTTGTCCCTTCAACGTGCCGACTGCTGAGACCCAGCGCTCTCGTCTTCTTTCCGTTTCTGTCAGTTCCCGCTTGTGAGCTGTCCCTCTCCAACTCTTTCACTGATTCTGGACACTCCGCTCTTGGCTGGTCATATCTGCTTTCGTGGGTTTTCACTGTCGCATTTTGATATAAAACAAGTTTACAACGTTAAAGTGGGTGAAGTTCCTTAAGTTTTTCTTCGCTGTCTCGAAGTCCTTCGGTCTCTTCCACGTGGGTGCTGCTCCTTCACGGCTCTGGCCCCGTCTCTCAGTCACTCCCAGCTCGTGTACTAGATGGCTGAGGGACAGCTGTAACCTGTCCCCACAACACAGACAACCAGCTTACATCAGAGAGCTCAGAGTCAATATTCCTCAGCTTGGCTCACAGGGCCAGGGCTGGCGGTGGCCATGCGCCTGCCTGAGCTCTCAGAGCCGACTTCTGGGGTCACGTCCTTTCCTGGAAGTACACCCCTGAGATCTATCCTAAGCTTCTGGTCAGGGTGAACCGTCCCCCATCTGAATGCGCTTTACTGCACACTGTTCCGAGCGACCGATCGTTTATCTCGGCGGGCAGTGACAGCGGTCACAGGGAAGGACAACACGCTGCGTCACACCATCCCGTGTACCTGCTGTGCTGAGAAGGCCACTCCCAGCCCGACTGTCCCTTCTCCAGGTAGCGCGTCTTTTTTCCCCATGGCTGCTTTTAACCTCTCTCTGCCTGCGGTGCCCTGGGATTTCATAGGACACAGACATGGAATTCTGTGCTTCGTGAACCTGTTCCTCAAGTCTTCGTCTGTTACAGGAAGTTCCTGGCCATCGTCGCATCGGACATCACTTCTCCATAGTTCTCTACTCCTGGGCACGCCTCTAACACGTGTTTCACCGGGTGCCCCTCCCCCAGCCTCCACGCTCGTGCCCTTCTGCAGGTCCTACCCCTGGAGCTCCGCGCTGGGCCCCAGACAACGGCTTCTCCTGTTCTCTAACTGCCTGGGATCTCCTACTGAACCCATGGTCATTTTCAACCACTGAGTAGTTCCTTCCCAGAAGTTCCGTTTGCTCCGTTTATAAATCTCTCGGGTCATTTCTAGTGGTTTTGCTCATGGTTCCCTGCTCAGGTTTTGGTTCCTTCCTTCAGTCTGGAAACATTTTCAGCCCTCTTACCTTATACTCTGCAGCTTACAGTTCCAGTGTCTGAATCTGCAGAGGTTCGGTTTTGCTGCTGTTTCGGACTTGTTCACAGTAGCTTTCCTTCACGTACTTGGTAGTTTTTACCTGTACATCTGGGGAAATCTCGAGCCCTGGGTGTACCGGGAGAGGCAATCCACCATGGGTGCGGGGTGCCCCTCCGCGTCTTCGTGGCTGTGCCAAGAATGTGATTCTCGAGTGCTCTCTCCCTGGGCCCCGAGTCTGGGCTCCGCAGCGTCCACGGGCAGGCGGGCTCACCGTTTCCTGAGAAGCCCAGTCACGCTGGATGTGACACCAACCCCACTGCTTGTGCGGCCCGGCCTGGGCCCCTTGTGTCACTCCTGTGCGGCGCGGGGGCCTTGGAAAACTGGTGCCCGCACGGAGCTCACGCTACCCTGCAAGGCCAGGGGTCTGGAGCCCCGAGTCTGCCCTGGGGACTCGTGTCTCCAGCAGCATCCACCAAACACCAAGAGGTGGCGGGTCGGCACGTAAATCGGGTAAAAGCCTAGGCCCGAAAAGGTCTGTTCCTCCTGATGCCCAGAGCCCCCCTGCTACGTAGCACCCAGGCCCTCAATAGCTTTCCCAGATCAGGCCGCCAGTACACATACTCCACATCCCGTGACGGGGGACAGGCTGATGGTTACAAATCTCAGGGGACTTTTATGCTCAAAGTCTCAGACAGATGTCCCTTGGGACTCTGAACGTAGATGGATGATGCCTTTTCCAGAACCCTCGAGGGTCTCCCCATCACTGTGCACTGTGCGTGGGCCCCAGGCTGTAACTGCACCAGACCTCAGCTGTGAAGACCTGGGTCCTGGGACCGGATGCCCGCGGGCCAGCCCGGCACCCAGGGTTCCCTTGACCTTCTACTTCCAACCCCCGCTTCATGCTGGCTGCCGTGCAGTTTCCTTCGGTCACGTGGGACCGCCCCATCCCAGCACCACAAACGCAACGTGTCGTTCGACAGCAATGACGTGACCCTCGGCACTACTGGCGCCGTCCTCTCTGACGAACGGGCACAAGACACATTCCCGAGGCACCAGAACTACCACACTGCGGAGGCCACCAGGCCCTGCCGCCGGAGCACCGCCACCAGTGAGCCGGGAGGGCGCTCCCCGCTGCTCTCCCGCAGGAAAGGCCACTGGAATGCGGCCGGTCACATGCTCAGGGGGAAACCACCGCCCCAGTCCCTTCCGTCACAGTCCTCTCGGCAGCAGGACATGAGACGTTACTTTAAAAGCATTTAAAAAACAGCCCAAAAGAACCTTAGTACCACAGGTACTGTAAGCACCACAAGCATGGGGAGAACTTCCTCCTGAGCACCTTCTCTCCACGGAAACCGTGTGGTGGGGGCAGCAGGCTGGGGTTGGAGGGGGGAGGCACCTGGGTGGCTCGGTCCATTAAGCATCCGACTCCGGCTTTCGGTTCAGATCACGATCTCAGGGTTTGTGGGATCGAGCCCCGCGTCGGGCTCTGTGCTGACAGTGCGGAGGCTGCCTGGGACTCTCTCTCTCTCTCTGCCCCTCCCCCGTGTGTGCGCATGCTCGCGCTCGCTCGCTCTCAAAACAAAACATTAAATAAATAAAAATAAACTGTCGAGAGCCTGAAAACCAGCCTTTAAAGCACGGCTCGGCACAACCGGCCCCCCACCCCCCGCCGAAGCCCCCTGCCTCCCGTGCGGGCCTGCCTGCGGCCTCACCTGTCTGAGCCGCCCCAGCAGCACTCGAACTTGTCGAAGATGCAGTCGTTCTCGTACAGAGAGCACAGCTTGCTGCGCAGGTACTCGTGCACCTTAACGAAACCACAGGAAGGTTAGACGGCGCCGCGGGCAGACGTGGCGCCGTCCCGGTGCGGCAGTCTCACCTGGTGGGTCTCGACGGGCCGGCTCTCCATGTTGAGGTCCCACACCTTCACCGACAGGTAGTCTCGGGTCATCATGTACCGGCCGCTGTGACTGAACCTCACGTCGGAGATGGAGGAGATGATTTCGGAGAAGAAGGACCTGCTGCTGGGATCTTCGGGTTCTTCAAAAACTGGAAAACACAATGTGTTCGGCTTCTGTTTAAAAGCCAGAGGACGAACCATGCTCTGGGCTCCAGGCCCTTCCCGGGGACCCCAGAGGGGGGCACAGCCCGCATACCACTCAAGCTCCTGACCTTTCCAGTCTGTGAGTTTTCTGGCCTTCACCTTCTGTGCTTCAGAGACTTCGAGGAGGTGGCCCGGGGCCAGTCACTGACAGGGGACAGCATCAGAAACCCCCCGATCCCGCCCAGACCCGGGAGCAGCACGCCCACGGCTGAGGCCCAGGGCTGCGGCCTGGGGAATCCGCCCCTGACATGCCGGCGTGGGCTGCGGTCAAGAACCGCCATGCTAACCACAGGTCGCGACCACAGACACCCGGGTGCCCAAGCAGCCCTGTCCCGTGTCACAGGAAGACAGAGGTGGCGCCGCCTGGGCACACTGGGTCCAGACTGTAACCTCCGGATGGTCCCACCCGCCAAAGCCCGTGTCAGTCTCTGCTGTCTGGGAGCCAAGTTCCATTAACGAGACCCAATTACTTTCAGAAAGATTCCAGATGCTTCCTCGGCGGACATTCCTTTCTCCGACAGGTTTTGCGGTTTCAGCAGAAACTCAACAGCCCCCGACCTGCGCTGCCACAGCGGCCCCAGAGGCTCCGTGAGCCCCCCAGTCCCCCAGGGTGCCATCACACCCTCGGCTCAGGAAGCTTCGAGTGAGGGTCTCTGCACTTCACTTTAAGCCGCTTTAGCCTTTTTGTTTCTTTTTAAACGTGGGAACCTGTATGTTTCTTGGCTCTGCACGTGGAATGAATTTTAAGCAAGCTAGCTACTGGCAATGCCGAGTGTCTCCTCAAAGAAACTGCCGACAAGAACTACTCCTGGCATCTTTGCAAAATGGTCTCTTCAAGAATATCATGGTGAGGGGCGCCTGGCTGGCTCAGTCGGTAACAGTGTGCGACTCTTGATCTTGGGGTTATGAGTTCAAGTCCCACATTAGGTCTAGACATCACTTAAATAAATTAAAAAAAGAAAAAAAGACTATTAATCTTGAGAGACACAGGTCAACATCATACGAAGCTGACTCTTCACTGCAGGACTCCTATAAAGAGGACGGAATTCTTGAAAACACACCTTAGCCTCAGAAAAACGAGAATAAGGCAAAAAGGTTCCCGTGAACCAGTCGGCAAGCACATCTGACGTGAGGCGCTGCTGTGTGGCCGTGCTCGGCAGGGGAGCCACCGCAAACAGAACGGTCAATGGACTGACTCCACCGAAGGAGAGCGCGTCCCAGGACACGGGAATCGAGGCGCCCTCGCGGGCTCCGGGGACGCGCCGGCAGAGCTTGCTGTGCAGTCCAGTCCCCACCACGGGACACAAGGGAGGACACACGCACGCTTCTGCTTTTCTATAAAGCCGGGCCTACTCTTTATGGCTAAAACTGAAAACAAGATCAAACTCTCCTCACCCAGAAGAAACTTCAAGGCTCGGCGGATTAAAGTGCTAGAGCGTCACCTGAGGGAAGTGCCTTCCAGGGCAGCAAAGCTCACTTGTGAACAGAGCCCATGGCGACAGCCGAGAACGACCACGAGTGAAACGTGCCCTAGCCGCCGCACGAGGTCCTAGCGCACGGAGGTGGAGGCAACACACGGTTCTCGGCCGGCCCCGGCCCGGGAGCCCTCAGACGCAGCCCTGAGACCGTGGCGGGAGAACCTCTACGGGCCGCCCCTCCGAGGGACACCTAACGGAAAGTCTACGGGACCCTGCCCTCACCGTCCACGTGGCGCCAGCAACGGCCCACGCGAGAGCCCCCCGGGACTGGTGATCGACAGCAGGTCCTACGCCTGCGCGGGAGGGAGCGGAACGGAAGGAACCCTGTGTCTCTGGAGACAGCCTTGCGCCTGGAGAACAGGCGGATTTAAACGAGGCAAGCCGAGCCCTCCAGGCACTTACACTTAGAGTGTCTGTCGCACAGGGCTGAGGAGCGCATGTCGCACAGCCTGATGGTCCCTTTGCTGCTGCTGTAGACGAACACGTTGCACTGGTGCGGGTGGAACTCGGCCGCGGTGATCACCTCCGTCAGCTCCTCCATGTTTACGGGCTTGATGTCCACGATGTCTGGAGGCACACGGTTAAGGCAGGTGCTCGGCAGCTTCGACCGCGTCCACGCGAACGGCAGGCGGGAAAGACCCACCGTGAGCGTGAAGAGTGGACACGTAAAGGAGGTGACCACACAGACGGCGTGCAGGGGAACACGCCAGGAAGAGGGCCCGTGTCACCTAAGCGCCGCTCAGACCACGGGGCCGCGGCTCAGCAGGCCCGGACCACTGCTGCCACCAACGTTCCACAAGACGTTCACGGCAAGATCATACGTGCCTGATGGTGTAAGACCCGTGCGAAAATCCCATACTTCTATCCATACGTCACACACACACGAGACCTGCCAAATTCCAAGATTCTGCTTTTCTAGGAATCTTTTCATCTGCCATCAAGAGCTCGTTCTAAGTAGCTAGAACAGCACAGCTTGCCAAATACGGAAATCACTTCACTGAAAAACACAAGAGGAGAGTGGAATCTGGCTACGGGCCGGGATGGAACGACGGGGGCCAGGTAAACCCTTCCACTGACAACTAGGTGACGCCACAGCGTGTCACTGGACAGCACCCAGTGTGGGCAGCGATCCTGGAGGGACTGCAGCCCTGCAGCCGACCCTGTGCACTGCTACGTAGGGTGGAGACCCGGGCCACGCCCAGGGGCTGCTGGGAGTCCAGGGAAGCTCACGGGGCACCCCCGCGCCGAGCGCCAGGGCAGAGTTCCCGGTAAGTTCAAGGAGCCGGAGTCCGTGCCAGCCCGTGAGGAAACTGCCCAGGCAGGTGGGGAGGCACCCGAACAGAGCGAGCCGCACTCCCCTCACGCGTGATCTGCAACGTTGACCAGGGTGAGAGGAGGGCCGGCCTTCGGCGAGCGGACGGGCGCAGAGGTCCAAGGGCACAGGGCGGGGGCTGAGTGTCCGGAAAGAGCACAACTCGCTGCTGGAGGTCTCGTGTGAATGGATCAAAGGTATTTTTAAAGTAATCGTGTTAGGAAAAATAAGACAGTGTTAACAGATGCAAAAACTATGTCAAAGCGTATGTGTCTCAAAATCTAGGTCACAAGGAAGGGCGTTCGGAACACGATGGGGAGACAAAATTTTATAAAGGCAATGAAAACTGTGAGTGCGTACACAAATCGTTTATGAATTGAGAGCGCTCGCCAATCATGAAGGAAAAACAGGAGCTTCCGACAGGAGAAAAATGACAAGGGACACCAAAAAAACTTCACACTAATGGACGGTAAATCAACAGCAAATACTTTAACTCACCTATAATCGAGGAAATTAAAAATGGTCTGTTTGGTTTCACTAACGTGAAAAGTTATTTTTCGGAAGATCCAATCCTCTGCTGAAAACAAGCACGCTGAGGGGGCGGGGGCGCCTGTCCCAAAGCCCGCACGGAACTGGTACCACACACGGCCTGCGCCCCGGCGCCAGTCCTCGGGCTCGAGGGGCACACAGAGCACAGCGCGGAGCCGCCAACCTTCAAGAGCTCCAAACCCTGCAGTTACACACCTGGAGTCTCACGGATACGAGAAAGACGGTCAGAATGCGGTGGAGAAAATGAGGCTGACGGCAGAGGCTCACTCTGTTGTGCACCAGGCCCCGTGCACGCGGCTCTGTGCCCACTGGCTTTGGGGTTTTACAAAGCCCCAGGCGGCCCCCCAGGAGTGCAGGTTTCCAGAGGAGGAGAAGGGCCTGGACGGCCTGAGGGACTCGATGCTAATTAAGGTCCCAGAGCTGAACTCGGCCGCTGACATTCCCGAGCGCTTGGAACGTCACGTCACTACCACCAAGCAGAGGATGAGCCCGGCGCTTCCGAACACACGCGTCCTTGCGCCGCCGGGAAAAGGCTGCAGGCGTGCACACCGCCACCTACCATGGCTGTCTGGAATGACGGAGGGGGAAGAACTTCTCCACTTACTGGAAGTTTGTTCCAAACAGTCATGTACTAATGGGAGAAACACTGATTTAAAAGAGAACAATTTAGGGAGAATAAAGAGAAGGCAGGGACCATGGGCATGAACCTCCTAAGCTGGGACGTTTCGCAAGGTTGCAGAGGAAGAGACACAGAAAGTGCGGCGGCCACAGCGGCCCCTGGCCCAGGCGGGCCTCCTCCCACAGCCGGGCCCGCACGCTCTTCGGGAAACGAGTTACCACGGTCAGGAAATAACCGAATCAAGTAAAAGGACAACAGATAATAAAACTCACGTGTGACATGCTCGAATCTGAAAGGTATATACGCTTGATTTCGTGGACTGTCCTGAATGGAGGCGTCACACGCAGCCCAGGCGACCCTGCGGACGCCCGTCCCGCTCCGGCCAGCCCGACATCGCTCCAGAACGTGGGAAATCCTGACTGAAGCCCCCTGACGTGCACATGTGACAGGACTCTCATTTCTGGAGAAATCAAGAACTTGCCTAACCAATAATTGGCAGACTTTCACCTTCGTAACAATGTAACTGCACCACTCTTTTGAATACTCCTTAAACAAATCTTTTAAGACACAATTCTTACGTGTCACTTCTTGGGTTGGATGATTAAACATCACTCGAACCACAGCCAGTGTTTTTCCAGTCTATTATCTACTAGCAGATTTGGGGGGGGGGGCGGGCAGGCAACAACGGAGCCTCCAACAGATGCTATTTAAAACAGCCTCTCATTAACCCGGGGGCAACAGACTTGGTCATTCTCATTACATAGAGAACCCTCCCCAAAGGCAGAAAGTAGTTTCCATTTTTAGGGATGCTCCAAATCCCAGGGAACCTCCACCACGGGCTACCGTGCAGCAAGCGTGTAGAAGAGGAGACTCAGACGCAGGAAGAGACGTGCACGGAGAACCACGTCTCTGAGGGACAAACGTGAAAAAATGCCGAGACCGCCATCTGATGAAGGATACTGAAGCTCCTATCTGTGATTTCTAAATGCCATAGATTAATTCTCAGGTCATCTGCAGAAAGATACGTTTCATGATCACTATTTACTGAAATGGAATTTATATGGTATGTATGAGCATTGGCAAAAATTCGTCGTGGACTTGCTTCTACCATAAGATCCATGGGCTTCAATATTGGAACCTAAAAACGGAAGGAGACAGGAATTCAAAACAAAGATCACCGCAGCATAAAATTACAACACTTCAAGACAGCAGAAAACAAAAAGGAACAAATCCAAGTTCATAGTGAGCTAACGGTTTTGTACAGACAATACCCCAAATAAGCAATTACCAGAGCTATGAAAACAGGCTACAAACGGGGTCCTGTCCCTCCCTGCGGCCACCGCCAGGGCCGGTTACGTTCGTCGAAGGGCAGACTGAACTGGCACCTAACAAAGTGCTTCCAGCGCACCGATGCCTAACGCTTGGCTTCTCCTTCCCGTGTGTCCCCGCAGCCACGAGGACAGCGAAGTCTCCATGGGAGACTCCGTCAAGGACCCCCATCCCTTTCTCTCCCTTGCAACCACTGCCTTTAAAAGGGACACTACACAGCTGGTCTGCTCGGTGCAAATGCCACGCACCGCGGAGGGGGTGCGGGGACAGGAGAGCGCACGGGGGCCCCCCAGGGAGCTGAGGTACCATGCCTGAGCTGCTGCTGGCTCCGCGGGCAAGTCAGCCCGGAAATACCCAGGGAGCCGTTCACTTATACGGCAGAGGCAGTTTTTGGTACACAGATTATGCTTCAACAAGAAACTTTTTTAAAAAGGGGGCACAAAAACCCCATCTCTGTGCTGTGCGCTGTGGTCAGGGGACAGGACACCTATGCCACCAATGGAGACGTGGAGTCAGCCAGGCAAAGCGGGAGGGACGGGGCCGGCCCAAACACACACATGCCCACACGAGCGGCAGGGGCGCCATTGTGCGTCATCGTGTCCACGCGTGCGAAAAAGAAAAAAGTCCCAGCATCACTGACATCCAATGGAAAAGAAGGCAGAAGCTTTAAAATCACAATAAAAAATGAACAGTAGTAACTCGTTATTTTTCTAATTAAAAGCCAAAGGGAGCACCTCTCGTTTCGTCTTCTCTGACCAAAAGTCTGCAAACTGCCTGGAGAAACATGCATCAACACTGCTTCCTGCACCTCAGGCAGACAGGTGCCGACCGCACGCTGGCCTCTCTGCCCTGCGGGGCACAGGGAGGGTGGCCACAGCCCTCAACCAGTCTTTTAACTGATCAAAACACGTGGCAACTCAAATGCCAGGCCTGAAAGCCTCTTCCTCCTAATTAAATTCCTTTTTTGGCGCTAAAATAATTTAAGAGGAAAACAAAATTTAAATAGAGCAGTATTTGGGGTGCCTGGGTGGCTCAGTCAGTTAAGCATCCAAGTTCAGCTCAGGTCATGATCTCACAGCCCATGAGTTCGAGCCCCGTGTCGGGCTCTGTGATGACAGCTCAGAGCCTGGAGCCTGCTTTCGATTCTGTGTACCCCCCACTTCCCCCACTCATGCTCTATCAAAAATGAATAAACGTTAAAAAAAAAAAAAAACAGTATGTGACTCCCACTCAGCTAAGTTTAGACAAATACTCTATTTTTAGCTTTTAGAGAGGCAGTTAAGAAATCAAATATGGGCTTAAACTCACCAAGACCAGTCTATTTACAGCCTGTGATGTCTTAAACCCCACTGGGATTAACAAAAGCAGTTTCTGATGAAATCACACTCTGGCCGCCAATTAGACCAATTTTATTTGGGCGAAACACATAAAAGAGCCTCTGAATAAAACCAGCACTGGTTTTATTTACCCAAATAAGACCTATGGTTTTTATGGTAGAGGCACGTGAGCGTGCGGTGCGCTCAGGGGGAAGCAGGTTTCCAGCAGCGGGGAAGAGTGTGCCAGCCGGTGGGCGGGCGGGAGGCCGTGAGGGCGGCCGGGGACCGACAGGAGGCCAGAGCAGGGCGCCCAATGCCTCCTCCAGCCCAGCCCACTTAGAGGCGCTTCAGGTGTTGGCAGCCGACACCAGTGCCACCGTCACTGCGAGCGGTTTCTCGCTGCCACGTGGATGTGAAAGCGGTAACCGGGGCAGCAGAAATCACCAATGTTCAGATCGACACAACTCGGTTCAAATCAGTTTTATAAACTCCACCCGAGTATATTACGTCGCCTCTCGGAATCAGCCCCTGGACACCGCAACACTTGGGACCCGAGGGCCTTGGAAGAGGCTGACCCAGCCCGCTCTCCTCCTGGGCAATGCTACTCAGCCGCACACTGCTGTTTCCTGAACCACGGGGAGCGCCGCCTCCGCTGCCGGGCTGTGGCTCTGACCCGCGTGCCCGCCATCCCAGCATGCTGTGCGCGCCCAGTGTCACTGCGGTGGGGTGTGGTGCGGGGAAGGGTCTCCGCAGGACGGTGTCCTTCCCTGTCACACCTTCCTACTAACCTGGAACGTATCCACTAACTAGGTGTTCACTTGGTGAACAGTATTCAGCAAAGTTTTTAAACCTCATTAGAAAAGAAACCAGCCAGCCGACAATTTTCCCGCGTACCAGGCAGCGGTTTTAGGACAGGCCTCTGAACTAACACCCCACCTCCTTTGCCATATCCCGTCTCGCTGTACGCACTGGCCAGGGTGCACACCGGGGGGCCAATTACAAGACCCTGAGAGCCTGTTCAGTTACTTTTACTCAACGTCATAGATGTTAAAAAGTAAAAAAAAAAAATCTAGGTACCAGAAGTGACGGTCATTTCATACCGGGCTCAGGGTCAGCAAAAAAGGGAGGGAAGAATTTGTTTTAATTTCACAGTTAGAAAAAGAAGTGATGATTCGGAAACCTGAGAACATGCCCCAGCTAACCCAGGGAACTCCGTGAAAGCCAGCGTCTGCGGCCCACGCGGCTCCACGCAGGGCAACGTTCCGAATCCCACGTGGACGTCACCACGACCCACGCGCCACTCAGGACCTTTGCAGTGAAGGGGGTCGACACGCTTAGAAAGATCTGTTGTGGAGTTAGATCTGAGTCTCTTCAGTGTCATCGTGTTTTCTGAAGACGCCGTGTGACTTCCTGCTTACGTGACGCACAAGGAAACCCGACCGTAACACATACAAATAGCGGCGACTGTGATCGCAGGCAGCCTCCACGGGCCGGAAAAGGCGGACCCCACAGGGGCCCCACTCAGCGGTCTCCTCTACGCAGACGCACGCACTGTCCCCGGTTAACTAGGAAGAGAACCGAGTAGTGTGAGGAGACGCAGCGCGTACCCTCAGCGCCGTAATTCGGAATGGGTCTCGAAGCCGTCCGTCTTCATCTTTCAAGTTGTAACCTTCTGCTCTTTTGTCCCGCTCGCTTATTTTCCATAATTTAATAGTTTTATCTGAAAATAAAAATCTTAGTCTCCGTATTAAAAGAAAAACCTTAGCACGCACCACTGTTAGTCGAGTATTACATCAGAAAACTGTGTGGTTCTATGTGGATTTCTAAGCTACGAGCCTCTGAACCTTAGCTTCCGGTTACGGACAAACCTGGACGTTCTGTCGGCACAGTAAGTAAAGAAGGGGGGTGTGTGCCGCAGGGCAGCGCCATATGGGGAGCGTGTGCGTGCTCACCTCTGTGTTCTTTAAGTCCTCAGCCTACCACCTGCTGCCTAGCTAATAATTTACCCTCTCCCCAAAGTTTAAACAGAAACGTTTTCTAGAATGGGTTAAAGTAAAAAAGGAACCTATACCCAGAAAATTAAAAATAAAATCCTACATCAAATAACCACTTACAAAAACAAAAAAGCTCTTACCATTTGTAGAGAGTAGAAAATGAGCAGCATTCTGTTGTGGTAACCACCTAATTTTATTGATTTTTTCCTCAATTTCTAGACTTTTCAAATAGTCAAACTCTGGTTCATGACTTTGAAAGGTACTGTAAACATTATATTCTCCCCTAGAGTGAGGGCGGCTTTTATTCTGCAAGGAAACAGGAGGCTGTTTTAATGAACAAAGCACAGTGCAAAGAAAAACTCCGTACCACCAATATGACTATAAAATGACCACACACATTTTTAAAAACTTAAACAAAATCCCGGGTCAAAAATTATTACACAGATGACACTCCAAATTAATTTACGTGGAAAAAACAAGTAACAGAGATTTCCCAGACCTTCCATCTCTGTCCTAGGCACGCGCTCCGCTCCGGGTGCACGTGAGCCAGGGTTCCGCAAACATGAGCAGGCCCTGCCGTGCGTGCACTTCTGGAGAGAGGCCGAGGGCCCACAGCGGGTGAGTGCACCCCCTGGGCCCGGGGGCAGCCGGCCCAGACCGCACTCGTGCCCGCCGGGAAGAGGGCCATCGAATGGCACGTATGCGGTGACCACCGCCGGTAGAGGATACCTGTTATGTGGATTTTTAGCACACATAAAACAATTCTACATGTTGCAGTAAAAGTATAAACACACGCTCGGGAAGATACAGGCCGTCTTCAAAGTCATAACCAACTCTGGGAAGGCCGAGGGAGAGTAAGGTAAGACTTGGGAATAAAGCTGGAAGACAGCACGGGGAGGGCACACGGGAGCCTCATCCACCTGCCAAGGGCTTGGTTTTCTTTTACGAAAGAGTAAAACCTGGGTGGTGGGTTCATAATATACTAATACCTCAAATCTTCTGTATGCCTCAAATGACATTTTCTATAAAACAGTAAGAATACGTAATTAATATAATTGTTTTAATTTTTTTTAATTTTAAAATTTTGCTTAATTCTTGCTATCTAATCAGCATCTTTAGTCTTACATTTTTTAACACTTTAGGAAGTGTGTCAGAGAAACCGAATGAAACAGAGGGAGCTTTACGTCTAGATTTCTTTCTATGTCTGAGTTAAGATCAAGCATTATGAGGAGACACCCCCAAAGCTGCCTTGATCTCTCCACTGCTGCACACTCCCAGAAGCCACACACGGACCCTGGGATCTAGCACACGGCCTCCACGCGTGCGCTGTGCTCGGTGGGCTAACGTCCACGAGAAAAGCAGCATTTGCCAGCAGATGCTTCTAACTTGCTGACGAGAAAAATGAAATGGGACTATTTAGGAAAGAAAAATCTGGAGAGTCCTCAGTCCCAGGGCTCAGGACCATAATCCACTTCGAGAAACTGCAGAATCTGAACCAATCTATGAGGCGCCCGCACCGAAGCGCTGCTCTCCTTCCCCCGCCACCGTGCGCAAGAACCAGAATGGATGCTCCTGACCCTGCTGGGCCGTCTTCCTGCCGTAACTGCCCGACCAGACCCGCCCCTCCCCCCCACCCCCGCCACAGGCTGAGACCCTGAGGGGCAGTGAGCGGTCTCCACGCCCCGTCCCGTCCCAGGAGAGGCAGAACAGAGGAGAGAGCGAGGGCCTGGAGGAGGGGGCAGAGCCAGAGCCCAGGCCGACGGCCCGAGCCGCTGGGAGCTGTGATCCGCAGGTGGCGGGAGGCCTATCTTGTCGGCAGACGTGCCGAGCGCTGGCGTCGGCGGACTCGACGCAAACACGGCAGTTCGCGCGGTCAGGTGCAAAGCTGTGCTCTGAGGACGAGGGCTGCACAGCCGCGTCCCCAAGCTCTGCTCCCTGGAGACTGCCACACCGGGCTTCCCGCAACAGGGCTCTGCTGCTGAGAGGGGAAAAAGCTCCAAGATCAATACTTTGAACCGTGCTCCCTACCCCCGGGTGTCTGGAGGGCTCCCTATCTCCCTGATCGCTCAGCCCCCCCCACCCCGGTCGGGCAGGGCCCTGCTGTGTCCCCGCAGCCCCCCGGGCTCCGCGGTTCTGCAGAACCGGCAGAACGTTTAACGTTTAACGGACAGCGCTGGAGAAGTCTACAGTGAGGGTTGCATGCAGCAGCCACTAGAAAATTTTACAAGCAGATGGAATATGAAAGCTCTGTTTATGTTAACCAAAGTATCGAGAAAAGGATGGGGAAACGCATTGCCCAGGGATTAGTGAGTTGCCGTTGCTTGGGTTTATCAAACTTGAACAACTCTGACCACCTGTTTGCTGTACAAATCTGCTGCTGCACTTTATTAATAATGATTTAATACATCCTAACTAAACACTTTGTACTACAGGTTCTCAAAAGCGTTAACGTATTTTGTAACAAGATGCTTGAGTTTTACCACAATCTATTTCACAGTTGAAGCTAGACAGTTTTTAGATTTCAATGACGACCCACAAAAATGAGGAAAGTTTTCTATAAGGATATCATTAAAATGGCAAACCTTAAGGAGCTGAAGTCAATTCTTAAATTTAGGACAGCTATGGCTCAGCAATCTGCTAAAAATAATCCTTCTGCTAAAAGTAATAAACACCACCAACCACTTTTACTTCTGCCGAAAAGGATCAGGTACACAGTTCTACTTAAGGAGTGCCATGTCCTAACCTACCTCTGGGGAAAGAATGCAAAACTATGAACTTGCCAAATCATCTGTGAAGATTTTCAAAGACTAATGGCAATAAATATTATTCACAAGAATTCTCACCATTCCAAATCAGAAAAAATAAGATTAAAAAAATTTTTTAAATTGGGGCACATGGGGTGGCTCAGTCGGGTAAGCGTCCAACTTTGGCTCAGGTCATGATCTCATGGTTCATGAGTTTGAACCCCACATTGGGCTCTGTGCAGACAGTTTAGAGCCTGGAGCCTGATTCTGATTCTGTGTCTCCCTTTCTCTCTGCCCCTTCCCCACTCACACTCGCTCTCAAAAATAAACATTAAAAACACTTTTTTTAGGGGCACCTGGCTCAGTTGGTTAAGCGTCTGACATCTGCTCAGGTCATGGTCTCACGGTCTGTGAGTTCGATCCCCACGTCGGGCTCTGTGCTGACAGCTCGGAGCCTGGAGCTTGCTTCGGATTCTGTGTCCCCACCCCCACCCCTGCTCTTCCCCTGCTCATGCTCTGTCTCTCTCTCTCAACAATAAATAAACATTTAAAAAGTATGAGAAAAAATTTTTGTAAACTATACAGACATAGCAAAATTAGAGCTGCAACATGTATATTCCAATGAGATGCTGGCACACCTCTCCCCACTTACAGAAGCAATCCTCCACTGACTGGGGGCACCCAGGGCTCCCTCTCCTACAGATGCCCCTACGTGCCTCCTCTCTGGTGGCAGGGCCAGCATTCACTGCCGCACAGGTCTACTAGATTCCAGGGCCCACTAGCTGCCACACCAGTTTTGCCACAAAAATGTAGACACCAGAATCTGCAGATGAGAAAGTAACCGCACACTGACCTGCTGGACACAGACGAGGGCCTGTGTGTGACTCTGTCAAGAGAAAAGACAGATGGCTTTCCACAAACCCAAGCCTGGCTTCCCGGTGGTTCTGCCCCGGAACGTGTGCACAACAGACGAGCAGGGCACCAGGCCATCTTGCTTCCTTCATCAGAACTCATCATGAGCTCTGACGAGGCTCCCCAGAAATAAAAGGGGGGGGGGGGCTGCAAGGCCTGGTTCTGCCTCCCATTCTCCTCTTACGCATAACTGAAAAACATGGGTTTCTCTGCCCTTTCCCCCCGCAAAGCGGGAGTGACCGAAAAGGCAGTGCTCGTGATTGAGATTCACCTGTGGGGTCCTTCAGGCCCCAGTGAGGACTCCTTCCTCCCAGCACTGATGGTGGGGCCTCGGGGGGGTGCAAGACTGCTGCTCACCTCTGAGGAGGGACACAGAATTCATGGCCCCCCAACACACACAGAACCTTCCCCGCGGCTAGCGCCGCAGGAGCCGTTCAGAGCATACTTACTGCTGGACAGCACGGCTGGGAGCCGCCACCTCCACTGGCTTGTGAAGTGGTTTTCACCGACAGTCACTTGAATTAATTACAGGATGAAAGCAAATGAATGCAGAACCCCACCACCCAATCCTTCATCTGGTCCTCACGACAGCCTGTGGGTAGGGCGAGGACTCTCCTCCCCGAACGTAAGGGCACAGGGGACTTAATCGGAGCTCAGAGGGTGGACGTCAGTGAGCTGAAACACAGATCTTGCTCAGCCCTGAGGTAAGAAGATTCTATGTGGTTAATGTGATGTAACCGAATCTAAGTGAACTTAGAGACTGAGAACGTGCTGTGCTGCTTTCCTTCCTTCCCAGTGACATGAGAAAGGCTGCAATTCATTTGGTTTGTGTACAGTGAATCACTGACCTCTTGTTCCCGCTGAAAAATAACGACTCTGCCGCCCTTGTCTCCCGTTGCAAGCAGATCTCCAGAGTAATTAAATTCAACAGTTGAGATGATGTCAGCTGTCAATAAAATACAGAAGCAATTTATCCGATTATGATTTTGAAAGGAGGCATAATCAATACCAAAAAGCAGTAAAGGTTCAAAAGAAAAATAAAAACATATACAACTTTCTCCCTATTGGATAAAGCAAAATTTTCATGGGAAACTTGTAATTACCAAGCAGCCAATTCTGATTCTGGTGCCCAGAGCCCAAGAACACATACGGGCTTATGGGTTTTGCTCAACGGATTGAACACCTGGTCCCTAGGGCACCAGGATTTATCTAGACTGTGATGTCTTGAGAGAAGAATATAGAGTAAAAATTTAGAAAGTTAATTTTGAAAAGAAAAACAGAAAAGAACTGGTCCTAGAAGACTGGCTCTAATTTTATAATGCATGCCTAATATGAACTTTTAAAATAAATCTGATTCTTACATGATATTGACAGAATGTTTTTAATATTCTTTGCAGTAACTTTTGCTGCCTTCTGTACACAATATCCTTACAAACAGCACAAACTCTATTTCACCGACTGGATACAGTCACTACCATCGATAATGACAATAATGACGCCATCATTATCTAGTCAGACACTGCCAGTTGGGTACGGAATTTCTGACAAGGATCTTGGTCATCAGCTCACTACGGGCAAAGGGTACAAAGAACAAAGCCAAGTGCTGGAAAAGTCCTTAGGTACCTAAGGCTAAGGCCTAGAAACAATAGATCTGAACTCATGAAATGGACTCCTGGAGCAAAAAAATAGAAAACCTGGTTGTCTTCAGCCCAGGGGTGCTGAATGCAGACTGAATCAGGACAAAGACGGCTTCGGTCCTGCACAGGCCACTGTCAGCCTGCTCCTCTACCACCGGGACTCTTCGTCTGCCCCAGACAATCTCCTCTCCAGCGGCTCCGAGGAAGGGCTGGAAGGGCTGGATGAGAACCTCCCCCCGCTGCTGGGGCACCGACACGAAAGGCCTGTGTGCCTGGCAGATGAGTGTGTGCTCTCCACCTGCGGGGCTACAGCTCCGCCCAGGCCAAGGGGCTTAAACCCAAATACTGCTGCACAACCAAAGTCTATAAAGAACTTATTAAACTCAACACCCAAAAAACAAATAATCCAGTGAAGACATGGGCAAAAGACATGAACAGACACTTCTCCAAGGAAGACATCCAGATGGCCAACCAACACATGAAAAAAAGCTCAACATCACTCATCATCAGGGAAATGCAAATCAAAACCACAATGAGATACCACCTCACACCTGTCAGAATGGCTAACATTAACAACTCAGGCAACAACAGATGTTGGTGAAGATGCGGACAAAGAGGACCTCTTTTGCATTGTTGGTGGCAGTGCAAGCTGGTGCAGCCACTCTGGAAAACATGATGGATTCCTCAAAAAACTAAAAATAGAACTACCCTTTGACCCAGCAATTGCACTACTAGGCATTTATCCACGGGATACAGGTGTGCTGTTTCGAAGGGACACAGGCACCCCCATGTTTATAGCAGCGCTATCAACAATAGCCAAAATATGGAAAGAGCCCAAACGTCCATCGATGGATAAATGGATAAAGAAGATGTGGTATACACATACAATGGAGTATTACTCAACAATCAAAAATAATGAAATCTTGCCATTTGCAACTATGTGGATGGAACTGGAGGGTATTATGCTAAGTGAAGTTAGTCACAGAAAGACAAAAATCATACAACTTCACTCATATGAGGACTTTAAGAGACAAAACAGATGAACATAAGGGAAGGGAAGCAAAAATAATATAATAACAGGGAGGGGGACAAAACATAAGAGACTCTTAAATATGGAGAACAAACAGAGGGTTACTGGAGGGGCTGTGGGAGGGGGAATGGGCTAAATGGGTAAGGGAAGCTAAGGAATCTACTCCTGAAATCACTGTTGCACTACATGCTAACTAATTTGGATGTAAATTTTAAAAAGTACAAAATAAAACAATAAAAAAAAAAAGACCCTCCCCCTGAGGTTGTCATAACGTAACACAAATCTTAAAGGTGTGAGCAAACATTTTAGTTAGATAGTAGTTATTATAGGACTTCCTGGGAAATGAGCTCTCACTCTACTGTTTCTAAAGAGGCTCCACCCCAGGAGCCCAATGTGGGGCTCAAACTCAAGACCCCAAGATCAAGACCTGAGCTGAGATCAAGCTCAACCCATTGAACCACCCAGAACCCCTGTGCGCTGACTTTTAAACACACACTGAATTTTCTGCCTGGGATTTCTTGCTTTCCTTTAAAAAAACAAAAACAAAAACAAAAACAAAACCATTCAGTTAGATCTGGAAAAGAATTAGGCTTGTTAGAAGTGCCACTTTTTAAATTAAATTACTCAAAATAACCCAATTTGCTTAAATGAAATTAAAATATTCTGTATTGGACTAAATGGCACTAAATCTCTGTCATTCATACCCAGGGGGTGTACAATATTATATGATTAATGGTATTCTAGCTCTGTCAGTGATTTTTAAACTTAATTAAAATGGACTGAATCTTTTAAAAGAGAAACTCCCATGACTGCCACTGGTGAGAAATGACTTTCATTAAGCTACGTAAATATGCATGAATCTAAATTTAGAAAATGCTGTCTGCAGAGTTTAGCAGAGCTCTAAAATCAAAACGTATATAAATATACAAACTGAACACCAAGACAATTACAAAACCAATAACATTTTAACTACCAACATGAATTTAATGTGATGGCTGTTACTTTACAGAACTGGCGTGATGCTAAAAGCATAAACACGGCACTAAGGGCACCGAGCGGCGCCTTTAAACCCGTCACGCCCCGCACGATGGCTCAGTGTCATACGGGCAACGCTAGCGCCTGCTGGCCACCTCTGCGGCACCGCGGCTCCACACGGCCGCGGCAAGGACCCCGCGCACTGGCACAGTCCACACGGAGGCACTTTGCCAGGAGGGGGTCATCGGGCTGATGCAGAACTTACTTAGTAGATGTTTAGATCAAACTCGGAAACTATGACACATGCTTCGCAGCCCCGAAGAGCCCACCTCAGACTCTGTCTGCAACACGCTTACATCTCTCCCGCTGCCACTAAGGGGCCAGAGAGGAACTGGAAAGGCGTCCGTCCACAAGGCAATGGTGGTGAGCAGGCTCTGACAGACACATGATGGCGAGGGGTGGCAGGCGTGGTGGTGACAGTCTTTTTTTTTTTCTTTTCCTTTTTTTTCCAGACAGGGAGAGAGACAGAGCGCAAGCAGGGGGAGAGGCAGAGAGAGAGGGAGACACAGGATCGGAAGCAGGCTCTAGACTCCAAGCTGTCAGCACAGAGCCTGCCGCGGGGCTCCAACTCATGAACCGTGAGATCACGACCCGAGCCGAAGTGGGACGCTTAACCGACTGAGCCACCCAGGCGCCCCGACGGTCTTTTTTTTTTTTTTAGATCCAAGTTAGTGAACATGTAGTGTAATAATGGTCTCAGTAGAATTTAGTGATTCATCACTTACATATGGCGCCCAGTGCCCTCCTCAATGCCCATCACCCATTTAGCCCATCCCCCACCCACCCAACACCTTTCTAGCAACGCTCAGTTTGTTCTCTGTATTGAAGAGTCTCTTACACTTTGGTGGGGATGGTCTAAGTGTGCACAGGAGGCCAAGGTCCCAATGTGCTGAGGGCCTCAGCCAGGCTCCACACCGGAAACTGGGCACAGAGATGGCAGAAGGTCTTGTACTGAACTGCTGGGTCCCCAAGCTTGTGCCCATCCCGTCAGGTGGCGACTCCCGCCCCCTTCCTGATCTCCAAAGGCTAGCTGCCAGGAGTGAAGTCCCCACCCTCCCTGGGCCTCCTCTCCAAAGTGACAAATCAAGGGACAAACGTCCTGAAGCTTCAAACGCCCGCAGGGCCTGAGAGAAAGATCGGCCCCAGGAAGCCCTCCGGCTGGAAAGCCCACCTCGCACAGGACTAGCTGCTGGCTCTGCAAGCGGCTCCAGATTAAACATGAACCGACAGCTCAGGACCTGCAGACGGGAGAAAGCGGCCAAAACAAGGGGGCTGGGGGAAAGGGGCACAGCGCTTCAACAAAACCAACAAAACCTCAAGGAAACGACACTTTACGTCCTCGGGGAGTTGACAGTTAATGCCTGCTAACGGGAGTGACATCACCAATGTCAGCTGAGTGCCTGCGAGGTGCCAGGTGGTATTCTAACTGAGCACAGCCCTGCATTTAGCCAGTGAACCTCCCACACCTATGAAGCAGGGCTCCCGTCACCCCCGTGATGGAGAGAAGTGGGCGCTGGATGCTGTATGCAGCTCACCCACACTGGCAGCCCCAGCCACTAATCGGGGGGCGGCAGGGTGCCCCTACGTCCGGCAGGGTCCCTAGAGGATGAGCTGCGTGCTACCTCGAGAAAGGAAAACCAGCAAGTGTGTTTTGAAATTCAAACGCTAATAACAATTTTAAAGCTCAACACCTCTTCCAAAGCCTGGAGCACGAAGACAAAGAGAAGGACAATCACCATCACAGGATCAGGTTAGGTGGCCCATTAGCCAGTTAAGCTCCGGAAAGACGACAGAGAGAAGGGAGTGAAAGAAAAAAAAAAAAAAAATCAAAGGACGAAGGCAAGAGTCTCCTGACAAGGTCTGGTGAGCGCCAAGCCTGAAAAAACCCCTAGCCCAAGGTGCCTCACCCTGAAAACTAAAACACCCAGGATAAAAGGAAATTCTAAAATTCCCCAGAGAAAACAGATCACAGACAAAAGGAACCAGACAGGAAAATGGTGGATGGAATACCAACCACCCTCAAAATTCTGAGAAAACGTAACTTTCAACCCATAATTCTACACCCAGTCAAACGTTCAATCGGGTTTCAGGGAGGAGTAAAGATGTTTTCAAACACGCAAAGAGCAAAAACGCCTTTCTCAGAAAACCACTGGAAGATGTTTGGCAAAATGGGAATAAACCAAGGGCAAAGAAGATGGGGGGAACTGACATGCCCACAAAGGTGAGGACAGTGCCGAGGTAGGAGTCAAGGACCCTGGAGAGCAGCAGTCCCGGCTGGAGGAGGCTGGCCAGGAGACGTCCTGGGAAGAGAAGGGCTAGCGGCCACCCGCGCCGTGTTTGGGAACGTCACTGCTGTGTGTCTGACCACGTCTGCTTAAACTGCACTGAAGACAGAGAAGCAAGCATGTGAAAAAATTAGGCAATCGTCAGCTCTAGGAAAAATGAAATCGGTACGAAAGAGAAAAACACACATATACTTTAATTCAGCAATGAACGGTATTTGCCTGATCCTGAGGGAACCAAAACTTGTAAGAGAATTCCCTCAACTCTCTCCTTTTTTTCTTCCCCAGGGGAGGTGGGGGAGTGCACGTGGGTGGAAGGTGATGCTAGTGAAAAAGCACCATCACCAGGTACCGTCGGACGTCAGGACTCCCTCTTCAAAGCCAGGAAGTCAAAAGTCAGCAGGGAAGACGTTATTCAGGGGCTGCTAAGGATACTTCCCGGCAGGTGACGAGGAAAGAGGCACTGAATGTGAGATAACAAACATTATGGTGACACAAGGAAGAAGCAGGAACAAGAAACGCGGCGCGGGGAGAGGGGCCCAGAGGGAAAACATACAACGAAGTTTTAGAAGACGGGGAAGCGAAGCCTCGTTCACGTGCCCGGCGCCTGGCGCAGCACAGGGGAAGCCAGGGCACCGGGAAGCAGGGTGAGCAGACGGCTGGGGTCGGGGAGCGCGTGGCACAGGAGGCAGGGTGGACCTGGGCTCTAGAGGCGGTCTCGTCAGACCACAGCTCTTTCTTCCACGAGGTGTGGGAGAAGATTCAGCTGCTGAGGGCGAAAGGGAGGGGGTGCGGGTGAGGTGCGGGGCGTGTGAAGGAAGCGTTCTCGGGCGTGAGGCCACACTACAGAACGCGGGACTGTCTCTGTGCCAGTGCCCACGTGAGATCTGAGGTCAGCAGCTCGTTTCTAAAAACCAGCAAACCTGCTGAGTGACTACCGTAAGCCATGCACTGCCCCGGGGACACAGCACAGGCAATGTCCCCGCCCCTGACATCCGAGTGGAGGAAAGGACCCTGAACAAGCCCATCCAGGGGCGCCTCTGCAGCTACGCGGCGCAGGCAGAGGGTTAGACCAGGTCTGGGTTCTGGCAGGAGTGAGAACGGGGGCTGAGAGAGACGAGGAGGTAAGAGTGAGCCAGGGGTGACACGGCGTCAGGCCCCGGGGTCCAGCGGACGGGCCGGGAAAGACGGCTCTAGCGGTGGAGTCGGGGGTGCGCGCGAGTATACGGGGTTTGCTAGACGATTCTTGCACTTTGCCGAACTTTTAAGTTTTTCAAAACACCAACAAGGATGAACACGTCATTTCCTCTACTTCTGTCAAGCTTTCCTGCCGCTGCCCTAGTCTATCGCCTCAGGCTGAACGACTGAGACGGCCCCCCAGCGGCCCGCTCCCTTCCTCCGCGGCCCGGAGTTGTGTCCACAGAGCGGACGGAGCGTCTTCCCAAAGGCACGAATAACATCAGCCCCGTGCCTCAAACCCTATCAACACCCAGCTATCACGGCTTGCGTGCTCCCCAAATTAAGCAGCACTTACTCAGAACTCACCACCCAAAACTGCTGAGTCACTGTCACAGAAAACGAAACCACAGCGATTGGAAGGGAGGTACAGTTCGCAGCGGTTCCGTTTTTTCTCTCCTCTCTCCGGGTGGTTAAAGACGTAGGGGATTATTCCAGCACCACCTCCCGGCCAGCGAGCACGATGCAGGGGAGACCCAGAGTCGCGCACGCTCCTCCAGAGACCACTGTCCCCGTCCTGGTACCCCCTCGTGAGCAGGACCGTGTGAAACACAGTCCCGGGAAGTGGCCACCATTAAAGGCAAGCATCTGCCTTCCTTAAGATGTCACCAAAGCTGGTCCTGGGCCGGGAAGCAGCTCAAGCGGCGCTCGTCCCCTTCGCCCATCGGGAAGACGGGTGAAAACCATTTACACACACACCAAACCGCTGCTCCAAGTGTCACAAAGACGGGAACGACGGGAACTCTCACGGGCCGCGTGCGGGACAGAAAGCGCGCAAGCCCTTGGAAGACTGCCGGGCGCCGTCCACCAAAGCCAGGCAGCCGCCGTCCCGCGACCCAGAGACCACACTCCAGGCACACGGCCGCCGGCACCACACAGTCTGCGGTGTCACCACGGCCCTACCAGCGGCACCTTCACAGAACAGGCGATTCAGACATCCAGTAACGCAGCAAGACGCCTCCACGGCGGAGCGCTCCCGCGGTGCCTCCCGTGGCAATGACAGCGCACGGATTACAGCTACACCTAGCAAAGTGGATTAGTCTCAGGAAGAAAATACTAAGGAGTGCTTACCGTTGGATCCCACTTATATCAAGTTCAAAGCCAGGTGAATCTAATCCATGACGTTAAGTCCCTCCAGGGGTAGGAGCGCCCGAGGTACCCGCGAAGTGCTCTCCTGAGCGGGCTGCGCTCCCTGGCGCCTGGGACGCTGCGTGCAGCCAACTGCACCGTGTCTCCCCTGCGTCCCGGTGACAGGTGTCCACCTTCTCCCGGATCCTCATCCGTGGGTCCAGTGCTGGCAGGCCCCCGCGTGCCGCTCACATGGACAGACCTCCACGGGCCCCCGACCACCTGGCGACCACCTCCCCACACCTGGTCCCATGCCCCAGCTTCCCTCTCTGCTGAGGATTCTGCTTATTCGTCTTAGAAACCCAAGTGTCCAGGGACAACTGGGTGGCTCAGTGGGTTGAACGGCCAACTTTCGCTCAGGTCATGATCTCGCGGTCCGTGGGTTCGAGCCCCATGTTTCTGGGCTGACAGCTCAGACCCTGGAGCCTGCTTCGGCTTCTGTGTCTCCCTCTCTCTCTGCCCCTCCCCCACTCACACTTTGTCTCTCTCTCTCTCTCAAAAATAAACATAAAAAAATAAAACCCACAAGTGCCCAGAGCAGATTGTCTCGCCATCAAGAGAGGGTCCGTCCCACCTAGTCTCCTCGAGGACTCTGCTCCGACGACAATATTCCCGCTCTCTGGAGCACCATCAGTTTTCTCTCCTCTAACAGATTAGTCCTAATTTCAAACAGAAATGCTGTAGTCTATCATATTAAAAAAAAAAAAAAAAAAAGCTGACCTCCACACTCCACACCGGCCACTGCTGCGATTTCTGTCCCCTTAAAGCAAAGCTGGACAGTGCTCTGTCCTCACTGCCTCTCCTGATTCTCTCTGGAGCTCACTCTGAGGAGTGTCTGCTTCCACCACTCGGCAAGTTCACCTGTTTCAACCCACCAGGTCCTTTGTCACCGTTACCAAACCCATTCTCTGCCCCATCTATGAACTCAGAAGAGGGGTATCTGGGGCACTGGCCACATCGTTTAGCTCCCGCCCTCTGGAGCACTGGTCTGAGTGGGTGGTGTGCATTCACACTGTAGGAACTCCGACAGTAAGAACGTTAACCCCTAGGACAAAGAGGCCTTTTGAAAATCACACTCAAAAATCCTGAAGAACACTTTACTGTATATTCAGACTGAGGAGTACCATCTACTCTCCAAAGACAAAGAGCACTCTGAAACCTTCCGTGTTTACACTAAAGAATGGAAAATCTCTTACGGGCAGACGTGAATGAATGTTACAATTCTGGCTATGTCTTTTTAAAGCAGTCACCAAAGGCAAAAGTTTTCTTTCAGAAAGCAGACACGAACTGGCAGGGAATATAAAAAATGGAAACCCCCCTGTAAGAGATATAGTAAGGTTCTAAACTAGAGACACTATAATCTTAAGAGCACCCCAAATTAAGTTTCTCCCAAGTATGAGCAGACTGGATAAAATGTGACAAAACAGAAAAATCTGAATATCATTTTCTAGTCAATCACTACAAAAGTTTGTGGCAAGTTATCTAAACTGGAGAAATCAGAAGGGACAACTGAAACTCAATTTCTCTACTCCTACAATAAATACTATTTTAATAACAGGAAAAGTAAACCGTATCTTAGGAACACGAGGATGATTTACCTTATGAAAATGAACCAACATGGATACACCATTTTAATAGAATTAACAGACAAAAACTGCACGTTTATCTCCTGCGCAAAGCATTTCACAAGGATAATCCAAGACCTGATCATAATAAAAGCACTCAACACACTAAGAATAGAAGGGACCTTCTTCAACTTGATAAAGAACACCTACAAAAAAAAAAAAAAAAAAAAAATCCACAGCTAACATCATACTCAATGGTGAAAATGCGGATGCTTCCCCCCATAAGAGCAGGAACAAGACAAAGGTGTTCGCGCTGACCTTTCCAGTAAGCTTTCTCCTGAAGTCTCCAGCCAGGGTAATTAGGCAAGGAAAACAGAAGGCATCCAGATTAAAGAGGAATAAAGTCAAGCTTCCTCTGCTCCCAGGAGACATTATCTTGTCCATAGAAAGTACTAAGGAATCTACACAAAACTATCAGAGCTGATAAACGGATAAGTAAATCAGCTGATAAATAAGTATCAGTGCAGCAAGGGTAGGGGATACAAAAACAGAGATCGACGGTACTTCTCTACTCTAGCAATGAACAGTCAAAAAATGAAGTAAGGAAATGATTCACTTTATAGTATCATCAAAAGTAATAAGGTACTTAGGAATAAACTTAAAGAATTGCAAGATTTACAAGCTACAAACTGCAAAATATTGTTCAAAGAAATTAAAGAAAACCTAAAAACTGTTAAGATTTCATTCATGGATTAGAAGACTGAGCGTGAAGACGGTAGTATTCTTCAGATGGATCTACAGAACCCAGGCAACACCCCTAGAAACTCCCAGCAGTCTCCCCCATGCCCCCGCCCCCAGCGGAAACTGACAAGCTAAATCTTAAAATGCATATGGCACTGCAAGGGTCCCAGAACAGCCAAAACAATTTTTAAAAAGAACAAAGTTGAAGGGCTCACACTTCTTGATCTCAAAACACACTGAAAAGGACAATAATTAAGACAGTGCGGTACTGGCATAAAGACAGACATATAGACCAAGGGAATAGAATTCAGAGTCTAGAAAGATACCCTCACATCTATGGCCAATTCATTTTCAACACAGGTGCCAAGACAACTCAAGGTGGGAAAAAACCCAGTATTTTCTGTATGGAGACAACTCAATACCCACATGCAAAATTAAGACATTGGACCCATATCTAACACCATATACCAAATTAATGCAAAATGGGCCAAAGACCTAAATATAAGAACTAAATCTATACAACTCTCAGAACACAGGAGCACATTTTCATGATCTCGATTAGGCAATGGTTTCTTAGAAGATACCAAAAGCACTGCAGACAAAAGAAAAAAAAACCCAGATAAATTGGACATCATCTAAATTAAGAATTCTTGTGCATCTAAGGGCACTGACAGTGAAAAGACAATGCACAGAATGAGAGGAAATATTTGCAAATCATGTATCAGGTAAGACTCTAGTCTCTGGAATATATAAATAACCCAATAGATAAAAAACAAAAAACAAAACCAACTAAAAAATGGGCAAAGGGCTTGAACAGACTTTTTTTTCCCAAAGAGAATACACAAATGTCGAATAAGCACAGGAAAAGATGCTCCATATCACCTGTCGCTAGGGAAACAGAAGCACAATGGGATAGCACGGCACCCATACAGAAGGATGGCTCAAGTAAAAACAAAAACAAGAACTGTTGGGGAGGATGTAGACAAACTGAAACCCCCATAACACTGCTAGTGGGATTGTAACATGATGCAACCAATTCGCAAAACAGTTTGGCGTCTCCTCAAAAAGGTCAACGTAAAGTTAGCACACGACCGGCGATCCAACTCTTAGGTATCATGGCTGACAAAACTGGAAACACAGGTCTACGTGAAAACTTTTTCAAGAATATTCATAGCAACATTATTTAAATTCAGCCAAATACTGGAAATAATCCAAACTATTCATGAAATGAACTCAAAAACAAAATGTGGTCCATATTCACCCAGTGGAGTATCATTCAGCCAAAGAATGAAATACTGACACCTAGAAATACCGACACTTCACCTAGTAGGTGAAGGCAGCAGGAGATCAGGAAATTCAGTGTGTGCACATCATTCCCCAATTAAAAGTCTTGTCAGATCAATTCCGGTAGACTTCAAGACTTAGGAAACCACGTTTCACTTCTGTCGTTAAAGCCCAGCAGAGATTTAACCAAACTCTTCAAGGAGAATCTGACTCATACGAGTATTCCATGCTACCTCCTCCACCCCATCCTAAAAAATGACAAGTTTTTATCCCAAAGGCTATCTGACAGCATACATTACCCTTTTCTGTAGACACGTTAAGTAACCTGAACAATTTCCAGGGACGCTCTATGCTGTATCGCCTACCTAGTGACTCTGAGTAATTAAGTGCTGGTAATTAAGTTCTGCCACAGCAGAAGTCTGAGCCAAGACCAGCAACAGCACCCTGGCACAATCATCAAAGCACGTACTAGACTGTTTAGAAGAAAATTAAAGCTACGCACTCTCCAACCGAACATCTTGCCCCTACGATGATTCTCACTGCCCTTACGATAAAGATCACAATCCTCGTTCTGTTCTCCCCTTTGCCTTCTACGGTCTGATGACCGAGGCCTTAGTTTCTCAAACTGGTTATAATTCTTGCTGTTTCAAGCCCTCCTCCAGGCTCTCTACTCTGCCAGGACAGCTCCTCCCACCCCCCAACCCTGTCATCTATCTGTCCTTCACACCACAGCCCAAGGTTCCATTGCCCAGGGAAGCACTTTGACAACTTCCTTGCTACGTCTCAGGACCACGTGGGCCGCAGAGCAGTGCTTCTGCCCACGGCGCATCTGAAGCATGGGTGCACACCTGCAGAATGGATGCACCAAGAAGCAAGAGGAGGAGCTGAGAGTTCACCTGCTAACCCTGGTCACTCGCTATGCATCAGCCAAACTGCCCTCCTGCTGCACACCCAGACAGGCGACCGCACAACCGGTCCTTGGTATTTCAGACTCACACTGGCAAGAGGACAGTGACGAGCATTTTTGTCGTATATGTGAAAGGGGCCACTCATCTGAGAAATTGGTCCCAAAAGGGGAAGACTCTCTCTCTAAACTTGGGAAATGACCTAATCTAGTCTGTCGTATTAGAAAAACAGGCTGCTATCATTTCTCTCCTTATATGCCATCTTTTCTCCCCCCCCGTAAAGTAAGCTCTATGCCCCACGTGGGGCTTGAACTCACAACCCTGAGATCAAGAGTCACGTGCTCCACCAACAGAGGCAGCCAGACACCCTCTTATATGTGATTTTTTATTACTATCTGTTAGGAACACACACAGCCTTGAGACTGTTCCTTATACCAAATAAACAGTTCAGTTAGACTTAAATACATGCGAAAAAACTCACAGGTGTTTCTCAGAGAAATCCCCAAATAGGCAAGATTATCAAATAAGTGAGTTTACCAGGTAACTGATAAAACAAGTCAAAGTTGTTTTTTTTTAAGCTTATGTATTTTGAGAGAGAGAGAGAGAGAGAGAGAGAGCGCGCGCGCGCACGCACGTGCATGCAGGGGAAGGGCAGAGAGAATCCCAAGCAGAATCTGCACCATCAGCACTGAGCCCGACACAGGGTGACCCCATGAACCCAGAGGTCGTGACCTGAGCCAAAATCAAGAGTCGGATGCTTAACTGACTGAGCCACCCAGGAGCCCCACAAGTCAAAGTTTTATCAAACTTTAAATAAGCAAACAATAATTACTCATCCCCAGTTTGTGATTTTAGAAAAAGTGTAAGTTATTTTTGACCAGTAAGTTCGTTCAGTGCATATAAATTCAATTTCTAAGTAGCTTTTCAGGAACGTATTTATTCTTTGAGAATAAACATTTTAAGAGTGCATTCAATGATTAAAACGATAGATTAGAAATGTATGATTTCCTGGGGCGCCTGGGTGGCGCAGTCGGTTAAGCGTCCGACTTCAGCCAGGTCACGATCTCGCGGTCCGTGAGTTCGAGCCCCGCGTCAGGCTCTGGGCTGATGGCTCGGAGCCTGGAGCCTGTTTCCGATTCTGTGTCTCCTTCTCTCTCTGCCCCTCCCCCGTTCATGCTCTGTCTCTCTCTGTCCCAAAAATAAATAAAAAACGTTGAAAAAAAAAAAAAAAAAAAAAAAAAAAGAAATGTATGATTTCCTACTTCAAAAAATCCACATTTAACTCTACCATAAAATGGAATAAAATTTGGGGCACCTGGGTGGCTCAGCCGCTTGGTTGAGTGTCTGACTTCGGCTCAGTCATGGTCTCGCGGTCTGTGAGTTCGAGCCCCGCGTGGGGCTCTGTGCTGACAGCGCAGAGCCTGGAGCCTGCTTTGGATTCTGTGTCTCCCTCTCTTTCGGCCCCTCCCCCACTCATGCTCTGTCTCTCTCCCTCTCAAAAATAAACATTAAAAAAAAATTTTTTTAATGGAATAAAATTCTGATATATTCAAGAGAATGAGAAGACCAGCCACGTACCAGTAGAAAAGACTGGCAAAAGACACAGCGGATAAAGGACTGCTATCCAAAATACAAGAACTCTTCAAACCGACAATAAGAAAACCCAATCACAAAATGGGCAAAAACCCTAACACAAGATCTCCAGACGGCAAAGATGCACCGGAAAAGATGCTCCCCATCACCTCCTCAGGGAAATGCAAATGACAACAGGACCCCGCTACATACACACCTATTAGAGGGGCAGAAGTGGAAATCGCGGACGAGACCAGATGCTGGCGAGGCTGGCGAGTCACAGGAAGTCTCCTTTGCTGCGGTGGGGACGCACAATGGTGCAGGCGCTTTGCCTGAAAGTCTGGTCTTTCTTAGAAAACCCAACATTCTCTTCCCATACGATTCAGCAGTTGTGCTCTGTGGTACTTACCCAAAGGAGGTGAGAACTTACGTCCACACAAAAACCTGCACGTAAATGTTTACAGCAACTTTATTCATAATTGTTAACACATGGAAACAACCAAGATGTTCTTTAGTCGTTGAACGGATAAACTGGTCCATGCAGACCATGGAATACTGTTCAGTCCTAAAATGAAATGAACCATTCAGTCCTGAAAGGCATTAAAGAACCTTAAATACATGTAATGAAGTGCAAGGAGCCAGCATGAAAAGGCTGCACACTATGGGATCCTAAGTATACGAGATCCTGGAAAAGGTAAAACCATGGAGACAGTCAAAAGATCAGTGGTTGCCAGGGGTGAGCAGAGATGAGCAGGCAGAACACAGATTTGTTGGGCTGAGAAATGACTGTGTGATACCATAATGATGGACGTGTACCATTATATATTTGCCCAAACCCACAGAACGTGTGACACCAAGACAGAACTGTAACGCAGAGCAGGTTGATAATGGGACTTGGGGCAATAACGTGTCAGTGTTCTCGTTCTTTCATTGTAACAAATGCACCATCTGGTGGGGGGTGTTGATAATGGGGGAGCGTGTGGGGGACGGGGAGAGCAGGGGGTTATATGGAAAATCTTTGTGGCTTCCCCTTAACGTTACAGTGACCCTAAAACCACCCTAGAAAAACAAAGACTTAAAAAAAAATTCTGATAAGTGCTACAAGGCAGATAGACCTTAACAAATTAAAAACATTATGCATAGTGAAATAAACCAGATACAGACGAACAAGTGTTGTATGATTCCACTTACATGGGGTCCCTACAAGAGGCATATGAATTTTCACAGAAACAGAAAGCAGAGTAGAGGTTATTGGGGGCTGGGGGAAGGAGAAAGGGGGGAACTGTTATTTAATATGGACACAGTTTTTCTTTGGGACAATTGAAAAGTTTTGGGTACAGACGGCAGTGATGGTCACACCACACTGTGGACGTAATCGATGCCACAGAACTGTATGCTTACAAACGGTAAAAACGATCAATATTCAACTATGTACAGCTTACCACAGTTAAGAAAAAAATCCAGCTCTCTCAAGAAGGTCCACTCTCACCACTTTTACTCAACAGGGTGCTTACTGAAGTCCTAGGCACAGCAATCGGACAACATAAAGAAATAAAAGGCATCCAAACTAGTAAGAATGAAGTAAAACTGTCACTATTTGCAGATGACAGGGTAACACTATATATAGAAAATCCTAAAGAATCCACCAAAAAACTACAACTGATAAATGGGTTCAGTAAAGTCACAGGCTACAAAAGTCAAGGTACAGAATCTGTTGCAGCCCCATACACACTAATAATGAAGCAGCAGAAAGAGAAATTAAGAAAACAATCCCATTTACAATTGCATCAAAAACAATAAGATACCTAGGAATAAATCTAATAAGGTGAAAGACTGTACTCTGAAAACTGTAAAACACTGATGAAAGAAATCAAAGACAGCACAAAGAAATGGAAAGACATTCCATGCTCATGGGTTGGACAATCAAACACTGATAAAATGTCTACACTACCCCAAGCAATCTACATGTTCAGTGCAATTCCTACCAAAATACCAACAGCATTTTTCAGAGCTAGAGCAAACAGCCCTAAAATGTGTACCAGAGAAGACCCTGAATATAGCCAAAGAGACCTTGAAAGACAAAACTGGAGGGATCACAGTCCCAGACTTCAAGTTAAATTACAAAGAGGCAGTAATCGAAACAGTATGGTACTGGCATAAAAACAGACACATAGATCAATGGAACAGAACAGAAAACCCAGACACAAACCCACAATTATATGGTCAATTAATCCTCGACAGAGGAGGAATGAATACGCAGTGGGAAAAAGACAGTCTCTTCAACAAATGGTGTTGGGAAAACAGGCAGCTACACGGCAAAGAACGAAAGTGGACCATTTTCTTACACCATACAAAAATAAAGTCAAAATGGATTAAGGGCCTGAATGCGAAAAACTGAAACCATAAAAATCCTAGAAGACAGCACAGGCAGTAATGTCTGTGACACGATCAGTAGTGGTATTTATCCAGATGTGTCTCCTGAGGCAAGGGAAAACAAAGGAAAAAAAAAAAAACCCTACTGGGATTACATCAAAATAGAAGGTTTTTGGGCTCAATCTCATGAACTGTGAGATCGTGGCCTGAGCCAAAATCAAGAGTCTGAGCCACCCAGGAGCCCTGTGCAGAGCCTGCTTGGGATTCCCACTCTCTGCCCTTATCATACGTGTGTGCATGCTATCTCTGTCTCTCAAAATAAACTTAAAAAATTACAGACGATATATCTGATAAGGAGTTTGTACCCAAAATAGAGAACTTATACAACTCAACACCCAAAAAAACAAACAATCCAATTAAAAACTGGGGAACATTATAACGGGGGGGGGGGGGGGGGGCATCTGGGTGGCTCAGTCCATTGAGCATCGTACTCACTCTTGGTTTCAGCCCAGGTCATGATCTCACAATTTGTGGGATTGAACCCTGCGTGGGGCTCTGTGCTGACAGCATGGAGCTTGCTTGGGATTCTCTTTCTCCCTCTGTCTTTGCCCCTTCCCTGCTTGCTCTCTCTCAAAATAAATAAACTTAAAAAAAAAATTTTTTTTAAATAGAAATACCCTACAATCCAGCAATCACATCACTGGATGTTTAAACCCAAAATGCAAAAACAAAACAAAATAAAACAAAAAAACCCACACTAATTCAAAGGGATATATGCACCCCTACGTTTATTGCAGCATTATTTATAATAACCAAATTATGGAAACAGCCCAAGCACCCACCAACAGATGAATGGATAATGTGGTGTATGTACACAAGGGAATATTATTCAGCATAAAAAAAAATGAAATCTTGCCATGTGCAACAACCTGCATAGAGCTAGAGAGTATAATGCTAGGTGAAGTCAGTCAGAAAGACAAATATCATATAATCTCACTCAGACAGAGTTTAAGAACCAGAAATAGAGAGAGGCAAACCAAGAAACAGATTCTTAACTATAGAGAACTCACGATTACCAGAGGGGAGGTGGTGCAGGGAGGGACGGGTCAAACAGGTGATGGGATTAAAGAAACATCAACAGGACAGAACACAGGAATCTAATACAGATTTCAATTAAAAAAAAAATGCCTAGACCTCAAAAACAAAAAAGCCCAAATCCACATTAGCCCAAATGTTCTGTATTTTTCTGTAGGATCAAATGAAATGAAAAGATCCCCCCCCACCCCGACTCAGAGCCAGTTCTCGAGGCGGTGGTGTGAACCCTCTCCAGCCGGCCCTCACGGCCAGCAACCCAAAGGTAACTGTGGGTGGATTCCTAAAGCAACAGTTTATAGGACTGCTATTTTACCTATGCACACACCTTCCCCCAACGGCACTTTAAAGAGCACACAATCCTACCGAGCTCCGCGGTTCCTCAGTGAGCATGAAGTGAACAGGATGGGAAAGGGAATGTTCTCCTTCTCTTGAATTGCCTATTGAAATTGATTACATCCCTGAACTTAACCGGGGCTCTGGCAAAGCAGAGTAAGAACGTTTCTGGTAACTACGACTCCTATCAAGACTATCTGACTTTTCCGATGACTTCAGCAAGGGACAGACCTTTGGTACCGTAAAGTCAAAACCAAGAGATGTGACTTCTAAACACTCCCTGAGATCATTAAGGTGTGAGAGGCAGAGAGACAGCAGCAGCAGTTGGGGCAAAGCGGACACATTCATCTGCCTGAAGAGAAGTTGAAGAAGGTGAGCAGGGACAGTCTATACGTCGTGTCGTGGCAGAAGCTGCCGCTGGTGAGGGCAGGAGACTAGGCAGTTAGTTAGGTTCTAACAGGGTACCTGAAGCCCAGCAACGGGAAGGTGGGAGGCCTGTCCTGGAAGGTTCCACAAGAAGCTGGACCAAATCAGACAGGCCCAAGACGGTGGGTGCCATGACCGGACCCCTGACCAAACAAGGAGGAAAAGGCATGAACCTGTTTCCAAGGAACCACAGTCCCCAGTGATGAATATTTCTCCCCCTGGTTAACAACTGTGCATAAAAGTTAGAAGCCCAAGCCCCAAGGCACAGAGCCCCCCGTCTCTCCCTGGAGCTGCTGCCTGTCACGGGGACAGTGCACCCCTTTTCATCATCGATTTTCCCACTGGTGTCGTCTGCGCAGTCTGTCCTTGAATTCTTTCCTTCCGGGACAAGACCGAGAACCTTTGGCAACTCCTCTGGGACAGGCTGGGCTGGGGTCTCCCTGGTTCACCAGGCAGCAGAGAGGAGGGGTTAGAAATGGAACTGAGAGGGGCGCCTGGGTGGCTGGCTCAGTTGGCTGAGCATCCGACTTTGGCTCAGATCACGATCTCACGGTTCGTGAGTTTGAGCCCTGTGTCGGGTTCTGCGCTCACAGCTCAGAGCCTGGAGCCTGCATCGGATTCTGTGCCTCCCTCTCTCTCACGGCTCCTCCCCCACTCATGCTCAGTCTCCCTCTCTCTCTGTCAAAAATAAATAAACATTAAAAAAAAAAGAAAAAAAAAAAAGAAATGGAACTGAGAGTTACAAAAAAGAACTTCAACTTGAACTGTAACTTTTACTTCTTAAAAAAATCTGGAATAAGATCAAGTATTGAAAACAAGAGTATTATTAATGTATCATGTTAATAACATACAGCTAGATTATTATCTTGTTTAAAAGCCACTTAGAGTTTATCAAAATGTGAGGTGGCAAACAGTTTAGTCTGAAGAATTAAAATATTTCTCCTGTACGAAAGGTGTACCAAAAAAATCATGACATCATGACACTTCTTTAGAACGTGCAGGTACATAGTTACCCCACAGAAACAAAGCCGGATGTAGCCCCTGACAATTTATGAAGTTAGGTATGATTATAAATGCACTGATGCACATAAGACACTGAAGCCCCCCCTTTCAATGATTATTCGCTGAGTTATCATTTTGCTTTGTTTTAAATCTAATTAAGGAAACTCCTGCTTTTTAACGGGTATACTTTTATGGCTATGTCTTGTCGATGGAGATACTAGGAGAAAATGAAAAGCTAGCAACAATGTTTAGGGAGTTTGCAAACAGCCAGAGGCAGCCCCAATCACAAGCAGCAGCAAGGGAAACTCTCCTGTGTTCAGTTCGTAGAAAGCTAGTCTTTTCCTGTTCTATCGTTACAAAACACAAGGCATCCTTCCTTGGTGCGAAACACAACCATACAGAAGCGTCCAGCATAAAAACAGACATCCTTCTTCAGTGCCGATCCAAACCCTCACTCTCCGCAGGCACCCACTCTGAACGGTGGGGTGGCAAGGTCCACACCCAGGTTATTTACAACCACACTCCATTTTTATAGGGCAGCACTGTTCTGCCGGTGGCTGTTTTTAATCTCCTGGGTCACAGACCGCTTTCCAACGGGCACAGACCCCTTTAATCCACAATATGGGTGTACCAGAATGCTTTTAATCCCTTCACTACTTTGGGGCATTTCAGTTTTTCCGGATGTTTGACCACTGCCATGCACAATTCTATAAACAGCTGGTCCCGCAGTGCTGGCACGCTCCTGTGGGACTCCCACAAGTAGAATCATGGGGGTCGCAACCCAGCTTTGAGTTTAACAGATGTACGTGCCACACTGCCCTCCAAAGTATGAGTGTGGGGATAATCTTTCTAGAAATGTAAAGCAAAAGTAAAACCTCATCACTACTTTAATTCTTTTCCTTACTCCTTTTACTTATTTTTCAAATGTTTATTTTGAGAGAGCACAGGGGAGGGGCAGAGAGAAAAAGAATCTCAGGCACCTCCACACCCAGCAAGAGCCGGAAGCTGGGCCTGATCCCGCGAACCGTGAGGTTATGACTGAAGGAGAAATCAGGAGCAGGATGCTTCACGGACTGAGCCACCCGGGCGCCCCTAGTTGTGGTTTTCTGATCGACGAAGGTGTAGATGAAATAGACTGAACTCTGTCCCACGCTCTGAGCAAGTCCAAAAACCTTACCGGGGTTTCTGTTTTCAAGGTTGTTCCTGCCTCTGGGCTCTGGACTCCAGCTTCTATTCAAGTTCAACTTATGAGCCACTCTTCCTGTCCCACTTACCATTCCTCTCCTAAACCAAGACTGACCCACACACGGATCTGACTTTCCTTAATTTCCAACAGCAAAAAAAAATCCCCCTTGTAAAAGACACATGTTCAGCATCCTTAAATGAACTCGAGGTAGAACGTATACGAACTGGGGGGACAGAAGAATTAAAATTCAAGGTTTGGGGCATCTGGGTGGCCTGACTGGTTAAGCATCCAGCTCTTAGTTTCAGCTCAGATCATCTCGCGGTTCATGGGCATGAGCCCTGTGTCTGGCTCTGCACTGACAGCGTGGAGCCTGCTTGAGATTCTCTCTCCCTCTCTCTCTCTGCTCCTCCCCTGCTTGCACTTTCTCTCTCAAAATGGATAAACAAAATTTTAAACATTAAAAAAATCAATGTTTACAATAAATATTTAGAGATTAATATTCATAGTGTATAAAGAGCTTTTAAAAATTGATTTTCATGCAGCCTGGGTGGCTCAGTCAGTTGGGCGTCTGACTTCGGCTCAGGTTATGATCTCACAGTCCATGAGTTCGAGCCCCGGGTCGGGCTGTGTGCTGACAGCTCAGAGCCTGGAACCTGCTTCTGATTCTGTGTCTCCCTCCCTCTCTGCCCGGCTCATGCTCTGTCTCTCTCAAAAATAAACATTAAAAAAAAAAAACTTAAAAAAAATTGATTTTCAAAGACCTCAGTAGAAACATGGATGAATGATGTGATCTAATGACTCACAGGAGAAACAGAAATCATCAGTAAAAAAAATCTCAATTGCAACCCTAACCCTAATCCCAACCTAAATCTCAACTGCCTGGGTGGCTTTGGCTCAGGTCATCTCACAGTTCGTAAGTTCTAGTCTCGCTATTGTCAGCTCAGAGCCCTCTCTGGATCTTCTGCCCCCCCCCCCCCATGCTCTCAAAAATAAAACATTAAAAAAATCTTAATTGCATAACTGGTAAGGAGATGCAAATTAGATTTGCCATTAAAATAGCTAACATTAGGGACGCCTGGGTGGCTCATTTGGTTCAGTATCCGACTCTTGATTTTGGCTCAGGTCACGATGTCATGGTTATGGGGTTGAGTCGAGCTTCGGGCTCGCACCGGGCACGGAGCCTGCCTGAGCTTCTCTTTGTCTGTCTCCCTCTCTCCCGCTCACATATGCATCCGCACACTCTCTAAAACACATTTTTTAAAAAATAGCTGACATTAAAAAGACTGATGTTCTCAGCATGAAAGGAGGAAGGAGAAGTTTGGGAGGAGGTATAAGACGGCATCTTTCGGAGAGTACTTTGGCGGCCTCAAAACGTAAACAAGGAGCCTTCCCCAGTGTGTCCGTTCCTAGGAATCCAGCCACGGAAATGCTCGCCCAGGCAGGTGGGGGCCCAGACAATGTGCTGCCGAATCTTTAGTACTAAAGAGCGAACACGGAAACCACCAATGAGACTAGTTCGATAAACAAGAGAATCTGTGTGACGAAATGGGGTGCAGTCATCAGAAGGGACCAATCAGAGCTATACAACGAGGCAGCTTGGTTAAAAATACCGAGTATGGGCTCTGAATCCTGACTCTAGCACCCACCAGCTCTGGGACCTGGGGCAAAGCGAACCAACTTCCCCGAGAGTCAATTTTCTCATTTATAAAACGAAGGCAACAGTAGCACTTAGATCTCAAGGGGCTGCTGCAAGGGTCAAATGAGCTGAAGCACATACACGGCTCAGCACGAGCTGGGTCAGCGTAAGACCTTAAATTGCACACTAGTGACAGCCAAAAAACTGCAAAACAATATTTATGACAGGATCCGCATTTTGTACAAAACAAAACGAAAAACTGCCTATACGTAAACTAAGTTTTAAAGTAGAAAATAATAGATAAAGGCATCGGAAATGGCCTAAAAACACACACACTGTTAAGGGTAGTTACCTCTGGGGAGGATTCCTGGACAGCGGCGCAGAGTAGGAGGAAACTTCACTTTTACTCTTCACACATCCATATCATTTGATTTTCTTTAAAAAATGAATGTTCCGCTTTTGCATTTTGAGACAAAAACAATAAAATCCAGGGAAGATGAGCAAGGGCAGTTCTCGACACCTGCCCCGCCGTTCGTGCTGCTAACACCTCACTTTAAAGCAGCAGTTCTCGAGGCGTGTCTGTGGATCCCAGGGGTCCCCGAGCACAGAACTGTTTTCGTAACAGCGTGCCGACATCCGCGTGGATGAACCAAAGCCACGGTGACTAAAACTGTCGGGGCCTCCATGCGCATCACGGCTGCGGTGCCACGCTGTGCGGAGCGAGCCGCTCGGCTCACACACGCACGTGAGAGCCAGCAAGCTAGTCCCACTTGGGAACAACCTTGATCAAACTAATTTTACCCAACCCCAACCCTCTGGTAGGAGTCCTTTCGCTATTCTCTGTGGTGAAGTGGGCACTGCGCAAAAACCACATCTGCTGCATCTCCAAGCACAGGGGCCGTCTCGAGAAGCACATGCATGGTTGACTGTGTTGCAGGCCGAACTAGGCACTTATTTGACGGAACGCCATGTTTATCTGAAAGAACAACTCACCAACTATGGTTTTTCAGAAAAGTCTCCTGAAAATGAACAAAGGGAGCCTCTCATTTCACAGAGAACCGACAGCATTTGCTGCCAATGTGAATATTCACATTTTCAAGAGGGAATTTGAATTTTGGAAAACATACTTATTACTCTTACTTTGACAGCTTCCCACTTCAAGACTTTTCTAAGGAGATCAGTTGTGACATTAACAAATGTGATTTTCCTTGATCTTTTATAATGAAATGTATTGACATTTTGAAGGTCTGAATAAGCCAGTGTACCAGTATTTGGTATAACTGGTCCAAACGACCAAGACATGATGTTACCAAATCACACACGGAGTGAGAGAGCCATTCAAAGTACAAGGTAGAAGTAAGGGATTTTAATGTAATAGGAAATACAAGTTCAATGATACGGTTTCAGGTTCCAAAGCACAACTGAACTTGAAGAAATCATCACGTGTCCAGTTTTGCCATAGTATTAGAGAATATCCAGAATTACACGGAAAGGCTATTAAGTCATTCTTTCCTTTTCTAATTACAAGTGTGAGGCCAAATTTTCTTCATGTATTTCCATAAGACAATTTCAACAGATTGAACACAGAAGCAGAGAATCTGAAAATCCAGCAGTCCTGTTTTAACCCCTATACTTAGAGGGTTTACAAAGTGTAAAACAATGCCACTCTTCTCACTAAATCTTGTTTCTTTTAAGAAAGTTGTTTTTCATTAAAAATGTTATGCTCACATGCAACAGATCATTATTATTTTAAAGTGAAATAAGTATTTTAAGTTCTTCTGTTTTAATTCAAATTTGGTAAGTACTGACACATAAACCCACACAAAGAAAAGCTCTCTGGTCTCCCTGGGACCAAAGACTGAGGACCACTGATGTTAGCACAGAGGCTGACAAACTACAACCTGAGGTTCACATGGAGTCCAGCCTCCGCTGCTTTAACAGAGATGTTGGCCCACGGCCTCACCCCTTTGTTCTGTGGGGTCTGCAGTTACTTTCCAGCTACACAGGCAGACAGACTGGGCTCGGTGGTTGCAGCAGGAGCAGACGGGCCTGCAAAGTCCGAAATATTTACTTTTTGGCCCTTTACAGAAAACAAATTTGCAGACCTCTGATTTAGAGTAAGCCCGCGTTTCCAGCCTTCACTATCGCAGCAACTTCCTACTGGCCTCCGTTCTTACCCCATCACCAACCATTCTCCCAAGGCCAGAGTGACCTTCCTGAAAAAGGTAAAGCTGATGTCACTGTTCAGCTTACAGTCTTAAAGGCTTGTGATCATGATCACTTCAAAATACAATTCCAAGTTCTCAGCATGGTGCTCGAGGCTGCTATCCAGCACTCTTTGGCCCTCCCATTCTGCCCCTGGACAAGCGCTCAGGTTTCCCAGAATGCACCAGGCTCTCTCCAATCTCCTCTCCACCGCCTTCCCGCCCTTCCCCCCCCCCCCCCCCCCCCCCCCGACTTCTTCCCCGTCACTCCCCACCCAAGGACCACTGGGCACTTCCGGCACGTCCCCATCCCCGTCCCGGCTCTGCTCTCAGGATGGTGTGAGGGCTAGTCTGTCTCAACACAGGGCTTCTCGAGGCAGGAAGTGGGTTTCTCTACTCCAATATCCAGCAGCAGAAGCAGCCCTCCAGGGCACTGGTCAAGTGTCAGATGAAGACAGCCCAAAGCCAGCCCTCCAACACCCTTCCCCTTCTTACAGGGGCTCCCTGGGGCAATATGGAGCAACTTACTCTCCTTCGCAGGAGTGTCTCGTACGAGAACGTTTCCACAGTTATTAGTTACTGCGTGCTTGTTTGCCAGAGCTTTCCCCGCATTTATGTGGAATCTTCCTAACAAATTGTAATGGCCACAGGGTATACTACCTCTGTCTTACAGACGAAAAGCCACAAAGAAGGTAAGTAACCAGTCAAGTTAACACAAAGCTAGTAGGAGGGCTGAAAAGGGATTTGTACCAATGCCTTTCCATACCGAGTCACAAGTTGGAGAGACAAGCCTAACACATGATAAAACTGGAGAACAAGAAGACACTGCTAAATGCCAAACACCACTATATGCTAAGTAAAAAGAAAGGTCACTTCCTAAGACAGAATACCAGGTGTTAGGGTGGCTGAGCAGGTGGGCACCTGGACGGCTCAGTCACTTAAGCGTCTGACTCTTGATTTCAGCTCAGGTCATGTTCTCGCAGTTTGTGAGTTCGAGCCCCTTGTTGGGGTCTGCACTGACAGTGCAGAGCCAGCTCGGGATTCTCTCTCTCCCTCTCTCTCTGCCCCTCCCCTGCTCATGCTCGTTCTCTCTCACTAAATAAAAAATAAATTCTACAAAAAAAAAAAGTGGTTGAGCTGTGATTCATAAAGAAAGTGGAATGTGATAAGGATTGGTAGGGTGTGAAGGTAGACAGGAAACAGAAAGCATATCCTAAGTTGGGCAAGAAACCTCAGCAAGGGACACAGAATATAAACAAGAAATATGCCTGGGTGGCTCAGTCGGTTAAGCATCTGACTTCGTCTCAGATCATGATCTTGCGGTTCGTGACTTCGAGCCCGCCAGGCTCTCTGCTGTCAGCACAGAGCCTGCTTCAGATCCTATATCCCCCTCTCTCTGCCCCTCCCCTGCCTGTGCTCTCTCTCTCAGAATAAATAAATCAACTTAAAAAAAATATATACGATCAAGAAAGGAGGACTGAATAATAATGGAAAAACCCAGGTTAGACCCAACCGAAGGGATCCAGGGTGAATGAACAGATGGGGGAGAGGTCAGGAAAAAACAAGAAACTGCTATTATTTTATGTCTAAATTTAGCTACAACCAACCCAAAGACCTTAAAATAAATGAGAGTTCATTAACAGTCGTACTTAACATTCAAGCAACACTTTACAGGTAACAAAAGCACTGCACACCGTTTGACTTTGACAAAAACCTTCTCCTGTAATTTCTAGATAAGGGAGCTGAGGTTCAGAAAGTGCCTTCACCCCTGATAAATGGCAGACGTGAACTAAACCCAGAACTCATCAAAACAAGACTTTTAAAATCAAGGAATAAAGAAATCGAGGCGTATGATTTCATATCACTGTAAATCTTAAATACTTACATCTGATTATAACTAAGATCAGTGCAGCTTCCTGAACATGCAGCCTGATTTAAGAAGCATTACAATGTAGCTGTACTCATAAACATATTAAATGCCTTAATTTTAAGAAAACCACACATATCTGATTTCCTAATAGCAGAATCTCCCCACGAAGCTCTCTACTAAATTAAACAGCAAGAATGTTACTAGATCGTTCTCTTGTTTGATGGCTTTCCCCCAGAAGATGCTTTCCTGAAGGCCTTTCTCAATGACATAGATGTACTTCATGCTCATTTTCTACACACAGGAAAAACAAAACCCACAATACTCTAAAAATAATGAATATGACTGAAACGTTGTGCATTCACAAATACTGGGTTTCACTGACTCCAGGCAGCAGTTTACCACGTTAACATCTTTGAAATCAGATGTATCTTATATTCAACAAAACACACTAACATCTTATACTGATGTCCTAGTGCCCTTAATTTTTGTTTCCCTTCCCCAACTTAAAGGTTTCTTTCTCTCTCACAATATATCTACATAAACACCTTTAGAAAGGCCCTACCACACCACCCAAATACCCACAAGATTTATGTAACTCCCCAGACTTGAGTTAAAGATAAACCTTTTAGTATTTTTTCATATTATTTTTTCAGAAAAAGATTAACGTCCAATTCAAGACCACAGACCAGATCATGGATTAAAACAAAATCATCAAGTAAAAAAGGCAAGACACGTGAGGGGCACTGGGTGGCTCAGTGAGTTAAGCGCCCCACTTCGGCTCAGGTCATGATCTCGCGGTCCGTGAGTTCGAGCCCCGCGTCGGACTCTGTGCTGACAGCTCGGAGCCTGGAGCCTGGAGCCTGCTTCGGATTCTGTGTCTCCCTCTCTCTCTGCCCCTCCCCTGCTCATGCTGTCTCTCAAAAAATAAATGTTAAGAAAACCTGTAAAATCGCTCATGATGAAAAAGCTACACATAAAACCAGATAACAGTTCATCACAAAGCCCCCCTCCAGCCCTCCCCCCGTCTGTCTAGAAAAGCAACAGGCAAAGGCAGCAAGACCCAAACCTTCCCTGCAAGAAGACAGCTCCAATCCCGTCGAGGTGACCTGGCAGGCAAAATGACCACATCGTTGGCTGGGTGCGCAGATGCTTCAGTCACTGACCAGCGTGTCATCTCTGTGACATCTATTCTTCAATGGCCGTTTTTTAACCCAGGTTACTAAGCTTCCGACATGTTGACAGGCGCTTCCTTTAAAGGCATCTCGTTTTTTGGGGTGCCTGGGTGGCGCAGTCGGTTAAGCGTCCGACTTCAGCCAGGTCACGATCTCGCGGTCCGTGAGTTCGAGCCCCGCGTCGGGCTCTGGGCTGATGGCTCGGAGCCTGGAGCCTGTTTCTGATTCTTTGTCTCCCTCTCTCTCTGCCCCTCCCCCGTTCATGCTCTGTCTCTCTCTGTCCCAAAAATAAATAAAAAACGTTGAAAAAAAAAAAAAATTAAAAAAAAAAAAATAAATAAAGGCATCTCGTTTTCATTTGCTTTCAGAAGCAATTCCCTACAATTCCTGCCAGAGAGCTCTCCCCCGAGCTCTAGGAGGAGCAATCCCGAGGCTGGCAGCCACACCCCACGCGAGGACTGCCATCGGCACCGCCACTAATGGTCACCGAAGCAGCCCAGTCGGCCTGGCTTCAAACCCTGGCTGCGGTCACGGTGGCTGCTGACCAAGGTCGGTGCCCCCCTCCTCCCCGTGCCTTGGCTTCTGCATCCGAAACCGGGAAGAACAAGGGCGGTGTGGAGACTGGACTCGCGGACCCAGGGAGCTCGGCGCAGTCTCAGGAGCGTGACCGGCGTTCGATGTCTGATAGCTGTCGTCACCGCAGACCGGGTCCTCCACGAGGGGCGTGTGTGGGGCCGGCCGGCCTTCGAGCTTGAGGAGACGGGCCGGCCAACGACCGTGATGTCGCGTGACATCTGCCAAAGGCATCCGTCCAGTGAGGTCGTGCAAGAGGGGCTGTAGGGCCCGGGCACTGGGCCGTGGTGACCAAACACCACACGCGGAAACGTGACAAACACCCAACAGCTTCCGCACAGCAGACTCTGCCTAGAGCATCAAGCTCTGCAGGCGCAAGCTCACGATCCCGTCTCTTCTCCCTTCCTCTGGCAACTCCCCCTGGGTTTTACTTCTTTGACCCCCGCTCATCTGGGCCTAAAGTTCGCCAATTCCACCGCAGGGGGTGACGGCTTCCCTGCAAGACGTCAGCTTGCTGCAGGGGAAGGAGCAGTGACTGTCACTCCCGCATCCTGTCACCAGCAGGAGAACTGCCAATTTCCTTTCGAGCCCAGCTCTACTCCTGCTCCTGGGAGCTGAGAAATCCCTGAAGGCGCCGCGCTGCCCCGGCCGGCGCGCGAGCAGAACCCCATGCTTTAAAAAGAAAAAGCCGCTGCATTTTACACAGTACGATACTTTCTTCAGGGGCGGTGACTCGAGTCCCGCGCACGACTAGTTTGAAAAACCAAGACGGGCGCCTGGCTGGCTTACTCGGCGCAGCAGGCTACTCCTGATCTCGCGGTTTGGAGTTCAAGCCCCTCAGCGGGTGTGAAGACTACCTAAAGATAATCTTTAAAAAAAGCCTGGGTGGCTCAGTCGGTTAAAGCGTCCGACTTCGGCTCAGGTCATGATCTCACGGTCCGTGAGTTTGAGCCCCGCGTCGGGCTCTGGGCTGATGGCTCGGGGGCTGGAGCCTGCTTCCGATTCTGTGTCTCCCTGTCTCTCTGCCCCTGCCCTGTTCATGCTCTGTCTCTCTCTGTCTCAAAAATAAATAAAATGTAAAAAAAAAAAAAAAAAAAAAAAAAAAAAAAGCGAAATGGAAGGCGAAAGCCTCTCCCCCCCGTACTCACTCAAGTGTTTAGCCCCGAACCTTCTCACGCAAGTGAGGCGAGGCCCCGGCCTCCATCCACCTCAATCAAAGACGCACAAGTGCAGGCTCACGGAGGCGCTGCCAGGTAGAGCCCGGACCAGGGCAAACGGCACGAGCCACAAATCTCAACGCATAAAGGTTACCGCCCTGGAGTTCTCGAACCCAAGCCTCCTCCCAAGGCGCACGACGGCCTCCTGCAAATTACCGGTCCTCAGTGACCTCCTCTCGGCACCTTCTTCGTGCTGGTTGAGTCTGGACACGACAAGCTCGGTTCTTCTCGCTGCACAACCACTAGTTGGAAGCGATGCCGTTCCCTACACCACGGACTGTGCGCAAGGAATACAGTTCGACAGACACCGTCCCCACTCTGCGACAGAAAGGAGACTTCTCAGAGTGTTCGCGCGGACCGATTACCCGGCCAAAAGTTGTGTGGGTCACAGGAAAAAGCTCCCAACACCTACGCGGACCAAAAAATTCCCGAGTGATTACCGCAAAGAAATCTCACCAAAAAAAGATAACTTGCCACGCAAAACTTCCAGGTACGTTCAAAATTTTAAAGTAGGGATTTAAAACTGCAAAAAAGTCCCGATTCCGTTCAACCAGCAAAATTATCTCTGCGAAGTTTTTTTAAGGGCACCATTCTCAACGTGTAACGTCACACTTAAAAGACACCGTTTCAGTCGGAATTTGACAAACTCATTCCGTTTGTCACAACTTTTTCAGAAAAGGAAAATCAGAAATTAAAACAGGCATTAGGCTCCCCCCCAAAACAAACACGTTTTGCTTTGCTCCTGCTAAAAATTTTAACTGTCACCCACTTGGCCCAAGTAAAATAAAAATATATCTTAAATGAATATAAAAGGCACAATCGGTGAGTTAAGTTCCAGAAAAGCACCAACTTTCCATCCTCAAATCGTACGCATCTTCACCAATTTCTTCGAGGGCACTTTTACCTAACAGTCTGGACTCTGTTAGTCTCGGGCCGCAAATCTCCCGGTGTCACACCACCAGGGAGGGGAGAAGGAGCAGAGGGTCGTGGGAGGGGCCCATGATCGGGACAGGTGAGCACACGCGCGACCGGGGGCTTGGGGCAAGGGGGGTGCATTTCAGGCAAAGACAAGGCCTTGCCACCAGACGAAAGGTTCACGACGTCCCCTAAAACGAAGCCTGTAAACCTGGGATGTCCAGTTTCCGAGTCCCCACACATCACGTCCGGGAAAGAACGGCTGTCCCTACTGGAAGAGGCCGGGCGGCTTGGTGGGGGGCGGGGGCCGGAGCCGTGCAGCGCTCGCGGCCCACCGCCCGCCACCGCCACCCGCGCGCTGTGCCCCCCGGCTCATCTCAGGCTTCGATGCAGGAAACCACCACGCAGAACGCAGGGGACTTTAGGACACCGCTGGAGCAAAGGAACCGGCGACGAGCCCACGACGCTACAACCTTACAGAACGACCGTAAGGATCAGTCAGCCCAGCCGACCGGTTTTCAAGACGAAGAAAACGAGGCACCACGGCTCGCCCGGGTGGTGCCCGGGCAGGTGGCTCCCGAGCGGCGGCCTCCCGACCCTCCCAGCGCCGCGTCCCAGCCGCTGCCGCGACCCCGCGGGCCCCCGACGCCGCGCCCCGCGTGCCCGGCTCCCGCAGGCACCTCCGCAGCCCCCGGCGCCGGGAGGCACCCACACGCCACCCCGGAGACCCGAGTCCTCGCGAGGCTCTGTGACCTTGGCTTCCTTACATAACCCCTCGGGGCCGCCTCCCTGTCCGGGGGCCGGACCTCCGCGCTCCGAGCGGTGCCCTCGGCGCCCCCGGCCCGGCGCGGCCGCCAGAACGGGGTCCCCGGGGCGGGGGACGCGGCTGCCCCCAAGGAGCCGCGCCCGCCCCCGCGCCAGGTGCGCGGCCTTACCTTCCGCCACGTCCTCGTCGATGGCCCCCTTGACCTGCGAGAAGCACCACTGCAAGTCATTGCCGCCCGCGGGGCAGCCGCCGCCTCCGGCTCCTGCGGACACACCGGGCGCGTCAGGGGCCCGCTCCCGCCCCGCGCCCCCGCCCAGGACCCCCGCCCGGAGCCCCGCGCCCGCCCCGCCCCGCGCGCGCCCCTCACCTGCCATGGCCGGCCTGCCGGCGGGCGGGCGGGCGGGCGCCGAGGCGGCGGCGCACGAAGGAGGCGGCCGCCGCGCCGCTGCCTCCCGAGCACCTCAGCCCGGCCGCCGCCGCCGCCGCCGCCGCCGCCGCGGCCGCCGGGGAGGGATTTTTTTTTTTTTTTCCCTTTTCAAAATGGCGCCCAATGCCCGTCGCCCCGCTGGATGACGTCATCCTCCACCGCCTCCTCCGCGGGCCCGGGTGGGGGCGGGGCCGCCGGGAGGCTCCCCCGCTGGGGAGGGGCGGGGCGGGGCGTGCGGCCGCGAGGGCTGCCGGGGGCTGTGGGGCGCGCCTACTGCGCTTGCGCGAGCCGCCTCGGGTCCCACCACGCCCCCTGGGCCCCGCCCTGAATCGGAGCGGGGCGCTCCAGGGCGGTCGGGCGGGTGCCGGGGCCGGCGCGTCCCTGAAGACCAGCCGCTAGGCCGCCGCTAGCCTCACTCCTCTCTCGCCGGGTCACGCGAAGGGCTCCAAGCTGCCGTCGCCCCCGGCGCGAGTCGGGTCCACCTCGGCCAATGGGAGTTCGGTCCTCGGGCGGAGCAGCCAATGGAGGGCGCGCTCCGCGGCCGGTGGGCGGAGCACCTGGGAGCTGCACCTGGGCGCACCGCACCTGCGCACTTATTCCCCGCCCGCCTACCGGCGGGACTGCTGATCGCAGTCCTCAGGCACGGCGCGAGCCCCGGGAACTCCGTGTCCACCTTTAACGGCAGCCCTGCACAGAGTTCACATTGCTTACCGCGTTGTTCGTCCCAGGGTTCTTTGAGGCTCCGGGATACAATCTTAGGGAAACTTGGTGTTTCAGTACAACGTGGCCCACCGTTCCTTCATCGTGGGCGTCTTTTCTGTGGCAGACGGAGTGATTATTCATTTGTGAGTTTTATGGATCCGAAATCATAGCTTCTTTCAGTGATATTGTGAATTTGGCAGTGACCATATCACAGAAGATGATCGTTCTGAAGACGGGCAGAGCAACGGGGCTGCGATCCCCCCTTTCTGTGTAGATGTAGCCAGTCTGCCTCTGAGCGGTTGAGAAAACAGTCACCTGTCAGGCTCTCTCACGTGCAGTTGCTTCGGTGCGTTTTACAGGTGTCTCTTTTGAAGCGAGAGCACGATAATTAGCTGTAGTTTCGGCTGTATTCTCTGGTTAGTTGGCTACATTGAATTAAGGTTTAAAAACAACAGAAGCCACACAACGGTACCGTATTCCTGAAAATAGGGCGCTGCCTTCTGTGTGTCTCACTGTTCACCAGCGGATCAGCAAGAGATTTTTCACTATTCCACTTTAGGATCTAAAGAAGTTTAGGTATCTCAGTGAGTTACTCTGGATTCTAATTGGCGTTTGCCACTTTTCTTGTTTTGTCATTTTTAGGGTGAAATGCTGGGTGTGTATCAGAATCTAGCCCGCTGTAAGCACGCAAGAGATCCAATTTAGTAATAAAAAGGAATGAGGCACTGTTGCAAACAGGAATGACTGTCAGAAACGCCATGCTGAATGAAAGGAGCCAGTCTCCAAAGAGCATATGATGATCGATTGTCTAATGTCAACTTGACTAGGGTATAATACCCAGTTATTTCATCACACACGACTATAGGTGTTGCCATGAAGGTATTTTGTAGATGCAATCAATATCTGCAATCAATGGACCTTGATTAAAGATTACCTGTGAGAACGTGGGTGGGCCTCATCCAATCAGTTGAAGGCATTATGAACACAAACAACTGTGGTTTCCCGGAGAAGAAATTCTGCCTCAAGGCTGCCACACCAAAGCGTTGCCTGAATCCCCAGCCTGCCATACAGATATCACTCTTGCCTGCACCCTCAATCATGTGAGCCATTTCCTTAAAATAAGTCCCCTAATCTATACACATATACCCAATTGGCTCTGTTTCTCCAGAGAACCCAGAAGCTCTAAACCAGGCTAAGTGACTCTGCAGTGATAGGGGCAAAGTGGCTGTGGGGTAGGGAGGGGACTGGCCGGGAGAAAGCAAGAGAAGTCTCTGGGGTGATGGAAATGTCCCATGTCTTGTTGGAGAAATGGTTACACGGGTGTCTACAACTCAAACTACTCATCGAACTGTGCACTGCAAGTGGGTCGTTTGTTTTGCGTGAGTTATGCGCCAATAAATTGATCTTTAGTCTAGTTTAATATATATCTAATATTCCACCAAGTCTAAAGAAGACTATATGTCTCAAAAGTTTGCAAGAAATCACAGAGGAAGTTACCTGTTAACTGTTCTTCCCCGAGTACATTTATTTTTTAAAATTTCTTTGATTTATTTAGATTTCCGCGACTAAATACCATTTACAACATTGACTGTGGATCGTTTTCAAGTTCAGCTTTAGTGGCTAGCTCAGAGTTATCACAGCCGTGCCCTGTTGGCAGAGAGCACAGTCTTCCGGTCTGAATTGCATCAGATTTAGAGACTTGTTCAAGTGCAGGGTGTTCTGGTCTCCCTGGGCTGTTCAGGGCGGCCAGCCGGGCTGGAGGGAGTGGCCATGGGAAGCCCCCGTGTGTGTGTGTCCCAGGGGCTGCTCATCCTTACCATTCGATGCCAGGCGCCGTACGCAGCTGTGTCGTTGTCCGAGCACAGTGGCTGGAATCGCATGTCTGATTCTTTTTTTAAAAGACTTGGGGCGCCCGGATGGCTCGGTCAGTCGAGTGTCTGACTCTTGATTTCGACTCAGGTCATGATCTCAGGGTCTCGTGGGATCCAGCCCCTCGTTGGGCTGAACTGAGCATGGAGCCTGCTTAAGATTCTCTCTCTGCTCCTCTCCAGCACTTGCATACTCTCTCTCTCTCTCTCTCTCTCTCAAAAAATAAATAAAAAGCAAATAAATAAAAATAAGATATTTAATTTTTGAGGGCAGTTTGTTTGGGTTTACAAATAAGATTGAAAGGAAGGTCCAGAGACTTTCCATGTGCCCCCTGCCCCAGCACCTGCACGGCACCCCCACTGTCACCATCATGCATCGGAATAGTGCGCATTTTCCCAACGATGACCCTGCACTGGCATGTCATTATCACCCAAAGTCCTTAAGGGTTCACTCTGCATGTTGTATGTCCCTGGGCTTGGGCAGATGTATAACGACCTATATCCACCGTGACACTATCGTGCAGAGTAGGTTCACTGCCCTAAAAATCCTCTGTGCTCTGCCGGTTTCCCCCCGCCCCCATCCCTGCAACCACTGCTCCTTTTACTGTCTCCATAGTTTACCTTTTCCAGAATGTTTTACGATTGGCTTTTTTCACTCAGGTAGCATGCATTTAAGGTTCCCCATGTGTTTCCATGGCTTCATAAATAACTTCTTTATATCGTTAATAGTGGCCCATGGTCCGGAGGGACCGCAATGTATTTGCCCACTCACCTACCCAAAGATAGCTTACTTGCTTCCAAGTCCGGGAAATTTTGAATAAAGCCGCTAGACACATCCCTGACCCTATGACCTGACGCCCCCATCACTACAGCAGCTCGGCAAGGCATTGAACTACATCCCACCGTTTTTCTTGACTTCCCTGGATTTTTCTCCAGGTGATGACGGAAGGAAAGGAAGGAAAAAACAAAGGACTATGTTACATGATGGGGCAAAAGGGACTTTGTGGATGTAATTAATGTTACAGACTTTGCCACAGGAAGGTCATCCGAGATTACCCGTGCGGGTCTGATCAATCACATGAACACTGTAGGCAAAGCAGAGGGCTTGGCTCCAGCTGGAGGCAGAGCGATAGAGCAGGGAATAGAGAGGGCTTCCGAGTGTGTGAGGACTTGACCTGCCTTGCCGGCAGGGGCCACATGGAAAGTGCTAGAAGGAATGCAAGCAGCCTTTGGGAGCAAAGACCAGTCCCGGCTCGGAGCCCGTAAGAAAATAGGACCTTCGTCCTACAACCAACCACCGGGAACTGAATTCAGCTGCTCGAAAGGCCTTGGAAGTAGTTGTATTCCCCGGAGAGCCTCCAGCTTTGCAGGGTGGAGGGTGGGAAGAAGGGGGTTTGTGTGGGGGAGGGACTCAGCCTCCAGAGGTGGGAGACACCAGGTGGTTTGTGGCAATTTGTTGTGGCAGCGAAAGAAAACTACCACCCACTGCCCCTCCTGCGGTTCCTCGAGCCCGCGAGCCCAGGCATCTCGCTCAAACGCTGGGTCACGCGGACGCGTGCGAGTGGCAGGGGTGAGCGATTCTCACCCGTGACGCTGCCAC